>NC_060125.1:328672741-329922741 GCF_021461395.2 Schistocerca americana
ACGCAACCCGTCAGGATCTGACAGCATTCAAACCACAAAACCCCCTCTTATACAAAAGAGCCGCTTCAGCGTACCAGTGGCACGTGTAAGTGACTAGCCCAGCGTCTGATGTCGTCGGAAATTACAACAGCCGCTCACTAGGCTAGGGCATTATTTTATGCAGGCCACGTCCAATTCCTGAAACCGTGAGTTGACTATCTGTATAGATCCTCCAAGAAACAAGAAAATGCTGCTCACTCCCGCTGCTAGCGTCGCCACCGCAGCCTCATTTCGGCCGCTGGGCAAGGCGTCAGTGAAAGTACACAGTACCGTGACCTTTGCCTGGGCCCTACCACCCTCGCTTCTGCAAAGTCAGTATTTGAGGCACCGGCTTGCTCTCATGCCAAAGACCCGCTTTTTGTTACATTATCTGTCTATCCCGTCTCAGATCATACATATTGTGCCCAAAAAGCACACAAAAAAGTGAGACCCACACCACGTTAACTGAAAGGAAATGAGGCTACGCAGAGGTCAGAATTTACCGTCACTGCGAGTCTTTAAATTTAAATAAAGAAATTTTCTTTGGGATCTAGTCCAATGAAAGCTTCTACGGCAGCAATTTTAAATTACGCTCCAAAACAAAAAAAACGCACGCGACAAAGGAATTATCCAAATGAGATGTAAGGCTGTAGATCTGACGTACATTTACAGACAAACAAATGATTACAACTTTAATAAACCTGGATTCAGCAAATCAATAACGTCTCGATCCACTCTAACCCTCAGGCAATCAGTTATTCGCTTATCATCGATTGATAGAGTTGTTGCGTGTCCTCCTGAGAGATATCGTGCTGAATTCTCTCCAGTTGTGCCTTAGACTGTCAAAAACCCGAGATGGTTAGAGGGTCCTGTCCTTAATGCTTTAGAACTACGCAACAGGAGAGAAATTCAGCGACCTTGGTTGCCAAGGTACAGTTGGGCAAGAACGAACACAAGCAGTAGAAACTGTCGCTGTGCGCAGGCTCTGAGCACTATGCTCTGAGCAGTATGGGACTTAATATCTGAGCCGGGCAGAGTGACCGAGTGGTTCTAGCCGCTTTAGTCTGGAACTGTGCGGCCGCTACGGTCGCAGGCTCGAATCCTGCCTCGGGCATGGATGTGTGTGATGTCCTTAGTTTAAGTAGTTCTAAGTTCTAGGGGACTGATGACCCATAGTGCTAAGAGCCATTTGAACCAATTTAATATCTGAGGTCGTCAGTGCCCTAGAACTTAGAACTACTTAAACCTAACTAACCAAAGGACATAACACACATCCAAGCCCCAGGCACGATTTAAACCTACGACCGTAGCAGCAGCGCGGTTGCGGACTGAAGCGCCTAGAACCGCTCGGCCACGGCGGCCGGCGTGTTCACGCATGCATTATCTTATTGAAATGTAAGCCAAGGATGGCTTGCCATGAAGGGCAAAAACAAAAAAAAATATAGAAAGGTACGTAGAATATCGTCGATGTACCACTGTGCTGTAACAATGTTGAGGACCCATGTTGCCCTGCTATGAAATAAAATGTCACTCCTGGTTGTTGGGCCATATGTCGGGTGACAGGTTGGTATCCCACGTTATCTGGGGCAGCTCTAGACTATTCTTCGCTGGTCATCAGCTCTCAGTTCAAAGTGGGACTCGCCACCGAAAGCAATTCTACTCCATTGAGATTCCAAGTCGAATATACTTGACACCACTGGAAACGGGTCTCTGTTGGTATGCAGAGGTGAATGGTAGACGACTCAAGGGGTGCCGTTAGCGCAGCCCCCTTTCTTTGAGCCACCTATCAATGGTACTTTTGATCAGTGGAGCACCAGTTGCACGTCGGACCGATGATAATATTAAGTCCGGGATTCTGTGTGCCTCTCTCACGACTACTCGGTCCTCGCGTTCTGTCCACTCTCTATGTAGACCGCTTCCTTGACGCTGTGTTCGTCGGTGGACCACCCATACGTGCCAACATCGTCGAATAGCGGCATCTCTCCTGATCACATGTCGAGTATTCGGTGGTTAAACCAATCGGCTTCTCTCAACAGATCTCCACGTCCTCTCCCAAATGCAATCGTCTTCGTATATTGTTCACACGCCTGTCTGTGCGACATAGCTACTATCCAACCAAGTACACGGAATGAAATTCACCAACACTTCGGGCCCTGGCATCGACAAGTCCCTTGTTTACTATCCTTGCAAGCTGTGTGATTCAATTGCACGGCAGAGTCATACATTCATCCACTGGCAACCAAAGTTTGCAATTTTGTATTTTCTTTCGATATCTGTACGAATATCAATTTATGACCAATTTGCCTGACTCCTTCGTGGTGGGTTCTTTTCTTCTTTCTTAGAGTGTATTGTGGCTTCATTGTCACAGAGATTTATTATTAGACTTTAGGCCGTTCGTGCAGTTACTAAGTGTAAAAAAACTTATGTTCTTGAATTATCTGTTACCAAGCAATGCTTTAGGTCGATTAGCAGTTTGTTAGCAACTGCTTAGTATTTAAATTATTTCATAATTTCGTTTTCTTCCTGCTACATGGGACGAGCATTATTGTCTTTTTATCTCTTTTTTTCTCATTGTGTACGGTTTAATAAGTTTGTCAGCGAACTAAAGTTGTAGTACACTTCATTTGGTGCTTCCAGTACATTTCCACTCCCCAACCAGCTCCTTATCGCCTCAGTTACAAAATGCATACGCTTTCAGCTCATTGAAGTAAGCGGTGCAACGCGTCTGTTTCCTCTAGTCTGTTATTACCGAATATAGATTCTGAAAGAATAATTACTTGACTGCTAAACCAACGTAACCGTAATATAATTTAATAGCAAAATTTACACATACTCTATACAACAGAAAGCACCACACTCTGATGTGTTCCATGAAATACGGCACTACTATACAGAAACAAAGTGCATAGTATTCCAAAGTCATAAGCGCATTATAACAGTGCTCAGTGACCTACCTTAATGCACGTGTTATTTGGTGCCCGAAATGGAGGTTATATTTATTATCAACGGACTGCAATAGTAGAAGAGCCGTGCTGCGGTCGCGTTGGTGCTGTTTGTAGGTTTCCGCCCCCTGTTGGATTATCATTAGTCACTGGTAGACTGCTACTAGTCTGAGTTACCATCTTTGTGAAGTGAATGCAACTCTAGGCTGTCTATCTCATCGCACGCGAAACTGTTTGCTGCCGGACCTTCTAAGTGGTCGATTCCTCGAGTACCGTCTGTGGTCCCTCGGTTCTTGTAAGACATGTGTGCTCTAAAAGTAGGTCTGATGGCCAGTAGTTCAGTGTAACGCTCCTTCAGCCCACGCCTTCTGCGGGTATAATCTGTCTCAGTAACCTTTAAGGAACTTATGTACTGCTCCTTGTGTTTTATTATTGTATTATTCATTACAGTATCTTGTAATACCTACATTAATGGTTATATATGTCTAGTTAATAGTTCTGGTCGCCTTCTCGAATAAATCTAGCAGTGTAATTTTCAGTGGGTGTTAAGGGTTGTGATACAAAGTTTACATCATCTTATTTCACCCGTTTGGTGATCAGTTGCTTGTTTTTAACTAACCGTTGCTATTGTATTTGCTGATTGACAGCGGGTTTCTAATTTTTTTAATATTATTTCCGTTCCTGGCGTGTAAGGTCTTCAGCAGTGATTGTGGACTTTTCCCTTAAAATTCTAATTTGGTATTTGTATTTTACCAGTAAGCCTTAAAACATTATTACAGCCATACCTGGCGCCTGATGACTGCTGCTGTGTTTGTGGCGACTTGCCTTTAATATTTCAATACCTATAATATGTAAGATGCAGCAAGTTTCAAACAATTCTTACTTTATTGCCATTCCTTGCGTGTAAGGCCTTCTGCCCAGATCACAGTAGCTTGCTATTACAACATTAGCTACTTTATCTGTATTTAATGGTGATTTGCTAAATTGTAACTCACTGAAAATACTATTATTTACACTGTTGTTTATTCTTTCATTAACGTCGTAAGGTATTCTTATTTATTGCTGAGTCTGAAATTACTGGTTCAAATGAAATTGTGTATAACTGTAAGAGACAACCAATAGTAACTGAATACTGCCCTGTCCACAATCGTAACCGAATCCTTCCTTCCCTTCACTACCAGGTTTCAGTTCAAAAGCCCTGGGTCATTTAACTGTTCATGTTATAACTAATCACTGATACGATGAACGCAGCAGCAACAATATTGACAAGGTGGTAGCACGCAGCATGAAACTGTTTTATATTTTATAAATCAATGACTCAGGCTGAGCGAAATAATTCAGAGAACTCTTAAAAATTGACCTATGCCAGGAGATTTTTTCCACCGTGTACAAACTCTAGGGATTGATCGATGAGAGGATACGGAGCAAAGAGGTCTAATTTTCTATGTACGGAACTGCAGGGTCTTCGAGCTAAAAATCTTTTATTCAATCATACTTTGTTACAGATATTGCAGTTTAATATGTGATGTACCTTACAACCAGAGTTGCAGTACGCATGGTTTCCTCCTAGGGGGAGGTACTGTTCTTCATACGTCATGCCCATAGTAACTGGTTATGCTCTGTCCAATTCGCTTTCTTGTTGACGCACCAGGAAGTGGATGTGATGCAGCATTGTACGAAATGGTTCTGCATTCGAATCGAGAGCTTGCCGACGTGGTGTCTACTCACGGAAAGTCAAATGGTAATTGGCGGCGGGAAGCAGAGTTGTATGAGGAGGCCTATCCCCACCGACAACAACCACTGCATTAATGCTTGAAATAGTGTTTAGGCGGATGTCTGAGTCAGGGTCGTTTCAGGAAGCAGGAAATCATGAAGGACGTACCCTAAATGTTCGTACACCGGACTTGGGGGAAAATGAGATTAACACAGTGGAAGACGACCGCCGTGCCAATACCAGGCAGTTTGCCCGCCAGTACTCGGTATTCCAGATAACCGTGTAGGACATTCTCCATAACAATGGTTACTACTCTTATCATTTACAGCGAGTGCAGGGCTTACTAGTCACAGACGTTTC
Source organism: Schistocerca americana (assembly GCF_021461395.2). Lineage (NCBI taxonomy): Eukaryota > Metazoa > Arthropoda > Insecta > Orthoptera > Acrididae > Schistocerca > Schistocerca americana. Next base: position 328,677,776 of record NC_060125.1, read on the forward strand.
ACATCAGGAGCAGTTTTGACACCGGTTTCTTCATCAGGCAACCACGATTCCGGGGTTCGTATCATCCATCCTATTCGCACATGAGGCCACCTTTACGCAGGGTGTATCTTCAACTTTCATAACAGCCATCTGTGGGATAGTATGCAGGACCCCAATGGTATGGTGACAGCGAAACATCAGGATCAGTGCAGCTGGAAAGTGTGGGCCGGGATAATGGCGACCGTATTTTGGAACCAGTCTTCCATCCACGTCACCTAACAGGCCTGAACTATCGGCGTTTCTTGCACATGGCCTTGCTTCCCCTGGCAGTAGAAGTGCGAGTGAAGATTCAGGGTTTATGTGGCTGCTACAGGATGGTGCTCCAGACCACTTCGCCGTTAATGCCCGGAAGCATCTGAATCGAGTCTTCCCCCGATGGATCGGATGAGGGGGTCCAGGTATATGGCCTGCTCTTTTATCGGATCTCAACCCGCGCGATTTCAGATTTTGGAGCCATCTGAAAAGTATCGTGTATGCAGAGGCCATTCCAGATGTGAAGACACTGGAGCATCGTATTCATACTGCCTTTGACCCTGTGCGGATGCAGCCTGGCCGATGTGAAGGTGTGAGACAGAACATGCTACGGCGCATGCGTTGTGGCACATGAAAACCATTTCAACGCATACTGTAACTGTGGCTGTACGGTATAGAACATACTAGACCGCAGTCTCTGTAACAATGTATAATTGAATAAATGGTCTCTAGCATTGAAACCTAGCATTTCCGGACAGAGTTCATTAGACGGTTCTTGTTCCGGATCATCTCATCGATCAATCCCTAGAGTTCATACATGCTGCTAAAAAGTCAGCCGGCCGCTGTGACCGAGTGGTTCTAGGCACTTCAGTCCGGAACCGAACCGCCGCTACGATCGCAGATTCGAATCCTGCCTCGGGCATGGATGTGTGTGATGTCCTTAGGTTAGTTAGATTTAGGTAGTTCTAAGTCTAGGGGACTAATGACCTCAGATGTTAAGTCCCACAATGCTTAGAGGCATTGTTAAAAAGTCAGCCTGTATGTAGTTCACAAAACACTGCAGACAAATCACAACGATCACACGGTTTCTCAGTGTAATATAATAAGGACTGAAATTCTGGAGGTAGGACAAGAAATTACATATTCTCGAGTGCATCTTCCAGCAAGACAATAAACCATTTATAAAGCAGTGCAGTGGGCTGAAAGATAGTGGTCGATCTAGTTAATCAATTTCCATTCTGCTAAAGAGAGCCATCTGTAACCGCTTGTGTCGCCACAGGCACGTATACGGTTTCACATTATAATTCACTGCAAGTTCTACACGCAGGATGATGACAAAATAAATCTGCGAATTTGTATAGCACAGACTGAACCAAATTACACATGGCCTATTAACCATCACAGCAGGTAACTGTATAGACCTCACCCACAACCTCCAATATTCCAGCTCTCCGAAACACATCTCACTAGCAGCTGAAAGCACGAGACAAAGCAACGTCAGATACATTCAGCTGCATGGACTGTTCAACCCGTGCGCTTCCTTTAATGGCTAGCGCGAGGAGAAACTGTCAAATATGTAGACAGTTTTAGCAGTACCAAAAATAAATAACACAGATAGCTTAGTTCTATTAATCGCTGCGGACCATAGCGTCATCGAAGACGACCATCCATTACAAAGCAAAACAATAGTAGTCAAAAATGGAAGTCCAATTGAACGACCACTATCAATGTAAAAATAGAAGTGCCACTTTCAGCGTTTCTTCCAGTTCATGTTTTCATCAACAAATGCACCTATACGTCAGAAACTATATAGCCGATCAATGAGTACTGTTCATGTGCAACATGAATTGTTTATCTTATTCTGTGTCATGGGGCTGAATGCACTGGGATGAATCAAATATGGAGTGCTTATCTCGCTCCATATGAGAGCCCTCAATTTCAGCTTTATGCTTGTGGCTTCCTTAAACAGGTAGCACCCCGTATTTCAATGACTCATGGGAGGCTCTCTTCTTCTATCTTCCATTGTCAGTTACTTTCTCCGTTACTCGGAGTGGAATTAAGTAACCACGCGGCGCCGTCGACCACCCGGTACACAATTTGTTCACTACTCCGTAGATGCCTCATATCACTTCAGATATTCATCAGCAAACTTATTTGAGGACATCTTCTTCCTTTTCTCTTTGCAGACATGGCAAGGCACTATGAAGGCACTATGAACCACACGACTCAGCCTCTATTCTGAGAGTTTTTCTTTTACGAGGACGACGTCGGCTAAAGATATCGCACAAATAATAAAGTGTAAGAATTCACAACATATTTTAAGTCATTGTAGAGCTCCAAGTTTTCCATTTTCTTACAAATACAACGTATAGCAGGACAGCTACAAGGGATACATGTTTCTTTCCCCGGCGCATCCTCAGGAAGTGTTTCGTGCCGGGTAGTGCATACAAGAGGAGGCCAGCTGCGCCTGCTTCCTTCCTCCTTGTTCCTCTCCCTTCCTCCAGCACTCTGCTTACCCCTCGTGCCGCTTCCTGGCCGGTATGTGACCGGAATTTACGACGCCAGATAAATCGGGAGAAACATTACTTCCGCCAGGAACAACAAATCGCACGATCCTGTATTATCTGTGTCCCGCTTGCCGTGTCCTGGGAGCGTTTTCCTTCTGCAGTGTGAAAAGAACAACGCAGAATAAACTGTCCCGATTCTCCGTGTTTCGCTCGATGCCAAAACACCGACTCCCAGGACTTGAATAAATCTTCGGCCGCAGTAACTATATGAAAACGCAGGAGGTAAAAAGCTTCTCCCACGACTGAGACGCCGCCGCTCCATCGGCGGAGAAGTAGGTGAAAATAACGATCACGAGACGTGGCAACTTTTCCCTGGAGAAACAGAGTCGGCGTAAGACGGGAAACTCCTGCTTAAGTATCTTCAGATGAAAACATTTCACGATTTAGTTTCTTTTCACTTTTCTCCCTTTTTTTCATCGAGAAATTTAGTGAAACCCTCTGATAAATTTACGACTACAATTTTAGAACTGTCTTTTAGGTGGCGTAGCCAAATTTTTATTACAGAAAAAATCTTGTTTATAAACACAAAAAAACATAGCAGTGATTGGCTTTCTGCATGTAAATCACTGACTGACGAATTACTGTCGACATTAAGAACGGTTGCACTCTCTCTAACAGATTCTGGAAAATTGGAAATTTGTGTTATGGTCTTATGGGACCAAACTCCTGAGGTCATCGGTCCCTAAGCTTACATACTACGTAATCTAACATCAAGTAACTTATGCTAAAGACGACATACACCCATGCCCGAGGGAGGACTCAAACCTCCGACAGGTGGAGCCGCGCGGCTACGACGCGAAGTAACAAATTCTGAAAATACATATTTAAGGCCAAGTAGTGGGGGTGATCCATTTGCGTGGGTACGCCAACCCCCTCCACCCTCACAATTGTCCTTCCCGTCCAGACCCGATCCCGCCTCCCCCTTCTCGGTAGTAATAGCACTACAGAACTGTGACTCGACCAAAACACAAGTGTATATGATATTTTACTGTAGAGCCACGAAACAACCGATAAATGTCGTGCATATGCAATGCACTAGTTAACGAGAGTAGACAAATGTAATAATGTGCACTGTACATCTAATGTGCGTAGAGTGTACCTGCAATAAAACTATTGTAGGCTTGTCATAAATATCACAAACGTACTTGTAGAATGGAATACTGACCTTGCAGCAGATACGTATCGTCCACCTCCATAGCTGAGTGGTCAGCGAGGTTGACAACCATGGTCAGGAGCCAGGTTAGATTCCCAATCTGGGCAGGAATTTTTCCTTGGTGTGAGAAGTGCAACGGGATACACTCATCCTCATGATGGCAACTGAGAAGCTACTTGACCAAATAGCAGCGGTCCCAGTTCGTGAAAACTGACGACCGGCTTGAGAGCGGTGCACTGACCCATGCCCTCCATACCGCATCCCATGACGCTGTTGGAGGAGGATGACGTGACGGTAGATCGGTACCGACAGGCCTGCGGGCGCCTGTGAATGGATTTAGTAGATGTTTGTTGCACTAGTTATATTTTGGTGACTGTATACTAAGTGCCAAATTACGTAGTGGGTACCTCTGTGAAGCCACACGCTCTGAAACAAAATTTTATGTAGTCACCCTTATGTCCAGTCGTACATTTTAATGACTATGGGGGAAGTCAGACAAATGAAGCTAAACCAACGAACATCTAATTTACAGATTAAACAGATCAAAAGCTACTAATAGGGACCCGCATACATGAAAACGAACAAATGCTTTAATACTAACTTGAGTCTTTCTCAGTGAAAGCATTGGCTGCGAGAAGTAAGGTTGGCCGATAGTTTTGATTTGTCAGGAGGGACCCTAACAACAGAGTGACAGATTCATCCTTGAAGTAGTCCTCCAGGCTGCCGCTCTTTCTCCGGAGTACCCTTCCTTGAAGGAGTATTAAATATTTTATGCTGTTTTACGTTTGACGTTCTGTACTGAGTGAAAAATTGCTGACAATGAACGTTGGGCCATCTCATTGTCATTTACCGATCGGAACGAGACATGATTTTGTGAACTACACTTGATGGTGCAGCTAAAACGTTGTGAAACATGTCGTGCCTACAAATCAAGGACATCTTAAAGATGATACACTGAAGCGCCAAAGAAACTGGTACAGGCATGCGTATTGAAATAGAGAGCTGCGTCTTGCCACGGTTCGCACGGCTCCCCCCGTCGGAGGTTCGAGTCCTCCCTCAAGCATGGGTGTGTGCGTGTCTTGTCCTTAGCGTATGTTAGTTTAAGTTAGGTTAAGTAGTTTGTAAGCCTAGGGACTGACGACATAAGCAGTTTGTCCCATAGGAACTTACCACACCTTTCCAAATCTCAAATACAGAGATGTGTGAACAGGCAGAATACATCGCTGCGGTCAGCAACGCCTGTATTAGACAAAACGTGTCTGGCGCAGTTGTTAGATCGGTTACCGCTGCTGCAATGCCAGGTAATCAAGATTTAAGTGAATTTGGACGTGGTGTTAAAGTCGGCGCTCGAGCGACGGGACACAGCATCTCCGAGGTAGCGATGAAGTGGGGATTTTCCAGTACGACTATTTCACGAGTGTACCGTGAATATCAGGGATCCTGTAAAACATCACACTTCGACATCACTGTGGTCGGAAAATTATCCTCCTTAAACGGGGCCCAAGACGTGTACGGTATGGAGACAACCTCATGAATCCATGGACCCTGTATGTCATCAAGGGACTGTTGAAGGCGATAGAAGCTTTGTAATGGTGTGGGGCGTGTGCAGTTGAAGCGATATGGCATCCCTGATACGCCTAGATATGACGTAAGCATCCTGTGTGATCATCTGAATTAATTCGGGTCCATTGTGCATTCCGAAGGACGTGGGCAATACCAACTGCACAATGCGACAACCTACACGTCCAGAATGGCTACAGAGTGGCTCCAGGGACACCCTTCTGAGTTTAAACATTTCCAATGGCCATCAAACTTCCGAGACATGAACATTATTGAGCATATCTGGGATGCCTTGCAACGGGCTGTTCAGAAAAGATCTCCACCTCTGTCGTTTTCTTACGGATTTGTGGACTGCTCGGCATCATTTCCCTCCAGCACTACTGAAGACATTTGTCGAGTCCATGCCACATCGTGTTATAGTACTTCTCCGTGCTGGCAGTGGTCTACACGATTTTAGGCCGGTGTACCAGTTTCTTTGGTTCTTCAGTGTATGTCCGGGCTATGGCTGCCATGGCTACAAAATCTGCTGCAATAATCCACAACGTATGCAGAAAATCGGAAGTCTGAAACGTGATAGAAGACCACTGGTAGAGGTGAAGGTATGGGGGTGGGTACTGAGTGAGTCGTTCTTGGATAGCTCAGACGATGAGAGTACTGCTCGCGAAAGGCAAAACACCTGGTTGGAGTATCAGTGCAGTGTGACGCACTATTTTAATCCGCCTGTTGGTATCAACACTGAGTCAGCGGACATATGTTGTTGAATCATTGTCTACATCTGTTGTCAGTATAGATGTCGTGAAAACGTTCGATGGTGACTGAAGAATTAATCTAGAAAAGAACGTCATCAAATGCTGTTATCTTCAAGGACTAATAACTCACAGAGATACGCGCGAGCTTCTCCCGTTTCACCCGAGGCAAACAGACCTCATTAAATGGATGACTGTCTGTTTCAGACAGCATAAAATTTAAAGCGCATTTGTGTATAGATACTATTCATTAGAATAACTGCAGTCACGTCTCTATTTAGTATTAGTCAAACAGATTTTATGGAATGCATATTGATTTGGTGCGTTAATGCTGTACTTGTTAATGGGTATGAGGTATGAAACTAGTTGCACGTGAAGAATCCAAGTAATTTGACAGCCGAAATTGTACCACTGACATATTCTCTTCATTTGGTCTGTCCGGCTTTGACGTTACAACATGAATAAAATTGTACTTCATGTTGTTGTTGTGGTCTTAGGTCCTAAGACTGGTTTTAAACACCTCTCCATGCTGCTCTATATTGTGCAAGCCTCTTTATCTCCGAGTAAGTACTCAGAGCTACATCCCTCTGAATCTGATGACTGTATTCCTTTCCTGATCTCCCTCTAAGATTTTTGTCCCCCACGCTTCCCTCCAGTACTAAACTGGTGATCCCTTGATGCCTCAGAATGTGTCCTACTAACCGATCCCTTCTCTTAGTCAGATTGTACCACAAATTCCTGTTCTCCCTAATTTTATTCAACATCTTCTCAAGAGTTACGTGATACACCCTTCTAATCTTTAGCATGCTTCTGTAGCACCACTTCTCGAATGTTTCTGTTCTCTTGTTTAAACGTTTTATCGTCGATGTTTCACTTCCATACATGGCTACACTTCATACAAATACTTTCAGAAAGGACTTCCTGACATTTAAATCTATACTCGATTTTAACAAATTTCTCTTCATCAAAAACCCTTTCCTTGCCATTGCCAGTCAACATTTCATATCCTCCCTACCTCCACCATCATCAGTTCTTTTGCTTACGAAATATTAAAACTCTTCTACTACTTTAGATGTCTCGTTTCGTAATCTAATTCCCTCAGCGTCACCTGATTTAATTCGACTTCATTGTATTATCCCCATTTTGCTTTTGTTTATGTTCATCTCTCATAAAAAAGTAAACTGAGAGGTGCTATGATCGTGGGTAATTTTAATATAATGAAAGTTAGCCCTCAAAGAAAAAATAGGGAGTACCAAAAATCGATGGAAATACAGCAGACTAAGCGCTCTGTGCACGTGCGTATACATGAACACTCAAGGGTGTGTGTGTGTGTGTGTGTGTGTGTGTGTGTGTGTGTGTGTGTGTGTGAACGGATATGCTGTGCTCATAATAGAGAATATGTATTACGTGTTGTTCCCTGGTGAAGATCTCACAAAATAGGTTTAGAGTCATTCAAATGGGTCAGATGGCTCTGGGCACTATGGGACTTAACGTCTGAGGTCATCACTCCCCTAGAACTTAGAACTACTTAAACCTAACTAACCTAAGGACATCATGCACATCCATGCCCGAGGCAGGATTCGAACCTGCGACCGTAGTGGTCGCGCGTTTCCAGACTGTAGTAGTTTACGGTAGTGTTTTGAAAAAAGAACCTAATGTTGGAAGTGCACTGGTTGTTGTTAAATTCTGAGTGCCTGTGTACAGAAAATTGCACACATCTGAAATGGGAATATTGACCCATGAAAGTATTACTTTAACGCTATCTGACTTCATTTCATACCAGATTAGCACAGGGATCAATTACTGCGCAGAAGAGTTCATCGGTGGACTTAAATGACTATTTAAATACCCCTTAATTGTGCAGTTTCCTGTCAGTGAATGACTATTTGACCTACGAAATGTATAAATGTTCCATCTTACAGACAAAGAATATGCGAGGAGCATACTTGCACCACAATTGTAGCTTAAATACTAATCCATATGAAGAATGTAAAAGCAAGTATTTTGGTTTGTCAGCGCCTGCACCTCGAAACACTCATGCAGTATCTCTAAACACTGCCAGAAGTAGTTAGGAAGTGCACGACTGAAGAAACTGAAAGAATGAAATTGCCACAAGCCTTATCAGCGTCCAAAATAACAATATACTTTGAAACTGTATAATAAAATATTGTATCCATTAAAAAGCAACTGTAAATGTTTATGGAATTTTAAATATTTATTGCAAAAAGTTTACGGTCACATGTGAAGGACAACAAAACTGTGATTCATGGGAAGCAGTACTGTGCAGTTTGCGCGGTACTGAAATTTAGTGTTTCGTGTTACATAACGAAGTTGATGTGAAATTAGACTTTAACAGCAAAAAGTGAAGTCTATTGACATGGTTGCTGGTAGAGCCCTAGCGTCAGGTTCAGACGTATAAATGGAAAATGTTTTCTTACATATAGTGTATACTGCCCCCCATGAACCATGGACCTTGCCGTTGGTGGGGAGGCTTGCGTGCCTCAGCGATACAGATGGCCGTAGCGTAGGTGCAACCACAACGGAGGGGTATCTGTTGAGAGGCCAGACAAACATGTGGTTCCTGAAGAGGGGCAGCAGCCTTTTCAGTATTTGCAGGGGCAACAGTCTGGATGGTTGACTGATCTGGCCTTGTAACATTAACCAAAACGGCCTTGCTGTGCTGGTACTGCGAACGGCTGAAAGCAAGGGGAAACTACAGCCGTAAATTTTCCCGAGGAAATGCAGCTTTACTGTATGAGAGCTGCATCAAACCAGTCTCAGGACTGAAGATCACAACAACAGTGTATACTGGCATCTTATCTTCACGAAAGTGTGAGAGTTGTTTGTTACGGGTATCTGATACGTGTAGAGGACATAAATATGAGTGTGAGGGAGTGTGTGTGTGTGTGTGTGTGTGTGTGTGTGTGTGTGTGTCTGTAGTATCGTGTCACTCTTGCTTTGTACGAAGATGAGTGCAGGGAAAGGATGAAAATCGGCACTGGCCTACGCCTCTGGAGTAGCACAAATGGGGTCGCTGATCTTAATGTCCAGATACGAAGGCCAGATTAACATCAACAGCATTACATGATCTTACTCTGTGAGACACTGTGCGAAGTGTGGAATTTAATTGAAGACGTCGCAGCAAAATGTGCTGACCGTGAGCTATGCGGCACAAAGCTCATTCCCTTTGGTTCAAAAATGGCTCTGAGCACTATGGGACTCAACTGCTGAGGTCATTAGTACCCTAGAACTTAGAACTAGTTAAACCTAACTAACCTAAGGACATCACAAACATCCATGCCCGAGGCAGGATACGAACCTGCGACCGTAGCGGTCTTGCGGTTCCAGACTGCAGCGCCTTTAACCGCACGGCCACTTCGGCCGGCTCATTCCCTTTGCTGAAATGGCAAAGGAAAAGCAGCCAACACCGGTTGAGTACCCAGGTGGTTATCCATAATACTACCGGAAACTCCCGAAGGGAATTAACTTGGTGATGATAAGGGAATCGTTTACTGAGAGAGGCAACGCCACTGCCACATTAAAAGTAATATTGCCTGTTCAGTTGAATCGTACTTCGTATTCGTGGCTATAATTAACTTTACACGATAAATAATTAGTAAATGTCATTAAATTAGGTCAGATAAGTAACTTACTCTTCGAGACGATTCACATTTGAAGGAACGGAGAGTGAGAGCATTATAGACTTCATTTAAAATGATGGCATTCACTCTGGCCGTCAACAGAACAAGATGTCAGCGTCAGGGTTTCTGGGGGGGAAAAGTTTGCTGACATCGGAAGCTGACCTAATCGCTCATGCTACGATAGAGGAATTTATGCTTTTGTATCTTATTGGGCTTTATATTATTGTTTTTCTCCGTATCAAAGACGTATTACAAACGATTAATGAGGACACGTACTTTGAAAAAAAAAACAGTGGATGTGGTAAAAAAGGACCTAGGTATTCCCTAACAAATATTGCTTGATAAGCTTATATGCATATATTTTCTTTGTCATGCAAATGTCGTTGATCTGAAAAGTCTGGTCGACATTTTTCCTCTACTTTCAATTCCTCACCATCTACACTTTCGCATCCGTTGTAAATTTTGCTTTTCTATCTCACTGACAGCTTCTTAACTGTGATAGTGTGGGGTGGGCCATGAGTCAGTTGTCATTGGCAGTCCTTAGACTTTGTTTCGCCTAGGTACAATGGTAGTCAGCTGTGACCTTGACAAGCGCGTGGTACCAATTAGACAGATGGGATTACTGGTCTTAGGTTATATCGTTCTTTGTCGTCTAAGAAACAATGAATAGAAAGTTAGTTACACAACATCGTTTTGTTAGTTTTTCAAACAGGACCATAATTACAATTATGTTTCTGATTTGTTTGTGGAACGTATTCCAAACATCCAACATTCATTTGAACAAGCTTTCCGAAAATTAAAATTTTAACATTTGAAGAGACTGTATAGTTGGCGGAGCTTCCTCCTTCAGGTGGGCACCAGTCTGTTATTACAGAAGTAAATCTCAACGTTTTCGCGCAATTTTAATGCAGTGTCGCAGCAAAAGCGTCCTAGGAGAAATCAGTAACATGAAAAAGTCCACGAAGGATTTTTAAAAAGCTGAGATTGAGACAATATTGACCTACTTTACCTCAAGACCAAAATGAAGGCCACCCAGAATTTTGCGAGTTATGCACATTCCGACAAGAATTCGATCCCAAGTTTAACATACATGTTGTTTGGAGCGACGAAGGGACATTTAAATTGAATGGCGGAGAGGAAAGACAGAACTATGTGTACAGATACTAACTCCGATATCAGATACTGGATTGTAAGGCGTATCCAGGAGCAGACAGACTCGGATCACAATATCGTAGTGATGAAGAGTAGGCTGAAGTTTAAGACATTAGTCAGGAAGAATCAATACACAAAGAAGAGGGATACGCAGGTGCTAAGGAATGACGAGATATAGTTGAGGTTCTCTCAGGCTGTAGATATAGCAGTAAGGAATAGCTTAGTAGGCAGTACAGTTGAAGATGAATGGACATCTCTAAAAAGGGCCATCACAGAAGTTGGGAAGGAAAACATATGTATAAAGAAGGTAACTACGAAGAAACCACGGGTAACAGAAGAAATACAACTGATCGATGAAAGGAGGAAGTAAAAAAATGATGTGGCAAACTCAGGAATAGAGAAATACAAGTCGCAGAGGAATGAAACAAATGAGGAGTGCAGGAAAGCTAAGACGAAATGGCTGCAGGAAAGATGTGAAGACATCGAAAAAGAAACGATCGTCGGAAGGACAGACTTAGGATACAGGAAAGTCAAAACAACCTTCGCTGACAATAAAGGCAAGGATGATACCATTAAGAGTGCTACGGGGATTCAGTTGTTAAATGCAGACGAGAGAGCGGATAGGTGGAAAGGATTCATCGAAAGCCTCTATGACGTGGTAGATTTGACTGCTGTGATAGAAGAAGAAACAGGAGCCGATTTAGAAAAGATAGGGGATCCAGCACAAGAATCAGAATTTAACAAAGCTTTGGAGGACTTAAGATCAAATAAAGCATTGTGGATAGACAGCATTCTGTCAGAGTTTCTAAAATCATTGGGGAAGTGGCAACAAAACGACTATTCACGTTGGTGTGTAGAATACATGACTTTCGGAAAAGCATCATCCACACAATTCCGAGGACGACAACAGCTAACAAGTGCGAGAATTACCGTACAATCAGCTTATCACCTCATGCAACCAAGTTGTTGACAAGAATAATATACAGAAGAATGGACAAGAAAATTGTGGATGCGCTAGATGACGATCAGTCTGGCTTTAGGAAAGGCAAAGGCACGAGAGAGGCAAATCTGATGTTGCGATTAATAATAGAAGCAACACTAAAGAAAAATCAAGACAGGTTCATAGGATTTGTCGACCTGGAAAAAGCGTTCGACAATGTAAAATGGTGCAAGGTGTTCGGTATTCTGAGAAAAGTAGGGGTAAGTTATAGGGAGAGACGGGTCATATACAATATGTACAACAGCGAAGAAGGAATAATAAGAGTGGGCGAACAAGAACGAAGTGCTCGTACTAAAAAGGGTGTAAGACAAGGATGTTGCCTTTCGCCACTACTGTTCAGTCTGTACATCGAGGAAGCAATGATGGATATAAAAGAAAGGTTCAGGAGTGGAATTAAAACCCAAGGTGAAAGGATATCAATGATACGATTCGCTGATGACATTGCTAACTTGAGTGAAAGTAAATAAAAATGTCGTGTGACTAGGGCCACCCGTCGGGTAGACCGTTCGCCGGGTGCAAGTCTTTCGAGCTGACGTCGCTTCGGCGACTTGCGCGTCGATGGGGATGAAATGATGATGATGATTAGGACAACACAACACCCAGTCCCTGAGCAGAGAAAATCTCCGACCCAGCCGACAATCGAACCCATGCCCTTAGGATTGTCGCACTGACCACTCATCTACCGAGGGCGGACCTGAGTGAAAGTGAAGAATTATTACATGATTTGCTGAACGGAATGGACAGTTTAATGAGTACAGAGTAAGGATTGAGAGTCAATCGAAGAAAGACAAAGGGAATGAGAATTAGTAGAAATGATCACAGTGAGAAACTTACCAGGATTGATGGTCACAAAGTAGAAGAAGTTAAGGAACTCTGCTACCTAGGCAGTAAAATAAACAATGACGGACGGAGCAAGGACATCAAAAGCAGACTAGCAATGGCAAAAAGGGCATTCCTGGCCAAGAGAAGTCTGCTAATATCAAATATCAGCCTTGATTTTAGGAAGAAATTTCTGAGAATGTACGTCTGGAGTATAGCATTGTTTGGTAGTGAAACATGGACTGTGGGCAAACCGGAACAGAAGAGAATCGAAGCATTTTAGATATGGTGCTTCAGACGAATGTTGAAAATTAGGTATACTGATAAGGTAAGTAATGAGGAGGTTCTGCGTAGAATCGGAGAGGAAAGGAATATGTGAAAAACACTGGTACGGAAAAGAGACAGTATGATAGGACATCTGTTAAGACATGAGGGAATGACTTCCATGGTACTAGAGAGAGGTGTAAAGGGCAAAAACTGTAGAGGAAGACAGAGATTTTACTACATCCAGCAAGTAATTGAGGAGATAGGTTGCAAATGCTACTCTCAGATTAAGAGGTAGCACAGGAGAGGAATTCGTTGTGGGCCGCATCAAACCAGCGAGAAGACTGAAGAAGAGAAGAAAAAAAACTACAGTGATTCTACGAATCTCAGTGTAATTGGACACAGAGATGAACGTGGCCAGAATGTGTGGGCAAGCTTTTCAGTGGTGGGGTAATCGAGTTTTCTTTATGTAATGGTATGGTCAGTTCTGTAAATTACCTAGGTATCCATTAAGAAGACTCGTTAGGATTGAAAAATAGTCCACTTTTTCGCATGTCCAGCCGGTTAAGGAAAATCTTATTCGACAAGTTGGAGCATACTTGCATTAGGGAGCTACTGTGAGAAACTTTGTAAGTGAAAACTTTGAAGAAGAGACTGGCCGAGAAGGTACTAATTATGGTCTCCACTATCCCCAGATATACACCCATGGATTTTGGAGTCTTGAGTTTACTATAAAATGAGTCGGAAGAGTTGAGAGGGAATTTGTAAATAACTATTGAGAAGACATATCATTTTCTTATAACAGCACGGAAATCACTTTGAACGTCAAATGTTTTCATCAGTGAACTGTCAGTAGTGAATAAATGTTTCAGGAAATTCAGATGGTTGGCTGCATTGCAAGAGTGTTAATAGGTTGTAGTGGGTGGAAACAGTTTTCAAATTTTTAATTTTATGTTTTTAAATTATCTATTTATGGCTCACACTTCAACCTATACAGTACAATGTTTAATTCCTTAAACCTTGTAACCTCCTCAGAGAAATTTCGAATGACAATATTTCAATGTTAACGAGAATAGAACCTAGTGTAACCTCCCAGCAAATAAAATAATTTATTGACAATGACAATTAAATGAGAACTAGCAATCTGAGCCATGTGTAAGCTCCCCACAAAAATGAAAGTCAATTCAATAAAAATGAAATCTCAGTGACAATGAAAACGCAAATAGACCGAAATGTCGATCTTAGGCCCTGTTCTTACCTCAGTAAAATTGCATCGGCTCTTATTTTTCGCCATAGCTTGGAGGAAATGCATCGCAAAAATTCTTTGAATTTGAGTAAATTTTTTTTTAAGCAAATGCATGGGAAATTATCTTTCAATAAAATGTTTGTTTTGTTAAAATGCTTGGTTTGAAAACAAAATTATTATTGGGGCGATTCTTGAACAAATTAGTTACAGTTAAGATACATTACATTATCAGATGTGCGCAATGCTGCTTCATTACCTTATTTAATAAATATACCTCGTCCTGAACCTTGACCAGACACCCATGTCGACGCCCATCGAATCCTCACACACAACTCCGACTATCTCGTGCGCTCTACTAGCACTGACTGCCATTCGCAACTCAACTCTCTCGCAACTCGACCGCAACTGCACCTGCCGACTCCCTACATGCAACTGAACTCTCGCGCGGTCAAGCGCAGACTAGCAACGATAAATAATTCTCTGGTCAGAGATTCTGTCATGCCTCGCTACTAAATACATACGCGTACTAAATACATACGCGTTTCATAACCCTCCACTGGGGGGTGGGCAAGAATTTGGCAGCGATGGTGAGTCATTTGGACTTGCCATGAGCAACAAATTTTTTCTTAATTAATTAACTTTTACAACTTACAGAATATTCAGATGTAGTACATGAATTAAATGTGGTGCACATGCACTGAGTACAAAACATTTCAGACAATGACAATGAATACAGAACATATGATATAAGTGCACAGTTACTGACGTTCAGCACAAAACATATTAACACATGACATAAGTGTGCATGCACTGAAAAATTCTTCAACGTTTTCATAACAAATAAATCAAATCACAAAATGTATATACAATATAAATGACAAGAGTGCACATATACTGTACTTCAGAATATATCAACAAATCGAAAAAATGTATATAAATAGAAATCATGTTAGCAAAAGAAATGATTTTCACTATGTTACAAGAATTAGGACAGGAAAGGGAAGGATTGCATCATGGTTGTAGCACTTTAGCTTGCACGCAGCTCCTCTGAAAGTCCATATCTTTCCACAGAGATACAACACCAAGTGAGACAATCTGAAGTTCTTTTCCCATAAGTATTTACCAGCGTAGCCAAGACACTGAAATGTCGTAGTAATATTCCATGTTTTCATTTTGGCAGTAAATTAGGTACACCAAACAGTGGGACCATAATAACGTCTTCATCGCTCACGGTGATGGACAGCATGTCGTGTCAACACCACGCTCTTACAAGGCACACCAACGTAGAATTAGTGCAAAAACCAAATATAGTGCTCCATGATCATGAGGATGGACAGGGCAAATGGATATTGCAGTAATTCAGGGTAGTTAGCTCAGAAGGTGGAGGACATTAAGTCACATAGTGGTCTTCATTGAGAATTACAGTAGTAGTTTGCGGCATTCATAGCCCAGTTATTGAACATTTCTGTACCATGTATTTAGTATTACAGAATAATGTTCATAAAATTAACTGATTATAGCAATTATTGGCATCATGGGTAATCGTATTACAATAAACAGTGGCAATCCTTGGCCAGTTACAAAGCATATTTAGTATGACAGAATAATGTTCATAAAATTAACTGATTACAGTGAACATTGGCAATTATTGGCCAATTATAAACCATCAGAAGTCATCATTGAAAAGGAGAGTCAATTATTGGCATAGCGTTAACATAATTCATTGAGTTATACTAATTATAGGCACTCATTGGCCAGCAACTATTGAATAGTACAACATTTTTAATTATTGGCAGTCATTGGCCTGTTACAAAACATCAAAAGTCATCATTGAAAACAGGAGCTAATGAATGGCATAGTATTAACATAATTCATTTAGTTAAACTAATTATTGGCATTCAATGGCCAGTTACAAAACATCAAAAGTCATCATTGAAAACAGGAGCTAATGAATGGCATAGTATTAACATAATTCATTTAGTTATACTAATTATTGGCACTCAGTGGCCAGTTACAAAACATCAAAAGTCATCATTGAAAACAGGAGCTAATGAATGGCATAGTATTAACATAATTCATTTAGTTGCACTAATTATTGGCACTCATTGGCCAGCAAGTATTGCATAGTACAAAACATTGTTCATCATTCAGTATTATTCAGAACTCTCTTAAATGGGTAGCATTATTTGGAATTGGTGATACTTTTTTTTTGTTAGCAATGCATTGCTTTGGTAATTATAAGGGAAAGCAAGAAGAGAAAAAGAAAAAAAAATTGCTTCTGGGTTGTTCCTGTAAATGAAATATGTGTAACGTCATTCGTCATGAGTCAGCTGTAGCAAGGTTGTGACACAACTGGGTAAAAAAAATGCAAGTACTAGTATAGGTTTAATAAGTAACAAATTTAGTAAATATCAAGAAAAGCTTATCCTGAAAAAAAATACAAAATGGATTATTGAACTGAAAGAAGAAACGCATACTATGCTGAAAAGTAGTGAACTTCGAATTAACAGGTAGTGAAATGTGTATAAAAAATGTGTTCCATAGCTGTCCTTTCCAAAACCTTCAGTCATCATACCATACGATATAAAACATACTGTCAAAACAAACTGCAACAAATACTCAAATAACTACATAGCATAAATACATAAACTTCAACATCATCCTCATCTGTAAAGAAAAAACTTCCTTATCCATCACTTCATTATCCATATTATCATAACTTCATTACTATCATCACCTGTAAAGAAAAACTTCGTTATTCATAGTAGCATATTCTTCATAATTACTCTTCATCAGCATTGATTATCATCTGCAAAAAAATCACTTCATTACTCATTACACAACTATTCCTTATCTCTAGCATATTTCATCACTAAAACTAAGATGTGTAGTTTTGTCTGACAGCCTGCATCAATCGCCTTGTATTCTGAAAGAAAAAATTAGTTAAGACTGCTATTCTACGATGTGTATAGTATATTCTTGTTAATGCTTGTTAATTCTGATCCATTTACTCTTCCTCATAAAGTTTTTGTATCTTCTTTCGTCTATTCCGTAGTTTAAATTCCCATTTCTGTTTAATTTATTTCCCTTACACGTTATTTCTTACTGAAAATGATGAACAAAGATTAATGTCTTGCATTTAAATCATATACCCATTAAATAATGACTGGTTTATGGTGACATAATTAAGCATACAGCATAACATGACAGAAAACGTAATATGTCAAAAGCATAGACAGTGTTCAAAGGCAAAAATGTACTGAGAATATCACAATGCAGCAGCAAAAAAGAAAAATGTAAAACAGTCAGGATGTTGAGATATCATAGGGCAAAAAATGTCAAAGTCAACTGGTGTGTGTTATACCTTAACTATTTCACAGTGCATACAAACAAAACATGAAAACAATCGTACATACATAAGAAAGACAAAATGTGACGTTCGTTGTGTTCAGCTTGTATGTAGTGTAGTTAATAGAGGAGAGAATTAAAGACTTTAATGGAGAGAGAATTTGATAAAATTAATACATCACTACATAGAATTGCATAATTATTCATAAAATACGTAAGTTTGTCTGGAAAAATATGCACGGTCTGATGTGTAACGACAAGAAGAGCGATCTGCTAACCTTACCTTGCCGGGCACTTGCCAAGAAAAAATACGACAGTCATCAATAATTAATCACGTGAATATAATTGTATAAGTGGTCATAAGTGGCATCATAGCACGTTAAATCATAAAGTGGTTTCATTCAATAAAGGGTTTAATGTTCGACACATGGTGGTTGCCCTTACTTTTCCTGGTTCTCAAAGTTTCGACGTATACAACATTGAGGTGAGGAATGCTGCGAATCCGATATGGACCTGCGTATAGAAGTTCAAATTTACTGCACTTACCTTTTATTCTGCTGGATAAATAGTGTGTACGTACTAATATCTTCTGTCCAATGTGGAAGTCATAGCGTGTACAAACCTGTTTTTGCTGTCTTCTCCGGCGCTCTGCGGCACGTTTGATGTTGTTCAGCGCAATGTCAATTATTTCATGGTGTCGTAATCGACGAGATGTAGGAAATGTTACTAATTCTTTAATTTTGTTTGGTGGTTCAACGTTTTTCAGTATAACAGACGGAGATAGCATAGTGGATTCATTTGGTATGGAATTAATTACATCTTGGAATGAGAATATGTGTGTGTCCCAATCAAATGTCTGTTGTGGCAGTATATTCTACACAGTTTACCAATTTCTTTCATTAATCGTTCACAAGGGTTCGAAGAAGCATGGTACTTGGATATATAGATCGGAGAAATGTTTCTAGCTCGTAACATGCGTGTCCATATAGCAGAACGAAATTGTGATCCATTATCAGAAATTACTTTCAACACATGCCCTACATGAAATAGAAAATGCTTTACAAATGCTTTCGAAACAGTTTTAGCAGTAGCTTTGCGTAACGGAGTGAAAGTAACAAATTTTGAAGTGAGTTCAACAGCGACAAAGATGTAGCAAAAACCTGTGTCAGTTCTCGGAACTGGACCAAAAATGTCTACTGTGGCCATATGTCTTAATTTAACAGGTACAATGGGATATAATGGAGGATGTGAAGTGGTGTCTGACTTAGCTTTCTGGCAGATTTTACATGACGCTAAAACTCGTCGTAAACGTTTTTCCATGTTGGTAAAATAACAGTTCTGTCTCAGTATAAGAAAACATTTTCTGGCTCCGTAATGTGCATAACTTAAATGAGTGTACCAGATTAATTTATTAACCAGTTCGTCAGGAATGCATAATAACCAATTGTTGCTGTCAGGATGAGAGCGGCGAAACAGAATGTCATTGCGTACGGTGTAATGGTTTCTAATCGTAACATTATTCTTATTTTGCCAGAAGTGTTTAATTTCTTTCCACACATTGTCTTTACTTAGCTCTTTTGCTATGTCCTGTAATGACGACGAAATAAAATTTTCAAATGCAACTTGCTGAATGTACATAACGCTGAAATTTGCTTTGCAGAAGTTGGTTGCGATGTCATTCTGATTGTTGCTGAGAGAACGAGAAAGTGCGTCTGCTATAACATTTTGTGTGCCGGGAATGTGAACTATTGTAAAATTAAATTCCTGTAAATAAAGTTTCCATCTGCTTAATCTGTCGTGAGTGAATTTAGCCGAAAGTAAAAATTGTATCGCTCTGTGATCTGTGTAAACGGCGGTATGTCTGCCATAAAGAAAGTGCCGAAATCTCGTAAAAGCCCATACAACACATAATGTTTCCAGTTCTGTAACGGAATAATTTCGTTCAGCAGGCGACAAGATGCGGCTTGCCAATGCGATGTTTTTAATTACTGTTTAGCCATCTTCTTTAATTTCCTGAAAAATATGTACGCCTAAAGCGGTGTTGGAACTGTCGGTGGCAATGGAAAAATTTCTGGTAAGATCTGGGTACGATAAAAGTGGTGCATTCAACAAAGCATGTTTCAGGTTCATAAATTCAGAATGTGCTTGCTTATCCCAGGACCAAATAGCATTTTTACCTGTTAATTGGCATAATGTAGGTGTCCCTAAAGCAGAGTGATGAATAAATTTACGAAAAAAGTTAATTAAGCCCAAAAAGCTGCGTAATTGCTTCTTCGTTGTAGGAACAGTAATGTCACGTAGAGCTTGAAGTTTTTCCGGATCAGGCGCAATGCCTTCTGCTGAAATTACATGTCCAAGAAATTTTATAGAAGCTTTGCCAAAGTGCGATTTACTAAGATTAACTGTAAGTCCTTGTGCATGAAAAGTTTGTAACAGTCGTTCAAGAATCATATTGTGTTCAGACCAGTTAGTTTCTGCAATAAGAATGTCATCAACGTACGTCGTGATAATGTCTTTCATGCAAACGTGTGTCGGATGGTGTAAAAATTAATAACATTTTCGTGAACAATATTCTGCGTGTCAAAATTATGGCTAACGTTACTGGAATATGCTATCTGTGCTGTATCTGTTTAAATTCTATCATACGTGTTATTATTTTCGGGAGGATGCTGTGGCATTTCGACTATTTGAACTGTTCTGTTATTTTTTTTCTTAGACGTAATACGCTCTGGATGATACCTACTGTCGGGTTCATTCATGAGAATATGTTGTTGCTATACATTTTGCTGCTGGTAAAACCGACTGTTATTAAATGTATGTTGATAATTGTTCTCATTAATATTACGTCTGTCGTGATAGTCATTTCTATACGGCGCACTGCGATAGGAATTGAAATATTGTGTTTTCTGTACGAAGTTATTTCATTGCTGCCGTGCGTTACTATTTGTTGTAGCAGGGACTATACGTGCACGCGGCGAAACATTAGTTTGGTTGACCTTGTAGACTACATTGTTGGTTAGGTACGCTAACCGGCTGGGTTTGTTGCTATTGTGGTGAAAAATGTCTATTGTTACTAAAATGTGGTTCCTATTGCTGATGATTTTTTTACACATTCTGATGATAAAATTTTTTTCTGACATTATAATTACGCTGGTAGTTCTTGTCATTTCGGGAGTGTCTAAAGAGAAGTGTCACTTTCGGTATAATTTGTCACATCGGGTTTTCATTATACATTCTTAATACTAGATAGAGCAATAGTGGAAGAGCTGTTTTGATAGATATAAAGGATAGTAGAAGAGAAGGCAGCAGTGCAGAAAACTAAAGATGAAACAGCACTACTACAGCTCGGGGCCCTATGCACGCTACTGCACATATTCATTAAAGCATAATGAATCCCCTGAGGTCAATTACGCGCTGCAATTACTTTTTAGTTCTTGCGTTGCAGGCAATGGCGATAAAAATCCAAAAGCAAATTGTTGTATCCATGGTAATTCCAGTTTCTGCATTACAGGTAATAGCGGTGAAAGTACGAAAATAAATTGTCTTATGCAGTTCAAATCGTGTATCTGTGTTCTGTCATTATTAAATTCCTTAGATTTTCTTATAAATGCAAATTGCTTGTAATCAATGTTCTCGTCACTGAATTTGAGAACACGTTCAGGTTTGTGTGATAATCTGTTTGTCAGTGTCATTTCGGATTTCAAGTTGCGTAGCTTTTCAGATGTTAAGTCGCGTAGTCTCTGTAAATTGCTCAAATTATACGCGCTGTGTGAGTCTGACAATTGTTTACAAAGTGGCGACTGCTGTGATATGTTATTAACTGAAATATTTTTTATCTCTGTTATCTCTTGCTGTAACCGTGACAATTTTCTATGCAATGTGTTATTAGACGAATCGATCTCATTAATTGTCTGCTGTAGATTTTGAAATTCAGGTGTTTGATTTAATGAAACCGATGAAGTATCGTCCGATTTGCTGTCATTATTACTTTCAATAGCGTCAATACGACTGGCCAATTCATCACATTTTTCAGTCAGTATTTTTACCTGATCATCGGTTTTAGTGTCTGAGGCATTAATCTGTTTTTGCAATTTACGTGTAGTTTCGTTCAGTTTTTTAACGTCAGCTTTGATGACATCGGAATCCTGTGTTAGTTCTAATTGTTCGAGTCTGTCGGTCAGTGCTTGAAAATCGGTTGTGTATGTTTCTGTTTTTGATTTAAGATCAGAAATCTCATCACGTAATTCGGCGTTCAGCTGTTTGATGGTATTAATTTCATCGGACACTGTAGCAATATTGTTGTCTACGTATGTTTTTGCCTTTGCAAACATTTTACGTTTGTCTTCCTGTCTCTGAGCAGTGATTGTTTCCATGACTTGTCGTTTTACTTTATTTTGATCCTGAATAAATTTGCGGAAACGCGTATCACTGTTTTGTATGTGGTGATTAAAACGTTCGTCAATTTGAGTGTTCTGTTGGTCGAATTTCGCGTCAATCTTTTCATCCATTGTGCACGAAAGTTCTGCTGTCATTGCTTTAAACTCGTCGCGTAATTGTGTAGCCTTTTCAGAGCATTGTTTAGCGACTCCGCTAATTTCGTTTCTAAGTGTTTCTGTTGTAGCTGTTTGCATTTCCCTTAATTCTTGCGCAACAGATTTAATTTCTTCGCTACTTTTTCTTGAACAAGCTTCAATTTCCTCGCGTAACTGTTCCTTAGTATCATGACATTGTGCGGCAACGGCTCTAATCTGTTCACTAAGCTGTCTGGAATTGTTGTCTAATTTTTCATTTAACTGTTTGGAATTGTTGTCTAATTTTTCATTAAAGTGTCTGGAATTATTGTCTAATTTTTCATTAAGCTTGTCTTGTTTTTCGCTCTGTTGTTTGAACTGTTCCCTAAGTTGTTTGAAATTTTCTTTAAACTGTTTGTTATCTTCACTATTTTGTTTGTTTGTTTCAAGAATTTGTAGCAATAATGCCGTCGTTTGATCCAAGCCCAAATTAGAATTTCTGTTTAGTGGTGTACCTGCAATTGTCACATTTTGTGTGACCATTTGGTCATTCTGTGACTCACAAAAAGTTCTGCTTATCGAATGTGCACTGTGCGTCGCTATTTCGGAATTAAATGTATCCGTCGTACTTTCAGTACACTATCCATTTTCATTGGAAAAATTAGTCTGTACGTTACTTAAATTTTCCAAACCGTGTGTGTTAAGCTGGGCAGCGCTCATAACAATAGAGCGCCCCGCATCATCAATTGTCGTTAAGTCAACAGACGACACAATTCGTCTGTTCATCACTAGGATGATTGTCAGTAAACGGTGGATTGTCATCATTATATTGCGTGTCGCAAGTACTATCGGTGAAGTTATTTAATTCGGTTATTTCATTCATTATACCTCGCGATACACTATTCACAGTCTTTCGCGGCATTTTTACAGTAGTCACAATTATTCACAAATGAAATAAGCACAATGCAAAAAGCAACAAACACAAATACAACAGAGCAACGAATTGCCGATGATCTCAGGAAAGAAAGTCACAAAATTAGTAAAAGCGATGCGCCAAATGCTAATTATATTAAATAAATAAGAGCAAATATCTGACTACTTCTCAGAAGATTCTCAACGAAATACGATCCTGGACCGGATGTCGCCAAGTGTAACCTCCCCAGAGAAATTTCGAATGACAATATTTAAATGTTAACGAGAATAGAACCTAGTGTAACCTCCCAGCAAATAAAATAATTTATTGACAATGACAATTAAATGAGAACTAGCAATCTGAGCCATGTGTAAGCTCCCCACAAAAATGAAAGTCAATTCAATAAAAATGAAATCTCAGTGACAATGAAAACGCAAATAGACCGAAATATCGATCTTAGGCCCTGTTCTTACCTCAGTAAAATTGCATCTGCTCTTATTTTTCGCCATAGCTTGGAGGAAATGCATCGCAAAAATTCTTTGAATTTGAGTAAATTTTTTTTAAGGAAATGCATGGGAAATTTTCTTTCAATGAAATGTTTGTTTTGTTAAAATGATTGGTTTGAAAACAAAATTATTATTGGGGCGATTCTTGAACAAATTAGTCACAGTTAAGATACATTACATTATCAGATGTGCGCAACGCTGCTTCATTACCTTATTTAATAAATATACCTCGTCCTGAACCTTGACCAGACACCCATGTCGACGCCCATCGAATCCTCACACACAACTCCGACTATCTCGTGCGCTCTACTAGCACTGACTGCCATTCGCAACTCAACTCTCTCGCAACTCGACCGCAACTGCACCTGCCGACTCCCTACATGCAACTGAACTCTCGCGCGGTCAAGCGCAGACTAGCAACGATAAATAACTCTCTGGTCAGAGATTCTGTTATGCCTCGCCATCGCTGTACTAAATACATACGCGTTTCAACCTGATGACCATGATTCTTCTCTGGTTTTGAATAACATTTATAAGCTCTCATGTACCATATTCATCTCACACATTTTGTTATTGTGTTTTGATCCTCTGAAGAAATGTATTGCTTGTTGTGTGCAACATTATTTTAATCACACATATGGACATGAAAAGCATTATTATTGGCAGATCTTCGGCAAAATGTCACCTAGGAACCCTTCATTAAGTTATCGAGTTGTAGCACTGTGTATCTTGCATTGTTAACAGTGAGTTTCTTTTTTCCATGTTGATGTAGCTTCTTAATAATACACTGGGAACCTTAATCACAATCATTAGTTCCTTTGTCTCTGTCTGTTGGGACATGTGATGCATTGATTTATGCGTTGTACCTAGGATTTGGCGAACTTGTTTTAATTCTGATTCAAACATATTTGTCATAGATCACTTTAGTTAGATTTCTTCTATGTAAACAGACAGGATAAAAACTGTGTTTGGTAATTGACGCTCGTGGTTTCGCACATTTTTCTCATATGACTGTACTAAAATAGTTGTAGTTACGGCTGCTTTTACCTTTAAACTGTCTCTACATGTGTTTATTTATATCGACTGGATATCTCCTAGTACTGTTTTTAAGTTTAGATGTGCGTTAGCTTCTCATTCTGTGTTCTGACTACAATGGCTAGTTTCCTTTAGTGTGTCCATGAGGAAGGCTATTGATGTTTGGAAATTATTGTTCTTCTATGTGATTGCTCAATAAACCGACAGTTAATACGATTTTGTAGCTCAGCATGATTGACATGCAACTTGCATTAGCCAATTTTTTGTCAATACATTTTTGTATTTCGTGTACTCATGACATTTTACATACAAGGTTTCGTCGTTATTTATGTTTACTAACATTAATTCTAGTGCCACATGATGACCTGCGACCAAAACCGATAGCAAATTAATAAATTGATATATCGCAGCCATGTGTCATGAATTGCCTGAAACACTTTGAGCGTATCTTATCGGTTCATTAAACTCTACTTGTACTTCTTTGTAGGTAATAAATTTGTATTTTCATGAGAATCTCGGTTAGACAGCGGAATAAGAGAAACGACAATGATACCGTTACATGCCGTGTAAACGCACCCCCCCCCCCCTCTCCGTTGACGGTGACCACCAATCCAGCCGTTTAAGTCCAGTGTAAATCGACTTTCGAGATATTAACACACAGTATCTTACAAGAGTTCGCAGCTGCAGACGCTGAAACTCATCTTGGTCTTTTTACGACGTAATGAAACATATTTCTCGCGTTTCAGTAGAATGATGTAATGCATGCCGGTTATATGGAACCCGGAGACACATTTATCCTCGCAGACAGCACACCCAAAGATTCCGGGTGGCAGTTCACCTTACACTACTTGTTAGCTTTCCTCGGCAAATGAGGAGCGAAGCCAAAGTGGAAATGGAGCGCTGCAGCCGATTTTCTCTGAGAAACAGGAGAAGCAGTCAAGGAACAGGTCGGGTAGGTAGGTGGGGACGAGTGGAGGGGGAGGGAGTGGTTAGGGGTTGGGGTAGGGGTGGGGGCAGAGGAGGCGGGTGGGATTCGGAGTGTAAGTGGTGGATCAGAGGCAGCGAGGTGATGCAGTGGCCCCCGCGCGGCGGAGCAGTTCCTGGCACACACAGCCCGGCGGGGGTGTGGCGCTGTGTAGCGAACACACCTACAGGCAGGTTACCGGCTGCGGGCAAACAGTTAACTGTGCCGCTCCCGCGGGACTGCCAGATTTATCTGCCCGCTCGCAAAATATACGGCTGCCGCCAGCCAAGTCACTGCCAACTCTGTACAAAGCGTCCATCTACTGCAACTGTCCATTTTCGTGGGGTCAATTCCACTACAGAGAAAAAACAAACAGGAGGGACGGCTAGCCACCGAGGGACCTCTCACTGAATGCCGCATAACGACAATCTTTCACCACAGAAAGAGACGATATCCTTGCGTCGGCTAACCTGTAATCCGTATGTTGGCAGCCAGTCGTGTTTCGAGCTGAAGGCTGAGACATGACGATAATACCTCGGAAGGGGATAGAAGGATAAACTGCTACAGGGCAACGAGGATAGGAATGTAGAGAACATAATATCCATTTGACACATAGGTAATTAGGGTAGATTAATCAGAGAGAACTTCATAAAGAAAGGTACACATTATTAAGATAGGCCAAGTGACTTTGACTGAATGCTGCACTGCATCTCTAATTGACCCAGATATACGACACTATTTTTCTACGTAGTATCCAGATCTCTTGAAATGAGCTTTCTAGCCACAGAAAATTCTGATAAATATTAGTCCTCCAGTTAATGAAAATGAGAATGATTCCAAATTTTTGCAAACGTATTTTGTCCCATCAAGTTAATCCCTCATGCCAGTGCTTTTTGATTGTTGTCATCGTTCACTGACTCTGCGTTGTGTAAGTTTCGTCTAATTCTTACACCGAAGTGTTTACAAATTAGTGTAACCGGATTACAATACTGACGAAGATAGGTTCAATCTCGGTTGAAAGAATAATTAATGAAAGGGGGCAAATGAGGCTCGGATTGTGTGGCCGCTTAACAATCCCGTTCCAGCCATTTCAAGACGAGCTCTTAAAATCATAAAAAGTGCATGTACCCCAAAAGTGTTTTTCTGATACTGTATTTCGTCTGTTTAGATGTTCAAATGTGTGTGAAATCTTATGGGACTTAACTGCTAAGGTCATCAGTCCCTAAGCTTACACACTAATTAACCTAAATTATCCTAAGGACAAACGAACACACCCATGCCCGAGGGAGGACTCGAACCTCCGCCGGGACCAGCCGCACTGTCCATGACTCTAGCGCCTAAGACCGCTCGGCTAATCCCGCGCGGCATTTTGTCTGTTAATATGAAATTAAACACAGTTAGATAAATAACACAATCCAACGATGGCAAAACTTTTTTGCTGAAAATCCGTTATTCCTATGTTATTTAGGGTCGAAAATCCAAATATGATACTTAAAAAACTGTGCAGCCTACCATTTCTCCCCATTTTACTGTTCAATTTATTCAACTAAGCGATTTTTTGAATAATTTAATAACTTTTATATTGTTAGATAATTTAAAAAGGAAATCTAATGAATGTAGATGACGTTAGTAGCGCTGCCGAAAAACATTTGCTGGCAAAAAAAGGTCGGTTCTATTTTTGTATTAACAGATGGTATTTTGCTTACTGTCATCTTAACCTCACTTTCCCGTTTCCTATACATGTGCTCAGTACAGTGTCTAATTCTGGTTGTAATAACCTCTGCTGATAGTTTTTGTTATATTTTTGGTGAATTTGTGATTAAAAAACACCAAGAAACATTATAGACTTTATGAAAAGTTTATCTACCATACTTCGGATCTAAACTGGGCGATCAAGATAAATCTTGGGTGTCGCATAAGGTATGTAATGTGTGTGTTCAAGATCTGAGAAAAATGCCCAAAAAGAAGAAAGAAGCCTTTAGCTTTGCTGTTCCTACGATATGGAGGGAGCAAAGAAATCATTCCGATGTTTGCTACTTTTTCAGTGTTGGTATTACTGGTTATAATTCGAAAAACAAGAAGGTAACAAGCTACCCTAACCTCCTGTCCGCCGTCAGAACAGTAGGGCATTGTGTATATTTGCTGGGTCCTGAACCACCAGATTATTTAAATTCTATTCCAACAGAAGTATTTTCTTATGTACAATCGGATTTAGATGACCCAGATGATGATGAATTCCATTGTAATACAGAAAGTCTAGAGCCCAAATTGTTTACTCAGACCGAGCTTAACGATTTGGTTAGGGATCTGGTCTTGACGGTAGATAAAGCCGAATTGCTTGTCTCTAGATTAAAAGAAAGAACTTATTGGCACTTGGAGCCAGCATACACATGTATAGAAAGAGAAAGCAGCAACTTTCCAAGTTTTTTAACATGATAGGGGACTAGAGTTGGCCACTTCATCGAGAAGTTCAGCAAGCGACTCATCATAGAGAAAGCTACACAAGAAGCTTCAAAGAAAAACGAGAAAGAAAATACAAACCTCTATTAACACATATCGTTGTTTTAAGTAGCTTACTGTAAATACAAACCATGCTTATGTTTAATTAATTTCCCCGTTTACCACATAGCATAGGATTTTTATACTACATAATAAAAAAGGATATTGCGCGAAAACTATGGGCGATAGAAAAAAATTAAGGCTAGATTTGGATTCAGCTCATAAAAATCTATAAAGATCAGCTGTAAAAGTAAAAATCGTTTTTTAAAAATTTGTTAGGTTCTGTATACACATTTTACGGCTATTGTGATACCAGGAACCATCGTCTCCGGTGATTTAAGGCAGAGTAGTGGCATCTGCATTTAGTTAACAACACTAACGGCCATATAAATTTTTGCATCCAAGATTGAATCTAGAACTGCTCAGTATTTGTTGTACGTTAATAGTGACCCACGGCAGTGTAATAGGTATGTATTTGTCGAAACACATCTCGTACATGAAAGAGAATTTCACTCTGCAGCGGAGTGTGCGCTGATATGAAGTATGGAAGGTAAGAGACGAGGTACAGGCAGATGTAAAGCTGTGAGGACGGGGCGTGAGCCATGTTTGGGTAGCTCAGATGACAGAGCACTTGCCTGCCAAAGGCAAAGGCTCCGAGTTCGAGTCTCAGTCTAGCACACAGTTTTAATCCGCCGGGAAGTTTCATATCAGCGCTCACTCCGCTGCAGAGTGAAAATCTCATTCTGGAAACATCCCCCAGGCTGTGGCTAAGCCACGTCTACGCAATATCCCTTCTTCCAGAAATGCTAGTTCTGAAAGGTTCGCAGGAGAGCTTCTCGAGGTTTAGGAGGTAGGTAGGAGACGAGGTAGTAACAGATGTAAGGCTGTGAGGCGAGAGTCGTGCTTGGGTAGCTCTGATGGTAGAGCACTTGCCTGCGAAAGGCAAAGGCCGTGAGTTCGAGTCTCGGTTCGGAACACGGTTTTAATCTGCCAGGAAGTTTCATGTCGTACATGGTTTCGCAGAATGTGATGGATGTTTCTCCCAACGATCTGTTCCTGCAGCAACGGCAGCCACATCACTGTACTCTTGCCTCCGAAACTTGTTCCATTATTCTGAGTTTATCTTGCACTCTTCGGTAAATGCATAATACCATGATTTTCACTGTCTTTGAGACATTTTCTACAGGAGCAAATGTTATTGGAGCAAGACACTAAATAAATTATACTCCCCTAATTACATGGTAACGAACGGCCTCAGGCCACGTGCCGATGTTACCAAAAAGCTCTGGACAATGGTGTTCGGATTCATGGCGTATAGTTTTTAAAGTTGTCCATGCCAGCGTATCTGCTACTATTTCTGTTTCGTGTACTGATTCTAACACCTTTCATTGCCTGAGAACTGCAGAAGAGCGTTCGGTTGATATCTGGCGGCAACGACCAGGGTAAATGTGTTTGCTGTGGGAAGCGGAATGTCCTGTAACATTGTAACATTATGGTAATGCTGGCACTACCTTTATCAATGGCGCTCCAGCAATGAAGACACGAGGTGAGTGTATCTCAAAATAATACACACAGTTAGGTAGCATTTTAGCACTCGGAAAGTGCAGGCAACATCCTTTGTGGCCGATTACAGGAGGTATTCACCCAGGTACCGATTCAGCACGCGTAGGTATCAGAGTAAATTACTTCTGTTCAGCATTCATTACGTTAGGATTATACACTGACCAGTCATATTAATGTAAGCACCTGTCAAAACCCTGACTATCTACCTCTTGCCGCTGATGACCTCACTGTTGGGTGCCCGTAGCACCAACCACCAATCAACATTTTGCAGTGCGGCTCGCTGCGAGATATGCAGGAAGAGAGTCAATGAGATACTGGAAGGTACCGACAGGAATGTGAAACCATGAGAATCCAGTGCCGAGGCCAGCTGCGCTGTGTTTTTCGGTTGGGGACCCCGGGACAGAACAGTCCGACCGAGGTGGTCCCGCAGGTTCTAGATTTAGACTCCGGGAGTTTGGTGGCCATGGGAGTAAGGTAAACTCAACATGGTGCTCTTCGAACAACGCACGTGTCCTGTGAGCTACAGAATGTGATCAAAAGTATCCGGACACCCCAAAAATATACGTTTTTCATATTATGTGCACTGTGTTGCCACCTACTGCCAGGTACTCCATATCTAAGACCTCAGTAGTCATTAGACATTGTGAAGGAATAGAATAGGCCGCTCCGAGGAACTCACGGACTTCGAACGTGGTCAGGTGACTGGGTGTGACTTGTGTCATACGTCTGTACGCGAGACGTCTACACTCCTAAACATCCCTAGGTCCACTGTTTCCTATGTGATAGTGATGTGGAAACGTGAAGGGACACGTACAGCACAAAAGCGTACATGCCAACCTCGTCTGTTGACTGACAGCTGAAGAGGCTTGTGTTGTGTAACAGGCAAACATGTATCCAGACCATCACACAGGAACTCGAAACTGCATCAGGATCAACTGCAAGTGCTATGACAGTTAGGCGAGAGATGAAAAAAATTTGGATATTATGGTCGAGCCGTTGTTCTTGAGCCACACATCACGCCGGTAAATGCTAAACGACGCCTCGCTTGGGGTAACAGGTGGAAACAGTAGTAAAACGTTGTGTGAAGTGACGAATCACGGTATACAATGTGGTGATCCGATGGCAGGGTGTGGGTATGGCAAATACCCGGCGAACGTCATCTGCCAGCGTGTGTAGTGCCAACAGTAAAATTCGGAGGCGGCGGTGTTATGGTATGGTCACGTTTTTCAGGGGGGGGGGGGGGAGGGGGGGGCTTGCACCCCTTGTTTTGTGTAGCACTATCTCAGCGCAGGCCTACACTGATGTTTTAAGGACCTTCTTGTGTCCCACTGTTGAAGAGCGATTCGGGGATGGCGATTGCATCTTTCAAGACGATCGAGAACCCGATCATAATGCACGGCCTGTGGCGGAGTGGTTAGAGGATAATAACATCCCAGTAACTGGCCTGCACAGAGTCCTGACGTGAATCCTATAGAACACCTTTGGGATGTTTCGGAACGCCGACTTCGTGCCAGGCCATACCGACCGACATCGGTACCTCTTCTCAGTCAGCACTCGGTAAGTATGGACTGCCATTCCTCAAGGAAACATCCAGCGCCTGACTGAATATATGCCTGCGAGAGAGGAAGCTGAAATCAAGGCTATAGGTTGGCCAACATCATAGTGAATTCCAGAATTACCGATGGAGGGCACCACGAACCATTTTCTACCAAGTGTGCGGATACTTTTCATCACATACTGTATTTAGAATGTGGAACTGTCCAGCCGATTGATGCCATCGTGCAGAGGAAGAACAACTGCATGTTGGCATTGACATGATCCTCAAGGACTAGCCGGCCGGAGTGGCCGAGCGGTTCTAGGCGCTACAGTATGCAACCGCGCGACCGCTACGGTCGCAGGTTCGAATCCTGCCTCGGGCATGGATGTGTGGAATGTCCTTAGGTCAGTTAGGTTTGAGTAGTTCTAAGTTCTAGGGGACTTATGACCTCAGCAGTTGAGTCCCATACTGCTCAGAGCCATTTGAACCATTCTTCCTAAAGGACAGATGCATATTTATGTTGATCCACTGTGCCTTTCAGAATGATAAGATCAGCAAGGAATGCCGTCTGCTCTGGACCCGTCCGACGATTTCTGCAGGGTGTTTTAGGCGTTTCACGCTGTACACGCCAACGTCAATCTCTTAAATGGAGTATAAAACGTGGTTTGTCTGTAAAGGCTTCCTGTCGCTATTCAGTGGACGCCCAGCTGAGGTATTAGAGTAAAAATTTCAGCCTTCCGCCTATAACAGCAGTCAGCATGCATGTATGAAATAAGTTTCTCCTGCAGAGGGTCACAGGCAGCTATCACGTCTATTCGGCCGCACACATCTTCACAGCCCGTGGTTCACCAAACCTGCCCCACAGCCGTTTTTATGTAGCCCCACTATTCCATGTACGGTATTCTTAAACTATGGCGGCGCGCGATGATCTTACCAACTTAGATGGTTCGGAACTGCTTCTGCCCTTAGGCCGAAAGCCAGTGATAATTCCCCTTTGGACATCGGAAGAATCGCTCCATTTCCACATTACAACAATGACTGGACTGTTTCCCACATTATCACCCACCCCCTGCCACGTTTTATATACCTGCCCCTGCTAGTGGTGCCAACTACCGTAAGTGAGTGGTTACTGCACGTTGACTGACTTCGAATGTTACATTAGTGTGAATGGAACGTGTTTCTGTTTCCTGTACGCCACCGTAACTCCTTCTAAACAGATGCACACGTTGCTATTTCAGAAATTCGACATACTTTTTAGCAAGGGAAAGTGCCGCCATAAGGTAATTTCGCAAGTTTTGAGAGCAGCAGTAGTTGACAGCTTGCAAGGAAATCATTGAAAATACTTTCACAATTTTAAATATCGCTGACAGCAGCAACCAAAGATAAACGATCAGTGAAAACGTATGCAGCCAGCCCATTGCATAAGTTTCCTGTGAAAATGTTGACCACATTTCAGTACCACTAAGGGTATCTTTTTCAGAAGTAATCTTACGTAATTTACATAATGTTAAAACTGTAAACATTCTTGATGAGCTAAGATGTTCATGTCAGACAGCGGAGAATATGAAATTAAGTACTCTATTGAAGCAGTAAGGCAACGGCCTTGCCGCAGTGGATACACCGGTTCCCGTCAGATCACCAAAGTCAAGCGCTGTCGGGCGTGGCCGGATCTTGGATGGGTGACCATCCGGGCTGCCACGCGCTGTTGCCATTTTTCGGGGTGCACTCAGCCTCGTGATGCCAATTGAGGAGCCACTCGACCGAATAGTAGCGGCACCGGTCAAAGAAAACCACCGTAACGACTGGGAGAGCTGTGTGCTGACCACACGCCCCTCCTATCCGCATCCTCAGGATGACACGGCGGTCGGATGGTCCCGATGGGCCACTTGTGGCCTAAAGACGGAGTGCTTTTTTGAAACAGCAAAAATTGCTAAACGGATACAGCTAGTTAAAGGAGCAAATACTGGACTCTCTGTTCGTTTTACAAGCTGTACCTGTCTAGCATTTTTTTCTGTTTCATTGGAGGACTTCATTCCTTATTTTCTGCTGTTTGAGATTGGCTTCTTAGCTCATAAGATATGTTTACAATTTTGACGTCATGGAATTTAAGTGACTTTCCTTCTGAAGGAGATACCCTTAATGATACTGAGACATGGTCAAGCTTTTTACAATAAACTTGTACAGCCGGCTGACTGTATACTTCATTAATTAAAATAATAAAAATTCTACGTAATATGATGTCAGCAGCGAGAGAAGCTACATTCGTCTCCAGGGTAGAACCATAATTTTTACTTTACTATCGTTACTCATGAGTTTCTGCTTGGAAGAAGTGCCGACTGGGAGAGGATAACTAAACTATGAAACGAGTTTTCAGCGACGTAACGAATATTTAAGTTGGTGCTACCTGGCGTCGCACGCTGAAACTCCCGGAGTTGATAAAGCGAACACGAGACTGCGTCCGTCCGCGCACGTGTTTTCGTCACACGTAACATTCGCGAATTAAGGCCACTTCTTTTAGCAGTTCGCCCGCCCCCTTCAGCAGTTTCTAAAGGTGCTCTCATGAGCGCGCTGCGGCGCCGTCCTCGTCTGGCGTAATTCAGTACGGGACTTCACAAACGCGCGCGTCCCCGCTCCGTGCCAGCAGCGGTCCATTCACCGTCGCCGGCCGCGGCGGCGCCTGTTGACTAAATTCCGGCGGCGCCGCCGGGCCTCGCCAAAAAAAACCGCAGTAACTCATTTATGCCGGCGTCCAGTCCATATTTCTCCCCGGGGGCCACCTCCGTCTGCGGGAGTCCTCAGGCGGGCCGCCGTCCGGCAAAAATTCCTCATCTGGTCGCCTTTTGACGAAGCCGTTAAGCTGTCTGTGATGTATGGACTCGTCTTCGCGGTGAAAACACTACGGATAGTCATTTTTCGGTGCCATCCGCCAAGAGCGAATAAATAAAAAACTAGCGTGTCTGGTGGAACGAGACATCAACAGGACACGCTATATCGGCGAAAACTGAACCGCTTTATGCACTCTTATCACAACGCACTCGTTATTCACAGAGAAAATAAGGGTGATTACATATAAGCAATCATGTAGGAAAATTCTGAATGGCATTATAATCAGTCACCTGGTAGTTATATGAGAAATAGTAAACTGTTCCACAGAACTTAAGGACGAAGGACATAAAGAACAATATTAACTACTCGGTGGAAACCAGTGAATGCCTGTGAGCATGGTGCCCGAGATCACCGTGACAGTGTCAATTACCAACAGTTATGGTGAACTGTGAACATGTTCTTCATTGCAACGTTTTCCAGAGACTGCATGAGACTTCTGTGAACTTTGGAAGGTAGCAGACAAGATCCTGGAGGAAGTAAAGCTATGAGGCGGATCGAGAGTCGTGCTTGGGTAGCCCAGTCGGTCGGAGCATTTGCCGATGAAAGGCAAAGGTCCCGAGTTCGAGTCTCGGTCGGGCACACAGGTTTAATTTGTCAGGAAGTTTTATACCCGCTCACTCTCAGCTGCAGAGTGAAAATTTCACTGTGGAAACATCCTTCAGGCAGTGGCTAAGACCTGTCTCCGAAGTATCTCTGGTACCGCGCGCCACGGAATTTTAGTCCCCGCCAGACGTCATGGACGTCTAAGACCCATAGACGTCTCTGTACCATCGCGCCGTAAGCTGTGGCGGCGCGCGCCTCCTGGCCTGCCACAGGGGAACACGTGGTTGCAGCGGCCAATAGCGGCGTCCCCAATAGCGTAGTTAAGCGCCTGCCTGTCGCTCAGCCTGCCTCCCCGCCTAACCTCTCCCTACTTCCTTCCCCCCCCCCCCCCCAGTCCTTTTGTATTCCACTCCTCTGCCTTCCCCACTCCCTGTCGCGTCTGCCCAGCACCCCACACCCCTCTTGGGATCCTCCTCCTCCATCGGTTCCTTTCCCCCCTCTAGCCCCCTTCGCGTTTCTTCTCCTTCCCCCCTTTTCTATTTTCCCATAATCTGTCCAGTTTACCCCCACCTGGTCTCGGCTATGGTATGTCATATTTGCCAACCTTTTAGTGCTGTGTTCCAGTGAATGTTCAGTGATGTTCAGTGTTGTGTGGTCTTCCAAGTGTTGCGAACAGAAACCATGCTGTCACTGGGTGTAAATTTTATGTCTTTTGCGAACAGAAACCAGACTGTCGCCGTGTTTTTTAATTGTCCGTCTATTATTTTACCTGTCTGCTTCATATGTATTTTATTAGCATCATCATCCCTTTGTTCTATGTTTGAAGTTCCACGATTTTTTCGCCATGTTACCATTTAAGTCTCCGATTTTATCGCCTGTTTTTATTACATATCCTCTTTATCTTTTTAAAACAAAGTCTGTAGGCTGAGTAGGCTGAAGAGCGACGTCCTAAGATGCTGCCACCCCGCCCCCTTCGGGGGGAATCTAAATTCAATAAAGGAAAAAAAAAAGCTCATCCTGCCAGTCTAACCTTGCGTGCGTCTCAGGACATATCGCCTCAGACAGC
Source organism: Schistocerca americana (assembly GCF_021461395.2). NCBI lineage: Eukaryota > Metazoa > Arthropoda > Insecta > Orthoptera > Acrididae > Schistocerca > Schistocerca americana. The sequence goes on from NC_060125.1 coordinate 328,713,307, forward strand.
GTATTGACTTTCGTGTTTCTATACGAGTGGACGTGGTTGTCTTGTTTGGTTCGTGGCTCTGTTGTCTGTTCTTGTTGTGTCGTCAGGCCCTCCGTTGGTCGTGTCCGTCCTCTCCCATTCCGGTCGCCGTTACATCAGTATCCTTTCTTCCAGGAACGCTAGTCTTGCAAGCTTCGCAGGGGAACTTCTGTGAAATTTGGAAAGTAGGAGACGAAGTATTGGCGGAAGTAGAGCTGTGAGGATGGCTCCTGAGTCGTGTTTGGGTAGCCCAGTGGGTAGATCACTTGCCTGCAAAAAGCAAAGTTCTCAAGTTCGACTCTCAGTCAAGCATACAGTCTGCACTTAGCTGCAGACTGAAAATGTCATTCTGTTTGAAAACAGCTTAAAAACGTCAGTAAAATTTTTGACTATAAAGGTTAAATTTATGAAAAGGGTACTGCTCAGAAATCGGAACTGTTTAGGCCGACTGATAATGTTTGCCATTAAATCCTCATAACTGTGTATATGATGAGCACAATTTCTCACAAGCAGTTGTAATAATGAGACAAGTGTGTGTCGTTATTGTAATGAGGAGAGCCAAAGTCATTAATTGAAGGTCCAATAGAAATGTCTTTCTTATGGTTTTTGGGAGTCCATAAAGACTCCAACAGAGACTAAAACAGTGGCATTTCCTTTATCAGCTGGAGGAGCCACCATCTATCCCCCGGAATTAGTGTAAATATTGCCTGCCCAGTCACAGTTTTTTTCATGTTTTGCAGTTAACTAGCACATAGTATGGGAATAATTTTTCACTGCAGCACTCTGCCATGATTAACGTGCTTTACCTGCAGGTATCACCTTTAGTTATCATCAGTCACACTGTGGCATCTTTGTTCCCTACTTTATGAACAACAATTCCGGCAAATTTGTGCTAATTTTAGTGGTCTGCAACATATTACCAAGAGTGTCACTGTCAGAATCACGCTCCACGCCACCACTTAAATATCCTACCGGAGTGGGCAGCTGCACAGACAGCACCGTGCCTCTGCTGCATGGGTCCGTTCTGTCAGCGCCTGATCGGGGGCGTTGCGGTGGCCGTGGCGGAAATCGACGGGAACAGGAAGAGGTCTCTTGGTCCAAAGATTTGAGCACAGAGCGGAGAGGATGTTTTCATCGGGGTAAATAGCAGTGGTGCTGTGGTGGAATCGTCACCGTGCTTTGGTCAGTAGTAGTGGACAAGTGTCCAGAGTAAAGGAGAAACTGTGTGTTGTAACCAGGCGTGGAATAGAATATTCGCAGATTTTGGAATTTCAGCATTCACATGTGGCAATAGGAAACTGACTAAAAGTAAGGCTAACTGTGTTTCATGGACTGCTTATCATTTGCGATTAAACTGCAGGCAAGGGTCAGTCTGGAACCATGGTATTCATGGATGTTTCCTTGTTGTCATTTTCTTATAACTAGTTTAGTTTAAAGAGTTGTAATTACGTACGTTAAATTTTTAACCCACAGCGCTGACTGTGAGCTACGAAGTGCTAGTAATTGTATGGCTTGACATCATGCGCTAAATTCTTGACAAATATTTATTGCCAAGTTCCCTTGAGAAATGGTATGCCAGTCTCTCACTTTAACAACATAGTGAGTCACTTTAATATTCATATTTTAGGTAATAACATCGGTGTTCCGCGGTACTACATTTGGTATTGGTGGCCGATGACTTTTTTACATGCGGAATTGTGGCCAGAATGTTCTAATAACCAGTAGAGAACTTGTACCCAAGGGGCCGTAGTGAGGCAATAGACAACAGGGAGGGAGAGGTGGATTGGGGGCCATGAATTCTGAGTGCAGTGACCAGGCTGTGTGAGTGACTCTGGGGAGCAGCCTTCAGTGGATCGTACCTGCAGAGGGAATTCTGGCCATAGCACTCTCCGCCTTCCACTTAGGGTCTGATAGGAGGACATCAGTGCACAAAACATTTTATCTGACCAGGCAGCAGTCGGTCGTGAAGGTGGCCACTTAGTGGAAAGTGGGTGGAGGAAGCCATTTAAAAGAAACTGCAGCAAACAGAGTATTTGTACAAACAGTTGGAAGGTCATAAGACTCTTTGCGTTCTAATGTTACAAGCTGGGATTACATGGACAAAACAAATGGTGCGCGTGTTTACTGGAGTCAAAATTGTGACACCTCCCAAACAACAGGAAGCCGTCAGGCTCTTTTAACGAGTGGCGAAAACATATATGTGATAGGCACGACAGTCTAAGAAGCTCAAAAGCATCCTTTCAGAAATTGGTCCGCCCAGATAGATTATATCTCTCCTTAAATGAGAGACTATGGTCCCGTCTAGGTAGATTTTTTCGTGCCAAATCATGGCCATGCTTACAGTGAGAATAAAGCCTCCCTAGTCAAAAACCTCCTATTTTCAAACAAGAGAGATTTGGAGTCGCTGATTGGCTCCTTTCAGGGTATGGAAAGTAGAAGCTTGCTCCCGCAGCCGGCCGCTGTGGCGGAGCGGTTCTAGGCGCTTCAGTCCGGATCCGCACTGCTGCTGTGGTCGCAGGTTTGAATCCTGCCTCGGGCATGGATGTGTGATGTCCTTAGGTTCGTTAGATTTAAGTAGTTCTACGTCTAGGGGACTGATGACCTCAGATGTTAAGACCCATAGTGTTTAGAGCCATCTGAACCATTTGCTCCCGCAGTGTAGGAACACTGGTGCTGTATCTAGATTGGATACCAGACCAACAGTGTAGCCAAGAGGGGACTTAATGAGTAGAGGATAGTTCAGCTGTTTTGTGCAATGTGTGGGCAGTTCCATTTTTGCTAATTTGGTGCCCATGCTGAGGTTTGGTGGAAATTGCTTGTGATTCTTTGCCTTCATCTTATGGACCTCCCCTTTTGCAGAACTTCACGTCTTTTCCTACTGGGTCAGACTTGTGGTCTGTCTCTTGTGGTATACGAGGAGCCAGTGGCAGTTTCAGACTATACTGACAGTGGAAATGCATATCATCTCGGATGTATCGTGCGCCACAAGGGTGAAATTATCCTCCCTGAGTTAGCTGTCTGGCGTTTGAGAATTCCATTATGCACCATTGCGCCTGTGAGTTTCCTGCGTTCCGATAATCAGAACACCAGACCACGAAGTTTGCAAATATTCGTGTCCTCGTCAGAACATTACAGCTGCCAAAGCGCGCCGCTCCTCGCCGTTTTCTGCTACCGCCTGAATCACGGCTCTAAGGGTAAAACACTGGTGCACTGATGTAGGGTTGTTAACTGATATTCACAGCTTCCCATTCTCTGGTGAACCATACTTTGTGTTACACCTGATCGTAGTTGATTCCATTTGAATTGAGTTTCGCCCAACAGTGGATTCATGGATAAAGTCAGATTGACTTGTAAAAAGGATTAAGTCAGGAGAAAATTTGCATAGCTTCCACCTCTACGTATACTTTGCCGATCAAACACCATTCCTTTTATGATTTGTGTTCATCATGAATTCAAGATACAATCTTATTAAATTATTTATTTTGATTATTAATCTGACTTCTGAAAGCAGCCACAGGCATGGATAACAAATGTATCATAAATAAATTCACTAATTTCATATATAATAATTAAGGGGGTAACTCATGATATGAACGTTATTGCGAACATAGTACTCCTCTTTATGTGAAAATGAAACATTTAGCTTCATTCTTTTGTAATTAAAGAAAGTGATGCATGCAGTCTGTTAAAATATGTGGGTGGCTTATGGCCGTTTCACAATTTTCGTATCAGTCGATATATGTCCGGTTATTTGCTTTTCGTTTATGGGCGACAGGCCATTGCTTTTCTGACTATGCTAAGTGTGTTCTGAATGAGTCTAGTCATGCCCATTACCTGAACTCTTGATACTTGTAGTCAGTAAGCGGAAGGACGTACTGTATTTTTTACGCGATAAGGTCCAAGAGTTGCTGTTTTAACTAAATGAGAGAGAAATTTTCCCTGTTGTTATGTTTCTTCTGTAGCGTCAATTACTTAAGATCTTGGAAAATATGGATGAATGTAACGTTTCTGACGAATGCATGACTAACAACATACGTAGCAGACCTGTTATGATAGCTTTATGTATGTTCTGTTTGAGTAAATATCTACGTAAGTGAAATAGGTTATGTTCTAGTTGCTGAAGCATGAATGAAGTTAAGATCATTTGTATTTGATTTGCTCTAGTGTTTTAATCGTGCTAAAGAATCTTGGTAATATCTAGATGAAAATTCACTTAAGGGAGCAAGTAAAGTATTAAGTTACACCGTGATAGGTGGATGGTATACACAGTTGCTACTTGTGTCTATTGTTTTCAGGATGGCAGCAAGGGAGGTGACCGGCGTTGCTGATCTCCGAGTGCATTACGAGCTCTCCGACAGGGACGAGGAAGTAAGCGGGATCGTTATCCAGATGATGTGACGCTTGTGCGACGTCATGGAGACGGTGGTAATTGCCCCGAAGTTGAAGCTCTACGGGGTGAGTGCCTCTGCCGCTTGGATTGCTGCTCCGTTGGTTGGGCTCAATTCATGGGCGGTGCTTTTAGATTAAGCTTAGCCATCTCGGGCTCAAGTAAGTAGTTTAAGGGTGCAAGGGCTATCTTGTAACACAAGGTTACTGATTTGCTACGTGTCAATGTGCCGGAGTCGATTTATCATCCATATCAGGTGCAGTTTGACGAATTAATGACAGGAATTCAGCAATTACAGGACTGAGTAGTTAAACCTTTCAGTGATCATATAAAGCATCTGATCAATGAGCCCTTAAAGAGGGTCCAATGGATGCAAACTAACATAGAGGAGAAGGATCAGTAAACTACCTAATACCCTGATGACATTATTACACGTGGGAGCCGAATTATCGGCTCAGTATAACGAAGTTTATCGGACACCGAATCATCTATTGGTGCTGCAAGAACGCGGTGAGGGCCAAGTTTTCCTAGAAATTGGTTTTATTAGACGCTGGTTCCGATGGCTGCTGTAGACAGGAGAGTCTAATGCGACAGACAGTCAGAAAACAACCACCGATTACTGATTTTAGACGCGACATTTGCTAGAGATTATTGTCGCTATGCGCACGTCAGAGTTGTTTAGCAGGGAATATCACTCAGTGTAAAAGAAACGACAACTTATCTGAGAATTACGGGATGAGAGTAAGCAAGATCCTGCGCATTCTCTTATTAGGCTTTAGTGAAGGGGAGATTGAAGAAAACATCTTGTGGGCACGCATCCGAAAGACAGATCACACTTTAAGTTTTGCAGTAAGTCAATCGATTTTTGAACAATTATATGAACTGATAACCTTGGGGGAATCTGTTAGGCAGTCCAGTGATGATGAGGGGGAACTGCGGCAAGAAGTAACGTCAAGTACACGCAAGATGAAGGTCGGCCTTGCTGTTACAGATGTCAGCGACAAGTATAGTTGAGGTGGTGTAACCTCCCCCTCACTTATCGACCTTAATGACAGTGAAAAATTAAACCGCGTGTACCTCATGGAAATTTGGGAAAAGCAATTGTCACCGAAGTTAATCTGTCGGTAAAGAGAGACGAAAGGGTTACATCTAAATGAAAGGAAAAATGCAAATGGAATTGGTGGAAATTAATTTTGAGAAAAGGGTAAAATTAATAAAGGAAGTAAATGTGCGGCTGTTACATTAACAATTAACTAGCGGTAATTAGATATTTGCGATTTGGGGGAAATTACGGTCGCCAGTCCTATGGACAATTACTATAATAACTGAAAAAGAAAGGTTATTACACATATAACTAGCACTAGAAGCGTGGCAACTGAAGGTTGACACGTGTAGTGTGAAAACTGAAAGTTTGTCAGAAGTAATAAATTTCGCTACAGTCAGACTTAATTTAGCAAAAGAATTAATAAAACCGGAAAATTGAAAGTTAATTTAGTGACTGAAATTAATAGTGAGCTTTGTTTCTGAAGCACATCGAAATTCAGTAAAATACGGTTAGTCTTGGGCTACCTCAACAATCATTTCAAAAGCTACTAGAATCTACGCAATTTAGAAATAAGAGATTTAACTTTGTACTTGAACTAAATGATTCTGAACAATTAACAATAGTAAAATTTAGTACGTACCAAGCTGAGCTGCAGTCACAGGTATGCTAAAATATGCTAACAAAACTCGCACTCTTAATTTGTGCTTGTGTAATCTAAATATTGTAGCCAGCTATGAATACTTTAACTGAACTTTGAAATTAAAGCAGTGAAATGGAATGATATTACTTTAATGCTGGCGTCTGAATTTCAACGACACTCGGGTTCATTTCGGTAAAGGAAGGGACCCTGCTTGGTAATGCAATTGGGACAATGAGCAACAAAGGTTCATGCTAAGTTGCTGTAATTTTGTGATGCAACTATTTTAAAAGCTAAGGTCTGCCATACAGTTCTAAATCTTTACGTGCTTCCAGTCTTCCTTGTTGGTTGATTGAAGGTTTGAAGCTGTCGATCGAGGAGGTGGCGACAGTCACTCATTGTCGGCCGTCGCTGTTGCAGAAGCTGGATGTTGGCGCGCCTTCTTCTCGACACGGTCTCCAGCCGAAACGGGCTCTTGATGTGTGCCAGCTAACGCTTCCCGTCCGCGACACCGTGTCCGAAACTATCATAGCAAGTCGAGCGCTATTACATGCTGCCAAACCCCGAAAGCGCGGCAACTCGCAGGAGCGTCACACAACACACCTGCTCCAGTGCACTACTCCAGCCAGACTCTCCCTCTGCCCGCGCTCCACGCGGCAGAGTTAACACTACCAAAGACCCTAAACACTTTGGTTCTCCACACGACCTATCGATGTAAACGTTCGATAGCATAGTTTTTCCTAGGCCAGACCCAGCGTTACAATACAAATAATATTTACAAAACAACCAATTATACATCGACATAAATGCATAAATATATATATATACAAATAGTAAAACAATTACAATATATAAAGACACAGAACTGTCATATCTTCAGGTAACAAAACAAGGAAAAAAAATTATAGTACAATAGATGGAAATAGGAGGATATGCATTTCCGGCGTTACAGAGGGACTGTACTCTTGCTCGCAGTGGAGGAGTTGTCTCACATAAGGAGCGGGGCGTGTTTAGGAAAATAAAACTCTGTAGGCGCATCGTAGCCACGTTTTGGGCATAGGGTGCCATTTGTGTGTGCCATTTCTAATGAGGAACTGCAGTGAGCCTTATTGGTAGGCATTAGCTCGCGTAGTTTGATGAGTGAGGCATGGTATAAAGAAAAGAGGTGAATTTGCAAATTACTTGATCTCGAGGTCGTACTGGTGACTATTAGGGTGGCGGGTTCTAGGAAAGTGTTTGGGATGAGGTTCGAATTCCAAATTTCTCTTGAGAGATAGCTATGAGAGTCGCACATGGTGTGACTGTGCCGATAATCCTCGAGTCTGATTTTATTCATCAGGTATCTGCATCCAGGACAGGAGGAAACATACGGAACACTGTGCTTTTTCCATCACCATTTAGCTGCGCAGGAAAAAACTAGAGCAATGGCAGGAGAGGAAGGAGAAACTAAGATAAGGGGTTTCAAATTTCAGCATCTCGAGGCAAAACAATGTCGGGGAATTCGGGAATTGTGTGAAGATTTCCGGGACGTGTTGTCCGGTCGGCTAGGAGAAATACGGAAGGGGGGAAGAGTGTCAAATGGAGCTGTCGGATAACATTCCTGTGAGCTCCCCTTCCTCGCCGACTATCGCTCTCTCGCATGAAACAGCTAAAAGCTGACGTTAACATAATGCTCCACCAAGGCGTGATTTGGCCTTCTAAGTCACCTTATACCTGTATTACTAAAATGGAAAGGATGGAGCAGAATCTGTCCAGTGATAGACTGTAGGTCGCTCAACAACAAGATAAAGCTGTCATATATTCCCTTTCCCGATCTTCATTCTTTCTTCAGGTGAGAGTGTACACAGCCCTCGACCAGAATCAAGTATATTATCAGAACAATCGGCGAGAGATCGAAAGCACTAACTGCTTTCGTTACCGACTGGAATCTCTTTGTACATAATAGACTTCCCTTTGGGGTATCGACAGATGATGCCGTGCTTTCTCGTATATTGGATAGGATGTTCCCAGGGCTGAAGTTCCACTGTATCTATCATTTCCTGAATGATGTGGCGATTTTTAGTGAGAATTTTGAATAAAATTTGTTTCGGGGGTAGGCAGACTCTGGAATAACTCCGGCAGAAGGGTCTTACCGTTAACCCGTCGACGGTGAAGTTCCCTCAGCCAGAAATCTCCTTCCTGGGGCCACTTGATTTCTGAGGAAGGTGTCCAAATGGACCTGGAGTGTACGAAAGCCATCCATTCGTATCATCCTCCGAGAAATGTCAAAGAGGTGGTGTGTTTCGTAGGAATGATTAACTTTTCTCGTTAGTTCGTCACTAATTTCACTCCAATTGCTGCTCCTCTGAACGAACTCACAACCAACGGCCGGAAATGTGAGTGAGGATCCTTCCAGAATTCTGCGTTCGATGGTTTGAAGGCAGGGTTAACAGGTGCTCATCTGCTGGCGATGTCAGATTTTAATAAGGAGTTTATTGTTCAGATCAACGCTTCGCCCACAGGGTTGGCTGCTATTACAAGTGTGAGTGGGCGTTCTTGCAACAGGAAGGTGATATGTTGTTCCAGCAGGATAATGGACTCCCACACGCTGCCCGTGAAACTCAACGTGCCCTGTGGGCCATGCAGCGATATCTCTGGCCAGTACAATCTCCTGAATTATCTTCATTCGATCAGGTGTGGGATTTTATGTGACGAGAAGTGACTCATGCGGCTTGTCGAGCAATAAATCTTACGGAACTACATTAACAGGTCGAGTGGGCACGGTATAAGGTATCACAGGACAGTTCCATTATCTGCACGATGGATTGTATGCCTGCATTGAGTCCGTGGAGGCTACACCAAGGGTCAATACTCGGTACCTTAGAACCGCTTGTGCTATCGATGAGAAAAACTAATCATTTCATGTACTCGATACACACTACTGCAATAATAAATTTTGAGTGAATTAGAAGCCTCTAAAAGGTGTGCTAATTTTTATTCAGGAAGAGTAAAAATATTTAGCAGTACGTTGCTTAAATGACGATATTGCTACTTTATGAAAGCTTGTGTGTTGACAGCTATTACTACTACAATGTCGTTATAAAATATCTGCAGTTTTCTTTAACTTCATATTTGGATTCTTTTATAACTGTATAAATTTCTGATAAGCGAACTGTATAGTTTTTCCAATGCAAATGTAACATAGCCGACATAAGAGGTAGCCTGCCTGTCGCAGCAAGGAACTCAGTACAACTTCAGACGAGCATGTGTGTGATCGAAAGCAGTCGGCGAAAGTTGGGTGACTACACGATTGTAACTAGCACTTTCATTAATAACAATCTAAATGGTTGTGTTCTACCTGCTGGTACAGCTTGCATTTCCAAAAATATGTTGCGCAATTTTGAGAAACAATCGGTATGTCACACTTACGTATTTCAGGGCTACTGGCAAAGAAAATATGTTTTCGAACGCAGTGTGTGTCTAAGTCGTACTGTTGATCCAAAGACGATAGCAAGGTTCTATTGGAACCAGTCATCAGTTCAAAATAAAATTTCAATGTGATCTTTCTCTTAAAATATTACAATGTGCAGATCGCCTCCTGATCAGGTTGCCTGTAATATATAACAAATCTTACAGTTGTGGTGCCTCTTCCAACTTGGTGTCCCATACGCCGACTCGTGTCGCTTTGGCCTTAAACCGGCCATGGATATGGGAAGGCTTTATCTGTGTAGGATGTAAGAATTGCGACTATATGAGACACTCAACGGGCTCTTTACATCGCGTCAACTGGCGTTGACTGCATCTGTTCTCTACCTATAGTGAGATAGCGTGTTAAGGTCAATCATTAATACAATAGTACACGTTAATTTAAGAGCCCCAGAAATATGAAACTGACGAAAACTCCATCATAATTGTCTTACATGTTGCCCTGATTGAACCCGATCAAAATTTATAAAGCGTTATGGGAAGATGGTACGTAACTTTGCCGTTGATTTTAAATATTGCTGCAAACACGAGGTACGTTAATAATCTCTGATGTAATCAGTTTTAAGATGATGATGCCATCTCCATTGTAAAAACGTAAAATTATTATGGAATTGTTGGCTGGGCTGGGATATCCCACGGGGTGTGCTCAACCGCCTAGCAGGAAGGTTTTGTTCCTTTGCACTCAATGGCCCCTTCCTTGCGGATATGCGTACAGTATCCCATGGCTGTGGAGTGTAGGTAAGTGTAATGGATGTGTGTAGACTGTAGTGTTATATTTATGTTGTATGATGATTATGAAAGAAGGAATGGTGTGAAACATGGCGCTGGGACATGGCCTACTTCTTTAGATTAGCACTAAGTGTGCCACCGAGCTTAACATCTTTATTCAACGGATGGGTGACCATCAGTACGACTGTCATATGCCACACTGTCACAAAGTCTGGCGGTCATTAACTGTGTGCCACTGCCTCTTCTCCCCCTTCGGGCCAAATACTGGCAATGAGCATTTCATCCACCACCAGGATAAGAAACAGCTTATATTCAACTCGAGCATCATTGCAGAGGCGTCTCTTAACTCCCTCAGCAAGGAAGGCAGGTAGCCCATCATAAACATTCTATCACTCCACTATTTCTAATAATCTGCCTAACTTCATTTTCGTATGTACAATTCTCAATCAAATATAATTTAGAAAAATGAAAAATGAGTTTATGAAGTGATAAGTTTCGGTATAAAGTTACTTCTTCAATGTAATAAGACAGTAAATTTTTGAATATTATTTCCCATATTAACACAATATTATCACGAACATTCGATCACAACGTTACTATTGCTGAATACAGGAATAATTTTAAACACAATATTAGTGGAATACCCCATCTGATTAATAACGACTTTCAACGCATGTTGCGTACGATGTTTGTTGCGAACACAAGCCAAATTAGCTTGTATTCTTCCTTCATTTTCTTTTCAGATTCGTTCCTCTACTGGATTTACAAACATTGATACACAGATTTCAAAGCAGACAGTTTGTAACACTACGCTCGGGCGCACGATACTCTTTAAAGCCTGTACTATGGTAAACTGACGGGCTTCACCTTAAGAGAAAGGATTTTTGTATAGATTTTGACCGCGTGTACCTGAATGGAGGCAAATCAGACTTACACCCACTCAGTAATAACAATGATACGTCAAGCAATTCCGGAGTGCAGCCACACGTTAGGACGGACAAGAAACAACACAGCATGCTACCAAATTGTTAAAAATACGGTCGCCAGTCTAATTAGGCATTAACTGAGTTTCTTCCCTGTACAAGTTGATGTACTTTCATACAAAACAACACGTAATAACACTGCATAATATGGTAAACTTTAGAACCAGAAAATCTACTGAACTAATAATTTCACTTTCAGTACCAATATGGATAAACCATAAATACACCACAATACACCATAATGTTTACTACAAACTTCGTACTGTCTATTGATCTGATTAAAATCGGGCATAGGTTACCCTAGAACTAGCACTTTCGAAACACACATACAATGTCAATTTTGAAAAAGGTAAAACACTGATAAATTTTGGTTTTATATTGACTTTAACTTTGCTGGTCAAATCAGTTCAGTACACTTCAGAATTCAAATGAATAGAAAAGGAAAGGGGGGGGGGGACCTTGAAACTGTTATGATCACTGTATTGAAAATTTTGATTATTGAAATCATTAAGCACTCAAGATTTCCAATATATGAGTTACTACTCTTTTTGTCTTATTTCCTGCTCATTTAACTACCATTATTTTTGTCTCAAATTAATTAAACTTCATTACTAAACCAATTTCAACATTATCTTCCAACTTTGTCAGACCTATATTATTTACTTACAGATTCATTAACAACTAAGTTCTTTAAACATCATTCTAACATAACTAGGTCTGCAGGTAATTATTATTAACATAAATTTTAAATCTTCATCTCGGGACACTCGGATTGCACAACATGTGGAAAGGACCCTGGCTAGGTTAGTTGTGAGGATAATTAAATGATAGGACAGTTATGGTAAAATTTAAGTTGTTATTGAACAGTATGGAACAAAAGTAACACTGATCCACACGAATACAGTACTAAAAGTTTCAACCTGTTTGTATCGATGCGGCGGTCGGCAGGCGGCGAGATGGCGAGGCACAGAGCACACAACAATCACAGCAATGGTTCTTGATGTATCGGCACTTTGCTTCTTCTTAGCGTCGCCATACTTTTCCGTTTAGTGCCTATGGAATACTGCCATGCTGTATAGGCGTCGGAAACGGCACATCCGAGGCTCAACGAAATCACGTTTTCCAGGAGAGCCTCCTCGATCCAGAACGTGTTTCTCAGAACAATGCCCAACTCCGACTACTACTACTGCTGAGCCCGTTATGCCGTGCAGCGCCCGTGTGCATTTTCCCGCGCTCGCCTACCATCCACCTTTTACCGCTCCCTTACAGACAGGGTATTCACCCGAGGTTTTGCATTCTACATATCCTAATACATTGCCTACATATGGACCAGACGCACAATTACAACTTTAACATCTTACAACAGTCTCGACATTTGTTACACTTCAATTTTGTTATAATACTGCTTGCAATTTGACATAAACATTATTATTCACATCGAAAATTGTTTACAGTTTCTTTAACACAATGGCAAGAAAAGAAAAAGAAATGAAATCAGAACATCGATTACATTAATTTATCGAAAATCGGAAGAAAAAATTATTAAATGTACAATAGTATAGCGTTGGTGTTGTTACAAGCTGTACATATTAAGTCGGATAGCTTTTAACATTACATCTTAAAGCTACAATGTGAACTGCACCCAAAGATTGAAGCAAGCCAGAAACAGGAATTTCACCTTTACACTAGATATCACGAAGCAACTTTTAGCTGAAACTGATACGCACATTTTGACTCAGTTATGACTAGAAACACATAGATACTATTTCCATACGATCAATAGCCATAAGAATCAGTTTATCTTTCGTGAAACCTTCACAAAAGAAATAAAGCAGGGAGACATACCGTTCATAGAACTATTGGAAAGAGGACAATATCAGCCAACAAAAATCTTAATTACAATTTACATTCAGAGTAGTAATAAATAAATTAAGTTCTCTGTTAAATAATAATAACATCCATCACTTTGTTCGGAAACGTTCGGCAGATTTGCGTGTGATTAAAAATGTAGTAGAGTAATAATTGGGGAAAAACATTAAACGAAAGAATGAAACATGTGATCGGAGCAGATTACAGTCTCGTAAATGTGTTAGAGGCGTTAACCCTACAGCCTCTATTTACAGGAAACGGAATACCACAGCTGCCTTCCATTAGGGACCATATCGACGACCCCCACTGTCCTGAAGGGGTTAATCTAGAGGTGACGAGGACCCTCGGGCCGAGCAGTGTCGGGACAGTGGCACCTGAGTGAGCATCGAGAGGGTTTTCATTAAGTCGGTACTGAGTGGAGTACTCGGTGGAGGACCTCCGTGGTCTTGACGCAGAGCTCGGATCCGATTGGAGCTGTGGCCTCTCATTTACTGCCGCAGCTGATTAAGATTCTAAAGCCTATTTCACTTTCCATTGTTCTATATACTTGTCAGCTCTATTAAGTTTATATTTTTCACTACTCATATCAAAAACAAGCCTCCACAAAGTTTTATGACCACCGTCCACATTTTTTTTTTCCTACTTGCATTTCTAAAATATCAGACGACTTTCTTCGGGTAAGTATTTCTATGTGGCTTTAGAACTGTTTTGTATTTGCACTGGTCTGAAATACCCTGAATCCCTTATCGCACGCGGATACACAAGATATCCTTTTCTCAATCTCCGTATGATTCTCGCTTACAAGCACTGTATCTTTTAATTATTCCGTACTGTTAAGGTACATTCGCGCAAAGTCTACTTAGATATGAGGTTCTCTTCAGGTAGATTGATCCGCACCGTATCTTCATGTTCTGAGTACTACTATTAATCCCTTTGCGATCATTACATTTGAATTCTTCAATCAATACTGTACATTACTAACACTTGTGAAACTCTAGAGTCTTCCGTCTTTACTGCTTCTTGGTAGAGTCCGTACAACACACACACACACACCACATACACACACACACACACACACACACACACACACACACACACACACATTTTAATCTAGCAGTTTATTTTCTACTGCGCATCGGTAGCTACAAATTTTGAATTGTTTTAATTTATTATTTTCCAACTTAACCGTGAACCACAATCCATTCGCGTACCAAGCTGCGCTACAGAGAAGCAGAAATTTGTTCTACATTTGCAGTGTTTTGCACCGTATATTTTTGCTGAAGATGTCATCCGCTCCACCCTCATCGGCTTATCATGTCTGCTGTGATAACATTCTGTTCTCATAAAGCAAGAAGTCAATAAATACGCTTTCCCAGTTCTTAGCTACACCTCAACCTTTTTCCACTGGTTTCCTTTTGTGCATCATTCTACTGGTCCACACAGTTTCCTTGTTTTATTTTGATAACTGTAATCTGTACAACCTCTTTTCTCGTTATTTTCGACCAAACGTGCTATGGCATGTGAGAAGCTGTTTTCTAGATATTTTATGTTCTCTTGTCAACGTCTTTATCGATCAAACATTCTATGGTACCTCAGAACCTCTACACTGGCTCATTATTTTTATTTATATCAACTTCGATATTCTCTTCCTTTTACATCTACATCTACTTAATTACTCTGCAATTCACAGCTAAGTGCTGAGGCTTCATCGCAACATCATCTAGTTATTTTTCCACAGTTTCAATCTCGAACTGCGCACCGAAAAAACCAACTCTGAAATTCTTAAATACTTCCGTGTTAAGTCTCATTTCTCTTATTTTATTATGGTGATCACATCTCCTTACTAAGTGGGCGCCAACAAAATGTTTTCGAGTCCGGTGGAGAAAGTTTGTAACTCAACTTGCATCACAAGATTATGCTCCAACGAAAAATGCCTTTGTTTCAATGACTGCCTCCCCAATTTGCGTATCATGTGCGTGGCCCTCTTCCCCCTATTTTGCTGTAGAACTTTTTGCGATGTCCTCCGACAATCCTACTTGATAAAGGTTCCACACCCCGCAGCAGTATTCCAGAAGAGGGCGGACAAGGGTAGGGTAAGGAGTCTCTTTAGTAGACCTGTTAGACCTTTTTCATTTTCTAAGTGTTCTGACAATGAAAATGGTAGTCTTTCTACGCTTTTCCCACTACAATTTCTGTATTCTTTCCAATTTGAATTATTCGTAAGTGTAATAGCATAACTATAAGATACTATTGGCACGTTAAAATTGCTACACCAAGAAAATGACGCGCTACAGACGCGAAATTTAACCGACAGGAAGAAGATGCTGTGATACGCAAATGATTAGCTTTTCAAAGCACTCACACAAGGCTGGCGCCGGTGGCGACACCTACAACGTGCTGACATGAGGAAAGTTTCCTACCGATTTCTCATACACAAACAGCAGTTGACCGGCGTTGCCTGGTGAAACGTTGTTGTGATGGCTCGTGTAAGGAGGACAAATGCGTACCATCACGTTTTCGACTTTGATAAAGATCGGATTGTAGCCTATCGCGATTGCGGTTTATCGTATCGCGACATTGCTGTTCGCGTTGGTCGATATCCAATGACTGTTAGCAGAATATGGAATCGGTGGGTTCAGGATCCCAACGGCCTCGTATCACTAGCAGTCGAGATGACAGGCATCTTATCCGCATGGCTGTAACGGATCGTGGAGCCACGTCTCGATCCCTTGGTCAACAGATGCGGATGTTTGCAAGACAACAACCACCTGCACGAACAGTTCGAAGACGTTTGCAGCAGCATGGACTATCAGCTCGGACACCATGGCTGCGGTTACCCTTGACGCTGCATCACAGACAGAAGCGCCTGCGATGGTGTATTCAACGACGAACCTGGGTGCACGAATGGCATAACGTCGTTTTTTCGGATGAATTCAGGTTCTGTTGACAGCATCGTGATGGTCGCATCCGTGTTTGGCGACATCGCGGTGAACGCACATTGGAAGCGTGTTTTCGTCATCGCCATACTGGCGTGTCACCCGGTGTTACTCTATGGGGTGCCATTGGTTACTCTTCTCGGTCACCTCTTGTTCGCAATGACGGCACTTTGAACAGTGGGCATTACATTTCAGATAAGTTACGACCCGTGGCTCTACCCTTCATTCGATCCCTGCGAAGCCCTACATTTCAACAGGATAATGCACGACCACATGTTGCACGTCCTGTACTGGCTTTTCTGGATACAGAAAATGTTCGACTCCTGCCCTGGCCAGCACATTCTCCGGATCTCTCACCAATTGAAAAAGTCTGATCAATGATGGCCGAGCAACTGGCTTTCACAATACCCCATTCACTACTCTTGATGAACTGTGGTATCGTGATGAAGCTGAATGGGCAGCTGTACTTGTACGCGCCATCAAATCTCTGTTTGACTCAATGCCCAGGCGTATCAAGGCCGTTATTACGGCCAGAGGTGGTTGTTCTGGGTACTGATATCTCAGGATCAATGCACCCAAATTGCCTGAAAATGCAATCACATGTCAGTTCTAGTATAATATATTTGTCCAGTGAATACCCGTTTATCATCTGCATTTCTTCTTGGTGTAGCAGTTGTAATGGTGGAACCTCCCCGTGAAATTTATAAAATATCAATATTAGGTGAAATGTTATCTTCCCACAAAAATGCATAATAAAAATAAACCAAGCGTAAACTCCTTGCAAAATTATGTAAAGAGACTATATCTCAATGTTAATCGAAATAGAGCCAAATGTTGTTGAGCTCCAACAAAACATCGTTAAATTGAAATAAAAGCAACTGTACCTTCGCTACAAAAATATTGAAAAACAATGTCCCAATGTCAACTCGACACAAAAATTAAGAAATGAAGATTAATGCTTAAACCCACAATAATAGGGCAGCAGCGCTGACCTTAGGCCCTGTGCAATAATTAATCTGATAAATTGATTCTGGGAGGAAAAGCATAGGAAATATTGTTTCAATTCGAATGATTCTTTTTTTAAAAACGATTGCTTTGAAAACAAAATTATTACTGGGGTATTTCTTGAACAAATTAATTACAATTAACATACATCACATTATCAGATGTGCACAATGCTGCTTCATTACCTTATTTAACAATATACCTCGTCCCGAACCTTGACCAGAGACCCATGTCGACGCCCGCCGACTCCTCACACACATCTCCGACTGAGTACAACTCACAACTACATGCTCTCGCGGCTCGCTACGTACAACTACTTTCTCGCAACTGAACACTCGCGCGGTCAAGCGCAGACTAGCAATGATAAACAACTCTCTGGTCAGAGATTCTGTCATGCCTCGCCATCGCTGCTACTGAATACATACGCGTTTCATAACCCTCCACTGGGGGGGCAAAAATTTGGCAGCGATGGTGAGTCATTTGGACTTGCCATGAGCAACAAATTTTTTCTTAACTAATAAACTTTACAATCACAGAATAATTTGATATAGATCATGAAGTAAATGTGGTGCACATGCACCGAGTACAAAAGATATATAGAACGAGTACGAAACAAATGACATACGTGCACACGCACTGAAAAACTCTTTAGCAACATAATGGCAAAAAATCATGTTGACAAGTGACATAAATGCACATGCACTGTAGTTCAGAATATATCAGCAAATCAAAATGTACATACAATGAGTAGTAATCATGTTAGAAAATGACAAAAGTGCACACGCACTGAAATTCAGAATATATAAGCAAATCACAAAATGTATATACAATAAGTAGAAACCATGTTAGAAAAATGACAAAAGTGCACACGCACTGTAGTTCAGAATATGTCAGCAAATCGAAATGTACATACAACGAGTAGTAATCATGTTAGAAAATAACAAAAGTGCACACGCACTGAAATTCAGAATATATCAGCAAATCACATAATGTATATACAATAAGTAGAAATCATGTCAGAAAAATGACAAAAGTGCACACGCACAGTAGTTCGAAAAAAAATGTATAGGCCATGAATACAAATGATGCTAGCAAAAAATGATTTTCACTATGTTACAAGAATTAGGATAGGAAAGGGAAGGATTGCATCATGGTTGCAACACTTTAGGTTGCACGCAGCTGCACTGAAAGTCCATATCTTTCCACAGAAGTACAACACCAAGTCAGACAATCTGAAGTTCTTTTCCCAGAAGTATTTATCAGCGTACCCAAGACACTGAAATGTCGTAGTAATATTCCATGTTATCATTTTGGCAGTACATCAGGTACACCAAACAGTGGGACCATAATAACGTCTCCATCGCTCACGGTGGTGGACAGCATGTCGTGCCAACACCACGCTCTTACAAGGCACACCAACGTAGAATTAGTGCAAAAACCAAATATAGTGCTCCATGATCAAGAGGTATACTGGACAAATGGATATTGCAGTAATTCAGGGTAGTTAGGTCAGAAAGTGAAGGACATTATGTCACATACTAGTCTTCATTGGGAATTACATTAGTAGTTTGCGGCATTCATAGCCCAGTTATTGAACATTTCTGTACCATGTATGTAGTATTACATAAAAATGTTCATTAATTGATTTACAGATAACATTGTCATTGGTCATTTCAATACCATAATCAGTAGCATTCATTTCCCAGTTACAAAGCATAATCAGTAGCATTCATTTCCTTGTTACAAAGCATAATTAGTAGCATTCATTTCCTAGTTACAAAGCATTATTAATCATAGGTCATTTAAATACAGTAATCATCTCAATACAGTAATCAGTAGCATTCTTTTCCCAGTTACAAAGCATAATCAGTAACATTCATTATTCAAGTGACATATTATTCATAGCTGATTACTCAGAACTCTGTTAAACTGGTATCATTATTTGGGACTGGTAATACATTTTTTGGTTAGCAATGCATTGCTTTGGGTAATTATAGGGGAAAGCAAGAAAAAAATTTGCTTCTGGGTTGTTGCTGTAAATGAAAATGTGTAACGTCATTCGTCATGAGTCCGCTGTTGCAAGATTATGAAACAAGTAGAGTATATGTAATCGCATTCATAAATGACATAGATGTAATGAACAACTGCTTATAGCACATTAATTTCATATAAATTTCTCCTGCCAAAATATACAAAAAATGGATTATTAAGCTGAAAGAAGAAACGCATTTTATGCTGAAAAGTAGTGAACTTCGAATTAACAGGTAGTGAAATGTGTATAAAATGTGTTCCATAGCTGTCCTTTCCAAAACCTTCCGTCATTATACTATGCAATATAACACCTGCTGTCAAAGCAAACAGCAACAAATACTTAAATAACTACATAGCATAAATACATAACTTCAACAATATCCTCATCTGTAAAAAAAAAAAAAAAAAACTTCATTATCCATCACTTCATTATTATAACCGCATTATTATCATCACCTGTAAAGAAAAACTTCATTATCCATAGTAGCATATTCTTCATCATTATTCATCAGCATTCATTATCATCTGCAAAAGAGATCACTTCATTACTCATTACATAACTATTCCTTATCTCTAGCATATTTCGTCACTAAAACTAAGATGTGTAGTTCTGTCTGACAGCCTGCATCAATCGCCTTGTATTCTGAAAGAAAAAATTAGTTAAGACTGCTATTCTGCGATGTGTATAGTATATTCTTGTTAATGCTTGTTAATCCTGATCCATTTACTCTTCCTCACTAGGTTTGCATCTTCTTTCGTTCATTCCGAAGGTGAAATTCCCATTTCTGTTTAATTTATTTCCTTTACGCATCAGTTCTCTCTGAAATTGATGAACAAAGATTAATGTCTTGCATTTACCTCACATACTCGCTAAATAATGACTGGTTTATGATAACATAATTAAGCATACAGCATACCATGACAGAAAACGTAATATGAAAAAAAATAGACAGTGTTCAAATACAAAAATGTACACAAAATATCACAATTCAGCAGCAAAAAATGTAAAACAGTCACGATGTTGAGATATCATAGGGCAAAAATGTCAAAGTCAACTGGTGTGTGTTATATCTTAATTATTTCACAGTCCATATAAACAAATTATGAAAACAATCGTACATACATAAAAAAATGATGACAAGAAATGTGACCTTCTATGAGTTCACCTTGTATGTTTTGTAGTTAGTAGAGGCGAGAATTAAAGACTTTAATGGAGAGAGAATTTAATAAAATTAATATGTCACTAGATAAAATTGCATAATTATTCACATGATACGTAAATTTCTCTGGAAAAAATGTGCACAGTCTGATATGTAACGACAAGAAGAGCGACCTGCTAACCTTACCTTGCCGGGCACTTGCCAAGAAAAAATACGATAATCATCAATAAGTAGTCACATAAATATAATTGCAGAAGTAGTCATAAATGTGTAAATTCATCTGGAAAAATATGCACGGTCTGACGTGTAATGACAAGAAGAGCGACCTGCTAACCTTACCTTGCCGGGCACTTGCCAAGAAAAAATACGATAATCATCAATAAGTAGTCATGTGAATATAATTCCATAAGTGATCATAAAAATTAGTAAATGGTATCATAGTATGTTAAATCATAAAGTGTCTTCTTTCAATAAAGGGTTTAATATTTAAGTCATGGTGGTTGCCTTTACTTTTTCTGGTTCTCAGAGTTTCGACGTGTACAACATTGGGGTGAGGAATGCTGTGAATCCGATATGGACCTGCGTATAGCAGTTCAAATTTACTGCACTTACCTTTTACTCTGCTGGATAAATAGTGTGTACGTACTAATATCTTCTGTCCAATGTGAAAGTCATGGCGTATACAAACTTGTTTTTGCTGTCTTCTCCGGCGCTCTGCGGCACGCTTGATGTTGTTCAGCGCAATGTTAATTATTTCATGGTGTCGTAGTCGACGAGATGTAGGAAAGTTTATTAATTCTGTAATTTTGTTAGGTTGTTTAACATTTTTCATTATAACAGACGGAGATAGCATAGTAGATTCATTTGGTATGGAATTAATTACATCTTGGAATGAGAATATGTGTGGGTCCCAATCGATATGTCTTTTGTGGCAGTATATTCCACACAGTTTACCAATTTCTTTCATTAATCGTTCACAAGGGTTCGAAGAAGCATGGTACCTGGACATATAGATCGGAGAAATGTTTCTAGTTCGTAACATACGTGTCCATATAGCAGAACGAAATTGTGATCCATTGTCAGAAATTACTTTCAACACATGCCCTACATGAAATAGAAAATGCTTTACAAATGCTTTCGAAATGGTTTTAGCAGTAGCTTTGCGTAACGGAGTGAAAGTAACAAATTTTGAAGTGAGTTCAACAGCGACAAAGCTGTAGCAGAAACCTCTATTAGTGCTCGGAATTGGACCAAAAATGTCTACAGCGGCCATATGTCTCAATTTAACAGGTACAATTGGATGTAATGGAGGAATATGTGAAGTTGTGTCTGACTTAGCTTTCTGGCAAATTTTACATGACGGTAAAACTCGTCCTATACGTTTTTCCATGTTGGTAAAATAACAGTTCTGTCTCAGTATAAGAAAACATTTTCTAGCTCCGTAATGTGCGTAACTTAAATGAGTATACCAGATTAATTTGTTAACCAGTTCATGAGGAAAGCATAATAACCAATTGCTGCTGTCAGGATGAGAGCGGCGAAACAGAATGTCATTGCGTACAGTGTTATGGTTTCTAATCGTAACATTATTCTTATCTTGCCAAAAGTGTTTAATCTCTTTCCACACGTTGTCTTTATTCTGCTCTTGTGCTATGTCCTGTAATGACGACGAAATAAAATTTTCAAATGCAACTTGTTGAATGTACACAACGCTGAAATTTGCTTTGCAGAAGTTGGTTGCGATTTCTTGATGATTGCTGCTGAGAGAACGGGATAGTGCGTCTGCGACAACATTTTGTGTGCCGGGAACGTGAACAATTGTGAAATTAAATTCCTGTAAATAAAGCTTCCATCTGCTTAATCTATCGTGTGTGAATTTAGCTGAAAGTAAAAATTGTATCGCTCTGTGATCTGTGTAAACGGTGGTATGTCTGCCATAAAGAAAATGCCTGAATCTCGTAAAAGCCCAAACAACACATAATGTTTCCAGTTCTGTAACGGAATAATTTCGTTCAGCAGGTGACAGAATGCGACTTGCAAATACGATGTTTTTAATTACTGTTGAGCCATCTTCTTCAATTTCCTGAAAAATATGTACGCCTAAAAAGGTGTTAGAACTGTCGGTGGCAATGGAAAAATTTCTGGTAAGATCTGGGTGCGATAAAAGTGGTGCATTCAACAAAGCGTGTTTCAGGTTCATAAATTCAGAATGTGCTTGCTTATCCCAGGACCAAATAGTGTTTTTACCTGTCAATTGGCCAAATCTAGGTGTGCCTAAAGCAGAGTGATGAATAAATTTACGAAAAATGTTAATTAAGCCCAAAAAACTGCGTAGTGGCTTCTCCGTTGTAGGAACAGTAATGTCACGTAAAGCATGAAGTTTTTCCGGATCAGGCGCAATGCCTTCTGCTGAAATTACAAGTCCAAGAAATTTTATAGAAGTTTTGCCAAAGTGCGATTTACTGAGGTTAACTGTGAGCCCTTGTACACGAAAAGTTTGTAACAGATGTTCAAGAATCATATTGTGTTCAGACCAGTTAGCTTCTGCAATAAGAATGTCATCTACGTACGTCGTGATTCTGTCTTTAAGTTCTGTCTGAAGTATTGTGTTCAAACCGCGAATAAAAGCAGCAGCAGAAATTGTTAAGCCGAACGGTAATTTACGAAATTGATAACAGTCGCCAAAACAGAGAAAAGCTGTATACTTTCTACAATTCGGATGAAGCAGAATTTGCCAAAACCCGGTTTCAAATCTAGTGTGGAATAAATAGCCGTACCATGAAATTTCTGTAGTAGTTCTTCTAGTGTCTGTGGTCGATCTGTTTCATTAATAATAATGTCATTAATGTGACGCGAATCAAGTACAAGGCGAAGTGAACCATCCTTTTTCTTGACAATATGTAGCGGGTTTATGTACGGACTAACTGCCGGTTCAATGATTCCTTGGTCGAGCATATCTTGCAACTCTTTTTTTAACTTGTTCTCTGTGGATATATGGAATGGGATAATGCTTTGCTTTAAATGTGTCGTTCTGTTTGACTTGAAATTCATACATAAAACCAGACATAGCACCAGGAATGTTCTCAAAAACTGGAGCTTGCTGTAAAAGAATTTTGTGTAGTTGCGTGCGTTCGTTGTCTGTATTTGCACAGCTCTGCTTAACTTTGTCAGAAATCATCGGCGTTACATCGTAGTCAGCTTCGTCTGGAGTATTATAGTTATGTACGTACGTATCTGTGAACAATGTGGAATTACAGTCTATGTTACATGATATGGAAATGACCTCTGTGCGATTAATTGTTTGTTCTTCCACAGATAATGAGTTCTCAAATTCTAAAGCCAATTGTACATTTTCATCCTTTAGCATTAAATAGGAATTTGGAAAATCAATAACTGCGTCGTGTTGTACCAGAAAGTTCGTACCTAGAATAACGTCTGTTGTCAATAAAGGAACAATCCAAAAGTTTGAGTTAAAAGTATGACCTGCAATACAAAACGATAAATGTGTCTGTAATTTAACGTCTACTCCTTTACTCGATACTGCTCCTTTCACTTTCGTTTAGCCTAATGGTAATGTAGGATAGGTATTCTCTTTGTTACACTCGTTGAAAGTTTCTTCATTTATAACTGACATAGGTGATCCGGAGTCGATTACTGCTGAAAATTTCGATGAACCAATTTTAATTTCGATGACAGGGTGTGAAATGGTTTTTTGAACAACTGGTCTTTCCTATAAAAGAGTGTCTCTGATATCGTCAAAAGTAATTACATTTTCGTGAACAACATTCTGTGTGTCTAAAGTAGTGCTTGTGTTACTGCAAGATGCGTTCTGTACAGTATCTAGTCAAATTCTATCTGGCGTGTTATTATTGTCAGGACGATTCTGTGGCATTTCGACTATTTGAACTGTTCTATTATTTCTTCCAGACGTATTATGCTCTGGATGATACCTACTGTCTGGATCATTCATCAGAATATGTTGTTGCTGATCATTTTGCTGCTGGTAGGACCGACTGTTATTAAACGTATGTTGGTAATTATGCTCATTGTTTTACATCTGTTGTGATAGTCATTTCTATACGGTGCATTGCGATAGGAATTGAAATACTGTCTTTTCTGTACGTAGTTATTTCCTTGCTGCCATGCGTTGCTATTTGTTGGAGCTGAGACTATACGCGCACGCAGCGAAACATTAAAGTTTGGTTGACCTTGTGCATTACATTGTTGGTTAGGTATGTTAACCGGCTGACTTTCATGCTGTTGTCAAAAACCTCTATTGTTACTAAAATGTGGTCCCTGTTGCTGATAATTTTGACGATACTGATAATTAAAGTTTTGTCTGCTATTAAAGTTCTGGTGGTTGTCGTTCCTAAAGCGTCTGTTATCTTTCCTATTGAAATTACGTGCCTGACCATAATTGCTGTGTTTGTTGACCTTGGTTATTATATGAAAAGTTTTTCTTTACGATGGAATAATCTGATTGCTGCGCTTCTAAAAGGTGCAACAGATCTCTGAATGCTGAAATGTTTTCCTTCTGCTGACCCATTAGAAGTGACACTCTTAATGATCGTGGTAATTTAGAAATGCATAATTGTATGAGTGCAGATTCACTGTAAGGTTCACTTAGGTACTGGTTTTGTTGGACCATGTGCTCAAAAAATTCCGTGACAGTAGAAAAATTTTAGTTCTCGTAATTTGGTAAACTAATTAATTTATCTTTAATTCCACGCTGTGTCGTCTTCGACCAATACGCTGACAGGAAAGCATTCTGAAATTCTTCTACTGAATAACATGTCTTGCGATTGGTCTCATACGAGTTGCCGGTTCGCCTTCCAAAAAACTGCAAATAAATTCAAGTTTATGCGTTACAGGCCAAGTCGGTGGAAAAGCAAAGCTAAATTGTTGTATCCAATCCAGTGGGTGAATCTGTGTTCTGTCATTTTTAAACACTTTAAATTTTCTCACTGACAGAAAATGTTTGTAATCAAAATTATCGTCTCTGTATGACGGAACAGGTTCAGGATTGTATGGGAATCTGTTTGACTGTGACTGTTCTGACTCTAACTCACGTACTCTCTGTAGATTACCTAAATTACACGCACTGCGTGAGTCTGACAAATGTTCGCAAAGTGGCGTCTGCTGTTATGTGTTATTAACTGAAATATTTTTCATCTCTGTTACTTCTTGCTGTAAACATGACAGTTTTCTACGTAAGGTGTTATTAGATGAATCGATCTCATTGATTGTCTGTTGTAGATTTTGAAATTCAGGTGTATGATTAAATGAAACCGGTGAGGTATCGTCTGATTTGTTGTCATTATTACTTTCGATAACATCAATACGACTGGCCAATTCATTACATTTTTCAGTCAGTATTGTTACCTGATCATCTGTTTTAATGTTAGAGGCATTAATCTGTTTTTGTAATTTACGTGTGGTTTCGTTCAATTTTTTAACGTCAGCTTTGACGACATCGGAATCCTGTGTTAGTTCTAATTGTTCGAATCTGTCTGTCACTGTCTGAATATCTGCTGTGTGTGTATCTGTTTTTGATTTAAGATCAGAAATTTCATCACGTAATTCTATGTTCAACTGTTTTATGGTATTAATTTCGTCGGACACAGTAGTAATATTGTTGTCTACGTATGTTTTTGCTTTCGCGAACAATTTACGTTTGTCTTCTTGTCACTGTGCTGTCATTGTTTCCATTACTTGACGTTTTACTTTATTTTGATCCTGTATTAATTTGCGGAAACGCGTATCACTGTTTTGCATGTGGTGATTAAAACGTTCGTCTATCTGAGTGTTCTGTTGGTCGAATTTCGCGTCTATCTTTGCATCCATTGTGCGCGAAAGTTCAGCTGTCATTACTTTAAACTCCTCGTGTAACTGTGTTGCTTTTTCGGAGCATTGTTTAGCGACTCCGCTAATTTCGTCTCTAAGTGTTTCTGTTGTAACTGTTTGCATTTCCCTTAATTTTTGAGCAACAGATCTAATTTCTTCGCTACTTTTCCTTGAACAAGCCTCAATTTCCTCGCTTAACCGTTCCTTAGTATCATGACACTGCGTGGCAACGTCTCTAATTTGTTCACTAAGCTGTCTGGAATTGTTGTCTAATTTTTCATTAAGGGTGTCATGTTTTTCATTAAGCTGTTTGATCTGTTCACTAAGCTGTCTAGAATTGTTGTCTAATTTTTCATTAAAGTATTGTTTGAGTTTTTCATTATCTTGTTTGTTATCTTCACTCTGTTGTCTGACCTGTTCACTAAGTTGTTTGAGATTTTCGTTATTTTCATTAAGCTGTTGTTTGAGATTTTCACTTTGTTGTTGTAGCAATCTTGCCATAATTTGTTCAAAGTCAATATTACCGGCTCTATTCTCTGTACTGTTTGATGGTGTATCTGCAATTGTTGCGTTTTGTATGACCATTTGGTCACTCTGTAATTTACAAAAAGGTTTACCAATCGGATGTACACTGTTAGCCACTACACCGGAATTAAACAAATCTGTCGTGCTTTGAGTATCCTGTTCATTTTCATTAGAAAAATTTATCTGTTCATCACGTAAATCCTGCAAACCGGGTGTGTTAAGCTGGGCAGCGCTCATTACAACAGAACGCCACGCGTCATCAATTGTCGTCAAATCAACAGAGGACACAACCGAGTTCGTTTGTTCATCATTAAGACAAAAATAATCATTAGTGGTTGGAACGCACTGACTGTCAGTAAACGGAGGATTGTCATCATTACACTGCGTGTCACAAGTACTATCGGTGAAGTTATTTAAATCGGTAATTACATTCATTACGCCTCGCGATGTACTATTAATAGTTTTTCGCGGCATTTTTACACAAGTCACAATTATTCACAAATGAGACAAAGACAATGCAAAATCCAACAAATACAAATACAACAAAGAGCAACGAATTGTCGATGATCTGAGGAAAGAAAGTCACAAAATTAGCAAAAGCGTTGCGCCAAATGCTAATTATATTTTAGTAAATAAGAGCAGATATCTGACTACTTGTCAGAAGATTCTCAAAGAAATACGATCCGGGTCCGGATGTCGCCAAGTGTAACCTCCCCGCAGAATTTTGAAAAATGACAATAATTTCCCCGCAAATAAAGAATAACCTCCCCGCAAAAAAATGTAAATAGACTATATTTGAATGTTAATCGAAATAGAGCCAAATGTTGTTGAGCTCCCACAAAACATCGTTAAATTGAAATAAAAGTAACTGTACGTTCGCTACAAGAATATTGAAAAACAATGTCCCAATATAAACTCGACACAAAAATTAAGAAATGAAGATTAATGCTTAAACCCGCAATAATAGGGCAGCAGCGCTGACCTTAGGCCCTGTGCAATAATTAATCTGATAAATTGATTCTGGGAGGAAAAGCATAGGAAATATTGTTTCCATTAGAATGATTCATTTCTTAAAAACGATTGCTTTGAAAACAAAATTATTATTGGGGCATTTCTTGAACAAATTAATTACAATTAACATACATTACATTATCAGATGTGCGCAATACTGCTTCATTACCTTATTTAACAATATACCTCGTCCCTAACCTTGACCAGAGACCCATGTCGACGCCCGCCGACTCCTCACACACATCTCCGACTGAGTACAACTCACAACTACATGCTCTCGCGACTCGCTACGTACAACTACTTTCTCGCAACTGAACACTCGCGCGGTCAAGCGCAGACTAGCAACGATAAACAACTCTCTGGTCAGAGATTCTGTCATGCCTCACCATCGCTGCTACTGAATACATACGCGTTTCAATGGCCAGTAGTGTATATAAGTATTCAGTTGAATTCACAGCACTTAGGTTTTTGTGATTTATCGTACAGCCGATTTACAGTGGGTTTCTTTTAGCTCTCTTGTGGATGACTTTGCATTTTTCATTAATTAGAGTCAGTTGTCACTTTTTGGACTATACAGATATATTCGATTTTGGTTACCTGATGCCTTTTTAGGACGTAAATAACAGCATCAGCTGCAAACAATCCAAGAGGGTTAGTCAGATTGTATCCTAAATCGTTTTTATAGATCGGTTACAGTAACATTTGTTTTGAGGACGCCATATATCACTTATGTTTAACTGGAATATTTTTTATCAGTTATTACGAACTTCTGACAGGTAACCACAAATTCAATGGCACAACTGAGACGATGCTCCTTAGGCACGCTGTCTCATAGAAGTCGCCTTCCAAATGGTTCAAATGGCTCTGAGCACTAAGGGACTTGATTTCTGAGGTCATCAGTCCCCTAGAAGTTAGAACTACTTAAACCTAACTAGCCTAAGGACATCATGCACATCCATGCCCGAGGCAGGATTCGAACCTGCGACCGTAGCAATCGCGCGGTTCCGGACTGTAGCGCCTAGAACCGCTAGGCTACTCCGGCCGGCAAGTCGCTTTCCAGGAACGCTGTCAACAGCCTTCCGAAAATCTAAAAGTACAGGACCAATTTGACATTCCCTGTCGGTAGTTATCATTACATAGTGAAAATAAAGAGTTAATTATATTTTGCACAAACTATACTTTCTGAATCAATGTTGGCTACTTGACAGTAGTTTGCTTTGTTGTAATTCATGATGTTCGAACACGATATATGTTCCAATCTCATACTGCAAATGGAAGTTGGTGATATGGGTCAGTAATTAAGCGGATTACTTCTATTTCCTTTCATTCGTATTGGTGTGAGTTTGGCAACATCCAGTCTTAGGTGCGGATGTTTCGAAAAGAGACCGGTTGTATTTAATTGGTATGTATGGAGCAATGCTATCAACCTATTCTGAAAGGAATCTAGACCAGAGGGCTTACCTTTACTAAGGGAGATAAGCTGCTTCGCCACAGCGAAGATATCTCGGTCTATGTAACTCGCTTTTGCAGTTCTAGATTCTAAATCTGAAGTACTTACTTCGCCTTCTTTGGTGAAGAAATGTCGAAAAACCGTCTTCATTATCTCTGCACTTTCATCAGTAATACTGCCATTGCTGTGAGGTAGCGAAGGTATTGCTTGCTTGTTGCCGCTGGCGTTCTTTAGATCTGAAATGCCTTATTCGTTGTTTCTGTAAGTGTTCTGACCTGTTTTGTGTACCATGGGGGATCAATACCATCTCTTATTAATTTATTTGATTCATGTCGGGCAACTGTCGTCGATAGTCTTTCCCTAATGTTAACCCAACTTTTTCTACGCTTACGTAGTCAGGCTGAAAGGAATAAAGACTGACTTTTAGGAAGATATGAAGCGAATTTTTATTTGCTTTTCTTGAATAGATACATTTGGCGTTTATTTTTGGTGGATTTCAATGTTACTGTAGCTACAACAAACTTGCTATCAGTATTCCCTGTACCCATTATGATGCTCCCTATTTGCTCAGAACTATTTGTTGTTAAAAGGTCAAGTATGTTTCCCAAATCACACTCGTAGTAGGCTCTGAAACTAATTGTTGAACAAAGTTTTCGGAGAAAGCATTCAGTGCGATTTCGGGCGACGTTTTGTGTCTAACACTGACTTTAAACATGTACTTTTCCCATCATATTGCCGATAGTCTGAAGTCACCACCAACTTCATTTGCATGAGTGGGGTAACTGTTTACAATGAGACTCAAGTTTTCTTTGAACTGTTTTGTAACTGTACCATCTAGTATGGGAGTCGGTAAAAGGAACCAATTATTGATTTCGGGTTGCCGAGTATAACCATTACCCATACAAACTCTCAAGAACTATATACTTCAGTTTCTCTACAAGGTAAACTACTTCTGACGGGGATAAACACTACACTACGAACTATCCTTTCTGAACAGTGTTGTGTGCTTCGAAAAACTTTCGGCTGAGATTACCTCCGGCTTTAGACAGCTTTCAGCACCCATAACGATTTGAGTTTCAGCTCCTTCTATTAGTGCTTGGAGATATGGTTTTTTTCCCCCAACACATTTACAGTTAACAACTACAATACCTTTTGTGACAAGGTTTGCCATCTTCCTGTGTTTGATGAGCACACTTTCTGAACAGTGTTGTGTGCTTCGAAAGACTTTCGGCTGAGATTACCTCCGGCTTTAGACAGCTTTCAGCACCCATAACGATTTGAGTTTCAGTTCTTTCTATTAGTGCTTGGAGATATGGTTTTTTCCCCAACACATCTACAGTTAACAACTACAATACCTATTGTGACAAGGTTTGCCATCTTCCTGTGTTTGATGAGCACACTTTTAGGTTGACGCACTTTCTGTATATCATTGGGATCTTCTAACCTAAATAACCATCCTGTCCCTCGCACACAGCCGTCGCTACCTTGGTAGCCGCTTCGAGGGGGTGAGTATAGTGGACAACCGGCCTATTTAGCGGAGCCCAAACCACCATCACCCTGTGGCGCAAGGCAAGGAATCTGTAGCTTCCACTGGTGCCTCTTATTCTGACCCTCTATACGGCTATGTATTAAAGAATCACAGTCAGTTCGGTCGCCGATGCTACTTATGGCGAGATCCGCCTTCAACTCTCAACCAAGACTGGCAGTCTTTACCACTTCAGCTAGCTACCCAAAGCCAGAGAGAACCTCTTCCAGTCCAAAGTGACATACATCGTAAGTGCTGACATGAGACACTACCAAAAATTTGATGCACCTCGCGCTCTTAATAACATCCAGGAGCACCCACTACCTCTCTGGAATGACTCATCCCGATATACACAAAGAGAGCCCATTGGATTCCTTCCCCTCCTTGGCAGCCATATCTCTAAGGAGATTTCATTACGCGCCAGACATTGGAGCTCCCAACTACCCTTAAAGGCCCCTCTGTGACAGTTTAATATTTTTTGTGGGATCTGTAATTTAAAAACCTCTCTCACACCGGCCTGATTTAGGATCACTGATCAGGACAGTAAAAAATCATGCGTATATTAAGGGAATTTTCATTCACAATGCTGGCTTATCACATTCACACAGTTCAATACTGTTCTATCCCGATTAAATTGAGCTTAACTTAAATTCCATAAGGCAGTGAAGCAATTTCGAAGTCTCGGTGCGACGAAAATTGTCAGTTGATCTCCTGAAAACATTTGTAATAATTATTAACTTTCGGTGATCACATGGGGAAGACCGGAGATCTTCCGGTAAGACCGTGTTAGCCCATTTATTGAAAGTAAAAAACTGGATATCTTGAGCGTACAAAACGGCAGGTTCGTCCAGTATAAATCAGACGTTCCCCACTGATCCCGTGCAACACAGCGTAGTAAGCAGACACTGTAAATAATAATCAGTTAAATAATACGCGAACGCACTTACTTTAGTTTAGTCCATGTATTAAATTCCTTCTCATACAGAATCTCATCAAGATGGCGACTATCTCAACAATACATACATATACATCGTCGTTCTTTCACGGCTAATCCGCAAGATCTGAATCATTCTTTTCATAAGAGAAAACATAGATAGCGGAGAAGCTATTCCATGGAGAAAATGCACGCTCCAAGGAATAATAGGGCTTGAAACTACTTTGCATTGATAATCATCGTATGTTAAAGTTTAAGAATCGGTAAGATAAGAAGAGATATTTCGAGATATGTACGGAGTTATATGATTTATAAAATTTCTGAAAATATCGCGGAGAGACCGCTGCAAGAGACATTACAACTGTCCAGATCTTACAAGCCGAGAGGTTTCCCCTCAAACATGCCAAGTGACTGCTTATAGACTGGGATGATTAGCGGGCAGCGACAGTGTCTGAAACCTGCTCCTCAGGCAAACCGGGGAGGCCCTTGTTTCGACCTCCTGGAAAGCCTTTCGCTTCCTGCCAAATCTTGGAATGACCTCTCACTGAACCACAGGTGAACAGGCAACCTAAATGTGGGCCATACCTGGAGTCTTAACAGCAGTGGGCCGATCGGGCAACACATGGGATGGATCCCCCCCCCGGGATGACTGTTGGCGACAGCCTCAAGCTGCCTGACCGACTCTCCCGCAGGAGGTTTGAGTCCCCCCTCGGGCATCTACATCTACATCTACATCTACATCTACATTTATACTCCGCAAGCCACCCATCGGTGTGTGGCGGAGGGCACTTTACGTGCCACTGTCATTACCTGCCTTTCCTGTTCCAGTCGCGTATGGTTCGCGGGAAGAACGACTGTCTGAAAGCCTCCGTGCGCGCGTTGATCTCTCTAATTCTACATTCGCGATCTCCTCGGGAGGTATAAGTAGGGGGAAGCAATATATTCGATACCTCATCCAGAAACGCACCCTCTCGAAACCTGGCGAGCAATCTACACCGCGATGCAGAGCGCCTCTCTTGCAGAGTCTGCCACTTGAGTTTATTAAACATCTCCGTAACGCTATCACGGTTACCAAATAACCCTGTGACGAAACGCGCCGCTCTTCTTTGGATCTTCTCTATCTCCTCCTTCAAACCGATGAGCAATACTCAAGTATAGGTCGAACGAGTGTTTTGTAAGCCACCTCCTTCGTTGATGGACCACATTTTCCAAGCACTCTCCCAATGAACCTCAACCTGGTACCCGCCTTACCAACAATTAGTTTTATATGATCATTCCACTTCAAATCGCTCCGCACGCATACTCCCAGATATTTTACGGAAGTAACTGCTACCACTGTTTGTTCCGCTATCATATAATCATACAATAAAGGATCCTTCTTTCTATGTATTCGCAATACATTACATTTGTCTATGTTAAGGGTCAGTTGCCACTCCCTGCACCAAGTGCCTATCCGCTGCAGATCTTCCTGCATTTCGCTACAATTTTCTAATGCTGCAACTTCTCTGTATACTACAGCATCATCCGCGAAAAGCCGCATGGAACTTCCGACACTATCTACTAGGTCATTTATATATATTGTGAAAAGCAATGGTCCCATAACACTCCCCTGTGGCACGCCAGAGGTTACTTTAACGTCTGTAGACGTCTCTCCATTGATAACAACATGCTGTGTTCTGTTTGCTAAAAACTCTTCAATCCAGCCACACAGCTGGTCTGATATTCCGTAGGCTCTTACTTTGTTTATCAGGCGACAGTGCGGAACTGTATCGAACGCCTTCCGGAAGTCAAGAAAAATAGCATCTACCTGGGAGCCTGTATCTAATATTTTCTGGGTCTCATGAACAAATAAAGCGAGTTGGGTCTCACACGATCGCTGTTTCCGGAATCCATGTTGATTCCTACCTAGTAGATTCTGGGTTTCCAAAACCGACATGATACTCGAGCAAAAAACATGTTCAAAAATTCTACAACAGATCGACGTCAGAGATATAGGTCTATAGTTTTGCGCATCTGCTCGACGACCCTTCTTGAAGACTGGGACCACCTGTGCTCTTTTCCTATCATTTGGAACCCTCCGTTCCTCTAGAGACTTGCGGTACACGGCTGTTAGAAGGGGGGCAAGTTCTTTCGCGTACTCTGTGTAGAATCGAATTGGTATCCCGTCAGGTCCAGTGGACTTTCCTCTATTGAGTGATTCCAGTTGCTTTTCTATTCCTTGGACACTTATTTCGATGTCAGCCATTTTTTCGTTTGTGCGAGGATTTAGAGAAGGAACTGCAGTGCGGTCTTCCTCTGTGAAACAGCTTTGGAAAAAGGTGTTTAGTATTTCAGCTTTACGCGTGTCATCCTCTGTTTCAATGCCATCATCATCCCGGAGTGTCTGTGTGTGTGTTGTTCTTAGCTTAATTTAGTTTAAGTATTGTGTAAGCGTAAGGATCAGTGACATCAGCAGTTTGGTCTCTTAGGAATTCACACACATTTGAAAATTTTTGCCTGACAGACTGCCTGGAGTTGTGAGCAAAGGGCCACCAACTCAGCCCGCACCTGAACCCAGTAATTACAATCAGTATCCATACTAAAGACGGTAGAAGTGTGACAGATAGATACACAAACTAGCACGAAATTTAGGAGTTTAATTTAAAGAGGACAGAGGAAATTCAAAAAATTCGCTTCTTATTTCAAGCTCCATGAGCCCATAAACGAAAGGATGTGCTTCGATGCGCCGCTTTAGTGAGGGAAAATGCCACTCAACTGGAGAGACTAACGACTGTGACTTTTCAAACAAAAACAAACGCCTGTCACGATACAAACAGCGATACTATGCACTAAACACTTATTAAACACGGAACTGTGTCTGTGTCTACTAATAAGAACACAAACACGCACAAAATGTAAGGGTTTAAGCTAAACCTTACAACACATCGTAGAAGACGTACGACTATTTCCTTCATTTTAAAATTGTTTATCTCATGAACAGCTGTAAAATATATACGATATGGTAGTGCCTGTGTTATGAAGAGGCACAATTCAATGTTCCTTCGAACATGCATCCATGTCAAAAGGAACCGTCGCTACGGTGACTGCAGCCGTCTTGAAATACAGAGCGGTCGTTTTGGACGATTTGGCTAATCATGCACGAATCACGGCCGGACTCAAACTTCCATATGTCCGCGTCCATGCCTAACAACCTGCACTCGTACACATCATGCAATTCCTACACAGGGGAGGACATGCTTTCGCTGCCTGGTAACGGCGAATAAATACGACATTACAGTCCCTTTGTTGTTATGAATTTCTAACGCTTTCCTTTAAACTTCTGTGATTGCTCCTTTTAGGGATAACCATTCGTCATTAACTGTATCGAGTACTGAGCTATTCGGTATCACAGAATCTATAGCCTCAGAGAATTATAAGCGTGTCGATTCACTCCTTAGTACTTCCGTATCCCACTTCTTTTCACATTAATTCCTTCTGACTAATAATCTCTCAAGCCTTAGCCTACTCTTCATCATTACTAAATTGCGATCTGTGCCTATATCTGCCCCAGGGTACACCTTAGAATCCAATATCTCATTTAAGAATTTCTGCTAGACGCTGATGTAATCTACCCGAAATCTTCCCATATCTTCCAGCCTTTTATAAGTACACCCCCTCCTCTAGCGATCCTTGAACAGTATATTCGGTATTACCAGCTGAAATGTATTGCAGAACTCAATCTTCCTGCTCTCTCATTCCTACTACTGTGCCCATACTCTCCCGTAACTCTTTTTTATATTCCGTCGAGTACGATCGTATTACAATCCTACATTACTATTATATTTTCATCCCCCTTTATTTACTAGATCACCCATTCAGAATCCTCGTATACTTTCCCCATCTCTCCATCTTCTGCTTGAGACGTCGGCTTGTATATCAGAACCATCGTTGCCGGTGATGGTTTTCTGTCCATTCTGATAGGAATAGCTATGTCACTGAACTGTTCATAGTAACAACCTCCGCCATACCTCCCTATTCACAACGAATTCTACTTCCATTATGCCGTTTCCAAGTACTGTTGTCATTACCCTGCACTCATCTGGTCATAAATCCTTTTTTTTTCCTGTGTCACTTCACTGACCCACACTATTTCTAGTTTAGGACTTTGCATATTTCTTTTCAGATCTTCTAACTTCCCTATCACGTTCAAACTTCTAACATTCGAAGCCTCGACTCGTTAAACGTTATCCTTTCACTGGTTATTCATCTGTTTCTCATTGCCAGCTCCACCTAGGTAGTTCCCCTCTAGGAGATGTGAACGTTGACTATAATCCGTTCATCATAAGAATAAACGTGATGTAAACAAACATAAGCGCGATGATTGGTCAGAAGCCGTAGCACACGTACACTGGTGTTGTTCGCTTTCGGAAGTAGGTCCTCCTTATGTATTAGATGTATTATTAATAAATTACGTTAAATGAAACTTTAAGATATTCAGATGTATTAACAGCCATCAAAGTTTTCCTTCATCATGCCTTAGTTACGTAGTTTTTATTTCAAAAATTGTGATAGTCACAGCCTCTGCAGTTTTGTGCTCTGATTGTCGCGCTGTTAATGCGCAGTATAGAAATTGCTCAGGCTCCTTTCCGTTCCGTAGTGAAACACGCGATTGAAATACTGTTAAAAAGTGCCGAGAAATAGACTGTTCTTAGTATTTTTCCCCAAATTTACGGAGATAATCGGCTTTGAAGTTCTCCTGACTACTGCGTCTAATACAGTTGATTCCCAAATAAGCATAGCGCAGTCGGTAGCGTAACGAAATGTGAATCAACTACAATTCAAGTTTCGTTGGCACGAATCTTCGCAATATCATATATTTTCTCGTTAAATTTGAAATATTGATAATCAAACTCATCATCTATAATATTACTTGAAAATACAACTCTTCGGTTGCACAGGTAAAAAATTTTCAACTTTACCTAGATTTCAACTGCTCTAAGGCAGCCTTCCTCAGAAGTGAAAAAATTTTACATTACATGGAGTAAATAGTCATGAAATGGTTTAGAGCAACAGTGCTCACGTTAAAGATAAAATATATTTGTAAATTATAAAATTTTCCTAGGAATGCACAACTTGATTAAGACGCGCTGCTAAGAGTCGCGTGTGCGTGTGCTCATCATCATTTTTTATGAATAATGCACGTTTTCTTCTTCCTATTTACATATTGGACGCGCAGTTCCTGTTTTAATTTGAAATACAAATTCTTAATTATCGACGTTTTATGAAATACTTTTCGTAATTGTAGCTTAAATTAAGGAAATTTAACAGTTTAAGGCAAAAATGAAAAACCAAATCCTCTTTATATGGACTATGTCCG
Source organism: Schistocerca americana (assembly GCF_021461395.2). NCBI lineage: Eukaryota > Metazoa > Arthropoda > Insecta > Orthoptera > Acrididae > Schistocerca > Schistocerca americana. The sequence goes on from NC_060125.1 coordinate 328,750,217, forward strand.
TCGTTTCGTAGCGTAGAAACATGGGAAACAATCATTTTCACAGCATACAGTACATCATGCAAATGCTGGATTTTTACATTTGCTACTGCACTATTTCAATATGAACCCAACAGAACTGATCAGTAGCCAGGTTGCGGGATTTGGGGCGAGAAGTAACAAGACCGTTAACCTGCCCGACGTACAGGAACTAACGCACGCAGCTTTTTGGTTCAAAATGGCTCTGAGCACTATGGGACTTAACATCTGTGGTCATCAGTCCCCTAGAACTTAGAACTACTTAAACCTAACTAACCTAAGGACATCACAAACATCCATGCCCGAGGCAGGATTCGAACCTGCGACGTAGCAGTCGCGCGGTTCCGGACTGCGCGCCTAGAACCGCTAGACCACCGCGGCCGGCACGCAGCTTTTTCACATGTCACTACCGAACGATGGCGGGATATAGAACGGCTCGCCATAAAAGAAGAAGAGAAAATGCGGTGCGTGGTTCGATTATGTTGTGTTGATAGGCTCGTTCTCAACGTAGCAGGTCCGCCCCGATAGCTGAGTGGTAAGCGTGACGGATTGCCGTCCTACGGGCATGGGTTCGCTTCCCGGATGGGTCGGGGATTTTCTCCGCTCAGGTCGCCCAAGGTGGCGTCGATGTAATAAGACCTGCGCCAAGGCGGCCGGTCCAGCTCCGTAAGAGGCCTCCCGGCCAACATCGCCAAACGCTCATTTCCACAACGTAGCAGGTGACACTTCCAGAACTGAAATGTATTTCTCGGATTCGCATGAGGAAGGAGCTAAGAGATTACCAGTCGACCGACTGTAATTAATACCTTCAGTGGCTTCAGTATTAAACAGTACGGTGAAATCACTGCAGTATGCTTTTGCATCACACACAGCTCGCTCAGAGAAATTACCGTATGTTTAAGTTGGAACTTAAATCACTCTTCTTTGTCATTAGAATACTATGTCAGGTGAGAACGAGTGCATTTTATGCTTTCCGTCTGGTCACCTAAGAAGCGCGCGGTAATGCTGGAGTTTCTTCGAATATTATTTCATTCTCTTTAAAAATTAAATGACATTCGACGCTACATTGTTCCTCTGTCCGTCTCTTTTTACGTTTGAACTGCAACTGCTCACATCATTGCAGCTTAGATGGACCGCTGGCTGGCCAGTGCTGTCCAAGTTTAATGCGACGGTAAAGCTGTTGTCTCGCATTATCGCTCAGTCTATGTGCGTGTAACACAGCATAAAACGTATCCTTACGATCGTACTACACAGTACTGGTCAAGGCTTTGCTTCCGTTCGACGCGAAAAGAAATGCAATGAGGTTCAAGGAAACGCGGAAGAATGCATGGCATAATTTTTACATTAGGTTTATTCTTATGATGAACAGAGTGTAGTCCGGAACCTTTTGACCATGGCGACATCATCGAGACTCTTTTTCACTTACAGGCGACGTGTCCTGCTGGTACACATTATGTGTCTTTAATGTAATGTTTTCTATTGCCTTCTGCATCCTCATACCGTTGATAATTGCTGATTCTTCTGCCTTTTAAGATCAGTTTCCCACCCCAAGGGCATGAGGGTGCCCTAAACCTCTGCTCGCTCCTCCGTCGTCTTCGACAAGGCTGTTGGTGGAACGAGGGTGGGTTTTTATGACATTTATTCAAAACATAAGCAGTTACTAGGTTCAAACCTACGCTGCAGGTAGTTCTTCGTACTAGGCAAAGACACTACCCAAAAACTACAGGCACCGAACTATGTACGGTGCTATAAAACATATTGTGTATTTTCAGAAACGTGGGGGTAGCTTAGCTCTTGATCTAGTATTTTTCGGGCTGTTCGAAAACATTTTACCGGAATTAGTGATATAGTTGTGGCTGTGGAGGTTGTGTGTGACTTTGAGCATGTGATCACCAAACTTTCTTTTTTATAGGTATGCCTCAAGCTACTGCAGCTAGTCCTAGTTTCTTCCAGACTTTCCTGTGTGGTAGACAGTGTGAGTGTTTATCAATCTTTCATCAGATGCTTGTTGCACAAGTGTGTATATATGTTATTTATTTTTAATAATGGTTCGACTTAAATGTGTCTGCCCGTTCACTTAACCTCATCGTTGTGTTTCATTCTGGTTTCACTTTGCGAAATGAATCACAAATAGGAGAAATTAGTCTCTGCATTCCTCTGAGGTCGATTACAGATGTAGTGAAGTTGTCTATGTGTTCCAGATGAAGGTCCGAATTAATCTGCAAGATATGTAAAGTCTTAACATTCGTTTTCCTGAATACAAAGTCCCTATCTATGAACTGTTTCCTAAATAGGAATGAAAGTTGCAATTATTCGTTGCTTAAGAGAATTGGGGCAACGCCTTTATCAGCATCCTGTATGATAGAAGGAAGTAAGTACCGGTGTCCCAGTGTTTTAGAAAAATGGTTCAAATGGCTCTAAGCACTATGAGACTTAACATCTGAGGTCATCAGTTCCCTAGACTTAGGACTACTTAAACCTAACTAACTAAATCACACACATCCATGCCCGAGGTAGGATTCGAACCTGCGACCATGGCAGCAACGCGGTTCAGGAGTGAAGCACCTAAAAACCGCTCGGCCACATCGGCCGGCCCTAGTGTTATCCAGTGACGTATGCGGATGTCAGTTGTCCTCTGTGGATGTTGTATTCAACCAAGCACATGCAGTGTGACATCATAATGCAGTGCGAGTTACTAGGGCGAGCTATTTGATCCCAAAAGGATGGACTTCCGGTCATTTTTCTACAGATGTCAATGGGTCTGCATCTGTCATCCATAGGCTGGGGACACTCTACAAGGAGACTGGTCAGTACACAAGGCAAGTTGGGCAGGGTGACCGAGGCGTTACAACCAATACCGGGCCATCTCTGCACTGCAGCGCCGTACGGATACCACCAGATCTCTGCAACACGGCCTCAGAAGGATCACTCGGAGCTGCTGTGTTCGATCAGACTACAATGAACACGTTACGAGAAAAGGCTTTGCGGCCAAGACGTTCTGTTCAAGTACCACATTCGACACCGCAATACCAAGCAGCCCGCCTTCACTTCTCCCGTTTCCATGTCAACTGCCAACTTCGACACTAGCAAAACGTTTTAATCACAGAGGAGTCCATATATCCTCTGATACAAGGTGATGGCCGTGTTCGTGTGCGGAAACTAGTGGTGAGCGGTATCGCCCAAATGTTGTCCAGAAAATCGACAGATTTCCATGGCTGTTTGATACTGTGGGGAGGCTTCATTATTAGCAGTCATACAGATCTTATCGTTGTCCACAATCGTCTTACCAACGGGCTTACATTGAACAGATCTTGTTGTAGCATGTGGTGGTTGCAAAAAAAAATTAAATAAATAAAATAAAATAAATAAATAAATAAATAAATAAATAAATATGATTCAAATGGCTCTGAGCACTATGGGACATAACTTCTGAGGTCATCAGTCCCCTATAACTTAGAACTACTTAAACCTAACTAACCTAAGGACCTCATAAACATCCATGCCCGAGGCAGGATTCGAACCTACGACCGTAGCGGTCGCGCGGTTCCAGACTGAAGCGCCTAGAACCGCTCGGCCACTCCAGCCGGCTTGGTGGTTGCAGCATGTGGTGGTAGCCCTCAGTTACTTCTAATGAAGTACGAGCCGTGTTTCGTTTTGAAATTTAAAAAAGACGTGGTAGGATATCTCAATAATTTTATTCCTACGTGAAAGCCTGTACCTTAATCTACGCACTGGCGCAATTACAGTCTGATTCTTCCTTGTTTACGTTATTTACGGAGTGTTTAAGATGCCTCCGATAATCGTTAGTGCTAAACGCCTAAAAGCGATCGATATTCATAGTGAGATATGTGCAGTGGACGGAGAAAACATTATGAGGGATGGAATGGTAAGAAAGTGGGTGAGAGCATTTAAAGATGGCCGCACAAATGTGCATGATGAACAACGGAGAAAACATTATGAGGGATGGAATGGTAAGAAAGTGGGTGAGAGCATTTAAAGATGGCCGCACAAATGTGCATGATGAACAACGGAGTGGGCATCCTTCGGTCGTTAATGAAAGTTTGGTGCAGGAAGTGGACAATAAGGTGAGAGAAAACAGAAACTTTACGATTTCCTCCTTGCGGGATGACTTTCCTAATGTTTCTCGTAGTGTTTTGTATGGCATTGTGACCGAGCACTTGAATTACCGAAAATTGTGCGCACGTTGGGTACCGAAAATGTTGACGGATGTGCACAAAACCAAACGTTTAGACAGTACATTGACTTTCCTTGAGCGGTGATGATTTCTTAAGCCAAATTGTTACGGGCGATGAAACATGGGTGGCCCCGTCACACCAGAATCAAAGCAGCAGTCCATGGAAGTTGAGCAAGGGCATCGTTTTGCTGCAAGACAATGCCCGTCGGCATGTGGCGAATCAGACCAAAGGTCTCATCACATCTTTTCGATGGGAAACTCTAGATCATCCTCCGTGCAGCCCGGATCTTGCGCCCAGTGACTACCATCTGTTCCTGCATTAGAAGAAACACCTGGGCGGTCAGTGTCTTCACGACGATGACGAAGTCAAAACAATGGTGATGCAGTGGTTAACAAGTCAGGTGGCAGACTTCTATGAGGAGGGTATACAAAAACTGGTACAACGTGAGTTCAAGTACCTCAATATTAACGGAAATTATGTAGAAAAGTAGATTAAGGTACAGGCTTTGATGTAAAAATAAAATTATTGAGATACCTTAGCAAGTATTTTTTTTTTTATTTCAAAACGGTACTTACTTAAAAACATGCCTCGTACCTACGTGGCGGGCGTCAGCAGGAATACCTTGCGAAGCCAAGAGATTGGAGTAATGGAATGGCCGGCGGTGACTCCCGATCTAAACTCCATCGTGCCTATATGATGCGTGCTTGACGACCGTGGTCGTCCTGTTTTACCAGGGACTCTCAAAGAGTTAAGAACTCTCATGGGCTTTCATTGGTTGGTTGGTTGGCTTGGGGAAGGAGACCAGACAGCGTGGTCATCGGTCTCATCGGATTAGGGAAGGGTTGGGAAGGAAGATGGCCGTGCCCTTTCAGAGGAACCATCCCGGCATTTGCCTGGAGTGATTTAGGGAAATCACGGAAAACCTAAATCAGGATGGCCGGACGCGGGATTGAACCGTCGTCCTCCCGAATGCGAGTCCAGTGTCTAACCACTGCGCCACCCCGCTCGGTGGGCTTTCATTGAAGACTCATATGGAGCGGGCCAAGGAGGCGTCAGACAGTGATAAACTATCACTGAGGGACTACACGTCATTGAAGCATTCAGTGTCGAATGAAAAGCATTCGCTATGGCAGGTTGAATGGTTGTATCCATTTTGCTTCCAACATCTGTCGAACATTTCAGTTTCTTTTATTTAAAAGATCGATAATGTAATGATGTTTTGTTGTGTAATTAATTTGTAAAAAAATATAGGTATAATTTGGTAACATACCCAGTCCTCAATTATTGCTGAGTGGAGTATGGCAGACGCCCAAAGTCATGTTCCCATAATTCTTACGAACAGGGTATTTCATTGTGTACTGGATTCTGAAGGACAACGATCCAGTTACCTTTGTGGTACAACTGGTGTTTCTTTCTGTGATTTGTTGCGTTGTGTTTTTTCTGTTGATATGTATTGATTAATCTGTGAAGTTTCTGTCCTGTCTAACAGGAACTTCAGTTCTTATTGTTTGCGCGTGCGTGACCCGTGTTAAGATAAATCTCTTGTTATGTCTGTACTTGTTAGTCTGACGTTAACTGGCAGAAAGATAAGTTTCCAATTATGTACTTATTTTTTAACTCTGCGGTAACTGTCATTTCAATTTCCACAGTTAACTTAACATTTTTACAGACTAAGTTAAATTTTGTGATTTTATCAGTGTCAATAAGAAGTAGAAATGCGTTATCACCGTGTCTCTCACAGTAATCTTATCTCAATTGACGTTCGATCGTAGATTAATGAAGACATCTGCGAGAAGGACTAATCTCAGTAGACGCCTTCTGCCCTTATTTCTGCAGATTCTGATCACGTTGTGTGTCGAACCGCTTGCTATAATGAAACTTCCTGGCAGATTAAAAGTGTGTGCCGGGCCGAGACTCGAGCTCAGGACCTTTGCCTTTCTCGGGAAAGTGCTCTACCAACTTAGCGACCCAAGCACGATTCATGGCCCGTTCTCAGAGCTTTACTTCCGCCAGTACCTCGTCTCCTACTTTCCAAACTTCACCGAAGCTCTCCGGCAAACCTTGCAGAACTAGCACTCCTGAAAGAAAGGACATTGCGGAGACATGGCTTAGCCACAGGCTGGGGGATGTCTGCTATAATATTTGCTAATGATTTTTTTCTTTTACAGATTCTACAAGTCTAACCACCATTAAAATACTACAGGATTCGAAATGCACTGTAAATACTGAATAAATGGTAAATGTAGTAGTATGTGGATGTATTACCCCAAAAAATAGTAAAAGAGTCTTTCGACACTTAAACGTGATTCCTACTCTCTCTATTTTGGCTTCATTATGAGCGATAGGTTTAAAACTCTTCCACGCACATGTCATAGTTTGAATATTCATCTATCTACGTCATAATACGTGGAGGATATCGAGTACATAGAACGGATGAAAGTGCGCTTACGTGTAGCACATCTGAGGGCGAGTGCAACTCTCTTTCCATACGTAGACCGAAAAGTCATACGTAAACTGTTTGTTTCTTTATGTAATGCCTATGAAGTAGCCTAGTAATGCCGTCAGTGTCAGAACATGAATCATATCTAATTTGTGAGTATTGTCGGTTGGTTTTGGATTCACTTTTGACCCCAAACATAGAAATATTCAAAAACTGGGTCGAGAAGTCTCATGAGAATATGGGGTGTGTGAAACTTAAGCGAAGTGTCTGGAGTAATTTAGCTTTATTGCATTCCTTTAATCATTGTTCTTTACCTACACCTTGACAATCAAATCACAATACTTCCTCGGGTAACTCGAGACTCCAACAGAAACTTTCAACGCAGTGTTACTTCTAACAACGTATTAATGTGAAATTTACCTGTGATGCCCATTAGTAAGCATAGCAATCGGTCATTTTGGGAAAAGAGGAACCTACGTTATGGATATCCTCACTGCAGTGCTCCAATTTTGGAAATCAGACTAGTAACCAATATGGATATGCGTGTGAGGATGTTGTACGTATAATGACACATTATGCACCTAACGACAAAAAGGGAACGTTACGTGTCGTAAATGTTATTGAACTGCAAGTTTGTGTCCTCAGTAAGGAAGGAGAAAAAGTTACCAGAGATTTAAGCTTAACTATACAAGCCTACTGGTAGAAAAATGAGCTTCTCTTTCACAAAATTCTAGAGGGGGGGTTGGGTTGTTTGGGAAGGAGACCAGACAGCGAGGTCATCGGTCTCATCGGATTAGGGAAGGACTGGGAAGGAAGTCGGCCGTGCCCTTTCAAAGGAACCATCCTGGTATTTGCCTGGAGCGATTTAGGGAAATCACGGAAAACCTAAATCAGGATGGCCGGACGCGGGATTTAACCGTCGTCCTCCCGAATGCGAGTCCAGTGTTTAACCACTACGCCACCTCGCTCGGTCACAAAACTCTAGAATTAGTAGTGATAAAGACGATCAGATGAGTTTTGTGTCTGATATATACGTGTGGTACGTTAATAATGATCTTACAGTTCAACAAAAAAGATAATAACACATCTAATTTGTTCTGAATACCATTATACACATTTCAGTGGGAACATCACATGTAATAAAACACAACGACATGAATTTTAAAATTTTTGCCACAGGATTCAGGAATTTCACGCAAAATGTTTGTGGAAAAACACAGACATCATCAAACACATTTAAACCTGCTAAAAGTTGCATTTTTGCTTATATATGCGTTGGATTATGAAATTCGCACAGAATGTCGGCGCAAGTATGCAAAAAATGCCGGAATTCAGGAATGCTATCGTCAGTGTACATGTCACGGTTACTTTTCTACGAAAAGCTTCATGCAGTAAAAGAGGACTTTTTGAATAGCTTTAGGGTATTGTTCTTGACGTACGTATATTTCATGTTATAATTCCTACCATTGCCAACGAGTCAATCAATGGAACAGAGAATGTAGTTCGTCGACCTCGTTAATATAAAGAGGTGAAAGGCAGAAAGATATACAGAGTGTGGTACGAAATACGTACAACATTATTCCAACATTTCTTTCATGGAAGAAACTAACTTGAATCACACACAGTGCTCGTTTATAATGCACATAATCTCTGCAGTTGCTGAAAATGTCGATTCTGTATTTTATATTAACTGAAATATAATAGGTGTGAATTCCTTTGTTATTCTTACTTTTTCTTCGAAATGAGGAGAATAAGTCTCCTTCGGCTGGTAGCTATAGATGAATGACAGCAAAGAACGGATGGTTAAACCAATGATTTGTCACCATCACTTCCACTTACAAGAATTTTTCGACTGTCTCAGAGGTTTGTGAAGGATACGACAAAGCACTTAGCGTCCAATACATGCAAACTTATTAACGTTAATTAGCGCAAGGACACACTACAGATATTTAGGTAACAGGATTTTACATTTTATATACAACAGGTTTATTATGCCTATGCTAATTGTCAGTACCAGTGATTCATTTATGATTTTGCTAATCCATATCCCGAAAAAAGAGAAAAAATATTTTACTTAAGGAGATTGTAAATTAAAAAGAAGTTAATAGGAGCTTTCGATCAAATTATTATATCATTATTTTATTTATAATACGTTATCTACGTTTGTGACAAATATAATACGTAACCTATCCACTAATAACGATAGCACTGATGGTAAACATGGAGAAGAATAATTATTGTGACATACAGCCCACGCAGTAAATGAAAAATTTTGTCATGTACGTGCTTTTTACAATGTGTCTGTTGCAAAACAAACTTGGTTCACATTCATAATTGGTTCTCAGCCGTCACAGAGTTTCACGACATTCCACGCATATCGAAGATTATCACCGAATATTGGTGCAGATAGTTGATAAGAACGTAATACCAGCAGCGAGATTCGATCCAGAGACGTCACTCTTATGAAACTAAGCGTTTACTCGCTAGGCAGCGGACTCGTTGAACCGCAGTGACCCTACAAAGCATACAAGCACGCCTAAGGTTTTCAAACTCGATTTCCTTGAAAACGCTTGGAAGTTGCATCTCACGGGTTAAATGCATTGAAGCCCTAGTCGTGCTCTCACACACTGTCAATCATATCGATGATGGGGAGTTAGTACGGTCCCCTCAAAGCCTTGTACGAGAAACATTTCAGCAGTACGTTGATAGGCGGATTAGCGTTCCGGATCAGCTAGATCACTGCGGATGACTAGAACCGAGTTTACTACAGAAAGGACGCAGAGTCTTGTTAAGCATCAGCGAAAGTCTGCGGCATCGTGCACCAACAAGTTGTCACATCAAGGAACTGCCACCTGCCATGCGGGTATCGCGCTGAAGATGTGATTAAAATGAAAGTGAACTGGAAAAACTGAACGCTCTGAATATTATGTCGAAATTATAGGGAATAATATTATCTCTATCTTCACTCTTGACGGGAAGATTGCTGTGTAATGAGCCTGTAGTTCATTTCATCTACAGATCAAACGTTTCATTTCATGAGGCAATTGCGTGATCTAACTGCATTGTCGTCAGCAGCTACGCCATCCTAGTCGTATTTCGATAGTGAACCCTCAGATTTTCTTTGTATGTAGAAGCAGATTAGGTGAGAAATACCTATGGTTGAATCATTTATGGTTAGTGAATTTATTACAATTAATGGTATTTACAGACGAATGGAAAAACTGGTAGAAGCCGACCTCGGGGAAGATCAGTTTGGATTCCGTAGAAATATGGGAACACGTGGGCAATACTGACCCTACGACTTATCTTAGAAGCTAGATTAAGAAAAGACAAACCAAAGTTTCTAGCATTTGTAAACTTTGAGAAAGCTTTTGACAAAGTTGACTGGAATAATCTCTTTCAAATTCTGAAGGTGGCAGAGGTAAAATACAGGGAGCGGAAGGCTATTTACAATTTGTACAGAAAGCAGATGGCAGTTTTAAGAGTCCAGGAGTATGAAAGGGAAGCAGTGGTTGGGAAGGGAGTGAGACAGGGTTGTAGTCACTCCCCGATGTTATTCAATCTGTATATTGAGCAAGCAATGAAGGAAACAAAAGAAAAATTCAGTGTAGGTATAAAAATCCATGGAGAAGAAATAAAAACTTTGAGGTTCGCCGATGACATTGTAATTCTGTCAGAGACAGCAAAGGACTTGGAAGAGCAGTTGAACTGAATGGACAGTGTATTGAAGGGAGGATATAAGATGAACATCAACAAAAGCAAAACGAGGATAATGGAATGTAGTCGAATTAAGTTGGGCGATGCTGAGGGAATTCGATTAGGAAATGAGACACTTAAAGTAGTAAAGGAATTTTGTTATTTGGGGAGCAAAATAACTGATGATGGTCGAAGTAGAGAGGATATAAAATGTAGACTGGCAATGGCAAGGAAAGCGTATCTGAAGAAGAGAAATTTGTTAACATCGAGTATAGATTTAAGTGGCAGGAAGTCGTTTCTGAAAGTATATGTATGGAGTGTAGCCATGTATGGAAGTGAAACGTGGAGTTCGAAGGCACCAAGTGTTAGATTAATTTAGGTATGCCAATATTGTGGAAATAGGAAACAGAAGTTTTCATGCAAGCAAGGTAAATATGTTACGTAATTATGATTTAGTTTTTGCCAGCCCTTTATTATAGATAAGTTGGCGGATAATTTGTAATTAATGACTAATCCCGGAATGTATGTAAACTGTTTTGATAAAAAGGCTAGTTAGATTTTCATTTTGTAATGTTTCTAAGATTTGTTAACAGAGTTATATGTAATTTGAAGATTTTTATTAATGCTGGTTTGCTGAAGTTAGATAATACTTGCTGCATAAATCTCATTGTTCATGAATAAATTAGTAAATATGATGTATTTTTATGACCAAATCGAACTGTCAGATGTTTTTGAAAAGACGAACTTGCAATATAATTTTCTAAACAAACTCAGTGTTACCAGAATGAAATTTTCACTCTGCAGCGGAGTGTGCGCTGATATGAAACTTCCTGGCAGATTAAAACTGTGTACCCGACCGAGACTCGAAATCGGGACCTTTGCCTTTTGCGGGCAAGTGCTCTACCATCTGAGCTACCGAAGCGCGACTCACGCCCGGTACTCACAACTTTACTTCTGCCAGTAAAGTTTGGAAGGCAGGAGACGAGGTACTAGCAGAAGTAAAGCTGTGAGTACCGAGCGTGAGTCGCGCTTCGGTTGCTCAGATGGTAGAGCACTTGTCCGCGAAAGGCAAAGGTCCCGAGTTCGAGTCTCGGTCGGCCACACAGTTTTAATCTGCCAGGAAGTTTCAAACTCAGTGTTAGTCATTCACCATAATCAGTACCGCCTCCCTTTCCAGGTCATATGTTTTCAACGAAGTTGGATTTCCATAAATGTTTTCATTTATCGGTCAAAACAATTTCATGTCATTTCAAAGTATTACAGCCTGAATTGCACATTGCTGATCCTGTAACTGGCCAATTTTTTTGTTTTTCACGAACCAGAATATATGGTGTTACTCCGTTGCTGCTCGAGAGGTAAGACAAATTAATTTGCTCCTTATATGCACACGGACCAAACTTATCAGTCTTGAACAGGGCCAGAGGATGCAATGCCTAAGGGGCTGAATGCATTTAGCAGCGACTGTATTTCTTTATTGGTACTGGGAGTGGCATTGCCAAGTCGATTCGCATAAGTTTTGCTAACAATAACACGGTGTAAGCATGCCACTTGCAGTTACAAGACGCTGAGTTCAGTACCCATTCTAAAGTTCACACATTCTTTCAACATAATGGTAAGGGTTTTTATGTTTTTAGAAGAAGGTTACAACATATCTAACAACATGAAAGGTAGCTGTTCCGAACATGTTTCCGGAAATAGATGGTGTGCGTGTAACAACAAGAGACAGTCACGGAACAAAGTGCAGAACTGCGTCGTATTCACGTCACAACAGATGTTCAAGGTGGTCTCCATGTGATGAAATACCAGCAGGTTACACATAATGATGCTTTGGCTTAAACGACTTTAGCGGGCCACTGGCCTGGAGCTTTTAGTAGTGTTCGCCTCAATATCCTGTAGAATCTGATCCTCCAAGTCTCATGTGCGAACAGTCCGTCGCCTCCCTGCACGGTCGCCTATCTGCAAGGACTCATGATCACACAAATGTTCTAAGAGGGCTTGAAATGTTGCCTCAAGTGGTTGTTGTCTGTGAGGGTACTTGTTCTCGTGTAGCCGTGCTGTCTCTCAACCGTTTCCATTTGCATGGATGTACACAGAGCACCATATCGGCTTGTTCCCGACATGAATACCGGACGATTCTGCTGCTTATAGTACACTGCGTCAGTCATACAGGCTGCAACATACAAGTAACACACTTCACGTGTTAAGAGAAACTTTCATTCGTCAGCGCCATCTACCGTGCCAACGATCCATTTACATTGCGAACACGTATTCATAGGACCTTTTGAGTCCATTTCGACTTATATACTAGAACAGAAGTATCCAAACATCACTCTTCGATGCATAACTGGTCATTATATGTCATAAGAGGCTGACCCACCAGAACAAGAGGGGGTATTTCGAATATGAACCACCCATAAGGTGTCACTTGAGCAACAAATCCATCAATGACATCTCAGCCCTCCTAAAAGTGTTCAAACTGTGTCCAAACTCTCCAAACTGTTGGGGACGTGTTTGTGGTGTGGAAATGTGACGAAAATACCACAGCTGAACCAGGAACAGGCAGAGCTTATGTACTGTCGGACAGTAGAAAATCGCATGTAATCATGGGAAGGAATCACTTGTCAGTTCCAAAGATCTGCAAGCGGCCCAGCTACCACAATGTTTGGCGTAACGATTTCAAATATACTGGTATAATGCTCGGTGCGTTTTACACAAGTCACACAGTTCTGTTTACACGAAGCAGCGTTTGAGGAGATGTAAAGAGCGATCCCGCCGGATTGGTAACGAATGATGTGATGAATGACGCTGTACGCTGTAACACTCCTACGGAGAGGTTTGGGTTTGGCGAAAGCGTGGAAAACCTTACCTATTTTCATGTGCAGTCCCAGCAGCGAGGTACAGAGGACATGGTGTTACGGTATGGGGTCGTGTTTCGTGGTTGGGGAGTGGACCCCTTACTGCGCTTAAGAAAACGCTATATACGAAAGGATATGAGCACATATTACACCATAGTGCACTGTGTACTGTAGAGGAACAGTTTGGAGAGGACTATTGTTTGTGTCATCTTGACAGTGCAACTTGTCATAAAGCAGCATCTGTGCGGCAATGGTTGGTGAAAAATAAAATTTCTAGAAAGGGCTAGCCTGCCCAGGGTCCTGAACTGAACCAAAGTTGGCACCAATGGGATGAGTTAAAACGTCGACTTCGCTTTAGACCACAGCGTCCCACATTTCTACCGTGCCCGATTTCAGCTCTTGAGGATGAATGAGCTATCATTCCTCCGCAGACATCCAGATTCCTCATCAAAAGAGTTCCCAGGCGATGCGTGGACACATCCCATATTAATGTCCATTACTAGGTGTCCGAATACTATTGATCGGGTGATTTTATTATTATTTTTATTATTATTATTATTATTATTATTATTATTATTATAGGAGATGAAATTGGACTCTTTCAGTTCCCACAAACCTATTATGTTTCCACTTTCAGAGTTTCCTAGCAATTCTCATTCTTTGTTCCAGGCCTAACGGTGGCTGCATGCTGTCAGTATTACAATCTTGCTGATTTTTGTCTGTATAAGTTTCTGTTAAAAATGTGTTATGGGATTATTGATCCTTTTGCAAAACCTTTCTGGCCAGCTGGATTCAGGATACAGTATGGTGTTGATCTGCGTGCAGCGCTATTTTGTGAGAGTCCTGTAGATGGGTATATGTGAATGTGCGTACAAAATTTCAATAATCTTTTTCGAGTTTTGATAGTTTTTCAATTAGCGGATTGTAGCCCGTGATGATGAACCGTGGGTCTAGTGGTACCGTCCTATAACTAATCAGAATGCCCTTTGTCCCGGTGTAGAACCCATCCACTAGTTAAATTTTCACAACAAACGTCAGCTACTGCCTCCGAACACATCGGCATATGAAGTAACCCTCGCTATGTCAGCGGTCTTGTCAAACAAGGCGTACGACAGGACAGAGAATTGGGGCATTTTCTTGCCTTTGAGGTGTGGAAACTGCCCCTAAAAGGCGAAAGAAATAGCAGTGATCAAATGCATGAGGATGGAGAAGGCAATGGAAACTACTTCATGAAAGACACGTCATGTATCCACAAGGCAAGCGTCCTGTAATTGAAAATGTCTTATGATGATTTTTGCACTGGCAAAAGATAGCGAATAGGTCCCGCATTCGGGTTTCCGGAAGCCAACTGCCAAAGGGGAGGTGACCATGAGAAAAACGTGGAACAGCCAACGAAGCGATTACACTCTACGTGATGGAGCATTGGTTGTAAGAAGTTTGCACGTAATAGAAACACCAGAAAATCTGAAAAGGAAACTGCATTGGCTCAATCTAGATATAGTGGTGGTGAGTTAAATGAAATGGGAAAGACATAAGGAACGCTGGCCACACGAACATAAGGTAACACTAACAGCAGCAGGAGCTGGTGAAATGCGAGTAGGAAACGCTATGAACAGAAACGTATGGCAGGGAGTGCGCTGCTGTCAACAGTTCAGCGATAGCTTTGCCCTCATTAGACTCGACAGCAAATCAGCGCCAACAATGGTAGTTGAGATACGCATGCCGACGTCGCAATCAGAAGATGAAGGTATGTCCAAATTATATGAGCAATCTGAACGGGTAAGTCTGTAAGCAAATGGAAATGAAAATGTAATAAAAATTTCTTTTGTCACGACGACCTGGTGCAAGTCCTAAATTCATTGGGGATGGAAATACTATTGTAGGAGAAGGACTAGAAGAAAGGGATACGGGAAAATATGTCCTAGGCTGTAGTAATGAGATTCGCGATTTACTAATCGAGTTCTGCCATAGATTTTACATGTTAATAGCGAAGACTCTGTTCAAAAATTACAAGACGAACACGAGTACTTGAAAAAGATCCGGTTATGCAATAAGATTCGCTCTTGACTATATCAGAGTCTGACAGAAATTCCGAATTCAATACTATATTCTAATGCCAGGAGCAGATATACACTCAGACCACAATTTCGTAATGATATAGAGTAGACTGAAGTTTAAGAGAACTATACAGAAGGATCAGTGCGGAAGTATGTGGGACAATAAAGCACAGGGGAATAATTAAACACGAATAAAGTTCCCTAAAAATGTTCATACCAGGTTAAGGATTATCACAAGGGGCAGATGTTGCTGAAGTGGAGTGGACATCTGCCAATAGGGTAATCACAGATATTGGACAGTCAGCGATAGGTCCAAGGAAGGTAACTCCGAGAAGACCTTGGGGACAGAGGAAATACTCCAATTGATCTACGAATGCAGGAATTTCAAAAATGTTCAACGTAAGATGCGAACACATAAATGTAAAACTCTACGTATAAAATTAATAGGAAGTGCAGGGCAGCTAAGGCGAATTGACTGCAAGGGATATATGAGGACACTGAAATGATCGTCGGGAGGACTGAGTCAGCGTATAGCAAATTCAAAACGGCCTATGGTGAAGTTAAAGCAAGATTGTTAACATTAAGAGTGCAATCTGATTTCCACTCTTAAGTATATGGAGGAGAGGGCCGATATGTTGAAAGAGTACTTTCAAATTCTCTGTGAGGGGAGGACTTGTCAGATTAGGTGATAGAACAAGAAGTTGGAATCGAAGGCAGTACATTTTCTTTGCTTTCTATTGATTGATCTGTCTTCTAACTGGTTTGATGCGGCCCGCCACGAATTTCTCTGCTGCGCCAACCTCTTCATTACAGATTAGCACTTGCACATTACGTCCTTTTTTATTTGCTGTATGCATTCCAATCTCTGTCCTCTTCTACAGTTTTTACCCTGTACAGTTCGTCTAGTACTCTGGTGGTTAATACCTGATTCTTTAACACTATCGTCTTAGTTATGCTACTAAATTAGTGACTGTTTGCTGATGACGGCGTCAGTTATCGTCTTATATATTTATCAGATGACCAAAACAAACATGAAACATTTTATACACGGTATCTCTGCGGTGCGGAGAGTGGCAGTTACACTAAATAATAAAAATTGTGATGTCATCCACATGAGTGCCAAAAGTAATTCGTTATATTTCGGTTACACGATAAATCATTCAAATCTAAAAGCTGTGAATTCAGCTAATACTTGAGGTTTACAGTTACAAGTAACTTAACTTAGAACAATCGCATAGATAATATTTCGGTTAAATCAAACCAAAGACTACCATATATTGTCAAAACAACGAGAAACTGCAACAGGTCTACTAAAGAGACGGCCTACACTATGCTCGTTCGTCCTCTTCTGGAGTACTGCTGTACAGATCAGATAGGATCGACGGAACACATTGAAAAGTTCAAAGAAGGGAAGCTTAGTTTTTTACTATCACGAAGTAAGGGAGAGAGCTCCACAAATATGCTACGTTAATTGGATTGGAAATCACCAAACAAAGTCATTTTTCGTTGAACAGGATCTTATGATAAAATTGCAATCCCCAACCTTCTCCACAGAGGTGAAAGTAATTCATTGGAACACCCCTATATAGGGAGGAAACAACATCATAATAAAATAAGAGAAACGGGATCTCCCGCAAAAGGACTTAATTGTTCGTTTTTTTCCATGTGCTGTTCAAGAGTGGAACGGCAGAAAAATAGCTTGAAGGTAGTTCCGCGCTGGCGCGGTAGAAAAATAGCTAGAAGGTCGTTCTGGTCTGGTGTAAACTGTTGTCAACGCACAGGTCGGCAGATATGTAGCGCGAAGATCGATAGTAGGTGCTGGATGAAGCATCCCAGGGACACACCACCAATAACATGCCGCGAACGCCTTCTCGACAACAAGTATTTAGGCTGCCACCACTGACTGGAGGTCCTCAGTCACTGACTCACTGGCTCAATCAGGTTACAACAGTGCATAGCGCCCAGATTGTGACTTAAGTTTGTAATAGCACGGTTATCGATATTATCTGCAAGAGGACTATTGCTAATGAGCTTGTAAAACAACACTTGGACTCTAGTCAAGATAAGTAGCTTCCAGTTAATGTACATAAAGAACCTATTAATTCACGTGTGCATTTGTGTTGTAGAAAGAGGATTCCGGCCACCTGTAACAACGTCCCCTCCCTTGCGATAAAAGACAAAACAATTTCAATGAAAAATCTGTCGGGCACTTAACTGTGAATTGCACAGTAATCATGTGGATGTAGATGCAGATGTCCTATCAACGTGTTCCAACTGCTTTCCAGTGTTTTACAGATGTTACCTATCCCTTCTGCTTTTTTTGATCTCAAGTCTTCCACAGCTCTATTTAATTTTAACTCTAATACCCTATCCCTTATGTTTTCCTTATTGACTAATTTATCAAGTAATCAAACAGATCATCACTCTCATAAAGGCCTTCATGTATTTTTTCTATCCATTGGTTTTTTTCTGCATTTAGCAGTTGAATTCCAACAGAACTCTTAATGTTAACAAATTGCGTTTAATTTCACCAAAGGTTGTTTTGACTTCTCTATATGCTGACCTACTCCTAACGGCGATCATTTCTTGTTAGACATCTTCACGTTTCTTTTGCAGACTTAAGGCGTTCTTCGCCCAGCATTTTAAATATATTTGATTCCATTCTGATGTATACTGCTGTACTCCCGCCGTCCCTTTATAGCCTTCCTACTTTGTACAGATTTGTGACATTCCATGCTCCGACTCGTAAAATGTTATCCCTTCGTTGACCATTCAGCTTTTTCATCATGTTCACCTCCTCTTGGTGGCCCCTTCCCAGAAATCTGCGTGTACGACTGATCCGGATTCGTTTGTCGATGGAGAGATCATCATGGGACATCTTCAATTACAGACGACATGTTCATACACATTATGTGCCTTTAACGCCCTGGTTTCCGTTGCCTTCTCAGTCCTCACTACGATGACTATTGCTGATTCTTTCGCTTTTTTTTTGGGAGCTACCCCCGCCAATGAGCAACAAAGTGCGCTGAAACAGTGTCCACTCCTCCGCCCTCTTTGACAAGACCTTTGGCAGAGTGAGGGTGTCTTCTTGTGACGGAAGACTTCGGTCGCCATTTTTGTAGCTTTTCAATAGGTGGAGGTCAGTGAAGGGAGATGGAAAGTATGGTATCAACGTTCGATACCACACGTGTTAGGGGTTGCAGTTATCGACCGCGGTCTGTATTAGTATCGCTGGACCTGAGAGTCGCGACCAGCACCACTAGCGCCACTCCGCGGCTTGCAACAAGTTTCTAGTGAGCTCTCGTTCACTCTTGCTCGGGACGTCAAGTAGTAAAGTAGCATAGCCTTCAGCTGATAGGAAGCAACCTCTAACAATGTGCTTAGTAACGTATGGCCTAAGTGAGGTCTCAATAGCTGTCTGTCTATAATTATATGTATGCCGCTAAGAAGAATCCTATACAACCAGTTAACAATAGTATATATTGTTTTTTACTAACGACTTCTAATTATTTTAGTCGTTACAGGTCCAGACCATGCAGCCAGCACGTTATCGATGTTACTGGCAATGCTTCTATTCAGCATTGGCCACCATTCAGCATTGGTGACGACTCATTCGTCGTCATCATAACAGAAAGATAATACAAATTACTGACCAGAAGAATTAGGATGATATCGAAAGCAGCAGAAAAAGGTACAATATGAGGAGGATAGGTTATCAGTGGGAACGTAGGCAGAGAGTGAGGTATTGTGAACTTTTCAGTGGGGGGGTTTTTCTCACCAGATTCGACAGAAAACGAACACTGAAAATTGAAGTTGACGATGAAGAAATAGAGAAAGTTTATGACGCTACTCAACGGATAGTTCAGTACGTAAAGGGAGATGAAAATGGGAACGTCGTTGTAGGGGAAGAAACAGAAGAAAGGGTTACGTGAGAATACTGGCGAAGCAGTGGGAATGTGTGAGGAGGAAGACTGATTTACGCAAAAAATGTAACTTGTTAATAGAGAATCACAAGAGGAAGAGCTGTACTTGGAATATATCCTGAGACACGGGAAGATGCCACATGAATTAGATCATCGCCAGATATAATTATTCCGAAATCAGATACTGAATTTTAATACGTAGCCACAAGCAGATATAGACTCAAATAACAGTTTACTATTGATGGAGAGGAGATTAAGTTCAGGAGAACAGTGCGACAAAATCAGTGTGGGAAGAAATGGAATATAGATGTCCTGAGGAATGAGACGCGTTTGAAGTTCCCTAAGAATACGTATATCCCGATAAGGAACATCACAGTTCTAATTCAGTTGAGGTGTAGGGATCTGTAAGAATGGCGGGAACAGGCAGAAATAGGTACAAGGAACAGAATAAATACTATAATTGATCGACGAAAGAAAAAAATACAAATACTTTCAGAGAACGACAGTAATACAGCAACATGGCTTCGGAATGAAATAAATCGGAAGTGCATAAAGCCGAGGTAAAACGGCTGCAGCAAAAATATGAAAAAATTGAAAAAAAATGATCGTCGGGAGGACCGACACAGCATTTAGAAAATTCTGAATAATCGTTGGTGAAATTAAAATCAAGAGTAGTACAATTAGGAGTGCAGAGGAAGGAGACAATAGGTGGAAACAATATACTGAAAGCCTGTATGACGACGGAGAATCTGTCTGATTGAAGAAAGGCTCTTACGAAGGGTAGGGTTTTCCTGATAACTTGACAGAGGAAGAAAGTGGATTCGAGAGGGAAGACATAGGTATTCCGCTATAAGAGAATATAAAATAGCTCTGGAGGACTTGAGATCAAATAGGGCAAACGGAATAGACGACATTCTGTCTGAATATCTAAGCATATATGAGTAAATGGCAACAAAACTACTATTCGAGTTGGAGGGTTGAATATATGAAACAAGCGACATATATCAGACTTTCGGAAAAATGTCATCCACACAGACTTGAAGATAGAAAGCGCAGGTATGTGTCAAAATTACACTCCTGGAAATGGAAAAAAAACACATTGACACCGGTGTGTCAGACCCACCATACTTACTCCGGACACTGCGAGAGGGCTGTACAAGCAATGATCACACGCACGGCACAGCGGACACACCAGGAACCGCGGTGTTGGCCGTCGAATGGCGCTAGCTGCGCAGCATTTGTGCACCGCCGCCGCCAGTGTCAGCCAGTTTGCCGTGGCATACGGAGCTCCATCGCAGTCTTTAACACTGGTAGCATGCCGCGACAGCGTGGACGTGCACCGTATGTGCAGTTGACGGACTTTGAGCGAGGGCGTATAGTGGGCATGCGGGAGGCCGGGTGGACGTACCGCCGAATTGCTCAACACGTGGGGCGTGAGGTCTCCACAGTACATCGATGTTGTCACCAGTGGTCGGCGGAAGGTGCACGTGCCCGTCGACCTGGGACCGGACCGCAGCGACGCACGGATGCACGCCAAGACCGTAGGATCCTACGCAGTGCCGTAGGGGACCGCACCGCCACTTCCCAGCAAATTAGGGACACTGTTGCTCCGGGGGTATCGGCGAGGACCATTCGCAACCGTCTCCATGAAGCTGGGCTACGGTCCCGCACACCGTTAGGCCGTCTTCCGCTCACGCCCCAACATCGTGCAGCCCGCCTCCAGTGGTGTCGCGAGAGGCGT
Source organism: Schistocerca americana (assembly GCF_021461395.2). Lineage (NCBI taxonomy): Eukaryota > Metazoa > Arthropoda > Insecta > Orthoptera > Acrididae > Schistocerca > Schistocerca americana. The sequence goes on from NC_060125.1 coordinate 328,771,140, forward strand.
GAATGGAGGGACGAATGGAGACGTGTCGTCTTCAGCGATGAGAGTCGCTTCTGCTTTGGTGCCAGTGATGGTCGTATGCGTGTTTGGCGCCATGCAGGTGAGCGCCACAATCAGGACTGCATACGACCGAGGCACACAGGGCCAACACCCGGCATCATGGTGTGGGGAGCGATCTCCTACACTGGCCGTACACCACTGGTGATCGTCGAGGGGACACTGAATAGTGCACGGTACATCCAAACCGTCATCGAACCCATCATTTTACCATTCCTAGACCGGCAAGGGAACTTGCTGTTCCAACAGGACAATGCACGTCCGCATGTATCCCGTGCCACCCAAAGTGCTCTAGAAGGTGTAAGTCACCTACCCTGGCCAGCAAGATCTCCGGATCTGTCCCCCATTGAGCATGTTTGGGACTGGATGAAGCGTCGTCTCACGCGGTCTGCACGTCCAGCACGAACGCTGGTCCAACTGAGGCGCCAGGTGGAAATGGCACGGCAAGCCGTTCCACAGGACTACATCCAGCATCTCTACGATCGTCTCCATGGGAGAATAGCAGCCTGCATTGCTGCGAAAGGTGGATATACACTGTACTAGTGCCGACATTGTGCATGCTCTGTTGCCTGTGTCTATGTGCCTGTGGTGCTGTCAGTGTGATCATGTGATGTATCTGACCCCAGGAATGTGTCAATAAAGTTTCCCCTTCCTGGGACAATGAATTCACGGTGTTCTTATTTCAATTTCCAGGAGTGTATATCACGTGTTGATTGACATGTCATGCATCCAAAGTGCTGGCAAGAATAATATACAGAAGAATAGAGAAGAAATTTCAGAGTATGTTATACGACCATAAGTTTGGCTTTAGGAAATGTAAAGGCACCAGAGAGGATGTTCTGGCCTTGCGCTTGATAAAGGAACCAAGATTGGCCAAATATCAAGAAATGGTCATAGGATTTGTCGATTTAGAAAGACGCGTTACAGTTATCAGCGGAAGATTTCATCATAGTATCGACTGAAATCTAAGTTGATTGTCCAAAAACTAACATCAGAACGCTGTTACTCGGACATCTGCATCGCTAGTATAGCAGGTAAACATTGGTTTCCGTATTCATATCTTTTCCTATGTACAATGAAAACTTATTACATTTGTAATGTGCGAATATTTGAATAACTATTTCGGAATAATTCCTTTTGTCGAGGTTCCAACGTTTAGCTCAGACATTTAGTGACACAAAGAAGTTGTGGCAGTTTTTATGCCTCTTTCGGTCGGTTCTCGAATGCATGTTAGGTTGCAATGACTAATAAGGAGATAATTATGTCAGATATGAAACGTCACCCTAGTTACTAGTTACTGAATTATCAGATGACGAGGCAGATTTTTGTTAATATTTAATCGTCTTCCTTCTTGTAAGTTATGCAAAAAATACTCAAAGTTTTAATAGGAGTGTTTAAGAAGACGAAATTATGCAGTTCACTTCTCTTATTAGTAAAGTTTTCGGGTTACTTGAGTTAAGATGCAGCTACCTCAGTGGCACGTGCTGTAACTCTAGTATAGTAGAGGGAGAGATAGAAGTTTATTCTCGACCATAACTTCCGTACCTGTCTCGTCAGAATGAAATGGAAAGAAAGACGGTATTGACTTACCATCGTAGTAGTAGCTTTTAATGCTATACCTGAGTGCCGCCGATAGTAACCACTGTACGATCACATTCATTCCGAATGATTTATTTCGCTGAGACCGTCAAACGAATGCTCTTTTGGTGTCCCTCAAATTTCGCAATATTTGTCTGATACCATGTTTGTGAGTTTCGAGTGATGTTGAGTATCGATGTTGGGCTCTCTTTACTCGTAGTGACACAAAGACGCTCAACGAAGAAATCAGGAGAAGAATCCGACTAATTGAGATGCGACAGAAGAGCAGACACTAAGATAACAGCTTTCTACCGCAACGCGACGAAAATAAGCAGCTGATTCGAATTTCAAATCGGAATATTACCAGTTGAATCCCTTCTTATCTTGTTATACGGTCCTCCAAATTGCCTAACCAAGCGAATAATTGGGCAACCATAAATTATTAGGAATAAATTTAGTGGAACAAATAACTTATTCTTCACAACTTGCAGTTACAGTAACAATGAAAACCAATATCATATGTCTTCTAATTATGTGCAAACATTTATCACATCACCATCATCTGGTGTCAGGTTGTCACTGATTCAACCAATTAGCCCTTCATTTGGCATCGGGAGGCTACGTGAGGACAGTTCCTGCCTAAGATTCCGGTGTGATTACCTTTCCTCAGCCGGCCGCGGTGGTCTAGCGGTTCAGGCGCTCAGTCCGTAACCGCGCGATTACTACGGTCGCAGGTTCGAATCCTGCCTCGGGCATGGATGTGTGTGATGTCCTTAGGTTCGTTAGGTTTAAGTAGTTATAGGGGACTGATGACCACAGATGTTAAGTCCCATAGTGCTCAGAGCCATTTGAACCATTTTTATCTTTCCTCGTTTTCTTTAATCTCCGTCTTTACTCAATGTTTTGGTTTTTTACGCTACGCTTACAATGAAATCAGTTACTATGGAAACAATATGAAATAAAAGACAAATTTCAGTAAAATGCGGCGGAAATAATAAGCATGTTACAGGAAGGCATGTACTACGTAGCCTAGATTTTTACTGAAGTTATCACTTTTATCATTTGTAGAATAAGGAATGATATTCAATTATTAAAAATTTCATGTCGAGAAATTTAATTAAGATCTTCTATTTGAGGGATATTTTCAGTATCATGTTTAAGTAGTGACATTTCTGTATTTTTTTCCACTTATGAATCCAGAGTTGCCACGCACATCGTAAACGTATTCAACCATTTCGTGAACCTCTTAGACGCATTCGTCTGATACCTTTTTACCCAACCGCAACCATAGAGAAACTGTAATATAACAAAGCCCCAGCAGAAGACTCAATCAATCTAAAGCTGTTTACTATGAAATCGAATCATTTATAGAAAATATCATAAACTTACTAATTTTGAGCAGGTCAGCTGGTGATAGATCTCAGAACACGACTAACTCAATTTTCATTCGTATGTTAAAAAAAGGAAAAATGGTCATAATTATAGGGGAAAGATGTTATTGAATCCAAGATATAACATTTTTGCCAAGATCCTAAAAAATAATCTGAACAGATATTATGAAACAATCATAGATGAGGAGCAAAATAGCTTACGAAAAAAGATCATGCTGTGATCCCTATTATTCAACGAAATTTCTAATAGAAAAACGCTGAGGATCTATTAACACATGTTACTTTCGTCGACGTTAAGAAAAAGCATTCAGCAAGTCAGCAGAAGCAAATTACGCTAATGGCCATTAAAATTGCTACACCAAGAAGAAATGCTGATGATAAACGGGTATTCATTGGACAAATATATTTACTAGAACTGACATGTGATTACATTTTCACGCAATTTGGGTGCATAGATCCTGAGAAATCAGTACCCAGAACAACCACCTCAGCCGTAATAACAGCCTTGATACGCTTGGGCATTGAGTCAAACAGAGCTTGGATGGCGTGTACAGGTACAGCTGCCCATGCAGCTTCAACACGATACCACAGTTCATCAAAAGTAGTGACTGGCGTATTGTGACGAGCCAGTTGCTCGGCCACCGTTGAACAGACGTTTTCAATTGGTGAGAGATCTGGATAATGTGCTGGCCAGGGTAGCAGTCGACCATTTTCTGTATCCAGAAACGCCCGTACAGGACCTGCAACATGCGGTCGTGAATTATCCTGCTGAAATGTAGGTTTCCGCTGGGATCGAATGAAGGGTAGAGCCACGGGTCGTAACACATCTGAAATGTAACGTCCACTGTTCAAAGTGCCGTCAGTGTGAACAAGAGGTGACCGAGACGTGTAACCAATAGCACCCCATACCATCACGCCGGGTGATACGCCAATATGGCGAAGACGAACACACGCTTCCAATGTGCGTTCACAGCGATGTCGCCTAACACGGATGCGACCATCATGATACTGTAAACAAAAGCTGGATTCATCCGAAAAACTGACGTATTGCCATTCGTGCACCCAGGTTCGTCGTTGAGTACACCATCGCAGGCGCTCCTGTCCGTGATGCAGCGTCAAGGTTAACCGCAGCCATGGTCTCCGAGCTGACAGTCCATGATGCTGCAAACGTCGTCGAACTGTTCGTGCAGATGGTTGTTGTCTTGCAAACGTCCCCATCTGTTGACTCAGGGATCGAGACGTCGCTGCACGATCCATTACAGCCATAGTGATAAGACGCCTGTCATCTCGACTGCTAGTGATACGAGGACGTTGGAATCCAGCACGGCGTTCCGTATTACCCCACTGAACCCACCGATTCCATATTCTGCTAACAGTCATTAGATCTCGACCAACGCCAGCAGCAATGTCTCGATACGATAAACCACAATTGCGATATGCTACAATCCGACCTTTATGAAAGTCGTATACGTGATGGTATGCATTTCTCCTCCTTAGACGAGGCATCACAACAACGTTTCACCAGGCAACGCCGGTCAACTGTTGTTTGTGTTTGAGAAATCGGTTAGAAACTTTCCTCATGTCATCACGTTGTAAGTGTCGCCACCGGCGCCAACCTTGTGTGAATGCTTTGAAAATCCAATCATTAGCATGTCACAGCATCTTCTTCCTGTCGGTTAAATTTCGCGTCTGTAGCATGTCATCTTCGTGGTGTAGGAATTTTAATGGCCAGTAGTGTATTACAGATTCTCGCAGACGATTATGTTCTCCTGGAACTTATTGATTTTTGCATTACGGAAGAAATATGCGTACGGGACTACAAGTCCCACCGCCACACCTTCACCTGCCCATGTTAGGCAAAATTCTTCTTCCTGACTCATGCAGTACTATCACCGTCAGAGGGTGGTACGGGACTACGAGTCCCACCGCCACACCCCCAAAGTGAATTGCAGTGACGGAGTCACTGCCCTGTGGTAATTTACTGCCTCACCAACACAGTTAGACCGCAATAGACCGGTGATGCTGTATTGTAACATATCACCCCGGACTACAAGTCCATTTAAAAAAAAAAAAAGAAGAAATATGTGTGTCATTACATACGACAAATTATTATCAGAGTCGGGCAGTACACATACAGGACTATGACAGGGTTGTGACCATTCACTATTGTTGTTTATTATTCCCTTCGAGGAAAATCAATCAGGCAGGGATGTAGTGGCAATATGAATATTGGAAATGATCTTCAAGAAAGTATTGAAAATCATTTACGAGAAATATACAGTTTCTGTGTCTAAACCGTACAAAGAGGAATTAGCCGACGTTAAAATGGATTTTCTAATGGTAGTGCTGCCTACAATATTGTAGGAGATACACGTGGACGACCAACACTTTCTGGATATGGGTATAACGCAAGATGTTGCCAGGAGTTTATTACAGTAAAGATGTGTGACTACCAAATACCAAACGACGCCTTCTGCAAGGAAGGAAACTGCCAGGGAAATAGCCATATGATTGCGGACAACGATAAAACAGCTGAGGCTCACTGTTTAACATGGTTGAGCTCCATCTCTAAAGATGTATAACAAATCTATGTGTCACACGACAAGAGGTTTTTCTGGTAACAACCTTGTGGATTTTATAAAACGTCCAGACATTCAACTACGAGAAACTTTTATGTACTCCCTCGGTTAAGAACACCATATGATGAGGCTGGAGGCTAAAATATACAGCTACCCAATGGATCGTGGGCTTACCCTGTGCAAGACTCCTTAAGTGTAGTCAACAGTGCTCTGTCTGCATAAAGTTTAATTGTCTGACTGTTAACTACATGGAGGTTCTTAACAATGATCCTCACAAAGAGAATATAAGTGTTATAAAGAATTGTTATATTAAAGCACGAAAAACCTTTGCCTCTCAGTGTGGGACATTCTTCTCCAAAATACCATGAAACACAGATTCTGGTTGCTACCAACAATGTCATTTCTTTATACTTAAGAAAATGAGCAGATGTATTACACAGATTTAAACTATTTCCCATTAAGGAAATTACCTCTTTAAGCGTTGTTAATTTGTTATGCTCACAAAAAAGTAAACTGGAAATGGGAAGGATCGTAACCAGAAAACGAAAACTGGAGTATATGGCTAAAACGACTGCCATCAATGAGCAACAGAAAATGCAGTTCGAGAAACAAGCAGTAATGGCTGCTGTGTGAACAAGCCATAAACATATTGTGTGGAGAAATCATGCTAAGATTGGGAAATACAAAGTCTTAGTATTTATTGCAAACAGCACTGGTAAGTGGCCGTACGTTGAGCCCTGGCCGAAAACGACTGATTGGGGCAGGTTTACTACGTTGCATGACACGCAAAAAGCATGTTTTGAAAACTCCTCCTTTCATATCTTTATCTGCTTATAAACGATGCTCACATGATACCTCAGTGCGGTGGACTAGTTGTTGTGCACTTGGCAACAGAACAGGAGTTTGCAGAACTTAAACCCAGAGGAAAAATAACCTTTGAAGGTAATTCGTTTGCAAGAGTGGCACACAATGGAAGATGTGAAGTGTTGCAACACTGGGGTTATGCAGGAATTAACAGATGAAATTAAATCTCTAAATGCTCTCGGCTAGAACACTTGCAGGATGGAATGAAAGGAATTACTACTGTCATAAAACAGATATTTTATAGGAAATAAATGCTATACATTTTAGAATGCAAGAACATACCTTCTTTGCACATATCAAGTTATTAGCTCTTAAAAGAATTTAGAACAATCCAATGTAGCTTGAAGCTATAAGTTAACATATCAGTTAGATGTTTTTAAAACTGCACCAAGCCAAAATAAAGAAGGAGACGTTTTCCGTTTGTAAATCTGCATGTAGTATTTAATAAAGGTTTATATATATGAAGGTTGGAACTGTAATAGTGGCAACTATTTATTTACATCTCGTACAAAATAGATACATATTGCAAAGTTTTTCTGACCTTCAAAGTAGTCACCAGCATTGTGTGTAACCTGTTGCCAGCGATGTGGAAGTCTAGGATACTTTTGTGTTGACAGTTCGAGCGGCGCGGTCTATTTCCCGACGAATTTGTAGCAGTTCTGAAGCGAATGCCGTGAAGTGCTTCCTTCACTTTAGAAACTGAGTTGAATTTACGAGGGTTAAGTCAGGGGAGTGCAGTAGGTGATATAGCACTGCAGCCCCATCAAACAAATCAGTAACATCTTGCACTGTACGCGCTTGAGCATTGTCCTATAAATTGATGGTCAGGTCCTGCAGAGAGTATCATCACTTCTGTTTCTAAACTGGTGGTAGGTTGTGTTCCAAATATGAAAGGGCTATACACAGTGCTGGTGAGTACTTTGAAGGTCAGTAAAACTTTGAAAGACGTATCTATTTTGTACGAGCTGTAAATAAATAGTTGCCACTATTAAAGTTCCATTGGAATCAAGACCGGTTACTGCATTAGGGAATGCACGAAAATAGTCTGTGTATAAAACTCCACTCACATCTGGACCTGCTTACAACATGTATGGAGAGTTTAAAACAGCGTGGAATAACAACTTTTTTACGGCAACTCATTCACAAGAGGCAATATCAAAGTTGTGTATGGCTTCATTACAATGGAAGCGGGAGTGCTTTTCAGGAGCCTGCTGTCATATTCCTGTGGAGAGCTTCTGTGCATACAGTAAAATTCCAGTCTTTAAGTGGTGCTTTCTAGTTTAACTGTAGTTGTAATAAACCCCATAAAGCACAGTTGGTGTGGTATGTGCACGAAATTGGAGCTAAAAATAATGGTTAGGTATGTTTGCGGGTCCCCTCTTATAAGGACAAACATTCCACCCACTGGTCGAACCGGGTGTCGTGTGTAAAGCAACACCTGTGTCACTACGCAAGTTTTATATTGAAGCAGCAGAGAAACATATTTGTCGCCACAGTACGGTCAAGCACTGTTATTTCGTAGGTCTTAAGGAAAACAACAAAGAAACATTGTATCAAAAGCAAACTATCACTAACTCTCTATTGAAGCTTGTGGTTTTAACACTGGCGTTATGCAGAAAGTACTGACGTACAGAATTTTAGTGGACATAGCCAAACACCACAAGAGAGTTGACAATTCTTCTGTAGGATCAAGTACCATAGTCAACGTGGCGCACACGTAGTCGACTACGACGGCCAGGATGGCGATGCCGTTTGCTGTCAGACGCGGCTGCAGCGGCCGCTCGTATGACACCACACAGGTCGATGCAAGCCGACTGTGCTGACAAACCACCAACCTCTCCTCTGGCGCGGGCTAAGGCTGCTCCGGTCGAGCATGCTAGTATTTCCTGCATAAGTCCACTGTTAAAACTACTCCACAACTGTAGACTAGATGATAGTTCGCGTTTGATACACTGGTCCTTGTTGTTACTCTGGCGGAAAATATGTCTCTCCTATTGCTTTAATATAACACTTGCGCACTAACATAGGCGTTGCCTTACACACAACATCCGATACGGCCAATAGACGGAATGCTTGTTCTAACAACTCTGCCTCGCAAAGGTGCCTAGCCAACACGTTTAGCGATTTTCAAATACAATGAAGAGCCAAAGAAACTGGTGCACCTGCCTAATATCGTGTAGGGTCCCCGAGAGCAAGTGGGGCAACATGACGTGGCATGGACTCGGCTAATGTCTGAAGTAGTGCTGGAGGGAACTGACACCATGAATCCACCAGGGGTGTCCATAAATATGCAAGAATACAGTAGGTTGGAGATCTCTTGTGAACAGCAGAAGAGTGTATCTGGAGCCACTCTGTAGGAATTCTGGACGTATGAGGTACCGCATTGTCCTGCTGGAGTTGCCCAAGTCCATTGGAATGCAAAATGGACATGAATGGATGCAGGCTACCAAACAGGATGTTTAAGTATGTGTCACCTGTCAGAGTCGTATCTAGACGTATCTTGGGTCCCAGATCACTCCAGATGAATTATGTTGGTTTGAGGAGCCCTCAACATCGAGATCATCATCACCCATAATGATTCCCAATCTTTCCAGTTATAATCGCATCACTTTCCGAGTGATGATGAGATGATGAGGACAACACAAACACCTAGTCTCCGGGCTGAGAAAATCCCCAACTGGCGGGGAATCGAACCCGAGACCCCGTGATGCTGAGGTAGCAACGCTAGCCACTAGACCACGAGCTGCGGTCCAGATTAGCTCAGCTAGGCTGCACACGTCCCACACCAACACATAACCTCCACCAGTTTGAACAGACTCCTGCCGACATGCAGCTTCCATGAATTCATGGGGTTGTCTCCATACCCGTGCACGACCATCCGCTCGATACAACTTGAAACGAGAGTCGACCGACCAGGCAACTAGTTTCCAGTCATTAATAGTCCAACGTTGGTGTTGAAGGGCCCAGGCGAGGCGTAAAACTTTGTCTCGCGGAGTCATCAAGGGTACACGAGTGGGCTTCCGGCTCCGAAAACCAATATCAATAATGTATCGTTGCATGGATCGCACGCTGCCACTTGTTGAGGGCCCAGCATTGATATCTGCAGCAATTTGCGGAAGGGTAGCACTTCTGTCAATTTGGACGTTTCTCCTCAGTCGTCGTTGGTCCCATTCCTGCAGGATCTCTTTTCGGCCGCAGTTATGTCAGAGTTTTGATGTTTTACCCGATTTCAGATATTCACGTTACGGGAAAGTCCCTACATCATCGCTGCCTCGGAGATGCTGTGTCCCATCGCTCGCACGCCGACTATAACACCACGTTCGAAGTCACTAAAGTCTGGAACCGCACGACCGCTGCGGTCGCAGGTTCGAATCCCGCCTCGGGCATGGATGTGTGTGATGTCCTTAGGTTAGTTAGATTTAAGTAGTTCTAAGTTCTAGGCGACTGATGATCTCCGATGTTAAGTCCCATAGTGCTGAGAGCCATTTGAACCATTTTGAAGTCACTAAAATCTAGATACCCTGTTATTGTAGCAGCAGTAACCGATCTAACAACTGCGCGAGACACTTATTCTCTTCTTCAGGCGCTGCCGACCGCAGCGTCGTATTCTGTTTATTTACATATATATGTATCTGAATACACATGCCTATACCAGTTAATTTGTCGCTTCAGTGTACACGCCCCTTCAGTAATCCTTTTAAGGGTCTTATTGCTATGGAACGCTTCCGAATCACAGTTAAACTGGCTATTTCACCGGTTTTAACGGATGTTATGTCGTTCTCTTATGTTCCTTTATTCGGTAAACGGTTTCTATTCCTACATTTTTCGATCACTTGTAACTATCTTCATTGTAACTGTGTGTGTGTGTGTGTGTGTGTGTGTGTGTGTGTGTAGTGTGGAGCATAAGGGCACGAAACTAATTATAGCAAAATATGTTACTTATTCCCTGGGTTGTCCAGTCGAGTGAACAGTAGTGTGTTGTTTGACGTCACAGTTGACGGTTTTCAAAGTCTCAAAAATACGCCAAAGTAATGTGAATAAAAGCTACACATCAAATAAACTACTAAACCTTTGCCTGAATAAATTATCCAAATTACTTTAATAAAAGTCCATCGGTGATTACATAGATAACTTGTGACACAAAACTCACAATACAAAAAGTGTTTCACACACGGCTATATCACATGATCGCTGAAATCATTGAAATGTACGTTGTATAACAAGAAAATAGCTTCGAAACTGAATACAAGCTATCTGACCTAATTGCTGATTAGCAGTGTAATGACATTGTTCTGTATGTGTAGTGTAACTGTGTGACAATGGCCCTGAACTATTCTAGTACTTACTTTGGTATAAAAAGAGTTTTCTCTCGAAAGTAATTCACACCGAGCAACGAAGCAGCAAAGCTAAATTAAAATGGTAAGCTAAAAGTGATATTCAGAAGCGTGTGTACCGCCACATGCCATGTGGACATAAGCAACACAAAATTTGTCACGTGCGAATAATTTTGGGAGCTAATGATCTACAAACAATTCTTCTGCAACAATTTTAAAGCAAAGAATCTCTTCGTAAATACACTTTCAAGACCGTGAACTATCTTGAATGAAACAATTTCAAGTGTTTCATAATTCAGAAATTTACTTTGCACGAAAGTTTAGCCTACCCAATAGAACTCTATTTTATTACAGAATATCTATGCCATAGAGGAGAACTAATTTCTGTAGCTGTGAGCAATCCATGAGATAAATGTTTCACCCAAATCTTGGCACGCCAGTTAACCTTACAACACAGTACAATATGGGCATATATGCAAAACAGCTCTTCACGAAACTCTTTTCAAAATCCATAGATACCCTCATTACCATTTTATTCAATCATTTCCATCAATTAAATATATAGCAGTTCAGTTCCAGATAAAAATTTCCTGACCATTTAATTCCACGTCTGCTTCTCAACATACCTCGACTAATAAAAATCTGTCTTCGAGCTTCCTCAGGCCGAGACGGTGTAATAACACAGCCAAAGATCGCGGATCAACATGGTTCGCTCTCAGATATGCGAATATTGATACACGAAAATAGAAACAGTTCTGCAACAGACAAGACGACATGCATATTTCACAGAGTAATCGTATACGTGGCAATTTTCGGCTATTGTGGCTGGAAAAAGAGCTACCTTCCCAGAGATTTTTTGTTTTGTAGTGTTGACGATAAGGGTAAAATATAGTAAGAATTATAACGGTACTGTGGCAATGCTGCGTTAATATCTGACTTGCGTAACGCCGTAGGCGTTGATTTAAACGCACCAGTAGACAAAAAATGGTTCAAATGGCTCTGAGCACTATGCGACTTACCTTCTTAGGTCATCAGTCACCTAGAACTTAGAAGTAATTAAACCTAACCTAACGTAAGGACAGTATATATATATATATATATATATATATATATATATATATATAACATTAACTGTTCTTTTCTGGGCATATTATTCCAGTAGCCAAACTGCAGAAAACAACATTATGATGGGCATTTTACTGTATACAGAGAGGCTTTTCACTGAATATGACACTGTGGAACGCTTCCATTTCCAATCTCGAATTGGTGTGTAGAACTTTAACAATTCTAGTTGTTTATTCTGTTGTTAGGCATACAAAATCATAACAGGTCCAGGTCCGAGTGGAGCCTTATAAACAGACTTTCTTTCATGCATTCGTTAATGCAGTAAACGCTCTTTCTTCCAAAATTTTCCATCAGATTTTCAGCGTATGGCTATTAAAAATTGCGGTTTACAGTTAAATGCTAATACTTTCCTATGTTTAAAGCATTATGTTAACATTGCTTGCGCATTTGCAATAGCTTCTTCCTTCCCATATAGGCAGACCACCTCAAAACGGGGACATTGAGCTAAATCGTTAACTTATCAATTAAAGCTACATTTGAACGTTCACAATTTTTCTCCAGTCAGTAATCAGACAACTTCAAAGAAGGTACGCTGTCTAATTCCATAATTTATCCCATTTTTTCCCATAAAGTGTCTATTTTATAGCTTTAATGAATAGTTCCGATCACTCTTGCAAATATTGTAGCCGAGAGCGTTTGTTGTGCTTAGTTTTATGTCGCTGAAAGCAAGGGGAAACTACAGATGTAATTTTCCCCAAAGGCTTTCAGCTCTACTGTATGATTAAATGATGATAGCATTCGCTTGGGTAAAATATTCCGGAGATAGTCTGCCATTCGGACTCCTGGAGGAGGCTACTCAGAAGGATGTCATTATCACCGGAGAGCATGAAATGTACGACCAATTAATCGGCCCGATATGATAGAAAATTTAAAAAGGGAAATGGATAGGTTAGAGTTAGATATAGTACGAATTTGTTAAGTTCGGTGGCGAGAGGAAGGTGAATACCGGGTAATGCCGGTGTCAGTTTAGAAACGAATAAGAAAATAAGAGTGCAGGTAAACTACTATGAATAGCATAATGAACTCATTATTGTAGCCAAGATACACATAAAGCCCACACCCACAACAGTACTACAAGTTTATATGACAAATGGCTGCGCACATGTTGAAGAGATTGAAGAAATGTATGGTGAGATAAAAGAAATTATTTAGATAGTTTAGGGAAACGAAAATTTAGTGGTGATGGAGAACTGGAAACCGACAGTAGCAAACGGAAGAGAAGGAAAAATATTAACTGAATATGGAGTGGAGGAAAGGAATGAAAGAGGAAGCCGCCTGTTAGATATCTGCTCAGAGCATAATTTCATTATCAACGACATTCGGTTTAACAACCATAAAAGAAGGCTGTATACGTGGAAGAGACCTGGAGACACGGGAAGTTTCAGACTGATTATGTAATGGTAAGATAAGCATTTCAGAACCAGACTTTAATCTGTACGATGTTTCCTGAAGCAGATGTGAACTTAGACCACAATTTATTGGTTATGAACTGCAGACTAAAACTGAAGAAATTGCAAAAATGTGGGAAATTAAGAAGATCGGACCTGGATAAACTGGAAGATCTGTTGAGAATTTAGGGAGCATTAGGGAACGAGTGACCAGTGGGAGAGAAAGGAATACAGTAGAAGAAGAATGGGTAGCTTTAAGAAACAGTGAAGGCAGCAGAGGATCAAATAGTTAAGAAGACAAGGCATAATAAAAATCCTGGGACAACACAATATTGAATTTAATTGATTAAACAATGAAATATAAAAACACAGAGAATGAAGCGTGCGAAAGGGAATACAAACGTCTAAAAAATGAGACTGACAGCAAGTGAAAGGTGGCTAAAGAGGAATGGCTGGAGAGCAAATGTAGGAATTTAGAATCAAATATCATTAGGGGAAAGAGAGATACAGCCAACAGGAAAATTAAGGAGGCCTTTGGGAAAAGACAGCCACATGGACGTACATCAAGAGCACAGATGGAAAACCAGTCCTAAGCAAAGAAGGTAATGCTGAAAGGGGAAGGAGTATGTAGAGAGTCTTTACTTGAGGGCAGTATTATAGTAGTGGAAGAAAATGTAGATGAGAATGAGGTGGGAGATATGATACTTCGAGATAAATTTGACACCGCACTGAAAGACGTAAGTCGAAACAAGACCCAGGGAGTAGACAACATTCCATTAGAACTGCTAATAGCCTTTAGGGAAAGCCGGCCATTACAAAACTCTTCCATCTGGTGAGCAACCAATAAAAAAAACAAAAGAAAAATTCCTGTGGGAATTCATGTCCAGGGAAAAGAAATAAAAACCTTGAGGTTTGTCGACGACATAGTAAATCTTTCAGAGGTAGCAAAGAAGTTGGAAAAGCAGTTGAACGGGATGGACAGGCTCTTGAAAGGAGGATATAAGACTAATATCAACAAAAGCAGAACAAGCATAATGGAACGTTGTCGACTTAAATCACGTGATGCTGGGGAAATTAGATTATGAAACGAGACACTTTCAGTGGCAGATGAATTCTGCTGTTTGGGGAGCTAAATACATCACGATGACCAAATTAGAGAGAATGTAAAATGTAGACTGGCAATGGAAAGAAAAGCAGTTCTGAAGATGAGAAATTTGTTAACATCAGGTATAGATTTAAGTGTCAGGAAGTCTTTTTGAAAGTATTTGTATGGAGTGTAGGCATGTATGGAGGTGAAACATGGACAATAAACAGTTTAGACAAGAACAGAATAGAACCTTTTGAAATGTGGTTCTACAGAAGAATGTTGAAGATACGATGGGTAGATAACGTTACTAATCAGGAAGTACTGAATAGAATTGTGGAGCAAAGAAATTTGTGGCATAACCTGACTAGAATGATGCTTCAGTTGGTAGATCATATTTGAGGCATCAAGGGATCAACTGGACGGAAGTGTGGGGGGTAAAAATAATAGAGAAAGACCAAGAGATTTATATAGTAAGCAGATTCAGAGGGATGCAGGTTGCAGTAGTAACTCAGAGATGAAGTGCCTTGCACAGGGAGAGTAGCTTCGAAAGCTGGATAAAATCAGTTTTCAGGCTGAATACCACAACAATTACAAGAACTACATGTATTTTTCTGCATTACACTAGTGTTATAGTACTCCACAATTTATTGCGTGTACACTAGCAACACCTCTGCTTCATATTCTTTTGCGCTTTCCAAAGAGAACATAAGTCTACAACGTTTTTAAGCGAAGTACTCTTAAAGATTTCTTTCGATTTGTTTCATTTTAAGTTCTGAAAACTGTTCTTGAGGCGATAGGTGCACAACATCCAGTGTACCACACTCAGACATAATGCAACCATAGCTTTAAGGCTGTTGTACATGGGAACGAAGTTTTATAAAAACGATTGTTTGTGTGTCCTTGATAGTAAGAAAGTGCTAATTCTGATGTCATGGCTGTGGATCATGTGGCTCGATGCGTTGTCAGCAGAGTTCTGGAAATGATAAAAAAGTACAGATTACTGCTGTAAGAATTTCTAGAAAGGCCACTGTGCACATGGCTGGATGGTGAATTTCTGGCAATGGCCTTTATGGTAAGAAAGTGCTGATGCTGTGTCAGCGTTTTCGCCCAGAATGCCCTGTGACACACTACTACCGTCAGTAATACTGCAGTGGGCGCGCGTCATTTCCTGTTTCAGTGACGCCGCCAAGCTGATACCTACGCTATTTACAAGTAAGAAATGTTTATGTTGTAATGTCCATTGTTAGTACTCCTAACCTACATTTCCTATTGTAGGGGCCACCCATAGCGGCGCTTGTGCCGTTTGCGTATCAGAAATGTTCAGGTTGTACTGGCTGTACCTACCGTGCATATGTTATTTCCCAGCAAGTTCGCGCATGCACGTTTACGCTTAATACATAGATTTCTCCTTCCTGTTTTATATTTATACTCTCCTATTCCGTTTAATGTTTCTGCAGAGCTGTTGCTACGACATATGTCTGGTATGGCGATCACTGGTGTTCATTTATCAAAATTTCACAAGTAAAATCTTCTTTACTCAGTTTTCACAATTTTGTAGGCTCTTTAAGTTATGTGACAAGCAAGCTGATATCAGTGGCTACTGTATTAATTAAGTTATTAGGTTTTACACAATAATTAAGGTCATTATCATGACTGGATAGGTCCTGTATAATTTTGTATGCCTGGTTAGTCCTGTTCATGTTCACGAGCCATTCTGATGAGCTTGAATGCACTGGATCATTACGTATTGTTGTTCTCGATATTTGTAGTTGGCCAGCTGAATAAAATGGTATGTTTTTTTTTACTAGTTTTAGACATGTTTTATCTCAAGTTGGTATTTGTGCTGTTAACTGGTTAAGTTTCTCTCTTCTGTTTGTGTTTGGTGTAAGCTTTTAGGCATTCGCTTTCGCAGTCTTGCCCACCGTTGATATTGTAGCTTTGAACTTTTACTTGTGAATTGACTAGAAGCTCTTGCGGGAGAGTACAATGTAATTCTTTCATTAAACTGTTATGAACGGTTTCGACTTCACCTTGTCTAATTCTGTTACTAGTGTTTCACTGGGTGTCATCATAGTTGATGGTGAACTTTAACTGGTGTTCCTAATCGTGATTAAATTGTAAATTACGCAAATGTGTATTCTGAGGAACTAAGGGAAACATATACATCCAAGTAATCTGTGTCTCTAGCATTTAATTTTAATCCCTTCTTTAACGTTGTTTCAGATGATTTGTACTTTGCGGTTCAAGTCAAAACTGCAAATTAGAAGAACTGTAATTAAATTTTTTATATTCCAGTCTTTGATCACAGTATCAATTCTTTTGACGATGACCGGTTTCAGTCAGTAACGACCATCCTCAGATCTACAATACAAAAATATATGCACCTAGTGAGCAGTGTGTCTTTCAACACAATACAGCATTATGTATCACAATATATTATCAAACAACCAGGGAAATTTACAGATTAAATATGGTAAAACGTAACTTTTCTTCACCATGTCTTAAAGTGATAAGGCCGTAATGGCATCGTCAAAACATATAAATATACTCAGCATAGCATCGTCACTTATATCTAAAAGAAGGTGTAGAATAGGCAACATCATTCACACAGTCAATTTTGCAACTGTAATTAATTTAGTCACTTGGCACAAATGGGCCTCAAATGTTGGGTGCCTCAACACACTTACGCATTTGATACTTAATACGTTTTCTCGAACTGTATAATTATTTTCTGGATGCCACTCATGCCGATGTTCAAGGGTTACAATTATGCTAACATCTTTATACCTCAGTACTTGATTATAAGGATCTACTATTGGCCGCGCGAGATTAGCTGAATGGTCTGGGGCGCTGCAGTCATGGACTGTGCGGCTGGTCCCGGCAGAGGTTCGAGTCCTCCCTCGGGCATGGGGTGTGAGTTTGTCCTTAGGATAATTTAGTTTAAGTAGTGTGTAAGCTTAGGGACTGATGACCTTAGCAGTTAAGTGCCATAAGATTTCACACACATTTAAACATTTTTTGAATTACTATTAGCATCACGACCTGTTATACTTTAAGGTCTTACACGTACCAGTAATTTAACTTCCCCACCACCACCACTCCCCTTTATCCTGTACTCAGTTTAACAATACACAAGCTGCAGCCAAGCCCGCCAAAACACATAGTTATTGACGTAATAAGATGTACTTGGTCTTACTTTGTGCGACCACGTCTACTCACATACCGCATTCCTTCAGTAGTAGCCAGAGAAAGTATAGTTTTTGTGACCTGCTGGCTAATGAATCGTTTTGAACTGAGTTTAATTTTTGTTACTTTTGGTATGTGGCTTTCTTAGCCGATCCTACGGAGAACCTTCTCATTCTTTATCAGCCCACTACATTTTCAACATTCGTCTGTAGTACCATATCTCAAACGCATCGATTCTTTTCTTTTCCAGTTATCTAATTGTCCATGGTACACTGCCATACAGTTCTGTGCTCCAAACGTATATCTTCAGAAAGTTCCTCCTCTTGATACCAGCAGACATCTCTTGGACATCAGTACCCTCTTTGCCTATGCTACTCTTCTTTCTCTGTCCGTCACTGACATTTTGCGTCTAAGGTAGCAGAATTCTTTAAATTCGTCTACTTCGTGGTCACCAGTTTTGACGTTGACTTTATTGCTAATCTCATTTCAGCTGTTCGTCATTACTTTCGCCATTCTTCTGTTTACACTCTGTCCATATTGCTTCTACGAACCTTCAACTAGCTACTTTACATTAAGCCCATCATACCATGTATGTGAGTTGCTGCCCTATCAGACCACATGATTCACAGGGTCATTCACGTACTTTCTATATTCGAACATGACGTACGTGCTCCATTCACCCCATCAGTTTCCCCGGCAGTACTGAAAACGACAATAATTATGTCAAACAATGAAAATAATATGAAACTTCGTGGCAGATTAAAACTGTGCGCCGGACCGAGACTCGAACTCATTCTGGAAACATCCCCCAGGCTGTGGTTCAGCCATGTCTCCGCAATATCTTTTCTTTCAGCAGTGCTAGTTCTGCAAGGTTCGCAGGAGAGCTTCTGTAAGGTTTGGAAGGTAGGAGACGAGGTACTGGCAGAAGTAAAGCTGTGCGAACGGGCTGTGAGTCGTGCTTGGGTAGCTCAGTTGGTAGACCATTTGCCCGCGAAAGGCAATGGTCCCGAGTTCGAGTCTCGGTCCGGCACACAGTTTTAATGTGCCAGGAAGTTTCATATCAGCGCACACTCCGCTGCTGGGTGAAAATCTTATTAATGAAAATAATATTTATCCATTTGAAAACTGGCCCATTAATTAACTTCTATTGTTCAGTACAAAAATTATATAATTCAGTAATTTGCAACCAGACGTTAAGTTTGTTGTCCTCTGATGCATTTACAAGGCGCAAAAAAAGTAATAACGCAGCAGCATGTTTTCAATGGAAAATTATATAATTTGTGTTTTTAGATAATTTTTATTATTTTCGAAACATTTAAAGTATGAAACTGAAAAGCATGCACCACTTAACTATTGATATTCTGCAAGGCTCCATAAAATTCATCTTGGTGGACGTACACTAAATGACTTCATTAATCTACGGCTGGGGTGCAATCTAAGCAATCTGGAAAGCTTACGCAGAGAGCAAGCGATTACAGCGACGACAAACAGTAAACCTTCCAGCGTGGAAACGAGATGGCCAGGACATCAGAGACTCTGAGGCGAATTTTACAGCTATCTTTCCTTCACTGCAGATCGCTAGGCCATAATAGTAGGTATTTCCACACTGGTACTGAATCTCATCAGAGCACAACATACCTATGGAATACACCCTTCTTGATCTAACATACTTGATTATATCACCAAAGACATAGCATTGCTTATTTTCTGAATAGCATCGCGGTTGTACGTTACTTGTATCTAGACGAACGTACTTGCCTTTCCTAACAGCCAGCTGCCGCAGCAAGTGAAACTCCGAAGGCATTCGGGGCCTAAATTGCACGCGGACTGTCTGGCAGCCGCGTCGGCCGGAACGCTGTCGTACGACTCGCACGCAAATCTCGGCGCAGGGAGTTTCTCAAGTTGGGGCGGGAGCTGCACTAGTAACTCGCCCTCCGATGATAAACAGATGCTCCTCACCGGCAGGAAAGTTTCCTCGTTGCTATAAAATTCTCCGAGTTCTGAGCTATTTACAGCAGACGTCTGTGAAAACTTCTGAATGAAGCGCGGTGTTGGTAAACTACTTAGCGAAATTGGTCTCCCGGCACATGTCAATATTTCAGGCCTCAAGTCGGTTTAGTGAGGCACCGTCCATCGCCAGCGACAGGTAGCTCTGACACGTAAAATCCCGCCGACGGAAGTAACGGTTGGAGGTACTTGAAATACACGTTCCGCCTCAATGATCGTAACAAACTAACGTAACTAAGGAACGAAATAATCACTTTACACATTTTCATGTTTAATTTCCGTAACTGTCTTGTTCGTATGCTTGCTGAAAATCGATAAAATTTTGATCAGAATTGAGAGAGTTGGTTCCGTCATTATCACCATCAGCCATTCCACGGATCTGTAAGGGCTCTTGTAACTGAGGAATCGATTTTGTTCTTTGTCTCAGAAATTCCCTAAATAATTTCGTTCACTAATTTAGTTTTTTTTTTTGTTTTTGTGATTGGTACGACTTATTTGCAAAAATAAGTTATAAATCTTCTCCAGCCAAAAGATCATTGAGAATTTTAATTTCTGCATTTCCTGTAGATACAGTTCTGCTGCGGTACTGAAAACTGCTGAATCACAAGATGAAAATGAAATGGTGTCGCCACTGAAAACGTCGTTGAAGGTTCCAGTTCTCTGGTCAGTACAATTCTTATGGGGAAGGCGCCTAAACTGCATACAGATTCATCTTGAAACCATAGCTGCATAGCGGCTGGTCCCGGTGGGGGTTCGAATCCTCCCTCGGGCATGTGTGTGTGTGTGTTTGTCCTAGGATAATTTAGGATAAGTATTGTGTAAGGTTAGGGACTGTGACCTTTAGCAGTTAAGTCCCATAAGATTTCACACACATTTGAACATATCGGTATATGGACCAAAAGCAAGATAGCGTCTAGTCAAAATTGAGAAGTTGCCAACTGGACGAAAGCCACACAGACGGGGCAAATACTGAGTGAGAAGTGTAGATCTAGCACAATGTGATTTCCACCTTTTCGGCAAGCAGAGCAACATTATGGTGGAGAAGATATTTCCCTACAGTGAAGGCATTCTTACCCCCGTTCTCGAATGCTCCTCCATGATGAAGGAGCGTATTTCTATCGTTGAGGGACAAAACGATTGGTAGAGCGTCCCAACTGTTGTTTTCAAAGACTTGTTGAGTACGTTCAGATACTGTGTCATGTAAGTGTGTCACTATGAAGTGTAGTGAGGCATGCAGTAAATATTACTTGGCGTGTCATGCAAAAGGCGTTCAAAAAGTATTGCACTATCATCTCTAATTTCTTTAGTTTTTGCAGGAGCAGAATGAAAATTTTTGTGAACATACTGTGAACATTTAGCTATACGTTGGTGTACAAAAGAGTTTTCTTTCATTTGCATGTGAGCAATAATGGACCGTGAAGTAGATGTCAGGTTGCGACAACGGTCGGCGATGGAGTTCCTCTTCAAGACCGGCGATGAGACTGCCTCATCGATTCAAAGGAAGTTGCTCCCTGTTTATGGAGAGGACACAGTGGATCGCAGCAGTATCCAGCGGTGGTTGCAGAGTTTTAAAGAAGGCGATTTCTCTCTACTGGACGATGCACGATGCGGTAGACCATCGACGACAGTGAGTGATGTGAATAAGGAGACCATTGACCAAATCATCCAAAAATGACAGTGTGACTGTACGAGTGATACCACACTACCCAATGATAAACGAGACATTTCAGCAAGCTGTCGTGTCGTCACACATCTGTCATTTTGGATGATTTGATCAATGGTCTCCTTATTCACATCACTCACTGTCGTCGATGGTCTACCACATCGTGGATTGTCGAGTAGAGAAAAATCACCTACTTTAAACCTCTGCAACCACCACTGGATACTGCTGCTATCCACTGTGTCCTTTCTATAAACAGGGAGAAACTTCCTCTGAATCGATGTGGCAGAGTCATCGCCGGTCTTGAAGAGGAACTCCATCACCGACCGTTGTCGCAACCTGATATCACTTCACGGTCTATTATGTCTCACCTGTAAATAAAAGAAAATACTTTTATACACCAACTTACAGCTAAATGTTACAAGTATGTTCACAAATAAATTCATTTTACTCCTGAAAAAAATAAAAAAATTAGAGACCACTGTGAAAAACTTTCTGACAGCCCTTTGTAATAACGAGTAACTAACTGTTTGAAGTCCACTCGTGTAACCTGATAGTCATTTCCGTTGTCATTCTTTTTCATAAAATCATTTATCAATCTGAGAAACATTATCAGAACTTTGAATCTCCATATGGGCTTTTGTCGTTAATAAGTAGATCATTACACCTATGAATAATTTAATTTGCCTCAATTTAATCACTTTCATTCTCATATTCTTGTAGCTAAAGAATGGGCCTTCTAATAAGGAATTTCCTCTCCCTGTGCCTTATATCACGTCCAAGGGACTGGGAATATGACAGTTTTCCCCATCTCATCGATATTCATCAAATACGTCATACGTCAAGAAAATCTATTTATAAATTGGCATGTAAAACGTATCATTATAGATTAACAAGTGCAGTAAGTATATTGCCTTTTGTACCTGAATTAGTTTCTATTTTCAACACCCGTATAGAGAATTTTAAGTACGTTCAGTCTCCGTTTATTGAATTTAGTGTGTCGTTTTCCTACTTTTTCTTATTAATTCATCAGTATCTAATTGATACATTACTTCACGTCCCACCTTCCAAGTTCATGCTTTCTTCCACTATTGTTAATGACTCTTTGATATTATTTACGGACCGTCAACACAGCAATGGTAAACTTTAATGAAGGGTAGAGTACACACAAATGCGTTCTGTCTTAAGAAAATACAGCAGAGAGTCGATTATCCGAACCAGCTGGGTGGATATCGAACTGCATAATTTTGTTAAAGACACAATTAAAAACTACATATATTAATAATAACACGAATCTCTCCCATTCTTACAAAGGAAAATACAGTCGGAATGTATGTAGTGCAGCCTGGTAAACAAAAAATGTGACACATATCCATATTTCATGTACAGTATGTATGTATAGCAATAACGCTTTAAGTTATCCGTAATTGTGGTCTGTCTGAGGAAGTCTACCCGCTTCCGAGCAGCTAAGTCACATATGTCTTTCAGGGTGGATATCTGTTACTGGTTGCATTCATCTTAAGCTTCTAAACATCCCAAGGCAGAATCTAAACATGTAAATGCTTCAGAAACAACAGGTGTATGTTCACCTTCATTTTCTGGACCACTAGTCGACGAGATATCGTCGGCGACAGATTTATCAGCGACAAGGATTACAGTTTCGATATGCAGCTTGATTTGGAGCCCTGGATAAGCTTCGTCGACACTCATCACCTTCACAGCATTTGAGTTCCTTTAGCAAATGAGCATTTTGGATATTTCAGTGAGAATTTCCGTCATACCCAAAATTTCATGCCGAGATTATTCACATTCTTGTCCTATACGCTATCCCATGATACTCTGTGATCATGTAATATGCATCTATCGAGTCAAACTTTTCCGATTTATTAACGGAATTTCTTATCCCTCTTTCCGACAATAACTCACGTCTGGTGGAAGAAACAGAACAAACATTACTTTTATGAACTCGACCTTTTAACAAAGCGCAAACGGTTGCTGTTTTTGACAACTCAACATTCGCGCGAGGGTCCCGAGTGATGCTTGGGACGACGCAAGAGCGAGCAACAGTATAAGGAAACAGTTTTGGCTGAAGCCATAAGTATTACGCCGACATAATAAAAGCATTCGGCAAATTTTTACGAGGGCTGCAAGTGGAGGACGTCAAGTCTTACATATAAATTACTTATGAACGGATGAGAGTGTATTTCAGTATTTGCCCTGTAATGTGCCTTCTCATATTACACAACCGAATACTCTCTTGAAAAATGCTGTATGTGTAGAAGACAGGCAAACTGTGACACTGCGATTTCTTGTTGATACAGGAGAGAGCTTCTTTAGTTCACAACACAGCACTCGAATATCAGATTGCACATTAAACAAAAATAATTCCAAAACGTGTAAAGCGATTTATAAAGCACTGAAGAGGGAATATGTGAAGGTCAATAAGATCTGTTTTTATTTTTGAATGATTTAATTAATGGAATTAGTGGTCCAACAACCACAAAATTGATAAAATGTACGAAACAGATGAAACGCTCTTTAACTTTTGGCATACAGAGTGCAACAATAGACAAAATATAGCGGGAAGCTAAGAAAAACATTTTTTTTTTTTTAGTTTAGAGTGTGATCACATCCTCTATCTCGGCTTGCTGAAAAGCTGCCTGGATGTTTCCAGATGTAGAGGTGGATGGCTGTAGCGGTGATTGTGGACATGAAGTCGCCTGCAGCATGCAATGTGCCCCTTGCTCACGCCCCACCCTAGTCGAAGGAAATGAATATTAAATAAAATAAAAGTCGAAGAAACGCACCAATTTTGAAGTCATGTTTACAAGCACACTGTAAAGACTGTAGCGACGCCAGCCCTCCAAGCGGTTACATTGCACATAATGGAGGACAGAAGACTAACCACTTTTATGATCAAATCTACGGCGAGACCCTACATTTGATCGTATTTATTTGACGACAGGCGAGATTTGACGAAGTTCCATATCACACCATCAAATTACTTTGACGTAAATATTTGGCATAGCAACTTTGGCATAGAAATATGATAGTGTATACTGGTCTAAGCAACCTCCTGCTCCGTGTCTCGCCAGGCCGCAGTGCGCGCACTCTGTGGTCTTAACAGAGGACCCCATCATCTTCGCTCTCAGACCTTTAACAACACCTATTACTGGAGGAATATGGGCTGAGAGTAAATCGAGAAAGACGAAGGTAATGAGGAGCAGTAGAAATGTGAGCAGCGAGAAATTTTAACATCAGATTTGGTGATCATGAAGCAATCGAAGTCAAGGAATTCTGCTACCTAGGCAGCTAAATTGCTCATGATGGACGGAGCAAAGAGGTCATCAAAACAAGACTAGCACTGAGAAAAAGGGCATTCCTGGCCAAGAGAAGTAGGCTAGTATCATGTCTAGGCCTTAATTTGAGGAATAAATGTCATAGAATGGAAGCTTGGAGCACAGAGTTATATGATAGTGAAACAAGGACAGCGGGAAAAACGGAGAAGAAGAGAATCGAGACATTTGAGATGTGCTGCTGCAGGAGAATTCTGAAATTTAGGTCTACTGGTAAGATCAGGAGTGAGGAGGTTCTTAAGAGAATCGGCGAGGAAAGGAATTTACTGAAAACACTGACACGAAGAAGGCGCGGGAGGATAGGACATCTGGTAAGACACCAGGGAATAACTTCCACGGTGCTAGAGGAAACTGTAGAGATTGAAGCATTATAGGGCAAAGACTGTGGAGGAAAACCGAGATTGGAATAAATCCAGCATGTAACTGAGGACGTATGTTGCAAGTGCTACTCTCAGATGAAGAAATTGGCACAGTAGAGCAATTTATGGCGGGCCGCATCACATCTGGTTGAATAAAACAGTTCGTTCGGCTTAAATCTTTTATTGTCGCCTATATCAGTTATTCGCTGGAATTCAACACATTTTTTAAGGGTTCCGTACCTAACTCGGTAAAGATGGAACCGCAGCATTACTTTCTTGTCCATCCGTCTGTCTACCTGTCTATCTGTCCAACTGATAAAAATCGTTTTCTCAGGGCACAAGTATCAAGTTGAAATTTACGTCACATACTACGGTTTACGGTAACTTAGTGGTAAAAAATCAAGATTCTAAGCCCACACAAGCGTCATACTTTTATACTCGCAGACTCACTCGTCAAAACCTGTAGCGTACTTACCGTTGACTGAGAATTATGAATTGTGACAAGAAGCGAGGTTTCACAGCACAATTAAGGGAAGAAACGAGAAAATTGTTAATTTGCTAGTATATCACACCAAAAATTTTGTTTTTTTCATTTGCTATCCTTCTGTTTGTCTGTCCATCCATATGTTTGAATGCCTTTTTCATAGGTCAAGAAGCAAAGTTTCACAGTACATATAAAGAAAAAAAATTAGAATTTTTTTATATATTAATTAAAAGCAGATTTGGTTGCAATTCATTCTTTTTGCTAACAACCATCGCATCATTCTGCCCTGTTGATTCGGCTTTATTACGTTTTTTGTTCAGTTTTAATATTTAACATTCTATCACATGATGTTATTAGTTGTTTACAACTAGGTCTGTGCGGGTTTATCTGATTCGACAGAGCCGATTTATGGTTTTTAAAATGTGGTGAGAGAAAAATTTTAACGTCAGTAGCAGTTCGTTATTCATTTCTAGAATCGATCATGCTTGGACCTTGATTATTTTGTTATACCTACAGATAGTCTGAAGATGCCCCACGAAGGCGAAACGCGTTGTTAACAAAAAAACAGTTGTAACCAAAACGATTTTTAATTGTAATACGCAACGTACGTTTACTATAGTAGACTGCCTAATGAAGTAGAAGGTAATTTACAAGAAAATTGTTAATTTGTAGGTATATCACACGAAATACATCTTTGTTTCGTCACTTGTCATTCGAATGCAGAGATAAAATTGAAACATTACCGAAACTCTTGGAATTCCCAGTATCGATATCGTGCCAGGATCAATGTCGATAACAGGCAAAAATCGTGGAGATTCTCAACTCACGGGGTCGATCAACTGCCTACACACACAATTATGTTAGTACGGAACCCTCAGAGCGCGAATCCTACTCGAACCTGGCCAATTTTTCAGTTTATTATTACTCTATTTCATACGTTTCAGATTGTGTTACTGATAATTCGCATCACATGCCAACGCTTCGGTGATTCGACTGCACGATCACAGGTAATCCACAATACTCGTACTGTAGTGAAATATACTTCTAGGTGTGAAAGAAGATGTGTACAGCTCGACGATACGACAGTAAAAGAGCCATTTGTGTTAATAGTGACGTACGTCGCCCAAGTGATATACAAAAGGTACGTAACAAATACGAGATCCATAATGTAGATAAAATCCTTTACATAAAGCTGTATGGAATGGGGCACGTAAACTTTTAACTTGTGTAGATGGATGGAGGAAGGTTTTATGGAAAATAGGATTAATCGTCAGAGAAAAGATTATACCCAACACTAATACGCCTGATTGCGAAATGCTGCTGAAGCGTTTAGTGGCCTTATAAAACAGTTGTGACAGCTGTCATCCAACAAATTTCAAAAACATTTTTATGATCACAACATGTCAGTATAAACTTTGCACATATTTGATACAGTTAAACATGATGGGAATTATTTGAACAAAGACTTGCTGTCGTAAAGGATGGTGGACAAACGCAGAATCAGCCTTTGAATAAAACTGTGCACCGTTTCATTGCCTCTAGGTGATTATCGTGAGAATTGTATAAAATGTATTTGGGAGCACACCTACGATTAGAGATCATTTTATTCTTCCCTTCTCAGGCAAACAAAACGGAAAGTGACAAACACGGATATGAACGACTTCTCCTTCAGTATAATACAGCTGAGTTTATAATGTGTGTGTGCGCATAGTTCACACGTCGTCAGCCAAGACAGATACGCATAAATAAAATATTCTTTCGAGAAATACGCATAACGTCAAGCAAAACTTAAAAATTTTTCTGTATGCGAGGTCAGTCAGTTACAGTCATAATCTAAAATAGTAATAGGTGTTCCATTCAGTCAACTAATCCATAAAAAATTCATGTCATTATAATAATTATTGTATAGCTTGAAGAAAATCTAATGTAAATAGAAACACCCTTAATCGCGCAAGGGAGCCTATACTTTTGTGTTATTAATTTCATTATACGTGCTTTATCACGTGATTTTTGCATGATTCACATGTGTATTCGTACAATGCAAACTGAAGTGTCTACATTTAAATTAGCCGTACGAAATAGTTCGCTTCAATTAAAAATTGTGGGTTTAAATTCCCAGTTAAGACGCCATATGTTATTTCATATGTTTCATTTGTTGAAGTGTAGCCACGAATAATTCATAGCCATGTCACTTGTATATTTTAGAGACTTGTTCCTAGAATGTGATTCGACAATACACCTTATTAAACCTAAATGTTTCATTGGTAGTAGAGCTCCAACCTGGATTTTAATGACGTTTCAAATGCAACAGCCACCTATGAAATCTCAAAATCCTGACTCATAACGTAAACATGAATTAAATCGAAACAGTGATAATACGAATATACCTGAAAGAGAACTATTATACCACACTGTTGTGCACTACTACGAAATACTGCAGAGGTAGTTGTGCTTTATTCGAGTACCATAATGAATTCTCACTAATTTTCAATAATGCGTTATGACTGTAGTGAATGGAGGGTAATTTTTTAACTAGTTTCTTTCAGGTTTGCTAGTAATAAAAACTAATTGGAATTCCGCCATTTCAATTCTTTTTTGAAGCGACCTCTGGCAATGTGCCCTTATCACATTTTACAAGCGTTTTACTGACACGTTCATGTTAAATACGCCATTCGTTACCCATATTTTTGTGACGTTTAAGTGTACTTTAAGGAGTTGTTCTTCAGCGTCGTGATTCGTCAAGGTAACAGCTTCCGACATATTGTTACAAAACTACGGAAATATTATTTTTATCTCTGGTGTTAATTATCGAAATAGCCTATAAACTACTATAATACGATAGCAGTAGTAAGAGTATTCATGTTCCGTATACATCAGTGCATGTATTCTTATCGAGGGCTTCTGTATTTATTTCGAGCCATCAAAAATGATATGCACTCCAGGCACAACGTTTAGACGCTGAGATGGCTTCGTTAAATGCTACAAGGATCACTTATGTCTTTTATATTTTTATTTATCACTTAAATTTTAGTATTTTGTATCTATATGTCGAATTTGACTTCGGGTGTTCCACAAAGAAGCGTAATGAGAGATTTCAGTAGCCACTTATAATAATCAAATTTGATAAACGGCATTAAAAGATTACTCGTTGCGGTTTACAAGATGGAAACATTTTGGAAATTTGTGGTAAGGTCTTATGGGACCAAACTACTGAGGTCATCCGTCCCTAAGCTTACGCACTACTGAATCTAACTTAGAGTAACTTACACTAAGAACAACACACACGCACCCACGTCCGAGGGAGGACTCGAACCTCCGACGGGGGGAGCCACGCGGACCATGACAAGGTGTCCCAACGGGATGGTATCGTCATAGGGGAAATCATACAGACATGGGAAATTTTCACATTTTGTAATGAATGGCACTTCTCTTTAAATGTGGATAAATGCAGCATTATACAAAAAACGAAAAGAAAGAATAATAAGTGAGCAACGTTTCTGAGTGCGTCATATTGGATAAATATTTACAGCTGGTGGTGTAGTGATGAAGTGCGTGGGTGAAAACCGACAGGAATTTTAGTACCGTCGTGGAAATTTTCGTCCGGCTTTAATCTAGTCTTCAACTCTCAGTGATGTGAGGAGTCATCAGGAAAGATGGTTCCGAATTCACATTAACTTAAAAAGGTCCAGTTCGATAACTGGCGAAGACAAGTGTAGTGCAAGTCAGTGACGTTGGGTCCAGCTGAAAGAATAGTACATGACCAATTACCCACACTAAATATTTACGGGTCATACTACACTGCGCAACAAAATTAGGGATAATTTTTTCGAAACCCCGTAATTGCCAGCCACTGCAACGAATAGTTTTGAAATGTCGCTCAAAGGTATCTACTGATTTCCTCTGTAACTGTGCAAAAGATTGGAGCCTACGACGTCCCTCTCGGGCTTGTCTACGTCTCAGACAGCAAGGTGTCTACACATGCGAAAAAAGGCCACAGCTCGGAAGTTCGTGTGAGCTGTTTGGTGGATTAATGACGTCATATTGGCATCAATATTCACCACAATTCTGTTCAGCGCCCCCGTGGCGTGCCACACGATAGGAAGGTCGTCACAGCGCTTTCCAACCACATTTCACTCCTTTTGACGTCTCTGCGTAGAGGTCAAACCCGCGATAACCAACGTTGAAATCACACGATTTTCCTATGAGTGTCAGACACACCACCGCTCAGAATCTTCTGGAAAAGGGCTCAAGAGGTGACATAAAGCGCGTCAATGAAGCCACCTCTTTCCTAGGGACCTTAATTCCCACGACAGTTCGCAGTTCTCTGAGCAACAGGAAGATGTTCTTCACAACTTTGACACTGATGATACCCTGGGACGTTTCAACCCTTCTCTAAGGACATGGTGGGGCTCTATCCCTATTGAACGTGATCGCACTCCTTTGAAGTGCAGCGCGACCGCGCCGCTACATTTACTCTCGTGTATACATTAGAATCACAATTGACCGTTCAAAACTATTCTACGAATTATGAACTCCATCCGAAGATCAGCCATTTCTTACGCTGTTCGTATGTAGGTTTTAAGACCACCGCACTCCATGGACAATTAGTATGGAAATGACCGGTTTGATTATAATAGTATCATGTTCCATCTTGGCCACTGTACGTAATATGGACCCTTTGCCACATACCTGTAGATGAGAAGGAATATGCTTTTTGACCAGCATTTCCACCGACTGAATACCACTACAGATCGGTAAGCGGTGCTGATAAGACAAGCGTTGCTTTAGAATATGACGTATTTCCCCATAAGGAACAAAACGGGCCTCAGAAAACAGTAGTCTACCTCGGGCGGAAGGTTAAACACCCGGACATTCTTACACATCGCTTCTGCATTTGCCAAGAGAACCATACTAGTGGAACGACCACGATGCGTAAAGGGTACCTGAGAACCGTGACGAGAAAGAACCATATCAACATTGAGCGGGTCAAGAAACTTAACAAAAACACATATAATTCGCTGTCAAAATATGCAATATGCACCTGATCAGTAGCGACTTTAATTGTATCGACTAACCAGTCATGTATCTCCAAAGAACCGGGCTCGTCGTGACGCGTGGATTTGTCGAAGGTGAAGCTGTCAGTAGCTGTACGCGGAATTGTCGTGGGAACCATGGTGGACATCACGGCGCGAGACGACGCCTTGACAGGTAGGGCCGCACGAACACCACACACTAGCCCATAACCAGCGATGCAACGCGCACGGAGACCAACATGACACTAACCAGACACGAAGAAAACACGCCGCGCTACGGTAGAAGAGCAACTAATAGCACAACCTAGAATCCCGACGCGCGAAGAGGACAGTGCGACTGCAGGGACTTACCTCTGACACGCTCCCCGTGAGACCCACACTTCCAACTTTCTGTCCGCACAGTACATTTGTGTTGCCCCTGCCGACTATACTCATTACTCGCGGCGTCCAATCTACCGACTCCCGTCAGAGTCCCGGCAGTATGAGTGCATCCACACTGATGAAGCCTTATCTACTTGAAGATGATATCTGTTCTTTCGGACGTGTCCAAAAGAACAGATACTGTCTTCATATATTAAGTTGCCGAGTCAACGAGTCAACTGCTCCAGGTATCTCTGGAAGATCTCTGGAAGATCGCTGGAGCAGGAAAGATCCCAAAAGGCAAACGCTAGTATTGGTATAAGCTAGAGGCATATTGATGACAACAATGCGTTACGAGTAAAGAAGCATCAGCAAGGTTAATTTTACAAAAAACATTCACCTCCAAAAAACTTTGAGAAGAGATCTTCTTGAAGTGGTGTGTGGCAGTTTTCCACCAGAGCTTGGGCATTGATCGTCGGCTTAAAATCTCCACAAAGCCGGATAGAGCCGTTTGGCTTTTAGACCACGACCTGGGGTGTGCCGAAGCCTTATATTTGACCGGTTCCAATACTCCACCGTCGTGAAGACGATCGATTTCGAGCCTAACGGCCGTCCGTAAGGAGACGAAGAGGATGTGCTCGACAGAAACGAGACACCGCAGATGGGCGTAAAGAAATACGTGTGATGTTCAATAAAGAATGATCTTTTTTTTTAATTACATACCTTTACTCATCCTCATAATCTAGGTGGTCCTTCTCAAAGTGGTCTCCCATGAATGCGATGCACCTGTCACAGCGTTTCTAACAGTCTTCAAATACATGCTGGAAACCATTTTATGAGAGATCCTTCAAAATCGCATCCACAGCCTTCACCACTGCTTCTGATGATTGATAATGATTCCCACAAAGGCGTTTCTTCGTGTTAGGAATAGAAAAAAATCACATATGGCTTAATCCGGACTAAAGTGACGGTGAGAGATGCACTTCACGTTTATGTTTGCAAGATATTCAACAATACGCGGTGGCGCATTCACGTGGTGAAACATCTAGCCAGCTCCATGGAAATGTGGTCTCTTGCGCCTGATATGGGCTTGCAGTGTTTACAGGACATCCCTGTAGTACTGTCCAGTTACTGATGTGTGTGCAGGTACAACATGCTGACAAATCATTTCACGAATATAAAAGAATTAGGTGACCATATCTTTACCGGCAGAAGCAACCACTTCTGCTTTTTTGGGGGCTGATGATGGAGATTGCCGGCCGGAGTGGCCGTGCGGTTCTAGGCGCTAAAGTCTGGAACGGCGA
This sequence comes from Schistocerca americana, assembly GCF_021461395.2. NCBI lineage: Eukaryota > Metazoa > Arthropoda > Insecta > Orthoptera > Acrididae > Schistocerca > Schistocerca americana. The sequence goes on from NC_060125.1 coordinate 328,803,289, forward strand.
GACCGCTAAGGTCTCAGGTTCGAATCTGCCTTGGGCATGGATGTGTGACGTCCTTAGGTTAGTTAGGTTTAAGTAGTTCTACGTTATAGGGGACATGATCTCAGATGTTAAGTCCCATAGTGCTCAGAGCCATTAGAGCCTCAGCTGAAGATTTGTTGCGACGAAAGCTGAATTTCAAAGCCGCATATTGTTCCTCGCGTGTTATCGCCATTGCAACGGTAGGCTGCCCCTCACAGGGGGGAACCAGGAGTACCAACAACTACTACCACCGTTGATAACATAAGCGTTAGTGACCACGTAACCATCTTTTATATTGCCATAGCTGTGAATTGTCTTCTGAGGGGAATAGAGCTGTTATCAAACGCAACCAACTTGCAAGACGGCGGGGTCAACGCCGGGTAACGCAGAGGAGAATACGTCGGGAGACTGACCAGGGAAACCGTCGCTCCCGTGTCGACTTGAAAACGAGCGATCGTGAGATCAATAAACACGTTGGGGGCGCAAGGACTGCTCTGAGAACGATGGCCTGAAATTCATGCACCATCCTGTGGCACAAGTTAAGAGTGCGGTTGGACTGACCGAATGCCTGACAGCAGAAAGTTCGGAGATATCCATCCTGTTCACGACGTGTGCAGTGCGCCCAGCAATCAGGGAGGTCTGCACGTTGATGCGTTACAAAACAGTTAGGACAAGAAGGCAGACCCCGCTGTTTGCGCCGACTCGGCCGGAGTGGCTGCTCAGAGGTCACTCATACGTCCGAAACTGATGAATCACGACGCCGCCGTCGGGAAGAAGGCTTACGAAAATTCCGTCCCCATGGTGTTGGTTGAACCGCTGCAACCTGAGGATGATCCTTAAGACGTTCATTTGCTCCCTGCGCGATATCGTAAGAGTGCACGATTTTCAGTATGTCGCCCAAGGAAGTATTGCCTAGTGCGAGGGCTGCAGTGCGAACTTACGGTTCTGGAGCTAAATGGGCAACTACGTCACGAATTAGGGAACCATCTTCCCAGACGAGTTGGCGCAGGTGAAATTACAAGGACGACTAAGATCTTGCAAATCCGTCGCCCACGACCGACAGGACTGGCCGGGTTGCCTGTGGTACTGGTGGAAATGGAGGCATGGTACGACCATGTGGAACCGTTGTGAATAATAGTTCTACAGCAACGAACCCAGTTCCTCGAAAATGAGTGCTGAATTGGACAATCGGTTCACAGATCAAGTGGTTAGTATTACAGGTAAATAACAATTTAATGATAAGTGATAATTAATTGAAACCCCCAGTTCCCGATAGGTGTTGCTGATATACCTCGATTGGGACAGCTGACAATGTTTGCCCCGACCGGGACTCTTACGGGAATCGACACCCTTGTGTGTGCGAGTAATGAGTGCATGGACAAATATCTATTAGGTACATTACGTATGTTGATCGTGGACAGTTGGGAATGTGTCTCACGGGAAGCGTGCAAGGGATAAGTCCCTGCAGTCGCCCTATTCATCTGTGTCATCGGTGGCTCAGATGGATAGAGCGTCTGCCATGTAAGCAGGAGATCCGGGTTCGAATTCCGGTGGCGGCACACATTTTCAGCTGTCCCCATCGAGGTATATCAACAACACCTGTCTACAGCTGAGGGTTTCAATTAATTATCATTTATTCGAGAGAAGCTGCACGATCATGAATGGAATCTGTTCTTTCGAGAACAATTACCATCTTCATTTATTGATAAGTTAAAATAAAAATAAAAATCGAGGAAATAAATACTGCAATTTAAATCTTAAGGCTACAGTTTGGAGAAATGTGACTACAAGGTTACTTTTTTCAGACCACTGTAGTCAAACGTAGCCATTTAATATTCATATTGTGTATGGTGTCGGTGCTGCATGGATGCAAGATGGGATAGTAATCCGACAGATGGGTTCAGGGTGAAGCAGACGAACAGGCTGCGAGCAACGTGAAGCGGCAGCCCATACAACCCGATGAATTGCTGTGTCATTAACCTACGATCGGACGGCCACAAAGCAGCCCCTTTCCACAGCCTGAGACCCGCACTACCTGGCGGACGCGAGGAAGGCAGACCCAACGAATCGACCGACACACCGCACACTCCACTCGTCTAACAACCAATTTCCTGTGTCGGGCGGATGCGGCTTTCGCAGACCAATTTGGCTCAAACAGCCCAACTCAGCTGTCACATAGCAACCCGATGCCACAGACAACTCGGCTCTAACGTGTAGCTCCACTGTCTCAGCCCAACTGAGTTCATACCCAGAGATACACCACTCTGTCATCACTTCCTCCTAGGCTGACTTCGACCAAAGATGCTTACTGAACAAGTTGTAAATCGATATCAAACTCCAGCCAGTTGTGCCAAACGAGACACAAGCGAAGTAAAATATGGCGCCATGGCTCAACCTCCCGCCCTTAAATACAAATCAACTGGGGAGACAAGAAGTGGGCGGAATCAGGTGGTAGGCTCGCCTTGGCTGATGTGCACATTAAAGGTCCTACCGGTGGTCGGATGTTTGACCAACAAGTTGACCGGCAACAAAACCGTCACAATCAGGCATAATCCTCCGAAATGTGGGACGATCTTCCCAGGACGCCTCCCCCCCCCCCCCCCCCCTGAAGGACGCCCTCCCTCATTCCTAGCGTAGACCAGCCTATTTCGGTTACACCTCTACACTTGACGGCAATGGTTCATATCAGTGTTATATCGCGCAAGCTATCAATTTTCCTTACAGTCCTCGTGCATGACAGAAATGGATGTGAGGTCGTTAATATCCCTCCAAATTAGCCAGAGGAGAGTTGACAGGGTAAGCGAACAGGAGGGCAGCAGAGGTTACCATGGAAGCCCCATGTTTCGAGGAATTAAAGCACAAGTTCAGGCACGACAGGCTAGTATCCCAATTGCTAAGAGACTAATGATGATAAATCATCAATGTCGACTTTAGGTTGCGGTTAATCCTTTCGGCGAATGATTCCCGAGGGTAGTATGGGGTAGTGGTTACCTGTTTAATCCCGTTGCCAAAACAAAATTCCCTAAATGTCCTCTAGACAAACATGGGAGCGTTAACACTAACCAATGACTGCGGGGACCCAAACCGACCAAAAATGTTCCTGAGTTGGTCAATAGTTATCGCCGCAGTCACCTCCAGGCTTGGAATCAACCAAGCTAACATAGAAAAGGCATCTACGACCACTATGACATACGATTTCCTTTGTTAGTGCGTGGAAGTGGGCCGACGTAAACGATAAAGAGCTTATCGATCAGATGCTCTTCTCATTGCGACTGTGGAAAGCCCTTTGGGGACGCGTTGCTGGGTTTACTCATCTTCCATTCGTGGCACTTCCTAACCAACCGTCTGATATACTTGTAAAGCGTTCTCCAAACAAGATGCTGTTTATCCTTTTCAAGGGTCTTATGTAATCCCAAATGTCCTCCTACCAACGAGTCATGGAAGCAACGAATGACCGGCTTCTAAGCAAATAGTTGCTGACCTCTTCACCAAAGAGAATTGGTTTTTTTAAGTGTCCTCACAACCAGTCCTGATCCTACAGGAGCCTGAGATATTTAAATAATTGGGGAACCTCTGTTGATTGACCAGAATGTATTCCTCACGTTCCTCATCTTGGAATATCCGTCTACGTACATCGACAACTTGATTGTCGCCGTCTCCTACATGCCGCATCTTAAAGTGGAAGGCGGAAAATCTGACAGCCCATCTAGCAATCAGCCAAGTCTTCCTAGGCCGGGGTAGCACCCAACTAATCGCCTGTTTATCGATCTACAATTCAAACTCTCGATGTTCGAAGTAGAACTGAAAATTTTCGAGGGCAAATAGTACGGCCAATGCCTTGCACTCCGACAACGAGTAATTAAGAACGGCTTCCGTCAGTCGCCTAGATGCGAATGCCAATGGGCGCCTCACCACTTGGTCCTCCAAGAGGACACCCTTGTTACAGGCGCCGGTTTTCACGACGAACCCCTTGGTGAAGTCGAGAACTGCTAAGACTGGAGGGGGAGACTATGTCTTAACTGCCTCGAAGGCTGTTGTTGGCTTTCCCCCAAAACAAATTTCTCCTCCTTCCTACACAACCGGTTGAGGCGAACCACAAGCTGCCCAAAATTCGGAACAAAACGCCTAAAGTAGCTCACCATACCAATAAAACGGGCAATCTCCTTTCCATTACGCAGCTGGGGAAATTTCCTTAAGACGTGGATGCGTTGTTGATCGATACTAACCCGCTGTTCGGTTATCGAATGCCCCAGAAGGGAAATCTCCTGTCTAGCCAATTTAATCTTAGACGGCATGACCATTAAACCCACTTCCATAAGCCGGCAAAGTACAGTCCAGATATGCTCCAAATGACCCTCAAAACATAGACTGTAATTAACTAGATCATCCAGATAGTTAAAAACGCACTTGAATTTGAAGTCACTCATCTAGGGTCAAACAAATGCGACAGCACAGCAGCACCAGTAACAGGCCAACACGTACCCGATTAAATTCATTTAAGTTCCAATAGGAGAAAAAGGTGGTTAGATGTTTAGACTCCTCTGTCAATGGTATCTGATAGTACGCCTGGTTAAAATCAAGTACAGTGAAACAACAACCACCGGAAAACCACTATAAACAGTTGTAAAGGTCGGGAAGGGGTAACCGGTAATCGACTGCCGGGCGGAAATCCTACCCTTGGGCTTTGGGAACCAAGAAAATGGGCGAGGTGTGAGAGGATTGAGGGGATGTAGACAGCGAGATGACACCAACCCTCAATAATCCGTCAAGTTCATGCCGCAAAATCTTCATTTTGGGTGGTGAAAGTCAGTAGGAAGACTGTCGCACCGGTTCATATTTAATGAAGTTAGTCATCCGTAATTTGTCACTAAGCACGTCAGGAAACTGTGCTAACAGCCCCAACAACTGCTCACCGTGTTCACGTTCAAGATGATCAACCTCAAACTGACTGCGCGCCCTCTCATTTCGGCCTGCCAGCAGGAGCACAACACTATTCTCTCAACTGGGGCAAATTTGAAAGATAACGTACTGGTATTGAAATCTAACGTTATTCCAGTCTTCTGAATGAAATCGCACCCTAAAGTGAGGTTATGCATGGGTCCGAGACAAGCAAGAAGGTAACCGGCCTGGAAAAACGGCACACCGATAAACTCCTCTTAACATCTCCGCACAGAGGCAACCTTTGCCCATTAGCGACGCGACATCTCTGAGAGGACGGGCGGACATTAGATAACCTGCATAAGTGTACAGTCTCAAGGAACCACTCACAGAGAAAGAGAACTGCCAGAATCCAATAAGCCGCACAATGGTTGATGGCCAACCCTGGCCCAAATAAACGGGAAGTGCAGCTGGAGACACCGCAGGTTCGAGCGCACCACGGGCCGCGGGTGTGAGTCCCCACCTTGGGTGCCTGGCGTCGTTTATCAGGACGAGGAGGGCTAGCGACCGAACATTTCCAGACTTGATGGTCATGGGCACCACATCTGAAACACGCTCCCCCATTGCTCACCCTTGTTTGGGAAACTTTATCGCTGAGGTTGGTTCCCATTCTAACAAGGGGCTGGGTCACACTAACAAAAACAGCGCGCTGGAAGTCAGCGAACGAGAGCTTCTTAATGGAACTGAAGAGCTTCTGCCGGTCTCGAAAGCTGGTCGGACCGAGGGAAAAGGCCAGCCGAGAACTGTCCTCGGGTTTGTGCCCCACTGAAACGTTAGAGACCATTTCAGATTCCGACACTTCACCGTATAAGTCAACCATTGCCTCGCTGACCTGCTCTACATACTTGGATAATAATTCCTTAGCACCAGTTTTTTACGAATTCAGGGTGACAATTTCTCCTGTACCACCAGCTGCCTAAGTTGGCACATCGCAAGCTGTTCTTTTAATGTGTCAGAGAGAAGCACACTCGACATATCACGAGTCAACGGGTAAAGTAGGGCGAGTATCACAGGATGTGGGGCCCCAATGCATCGGCCTGTAATTTGAGTCACACTACCAACCACAATAATTGCTGTGTATTAACATTGTTTAATAAACACGTGACCAGATTAGGCAACCGGGCAAAACTCATGCTCGACCAATTACTCGGGCCACCAGTACCTACTTGGCAATGTACTGCTTGACCGCCCGAGACGTTCTCTGAACAAATGGCCTCTCTCCCACTCTCTGATCCTAACGGCGCAGCTCCTTCTTCAATTTTACCAACACCTCAGCACACTAAGCGAGGCGTGACGATTCTGCTGAATTAATTTGTAGCAACTTAAGATCTTACACCCTACTCCCTAAATGCACTAAATGGTCCCGAATTCGCCCGACATGCTTCCCAGTGGGATGACCCTTCTACAGACAGGCAACGTTCTGACTGAGTTGTTTCATCGCTGCGGAAACAGTATCAGGAGCTTGTCCTACCTCGCCAACTGTGTTCCCGGTCATCGAAAGCGACGCCGTTAACGCTTCTCGCTGTCTGCCCGCCAATTCAAGCACACTTTCCTGTGCGTCCGCAAGACGGATGTTGAGTTCGTGTTGAAGTTGGTCCTTTTTTTTAGGAGGTCAATACCGGGGCAGCCTCTCAGTTCCAGGCGCGACACCGTTACTGAAACACTTAAGCACTAATTAAACAACAATTAATGAAAGTACCAAACCTGGTTACAGGTGAACACTAGATCAAATTGCATGAGACAATAACCAAACCAAGCCGCCTCACTGGTAAAAGAAAGTGATCACGCTCTTCTACCAATTCTGAAACAGCCAGTCGGGAGTTAAGGGAAACGGGAAGGACTGGGCTGACAAATCAACTGGTTATCATTTCATGCAAATAACAATTGAATGGTAAAGTTAAAATTTAACTTAAAATCAAAGAAATAAATACTGCAACTTGAATGCCAAGGCCACATTTTAAAAGAAATATAACGTGCTTTTATTAATAATTATAAAAGGGCCAGCTGTGTATAAGTTCAGGTGATATTACCAATTTAAATCTTAATGCCACAGTTGGAGAAATATGACTAACTTACAAGGTTACTCTTAGTAAAACAAAGCCACACTTAACACTGATCTCGTGTTGGTGCTGCATGGATGCAAGACGTGCCTTGAGATGATAATTTTCAAATAAACAGTCGGATGGTGTGCGTATCTGGCAGATCGGTCCAGGATGAAGCAGACGAACCAGACTGCGGACAACGTGAAGCTGCAGTCCATACAACCCGAAAAATTTTGGTGTCACTTATCAACGATCGCACGGCCATAAAGTTGCCCCTTTCCACAGTTGGAGGCCAGTTTGATCCCAAAACCCCTCTCAATTAATCAATCAACAAACACTCTTGAGGTCCGCACTAGTTCCAAACACCACTCGTCCAACAACCAATTTCCTGTCTCGGAGGGATGCAGCATCGCAGATCAACTTGGCTCAAACAGCCCAACTCAGCTCTTACATAGGAACCCGATGTCACTGACTTCTCGGCTCTCACCGTGCAACCCAGCTGTCTGCCCACCCAGAAACACACCACTCCGCCAGCACTTCCTCCTAGGCCGACTTCGACCAAAGATGCTTACTGAACAAATAGTAAATCGATAGCAAACTCGAGCCAGTGCCGCCTGACAAGACCCAAGCGAAGTAAAACAGGGTGCCACGGCTCAAGAGGATCCAACTTCTCAAGTATGTAAAATGTCTCCGAGGAAGCCTGGGAATGGAGGAGTGACCCTTGGAGATCATCATCAGAAATGCGAAAAGTGGCTAAGTGTTGTTTTAGCTGCTGCAAATACATGTCCCAATCCACCTTGGTATCGTTAAACGGCGGAAATGTGATTGGGGGGAACCATCTGGGACGTGACCACCCTCGGGAATGGTTGTGAAACTTGTATCTACAATCTTTCTAACAGAAGCAGAATTTCCTGACGCAAAAGGTCCGTTCACTGCTGGAACTGCTGTCGGAACTGCTATTGCAAATTCCTGCTGCAGGAGCAGCTGTTGCTGCTGTTTTTCACGAGTTGTACAGGTTTTGCGTCCATAATGCACTGTTGGTCCTTCACCTCGTCACCAGCTCCAGCAACCGGAATCGAGAGACCCGGTTCAATGCAGACACAAACAACAGGGACGACTGGCAACACAACCGCAAGTTGAAATACAAAACCAGAGAGCAAAACCAAATCGGATACCAAAACGTAAAAGCTGTCAGTGACCAGAGTAACGAGCGTTGTCAGACCACGATTGTGCTCTGAGCCAGGCGCTGTTTATAGGACCACGGTGAGCGCCGATAGGCCGGCGCGCCGGTCGTTGCCTACGCATACCGCTGTGGCGGAGACAGCAGCACTCGCAGGTTATAGGGGCGCTGCCTAGCGGCGGTCGTCTACGTCCATGCCACCGTAGGGCTGTTCAAATTGTCGGACTGGGATACCAGAGTTTATGTACAGTCTGTATCCTGCTCCGAATACTGATTGTAGGTTTACAATGATGCCCGCAGCAGCTTCTCAGTGTTCAGGTGAATTCTAGTGTAGGATGTCAGAAATGGTATCGCATACACCTCCTGTGACTTCCTTCCTGTTTTAATGCTGGTCGACGCACTCAGTGGCAATGAATTGCATTATCTGCGCCACAAACAAATCTAAGAGTCGCAGTTTCCGCCTTATTCACTGAATTTCTTGTCCTATCCCTAAACTAAAAGTACATGTCAAGGATACACATGCAGAAAGCTGTGACCAACAAATTAAAGATGGTTCCCAAAGGGGAGCTTATAAAGAACTTTTGCTTTCCTACGTATCACTTCAAGCGGATCATATTTGTTACTCAGTAAACAGAAAACACTTACACTTCCTTTATGTCGAATTTATCATAGCCTTACTCTCGGAAGAAACCTATCACTCTGTGTTCAGTCCGTACTCATGCCCATGGTGAGATGTGAACCCACGACTTGGCTTCAAGAGGCAGTGGCCTCATCCCGAGATCAGGCAGTTTCCAAACTTAGCTCTCCCGCATATTTTTGCCCTTCATGCTTCTGGCGGCTAGTTAACTACTGCAATTTGTTAGGAACGCCACGATGTACGGATGCACCTCATACGTGTTTCTTCAATTCTATTATCGTACTTTATCGGCCCAGTTATATTTCAACATCGCTCTGTAACACTGTTTTTAGAAACTGTTGGATTCTTTTACTTCAGTTTCCCCGTCGGCTTATTTTCACATCTGTACAATGATGCATTGTTGACATAAAGTTTGAGAAATTTCTCCCTTAGTTGTTGTTTTTTTTTTTTTTTTTTTTTTTTTACCGCAGGCGTCTCCAGATCTCGTAATGTGTCTTACCCAATTTCAAAGTTTGGTGAATTGTTATTCTCCGCGCCAATTTTTCACAACTCTTCTTCACTTGTGTCTCCACAGTTGTCATCCTTTTCCAATATCTGCGGAGTATCAAGTCGATTCAGTTCAATATATGCTTCTTCGAATGCTGTATAACAACTAACAATATTCAGACTTAAATGATAACGGCCATTCAGAATTCAGACAGGAATCAGACAGGGCAATTGTCTGTCATCCATCCTGTTTAAAACCACATTGGAGAAAGTAAGGCTGTAACACGATTGTAATACGATGGAGGGATAGAGGAGTACTTGTGTAAGGGAGAAAATTCGTTACCTAACTATTGGAATATCTATCATTCACGGAATTCTAAGATTACAGACTACAAACAAAAAACACTCAGAACATGCTTAGGAATACTCCATCTGATTGCAGGAAAGGTGGTACCTAATACACGATAAAAACATCCATTACATCAGTTTGGAAAACGTAGTGCATCTGAAACAAAAGTCTTTGAGGCATTTTGTGACAAAGTCATTTATACAGCAAAAAGATCGTTACAAATCAGAGCCAGACACCTTCAGGAAGCACATAATTTGCGAATAACCTTTCATTCATTAGGATAACTCACTTCGATCTGTGCAAACAGTTTTACGGCCAGCATGTTTTGTTCACGCTCTATCTTGAGGAAAGGTGGTAACCAGAACGGATTAAGTACAAAATAGGCAACGAAACAACTTAAAAGGTGAACGTAAGATGTAGGTTAACGCAAGGTCTGTACACCAAGAATAATTATGGCCTCCAAAGCAAAGATAATTTCGTTACACACATAAGTGAAAATCAAAGTGCAGTATTGTTCCGTATGTTTCATCTCAAGGAAGGGAAGCAAAGTATAAAAAGCAAAGATAATTTCATTACACACATAAGTGAAAATCGAAGTGCTGTGTTGTTCAGTATGTATCATGTCAAGTAAGAAAAGTAAACTGGCGGCCAGCCCGCCCGGTTGGCCGTGCGGTCTAGAGCACGACTTTCCGGGCACCAGGAGCGCCCGGTCCCCGTCACGAATCCGCCCGGCGGATTTGGGTCGAGGTCCGGTGAACCGGCCAGTCTGTGAATGGTTTTAGGCGGTTATCCATCTGCCTCGGCGAATGCGAGCTGGTTCCCCCTATTCTGCCTCAGTTACACTATGTCGGCGATTGCTGCGCAAACAAGTTCTCCACGTACGCGTACACCACCATTATTCTACCACGCAAACATAGGGGTTACACTCGTCTGGTATGAGACGTTCCCTGGTTGGTCCACCGGGGGCCGAACCGCACAATAACCCTAGGTTCGGTGTGGGGCGGCGGAAGGCTGAAGTGGACTGCGGTAGTCGTCATGGGGTTGTGGACCACTGCAGCTGCGGCGGGGACGGAGCCTCTCCGTCGTTTCTAGGTCCCCGGTTAACATACCCCGTGGTCTAGGGGTAGCGTCTTTGATTCATAATCAAAACGTTTTCGGTCCCGGGTTCGAACCCCGCCACTGCCTAAATTTTTATAAATAATCAGCATTGGCGGCGGAAGACTTCCGGCATAAGAAGTCAACTTTATTCTGCCAACGGCCTTGTGAAAGAGGGCGGAGGAGCGGATAGAGGTTCAGGGCACACTCTTGTCCTAGGGGTGGGAAATTGCCCCTAAAGGCGGAAGAATCAGCAATTATCAACGACATGAGGATGCAGAAGGCAATGGAAACCACTGCATTAAAGACACGTAACGTGCATCCACAGCACATGTGGCCTGTAATTGAAGAAGTGTCATGATGATCTTTCCATTGGCAAAAGATTCCGGAATAGTCCCCCCATTCGTATCTCCGGGAGAGGATTGCCAAGGGGGAGGTTACCATGAGAAAAAGATTGAATAATCAACGAAAGGATAACGTTCTACGAGTGGGGGCGTGGAATGTCAGAAGCTTGAACGTGGTAGGGAAACTATAAAATCTGAAATGGGAAATGCAAAGGCTCAATCTAGATATAGTAGGGGTCAGAGAGGTGAAGTGGAAGGAAGACAAGGATTTCTGGTCAGATGAGTATCGGGTAATATCAACAGCAGCAGAAAATGGTATAACAGGTGTAGGATTCGTTATGAATAGGAAGGTAGGGCAGAGGGTGTGTTACTGTGAACAGTTCAGTGAACGGGTTATTCTAATCAGAATCGACAGCAGACCAACACCGACAACGATAGTTCAGGTATACATGCCGACGTCACAAGCTGAAGATGAACAGATAGAGAAAGTGTATGAGGATATTTTAAGGGTAATGCAGTATGTAAAGGGGGACGAAAATCTAAAAGTCATGGGCGACTGGAATGCAGTTGTAGGGGAAGGAGTAGAAGAAAAGGTTACAGGAGATTATGGGCTTGGGACAAGTAATGAAAGAGGAGAAAGACTAATTAAGTTCTGTAACAAGTTTCAGCTAGTAATAGCGAATACCCTGTTCAAGAATCACAAGAGGAAGAGGTATACTTGGAAAAGGCCGGGAGATACGGGAAGATTTCAATTAGATTACATCATGGTCAGACAGAGATTCCGAAATCAGATACTGGATTGTAAGGCGTACCCAGGAGCAGATATAGACTCAGATCACAATATAGTAGTGATGAAGAGTAGGCTGAAGTTCAAGACATTAGTCAGGAAGAATTAATACGCAAAGAAGTGGGATTCGGAAGTACTAAGGAATGACGAGATACGTTTGAAGTTCTCTAACGCTATAGATACAGCAATAAGGAATAGCGCAGTAGGCAGTACAGTTGAAGAGAAATGGACATCTCTAACAAGGGCCATCACAGAAGTTGGGAAGGAAAACATAGGTAAAAAGAAGGTAGTTGCGAAGAAACCATGGGTTACAGAAGAAATACTTCAGTTGATTGAAGAAAGGAGGAAGTATAAACATGTTCCGGGAAAATCAGGAATACAGAAATACAAGTCGCTGAGGAATGAAATAAATAGGAAGTAAAGGGAAGCTAAGACGAAATGGCTGCAGGAAAAATGTGAAGACATCGAAAAAGGTATGATTGTCGGAAGGACAGACTCAGCATACAGGAAAGTCAAAACAACCTTTGGTGACATTAAAAGCAACGGTGGTAACATTAAGAGTGCAACGGGAATTCCACTGTTAAATGCAGAGGAGAGAGCAGATAGGTGGAAAGAATACATTGAAAGCCTCTATGAGGGTGAAGATTTGTCTGATGTGATAGAAGAAGAGACAGGAGTCGATTTAGAAGAGGTAGGGGATCCAGTATTAGAATCGGAATTTAAAAGAGCTTTGGAGGACTTACGGTCAAATAAGGCAGAAGGGATAGATAACATTCCATCAGAATTTCTAAAATCATTGGGGGAAGTGGCAACAAAACGACTATTAACGTTGGTGTGTAGAATATATGAGTCTGGCGATATACCATCTGACTTTCGGAGAAGCATCATCCACACAATTCCGAAGACGGCAAGAGCTGACAAGTGCGATAATTACCGCACAATCAGCTTAACAGCTCACGCATCGAAGCTGCTTGCAAGAATATTATACAGAAGAATGGAAAAGAAAATTGAGAATGCGCTAGGTGACGATCAGTTTGGTTTTAGGAAAAGTAAAGGGACGAGAGAGGCAATTCTGACGTTACGGCTAATAATGGAAGCAAGACTAAAGAAAAATCAAGACACTTTCATAGGATTTGTCGACCAGGAAAAAGCGTTCGACAATTTAAAATGGTGCAAGCTGTTCGAGATTCTGAAAAAAGTAGGGGTAAGCTATAGGGAGAGACGGGTCATATACAATATGTACAACAACCAAGAGGGAATAATAAGAGTGGACGATCAAGAACGAAGTGCTCTTATTAAGAAGGGTTTAAGACAAGGCTGTAGCCTTTCGCCCCTACTCTTCAACCTCGAGGAAGCAATGATGGAAATAAAAGAAAGGTTCAGGAGTGGAATTAAAACACTAGGTGAAAGGATATCAATGATACGATTCGCTGATGACATTGCTATCCTGAGTGAAAGTGAAGAAGAACTAAATGATCTGCTGAACGGAATGAACAGTCTAATGAGTACACAGTATGGTTTGAGAGTAATTCGGAGAATGACGAAGGTCATGAGAAGTAGTAGAAATGAGAACAATGAGAAACTTAACATCAGGATTGATGGTCACGAAGTCAATGAAGTTAAGGAATTCTGCTACCTAGGCAGTAAAATAACCAATGACGGACGGATCAAGGAGAACATCAAAAGCAGACTCGCTATGGCAAGCCGGCCGAAGTGGCCGCGCGGTTCTGGCGCTGCAGTCCGGAACAGCGAGACCGCAACGGTCGCAGGTTCGAATCCTGCCTTGGGCATGGTTGTGTGTGATGTCCTTAGGTTAGTTAGGTTTAACTAGTTCTAAGTTCTAGGGGACTAATGACCTCAGCAGTTGAGTGCCATAGTGCTCAGAGCCATTTGAACCATTTGAATCGCTATGGCCAAAAAGGCATTTCTGGCCAAGATAAGTCTACTAATATCAAATACCGGCCTCTATTTGAGGAAGAAATTTCTGAGGATGTACGTCTGGAGTACAGCATTGTATAGTAGTGAAACATGGACTGTGAGAAAACCGGAACAGAAGAGAATCGAAACATTTGAGATGTGGTGCTATAGACGAATGTTGAGAATTAGGTGGACTGATAAGGTAAGGAATGAGGAGGTTCTGCACAGAATCGGAGAGGAAAGGAATATGTGGAAAACACTGAATGAGGAGAAGGTACAGGATGATAGGACATCTGCTAAGACATGAGGGAATGACTTCCATGGTACTAGAGGAAGCTGTAGAGGGCAAAATTGTAGAGGTAGACAGAGATTCGAATACGTCAAGCAAATAATTGAGGATGTAGGTTGCAAGTGCTACCCTGAGATGAAGAGGTTATCACAGGAAAGGAATTCGTGGCGGGCCGCATCAAACCAGTCAGTGACTGATGACCAAAAAAAAAAAAAAAAAAAAAAAAATACAACGGTAGCTTTTAGGACATGAAGGTCGAATAAAACTGAATATCTCCACAGACAAGAAGAGATGATAAACGTTCTTCAAGAGAAGTCTTTGATTATGTGGGTATATTGTAACAATGATCAGCAGTAAAGCCAAGAAAATTTTCAACTGTATTTCTTCATGGCTTATTTCATTACAAAAAGCTCAGTAATACCATGTCAGCTAAAACTTCTCTGTGAAAAACCGAGTAACTACGTAATTCGCATAATGATGATAAAATCGTAAAACATAAAACAAATGTTTGGATCGAACCGAGGAAATTTGGACTAAGGAAGTGTTACGAATCTCAGTGACATTCAGAAGGAAGAAGAACAAAACCTGAGCACACCTGATGAGAAAGAAAAACCTCAGTGGAGAAATGAAATTCCGAGAGGTTGAAAGTAGATCATATCAACTGTTCTATCCCGTCCGAAACAGACGGAATAGAAGGTGGTCATAGGCACGCGTGACCGTGTAAGTCACAGAGGAACGCAGACGACAGAATTATTGTAATGCTCCATCATCGTTTGCATACAGCAGTCCATTCGATATACCTGCCTGACAGGGAACGTTTCGACCACAGCAGCGCCGTCCGCAACAGCGCCTGGTCCGCTCTCTTCCTCTCTCCAGCGGCTGCAGCCGCCGCGGGCTACCTTCTAATTGCAGCACTCGTCTCGCGCCGTCCACAATGGAGCCAGCTCGTCCCATTGTTCTCCGCGACGTGCGAACTCTTTTCTTCTCGTCTCCCCGCTGCGCCCTTCTTCCTACTTGACACAGCGGTCGTTACGATGGCCTATGTGCTTCCTTCTCTCGCGGGCTCATTTCCTTGTCTCTATCCGAACTGTTGTGAACATCGAACATAGTTCACGGCCGAATTGTGCTTTCTTCTTGAATACTTTATTTTCGAAGTGCTATAATGTTCACGTCTACTTCGGACAGTTACCTATGATTACTTGTAATTTTGTTTCATTTATAATGAATAGTTAGGAAGTAATTTATCTTGATGTAGAATGCCAAAATAGATTAATTTAGCGCACTTTGTGCGGATCATTTTCGCGAAAGCTTACTATAACTTGCATTACATTATTAGGTTTGCAAAGAAAACAAACTTTCCCTGGCCGGCAGCTATGGCTGAGCGGTTCTAGACGCTTCAGTCCGGAACCGGGCGGCTGCTACGGTCGCAGGTTCGAATCCTGCTTCGGGCATGGATGTGTGAATGACGTCGAAAAGACACAGGAGTCATCAGGTAGAAATCAAATGTCTTTTGCCATATTACTGCTTTTTAAGATCTTAAAACGCGAACCACGTCATCCGCTAAAATGTCCGGCAAAGCGAGTGGCAGCCCGACCCTGAGAGGTAAGTGGCTAACATAGGGGCAGAGGATAAGGAAATCTCTGACTGTTAATGGCTCTGTGCAGGGTCGTCACTCAACAAGTGGCGGTGACTAAGGTGGCAGTGCCCTATTCGCAATTGAGCTAACATTACTTCCTCACGGCGTGACGGCCGCGAGGAAGTCGACCAGGCTGTTGGGAGAGGTTTAACTTCTCTGAGTTTGTTCCCATGAAGGAAGCACCAATGGTCATGCCAAAGTGACGTGATACGCCGATAGACAAAAGTACAAATATCTTGCGAGGGAATAGAGTAAGAGGCGGGCCGACCGAGAAGAACTGCGGCCTTGGCAGCAGAATCAGTAGCGACATTCCCAGGCACGCCAACATGGCCAGAAACCGACAAGAATATCACTTGGTCTCCCCCCTCCGGGAACAATTGGAGGCAGTCCTGGATACGTCGAACGATTGGGTGGACTGAATCGGTATCATCTAGACTCTGAAGGGCACTGAGGGAGTCAGAGCAGATCACACAGCGAGTGACGTAGTGAACAGCCCGATAGAGGGCAAAAGTCCCATATTTGAAATTTTCCCTGTGAAAACGTCGCTGTATGCTGGCTACTTACGCAACTCGATTTTTTGAAAACAACACAGTTTCATAAAAGCGACCCAACTAAATGCAACTTTTTACTCGGAAATGTATCTATGGGGAACAATCAGTTGTCATGCAAAATTCCTTTTTTTCTAAAATACTATGTAACAGCATCTTTAACTAGTTCGATGAACCCTCTCCCAGGCACTTAAGTGTGAGCTACAGCGTAGTATTATTTATTGCTCTTTCTGATCTATTGTGCTAGATCATGATGCTAAAATCATCAGCAAAGACCACAATTTCGGTTTCATCTGTATAGGTTGGAAGGTCATTTATAAGTGACCATAACGGTAGTGGTCCTAGAATTGATTCCAGTGGTTATTATGAGTAACATAATTATTTTTTGAGCTAACACATGACGTTTCACCATTTATAAACTTGGAAACACAAATCTTTAAGCAACAACGATCTGAAGTGTAAAAGAACTTAAAGATTTATAGATGAAATTGCCCTGTCATAATGATTTGTAAGGTACTCTCATTTTCGCTACCATACTGGAACGAAATAAAAGTTATAAAGCAGACAAATGGTGCTTTCTCCTAAAGCAGAAGGCAGTAGTGCCGTAATCTACGAAATTGTAACTTTGCTCAGTTACGTAAGAGCATTTGTCATACATTCATTCAACTTAGCCTCTGGTAGACGAGAAAAATTGGTAAACACGAAGACGTTTCTAAAAGAAAGCTTCGAGTTTGAACCACATCTTCACCTTTTGTGATGAATCTTGGAAACCTCTATCGGCACTGTTGGCATGATACCTAACCATTTTTGGAGTTTTCCTCCGGTAATGTCCTCAACCTCCAGCACTTGCTAAATATATGTGTAAGTGAACTCCCGATAGTCAACGAGCTGCTAATTTGTCCTTATTAAAGAAAAAAATAGAAGCATTTGTCGTAAGAATTGTACTCTGAGTCCCTACAAGCATGCCGTTTTTTCAGAGCACATGTATCGCCATCCGCGAAAAAGAGGGTGTTTCTCCGAAGAATCGTCAGGCGTGGTTTCTCTGGTGTTTCAGCAGATATCTGCTGTTTTGTTTTGCAACGAGTAGCTGGAGTCAGCCGAAACAAATGTTGCTCATCACGTCTTTCGTGAGAGGCCCAGTACCGGTGAGAAGCGCCAGTTCGAGTCTTGTTGCATGCAAAATGATTTCTGAAGTGGCATTTTACTTGTCCATTAGACAGAGCGGTGTCAAAGAAGTCTGTTACGATATTCGTTTTAGCATTATGTAGGGACTGTAAAACAGGAGTAACGAGTCTCCAGCAGAGGCAACACTGCAATGAGCCGCGCTGACTGCTATTGCCATGCAGATGCGCGCTGCTCAGTCGCTACTAGAGTACTGATTATTCATCGGGCTTCACTATCAGTAAAACGAATATCGCGCTATACTAACCTCTAGTGGTCCGTCGAATGATGATTTAAAATTCATATGTAAAAATAATTTTGTTCGAAACGAAAAAGCCAGACACTAGGGAACGTATGAAAGACGTGAAAGCAGAATTGGTTTCTGCTGACGCCAGCTACATCTTGCGAAATCGAAATTGCAATTATCTGCTGAACATCAGAAAAAGTGCACCTGATATCGCACAGCAGAGACATCCAGCACAAACTATACAGGGTGGCTCATTAACTATTGCCACCAAGAATAACTGCGAAAGTATGATATGAGCTGAAAAGTTTGTGGGACAAAAGTTGCATGTGACAACGGGGACCATAATATGACATCGGTTTTTGTAGCTAGGTGGGCTCGCTTCAGAGATTTGAAGGACAACTTTGTTTTCTTAAATGGGATCCTATAGTTTGTTAATTATTTTCTGATAGAGGCTAACGAGACGAATCGATTGATGTGTAACAGTAAGGTCTTTGAAGGTCAACTAAGGTCACAAGGGTGGCATGAACGTCTATTGGTATCAATACAGTGCTGCAATCTTCTCATCATGTACTGAGTGGTATTACTTACCACATCGGCACTTATCGTAGCACATGCTTTGGCAGTTATCTCTCGCAAATCTTCAGATGTAGTTCAGACGTCTTTATAAACATTGCCTATCACGAATCCTCACTACAAAAAAACCAGAGGCGTCAAGTCAGGCGAACGAGCTTGCCACGACACATCTCTTCCGCGTCCAATCCAACGATCTGGGAATTGTCTTTGCAACTCATTTCTAGCCATCAGCTGAAAATTTGCCGGACACCCACCGTGTTGATACCACATTCTTCTGTTCCTTGTTCCTAAAGATTTTTCTTACAATAACAGACCTCATGTTTCTTGTTGGAATGTTGTGTACTTCCTACCATTAAGATTTCCTTCGATGAAATTCTGTCCTATAATTCTGTCCTCCAGAATCCCACACCATACATTCACCGACCAAGGTCTTTGGTGTGCAACTTGCCACAGGCAACATGGATTTTCAGTTGCCCAATAATGCATGTTATGCAAATTAATATATCCATGGTTCGTGGATGTAGCCTCGTCAGTAAATAAAATCAAATTGGTAAATGTGCCATCCCTCTGCTTCTGAAGATGAGCCCATCGTTAGAATTCAATGCGACGCATACAATCCGTACCAGTTAATTCTTGGAGGAGACTGATGTAAGGATGATATTTATGGCGATGCAGAATACGATCAACACTACTGTTGCTCATGCCAGATTCCCTTGCGATTTAACGCGAACTAACACAATGATCTCGAACCATAGTGGCATGAGTACCACTTTCCGTTTCCTCGTTAGTAACTTTCCTTTCCCAGATATGTTTCCGATGTGCTAAACATTCACTTGTTCTCAATTTATCATACACTAATTTAAATGTACGACGTTAAAGTGAGTACGTTGAGAAAAATTTTCAGCGTATAAGTCTCTACCTCTCACTGAACTTCGTTGGCATTCTCCGTAGATGATAAGCATATTGACTTTTTCTTCGAAGGAATTCATCATTCACATTCGCTTGATTCGACGATACTTGTCTTACCGTTCCTATTAGTGTTGTATTGTGAAACCGTCGAATGGTGTTTACATGTCAATGGCACGTTAGACGGATACGGCGTATTCAGCGAATATTTACTATTTGCACGATATAGGAGAGAGAATTGCCAGAGCATGTGCTCCGATAAGCTGTGAAGTGATAAGGATTACCATTCAATCCATAGTAAGAAGATTGCAGCACTGCATAGATACCAATGATCATCATTTCGAACACCTTCAGTAAATGGACGTTCATGCCACCTTTTTGACCGTTGACCTTCAAAGACCATACTGTTACACATCATTCGATTCGTCTCGATAGCTGCTGTCAGAAAATACGTGCCAAACTATGGCATTCCATTTAAAAAAACAATAAGTTGACCTTTATATCTCTGACGTGACTCCACCTAGCAACAAAAACCCAATATCATATTATGGCCCCCGTTGTCCCATGTAACAATTGTCCCACAAACGTTTCAGCTACTATCTTACTTTCGGAATTATTCTAGGTGGCAATAGTGACTCACCATGTATATAGAGCGACAGAGTGCCCCTAACCGCTACCGTTTTGTGCAGCCCACAATTTTATAACTGACCGTTATCAACCACGAGCGAGATTTCGCATTCTCGCAGTCGCTAGTCGAAACTGTTATTCCAAAACAAAAACTGAATGAATCTTATAGGAAATTTAATGCAGTTGAATTTTGTATTGGGGTTAGGCTTTTGCTAGAGGCTATAGTTTTCGAGTTGTTCAAAAAACCATACAAAACTGACCTCCCACACTTAGCTCCCACCGGTCAGGATTTCTAGTATGTTGTTCATAGCTCTACCTCCTACCCCTGTACATATGAAACTTCCTGGCAGATTAAAACTGTGTGCCCGACCGAGACTCGAACTCGGGACCTTTGCCTTTCGCGGGCAAGTGCTCTCCAACTGAGCTACCGAAGCACGACTCACGCCCGGTACTCACAGCTTTACTTCTGCCAGTACCTCATGTCCTACCTTCCAAACTTTACTTGTAAAGTTGTACTTGCACCTAGCAATGATAGCAGGTCCAGACAGCAATCCATAATATTCACTATCACTAATCACACTGTTCATCAGAGTTTATAGGCAGAAATTAAACATGTCCTAGTGGCGCCAATCATGTAGAAAAAGTGCAAGTAACAGTCCATAATATTCACTATCACTAATCAGACAGTTCATCAGCAGAAATTAAACATTTTTAAGTGTCACACATCAATGTTGAACAGGTGCAGGTGTGAACAACAGTTTGAATGCACACGCAATTGCTTTTACAAAATTATTATCAATGCTCTTACACTAAACAGACAAATTATAAGAAACACATAAATGATATCAGATCATTGTCATATTAACTATTACAAATACACAAATATCAGTAAACCTATGATATTTATGGGTGTCAGTGCAAGCCACTACAAACAAGTAAGATAATATCTAGGAGATAGTTCGGTACCAATTTGGGATTGGGAAAGGAAAACACACAAAACACACTCACTCATCTTTCGTCCACATTAGTGCTACTGTGTAATTGAATAGTGTTAACTGTGTAAATGCAATTCCGTCAAAGGTTTGATGTTCGACATGTGTATCAAGTAGTAGTGGCAGCAATATATAACAGTCAATAATAGTTAGTCAACGTCATAGTCATCATGTCAAGACCAATGTTTGCCAAGCCAGATCAAAATGTACAGTTGCTGAACAACTGTCAGTGTGCCAAGATATGCAAATACTTCCTCTCTCCAAAATAAAGTATATACTGCTTAGTGATTTAACAAAGTGTGTGTGTAGACTATCTTCCTTCTACTTGAGTGTTCTAGTCTGCCAACTTCATCTTCCTTGTTCCATATAAACCAACAAAAAAAATATGCTCCTCACTTACTTTGCCTCTTATCCATCAAAACTCCAATAATCTTCAGCATCACATAATCTCAATACTTCAATAATACCTCTTACATCGATACATATAAATCTTATCATCAACTTCACATAATCTCAATACCTCAATAATACCTCTTCAATACATCGATATATATAAACCTTATCGCTAATATCATTTCACTTCCGTAACAACTCTTTCCCTAGTCAGTCTCCTCGAACAAGTACAGATAAAATTCTAGTGCAAACTTCAATTCATCATCCCATACAATCTGAAGACACAATGTCCACACACAATCTCTGTGTAGTCCGCCTGACCCATATCTTCTACTCATTATGAATCATAAAATACATTTTGGTTACCTTGTCCATCATCAAATAAAAGAAATGCATACATGACCTCTAACAGACTTTAGTTCGAATAACTCTCAGTAATTAAGTACGATTACAGAGTGTGAATGATCATAATATTTCACAGTGTGTACACCACTTCACGAATCATGGCACAAGCAAACATGTGGAGTATTTTTTGTGTCAAGTGTCACTTACTATTTCAATTGCTCACGAAGAATGCAGTGTAATAACTGTCAATGGTCTAAACCTAATGTTGGTATGTCATGTCGTTAGCTTCCTTCCTAGTAACATAAATTTATACAGCTTCCATAAAACCTCCAGCTCATGTGACTTCTATCAAGTTTCTTGTATTAATGTCGTTCGTCGAATTATAGCAGTTCATTTTCTTATCTTAAAAATATAAGGCACTGAGCGTAAGCAAAACATGCAATAGCGAGTAAATATACCAGTAGAGAACAGAATGTCAACAAGTGGATGCAGCACAATTCCTACAACGAGGCTCTGCCAAGCGAACAATCTATAATTAATACCATAGTGTGACCTAAACTCCATGTTCATACACAGTATGTGAGCATTTCTATATACGCACAGAATTTACCTGAAGTCCTTAAATATTTTATAGAACCGTATCCTGAAAAATACTGAACGTTAATAACATAATTTATCAAGTCACTATAGCTTTATACTGAATTTATTCGGAGAATTTAGACTGTGTATTTGTTTACGGCTGTCAGTGCATTCGCACTTAGCGGTCGATCAGCTGTAGGCCCGTGACGTACGAAGTAATTGTTTGCGGTCAACGACTGCCTTGTGCGGCGCGCAGACTTGACTGTTGCTTTGAGTATGTGCTGCCGCCAAAACACAGCGCGGCATCCTTGTATTCTCTGCATGTTTACGTATAACTGTTGGTTTCTCGAAAGTATGTCATTCCACAAAAATTTTAACGTTAGTATATGATGTATTCCCTTAGAGCGTCGAGATTTAAGAGTTTCTACTTCGACAGTGTTATCATGAATAATTTTGCGAATTCTATATGGTTCGATATAAAGCAGAAAAAATTTGCGACACAAGCCTTCTGCCTTGTGAGACAAACGATGAGACTTAATTAATACCTTTTGGCCAACTGAAAAAGTTTTTAAACGACCAGGACGTTTTGCTGAATTCTCTCTTCTAGCAGCCACAGATGCAATATTTTGTAGAGCCAGGTTCACAACTTCAGAATGCCGCAGTTTCCGTGTAGGCGGAAAAGGAACGATTTCAGAAATGCGATTTGTCGGTGCTTTGTTTTTTAATATCAGGATAGATGGTAAAGAAGTTGAGTCATTAGGAAGTTCATTCAGAATGTTTTGAAAAATATGAAGATACTGATCCCAAGTTCTGTGATTCTGATGACAATAAAGACGACACAATTTATTGATTTCCTTCATCCATCTCTCTGAAGCGTTAGATTGAGGGTGAAAAAGTGAAATGAAAATTGGTTTAATCTTACGACGCCGTAGAGTACGAAGCCAAATTTTAGAGCGAAACTGTGATCCATTATCTGATATAACCTTATCAACATGACCCACTTCTTTGAGAAAATGTTTGATGAAAGCATTAGATACTGAACGAGCTGTTGCTTTGCGTAAAGGTGTGAGACACACACATTTTGATGTCAGTTCCACTGCTACGAAAATGTACGCAAAACCATTAGTAGAACGAGCCACTGAACTGAACAAATCGACTGCAGCCATGTCCTTTAATTTCGCTGGAATGATAGGAAACAACGGTGCTCTGTGAGAAATAGTTGGCGGCTTAGCCTTTTGACTCTCTTTGCATTTGGCAAGAACAGATCGAATACGTTTTTCCATATTACTGAAGTAGCAATTTTCTCGTAATTTATGAAAGCATTTTCTGGGACCAAAGTGCGCATAACTGAAATGTGTGTACAAAATCAATTTATTGACCCACTCATCAGGAATACAAATTAACCAAACAGAGTTGTCGACCGATTTTCGTTTACAAAGAATACTATTGCGAACTAAATAATGCTGTCTATTCGCTACGCTTTCCTTTCTCCTCCACTTCTCCTTAATGTCCTTCCAGATTGGATCGTTATTTTGCTCCTTAGCGATGTCCTGGAGCGAAGACGAATAAAAGTTCTCAAACGCAACACCTTGAAAATACATCAAACAATAATTGTTTTCTATGCAGTCCTCTTCAGCACTTTGTTTCAAACCCACAGGTGAACGTGATAAAGCGTCAGCAACAATATTTGAAGAACCCTGGATGTAAACAATACTAAAATCAAATTCCTGTAGGTACAACGCCCATCGTGACAATCTGCCATGAGTTCATTTTGTTTACATAAGAAATTCCAGAGCTCGGTGATCGGTGTAAACCTTAGTATGTCTGCCATACAAAAATGTTCGAAATTTTGTGAAAGCCCAAACAACAGCCAAAGCTTCAAGTTCCGTAATCGAATAATTATTTCCAGATTTAGAGAGAACACGACGTCCAAATGCAATAGTTTTCTGTACTACAACGCCGTCTTCTTCTATCTCTTGAAATAAATGTGCACCTAGGCCTTTGTATGATGAGTCCGTCGCCAAACAAAAATCTTTAGATAAATCCGGATGTGAAAGAAGTGGAGCAGCAACTAAAGCATCACGAAGTAGTTCAAATTCTGACTGAGCTTCCTCATCCCAACACCAATTAGAATTCTTTCCAGATAATTCACATAAACGAGGTGTGGTCAAATTGTCCAATCTAACAAAGCGTCTAAGAAAATTACAGACACCAAAGAAACTACGAACATCACATTTTGTGGTTGGAACAGCATAATTACGAATAGCGTCTAGTTTCTCTGGATCAGGAAGAATACCTTCTGTAGAAATAATATGACCGAGATATTCACCTGAGAACGACCAAATTCAGATTTTTCCAAGTTCACTGTAATGCCAACTCTTGCAAAAATACGTAATAATGAATCCAAAATTTATTTGTGCTCACTCCAAGAATGTTTAGCAATAAGAATATCGTCAACATATGAAGTAATATTGTCACGAAGATAAACAGGTAAAATTTCGTTTAAACTACGAATGAATGCTGCTGAAGATACAGTAAGTCCAAATGGTATTTTCCGAAATCACTTTTACGTAACATAGTCATATCCAGTCATTCTTTACTGATTCCCTAGATAGATTGATAGTCGACGAGTTGTTTTGACAGATGCAAATAATAGTAAAAGAGTAGGCAGCGATGCAGAAAACTAAAAAGAAAATAGCACCACTACAGCTCGGGGCCCTATGCACGCTACGGCACATATTCACTTAGTGTAGTGAATCCCCTGAGGACCTTAATAGCCGCACATAATTTCCAGTTTGTGACTTAGTGGCCAATTTGGCGGAAGTGCGTACATAAATTGATCTAACCATGAACATGGATGTATGTCATTCTTAGAATTGCGAAAGATCTTAAATTTCCGAACAGTCAAAAAGTGTTAATAGTCAAAGTTTTCGCCTCGTGGCGACAAAGACCTACCGCGACTGTTCCAGTCCGAATGTCGATTATTGTCAAGTTCACGCGCCTGTCGCTCTCGTGTTGCTTCTCGTAAATGAAATAAATTATTTTCTTCAAAGCCCTCTGCTATCTGTGATTCTAAATTTCTTCTGCTGTCTTTTCCTACGATTTCGCCTTCAATTTGTTTGACTTGCTTTCGTAATGCCTCAACTTCCCTTTTAACGCGTTCATTAAATTTTCCCTGATTTTCAACATGTTTATTTATGTTCTGGTACTCTTCGGTTTCTGCAAATGGCAATGGTGCTGTATCATCTGAATCTCTGTTCCCATTTAAACTAAGACTTGTCAATTTATCAGAAATCTCCTCAACTCTTTCCGATAAATCACCTATTTGTTCTTTCTGTTTATTTACGTCTTCCGTAAGTGTCGCGACTCGGGTTTCAGTATTAACACATTTGGTAGTTAACTGTTCATATTGTTGTGTTAGGTTATTTATTCTGTCATTTGGTACGGATTCCTCGATTCTCTCAAATATTTCTTCCTTATCGTGTGCGCGTTGTATATTTAACTCCGAAAATTTCTGTACTATCACGCGATCTCTTTCCTCCTGTTCTCTATCCTGTTCCTTTTGTCTGATTTCTACTGCAATTAATCTATTATTGTGAGCATTCAAAATCGATTGTACTTCTTCTCTGATTTCTTTCTTTAATTAATCTTTCATATTTTTGAAACACGTCCCTATTCGTGAATCTAACCGTGTTTCCATTGTTTCCATCTCTGTTTTAATTGTTCCTATTTGTGAGTCTAACCGTGTTGCCAAAGTTCCCATCTATGTTTTTAATTCAGATCCTAACTGTGATCCCAGTGAGTCTAACCGTGTTTCCATCGTTCCCATATCAGTTTCTAACCGTGTTGCCAAAGTTCCCATCTGTGTTTTTAATTCAGATCGTAACTGTGTTTCCATTGTTCCCATATCAATTTTAATTTCAGATCGTAACTGTGATCCCACATTTAATATAGCACTCATCAACTGCTCCATAGTCACTGGTTCGAAATTCTTTTCGCCCCTAACATTTCCCGCAAAACCAGTTTCCTTCGTCGTAGCTGTAAGGCTATCTGTGTTCGATACTATTCCAGAATCTTCTACCGTTAATCTAGTATTCTGTGAATTTTCTGATTGAGAAAAATTTTGAAATGGTTCCAGACTATCTTCCCGACCTATTAAATTGTTTTCAACTCCATTATTCATCATACTGTTGTCCTGTGTTGGCGAGTTCGCCATGTCAACAATTTCGTCATTCTCACTATTCATCATTTTCGCCTTTTTCATCGATTTCGTAATCATTTACAAAACATACAAAACTCGTCACAATACGAAAATTACAGAGAATATAACACGTTATCACCAACAATACCATTCACGCGAAATGCTTCCCTCAAACACGATTAACGAACAATTGAAATAATTGCATTAAATTATCAAACCCATAGACAAGACAACAAAAAATAAATTTTGCAAAATACCATTAGAAGAATGCCAATTACCAAATCTACACATGCAATATAGACTACAATTACTAAACTACAAATTACTACAACAATACTACTGTCTACTATTTTTACAATCAGAAGAATTCCAAGGGACGATCCGAAGCAGCGGGCGCCACGTGCATGGGGGCTTAATTATATAAATATGAAATGCAAATACTTTTTAACTTTTAGTCGCTGTATGTTCGATTACGAAGTGTCGTAAACGATTGGCCCTGACTAGTATTTGTACGCAATCTGACTGCATAGAACAACAACAAAGAATGAAATGAAATTTCCGTTAACACAATTAATTAATTAAGTCCCCAGCAACTATAAAACCTACGAAACCAAAGCACAAGAATAACTGTTGAGATATTCGCTATTTTTGGCTTCATTAAAATAGCAAATTCAGCCAGAAGGCAAATACTTGTTTGTAAATAATGATTAATGTATAATGAGGCGTCGCATAGCGACGGTGGAATTTTCTAAATAATGTAATTCGTCGTCTTTGGGCGGCAATATAAACAGAAAAGTACGGATGGATATGCGATCCTTCACTATTTTGTTCGCTGGAGAACAAATGAAGCCTGGAGCGCTAAGAAGACTTGTACTGTTTTTCTGAAGTAAGACGGACGCAGATTTGTGGCAGTCTGATCTAATTTTTTATTAAATGTATAAAAACGTGTTCCGTCTAAGTTTTGAGTGAAGTGTAGGAAGAAGAACTGTTGTAACTTACCGTGACGAAGCACGAGCGACTCAAGAGGACAATGGCTATATAAAAGAGCGCTCAATGGACATGATATGGACATAAAAAATCTACCGTCATTGTAGTATTAAGCTTAAGGTACGATATATGTTTTAGTTATAATAAATATTTGTTCTGGGAATACTGAATCATTTAGCAGTGCTCATTCCTATTATCTCCTCAGTATTATTTTCATTTTAATTATGCATTTTGCTAATATTACAGACACCAAGATCAGCAGTCTAATGTGCGTGTTACATTGATAAAAAGAAAACTGTTTTATCGTCTTCTTGCATCAGCTTTAATATCGAATTTCCCTTTTGTGTGATGTTACAATTGTTTTTGCGCCCTTAAGAACTTTCTGGTCCCTTAGGAAATTTTTTTGTCATAACAATAACTTCACAACCGGGTATGATAGTATCTACGATCATGAAGTAATTAGAAAGACGATAACGCAACTTCTTAATCAATAGCACGCTAGTTGTGACTGCCTCAAGCCACGCGAAACCGCAAGTAAAAACTATTCACATCTCATAATGCAATATTTTATGACAATGGTCAATCCATGATTCTTACGCCAATTGTGATTGATAAAACAGTTAGTTAAATCTCAATTTCCAACTTTCCATTGAATAGCAACATCACTTTTATTTTGTAACATCACACTTGGCGCCCGAACAGGGACTTGACCAAAAATTAGTTCAGATTCTTGGAAAATTTTCTATGTGCTTGTGTTAATAAATGTTCTCTCGTTTCATGTACACATCATCTCTCTGTGAGTAAGACAGAAAATACGCTGGTCGATAACGCAGTTTAATTATCGAGAGAAAGGAAAAGAAAAGAGACGCGAATTTGCTGAGACAACATAGCGGTAACCAAGCCATCAAAAAGTAAGTCAGAATTTTGCATACGCAGTGTAGTGCTTCAGTAGCAACGTTGCTTTTCCAAGTCGATCCACATCCTTTCTATCTCCTTCCCGCTATAGAAAATCTGCTTTATTTTATCTTTCAAAGTAAAATTATTCGTAGTCTGATAATAGAAATTATTTCTCCCCATTGTTAGTATAGCTGTATTACATTTTCAACATGGTGGATAGTGTGTGCAATTTGCAGTGAAGAGCATCTTCATTCATTTGTCTGAAACGGTTAGGTTCCATCTTGTCTTCTTGCCAGATAGAATTTCATTTGTTGCTCACGCGAGAGTGGTGCTCTTAGCGGACTCACCACGTCACTGACAAACGACGAAAGCCTTGCGTAGCACGTGATTTACTAACGAAAATGGCAGATAGTAAACAGAGACAGGTGACAACAGGAGACGGGAGTGAAGACGTTAATAGTATTCCATACCCTTTACGATCGCGAACGGTAGGTTCCCGTGTGGAAACTGAACTAACCATGTCTGTAACAGGGGAAAGTGACCCTAAAGTCCAAATTCTTCCCGCTGCAGCTACAAATGACCTCGGTGCGTTAATGGAAATGCTGAAACAACAGTTTGACGCAGTAAATGAGACTATAAAAACACAAAATGAGACTGTTAACGCCCGATTAGATGCTGTAAGCGAATCAGTAAAAACACAAAATGAGACTATAAAAACACAAAATGAGACTGTTAACGCCCGACTAGATGCTGTAAGCGAATCATTAAAAACAGAGCTAGGCACAATCAAAACAGATCTGCATAAAGAAATTACGGCTGAATTAAATACCCATTTGGGTGAGGTGCAAACTAAGATCAGTGATCAAATTCAGAAAATGCAGAAACAGGTGAAAAGTGAAATAGCTGAAGTATCTGGAACATTAAACACAAAAATTCAGGCAGCTACCAAAGAAATAAACTCAGTTAGAAATGCAGTATCTGACATTGAAGGTGTAGTGGAGGATCTGTCGAGGCAGATAGACTCAATCAATATTGAAGAACAGGTTAAGAGCACCGTGAAAGCACACACGGAGGCATTGTCGGAACACTACGGTGAATGGATAAAGGGTAAAGATATTTTTATCGAAAAGAAGGTCAGGGAGGAGCTTAGGGAGACTGTCAAGGATGTAACTTATGAAATCTTAGCTGCTCCTGGTAAGTCGGGAGACACAGTAGTTTCTGAATTGGGACAGATTCGGAGGACACTTACACGGGATCTTCCCGAGTGGAAGCAGCAAGTAGTGGACGAAGTCAGAATGCTGAGAAACTGGGTAGAAAATCCGCACACACATACGCAAACTATAGGGAACAACTCTTTAGACGGTGACGAATGTCAGTCAACTCCTTATTGTTCACCGCCTGATTACATGCAAAACAACAGTCCTGTTGAGTCCCGAGTAGGGAAAATAAATAATCCGCCCACAATCGTGAGTTTAATGCAAGAGGAAAGTGTGATTAAGCATCGCACTTTTCCTGTTTTTCATCCGCAGAAGCGAGAAATACACCCCATCGTGTTCCTAAAGAATTTTTCTGGCATATTTCCCAGGAGCTGGACAGACAGACAGCGTATTCAGTTCGTCACTGGCTTTATTTCTGGTGATGCAGCATTATGGGGAACGGAAATGGTAGACACGTGTAGGAATTATGAAGAGTTAGAGAAAATGTTCTTGGCAAAATTTTGGAGTAATGGGGTACAGCAAAGATTAAGGAAGGAGGTGTATGGTGCGGAAATTTTCAATGAGAAGCATGGAAGTCTCCGGCGATACTTCGAGAAGTATCTAGCAAAAATTAAATTCTGGGATTCTCCGATTTCTTCCAAGGACGTAATTATGATTCTCAAAAGCAAACTCCCTGTGTCTATTGGAGAGAAACTAGTAAATGTGTCCGAAGAAGACACGAATGCATTCCTTTCTGTGCTGGATTCCTTAGATTTAATTAGCGAGGATGTGCGCTCCAAGGTTGGCAGCGGCAAATTCTTCCCTGGCAGCCAGCAGAATGCATCGCACGCGGACAACAATGCGCCCAAGGAGAGAGCGAGCTACTGCGACCGCTGTTACCAACCTGCCAGCGGTTATCAACACGCAAACGGCAATAACTTTAAACGGAAGCAGAAAACCAATTACAGTAATCAGCAGAGATACCACCCAATTTACAACCACCAGGTACAACATCAGTACGGAAACCCACCCTTTAATTCTGCGCCTGAGCAGTATGGAAATTCTCCACAAACTAGTGGTAATTTTTCAAATGGGCCAGTGTACAATCAAAGTTATAGGTCGAAATATAGCAAGTGGCATGGGCAAGGCGGAGGCCACCCAGCAGAACATAAGAACAACTATTCACAGGATAGAGGACCGCGGAACAATTTTCAAACGGTACCAAATGCGAACTTTCCTTCACAAGGAAATGGTTTTGCCGGCAACCAAAAGATCGGGCGACAGCAGCCGTCTCAAGTATTTTATTCACAAGTGAATGCACCCAGTGGATTTTACCCCTCCACACCGGCATTTGTACCACATAACCAGCACCAATATGAAACGGAACAAACACTTAAGGCCATGAATGACAAACAGGTTAAACATCCTGCGGAAAATTAGAGGCAGCGCCTTTCAGCCTCCAAGAGGTCGCTGCGGATTTTGAGTGGGGGTACTAACGAATACTCTGATTCTGAGTATGTTAATGCGATATGGTACGACCATGAGACCGACTTACGAGATGACCTTGCACGTGACAAAGAAGCTCAAGACATTAACAACATTTATGATGAACAGGTCCAGGCTTCGATTAAGATTTCTATTGCCAACATTCCTTTCACAGCCGTTGTTGATACACGAGCAAACATCAATGTGATGTCATCATGTCTCTTCAGACAGGTGTCTTCTGTTTCAAAAGTTTTATCATTGCCGATTCAGGGCTGCTCCATATCGGGAGCGATTGGTCCACGAAACAGAGAGTTAGTTTACAGACACAGCCTCGACTGCAGATAAAATCTGTTTTGGTTTCTTACCTCTTGCGTACTGTAAATTTCCTTGTGTGAACTGTTAGTAATAAGTATTGTGTTGAACAGCGCACTGACTACATGGTAACGGCTACTACATGTAAACTTTAAGTATTAAATGCTATGTATGGAAAAATTGTTTATAGTGATGGACATGAACCGATATTTCTTCAACAAGCTGAAGCAGGAAATTGAGGTTGCACCAAGAATTTCAATTTAATTTTAAGTTAGTAATAAGAAAAAAAGTGCTTGCGAGGCGATTGCCCGGAGCTATATAAATATGTAAAGGTGAGAAATGGAGGAGGATGCGTAAATAAGCACTTCTCTCAAGGTACAAGAATATTTATAGATTTATTTTTAGTAATGTAAGTACTTGAAGTTCTGTTGTAAAAGCCCAAATTACCTGCTTAAAAAAAAAAAAGGTACATGTTCAAACACTCCAGACAGTGGACAGGAGTAGAAGAAATAGCTTAAAGTTCAGTTAAAGCGTGCTGTTAAATGGAAAAACAAGTGGTAACCCGCATGTGTTCACGCAAGGAGACAATAAGCTGTAGTAAACTAAGTAAGGTGAAATACAGTACAAATGGAGGCAAAGCATGAAGCATCAATAATGTAGCGTAAGTACTCCACGAGGCCATTAATTGCTATGAAAGTAAACTATTTCCCTGTGATCTGAGCCCAATGTAAAGAGTATATGAGGAATGTTAGCTGACGAATTGATTTCAGTAGAATCAAGTTACTAAATAACCACACAGCAAGCCCCCTGTATCATAAATAAGTTCAAGTAAAGATCTTCAGAAGATTTGTAGTGTAATCTAGCGACCATTCAATACCCTAATTGAAGGCTAATCTAAAGAACAAGCAATGCAGTGATATTTAAACTTAATACTGACTATAACCAGAGTAAGACGTAGAAGTAGCAAAGCATGCTGTAATGAAAGAGGTTGAAATTTATATATGTGCCTATGTTTATTACGATAATTTTATTTACGTGCAGATTTTATTGCAAAAATGTCTCCTAAGACACTCCTCTTATGAAATCCATTTTCCTTCTGCCCGTTCCTTTTGATCCTGGTTCATTAACCCAGACCAAGGGTCGACTTGTAAAAGGCACGTGTGCTTCGGGGCAAAGCAGTGCTTATGAGAAATGAGACACGTAGCGTGATGAACTTCGCTAGCTTTGGTAATGTTTGTTATGGACCGGTTGCGTAAACCCAGTGAACTGTCGGTAATTCCATTCATGCGAAAAATAGTAGACACGCGTTACCCTATTTTTTTTTTAACAGAGAACGATTGCTGAGTACATGAAGCGAAGAGGGAGACCTATTGTTATCCAGTCTGCCCTCAAATTTATACAAAAAAAAAAAAAAAAAAAAAAAAAAAAAGATTCAGCGTTAAATGCGTACTCGTTATGTAGTTGATATGCTGCGTGGCAGTAGAAAATGATCTTGGGTGCACTAAAGAATAAATGCAACGAGTGTTGCGAAACCTGTAGTTTTCATAATGAGGAGATGAGCACTTAAAAGAAAGTTTGAAAGAATATTTTTAGGTTCACTAGTGAAAGCAAATCTTGAGATATAAAGAGTCCATTCATAAAGCAGTTGTTCACTGGACTTAACAAAACGAGTGACCATTAATTGTAAATATTAGCTCGTAAGTGATCTTTTGTAAATAGTAGAATATAAGTCTTTCTGTACCAATGGAGGAAACCTGCAAAATTGGTTGTTTTGTAAATGAACTCTATCGGCGAAGGAACTAAGCACGAATGCTGTGTGAAGATGCACACTAAAGTGCGACGTGCATAATAAAAGTAACTGTTCACTGTATATTAGTGGTAGTGTTGTACTGCAAGTGTAAGAAGAAGTCAAGGCTACGACAACAGGTGCAACGCAAAGTTCAGTGTTGTTCTAAGTGCAGCGACAGCTAAAACATTCGTCGTCACTTACCTGTGAGCCTCATGGGAGGCAGTTGACAGAGAAGTATGGAGGCAGCTTCAGTGTCTGGCTCCTCCGATGGAAAACGCGCGCGAGGTGTTTGTATCGATGCACTCGTGTGATACGAAGTTCACAAAAAAAAGGAGCACTCGACGACCACCAGCTCTGTTACAGCCTGAGCGCGAACGGATACTGAGTATTGGAGCTCACGCAACACTGTGCAGCCGCTGTGAGTGGCTGACGTGTGGGTGACGAAACAATCCAAACTTTAAACTGCTAACCGCCATGACTTCCATCGTACATACTGGAGGGAAGACATTTGTACACTTGTGTGACTACATTTTCATACGTAAATTAAGCAATTTTCTTGAGTTGAAGTTAAGATGAGTGAGAAGTAGATTGATAGATTACTCAGGCCTTAAAGCCATTAATACCGGCACTCCTGAACACTGCTAAAATGAATTATAACCCTGTCTCTTGATGGACAAAGAAAATGAATGTGCACTATAGGAAGACCCTAAACTCCAGACCAGTCCCGATCCTTAACAAATGTATCCAATAGGTTGTAAGTTATACTAATAATTTTCCACTTCTTCTGTTTCATATTGTAAATAAAAACCCGGGAAACCACTTGAATTCCTGGCACCACAATGGAAAGGACAGATGTACTGCATGATGAACGCCGTAGACAGCTAACACAGAAAGTGAAAGCATCACGAAGTGTAGTGCTACGTTATTAAACTGTAATTGAACCACAAGGAGTCAACAGATGCTCGAACATTGTCCACTCTAGTTTAGTGAAAATAAGCACTCACTGTACTCATGTATTAGTTGTTAAGCTCAAGAGAAAGTAATTCCTGAATTCTATCCCCTGAAGTGCGAAATGAACGTTCACTTATTGTTATAAGCAAATATGGACCAAACTTAAAAATGCACATAAATGTTAGTCTTGGTATTATGGAATGAAGTGACTGATGAACAAAGAATGAAAAACTTTATTTTGAAAAATGATAAATATCTGATATATGTTTATAAATGTAATTTCAATTTAAGTACATGGTACGCCATTAACATTATGTAAATGTCACACCAAAAATCACGAATATCTCATGAGGACATGAGGATCGAGGTAATCCTTCGGCATTCCCTCTCTCCTCATGGGAGGCAATGAGATATTCGCTATTTTTGGCTTAATTAAAATAGCAAATTCAGCCAGAAGGCAAATACTTGTTTGTAAATAATGATTAATGTATAATGAGGCGTCGCATAGCGACGGTGGAATTTTCTAAATAATGTAATTCGTCGTCTTTGGGCGGCAATATAAACAGAAAAGTACGGATGGATATGCGATCCTTCACTATTTTGTTCGCTGGAGAACAAATGAAGCCTGGAGCGCTAAGAAGACTTGTACTGTTTTTCTGAAGTAAGACGGACGCAGATTTGTGGCAGTCTGATCTAATTTTTTATTAAATGTATAAAAACGTGTTCCGTCTAAGTTTTGAGTGAAGTGTAGGAAGAAGAACTGTTGTAACTTACCGTGACGAAGCACGAGCGACTCAAGAGGACAATGGCTATATAAAAGAGCGCTCAATGGACATGATATGGACATAAAAAATCTACCGTCATTGTAGTATTAAGCTTAAGGTACGATATATGTTTTAGTTATAATAAATATTTGTTCTGGGAATACTGAATCATTTAGCAGTGCTCATTCCTATTATCTCCTCAGTATTATTTTCATTTTAATTATGCATTTTGCTAATATTACAGACACCAAGATCAGCAGTCTAATGTGCGTGTTACATTGATAAAAAGAAAACTGTTTTATCGTCTTCTTGCATCAGCTTTAATATCGAATTTCCCTTTTGTGTGATGTTACAGTTGTTTTTGCGCCCTTAAGAACTTTCTGGTCCCTTAGGAAATTTTTTTGTCATAACAATAACTTCACAACCGGGTATGATCGTATCTACGATCATGAAGTAATTAGAAAGACGATAACGCAACTTCTTAATCAATAGCACGCTAGTTGTGACTGCCTCAAGCCACGCGAAACCGCAAGTAAAAACTATTCACATCTCATAATGCAATATTTTATGACAATGGTCAATCCATGATTCTTACGCCAATTGTGATTGATAAAACAGTTAGTTAAATCTCAATTTCCAACTTTCCATTGAATAGCAACATCACTTTTATTTTGTAACATCACACTGTTCTGTGTGTGGAAGTATGACTCAACGTACACATCTGGCACGGTTCTTCTTCAATAAGACAAGAAATTTCAAATACCATTTATACTGAAGTGATAAAAAAAATAGAAATACTATAATTGCGCAAGAAAACCAGAATTACACTCTAATACAAGAACACAAGCCAGATGCTTTGTTGACTGAACCTGTAATGACGCATTATTCAGGACATTGGAATAATGAGAAAAAAAAGAAAAGGAGTTTTGTTACCTTCATTTATATTGATGAAAAGCACTCTAATCATTACAATATCTCCACACCGACTCGCTACTACCACATCTCAACAAGAACTGACTACTGCCACATCTCGACAAGCACTGCACTCCGCTACTTCTCAACAAACACTCCTACTACGAGTTCTCAACAAGCACTGACTACTACGAGTTCTCCCCAAGCACTGCCAGTGGAGGCGGCGGAATAATACTCTTTGGCGCAACCTCTGGCGCTGTGGCTCAGTGTAGCCACCTTTCAAGTGTACAGTCTAATTCTTTTAATTTCTATGAATAACGCTACCTAAAGTCACTTTAACCTCAGACGTATTCGGGAATTCCATTCATACCTACCCTGCTTGTATTCTAGATGAACATGGCGTGTTTTCAGAGCTTCTGCAGTACAGATATGTGCAACTTTTGAAGCAACAAGAACTTTAATTAGTGGAAGACTACTGGGAGGGGTACGTCTTAACTATTATGATAGGAAGAAATCGTCCTCTCTAAGTTCATGTCTTTCAATCCAGACGATTATCAGAGACTCGGTGTGAGTATAAACACAGAAAATTACATCGAAATCCATTTGCAAATATTTCCAGAAAACTCTACTTGCTTGTTCACGCTGACGGTGGTGCTTTTAAGTATTTCAGTTTACGAGGTGGAATATTTACAGCTCTGTACAAATAAATCTAAGAAATTTGAAACAGCTTAACTTGGACAAACAGCACTCTATGTCTGTGTTATGAATGTCAATAGGGAATATCATTAAAAAGCGATGCCGTCAGATACCAAATGGTTTACTGCATAAAAAATGAAGTGATGAAGGAGCTGCCACACCAAGTGACAATAATTACCGTAAGCTACTGTCTGCTAAGTGAGGGTCTGCTAGTTCCCTGCTTCAGTTTCTTGGTAACGTCTTACCTGCGGAATTTTGAACAGTATTGATCCCCGCAGGATTTGGGACATCCCGGATGTCCCACATCCTGAAAGTCAAGATTACAACGACAGTAGAGGTTCCTAGAATGAAACTAGAGTTTATGATCGCACGTAAGTTGTTTTCCTATCTTATTAACATAATTGACTTACACCTTAAAGCGACAATTTAAGCTCTCAGTAGATGTCCCAAACGACACCCATCTGTACCAACGGATGAGTACGACACAATCTATCGACATTACTGAACTCTGGCTACAAAATTATTTTACATTACTACTAGCACCCATTTTCTGAGACAGGTGTACCTGCTGCTCCAGTAGTTTTTCTACGCTGTGTTACTTAGCTTTACAATTCATGAGTTGCTTTTCTGGTGGTATTTGATGAAATTTATTCCACACGAACTCCTAAAATCTCCTGATATTACAATTTCCCAGAAATTCTTTGCGTATTTTGTGCTGCTTTTTGTGTCTTGAATGACTAAGACTCCCGTTATTTGATATCAATGAAGATAGACTTCTTCCACTTATGATAATGCCTGCTTATAAGCTTTTCCCTATACACCCTTTCGGCGTTTTCGGATCTACGATTTGCTGAACCATGCATTATACAGACATCTGAAACTTATTGTAATCAGTAATTTGTCCAATGACAACAGCCACTCATAAATTATACACAGTCGTCACCTAATTTATGGACACATCATAGGCAATTGTCCAATAATTTTAGAGTTAGCACCAGCAACATCGACACAGCAGTCATTTGTTATGAGACTTATGCAGTTTACAAATTAGTCCCTCGCAAAATTTCGGCGAATTGCCGGATGTCAGTAACTTGTACCACGATACTTCGATGCAGAGTCTTTCTGAGTGGAAATACGAGTATCTGGGCAGCACGTTACTGACATCTGGCAGTTCGCCCGAAGTTTTGTGGAACCGTTTATGGGTCCGGAAAGTTTGAACATGATCCGTATCTCTTCAACTAAATGCTTTAATTCTTTTTTTTTTCAGAATAATCAGTCTGGTATCACCTGACCTCCGAACAATTTTGGTTCTCCAGGTGTGGGACACTCCGTATACGAGAGACAACTTTCACAACCAGGGACGCCTTCAGTAACATTTCTGTTGTAAATCAAAGCAAAGTACGCTTTTGGCTTCTTTTGCCTCATACTTACCTTTTAATTTATCACCATTAAAAAGTTCGTTTACGTTTTAATCTACTTTGCGAATAACGCAATAGTTTAAGCTCCGGATTTATGTTTTGGAGTCCAGCCTCATGTGGATTTCCTCAGGCAAATCTTTCGGTGGCCAACTGTTAATTTCCCAAGGTCCTCGCTTATATAACCGACGGAATGATCCGACAATATCGGCGCCAAAGGTACATTTAAGTCTCTTCAACTATTTGCATTCAGTTGTATATCTTCTTCACTGTAGCCCAAGCATTTCACAAGCAAGATGACAGTGTCTCTAAATTTATGATTCAATAATGTTCTACGAGTCTTCACGTTACCTACTTAACACGTTTTCATTAAGTCTGTCTGTTCGGTGGAAATTATACCATCGATTGTAAACAATCTTCCCGATGAGGTAAAGATGTAAGACGTTCAACATAGCTCAGAATAGGATAATAAAGAAATATTAATTCGCTTTCGTGTCTGTTGTGTGGTGTGGATTACTTTGGAGACGACTGCCATTTCCTCCTTTTTTCTAATTTAGTCGAAGCGAGAAGAATCTTTGCTGGTAAGCCGCCGTGTCGAATGTGTCTAGCTTTTACTTTCGCTGCCTCCTTACGAGATACACACAGGAGCAAGCAACACATTAGTTGTCTCAGTTGAACAGGAATTGAAATAAACATGAAAATTGCCCTGTATCTCATATATAATTTCATCAAAATGTTTGAAATCTACTGAAAAATTTCACACTTTGAGGACTTTAACGCAGAAAAAAATTATTTAAAAATGAATTTTTAATATAACGCGTTTTTAAATTGGATTAAAAAGTATAAAATAATTTCTCCCAGCCCTGGACAGCTTCCCACACCCCACAGATATCCCGGAATGTATGTGATTGTAAACTTTTGATAACTATGAATATACTTGTAATATATACACCGAAATCTTGTGGCGCATGCATACATACTCGATGCACAAATAATTAGCATCCTTACTATTTTCTATTGCTTGCACACCAACTTCTTAAAATTTCACAATCGGCAATTTTCAGCCTTTAGCCTGACGTTATCAGGAAAGGAGAGAGCGGTCATCTTGTAAAGGTTTCAGAGTTTTAAAAAAGTACGTAAACTTCTACCGCATAAAACGTAGTTTACATTATACAGGGTGATTCAAAAAGAATACCACAACTTTAAAAATCTGTATTTAATGAAAGAAACCTAATATAACCTTCTGTTATACATCATTACAAAGAGTATTTAAAAAGGTTTTTTTTCACTCGAAAACAAGTTCAGAGATGTTCAATATGGCCCCCCCCCCCCCCCCAGACACACGAGCAATATCAACCCGATACTCCAACTCGTTCCACACTCTCTGTAGCATATCAGGCGCAACAGTTTGGATAGCTGCTGTTATTTCTCTTTTCAAATCATCAATGGTGGCTGGGAGAGGTGGCCGAAACACCATATCCTTAACATACGCCCATAAGAAAAAATCACAGGGGGTAAGATCAGGGCTTCTTGGAGGCCAGTGATGACGTGCTCTGTCACGGGCTGCCTGGCGGCCGATCCATCGCCTCGGGTAGTTGACGATCAGGTAGTTACGGACAGATAAGTGCCAATGTGGTGGCGCTCCATCCTGCTGAAATATGAATTGTTGTGCTTCTTGTTCGAGCTGAGGGAACAGCCAATTCTCTAACATCTCCAGATACTGTAGTCCAGTTACAGTAGCACCTTCGAAGAAAAAGGGACCAAAAACTTTATTGGCTGAAATGGCGAACAAATGTACAACTAAATGAAACTTTATAGCTCCCTTAATTCGCCGACAGATAGTGCTTAGCTCTGTCTTTTGTCGCTGCAGAGTTTTAAATTCCTAAAGTTGTGGTATTCTTTTTGAATCACCCTGTCCTCTTGAAACATGGTGGCTAGTTTCGGTTGTGTTTAACCACCATCTGCAGATCTGTAAAATATCGGGAAAGGAAGTAGCCTCAGAAGAATTCTTGACAGAATAACATACAGTTTAAAAATGTTAATGCCGACACAGTATACTTATAGAGATCCTGCTCCACTAGTAAGAATAACATGTTACACAGTGAATGACTGATACAGCTTTACTTCTGCAACTGCCCTGTTTCCCTCTTTTTTACCTAGGTCTTGAAAGATTATCGTACTTATTTGTGAAGTTACACTATCGTTTTAATGTCTTTTGACAATTATATAAGATATGCCTTTGTGCGTGGAATCTTGCTGTGTGGGTTGGGTCCAATTCTTGTGATGGTATCTCTTCCTGTTACTGTAAAATTTCGAGATTATGTGGATTAATGCACAACATTAAAGTTTCAAAGTTATCTGTCGTTTATTCTGCAGGGTTACGACCTCGCTTGCACTTGAAGACGCTTTTAATGTCAGTATTTGCTTAGTCTGGTTTGGTTTTTAAAAAGAATGCATGTTTTCCATAACCTTCACCACTGATACTCACTCGCACTTGCAATTTGAACGGTAGGTTACTCCGAAAGCAG
Source organism: Schistocerca americana (assembly GCF_021461395.2). NCBI lineage: Eukaryota > Metazoa > Arthropoda > Insecta > Orthoptera > Acrididae > Schistocerca > Schistocerca americana. The sequence goes on from NC_060125.1 coordinate 328,843,511, forward strand.
TAAATTATTATCCATACAACGCTGCAAATTCGACTCTGTTGTATGTTCGTTTTACTAATTGAGAATGCTCTCCCTACATGTATAACGTCAGGATTTACCATTTTTAAGCTGTATAATTATTTCGTTATTAATGATTTTTCTGAGGCGAATACTTTTTCAGTTTTGTTATAGATCTCAGACTGGTTATTATGCCCAACCGAAACTAGTCATTATGTTTCCATTGTCTAAAGTAAATTGGGCTTTAGGCAGTGAAAGTTTTTTATATATTTTTTTATTTCAATAACATATTTTCCGGACAATCTCTAACGGGGTTAGGAACAGTATGGGGCTAAGATAAATTATTTTATACTTTTTAGCCCTGTTTAAATGCGTGTTCGTTAGCAATTGAATTTTACGTAAATAATTATTTAATTTCCATTTCCCAAGAAATAATTATCGTTCTGAGGAGACCAGTTCGTTTCTGCTCTTGTAAGTTTCTAAGAGAATAACACTATTCAACTCAATAATTATTTAAGTGCATTTAAGTAAAAAGAAAACATTGTTTCTGGCTTCTAAACTGATCAACAGGGGAAGGGAAGTTGTCTTCTAAGGATGTAGCGTCACTTATGTAGATAACTCAGGCAGAACCCTGTTGTTCCAGTGTGACTCTGTCAATTTTGCAGAAGCTTGGGGCGTGAGTAATTTCCCCTGGTAGCTACAAAAGGATCAGCAAGAGAAGGGGACATCAAGTATTCACTGCTGTGCTTCCCCGTTAGAATAAGTAAGTCGGCAATTTTCCTTCAGCAGCTCAGCCGTTTTGCCTCCGAGAGAGCAACGAATTAAAAATAAAATTGCTGAAAACAGCTGCATTCACTTAAAACAAGAATAGTGGCTCTGTACCAATCTTTTTCATTACAGCCATATTTTCTCAACCAGTTTTGCTTCCTATGGAACACTAAAAATTTTTGATAATATTCTGTATTCAATTTCCTTTGTCAAACGAGTCTTTTCTGTGCCACCTCTTTCGATAGTCGATATTCTGAGTTTTGTACGTTCACTCTATGCTCGCATGAAATATTGCAGGGAATTTCAATACATGTTATACTCTGTACTGAAGTTTTACTCCTCGCTCAAGGCTAGCTTTTCCCATACTTCCAACTATACTATAATCATATTTATTGACAGACAGATTATTCTTTTTCTGCGTTTCTGATTAATTCGTCCACCGCTCATATAATTTTATTGCCTCTGAAACTAACGTAGGCAGGAAGAAGCGTTGTAGCCTACAAGTTCATTGCCACGTAGACTTCAGTTGTAGATGCTCAGCACGCGGTATATATTCACCACAAAAATAGGGAAATATTTCCTATTGCGTGTTCTTCATTTAAAATGTGGTATTTCAGAATAGTTCAGATTAGACAGACTGGGTACTGGCTACCTTTCCCTTTTACTGGCCGTTTTTGTGCATGATATAAATAAAAGGAACATGTTTAGTTTAAAATAATGACTTCTAGTCAGCTGCAAAAGACGAATAACATTTATTCCCATTGAAACATTTGGATTTATGGATACTATGTTATGGTCTGAGAAATATTAATTGATATCAAATTGAAAAGGGTTTTTTGGCACAGTTCGACTATAAGTAGGTACATGTGATTAGTGCACTCACTGTACCATCGAATAATCGAAGGAACAGACACCACATGTACCGAGTGATCAAAAAGTCAGTATAAAATTGAAACTTAATAAACCACGGAATACTGTAGATAGAGAGGTAAAAATTGACACACATGCTTGGAATGACATGGGGTTTTATTAGAACCAAAAAGAACACCCCATATTGCTAGACGCGTGAAAAATCTCTTGCGGGCGTCGTTTGGTGATGATCGTGTGCTCAGCCGCCACTTTCGTCACGCTTGGCCTCCCAGGTCCCCAGACCCCAGTCCGTGCTATTATTGGCTTTGGGGTTACCTGAAGTCGCATGTGTATCGTGATCGACCGACGTCTCTAGGGATGCTGAAAGACAACATCCGACGCCGATGCCTCACCTTAACTCCGGGCATGCTTTACAGTGCTGTTCACAATAGTATTCCTCGACTAGAGTTATTTTGAGAAATGATGGTGGCCAAATTGAGCATTTCCTGTAAAGAATATCATCTTTGCTTTGTCTTACTTTGTTATGCTAGTTACTGATATTTTGATCAGATGAAGCGCCATCTGTCAGACATTTTTTGACCGTTTGTATTTTTTTGGTGCTAATAAAACCCCATGTCATTCCAAGCATGTGTGTCAGTTTGCACCTCTCTATTTACATTATTCCGAAGTTGGGAATTTACGTCCGATGGGGGGTGTGCTAGCGTAGTCTGTGCAGTTTTAGAGAGATTGCTGTGTGGCTAGCGTAGTGATCAGCACATCTGCCTCATAATCAGGACACCCGGATTCGAATCCAGGTTTACTTGTCCCATTGGTATAAATCAAGGCCCACTGGCAGTTAATGTCTTTAATTCCTTTTTGTATCGAAGGAAGTATCCGTATTTATTAAAGGGGGTCTAAAATGCTAAAGGGTTAACAACGCCTGAACACATTATTAGGTTCAAATGCATGTAAGTTTTAATAATGGCTCAAATGGTTCAAATGGCTCTGAGCACTATGCGACTTAACTTCTGAGGTCATCAGTCGCCTATAACTTAGAACTACTTAAACCTAACTAACCTAAGGACATCACACACATCCATGCCCGAGGCAGGATTCGAACCTGCGACCGTAGCGGTCGCGCGGTTCCAGACTAAAGCGCCTAGAACCGCTCGGCCACACCGGCCGGCTTTTAATAATGACACAGATATTAAATGACGAAGGCAAGATATAATAGCATGCAGAGCCGCATCAAACGTCTCCTCGGATTGAAGAATACAATAACAAAGTTCCGTCCCAGTTGTATCAATCAGCCTTACGATAAATCATTGTTGAATATGTGGCTCAATTTAGTCTGCAATATCATCTCCAGTTTTAGTAAGCAGATGACTGTTATTTCATTTACAAATAGTCCACCTAATTCCGTTATTTTCATCTCCAACAGAGATCGAGTAAGTGACAAACATTTCAGGGAGCTATCATCTTTTCTGTATTACAGTTTGCTCCGGTAAGACGCATTACCTACCTATTTTTTTTTTTTTTTACAACATGCTCCATTACAATATTGGTCATACTACATGTATGTATTGTGAGGTGGAATGTAGTGTAATATTTGTGATGTATGATGATGATGATGACGATAATGATGAAGTTGAGGGAAGGGGAGTCTGAAATCCGATGCTGGCACATAGCCTACTCCACCCGAATAGCACCCAAGAGACCTCCAAACTTAGTGTCCGCATCTGACGGACGGATTGCCGTCCACAGTGTCATGCGCCCTCACTTGATGAGATGTTGCGAAGAAGTTGGGTTTTTAAACGAGGACACTGACCCAAAGTCTGGTGATCAGGAACTTTTCGCCACAGTCTCTCCTCCCCTTTCCGGCCAAAAGACAGGTTTTCGTAAGAGTGTGAATTAGCACGTGTCGACACTGTTGAAATACTCGTTATCCAAGTAGAGTTGGAATGATACGCTGTTATGTCGACACACGTGTCGTTCTCATTTGAATTGAATTGTGAGAATGGACACACTTATGGTTTTTTACTGCACAGAACATACGTATTCGCCAAAGATAATTTAAGACAAACGCGGGAGATGTAAATAAGGATGACTGGCGCCCGTACTGGATGCAGGTAAAAGGTTCGTGTTTTCTTATAGTTACTGGGTATTGCTTATCCTGATACAATGTAACTATTTTATTGAGATTGACAGTGGCACAATGTCGCAGAATACGGCGTAACATAGTCATAAAATATTAAAATGAAAAGAAAACAAAAGACACTGAAAAATTTGGGAATGATATCTTACTGAACAATGACATAAAATTGATATAGTGCTTCAGTAAAAGAATTGAGTTCATTTGATAAATTTTTGTAGTAAGAAAGGAAAGAGAAAAGTGTCAGCCATGACTTATCAGTATCAGTTATCGTGATATTCGACTGGAATGACTTTTTGACGTGAAATAGGTTGTATATTTTATGTATGGGCAGATCTCGTTCTTTCCATTGTCCACTTGCGGCAGAAAACCACAGTAGTAAAGTATAGTACATTCAGGCCTTTAGTTGAATATGTGTACTGCATAATTTATCATATCTTGCATTTGAGAGAACTGACTTTCCATAACATATTTAACAGGACCTAGAATAATCCTACAAGTGAAAGTCTTACTCAAGAATAATATCTGAACGTGCTTTGCTGGCTGTTTGGAACTAGAAACCCTTTCAGCTCTTATGAAAGCCTATTGAAAATAAATATGTCAGAGTGCTGCAATCCTCTTAGATACTTGACGAAGAAATACCTGTAGCACCTTTCTTTCAATTTTCTTCATTGAACTGGTGGCATCACAGTTTAAAGTAAGAAAAGGTAGTGATATACAGCAGTTAAAGTTGGTCTGTTGCCTGTGAACGAAGAGCTATTGAAAATTATTTGCTATATAACCTAAAGCTGCAACAGCAAAACATCCATTCACGAAACTGGCTTATGCTTTATGGCGGCACGTCCCTTGCATCTGTCTGCAAGTCTCTCAGTTTACGCACCTTGGGGGAGTCCTTCAGCTGTACGACATGCCCTTACGCAAGTATAAAGTCTTTCAGATAAAAACCTGTAATAGTCTACTACACTACACATCTCAACACGATGCACACTGTTATTTAACTGTCTGATATATGTAATTTCAGTGGGTCTAGCTGTAACTACTATAAGGGAATTCAAATGGAAAAGAGTCAGAGGGTTTGTCACGAAAACCGCTGAAGGGATCATAATGCCACTGGCTAGGGAGGGTGGTGTGGTCCCCAATAAGAGCGGTGTTTCAAGGGCACACACCATCACCGATACCGCTGTCTCATTATTGAAGACCGGCGAGTTACGGTGACAGCTATTCGGAACTGCAACGGACGAGCGGTGCTCGTTCTACACTTGTGCCACTTTTCGGCGAATATCCGTTCCCCACAGTCCTTCAGCTGTAAGGAAACGCACCACACCCCTTTCCACTTCTTTTCAAAGCTTAGTCCTTCTGATTTCAGTACTATTGAATACAGAGGGCCATCGAAGCGTTCACGTGCTCGCTCTGTTGTTTCATCACGTGTGTGTGTGTGTGTGTGTGTGTGTGTGTGTGTGTGTGTGTGTTTTTGTGTGCCCGTGACCGTCTAGCGGCGAGTCTGGGGCCTCAGCGCTCTAGTAGGGACTTCACCATCTTCCGTAGACAATGACATTACGATCCCATAAGGAGTTTACGTTTTGCACCCTCCGTTTCGTTTCTCTTTCAATGTCTCTCATAAATGAAGAAAACTCCTTGCGTAAGATACCTGTTCTGCACTGTCGATTTGAGCACAAAAGTTGTGTTCTCAGCTGGTCCAATCTCTCTCTCTCTGATAGTCATTTTTACAATACAGCTCATATACATGATGCACTTACTTTGGAAGCGGGCACGATGACTGCATCTCAGTGGATTGTCTGATAATGATATCCTGTTGACAAAATTGAAACGGAACTTATTGTCCCGTTCAATATTTTCTCAATAAATTCCGGTACAGGAGAATTAAAGTGACAGTGTATTTTACTTTGCAGGAATAAATCAATGGGTACCAAGCGGGAGAGAGTGGACGAAGCGGTGTTTATTTATTTATTTGTTGATTTTGTTTCGCGTGTGTCACGTTTCCCTGGATCCTTTCCCTTGTGCGACCTGTGCTGTATGAATGAGATATTATGTGCTGTAGCAGAAAGCTTCAGTCACAGGTTGTAGCACTGCATGAGCAGAGTGGTTCTGAGGTAGGATAGAGCCAATACCTAAACGTGAACAAGTTTGGCAAAGAAAGTGTGCAAGTCAGGTCGGAGAGGTCGCATAGTCACGAATATTGGCTCTGTTAGGTTCGAGAACCACCTCCTCCACCACCTTTTGAATGAGCAACTGTTAGGCGATGTGGCCACAGGTTGACTTGTTCCTCGGGAGCGGCGCTGAACTGACAGGGAAGACGCTGCTCTAGACTTATGGTAATATTATCAAAGATATTTGAATGTTTCAAATCTGTTCGTTACTAAAGCCCAGATGTTGAAATCAGGGCCGGCCGCTGTGGCTGAGCGCTTCTAGGCGCTTCAGTCCGGAACCGCGCTGATGCTATGGTCGCAGGTTCGAATCCTGCCCCGGGCTTGGATGTGTGTGATGTCGTTAGGATAAAATAGTTCTAAATCTAGGGGACCGATGGTCTCAGATGTTACGTCCATAGTGCTTAGAGCTCTTTTTTGAAATCAGGCGTGAGTCTACCACGAAACCCCCGTAAGGGAGTTTATTTTCGTTACTTGGTCAAATTTCAGTCAGAACTTAGCGTTTGTGCCTTGGTCAGGAACGCATCATGGGCTTTAAGCTTACGGTCGTTTTATTGCTCGGTGTGTAACAGAAATCAACTCATTTAATGTATTTTAATGTGTTGTTTCTTTCATAGTAATATTTTGGGGGATTTTTTAAATTTCTGATATGTTTTCTTTGTGCACTTGGTTTCCCGCCACGTGGGCGGTTGGAACAACAGCCACATTGGTAAAGTGCAGTTTCGGTCGGAAAAAGTACAGTAGGCGAGTGAATGACTATACGGTAGAGCTTGAGGGTAAGACAGGGAAGGAATAATCTTGTGTGTCGGTATATTTGCATTTCTGTTGGCTACCGCAACTTGGCCACGTGTATGGAATAATATCAAGATGATAATTAGTAAATGTTTCTTGTGCGCCCCCACAACTACTTGATTTCTTTATAATGATGTGGGTTACATACAATATACGGTTTAAACTCTTGTATGTAGGAAAAGTTCAGATTTTAATGCCCATTGGTGGGATAAAGACTTGCAAAATTTCCTGCTATACGAAAGTAAATGCCCCCCCCCCCCTGCTCAGTAACGTAGTTTTGTTTCGTAATGCAGGATTAAACCAAAATCGGCAGTCATAGTTAAGGGCACCACTTGCTACTCCCTCTTCAGCGTACGTTTTAATGAAAATTGAAATATTTACGCAGATACTATTCCGCCCTGACCAAATTCCCTGTTGGTGTCTTTGCTGAACTTATTCTGCGTGACCTGTAGTAATTAAAAGACATATCAATAGAAGGCATGGGTTTAAGTATAATTTTGTGCCTGCATAAAATTCCACTGAAGCCAGGTCTGCGCGAAAGTAAATCATGGTAACTAGAGAGACCAATTTTGATGGTGTGTAATATGAGCTATTGCATAAGAATGGGCAATAATTATTCCAATAAAGACACGGCTAGTTTTTGAAATGAAATAGCCATTAAATAAACATCAATGAATCTATACCTTCGACTGATTATTTTCTCCCTTTACAATAAACAACATAAAGAATAGGTGAAACCTAAAGTTAGTCACTACCTCAGTCGAATGCTGGGTCCACAAATTAAACTAAGTAAAAGCTCTATGCTGCCTATTAAACCCTGCATAGGTGCCTTCTGTAGTGGTTATAAAGACTGTGTTATCCATTGCCTTCAAATTTTTACCGGTTGGTTGAACCCACCCGATAGAAATTATTAATACCCCAGCTGTAACTCACAGGGGCCGGTAATTTCGTGGAATAAACCAGGGCTAAAGAGGGTAGCTTGCAGAAACTGTAGGACATGTTAAGCGACGGTAATCTTCCTACCAGGCCGAGTTTTAGCTACAGCACCGGTAGTAATGTTTCGTTGCAAAATTAAAGTGCGACTATAGACTAAAGCCAATAACTTTCCATGAAAGTGATGACTGTTTTTCCCATTGACAGATTGTCTCGAATGGCGTTCCTATTTCACATGTATTTCGCATTCACTCCTTCATACATTCAAACAACACAACGATATTATCAATCAACGGATGCAGGATTAGTTGTATAGGTTAAATACCGTCTTTTCTAACTGTAATGGAATCCTGCTTAAGACCAAACACGCTTCGCTTTACTTTAAAGTATGTTCAGTAGCTATTGTAACAATATTTTTATTCTCTTGGAGCTTCGTTTGCCAACATTATGAACAATTCGAATGCCTTACCTATTACTATAAACAGACCTGAATCCTATTGTTACTCATGAGTTTTTTGTTTACCTCAATCTTCCTGTTCTTCTACATGTAGAGCAACAATAACAATTAACACTGTTTACATCAGTAAATAAAGCAATCGAACTGTTCATGATCCTAGCAAACAAAATTGTAAGACAAAAAAATGTTGGTACTATGACCACTGAAGATACTTTAGAACAAAGCGAAACACGTTTGGTCATTATAAGACTTCCATTACGGATTCAAAAGACACTGTTGAACCTACACAACTTGAATAACTGCAACACTGGGAGAAAAAAGCGAAAAGAAATGAAGACAACAACGACAGTATCTGGCTAAAACTCTATTACATAAATTTTAGCTTTACATTCAGATCGCAGTGTACTCACTTACCGTCAAGTATCTAGTTCAAGCTCTTACTGGATTTTACACAAAATATGTAACATGTCATATTTTGTGTAAAATCCAGTGAAGAGCTTGAACTAAATACTTGACGGTAACATGTCCCACCATGAACCACGGACCTTGCCGTTGGTGGGGAGGCTTGTGTGCCTCAGCGATACAGATAGCCGTACCGTAGGTGCGACCACAACGGAGGGGTATCTGTTGAGAGGCTAGACAAACGCATGGTTCCTGAAGAGGGGCAGCAGCCTTTTCAGTAGTTGCAAGGGCAACAGTCTGGATGATTGACTGATCTGGTCTTGTAACACTAACCAAAACGGCCTTGCTGTGCTGGTACTGCGAACGGCTGAAAGCAAGGGGAAACTACGGCCGTAATTTTCCCGAAGGCATGCAGCTTTACTGTATGGATAAATGATGGTGGCATCCTCTTGGGTAAAATATTCCGGAGGTAAAAGAGTCCCCCATTCGGATCTCCGGGCGGGGACTACTCAAAAGGACGTCGTTATCAGGAGAAAGAAAACTGGCATTCTATGGATCGGAGCATGGAATGTTAGATCCCTTAATTGGGCAGGTAGGTTAGAAAATTTAAAAAGGGAAATGGATAGGTTAAAGTTAAATATAGTGGGAATTAGTGAAGTTCGGTGGCAGGAGGAACAAGACCTTTGGTCAGGTGAATACAGGGTTATAAATACAAAATCACATAGGGGTAATGCAGGAGTAGGTTTCATAAAGAATTAAAAAAAAAAATAGGAGTGCGGATAGGCTACTACAAACAGCACAGCGAACGCATTGTTGTGGCTAAGATAGACACGAAGGCGACGCTTACGACAGTAGTAGAAGTCTATATGCCAACTAGCTCTGCACATGATGAAGAAATTGAAGAAATGTGTGATGAGACAAAACGAATTATTCAGATAGTGAACGGAGACGAAAATTTAATAGTCATGGGTGACTGGAATTCGGTAGTAGGAAAAGGAAGAGAAGAAAACGTAGTAGGTGAATATGGATTGGGGGTGAGAAATGAAAGAGGCAGCCGTCTGGCAGAATTTTGCAAAGAGCGCAACTTAATCATAGCTAACACATGGTTCAAAATTCATAAATGAAGGTTGTATACATGGAAGAAGCCTAGAGATACTGACAGGTTTCAGATAGGTTATATAATGGTAAGACAGAGATTTCGGTACCAGGTTTTAAATTCTAAGACATTTACAGGGGCAGATGTGGACTCTGACCACAATCTATTGGTTACGAACTGTAGATTAAAACTGAAGAAACTGCAAAGAGGTGCGAATTTAAGGAGATGGGGCCTTTATAAACTGACTAAACCAGAGGTTGCACAGCGTTTCAGGGAGAGTTTCAGGGAGATCATAAGGGAACAATTGACAAGAATGGGGGAAAGAAATACAGTAGAAGAAGAATGGGTGGCTTTGAGGGATGAAGTAGTGAAGGCAGCAGAGGATCAAGTAGGTAAAAGGACGAGGGCTAGTAGGAATCCTTGGGTCATAGAAGAAATATTGAATTTAACTGAAAAAAGGAGAAAATAAAAAATGCAGTAAATGATGTAGGCAAAAAGGAATACAAACGTCTCAAAAATGAGATCGACAGCAAGTGCAAAATGGCTACGCAGGCATGGTTAGAGGACAAATGTAAGGATGTAGAGACTTATCTGACTAGGGGTAAGATAGATACTGCCTACGGGAAAATTAAAGTGACCTTTAGAGAAAAGAGAACCACCTGTATGAATATCAAGAGCTTTGATGGAAACTCAGTTCTAAGCAAAGAAGGGAAAGCAGAAAGGTGGAAGCAGTATATAGAGGGTCTATAAAAGGGTGATGTACTTGAGGGCAGTGTTAAAGAAATGGAAGAGGATGTAGCTGAAGATGAAATGGGAGATATGATACTTCGTGAAGAGTTTGATAGAGCGCTGAAAGTCCTAAGATGAAACAAAGTCCCGGGAGTAGATAACATTCCATTAGAACTACTGACGGCCTTGGGAGATCCAGTTCTGTCAAAACTCTACCATCTGGTGAGAAAAATGTATGAGACAGGCGAAATACCCTCAGACTTCAAGAAGAATATAATAATTCAAATCCGAAAGAAAGCAAGCGTTGACAGATGTGAAAATTACCGAACTATCAGTTTAAAAATCACGGCTGCAAAATACTATCCCGATTTCTTTACAGACGAATGGAAAAACTGGTAGAAGCCGACCTCGGGGACGATCAGATTGGATTCCGTAGATATTTGGGAGAACGTGAAGCAATACTGACCCTACGACTTATTTTTGAAGCTAGATTAAGAAAAGGTAAACCTACGTTTCTAGCATTTGTAGACTTAGAGAAAGCTTTTGACAATGTTTACTGGAATACTCTCTTTCAAATTCTGAAGGTGGCAGGGGTAAAATACAGGGAGAGAAATGCTATACACAATTTGTACAGAAACCAGATGGCAGTAATAAGAGTCGAGGGACATGAAAGGGAAGCAGTGGTTGGGAAGGGAGTGAGACAGGGTTGTAGCCTCTCCCCGATGTTATTCAATCTGTATATTGAGCAGGCAGTAAAGGAAACAAAAGAAAAATTCGGAGTAGGTATTAAAATCCATGGAGAAGAAATAAAAACTTTGAGGTTCGCCAATGACATTGTAATTCTGTCAGAGACAGCAAAGGACTTGGAAGAGCAGTTGAACGGAATGGACAGTGTCTTGAAAGGAGGGTATAAGATGAACATCAACAAAAGCAAATCAAGGATAATGGAATGTAGTCGAATTAAATCGGGTGATGCTGAGGGTATTAGTTAAGGAAGTGAGACACTTAAAGTAGTAAAGGAGTTTTCCTATTTGGGGAGCAAAATAGCTGATGATGGTCGAAGTAGACAGGTTATAAAATGTAAACCGGCAATGGCAAGGAAAGCGTTTCTGAAGAAGAGAAATTTACTAACATCGAGTATAGATTTAAGTGAAGTCGTTTCTGAAAATATTTGTATCGAGTGTAGCCAAGTACTGAAGTGAAAGATGGACGACAAATAGTTTGGACAAGAAGAGAATAGAAGCTTTCGAATTGTGGTGCTACAGAAGAGTGCTGAAGATTAGATGGGTACATCACATAACTAATGAGGAGGTACTGAATAGGATTGGGGAGAAGAGGAGTTTGTGGCACAAGTTGACTAGAAGAAGGGATCGGTTGGTAGGACATGTTCTGAGGCATCAAGGGATCACAAATCATGGAGGGAGACCAAGAGATGAATACACTAAGCGGATTCAGAGTTATGTACTTTGCAGTACGCATTGGGACATGAAGCAGCTTGCACAGGATAGAGTAGCATGGAGAGCTGCATCAAACCAGTCTCAGGACTGAAGACCACATCAACAACATGTAACATGACAGGCACTTTATCAGCAGAGCAATAAATTCTGTGTCTTAGGTTATTACGTGTATTCTAAAAGTTTATTTGGATATGAAACAAAAACTAGCTCTATCTTTAACTATTATAATTACAAGAGATTATACAAAGTTTCATATCACCTGTGTTATTAGAAGTTTCTTTTTTAATTCAAGCTGGTGTTCGTAATGTTCGTTCTTTCTATAGCACAAGCGCAAAACTTGCATGGAAACCGCACGAACTTCTTCCACCCATTTGATTCGAATACACAGAGTGCGTAGGGTACGGCTAGGACTTGATCATATGTAAACAGAAAGACGCAACTCTCAACTTTTTCCGCAGAAAACGAATTTGAACGTTTTTAGGTATGCTTATATTGTCCGTGTGGTCTCCGAAATTCGCCGAGACTGCAGGAAACCGAGTAAGTGCTTCCTTTCATGAGCGGTAGGTCTGTGGTTCGAATCTTTCATCCGCTACATTCTTTCTTTCATTCCATTGTAATTGTAACAACAGGTTTAGTATGACAATGCAAACTATCAATGTCTTATCACTCATTTATTGTTTACGTAAATCAATCGTGATAAATAGCTTTTTTCTATTGAGTTTTCGAAGTAGTTTCCCATTATAACGTTATTCCTGCAGAAACATTTCTGCTCACTATGAGCCCATTTTATCGTGATCAGTTCGTGAGACAAGAAGTATTTCTTTTCGTTTTACGAGCATCAATTCATGAGACAAGAACTGTTTCTTTTGCTCCTCGATACTTGCGTAGTGCAAACGAACCTGTGTTTGCACAACGAAACTTGTCTGGAGAGGATCCGCCATCGTGCAGTATTAAAGAAATTCCACCATAATGTAACCCTCTGGTGCAGCCTTGCGACGTTTACTTTCACAGGCAGGTGAAGAACATAGTAAAACAACTACAAAATTGCGCGTACATCATGGAACAAAATAGAGAGATGGTTTCAAGAAATGACTGCATAAAAATTCAATCAGTCCTCCATAAACGGTTATCTGCACCTACACTCGGTGATATGCTTCGACATGCGTGTTACGCCACCAAATTGCGACAATGACCGAGAACCGCACATAAATGAAAATCAAGTTTCTTTTGTAGCAATCACATTGAAAAAGCGATGCACATGCAAACATTTCGCGTTCATTACACGTGGTGTATGTCTCAATAATTATTGTTTTCCAGGTTCCTATGATTAGTATCACCCTTTTCCGGACAGCAGTCCATACGTTGCACATTATACTTACCACAAATGTCGGTACAGTGATATAAGTAAAATCATGTTACTGACTTAACTGAACGTTCTCGTGTATACCATTTTTTATTTCCAGTTTCCTTACGAAAAAACTTATCTCTTATTTTCAGGACTAAAATTATGAAATAATAAATGAATCGCTGTAATAAGTTTGTAGTTACAATTAAGTAAGAATGAACAAAAAGTACTGGGAGCGACTGCGGACTTCTCGATAACTGTTGGACATACAAAGTACGTAAGTGCACCAAAAGCTTTAAAATAAAATTTGCTTTCGAACTGTTGGGCGTGCGCCTTATTATTTGCATATACTGAAGTCCTAGATTTGCCCTACACAATCTCTGAACCTGGAATTCCGTGCAGTTCCCTTGTAAGCTTGACGAGCAGGGCGATTCACACGCAATATGCAGGGTGTCTCAGATGGTACGCTAGCATTTCCATGTATTATAGCACGAAAACTAATAAATAAGATATTCACACCACGTTTAGCTTACGTGAGTGACAAAATCACAAACGTTTGTTTACGTGTGGTCCAGATTGTCGTGAGTGAAGCATAACGACAACTATTCAAGAAAAGATACAGCTTGTAGAATGGTTTATTCAGGCTAAATCGGGCCCACAGGTTCGTAGGAACTTTCAAACGCAGTATAGGAAGCACTCATTCTTGAGGACGTCGTTACGCTGGCGATATAGGAATTTTACATACATATGAACCGTTGATGCGAAGCATCAAACTGGACGACTTGAAACACGTGAATCTGATACAGAACAGATACGATTGGCTTTTCGACGTTCACCGCAGAAGTGTTCAGACGGCGTCGCAGGAGTCGCATATTCCTTGGGCAGGCTTGGCAAAGCGTGGCTGTCGAAGCACTCCCTTACAGCGATCACTTCCCGTTCCAACTCTGCTTGCGCAGAGACGTCACAGACTGGTCGCAGCGTGCGGTTCGCTTGTTTATCTGGAATCGAATGGGGCAGCCTTTCGTCGACAACTTCCTCAAAGCGTAAGCTCATCCCCGTTCACTGGCTGTCCAACTCCGAAGAGACACTGCTTTTTCGTTAGTCCTCTTGTGCCCGGTGTTTTGTCCAGTTTTAGTCTCCTTAATACTGCGTTATCACTCATGTTATCAGGTTCAGTATTATGGTGCGTATTATTCTGGTTTAGATACTGATTTTTGCTATGGTTACAGATCTTAAGAATGTTGCAAAGAAAGAACACTGAAAACTAAGTCTTCAATGAGGAGCGGGAAATTAAGCACTTCCTTGTACACAACTCCGATGAAAAACTCAAACATTTAATCTATAAAGAAATACTTGTTCGGCTGCTACGGTCGCAGGTTCGAATCATGCCTCGGGCATGGATGTTTGTGTTGTCCTTACGTTAGTTAGGTTTAAGTAGTTCTAAGTTCTAGGGGACTGATGACCGCAGATGTTAAGTCCCATAGTGCTCAGAGCCATTTAAATACTTGTCAAAACAATGGCAGTAATCTTGTTCCATGAAGCAACAAACTCTCATGAGGGACGATGTGCTTTAGTGGATAACTCAGAGAAAGAGCTACATTTGCCTCAATCATCAACTCTTAAAGAAAAGAGTTTAACTGCATCGTATGCGGTTGACAGAATTGCTGGTTTTATAAAGTGCTCTGCAGTTTGCACTGGCGGTGCACCAGCTATGGTCGGTAGCGGAAGTGGCATTGTTGCTAGATTGAGAAGAAATGGAGTAAATTGTTTAACTTATCATTGCATTATGCATAAGGAAGCACTAAGTGGGAAAAGTGTCAGAATGCTGTCAGCAATGAAAGATGCAACAAAAATTACGAATATAATACGTACAAAAAATGGATCGGTATCTAATCGAAAATTAAAATAATTTTCGGAAGAAGTTAATGCGGAATACGAAGATCTTCATTCCGAAATTCGTTGTTTCAATGCAGAAAGATGTTTAGCTAGTTTTCTTTTTTACTTATTCACTTATTTATTTGCGCTTAGTAAAAATGTGTTCCAGGTTTTGAATAAATAAGTAAAATCGAATACTACAAACT
This sequence comes from Schistocerca americana, assembly GCF_021461395.2. NCBI lineage: Eukaryota > Metazoa > Arthropoda > Insecta > Orthoptera > Acrididae > Schistocerca > Schistocerca americana. The sequence goes on from NC_060125.1 coordinate 328,858,734, forward strand.
TTGAAAAGAAGCAGAATGATCGTTTGCAAAGACAGGAACGGAATATTTATATTATGTTCAAGTAATGTTTTTGGGTTTTGGTGTAAACTTACGTTGTTTAAATTACAACCAAACAAGGAAAATTTGTATCATTTTCCGAGTTGCTCCGAACTTTAACAAGAAGAGATGAAAGTAAAATGTACAAGATTTACTTAAAAAAATTGTTCAAATGGCTCTGAGCACTATGGGACTTAAAAGCTGAGGTCATCAGTCCCCTAGACATAGAACTACTTAAAACTGACTAACCTAAGGACATCACACACATCCATGCCCAAGGCAGGATTCGAACCTGCGACCGTAGCAGCAGCGCGGTTCCAGACTGTAGAGCCTATAACCGCGCGGCCACAACGGCCGGCTTTTTACTTCCATTATTGATGATGTCTCCAATGAGTTTCAAAGTTATTTTGAAATTTATAAATCTCAAGAGTCAGGTAGCATTTTCTGTAATAATCAAATGAGAATTAATCTTGACCGTGTTAGAAGTGATCTTCAAGAAAAAGAGTGCAGTTTGCAAAATCATCCCTCATGCTATTTCGAACAGAAAGAGAAGCAGCAGATTTGGAAGTCATGCCATAAGACCGGTACCCAAAACTCGCCGACTTCGCTCTAAAAATAAAATGTTGTTTTCGGATCAACATACATTAGTGAAAATATATTTTCTTCAATGAAATAGACTACATCTTCTCAGCGTAATGGTATGAGCAGTGAGTCGTTGGAAGATCATGTTCATTTCGCTACGTCGAAAATTGAAATCGATTTTGCAGAACTTGTGAAGATGAAGTTCAATAAACCTAATTAAAATATTTAAATAACTCGTTGAAGTAATTCCAGTAGTTTGAGATAAAGAAATAAGTAAATATAAAAGTAGTTCACGTCTTATCACGTTTACGGATAGGAAGAGGGTACAGCTCGCGACCCACGACGACTTGACAGTCGCCTCAAGGCATGGCTGTGACGGGGCTTTGACGACCACACACGAATCGAGTTGGAGGGGGAAGCACTCGCTGGAGGGGAGTGTGTCGGAAGCCACACTTTGCCATGGCTGCCCCACGTTTTTTGTAAACCTTTATTGATGTATCCACACCTACAGCAAATGTTGCTCGCATTGTAACCTTACGAAAAGCCACAGGAAAGCAGTTCACTGTGATTGTTCTTTACCGCTAAGAGGAGGATGGAATTTTTCAAAATTACGTAGCACTTTCTGAGGAGGCAACATTTCAATGTGTGGTAGACAAACAAGATGTTAGCATGTTGGGCACAACCACTCTGCATTCTGCTACGGGAGTGGTGCGTGACAACCCTGAAGTTAACGTGCAGTGTTGTTTGAGGTTGATCGCATTGTGGAGTCAACGGTTATCTTACGATGCCGATACTGTAAGCGTTACGAATACTGTCAGGAAACAAAGACACGTTAGTTTCGCCACAAGATGTGCACCACCACCATTTGCACGAACTATGCGAGACGTTCTTCACTAAGTGTTTCCAGATCCCTGGATTGCACGGATGGTCCAGATCCCTGTTCTGTGGCTATACATTGAAAGGTGGCTACACTGAGTCACAGCGCCAGAGATTGCGCCAAAGATAATTATCCCACCGCCTCCACTGGCGCAGTAGTTGTTGAGAGGATGTCGAGGGCAGTGCTAGTTCAGAGGATGTCGAGTGCAGTTGTTGTTCTGCTGGGCGAGAGAGTAGATGCTGTTCGGTTGGTGTAATGTATAGATGGAAGATGTTGCAATGATCACAGTGTATTTTTCGTCAATATATATCGAGGTAAAAAAAAATTATTTCACGTTCCTTTAATGACAATGCCTCTTGGTCACAGGTTCGATCAACAAAGCATCTAGCTCGTGTTCATGTAATAGACTTGTAATTCTGGTTTCTATGTGCAATTATAGTATTTCTGGTTTTTCAATTAGTTCATTGTAAATGGTGTTTAAAATATCTTGTCGTATTGAGGAAGAATCGTGCCAGATACATGTACGTTGAGTCACACTACCACATACAGAACAGTTACACTTGTGCTTTGTTGCTTCGTAGCTTTTATAGTCGCATGGGACTTAATTAATCAGTTGTGTTAACGGAAATTTCTTGTCATTCTTTATTTTTATTTCATGCAGTCAGATTGCGTGCTAATACTACTCAGGGCCAACCCGTTACGAGACTTCGCAACCGGTCACACAGCTACTAAAATTATTGCATTTTAATTAAGCCCCCATGCACGTGGCGACCGCTGCTTCGGATCATCCCTTGGTATTCTTTTGACAGTAAAAATTGCAGACAGTAGTATTGTTGTAATAATTTGTAGTTTAGTAATTGTAGTCTATATTTCATCTGTAATTTTGGTAATTGAACATTTGTAGTTGTCTTGACATTCTTCTAATGGTATTTTTGCAGAATTTAATTTTTGACGTCTCATAAACGGAGTTGACAACTTTGTGCAACTGTGAAGGTTTTAATTGTTCGTTAATCGTGTTTGCCGGGAAGCATTTCGTGTGAATGGTATTGTTGGTGATAAAGTGTCATATTGTTTGTAATTTTCGTATAGTGACGAGTTTTGTATGTTTTGTAAACGATTACGCGATCGATGAACAAGGCAAAAATGATAGATAGTCAGAATGACGAAATTGTTAACATGGCGAACTAGCCAACACAGTAGAACAGTATGACGAATAATAAAGTAGAAAACAATTTAATAAGCCGGGAAAATAGCCCTGAACCAGTTCAAAATTTTTCACAATGAAAAAACTTTCAGAATACGGGATTAACGACAGAAGATTCTAGAATAGTATCGAACACAGATAGCTTTACAGCTATGAAGAAGGAAGATAGTTTCACGGGAAATGATAGGGGCGAAAAGAATTTTGAACCTGTTAATATGGAGCAGTTGATGAGTGCAATATTAATTTTGGGATCACGGTTAGAAACTGATATGGGAACATTGGCAACACAGTTAGACTCACAAATAGGAACAATTGAAACTGATATGGGAACAATGGAAACACAGTTAGACTCACGAATCGGGATATGTATTAAAAACCTAAAAGATGAATTAAAGAAAGAAATTAGAGAAGAAGTACAACCGATTTTGAATGCTCACAATAATAGATTAATTTCAATAGAAATTAGACAAAAGGAACAGGATAGAGAACAGGAAGAAAGAGATCACCTGATAGTACAAAAATTTTCAGAGTTAAATTTACAACGTGCACACGATAGGGAAGAAATATTTGAAAGAATCGAGGAATCCGTACCAAATGACAGAATAAATAACCTAACACAACAATATGAGCAGATAACTACTAAATGTGTCAATACTGAAACCCGAGTCGCGACACTTACGGAAGACGTAAATAATCACAAAGAACAAATAGGTGACTTATCGGAAAAAGTTGAGGAGATCTCAGATAAATCGACAAGTCTTAGTTTAAATGGGGACAGAGATTCAAATGATACAGCTCCATTGCCATTTGCAGAAACAGAAGAGTACCAGAATATAAATAAACGTGTTGAAAATCAGGGAAAATTTAATGAACGCGATAAAAGGGAATTTGAGGCATTACGAAAGCAAGTTAAACATATTGAAACATATTGAAACATATTGAAACATATTATCGTAGGAAAAGACATTATAAGAAATTTAGAATCACCGATAGCAGCGGGTTTTGAAGAAAAGAATTTATTTCATTTACGAGATGCAACAAGAGAGCGCCAGGCGCGCGAACTTGACAATAATCGACATTCGGACTGGGACAGACGCGATAGGTCTTTGTCGCCACGAGGCAAAAACTTTGACTATAAACACTTTTCAACTGTTCGGAAATTTAAGATCTTTCGCAATTCTAAGTATAACATACATCCATGTTCATGGGTAGATCAATTTATGTACGCACTTCCACCAAATTGGCCACTAAGTCACAAACTGGAATTTATGTGCGGATATTTAGAAAACGAAGCGGCGACGCGCACGCTCTCACTTAATTAGAGATTGTAATAATTTAAATGATTTTTATCGTGCATTTCTATCGGCATATTGGTCCGAAAACACGCAAGACAGAGTCAAACATAGTCTTATTATGCAGCGTAATTTTGAACAGTCTGAGATCCGCACGCCGGCAGAATACTTTGAAGATATGATTCGAAAGAATCAATTCCTTTCCAACCCTTATAGCCCGACTGAATTAATTCGCATTTGTTTAACTAAGCTGTCACAATCGATAAAACACATTGCTTTAGTCGGAAGATGTAAAGGCGACATTGAAAATTTTAAGTCTTTGCTACAAGAACTTGAATATGACAACGACGGCGGAACTTCTTGTAATTTTTTCAGTAACGGTAATCGCAATAGATTTTCAGAGAAAAGGGATAATGATCGGAACGGACGTTATAGCGGTAATTTTGAAAATGACAGACGAAACAGACAGGACAATAGATGCCAGCCTTATGACAATAACAGACGTGCTAACAGAAGTTACACAGTCAATTATAATAACGGTAATTCCTACCGGAATGATCAATCATACGGAAACAGTAATCGGTATCATCAAGACAGAAATTATTCATACAATAATAGAAATTCTTACTACAGATATAACCAGGGTAGTAGACATAACAATAATTTCAGAAGTGACAGTCGTATTTACACAAGAAGTAGTCATGCAGATAGCCAGGAAAATACAAATTTTAATAACAGTCACAACCAAGAATTTACATGTAACAGACAGGAGGGACCTAATTGGCATCCCCCACGTGACAGAAATTCAGAGAGACAAGCGCAAATCGTAGAAATTGATCCGCGAAATTACGCGAATAATCAAAGACGTGACGCACACAATCGACAATGACTTGCAGCTTCGGTTTCTGGTAGCAACATAGACGGTTCAGAAAGTAATGACACTACGACTTTACGTTACGTACGCTTGGAAGACATGAGAGATATTTTGCTAAATGAAAAGGAAAAAATAGTAGACGCTTTTTTACTTCCTGTTATTGTAGTATGCGTGAGTAAGAATAAGTTCACTGCGGTTTTAGATTCTGGGAGCCCATTGAATGTTATTAGTGAATCAGTTTTTCGTATATGTGTAAGAACTATTGCTTGTTCTGTGTTACCTGTTTCTAAAACTACAATTCGAGGAGCTATTTCTAGAAAAAGTGTGGAAGTCAAACAACAGGCCAACTTAAATTTCATTTGTCAAGGATATGAATTATCTCCTAATTTCATTATTGTTCCATTACTCAGGACACAAATTATATTAGGTATAGAGTTTCTTAACACACATAAGGCAACTTTAACGAAGGAAGTGTGAACTTGACTGTTGCCGGAATGCCGAGATGTTTGAAATTTTTCGAGTGTATAACAAAATCTGAATCAGACACAAATAGTTTAAGGTTTCTTACTTCTAATGTTTTTCACTGAGTACAATGACGACAATGTGTTCATTCATTACAACGACAATAGATACAGAGACGCGATGGATGATATAATTAATAGTGAAGAATTAATTAATTAAAAGGTTAACAAAGCTGAAGTTACAGATGACGTTGCAAGAGAAGAATTGCAACAAATTTTGACTTCACATGCAACAGTATTTAGTCATCACACAGGAACCATACAAGTCTTACAATATTTATTTAAAGTAAAAGAACACACACCATTTCGGGGGAAAACGTACGCTATTCCTTTGGCTTATAGAGACATGACTACGAGTGAATTTCAATGCATTTTAAATCAAGGCATTATTGAGCCAGCAGTCAATCCTTATACCAGCCCATTACATGTCGTTCTTAAAAAGGATGGGTCAATTCGTTTGGTTCTGGATTCCACACAGATAAATAATATCATCATTCCTGAAACTGACCGTACACATAATTTAGATGAACTTCTTCAACATTTCAGTGTAATTAAAGTTTTATCCACAATTGATATGCGCGCAAGTTTTTGGCAAATAGAACTCCACCCTGATCGTAGAAAGTACACTACCTTTTTAGCCTTTGGTAACTGTTATCAACTTTGGAAATTACCGTTTGGACTTACTGTATCTTCAGCAGCATTCATTCGTCGTTTAAACGAAATTTTACCTGTTTATCTTCGTGACAATATTACTCCATATGTTGACGATATTCTTATTGCTAAACGTTCTTGGACTGAAGATTGCAAAATTTTGGATTCATTATTACGTTTTTTGCAAGAGTTGACATTACAGTGAACTTGGAAAAATCTGAATTAGGTCGTTCTCAGGTGAAATTTCTTGGTCATATTATTTCTACAGAAGGTATTCTTCCTGATGCAGAGAAACTAGACGCTATTCGTAATTATGCTGTTCCTACTACAAAACGTGATGTTCGTAGTTTCCTTGGTGTCTGTAATTTTCTTAGACGCTTTGTTAGATTGGACAATTTGGCCATACCTCGTTTATGTGAACTTTCTGGAAAGAATTCTATTGGTGTTGGGATGAGGAAGCTCAATTAGAATTTGAATAACTTCGTGATGCTTTAGTTGCTGCTCCACTTCTTTCACATCCGGATTTATCTAAAGAGTTTTGTTTGGCAACGGCCTCATCATACAAAGACCTAGGTGCACACTTATTTCAAGAGGCAGATGAAAACGGCGCTGTAGTACAGAAAACTATTGCATTTGGAAGTCGTGTTCTCTCTAAATCAGAAATTAATTATTCAATTACGGAATTTGAAGCTTTCGCTGTTGTTTGGGCTTTCACAAAATTTCTCATCTTTTTGAATGGCAGACATTCTAAAGTTTACACCGATCATCGAGCTCTGGAATTTCTTATGTCAACAAAATTAACACATGGAAGATTGTCACGATGGGCGCTGTATCTACATGAATTTGGTTTTAGTATTGTTTACATCCAGGGTTCTTCAAATACTGTTGCTGATGCTTTATCACATGCACATATGGGCTTGAAACAAAGTGCTGAGGAGAACTGCAAAGAAAATAATTATTGTTTGATGTATATTCAAGGTGTTACGTTTGAAAATTTTATTTCGTCTTCGCTCCAGGACATCGCTAAGGAGGAAAACAAGGATCCAATCTGGAAGAACATTAAGGAGAAGTGGAGGAGAAAGGAAAGCGCAGCGATTAGACAGTATTATTTAGTTCGTAATGATATTCTTTTTAAACGAAAATCGGTTGACAACTCTGTTTGGTTAGTTTGCATTCCTGATGAATGGGTTAATAAGTTTATTTGGTATACACATTTCAGCTATGCACACTTTGGACCCAGAAAATGCTTTCATACATTACGAGAAAAATCTACTTCAGTAATATGGAATAACGTATTCGATTTGTTCTTGCCAAATGCAAATTATGCAAAATGCTAAGCCGCCAACTAATTCTCACAGAGCGCCGTTGTTTCCTTTCATTCCAGCGAAATTAAAGGAGATAGCTGTAGTTGATTTGTTCGATCCAGTGGTTCGTTCTACTACTGGTTTTGCGTACATTTTGGTAGTAGTGGAATTGACATCAAAATATGTGTGTTTTACACCTTTACGCAAAGCAACAGCTCGTTCAGTATCTAATGCTTTCATCAAATATTTTCTTAAAGAAGTGGGTCATGTTGATAAAGTTATATCAGATAATGGATCACAGTTTCCCTCTAAAATTTGGCTTCGTACTCTACGGCGTCGTAAGATTAAACCAATTTTCATTTCACTTTTTCACCCTCAATCTAACGCTTCAGAGAGATGGATGAAGGAATTCAATAAATTGTGTCGTCTTTATTGTCATCATAATCACAGAACGTGGGATCAGTATCTTCATATTTTTCAAAACATTCTGAATGATCTCCTTAATGATTCAACTTCTTTACCGCGTATATTGATATTAAGAAATAAAGCACCGACAAATCGCATTTCTGAAATCGTTCCTTTTCCGCCTACACGGAAACTGAGACATTCTGAAGTTGTGAACCTGGCTCTAAAAAATATTGCGTCTGCGGCTGCTAGAAGAGAGAAATGAGCTGAACGTCCTGGTCGTTTAAAAACTTTGTCAGTTGGCCAAAGGCGTTAATTAAGTCTCATCGTTTGTCTCACAAAGGAAAAGGCTTATGTCGCAAATTTTTTCTGCTTTATAACAGTCCATATAGAGTTCGCAAAATTATTCATGATAACACTGTTGAAGTAGAAACTCTTAAATCACGGCGCTATAAGGGAATACATCATATATCGAACGCTAAAATTTTTGTGGAATGACATGCTTTTGAGAGATTAACAGTTGCGCGTGGACGCGCAGAGAATGCAGGGGTGCCACGCCGTGTTCTGGCGGCGGCACATAAACAAAGCCACAGTCAGTCGGCGCGCCACACAAGGTAGTCGTTGACCTCAAACAATTACTTCCTACGTCACGCTTACGTGCAGCTGATCGAGCGCTCAGTGCGAATGCACTGACAGCCGTAGACAAATACACAGTCTAATTGCTCCGATTAAATTCAGTATAAAGCTATAATGACTTGATAACTTATGTTATTAACGTTCAGTTTTTGCCGGATACAGTTGTATAAAATATTTAAGAGCTTCAGGTAAATTCTGTGTGTGTCCGACGTTAAGAGGACTTGCTATCGAGAAAATTTCTGGAAGAATGTAATTTCGAAGAAGAAAGTAATAAACTAAAAAGGTAACTATTAATTGAGTTTATTTTTCAGGTAAGATATTTCTACTTAGGTATGTGCTTTATACATAATTTGCTGCCCGCGATTACGTGATTTACACTTTGTGTTAACTGATTTTGACAATGTTTTATTAATGAACAGGGTTGTTACTTACGTATATTATGCATCGCTTCGCTGCTATGCTTTTTCACTGATGTCATATTTTTTATTATGTGCCTGCTGTGCCTATTTATTTAAATTATAATTGTCACCTGATTAGTTGTGCTTATATGGTTATGCATGTAAGTTATACTTTGTGATTTATCTGCTTGCGCCTTCATGTTTACTTATTGAGATTACGTATGAACATTTATTTGCTTATGCTGATATGATGCTAATAACCTATTTATTATGTATGATATATATTTGCTGCTTTGCATATGGATTGCATATTTACACATTTCTGTTTTGTTGTCATAACTACTCTTTAACTTGGTACATAGAAATGCTTATATACTGCGTACGAACGTGGAGTTTAGGTTACACTATGGTATTAATTATAGATTGTTCGCTTGGCAGAGCCTCGTTGTAAGGATTGTGCTGCAACCACTTGTTGACATTCTGTCTATACTGGCATATTTAGTCGCTATTGCATGTTTTGCTTACGCTCAGTGCTTTTTATTTTAAGATGAGAAAATGAACTGCTATAATTAAACGAACTACAATGGTACAAGAAACTTAATTGAAGTCACATGAGCTGGAGGTTTTATGGAAGCTGTATAAATTTATGCTAATAGAAAGGAAGCTAACGACATGAAATACCAACACTAGCTTTAGACCATTGACATTTATTGCACTGCATTCTTCGTGAGCAATTGAAATAGCAAGTGACACTTGAAACAAAGAAATACTCCACATTTTTGCTTCTGTTCTGCCATGATTCTTGAAGTGGTGTACACACTGTGAAATATTACGATTTATTCATTCAAAGTCTTATGTGATCATTCATACTACGTACTCGCACCTACTTACTGGAAGTTATTCAAACTGAAAGCTGTTAGAGGTCATGTACGCATTTCTTTTATTTTATGATGGACAAGATAACCAAACTGTATTTTATAATTCGTAATGAGTTGAAGATTTGGCTCAGGTGGATTACACAGAGGTTGTGTGTCGACATTGCGTCTTTGGGTTGTACGGGATGATGAATTGAAGTTTGCACAAGGATTCTATCTGTACTTGTTCGAGGAGACTGACTAGAGGAAAGAGTTGTTATGGAAGTGAAATGATTTTGGTGATAAGGTTTATATGTATCGACGTATTGAAGAGGTATTACTGAAGTATTGAGATTATGTGATGCTGATGATTATTGGAGTTTTGGTGGATAAGAGGTAAAGTAAGTGAGGAGCATATTCTTTTTGTTGGTTTATATGGAACAAGAAGGAAGAAGATGGCAGACTAGAACACTCCATGGAAGGAAGATTGTCAACACACACACTTTGTTAAATCAATAAGCAGTATATACTTTTTTTTGAGACAGGATGTATTTGCATATCTTGGCACACTGACAGTTGTTCAGCAACCGTAGATTTTGATTTGGCTTGGTAAGCATTGGTCTTGACATGATGACTATGACGTTGACTACCTATTATTGACTATTATACACTGCTGCCACTACAACTAGATACACATGTTGAATATCAAATTTTGACAGAATAGCATTTACACAGTTAACACTATTCAATTACACAATAGTACTTTATATGTGGATGAAAGATGAGTGAGTGTGTTTTGTGTGTTTTCCTTTCCTAATCCCAAATAATTGGTACCGACCTACCCCCTAAATATTATTTTACTTGTTTGTTGTGGCTTGCACTGACACCCATAAATATTATCGGTTTACTGAGATTTGTATATTTGTAATAGTTAATATAACAATTATCTGATATCATTTGTGTGATTATTATAATTTGTATCTTTAGTGAAACAGCGTTGATAATAATTTTGTAAAAGCAATTGTGTGTGCATTCAAACTATTGTTCATGCTTACACCTATTAACATTGGTGGGTGCCACTTGGATATGTTTAATTTCGGAACTCTGATGAACTGTGTAATTATTGCTGGTGAATATTATGGACTGTTACCTGCACTTGTTCATCATTACTGGTTCCCACTGATGGAACTGCTGCTACTGAGATGATGTCACTTGTTGCTGTCTACATTTGTTCATTATTACTGGGTGCCACTGAAGAAATTGCTGCTACTGAGATAATGTCACTTGTTGCTGTCTGCACCTGTTCAACATGGCTGGGTGCCACTGATGGAACTGCTTCTACTGAAATAATGTTACTTGTAGCTGTCTGCACCTGTTCAACATTACTTGGTGCCACTCATGGAACTGCTGCTACCGAGATAATGTTACTTGTTGCTGTCTACACCTGTTCATCATTACTGGGTGCCACTGATGGAACTGCTGCTACCGAGATAATGTCACTTGTTGCTGTCTGCACCTGTTCAACATTGCTGGGTGCCACTGATGGAACTGCTTCTACTGAAATGATGTCACTTGTTGCTGTCTGCACCTGTTCAACATTACTCGGTGCCACTGTTGGAACTTCTGCTACTGAGATGATGTCACTTGTTGCTGTCTGCACCTGTTCAACATTACTGAGTGCCACTAATGGAACTTCTGCTACTGAGATGATGTCACTTGTTGCTGTCTGCACCTGTTCAACATTGCTGGGTGCCACTGATGGAACTGCTGCTACTGAGATGATGTCACTTGTTGCTGTCTGCACCTGTTCAACATTACTGGTGCCACTGATGGAACTGCTTCTACTGAAATAATGTCACTTGTTGCTGTCTGCACCTGTTCAACATTACTGGGTGCCACTGATGGAACTGCTCCTACTGAGATAATGTCACTTGTTGCTGTCTGCACCTGTTCAACATTACTGGGTGCCACTGATGGAACTGCTTCTACTGAAATGATGTCACTTGTTGCTGTCTGAACCTGTTCAACATTGCTGGGTGCCACTGATGGAACTGCTGCTGCTGAGATAATGTCACTTGTTGCTGTCTGCTACTGTCCAACATTGCTGGGTGCCACTGTTGGAACTCCTCAACCACTGATGAGATGTCACTTGTTGCTGTCTGCACCTGTTGACCATTGCTGGGTGCCACTGTTGGAGCTGTTCAAATACTGCTGATGAAATGTTATGGGACTTGTATTTGCACCTGTTGAACATTGCTAGGTGCTACTGTTGGAACTGTCAACTACTCTGATGGGTGCTACTTGTTTATTGAACTATTGAAACGATTTTATGTGAATATTTGTATAAACTGATGTGTTGTGCATAGACTGTTTATGAATGTTATGAAACTCTTACCTGCACCTATTCGTTATTGCTGGTGCCATTTATTGAACTGTTTAACTACTCTGAGAAATGATACTTGCGTAAACTATTATTTAAAATCACATGTATGCAAGCATTTGTATTCCTTACTGTTTTTTGATATATTAGGTTATTGAAGGGTCAGTGCAAAACCAAAATTTATTTAATTATGTAATATTTACTTATTAATATCATCTTCTATTTTTGTCTGTGTTTTCTGGACGAATTTGGTGGTATTTTCACCACCAATGCTGGCAAAAATACCATCAAATTCTTGCCTGCGGAGGAGGGGCATATGAAAGATAGCTACACTGAGTCGCAGCGCCAGAGATTGCGCCAAAGATAATTATTCCGCCGCCTCCACTGGCTCAGTAGTTGTTGAGAGGATGTCGAGGGCAGTACTAGTTCAGAGGATGTCGAGTGCAGTTGTTGTTCTGTTGGGCGAGAGAGTAGATGCTGTTCGGTTGATGTAATGTATAGATGGAAGATGTTGCAATGATCACAATGTATTTTCGTCAATGTATAAATTTATTTCACATTTCTTTAATGACAATGCCTCTTGGTCACAGGTTTAGTCAACAAAGCATCTGGCTCGTGTTCATGTATTAGACTTGTAATTCTGGGTTCTATGTGCAATTATAGAATTTCTGGTTTTTCAATTAGTTCATTGTAAATGGTTTTTAAAATATCTTGTCATATTGGGGAATAATCGTGCCAGATACATGTACGTTGAGTCACACTACCACACACAAAACAGTTACACTTGTGCCTTGTTGTTTCGTAGCTTGAAAGGTGGCTACACTGAGCCACAGTGCCAGAGATTGCGCCAAAGAGTATTATTCAGCCGCCTCCACTGGTGCCTGTCGAGGTCTCGTAGTAGTCAGTGCTTGTTAAGAACTCATAGCAGAGAGTGCTTGGGGAGATCTCGTAGTAGTCAGTGCTTGTTAAGAGCTCGTAGCAGAGAGTGTTTGTTGAGATGTGCTAGTAGGCAGTGCTTGCTGAGATGTGATACTGAAAAGTTCTTGTTGATATGTGATAGTAGCGAGTCGGAGTGGAGAGATTGTAATGTCTAGAGTGCTTTTCATCAATATAAACGAAGGTAAAAAAAAATTTTTTTTCTTTTCTCTCTCATTATTTCAGTGTCCTGAATAATGCGTCATTACAGGTTCAGTCAACAAAGCATCTGGCGTGTGTTCTTGTATGAGAGTGTAGTTCTGGATTTCTTGCGCAATTATAGTATTTCTAATTTTTTTTATCACGTCAGTATAAATGGGATTTGAAATTTCTTGTCTTGTTGAAGAAGAACCGTGCCAGATGTGTACGTTGAGTCACACTCCCACACACAGAACAATTACACTTGTGCTTTGGTTTCGTAGGTTTTATAGTTGCTGGGGACTTAATTAATTAATTGTGTTAACAGGAAATTTTCATTTCATTCTTTGTTGTTGTTCTATGCAGTCAGATTGCGTACAAATACTAGTCAGGGCCAACCGTTTACGAGACTTGCGTAATCGGACTAACAGCTACGTAAAATAAAAAATTATTTTCAATTAAATAATAATTAAGCCCCCATGCAAGCTTTTATAGTTGCAGGGGACTTAATTAATCAATTGTGTTAACGGAAATTTCTTGTTATTCTTTATTTTTATTTAATTCAGTCAGATTGCGTGCTAATACTACTCAGGGCCAACCGGTTACGATACTTCGCAACCGGTCACACAGCTACTAAAATTATTGTATTTTAATTAAGCCCCCATTCAACATTGCGTGTAATGTAGAGGTTTCCAGTTCTTTGTGTATCATCACGCCTTTGAACATTGCTTGTTCTTGGGCCTTTTGGGGGCACTTCCTTTCCTCATGGCAAAAGAGAGCCACTGTCCATTCCTTCGATCTCTTTGACCAGGCCCTTCGAATAACAAGAGTGATTTCTTATGCCGGAAGTCTTTGGTCACTATTGCTGATGACTTTATTTGGAAATTAGGCAGTGGCGGTGTTCGATCATGGAAGCTACAACGTTTTAAATACTAGTCAAAGACACTACTCCCAGACCACAGACTCATTCCACGTCCTTGATGATTTTCATAGGTCAAAGTGCTTAATTTTGACTGTGTAGGAAAATGGGGCTCTCGAGTTGGGATATTAATATTTTACAAACTTTTGAACTGCTACAAGAATTGACTGCTATGTATTACAATATTTTGACTAACTACAGCAACTGCTTGAAAAAATAGTATTCTTTGAATACAAGACGAAAGGAAACGACCCATGCTGTCAACTTGAACTGTGGCTAAGGTAAATAAAAAGTTCATCAAAGACTTAGTTCACGGTGAGTTAAAGGAATTGATTCATATCAGCAGGCCTCTTGGAACTAACTGGAGTAACGACTTTTAAACTAAGATTTTTCCGAACACTTGCAGTGGGATCCTGTAAGTCAATGGAAACTTTCTTTGACCAATTCGAAAGTTTGGAAAAAAAGGAAAAGAAAAAGACACTTGGCTACTTTCAGCTGAATGGAAGAAATCTGAACATTGACTAAAGCAGTTAACCGTAGCAGAATTCACTAAAATATTGGAAGAAACCGAAACAGTATAGGTATAGTATAGAAGTGAGGATTCAGTGGATTTAGGAATCGAAATTTGGAAAGGAGCTATGGGTCATGCAGATTTACAGAAAGTATACATGCCTATTGAAGGCCAATGTTCAGAGACAAGGAATAAAGTAACGGAGAGATCAAGATTTTAACAGAATTTAGGATCCCTTGGCAAAGATGACTGGAAAGAGTTCCCCATTGCATCTGCACAGATGGGTGTGGCTAGAACTGTGAAGAGGCACGGGTATTCAGGATGACAATGGCCACTGAAACCGGCAGATATTTTTTTTTTTTTTTTTTTTTTTTTTTTTTTTTTTTTTTTTTTTTTTTTTTTTTGTGGGAATGTCTGCATTATTGTTCTGTGACTATATAGAGTTTTGCTATGATGAGTGGTGGTGTGCATGCAATAATGTCAGCTGCCCTTAAGTGTCTTCCTGTATAGGTAAGCGTAGTTCCCGATGTGCACCCCTCCTTTCTCCCCAACGTTCTTAATGCAGGACACAGAAGCACAAACGACTATGGATTTTTCTACAGAAATAGCTACTTGGTTTATAGCGCGTACATCATGCTACAGATTTAATAGGTTATTCGCATGCTTCGCGCTGACTGATGCAAAAAGAACTCAAATTGTCTAGTTCCCCATTTTATTGTCTTTTCTTTTACTTTGTGAACGGCGTATGCTCTTCGTCACGGTTCACGCTATATCGAGATCACATTTCATCTGAATAGGTCCAGGGGTTTATTTGTGAAACTGCGAGTTCCGTAAGTCGTAATATTAATATGGAAGCATTCATTAAACATTTTGGGAATTGTATTAGCGTTGCATTCATTACGTACTGCCATACTACGTAGAACAGAACACCCAGTATAAGCATGTTCAACAATATGATAAAGTTCAAATATCAAAGAGTAATTAGCTCCTCCAAAGAATAAATATTTTCCATAATTCACACAATATTCTTTAAATTTATAAATACCCTCCAAAACAAATCTATGTATCACGTGGGAAATATCCGAATGGGTTAGAAATCAGTAGATGTGATGTAAATGAACAGACAAACAAATCAATACAATTTCAGGAAAACTGGATGATTTATTCAAGAGAAAGCGCTTCACAAATTGAGCAAGTCTATAACGTGCGTTGGTCAACCTTTGGCCCTTGTGCAAGCAGTTATTCGACCTGGCATTGATTGATAGAGTTGTTGGAAGCGCTCCTAAGGGATATCGTGCCAAATCCTGCCCAAATAGTGCATCAGAACTTCAAAATACTGAAGTGGTCGTATGGCCGTGCCCACAATGCTCCAAATGTTCTCACTTGGGGAGAGATCAGGTGTTCTTACTGGTCAAAGTAATGTTTGGCAAACGCGAGGACAAGTTGCAGTAACTGTCACCGTGTTCGGGCATTATCCTGCTGAAATGAGAGCCTACAAATCAGAAATGGTGCACACGGCAATTACTCGTAGTTGTCGGCCCGTGTGGCTGGCAACAGACAGGTTGTATGACACTGCTATCCACAGCGTCTCCGGACACGTCTTTGCTGGTCATCGGGGCTCAGTTCGAAGCGGGACTCATCACTGAAGACAACTGTACTCCAGTCAATGAGACTCCTGGCCGAATACATGTCTGGAGACGCCCAGGACAGTAATGAGATACCAACCGGAGTGTTATCTGCCATACGGTCCGACAACGACGAGTGATAGTCGGGGGTGCCACTTCTTGTCATTGCAGGAACCCTTTGGTTGCTATCCGCTGTGCCCTTACATCATAGCGGTACATCGACGATATTATAAGCACCGTTTTGTTGTCCTTCATGGCTAGCCAACCTCGGCTAATATTTCAGCAAGATAACAACCGCCCACACTCGGCGAGAGTCTCTACAGCTTGTTTTCGTGCTTGACAATCCCTACCTTGGCCTCGAAAGTCACTGCTTCTCTCCTCAGTTTGGAACGTTCGGCGCATTGGGGGCACGATCTACTGACCAGTTCGATAATTCGAATATCTAACTCACCAATTGGAAAGCACGTCGTACGATATCCCTCAGGAGGACTTCTAACAACACTATGAATCAATACCAAGCCGAATAGCTGCTTGTTTAAGGGCCATAGGTGGACTAACGCATTATTGACTAGCTCACTATGTGAAACTCTTTCTCTCCAATGTCATCCCCCCATGAACCATGGACCTTGCCGTTGGTGGGGAGGCTTGTGTGCCTCAGTGACACAGATAGCCGTACCATAGGTGCAAACACTATGGAGGGATATGTGTTGAGAGGCCAGACAAACGTGTGGTTCCTGAAGAGGGGCAGCAGCCTTTTCAGTAGTTGTAGGGGCAAGAGTCTGGATGACTCAGTGATCTGGCATTGTAATACTAACCAAATCGGCCTTGCTGTGCTGGTACTGCGAATGGTTGAAATCAAGGGGAAACTACAGCCGTAATTTTTCCCGAGGGCGTGCAGCTTTACTGTATGGTTAAATGATGATGACATCCTCTTGGGTAAAATATTCCGGAGGTAAAATAGTGCCCCATTCGTATAGAAGCGTGGAATGTGAGAACTCTTAATCGGGCAGGTAGTTTGGAAAATTTAAAAATGGAAATGAATAGGTTAAAGCTAGATATAGTGGGAATTAGTGAAGTTCGGTGGCAGGAGGAACAAGACTACTGGTCAGGTGAATACAGGGTTATAAATAAAAAATCAAATAGTGATAATGCTGGAGTAGGTTTAATAATGTATAAAAAATAGGAGTGCGGGTAAGCTACTACAAACAGCATAGTGAACGCATTATTGTGGCGAAGATAGACACGAAGCTCACGCCTACCACAGTAGCACAAGTTTATATGCCAACTAGCTCTAAAGGTGACGAGGAGATTTATGAAATGTGTGATGAGATGAAAGAAATTATCGAGATAGTGTAGGGAGACGAAAATTTAATAGTAATGGGTGACTGGACTTCGATAGTAGGAAAAGGAGGAGAAGGAGACGTAGTAGGTGAATATGGAATGAGGTAAGAAATAAAGTAGAGGAAGAATGGGTAGCTTTGAGGGATTAAATAGGGAAGGCAGCAGAGGATCAAGTAGGTAACAAAACGAGGGTTAACAGAAAACCTTGGGTAATATAAGATACATTGAATTTAATTGATGGAAGGAGAAAATATAAAAACGCGGTAAATGAGGAAGGCAAAAAGGAATACAAACGTCTCAAAAATGAGATCGACAGGAAGTGCAAAATGGCTAAACAGGATTGGCTAGAGGACAAATGTAAGGATGTAGAGGCATATTTCACTAGGGGTAAGATAGATACAGTCTACAGGAAAATTAAAGAGTCTGTGGGAGAAAAGAGGACCACTTGTATGAATATCAAGTGCTCAGATGGAAACCCAGTTCTAAGCAAAGGGAAAGCAGGAAGGTGGAAGGAGTATATAGAGGGTCTATACAAGGGCGACGTACTTGAGGGCAGTGTTATAGAAATGGAAGAGGATGTAGATGAAGATGAAATGGGAGATATGATACTGCGTGATGAGTTTGATAGAGCGCTGAAAGACCTAAGATGAAACAAGGTCCTAGGAGTAGATAACATTCCATTAGAACTTCTGACAGCCTTAGGAGAGCCAGTCCTGACAAATCTCTACCATCTGGTGAGCAAGATGTGTGACACAGGCGAAATACCCTCAAACTTCAAGAAGAATATAATAATTCCAATCCCAAACAATGCAGGTGTTGACAGATGTGAAAATTACCGAACTATCAGTTTAATAAGTCACAGCTGCAAAATACTAACGCGAATTATTTTCAAACGAATGGAAAAACTGGTAGAAGCCGACCTCGGGGAAGATCAGTTTGGATTACGTAGAAATATTGGAACACGTGAAGCAATATTGACCCTACGACTTATCTTAGGAGACAGATTAAGGAAAGGCAAACCTAAGTTTCTAGCATTTGTAGACTTAGTGAAAACTTTTGACAATATTGACTGGAATACCCTCTTTCAAATTCTGCAGGTGGCAGGGGTAAAATACAGGGAGTGAAAGGCTATATACAATTTGTAGAGGAACCAAATGGCAGTTATAAAAGTCGAGGTGTATGAAAGGGAAACAGTGGTTGGGATGGGAGTGAGACAGGTTTTTAGCCAATCCTCGATGATATTCAATCTGTATATTGAGCAAGCAATAAAGGAAACAAAACAAAAACTCGGAGTAAGAATTAAAATCCATGGAGAAGAAATAAAAACTTGGAGGTTGTCCGATGATATTGTAATTCTGTCAGAGACAGCAAAAGACGTGGAAGAGATGCTGAACGGAAGGGACAGTGTCTTGAAAGGAGGATGTAAGATGAACACCGACAAAAGCGAACCGAGGATAATGGAATGCAGTCGAATTGAATCGGGTGATGTTGAGGGTATTACATTAGGAAATGAGACGCTTAAAGTAGTAAATGAGTTTTGCTATTTAGGGAGCAAAATAACTGATGACGGTCGAATTAGAGAGGATATAAAATGCAGACTGGCAATGGCAAGGAAAGCGTTTCTGAAGAAGGAGAGAAATTTGTTAACATCGAGTATAGATTTAAGTGTCAGGAAGTCGTTTCTGAAAATATGTGTATGGAGTGTAGCCATGTACTGAAGTGAAAGATGGAGGATAAATAGTTTGGACTAGAACAGAATAAAAGCTATCGAAATGTGGTGCTACAGAAGAATGCTGAAGATTAGATGGGTAGATCACATAACTGAGGAGCAGGTATTGAATAGAATTGGGGAGAAGAGAAATTTGTGGCGCAACTTCAGTAGAAGAAGGGATCGGTTGGTAATACATGTTCTGAGGAATAAAGGGATCACCAATTTAGTATTGGAGGGCAACTTGGCGGGTAAAAATCGTAGAGGGTGACCAAGAGATGAATACACTAAGCAGATTCAGAAAGATGTAGGTTGCAATAGGTACTGGGAGATGAAGAAGCTTGCACAGGGTAATGTAACATGGAGAACTGCATCAAATCAGTCTCTGGACTGAAGACAACAACAATAAATTAATTGTCTTTACATGTACAAACAGATGCTGATTTTTGTCCCATTCGGATAATTTCTCTGTCGTGCACAGCGTTTTCTGTCTTTGGGGTGTATTTTGTACAACATACTTTCTTCGGTATCACGTGTTCTTGCGCAGCGTTCAAGCTATCTCCATACCAGAATTAATTGAAGTAGGTTTAGGGGTTTAATCGTGAGAACGTAACGGGAAGCGTTAGTTTACCATGTATAATATTAGCATCGATAGATGATTTTTACGGAAATAATAATGGAGGTATTTTAATGAAGTAGACGGCAGAAGACCACAGTTTGAAGCACTCTGATTTCGAAAATTGTCAGGACTTCCTAGAAGAGAAAGACCATTAAGAGGTACAGATAAATATCGACAGTAACTTATTATTTGACTGGTACTGATGGCAGCTTAGCAGGAGTATAACAAAATCTCTGTTAAAAGACCCTGGCGGACCCAGCTGAACCGACCGAAAAATACATTAATGATCTTGTGCGGCTGTAAGTGTATCTATATGTCATCACCCTCTGCCAGTGGCTTGTTGAAAGCGGTATAGAGGGGTGTGGGATCAGCACAGCGTTTCCCTGGCCATTGAGGCGGAGAAGATTAGTGTTTAACGTCCCGTCGACAACGAGGTCATTAGAGACGGAGCGCAAGCTCGGGTGAGGGAAGGATGAGGAAGGAAATCGGCCGTGCCCTTTCAAAGGAACCATCCCGGCATTTGCCTGAAGCGATTTAGGGAAATCATGGAAAACCTAAATCAGGATGGCCGGAGGCGGGATTGAACCGTCGTCCTCCCGAATGCGAGTCCATTGTGCTAACCACTGCGCCACCTCGCTCGGTCTTGCCATTGACAATGAGCCGCTACTCAATCAAGTAGCTCCTCTGTTGGCTTCATGAGGTAGAGTGTACCTCATTCCACGTCACCCACCTAGGATAAATCCCCGACAATACCGGGAATCGAACGCACGCCCACCGCATGGCAGCCCGTCGCTCTGACAGCTGGCCTACGGAGGCGAAGTATTTGGAACTGGGGACATGAAGTTATACGGAGTTCCCTATATTTGTATTAAGAAATATAGTGTCTATTGGAAGATTAAGTAAATTATAAAGAAAGCAACTTACGTTGACATTTCTAGGTTAGGTGACTTAAATAAACAACAAGAGGCTATTTATGCTTAGCTTATGTGTTAAATTGTATTACAAACGGATTAGGTGAGTGAATTGCTGCTGCTGCTAACAGGGAGAATAAACATCTAAGGTCATCAGTATCCTGTTCATCCTCCATGAGGGAATCGGTGTACCCCATCTGTCTGTGCCAGGAGTAAACTGCATGTGCAAGTGTGATTAAGTGCTCTAAATGTTTGCGCAGAGTGTATCTGAGGCAGGACGTGAGTATTAGCTCTGTGTTCACCCAGTGGGGTGTGGAAAACCGCCTGAAAACCAAATCCAGCCAGGTAGGCACAACGACCCTCTTCGTTAATCCGCCGAGGCGATCTGAACAGCTGCCAGCGCGCCTCCTCGTGCACGGGAATGTTCACCTTAACGTGGACGGCTATTTGGCAGTGTGATCGGAAGCTGAAGCACAAAGTGGAGAGTGTTAACAGATATCAACTTTTCGGTCAGATATTAATTCAGTGAAGGAATGGTAAACAAGGAGAATGCAGTTTAGTCTATCCTAAACCAAACTTAGTCCGAAAGAAGACAATTTAGCAGAAAGAATGTATGAATGAGAATTTAGTGAAAGTAACTGATCAAAAGGTTGATGAAATCCAAAGAATAGTGACGAGAGTGTTCATACCTACTATGACACTAAAACAAACTGTTTTGAACATAGCAGTTCATGTAATTAACTTTGAACACTATATGAGATTGGTTGCTGAGCTCTTATAAGAACTAGACACAGGATTGTGATTTTGTGTTTAATGCAACGACATTGCTTATTCACATTAGTGAACAAGGTACAGTCATGGTAATGTGACCACTAACTGTTCAACGTCAACTTGCAATAGACGACCACTCACAGACGCCAGGTGGCAGCACTAGCAGTGGAGGGTATATAAAATGTGTCAGGCACATGGATTGGACGGTGGAGTCGTAGTCGTAATGCGGAAACGGAGCGGTTTATCTGACGTCCAAAAGGACATCATCATTATCTTTCGAGCTAAGCATTAACGAAACGCCTAAAGCTGTAGATCGTTCACGTGACGCCATGATTGTGGTATTCCGTGCATGGCAAAATGGCGCTATCCAAAACCGGGGCAGGGGTAACTGCGGTACACCACGGGCGACAGATGACACTGGTGAACGATGGCTACGGAGACGTGTACGGGAGACTAGACGTGCAACTGTTCAGCAACTAACCGCCCAGATGAACCAAAGGCCTACCAAAAGAGTCTCCTCAAAAACCGTTCAGAATCTGTGGGACCACCTCGATCGGGATGTTCGCGCCATGGATCCTCAGCCGAGAACGTTAGCGCAGTTGCCACAGCTCTGGAGTCGGTATGTCTCCACAACCCTGCCAGTATGTTCCAGAACATCACTTACTCTCTTAGAATGCATATCTCGCAGCGGTACGCCTCGCAGAAGGTAGTTACTCAGGCTTTTGACACAAGGTCACATTAATGTGAGTGACAGCGTATAACACTCAATACGTGAACAGGATATTCAAGCCTGGACATCGCTATACAGGAAATCATATTTTAATTAACATACACACGACATTTATTGCACCAGTGGCAACTCCCAGACGGTTTTCGACACAAAAAGCCCCTTGAAACGGTCATAAAAGGCAGCAAATACCGGGAGGCAATACAGTTTATGTCATCTGAAACAGGATGACTTATAATCTGAGAACTACTGATCATACGGCTCTATACTTTTGACCCCATCCACTACTTAGCTCTTCCTTTTTTTTGTACTTTTGCCTGCTGTTACTTATATCTGCATTAAATATTGTACATTTCGAACAGTAGGTTATGTTGTGGAGGCTATCGGTACAGTGAAATAGAATGGGTGGCGTATTATATATAAAACCCTCACCGTTTCCCACATATATCTAGTACGTTGCAATTAAGACCTTAAAGGTCGACAGAGAGGTTTCAACAAATTTTACTACTTTTGATGACAGGAAAAGCAACTTCTGATCAGGCACAAATTCTGAGAGAATTACTCTCTTTTGCTCGAGGTGCCATGTTTGTGGTTCAAATGGCGCTGAGCGCTATGGGACTTAACTGCTGCGGTCATCAGTCCCCTAGAACTTAGAACTACTTAAACCTAACTAACCTAAGGACAGCACACAACACCCAGCCATCACGAGGCAGAGAAAATCCCTGACCCCGCCGGGAATCGAACCCGGGAACCCGGGCGTGGGAAGCGAGAACGCTACCGCACGACCACGAGATGCGGGCGCCATGTTTGTGATCCCCGTGAAAAAGTCTTTAATTTTACGGAAAATTTGAATTTTTTCAATTTTTTTCAGACGTCGGATTGGAAGAGACAAAGAGTACTGCCATTAAACAAGTTGACTTGTTAAAATCCGGTGCCATTAAACAAGTTGACTTGTTAATATCCGGTGCCATTAAACAAGTTGATTTGTTAATTTCCGGTGCCACTAAACAAGTTGTGTTAAGATCTTCGTGAAACCAACTCCAGATGTGTTGCAGTACCATCAACTGAGACGATGACATATCGAGTCACGTACAGCCGCACAACATCATTAATGCTTTTTCACGATAATACATCTTCACCACGACGTTCGCATTGTTTTGGAAATCTCAAAACTGTGAGTAGTTACTGAATGAAACAGACACGTAAAAAAACCGTAAGTGGAGTTTAAACGATACGCTACATATAAGTCAACTCTGAAAACTGAAAGAGCACCACTACGTGGAGTTTGCTTGATTGTACGCGTGGTAAAGAAACTTAATTGCTCAACAACCAACACTGACACTGTTTGGTGGCACCTGGGGTAGCATACGTAACGGATGCTGTTGTTAATTGGTAATCTATGTTGTGAGCCCTAGTAGTCCAAGCCGTAGTAAGGGTGCTATAAGTTGACCGAAAGCCCCACAGTACCGATAATTGCATGTCGGGAGCATTCGGAACACTTGGTTTCTACTGTAATCTGCTTCAAATTGCTGGTAACCTCAGCGACCTAGCTGTTGCATGATTAAAAGCTGTTTTTTTTTTTTGTTTCAAACAAGTGCGGATTACTATGATTAACTACAACATTTGTACACTCTGAATTGTATTGCACAGTCTTAATGTAATGTTATTTGCTACAAATAAATAGCGTAAGTGAAGATAAGCTCTGTAATGTGCATTCACGAATCCATATTTCGTCTGTACCAAAATTAGTGTAACAGTAGCTGATAGGTACGATTCGTGCACGCCCTTGAGTTTTCAGTGCTGGAAGATAAACAAGAAAACATTAGCTCTCTACGACTTCTAACACCGCTGCGGACGCGCTACTTAACATGCGCAACCAGAGGTAAACGCACAAATAAACAAACAGTTGCGGGATAAAGTGTGAATCACTCTTTGTTTTAAGTTATTGTTTACAGAGAAGGCAACTCTGTAACCGTATGTTATTGGGGCACAGGAAGGACTTGGCATTAAATAGGGAGTTCTCAAAATTACTTGTAATGACTGCCCCAACTATTACGTTGGACAGACAGGTAGACCCATTAAAGTAGGATATAAAGAACACATGCTAGGTAAAAATGGGGAAACATGTACAATTCCACGTTAGCTGAACATCTATTGCTATTACAACATTCGCCACGCAAACTGGATGACGTAGAATTGCTACACGGAGTAAGTGTTACACACTGGACCTGTTCGAAGAATTGGAATTTTAAAATAGTTATTTCTAAAAGAATGATTTATTGTTAACTAACAAGTGCAGCTTAGAATCAAAAAATTCTTAGATAGTTTCAAACCCCTTTTTGCTCTAACGTAATATAGCCTAGCTGACTAGAAGCTAGTTTTCTTGTCTGTTGATGCTGGTGAGATGCTCCTTTCCTGTATTATTGGGATTTTACGTATTTATGATGATTGGTGTTCGCGGTTTTTGATATGTATGTGTAGCTTAATGATTCTGTTACGTTTTTTCATTCATGACGCCGGATCGTTTCGATTTACTACAACATTTGTTTTCGTTTTCGCTAGTATGTATCCTTAGCCTTTAATTTGCGCGAGATGTTCGCGCGTAACACTAATGCCCTCTCTCATTAGATATGTTCCTTCGCGCAAGCTTCACCTGCTTGACACTAGGACACACGCAAATTGGTGTTCATATTTTCTATTGTATGCAGGTGTTCTAAATGGTTCTGATATATTTTATTTATTAAGACAGAGGGTTTGAAGTAACATAACCCTTAAAATTAAGATGCACGTGAGTATGTATCCCGGGTTTTAATGTGCGCGATTGTCTCGCGCATCCCACAAGTGTCCTCTCTCCGTGAAATTGTCTGCCCTAGTGCTTCCACACACTCTTCACGCTAGTTCACAGGCTAAGTACTGATAATATGCCGAGTTCGCATCGACCATCTCTTCATAAATATGTTGTACAGATGGAGGTGACATTTTAATATTAACTACTGGCGACGCCTTTGGCACGATTATTTTATGCACCTCCACCGGATGATGTGATTTTAGTAAGTGACTAAATGTTTTTGTGCTTGTAATACTTTGGTAACTTTCATGGTACTTAAAGCTGTAAGTATTTTTTTTTATCTCAGTTATGTTGCTAAGTTTTTTGCTAACGAAATTGTCTCCTTGCTCAGGTGTATTTTTGTTTCTGATGATGGTATATTTAGATATACCGAAACCGTGGTCAAGGATTTCAATAAAACAATATCTTTGACTGTTATCAATTACCATGAATATTTTCAACAGTTGCTGCTTCGGTCATGTTTCAATTGTTGTACATATAAACCTAGCTTACAGCCAAATTAACGAAAGTGAATTAAAATGAACCACATCTATAAATATTACCATCTCTATCACAGTTTTTGTATGTTACTGACCAGGAAAACAGTACTCTTCAGAGGCTGAAAGTTAGTTGACGTCTTTTGATACTGCCATTAGTTGCAAGATGAATATTACTATGACATACAACCGAGAACTGCGAGCTACCAGAATTCTACACTACTGGCCATTAAAATTGCTACACCAAGAAGAGATGTAGATGAGAAACGAGTATTCATTGAAAAAATATATTATACTAGAACTGACATGTGATTACATTTTCACACAATTTGGGTGTATAGATTCTGAGGAATCAGTACCCAGAACAACCACTTCTGGCCGTAATAACGGCCTTGATTCGCCTGGGCATTGAGTCAAACAGAGCTTGGATGGCGTGTACAGGTACAGCTGCCCATGCAACTTCAACACGATACTACAGTTCATCACGAATAGTGACTGTCGTATTGTGACGAGCCAGTTGCTCGGTCCCCATTGACCAGACGTTTTCAATTGGTGAGAGATCTGGAGAATGTGCTGGCCAGGGCAGCAGTCGAACATTTTCTGTATCCACAAAAGGCCCGTACAGGACCTGCAACATGCGGTCGTGCATTATCCTGCTGAAATGTAGGGTTTCGTAAGGATTAAATGAATGGTAGAGCCACGGGTCGTAACACATCTGAAATGTAACGTCCACTGTTCACAGTGCCGTCAATGCGAACAAGAGGTGACCGAGATGTGTAATCAATGGCACCCCATACCATCACGCCGGATGATACGCCAGTATGGCGATGACGAATACATGCTTCCAATGTGGGTTCACCGTGATGTTGCCAAACACGGATGCGACCGTCATGATGCTGTCAACAGAACCTGGATTCATCCGAAAAAGTGACGTTTTGCCATTCGTGCACCTAGGTTCGTCGTTGCGTACACCATCGCAGGCGCTCCTGTCTGTGATGCAGCTTCAAGGGTAACAGCAGCCATGGTCCCAGAGCTGATAGTCCATGCTGCTGCAAACGTCGTCCATCTGTTGACTCAGGGATCGAGACGTGGCTGCACGATCCGTTACAGCCATGCGATGCGGATAAGGTGCCTGTCATCTCGACTGCTAGTGATACGAGGCCGTTGGGATCCAGCACGGGGTTCCGTATTACCCTCCTGAACCCACCGGTTTCATATTCTGCTAACAGTCATTGGATCTCGACCAGCGCGAGCAGCAATGTCTCGATAAGATAAACCGCAATCGCGATAGGCTAGAATCCGACCTTCGTCAAAGTAGGAAACGTGATGGTACGCATTACTTGTCCTTTCGCGAGGCGTCACAAAAACTTTTCACCAGGCAACTCCGGTCTACTGCTGTTTGTGTATGAGAAATCGGCTAGATACTTCCCTTATGTCAGCACGTTGTAGGTGTCGCCACTGGCGCTCACCTTGTGTGAACGCTCTGAAAAGCTAATCAATTGCATATCACAGCATCTTCTTCCTGTCGGTTAGATTTCGCGTCTGTAGCACGTCATCTTCGTGGTGAAGCAATTTCAATGACCAGTAGTGTAGATTCCGGCTGCATGCGGCCCGTGGGCAGCATTTTGAGGATCACTATAGTGTGCTCTTTTCGCAGACGTATTCATTAAAATAGTGTAGTTTACCAGATTCTGTCATTTTCTCGCAGTCGTATTTATTAACATAACGTATAAATAAACAACACTTATAGTATCTTCAGAAAGCGAATTAAAAATTTATTGTTGATCAACAGTTCACGTAGAACTATTACTTGAGATTGTTTATTATGTTAACACTTCCTGACGTTACCAATTTCAGTTGGCGATGAGTGAAGCAACGTTATTAACGGTACGGGCTTGGTAGTAAATGTGCGATATTTTGAGATAGTGAGTGAACACACGATCCGCCTTTGGAATTGCTCTTTTATCGTACCTCTATCGACTTCCCAAGACGAATCTCCTCGGGAATTCATGATAATGATAGCTTTCCACCCTAAACTTGTTGTCTCAGGCGAGGACATTAAGCGACTGATTAGGTGTTAAGCAGTGCAAAATTGGGTCAAAGGACCCAGAAAACAGTGATAGTGGCCCTGATACACCCAAGAAATCTTCAGCGGCCTTTTTTAAATGCACAAATAGAAATCAAAAATTTAGTTTTGGAAACTAATCCTGAATTGAACGATTGGTGGTAAATTGCTGAATGGAATAGATGTAGAATCCATAACAAAACTTTTGCCACTGGACTAGGATGTGTTAAAAAACATTCCAAGTGAAAAACATATAAAAATAGTGATGGTGTTGCCATCTAAGAGCCAGACAATTTTGATTACGTAGGATTCGTGCAGAACACAGTCTTCCTTTCAGTGCTGTAGGTCACCTGGAGGGCGTAGTTACGAGTTCCTTTCCTAATTCTAAAATCACCAACGCTGTACATTTGATTTGCGCTGAATCTTTCCAAATTGTAAAGAACGTGATACGAGAGAGTCATAAGAGCGAACTGCAGAAAAACGGAGAGGCACAAAACTCAGGGTTCTTATTGAGGAGTCAAATGATGTAGCATTGGTTAAAAAGTCGTGTGTCGTGGTTTGGTATTTGATATAGACACAAAAGAAAGTGAAAGCGAATTTTTGACTTTTTGGGAAGTTTTTAAGCACGGTGACTATGGTAAGGCAAACGAAAACGCAATAAACAAAAACTTTTACTGTAATCTAATAATTTCATTTTCTGAATACAATATATGAAGTTAACTTGTTGTCTCAGGCGAGGACATTAAGCGATTGATTAGGTGTTAAGCAGTGCAAAATTGGGTCAAAGGACCCAGAAAACAGTGATAGTGGCCCTGATACACCCAAGAAATCTTCAGCGGCCTTTTTTAAATGCACAAATAGAAATAAAAAATTTAGTTTTGGAAACTAATCCTGAATTGAACGATTGGTGGTAAATTGCTGAAAGGAATAGATGTAGAATCCATAACAAAACTTTTGCCACTGGACTAGGATGTGTTAAAAAACATTCCAAGTGAAAAACATATAAAAATAGTGATGGTGCTGCCATCTAAGAGCCAGACAATTTTGATTACGTAGGATTCGTGCAGAACACAGTCTTCCTTTCAGTGCTGTAGGTCACCTGGAGGGCGTAGTTACGAGTTCCTTTCCTAATTCTAAAATCACCAACGCTGTACATTTGATTTGCGCTGAATGTTTCCAAATTGTAAAGAACGTGATACGAGAGAGTCATAAGAACGAACTGCAGAAAACGGAGAGGCACAAAACTCAGGGTTCTTATTGAGGAGTCAAATGATGTAGCATTGGTTAAAAAGTCGTGTGTCGTGGTTTGGTATTTGATATAGACACAAAAGAAACTGAAAGCGAATTTTTGACTTTTTGGGAAGTTTTTAAGCACGGTGACTATGGTAAGGCAAACGAAAACGCAATAAACTAAAACTTTTACTGTAATCTAATAATTTCATTTTCTGAATACAATATATGAAGTTAACTTGTTGTCTCAGGCGAGGACATTAAGCGATTGATTAGGTGTTAAGCAGTGCAAAATTGGGTCAAAGGACCCAGAAAACAGTGATAGTGGCCCTGATACACCCAAGAAATCTTCAGCGGCCTTTTTTAAATGCACAAATAGAAATCAAAAATCTAGTTTTGGAAACTAATCCTGAATTGAACGATTGGTGGTAAATTGCTGAAAGGAATAGATGTAGAATCCATAACAAAACTTTTGCCACTGGACTAGGATGTGTTAAAAAACATTCCAAGTGAAAAACATATAAAAATAGTGATGGTGCTGCCATCTAAGAGCCAGACAATTTTGATTACGTAGGATTCGTGCAGAACACAGTCTTCCTTTCAGTGCTGTAGGTCACCTGGAGGGCGTAGTTACGAGTTCCTTTCCTAATTCTAAAATCATCAACGCTGTACATTTGATTTGCGCTGAATGTTTCCAAATTGTAAAGAACGTGATACGAGAGAGTCATAAGAACGAACTGCAGAAAAACGGAGAGGCACAAAACTCAGGGTTCTTATTGAGGAGTCAAATGATGTAGCATTGGTTAAAAAGTCGTGTGTCGTGGTTTGGTATTTGATATAGACACAAAAGAAACTGAAAGTGAATTTTTGACTTTTTGGGAAGTTTTTAAGCACGGTGACTATGGTAAGGCAAACGAAAACGCAATAAGCAAAAACTTTTACTGTAATCTAATAATTTCATTTTCTGAATACAATATTTCTGAAAACGATATGATAGGATTTGCTTCCGATGGTTGTAGTTCTACAAGAAAGTCTGTTGCTACCGGTTAATTTAAAACTGTCCTAGACTAATTATTCTCAAAAGTATACTTCATTTGCTTCACGTATGTGCCAGTAAGGCTTGTAAATTTCTTCCCAGACGTTGTGAAGACCTAGTCAGGAACATTAATAACCATTTTAAAGCTAAGTCGAAGAGAAATCACACTATTGCACAAATTTCAAAATTCGTAATAAATGCAAACGTAGGTTTTCGCGGCCCTTGTCACAGTTAATAAAATCCTTCTGGGTTTTTGACCGCATTGTAAACTATAAAATTCCGACATTTCGGCGACTATTGTATAACGCCTTCCTCAGGGTGTATTGCTAACTGCTGATTGGGCGCTAGTTTAATTACTTATATACTATGGAGCAGTGCCATCATTGGATATTAGGGTGAGACGAAGAGTATTAGATTTCCTTTTATTGGTCTTGACATTGCATCTTGTCATTGGCGGAAATAGGCGTTTTCCATTGGGGTTTCTTTATTGCTTGCCACTGGTGGAAATCGGTGAATAGGTAACTGAGCGGCGACTGGAGCGTAGCGACTTTTACTAACTGCGTAGTATTAAGCTAGGGCCCGTCAGCATTGTGTGTACCCTCCGCCGCTGTGGTCTACCGCGCACCTGTTACTTTGTGAGAGCTGTCCTTCCGACAAAGCTGTCACTGGCAAGCCAAGACTCTGAGAGTCGATACTTGTTTTCTCTGTTCTACCGAGTCGCTTGTCTATTTCTATAGCCTCTCTGATCTTACTCCTCAAGCTAAATGGTTGTTTCATCAGTAAGCGGGCCCCTCGAAATTCAATCTTTATCCTGCACTGTTCCTGGTGTTCTGCCACCGCTGATTCGTTGTAGAAATATTTGCATCCATCACAGGAAAGATGGCTGTCTTTGCGGGCCGTTGTAGTGAGAATTTTAGAACAGTGGAATGCTTTGTGACTATTTTGATTCTAAACAGCTACAGGAGAGGCTGGGTTGAGGCAGAATAAATTCACTGATCCGTCAATGACAATTTTTTTAAAATTGTTTTGTTTGAAACTTCCTGGCAGATTAAAACTATGTGCCGTACCGAGATGCGAACTCGGGACCTTTGCCTTTCGCGGGCAAGCTACCCAACCACTACTCACGACCCGTCCTCACAGCTTTACTTTCAGCAGTACCTTGTCTCCTACCTTCAAAACTTCACAGAAGCTTTTGGCCCATATTGTACTGAAATTCACGCATTTAAATAAGTATTTCCAGAGAGGTACAGTTTTTACTATTGACTTACATGAAAAGATGGTACAAGGGTGCAAGGAAATATTGCTTTGCTGCATGGACTGGCAGTATGTCGTAACTAATAAACTGACTGACATTGACTCCAAGAACAGGTCAAAGTGCTTAGGAATTGAAGTTCGGAAGGCAGTTCATAAACTAAAATACTAAAAATGTATAATGAACGGGAAGCCGTGAAAGACTTGAATTGAAGATCAGATATACCTTTGATGATGATTTATTGCCACTGCTTGTAACGCCTAAAAGACATCCTTAAAAACAAAGAAAGAGGTAAAGAACTCCCCTTGTAACTATTATGTAGGAATAGGCTCGTTACTTCCACAGTGAACGAGTGTTTCCTTGCCAGCCACTGCATGAGCAGCAGAAGCACAACCACAAATTGATACCTACTGAAATTATGCTCAATGGCATAAAGAAAATGCAGCTACATTCACTGCCATCCATTTCAGATCTTCTGTTCTTGACCCTCCAGAGGAGGAAGATAATAATGATGATGATGTTGATGATGATGATGCATTCCATTTATAAGTCTTCTTCCAAGGTAAGCAAATAAAGCAGCCATATTTTATATAATTTTGTGAACCATATTTAATTTTTATAAAATATTTCCGAATAAAAAATTAAAAATGAACAGTATTAAAATGTGGAGAAGTTAACATAATATAATCGGACACGTTCATTTTTATGTGTTGGCAGTATTAAACCCCGCCCTAGGCCGGCCACGATTTCTTCTTAATGCACGGCCAAAATCATAATAGCGCTCTAATTCCGTTATTCTTGACGACAAGCATGTTAGTGAGAGAAAGTTAAGAAAAGGATTGAAATTTTCCTTGAAGTTTGTTGGAAAAGTAGCTAAGGGCTTACATTATGAAATCTGGATGATGATAGGATAGGTAACATGCGCTCCATTTTAAAAACAAGCACGTTTTTTACTCATCTCTCTACTTCTGGCGTTATATCTCCTGAACTATTTGGTGTCAGAAATATTATGTTGGAGGTGCATTCAGTGATATATGTAGATATTATAAGCAAAAGGTTTTGAGCATGGCATTAGCAGTTGAGAAGTGATAGATTAAAACGTCACGTCTGATATTGAAGTTTCACTGCACGCCAATAAGCAGCAGCTAGGTTTTGACACGTCGTACCTCCCTGACCCATGTGCCTTACAGTGACATAATTTGGCATGTGAATTCAGTGATTTATGTAGATATTGTCTGCAAAGCGTCTTGCAAATAATATTAGTAGTAAAGAAGTAAAAAATTAAAATGTCATGGCAGATGCTGAAGTTTGACCACGTGAACAGATAAAATGTAGTAAGCGATAAACTTTTTTCCTTCCATCATTTTGTGGGGACTGTCAGCGAGAAAAAGTTTCGTAAAGGTCTGAAGTTAGATGTGAAGTTTGTGGGAAGTTGCTAAGTGTTACATTTTCCAGTAATGGATGAACAAAGTCGCCAATCAGCATCAAGGAAAATACCTACTTTCTAATTGTAATGCTTAATGTGTTGAGTAGAATATGAAACATGTTAAATTTTTAAACTAGGTCAACAATCACTCGAAATACTGAAAGTGAACTTTTTGTTGTTTGATAGGCCACCTCCAATAAAAAGACAGCGACAGACACCCAAAAACGGATTTTATATTGTATATTGCAGTTACGTACGATCCCGTCACAAAATGTACGATAATTTCCTTGCAATTATGACGCCCATTAACACTGAAAGGTTGGCAACGCTTTACCGAAGAAGAATCATTCGTCTTGGTGGCTGGTTTGACACATTCCGGCAGGAATTACTTTCATCTGGCAATCTTTTGATCTCATAATAGCACCTATAACCATCGCCCTCATTTCTTTGTTGTACATGCTATAGTGGAAGTCGAACTTTCAGGGGATGTATACAATCATTGGTGATGGTGCACCTCCACTGACCCATTTAGTGAAAGTGGATCACTAATTCCAGTTTTGGCAAGCAGTACACAATCAGTAGGGATAGTGCACTATCGCTAGTGAGAGTATACCTTCACTGCCAAGAGGTAAGGAATGTGAACCATGGTTGAACTTCGATTTGAAAACATAATCAAATCACAAAAAGCTCATCGTACTGCAATAACAAAACACAGTCACATTTAAAAGCTGCAATTTGGAACATAGTCATATTATAAAATTC
The DNA here is from genome assembly GCF_021461395.2 of Schistocerca americana. Taxonomy (NCBI): domain Eukaryota; kingdom Metazoa; phylum Arthropoda; class Insecta; order Orthoptera; family Acrididae; genus Schistocerca; species Schistocerca americana. Next base: position 328,892,088 of record NC_060125.1, read on the forward strand.
ATTTATTGCACCATGGCACTTAGAGCAGCGCAACATATTTTTCTTTTTGCAAAAGTATCTAAGAATGTGATATTTGTGCTGCCACTTGCATTGGAGGAATCTCTGCCCCCCTTCTGTCATTAAGAACTTACCACCGTCCGCAGGGAAACAGTTTTCTCTGGTGGAACCTCCTCCTCTGTCATTCTAAGAGGGCATGTAATGAAGTAAGACCTGAAAGAACGTGCTGTCGCAGTCCCTCCTTCAAATATTTAATTGTCTCGAGGATGACACACAAGATCATCGAACCTGCATCTCGCGATCCCCTTCGATGTCAGGAACTGAAACTCTCACTGTCCTTCATTTTTCAACCGGTGCCAAACGATGATCTGAGCACTGCTGCTTTATTTGTTCTTGTTCCTCCAAGCATTTGTAAGCCTTAGTGTGGCGATTCTTTCTAGCGCGAGATGACTCGTCAAAATCAGTCGGGCAGTATTCATTATTGTCTGGAACACGTTCTTTCCCTCAGCCTCTTTTGCTGTTGGTCTGTTATCTTCTTACAGTATTATCCTGCAACGACTCAGTCCCTTCCCCACTACTAAACTCACTTAATTCATTATATTTTCAAAGTGGTCCTCAGAGTGACTGATCGCCAATGCCTCACAGGTAAACTCGAGGAACACAAAACATGATTATGAGGACATCCAAACATCGCCTTGTATGAGTACCTTTTAATTAAAAAATGCACAGTGATCTTGATCATTAGCTGCACAAACCTTAGTACATAACTCCACTCTGCGGTCTTGTGCTCCTATATTCATGTGTTTAGCATATTTCCTGTCTTGATTTGTACGCTCTACGCTGCCTTGGCTCTGGCTGTGGTTAGGTCTACTGGCCACGCCATGATTTTTACTGGCCGGTCGGACAACCCTACACAATCCTGAAATAACCTCATGAAAGACAAATTAACTGTAGAAGATGATGAATGTATGAAAGTGACAACGCCTCCGAAATAAATAAAACGAAGGAACATGACCTACATGTGTCGTGTCAAAGTACGAAATGCTGAGTTGTGAAATGTATGTAGGAGATTACAACCTGAGAAGCACATGAAGTGAAGAAATACGATCCGTGTGTCGTGTCTGAGTATAAAATGCTGAGTTGCACACTGTTTAGGGGCATACTTATGTCATATATCTAAAATGAATGTCCAATACCAGTTAGAGGACCAAGTATAAGACCAACTTCAGATCATAGAATATGTAGAACGTATGAAAAAACCCCACAAGGAACTGTTCATGACTAAAAACATTCATGAGCGAATGGATCCATATACCACGTACCGCCATAAAACAATAACTCACAGGGATACTAAGTAGTCCGCGAGGATACATTGCACCATAAAGGTTGGCTCAGCAATATATGCATGAAATACCAGAAAGGCTTTTTGACTAGCAAGCTACTGAAAAAGTACTCATATGTATGAAACATAAGTGAGCACAAGTAAATAAAATGAGATCTAAAGTAGCATATAGTTACAAATAAATGTAATGTAATCAATACACACCTCGGTCTCTCGATGATATAGAAGCCAAAAGCCATTATATTCATGGAATTAAAACTTCAGTGGAAAATACCGGCCGTATATACCGTGTAAAAGATAATCAACATCATTAAATGACCAGTGAGGAGGCCACACAACATGCCACTTATTAAACCACAAGTAATTCCTATTCGTCTGTTATATGTAAAGCTGGAGACGCTTGGGACAGCAATCTACAAGTTGGCAATACATACACTAATACAACAGAGACACTCGCAATGCCATGAGTCATGACCAGCGGAACTTAAGTGAGTGTAATGCAAATCCATGTAAAATCGAAGACAGGTACATAAACACTGAATATGTCCCATATGACTAAAGTAATTGAATCTTGAAGAGAAGGAGACATTCAAAGATACCTAGTTTATTTCTAGGACTATCATATCACACACAGTTCTATCAGCAAAAAAATGGTTCAAATGGCTCTGAGCACTATGGGACTTAACTGCTGAGGTCATCAGTCCCCTAGAACTTAGAACTACTTAAACCTAACTAACCTAAGGACATCACACACATCCATGCCCGAGGCAGGATTCGAACCTGCGACCGTAGCGGTCGCGCGGCTCCAGACTGTAGCGCCTAGAACCGCTCGGCCACTCTGGCCGGCTCTATCAGCAAGCACCTAAATAGAGATCAATGTCAGAAACGTACATATTAGCTAGTTTCGTGACCAGCAACCCACTCGAAAAGTACATATATTAGGCACATATGGATGTCGCTAGAAATTATAAATTTGTACACAAATGTTACACGAAATGAAGTCATTTCCCTCGTGGGACTGAATATTTATTAGGTACTGACATTTGTCCATACGTGACATTGATAATTTTTTTTTAAATTTTTAGAACTAGTTCTGTCACACAATTACTTCTCATTTAGAAGAGAATTTTTAAAGCAGCATGATGGGATTAGCAATTGTTCGTCACCTGTCGGGAACACTAGCTCAAATTTTTATCAGTCATTTGGAAGAAAAACTATATATAAAGCTGTATATGAAGGAAAGCTATATAATAAATAAAATCATAAGGATGGCCGTAGGCGTTTCATTTTCGTACAACAATTAAATTCTTCCCGACGTCGATCATATTGAAACAAAGGAAAACGGTCTTGGGACAATTTGGACACTTTTTTATAAGTAACGATCGTGGTAACTCTACGACTAAGAATACGTCTATTTTTGATATTCTCCAGTATGTTTTGAAGCAGAGAATAGTGTGCGTTAATATGGACCCGCACACTATGACTCTTGTCAAAAAACGACGACCCGTGAACGCCTGCTGTGATTTGATTGAAATGTAAACCGTACGCAGTTGTTTTCTCGGAAAAATCGTCCTGGGCATTGCGACTTCGTGTTATCAATGCGAACGTTCCGTAAAGAGATAATTCGAGACAATGTGACACGCAAGTTGAACAACATCCCAATGGAGGACTTGTCGGACACTTATATACGCTTCGGCAAAGAGAGAGCATGCAGAAGACGTAAAAGCGAGTTTCACACTTATCCGGCTGCAGGGAAAACGGCGCCCGGATGCACAGCTGTCGGGTACGTGATGTTACCCTGATACGGCTGCCGTGCAAACTGCGCGCTAGCTTCCTCGAGTGTCGCGACTCCAGCACTTCAGATACTTACTCCTATATACCGATTTCTAAATATTGACATTGATTAAGCAAATGTGTCGCAACAAATTACTGCCTTGGATGATATTGCTGAGACGCCTGAGGCAAAAAGAATGCAAAAGAAGCTGTGCATGGATCCAATCAATACCAAAATAGACGTAGTTGGGTGATTGTTATACATCTAAGGACGTGAGAAATAATGTTCATACTTTTTCAACTATTTTAGGACAAGTATGCAAATTTTGACGATCTACGTGTCAGAAGAAAGGATTTAATTCTCTCCTTCTGAGACTGTATCCAGCCTTGACAGTGACATTTGGGTGGAAAAAGTGAAACATCGTAAACTTTTATTAATTTATTCCTGTTTCAGATGTCTTCAATAATGTTATGTATTATAAAGAGGTTTTACAACAAGAGACATATGTATCGACAGAGATAAAACTGAAATTCATAACGAATTTTCAGAAAAAACTAAATATATAACTTAAAAGTAGAATGAGTCAACTGATGTGGTTTCAGAATTGCCTGAGACATTAGAGAAAGAGCAAAACGTCCCTGTGAGGTATTGGTAGCGGAATTGTAGTGTAAGGTGCTGGCTATCCTGCGCTGAAAGGAATCCCCGGGATGTGCTAGGATAAGCACGCACACTTGGCGTTTTTTTCCTTACTTTTTAATTTCAGAAATGATTTCTAATCCAATAAACAGGAAATCCACTACGTCATCGTAGTAGGACGGAATTATTCCTTTCAAAAACGACTTATGCCGATGTGGCTTTAGCTTCCAGCGCTAATCAATTCACCTGGATCTGACTTCCTTATTCGGTTTAAATTAGTGGTGCTTTTCTTTGATGTGATTAGTACTTCTAGGTCTACTTCCACCATTGAGCAAGTATAAATTCACACGAATGGACACACAAGCAGTGAAAAGACTAGAACAACAAAGGTCGAATACAGCAAATGTGAACTCCAACAATGCCACTTCGTTGGTCGGTTTGGTTCGGCGCCTCAGGCACCCGACTGTGGTAGTGGGGGCTGCCGGCTTCACACAGCAGCAGAACGGTAGCCAGCAACGGGCAAGTATGAAGTGTCTCGTACAATGCACCTCCTGTCAACCGGGTACCGGCGCCGTTTACGATACAACCGGACAAATGTGAAATGACCCTAAAACCACCTCATTAACGTTTCTCTTCTATCAGTAAACTTGGTTGTAATGACTGATGATGCATAGAAAATGTCTGTGAACGCACAGCAAAATTAGCTTCTGGCACTAGTTTTGGGAGGAAACTTAAGAACATTCTTTCATCACGGCAAAACCGATTACTTTCCTAGTCAGAACATGAAACACTTTAGAAATCGTACACGAAATATCCGATAGCTATTTCGGTTTCTTCTCTTGGACAATCCTTTACTCCATTTAATTAGTGTGTGTTTGTATGTGCATTAAAACGAATTGTTAAATCAAACTAAGACCAAATTAGTAGGTTTGATTTCGAAAGTTATTTATACATTTACTTGTTAGCTCCTAAAACTGGGTATTCTTCATATTATAAAATTGGGATCGATAAGACACGTGTTAAAAGATGATCTTACATTTAGTATGCAATTTAGCTCCGACAAATAATTATCTGTCATACGATGGGACTTTTCAGTCTGCTCGTAATGTAGCTGTGCCTCACGAATAATGTAAGGATTCGCCAGTAACGACACGTGGGACGGATTCCGCTTTAATCGACATGACTATATCAAGCAGCACACTACTAATGCTGTTTTTCGAACATTATGGTTCAAATGGCTCTGAGCACTATGGGACTTAACATCTATGGTCATCAGGCCCCTAGAACTTAGAACTACTTAAACCTAACTAACCTAAGGACAGCACACAACACCCAGCCATCACGAGGCAGAGAAAATCCCTGACCCCGCCGGGAATCGAACCCGGGAACCCGGGCGTGGGAAGCGAGTACGCTACCGCACGACCACGAGATGCGGGCCCGAACATTATGAGGCTGTTTTTCCGACTCATCTGTATTAGAAATCACTTTTGTACCTTTAAATAAAGGTGTCATTCATCATAGCAACTGTAGGTCCCCTTTCCATCGTTGGAAAAGTGGATAAATTAGGGACGCGCAAGTCACTATGTGGCGTCCAGCTACACGAAATCATTATTAGTACTTAAACTTATATTCGGAAGGGTATTAAGAGAAATAACGCGTAGAGTGCTGTGTATGCAAGCTTCCAGGTTGTGCTGTTGTATTTAACCATGAACGGCAACTGTGCAAAATCCTCAATACCACGTCTGTTCAAAAAATTCTGGAACTCTGTCCATAAAATTTTTCTGCGTTCATCTTTCACTTAGTGGCATGGTCTCCTTCGAAATACTGTCCTCCACAATTGATACACCGCTCCCAACGTCGTTTCCACTACCGGAACCAGCCTTTGTACGTCTCTTCCTGGATCGCGCAAAGCGCCGTCTGCGAATTTTGTTTTATCTCGTCTATCATTGCAAATCGTCGACCTTTGAACGGGGTTTTGAACTTTTGAAATAAATAGTAAGTCCGCAGGGTCCAGGTCAGGAGAGTACGGAGGACGAGGCAGCACCGCGGTTTCGTTTTTTGTGCAACAGTCACGCAGCAACAGAGATGAATGTGCGGGTGCATTATCGTGATGCTGGAGCCATGAATTGTCTCGCCACGTTCCAGGCCGTTTCCTTCTCACATTTTCTTGAAGGAGTCGCAACGCGTCCTGTGGCACAAATTCTAGATGAAGTAAACCTTCAAAGAAAGGCAAAGAATACTATCAGCATGGCTTTGACATTTGACCTGACCTGGCGAGCCTTTTCGTGGTCTTGGAGTACCGAACACTTAATCTTGGTCTCTACAACACGTCGAGTATGATTCTCCTAAGGTACATCTCGTTCTCATTTGCGCGATCCAAAAGCTCTTCACAGATCGCGAGAGGAAGATCTTTCCTGTCTTGACTCATGAGTTCGAGGGACGAACTTAGCGGCAACACGATGCATTGCGGTAAGACGATGCATTCAAAGATGCTGTGTCAGGATTTCATGACATGATCCAACTGAAATGTTATATCCTTCTGCAATGTCTCGGACTGTCAATCTTTGATTGGCACGCACAATTTCGTTGACAGTCCTGACATGAACGTCGTCGGTAGAGGCCAAAAGGTGTCCTGAACGAATACAATCTTAACTTTCGTCCGGTATTTTTAACGGTGTGAACTATTCTAACAGCGAGTACAGCTTAAGCATTCATCACCGGAGGCTTCCTGCATCATTTGGCGTGTCTCTGTGAAGGTTTCCTTGAGTTTCATGCAAAATTTAATGCAGGCTCGCTGCTCCTATAATTCTGCCATCTCGACATTCCCTAAATGTGCGACACAACGGTCTACTCAATCCGGCAATGAAGAATAACTAACACACATACGTCAATGAAACTTTCGGTAGTTACACATTAAACACAGGCGTGTGCTGGGGTAACAACGCCATTTCGCTTCAACACACGACTGGCGCGAAGTTGCGAATATTCTGGAGATTTTTGAACAGACTACGTACGCTACAAGGGTCAGTCGTGATCAGAAAAGTGTTCCCTGTAATTGAGAGCTCATTGTGTCGGAGCTACGTGAATTCGAACGTTGGCAAGTTGCTGGTGCTCGTACGATAGAAACCAAGATAGGCAACGTGTCTGATGTTACAAGAGACCTGTAGTGATGATTTATGCCGCAGACAGGGAAATCGGAAAAAACATTATTTGTTAGTCACAGCGCGGACGGTAGTGTGCGTCAAGTGATGGCGGTGGACGGGCATTTAAGAGTATATGAAGAATAATGAGAGGATGACAGCTACAAAAGTCACTGCAGAACTGAATGTAACACTCGTAAACCCTGTCAGCAAAAGAACAATACGAAGGTCACTCAAGAAGCCGGGAATTAGAAGCAAAGCTCCAATTCTCAAACCATTAACTAGAGATTCAAGGGCGTGCAACAGGAAAACGACGCACCGAAACTATAAATCCTGGACTGTGGAGCAAGGGAAGAAAGTCATTTGATCGAATAAGTGTTGCTTGACACTCTTCCCAAATTCTAACCGTGTTTACATCCGAAGAATTGAAACATGGCAGAAATTCGATTATGATTTGGGCAGCCACATCGTGGTGTTCCAAGGGCCTCATGGTTACTCTGCAAGTCACGCAACTGCCAAGGATTATGCGATCATTTTAGCTTATCAGGTCCACTCAATTATACAGTGTTTGTTAACCAATAATGATGCTGTGTTCAAAGTGGAGAAGGCCCCTATTCACACACTTCTCATCGTCCAGGACTGGTATTGTGCGCAACAGCATGAATTGTCACATATCCTCTGGCCACCAGTCACCAGATCTCACTGAGTCCTTGTTGACTACTTTGGAGAGAAGGGTGCATAATTGCTATCCACCTCCATCATCGTTACCTGAATTTGCAACTAGCTTTCAGGAATAATGGTGTAAGATTCCCCGGAAAATGATATAGGACTTGTATTTATCGATTACGAGACGACTGTAAGCTGTGTGAAAGCCCACAGTTTTTCCCTACAGCCCACTGGACATGCCAGTGTCTCGTGGATGTGGTTTTTCCTTATTCCTGTCCACCCCCTGTAGCTTGCCTGGTCACCACAACAACAACCAGTTGTGGAGATACTGAATTTTACAACCGCCTAGATGATGCAAAAAGGGTTAGCTCACTAGTATTCTGTATTTGTTGAAGTAACACAGAATTTTCCCTGAGGTGAAAAATAACGTGGTATTTTCTTCGGTTCCTTCGCATCACATCCGACTTAAGTATGGTAAACTAATTACAAAACATTCCTACAAAAATTTAATTTATAATTTTGGATATTGCAAGATTACTTTTAATCGAGGAATTCAGCAGTAAATTGTATAATTGCGGTTTAAAATTCTTTCTGTGGTCCCATTGGAGATAATGTTGCAACACGCTGATCCACACATTTAAATGCGCAATTTAAATGTTTATCAATTTATTCGAAACTGTACAATGCATGACGTGAACTTTAACATTTACTACGTGTTTTAAACTATTTTATCTAACAGTCTTTTACGACCGCATGCGAGGGCCTGACGCTCGCTCGCATTGTCGAAACTATCTCTTCTCCGTTGTTAGTTGCTGGCTGTTGATTCAGAGAGACGGAGTAAACAGCTCACGAAAGACCTTCCTGCTTTCAGAACTGTACCTTGCATTGTTTTTACAACGTACTTCACGAGAAGGAGGGAATGTTCTCTGTCAATCGATTCTCCTATTTTCAGTAAGCTGTTTATGCCGTGTTTTAGTTTCTTTGAAACCGGCGATGGAATGTGTCAGATGCGCAGTAGAAAGGCAGTTGTCAGGCGCGCGTTCATTCAAATACAAGGGAGTATTCAGAGTGTTGTGACAAGGGAGGAGGAAATCGCACGCCGAGAGAAGCGAGAGAAGCACTACACGAGGATCGACGGATGATATTACGGCGGGCGCTGTCAGGGAGCTAAGAAATGCTTTCCTTCCTTTGTAACTCGTTTTACTGAAGTAGCGATTGTTTGAAATGCCTACAATAGAGTGCAAATCAACGATGAGAGTGGGGAAAATGTTACGTCGTGGCATAATGAAATATTTCCCAGTTAGTGGTCTCTCACAGCTGAGAATCGAGAGATCTGCGTACAGAATAAATGTGTTGGCATCAGTCAAGCAAGTACTTTATGTCTTTAATTAATCGCCTCTTTTTCCTAGCCAGATTTTAACACTGAAGCCCTTTCTTCACGTCGGCCATATTACAGTTCCTAAAGATGCAGACAAATAGTTAATATTACTAGACAATACATACAAATAAATAACATATAAACGACTTACATTACTATTATTATCATTTACTGTTTGTAACATTATGATAAATAATTTATATTATTATTATAATCTTACTTAATAAGTATTGAGAATGGAGTGGAATCAGCAGGTACAAAAGAGAAAAATAGAAAGAACAAAAATAAATACACAAAAGGAAAAAGGAGGCAAAGAGAACTGACACTCTGTATTCATCTAGTGTAAGCAAAGGAAGTGAAAAATTATTTCGCGATTAAATGCGTACCTTTTCGTATTTAATGAGGCACGTCATTGTAGTTCAGTGCTTGCAACGCAGAAAGTGTTCGCGTAGGTGAAATATTAAAATTTAAAAATAAGGTTGTTCGTGCAAGTTGAAGATGTAAGAAAACATCATTGGTATTTCATTGAGGTTTCGGGATTGCAGCCAGGTAATGTCAACAACCACTCAGCCATCTTCAACTGAGTATTTTGCAAAATCATCTTTGCACTGAAGGCGGCTGCAACAACAACATGTTGAATTTTTGCTTGAACTGCTTTTAATTGGTGAAATGACACCTTCAGGGTGCAGTTTAACCAAAATCAAACCCATGAAAGGACTGAACCGGGCTTTTAAGTACGCATTATTCACCATTTGACAAACTTAACTACCAAGAATTTATAGGATAAGCAACATTCACCTTAAACTACAAGTAAGAAGAGAACAAAGAGAACAATAGTTTGGATACAAACAACAATTTTAAAACGAAACAGGGCTTTTTATTAAATAATAACTTTTTATAGACAATTCATAAACTAGAAATCTTTAACGTCCAATAACCACCAAATGTTATGATCATTTAAACCACAGATTGTATATATTCTAACAAAAAGTACAGCTTGGGAAAACAGAAACAGAGCACAAATAAATGAAATACAGTTCCTTTAAATTTTGACAAGAAAGTTTCGAACTTCCCCCACAGGGCAGACTCAACATTGAAATAACCAATGCCTACAATGCAACGGCCTGGATTTTAGAATTAAAAAAATATTACAAAAATGAAATTTCAGAATTAGATGCTGCCATCACATCTTCAGCGAGAAAAGTTCTGGCGCCGTAGCTAACCTCAAAAGTCCATGAGTGAAGAAACAAATTACAGATTTGTTGCTGTGGGCTCTTCTTGTCCAACTTTTCCCTTTTCCTTTTTTTTTTCTCTCTTTTGAAACGTTCAGTACCAAGGAACTCTACCACTCATGCTAGATCTGTCACAGTTAAGGACACCCGGCCAAAGAATGAGCAGTTCACAACAGAGCAGCTTCCGACAGTAATTAAAACACTTTGCCATGTTTAAAAACATATTACGTTGTTGAAAGAATTAAGACAACGGTTACATAAGAGAACTACCAGATTAAAATTACGAATGTTAGCCCATGGGGACCTACACTGACCGCTTAGGTGTTTAGAATGAGGAAAACCGCTGTTACATTAAACAGTTAACAAATCACAATGACGTAACTTGGCGAGTGCAGACTTCCTTGGCGAAGGTAGTGCAGGCAGACGTGACGTTTAGAAGCGCAGTTGTTTATATCCCCCATGTCCGACAGAATTCGCATTGCAAATAGAGATTTGTTAAGACACTTCAGCAGTTCTGTGGTGTGCTCCTCCCAGTTGAATTTATTATTAAGTTATAATCCAAAGAATTGAACACCTTCTATCTGCTTGTCACCATATGTTACGCATATACTCGTGGGACAACCTTACAGTTTCTGAACTGCATGTAGTGTGTTTTTTTCAAAGTTTAGTGACAAAGAATTGGCTAGGTTTGTCGAAGTCCAGGTTATCACTACGCTCTCAGCGCTGCCGCAGTTGACAGCGCTCAGCACTGTAGAACAGAAAAATGTCGAGCATGGACTACGAAACCCAAACAGCCTGAAATTTGCAGCTCAAATCGGCTACAAACCACCGGAAACGAGTCAGGTTGGACAGTGAGACACACTGTCGGAACAATCCAGCTTACTTTCAAGAGTTCGATCTACCCTTTCAGAGAAGAAGTGGGTTTGTCGGAGTCAAAATTCGCACTAGGCAAACAAGTAACCAGGGGGCTTAATTCGACGGCCGCTAATCAGCTACGAAGGATAATAAATCAATTCTAGAAGACTCGAGCGCGCTCTCTTCTAAGAAAGCCGTTGTATACACACAAAGTTCCCATTGCCCGAAGTCCATATGCCTCATCACTAATTCGTGTCACGTGACAACCTTGACACCGAGGGAGGAGGATGTCGCTGTTCAAGCTCCATCGGTCCCGGCTCTCAACTCCTCAATGCAATAACTCGCTTCCCTGATTGTGACAACTCCATGAAACCACTTAGATAAACAGTGCCCGCTATACCCTAGCTGCGAACTCATACGGAAGAGATGTGCTATTTGTAAAAGGAAAGGCAACTGACATGGCTCAATTTCGCCCACCAAAACTAGAAAAAAGGGGGAGAGGGGCTGCTCCTCTTGTTTTTGTTACAGAATAAAGTAATGCTACTTGACTTGGTTCACGTGATCTCGTAACAATCAGCCTGTGTGTAGATTCCGCGGAAGACGTTTAACTGGAACTAGTTTCTGCACGGTCTCACAGGAGCCAAGGAACTACAGAGCCAGTTTATTAGAACAACCCACCTTATCTTTAAAGGCAACGTTGAGGTTCGGCACAAAAACACAGTCACTCTCTTTACCTTTAAACTCCTTACGACCATGACTGTAACACCTTGCTAACTTCTGATGGGACTGGAATGCTGGATGTTGTGCCCTTCCCTCCTCCAAATCTGCTGAATTATTTTCGGACTGAAGGTCATTAATAGGCCAAAAGTTAGCTAAGCGGCAATTCACCTGATAAGCAAATACAAGTGAGGCCATGAAGGTCTTAAGTGACATATTTTGGGACATGTTGAATGCCAAATTGAGGTAGGGTACCGGAAGATCCCACTTCCTTTGAGAACTCTCATGAAAAGTGATCGGTGCTGCCTTCAAATTACGATTAACTCTCTCCGCAAAGGCAGGATGCAGAAAGTACAGAGTGGTAGTGATATGGTTAACAGCGTTCTCAAAACTAAACCTTTTAAATTATTTGGAAGTGAAAGCCTTACTATTATCACTCACATAAGAGACCTAGCTGATCAAAAGGTGGAAAAAATGCAGAAGGCGGTGAAAGGTCAAAGGAGCCGTAACCTTGTTGCTCAGAAGCAGAAACGGAAAAACGCATCAACAGCCACCAGGATTTGCCTACTGTCAGCACGAGTATGAAAGAGAGGTCCTTTGTAATCCAAATAAAGTTTCTCTATAGTGCCATTCTCCATAGTATGCTGCAAAAGCTCCCAAAGCAAGTTATAATATGCCTTAGCACTCTTGCAGTTTTCACTTTACCCCACCAATCTCCGAATACCCTTATAAAACGTAGACCAAATAATATTCTCCTTAACCTTAGAAATGGTTTTCTGAATGAATACTCAAGCGGCCACCGACCATGGCATTGTGAAAGTAAAGGAACGCGGAACTGACAAGCTCCACGAACAAACAAATCACAGGTTTGCGCTCGCATTGGTGACTATTACAAAGGAGGCCATTGTGCACACTATATCCAGAGACCTACACTCCTTGCAACAACCTCCGCTTAATACCGGAAATTCTAGAGTGAAAATCTTGCTTCACCTTCAGATTAGTAAAGAAGTCAGCCCTGTTGCCCAATCCTCGTAAGCCACCTTCCCCCCCCCCCCCCCCCTCCCCTCCCCTCCCCCGACACCTTGATCTTGGTCACTCTGAACCTCACTTTCGAAGGCATCCGCCACCTGGTTGTCAGGACACCTAAAATACCTGACCTTACAAACGAAAGGCGGAAATCCAAATAGCGCAATGCGCTATTTGCCGTTTTCAAAAGTGGTTCAAATGGCTCTGAGCACTATGCGACTTAACTTCTCAGGTCATCAGTCGCCTAGAACTTAGAACTAATTAAACCTAACTAACCTAAGGACATCACACACATCCATGACCGAGGCAGAATTCGAACCTGCGACCGTAGCGGTCGCTCGGTTCCAGACTGTAGCGCCTATAACCGCACGGCCACGCCGGCCGGCTGCCGTTCTCCGGGAACAAGCTAGAATGTATCTCAGGGTCACGCTACAATTTTACAAGATACATTTCTCGAGGCAAACCAAACTGCCAATGCTTTCCATTCATTAACGCAATATTTTCTTTTAGAGTTTAACAATTTCCTAGAAACTAGGCTGTAGGACGTCACTCGACGTTTTTTGTCACAGAAGAACGGCATCTATCCCACAAGTCTAAGCATCCATTAGGACAGCAAATGGGCTGTTTAATAGGAAGAAGGGGGGAGGGAATTACGAAGACCCTTTTAATTGCCTCAAAAGACGCCTGGATTCCTGTCCCGGTGGAAACCAACCTCTTTCGTATGAAGGTCATTCAGGGGCCTTAGCTAACTGAGCAAAATTTTGAACAGACCTACGAAAACACTTGCAATGGCAATAAACTTAGTCGTATCACTGTTATTGCCGACGCATGAATTCACACAGATCGATAGTGCGATCCTGAGCGGTCGTAATACCATCAGCAGAAACTAAATGACCTAAAAATGACATCTGCCTCCTAAAGGCGCTCCACGTGTTGCAAATGGTCAGCGAAGGTGGCGCTATAAATCACCACATCGGCAAAATAGCTATACACACATTAAAACTTCACATCTGCTAAGACACAATCTGAAGGACGGGACAAAACAACCAGCCAGAAGAAAAGCCAAAATGTACCCTGTTGAATTTATATAAATTCTAGTCTATGGAGAAAACGCTAATACGTTTACAATCCTTGGATGCTGTTGATGTTGTGGTCTCCAGTTCAGAGACTGGTTTGATGCAGTTCTTCATGCTACTCTATCCTGTGTTAGCCTTTTTCATCTTCAGGTAACTACTGGAACCTACATCCTTCTGATTTTGCTTAGTGTATTCATCTGTTGGTCTCCCTCTACGAATTGTATCCTCCACGTTGCCCCCAATACTAAATTGGTGATCCCTTGATGCCTCAGAATATGCCCTGCCAACCGACTCCTTCTTCTAGTCAAGTTGTGCCACAAATTCCTCTTCTTCCCAATTTTGTTCACTACCTCCTCATTATTTACGTGTTCTACCCATCTAATCTTCAACATTCTTCTGTAGCACCACATTTCGAAAGCTTCTATTCTCTTCTTGTCTAAACTACTCATCGTCCATGTTTCACTTTCATACATGGCTACACTCCATACAAATACTTTCAGAAAAGACTTCCTAGCAATTAAATCTATACTCGATGTTAACAAATCTCTCTTCTCCAGAGACACTTTCCTTTCCATTGCCAGTGTACATTTAATATCCTCTCTACATCGACCACCATCAGTCATTTTGCTTCTCAAATAGCAAAACTCATTTGCCACTTTAAATGTCTCATTTCCTAATCTAATTTACTCAGCATCATCTGATTTAATTTGACTACATTCCATTATCCTCGTTTTGCTTTTTTTGATCATCTTCTATTCTTCTTTCAAGACACTGTCAATGCCGCTCAACTGCTCTTCCAGGTCCTTTGCTGTCTCCGACATCGGCAAACCTTAAAGTTTTTATTACTTGTCCACGGATTTTAATTCCTACTCCAAATTTTTCTTTTGTTTCCTTTACTGCTTGCTCAATATACAGATTGAAAGCCTTGGACAAATGAGTCTAATAATATGCCTGATGACGAGTATGACCAGTAAAGAATTAGGCGCCAGTGAACCACGTAAAACATATATGAAAATGAGACAAAGATACAGATTCTGCAACAGTCTTTTCGTTAACTTAGTTGTACTCAGCCACTGGACAGTACTGCCTACTCCTGGCTTCAGGTATCAGAAATTTGGGCGACGCACGTGGCGATATAGAGGATCTGCTCACACCATCATGCAATATGCCATCAGCTAAAGAACAGAATTTCTTCATTTTCGCAGAGAACAGCCATAATAGAGCTTGCCGAAATGGCGTCTCATTAGTAAGGAGACTTTTTTTTCTGAATTTTATTCGTTATGTCAACCTTGTCATTTAAGGCCTGTGGGAAAAGACTAGGAAGCTGGAACAACTGATTGGCCTCACTCCGACTCATGTGTCTTACTTCAAATTTTCCAGAGTGGTACTTCACGCAACAAACTGAAAATACTCTTTATTTTATAATTAAAGACTTACCTACAGAATTTTGCCTGACAAAGACAACTCAAACTTAACCTATTGATATATATACAAGCCCAACGCAATCTGACTGCTGTACATTGACAACATGACTTCCAATAATTAACACAAAAGAGTGACCCTGAATTGCGAGAAATCCTAAAAATAATACAAATCCAAAAAATATGAAATTAAAGAAATATGAAACTACCTACAACGCTGTTAACTGCCTAAGCTCATTTCAATCACGAATCCCGGTAGTGGAAATCTCAATCTTTTTCGTAAGTCACTTACCTCACAGAAAATCTTCATCACACGAACTACAATACAGTAAAGGTATGAGCTCACTGATTCAGTTCGATGGTTCCTTATTCTTCAGTACAAGAATAGGTTTAAAAGCAGTGGAGTCATGAGGCATTTCATTCAGTACATTCTGAAATAAGTGTGTCTGACCCAATACCGATAATTCCTGTGACAATGAAGTCTGAAAAGCTTATTAATTTCTTTCATAACGTGTTCAGACGGGTTACAATGTGAAGTGTACAATGAAATAAAACAGGTTTGATTTTACGATTCCGAAGCATACGTGACCAAATAGCAGATCTGAATTGACATTGTCAACGTGTCCCACTCCACGCAAGTAAGTTTTTAACAAAGGCGTTGGATACAGAACGTCCAGTGGCTTTGTGTAACGGTGTGAACGAAACCAATTTTCGAGTAACTTCAACAGCGATGAAAACGTACGAAAATCCATTCAGTGTTTTAGCAAGGGGTCCCAGAAGATCAACTGCAGCTAATTCCTTTAATCTAGTTGGAATAATAGGAAACAATATAGCACGATATGAGGTGGTAGACGGTTTAGCTTTCTGGCAAAGTTTGCAAATAGACAAAACTCTCCTAATTCTCTTTTCCATGATGTTAAAATATCAATTGGTCGGAAGTATATGATAACATTTTTGTGGACCAAAATGTGCGTAGCTGAAATGAATGTACCAGATGAGCTTATTAACAAAACCGTCACGAATACAAAGTACCCACAGTTTCTCATCAACAGTGCATCGTTTGAAGAGTATGTTATTTCTAACTAGACAATAATGACGAATCGGCGTGGGTGTCTTTTCATACCATTTACTTTTAAAATCTTTCCAAATCAGATCCTTGCTAATGAGCAATGTCCTTTAAAGATGCAGTGACGGAGTTTTCAAAAGCTACTTTTTAAATGAAAGGAATACTGAAATTTCTCTCAAGCTTAGCTTCTGTGTTGCTTTTCTCAAGGCCAGCCGGTGCACGTGACAGTGCGCCCGCAACAATGTTTTCCGTTCCAGGAATGTAGACTATGGTGAGCGAAATTCTTGCAGAAATAATGCCCAACGTTTGAACCTCTCATGAATAAATTTTGAAGACATGAGACACTTCAATGCTCGATGACCACCATAAACTCTTACATGTTTGCCAGAAAGAAAGAAACGAAATTTCTCAAATGCCAAAACGATAGCTAAAGCTTCCAAGTCAGCGATGGAATAAATTTTCTCAGATTTTTTTTAGCTCGCGGCTAGCAAAATCGATGGTTTTCTGAACGGTAATGTTATTTTCTATCACCTCTTAAAATAAATGAGCAACAAGACCAACTTCAGAAGAGTCCGTGCGTAGATAGAAATCCTGTGACAGATCTGGGTGAGCTAAGATTGGAGCTTTAAGTAGAGCTTCTTTCAATGAATTGAATTCCAGCTTTGCCTGTTCGTTGCAGCTCCAAAGAGTGTTTTTGCCAGTGAGAGATTAAAACGTTGGAGTAACTAGAATTTTCGTGTTCAGGAAACGATGGTAGAAATTCATGAGACCTAGAAAACTGCGAACTTTTCTGTTTGTGGATGGAACAGGAATAGCTCTGATTGCTTCCACCTTTTCCAGATACGGCTTAATACGCTCAGAAGAAATTATGTGACCCAAGAATTTGGCCTTTGTCCTACTGAATTTATATTTTTCCCAGTTAACTGTATGTCCACATTCAGCAAAAATACGCTACAAACTATTGAGGATAGGATTATGTTGTACCAAAGAGACTTCTGCTATTAAAATACCGTCCGCGTACGAGATAATGTGTCATTTTACAAACTCAGATAATATGGAATTCAATCCAAGAATGACTGCTGCCGAAGAAATGTTAAAACCAAAATGAGGTTTCAGAAATTGATAACGAACACCGAGACGAAGAAAAGCCTATATTTTCAACGTTCTTGATGAAGTTCAGTTTGACAAAAGCTGAATCTGAGATCAATAGAAGACAACACGTTTACGCCATTGAAATTTTGAAGAAGTTCTTCGAACGTTTGCGGCCTGTCTAATTCTGGAATGATTATAGTATTTACTTGTCTGGCATCTAAGACAAGCTTGATCGACCTGTTTCTCTTCTCAGCATGTAATGGTTTATTGTATGAGCTTACCGCTAAGTCAATAATGCCCTCGTTAAACGTAGATTGTATTTCCGTTCTAACACGGTCCCTATAACGTGCCAGAATGAAGTATGGTCTGACACAAAAATTTTTTGCTCCCGAACACGAAATTTGTACTGAAATCCTGTAATTGTTCCTTTTTTGTGAGTGAAAACTGTGGAATGTGACTGTAAGACGTCGAAGAGGCCCTGCCTACTAGTGTAATTACAGTTCTCAATTGTTTAAATTTTTTCCTGAATCACTTGCAAAGTGATGTTTAGCGTCCAATTCTGTCGGAAGTTCCATACTGTGATCTGACAAAAGGTAAAGCCGATTGACTTTCTCGTCATAGCTGGAAAGCCAATGTTAAAATTTCGAAGTTGTTGACTCACTTTCTTTCTCTAAACTTGTTTCATCGACGTGAAAGTCTAAAATTGCTTTATACTCATTCAAAAAATGTACACCTAATATAATCTCCGTCGACAATAATGGAACAATAACAAAATTCATAATATTTGGGGTTTTGACAAAGGAGTTCTAAGTTAGCTTGTTGGTGTACATCTACCATTTTTTCCAAAAATTGCACCTTGTTATTTAATTTTACGTAAAGGAAGTGTGGGGCAACCATTCGATTTATTGCATTTACTGAAAGCTATTTCACTAATTACCGAAATAGGATTGCCGCAGTCAAGTACTGCCGTAAATTTTATGTCACTTGTTGTGATGTGAATCACAGGATATGCAGTATTGTTCTGTTTCATGTCATGTTCCTGGAGTAAAATGTGAGTAATATCTTCCATTTTCACATAATTGGTAATCAAACCAGCTGCATAGTCAGCCTCATAAATACGTTTTGTAGCGGCCTGCTGTGCGAGTCATCTCTCTGTTGTCGCGCGTCGTTAATGGGATTTGGAGGTCTAATTTCTACAATCTACCAGTTCTGATTAAATTCAGGTCTGTTACCATAACTACAGCGTCTGTCGTCCTTCGGTAATTTCTGTAGTTCCTTTCTTGTTAAATAAATGGTGGAGAATCACTCCCTGAATCGTAATTACGGGATGGGCTGTTGCGTCTGAAGTAATTTTGTCTCCCTTGATAATAATTATTCTGGTTCTTATGCTGTTTAACTCTACTGTTGTCACTGTCATAATCATTACCTCGGAAACATGATCTGTCTCTGTAATTATTGTTATTCTGCCAATGGTTGTCATATGTGCGTTGTCTGTTTTGGTCACTCTTTTAATGGTAGACTTGTCGTGTATGGTCATTTTTTCTGTCCTCACGAAATTGTGATGGATGTGACCTATACTTGTTGTTATTTTCCTGTTTTCGCATCATGCGATTGTTTGTGTCGGTTTCTAGTTCTTGCAAAAGTGCCTGAGAAGATTCGATATCATCTTTACAGCATCCAGCCAAAATAATATTTCCTATGTGTTCAGACAATTTAATTAACAAAATGTGAATAAGTTCCGAAGGGCTGTACAAGACTGACAAATACTGATTCTGGTGTAACATATCTTCAAAATACTTTACAGGGCTGGAAAATTCAGACTGATCACAATGCTTCATCATTCGTAGAGAGGCAAAGTGGGTGTCATCCCAAAGTACCATTATCCAAGATGGCGGATATGATGTCATCTGATGACGCTATCCCAGATGGCGGCTTTCAGCAGGAAGTTTGAATTTTGGTAGGAAATAGGTCAATTGGGCTATCTATACTAAACTAAGAAACTGGCAGGAAAGAAAGGGCAGTTGAGATACCTCCACTAACCGAAGTCATCCAACTGCCACCTCATCCTAGGAAATAGCAGGAAGAGTACTCGACCTGTGCTGGACATAAGTCGTTATTTTGCAAGCACTATTTATTTAAATAATTAGAGGCAGTACCACCATCCAGTCTGGTCGCCATGGGGTCTGGAGTCTAGCTTACCTAGTACACAGTACTGCCACCAGAGGGCACTGTATTCCACCAAATGGTGGTGTTGTCTGTTCCGTGACATAATCCAAGATGGTGAAGAATATGGCGGGAAACATATTCACCACGAGGTCTGGACCTAGTACACAGTACAACCACCAGATGGCGCTGTCGTCAATTCTGTGATGTTACCCACGATGGCTCTCTGGAGGGAAATATGACTCAGTGTCTGCAGGAGTGTACTTTATTTATTTTGGAATAGTTTATCTAGGGATGGATTTGAGATGGTATATTTATCACACTGATACAAAACACACGCTCTGACATGCTTGGGGTTACAGCACACAGCCTACTCCTAAGTAATGCATTACATACACAAAAACAGCTTGTAAATCACCGAAATAATTTCAGTACCCAGCACACAGACACGCAAACTTCTCCTAAATTATGCAGTACAATAATGTGCAGAGACAAAATCATATTGTAGACGTCCAAATAACGCATAGTACAGCCTGCAGACCTGCTCGCAAAGTAATGCTACAAACACCCCCAGCAATGTGCAGAGGCACCACCTGCCACCCTCTGTTCACTGGACCACACAGGAGACTACCGCACTCGCTCCCAGAAGTCGGGATACACCTGTAGCCCCCATGAAGTGACGCAGCTGTCAGCTGCCAAGCCACACACAGGTGCTGGTTCGGGTCCCTCAAGCATGAGGCGGGGGGTATCACTTTCATACATTACACCTGAGAAATTCCTCTCGAAATATGTGATCACCTTGGCACCAATGTTGACGCAACCGGGTGGGAGAGAAGATCTAGTTACAGAGCGCAGATGCTCCAAGGGCACGCACGTGTCAACACCACCACGAGCCACCGGTAGATGCAAGCCAGTACGAGCCATCTCTCTCACGCCACTGCTCACGGCTTGTCAAAATAACCTCGACACTTAAAGTTGTTCGAGTGTTATATTGACGTCACATGTCTATATAAACAAGTGCCAAGTCATCCCCTGGGCCACACGTGCGTATGTTCACCACTGCTGGTGTGATCCCTTTTCTCTACCTGCGGACAAGCGAAGACGCAATTGCCGAGTGACTCATCATCACAGACTCTTCATAAATCTGTTGCAGATTAGCGCAGGCTGCTGTGTCCCCAGCGATTCTAGTGGGACATGCTTGACATGTGGATGATGCATCGCTGTGCGTAGCTACATACCATCACAAGATCTAGCAACATTCTCAACGTGTTACTGAAGCGATGTGGATATCTAAAATAAGAACCTAGTCGAACTTTCGGAAATTGTATAGTGTCTCAGAAATACTTAACGTGCACTTTTGTAGGAGCTTTCTTGATGTCTTAGCTTGTATACACAGAAGTTCTTGCCCTAACAGAAACTGTTTACGAAAATAGCGCAGAATAATGTCGAATGCATTCTTCCTCGCAATCCTAATGTGGCACCCCATCCATCACATGTTACCCTTCCTGCTTTCAACATACGCAAACATTCTGACCACCATGTAGAGACTCTTAAATCCAAGCACATAGGATGTCTTGTGAATGAATTGCACGTTCTTATTGGCTCTTATCGAATTAACCCGACGAATTACTGATGCCGGCTGTGTGGAAACACCATCCGCTATTTTTTTCATTTTGCAGGCTAGGCTTTCAGCGGCTAAAACACTATTTTACACAGATCGACATATTGCATTGGCAATTAAACCTTACAAAGTGCCTCTACATATTGTCCAATACTGAAAGCCTCTGACTAAATTACACTGCTCTCCCACTGAAGACAGAAGCTTGATTATCAGAGTGCCAAACCGATCTCCAACCGATCAATATATCACCATATTCCAAGTCCATGTAGTAAACATACAACTGGTATCCTGCATCATCCAAATTCAACCCTTTTGTATCATTCATACATACCCGTGGTCTAGGGGTAGCGTATTTGATTCATAATCAAAGCGTATCCGGTCCTGGGTTCGATCCCCGCCACTGCCTAATTTTTGATAAATAATCAGCATTGGCGGCCGAAGACTTCTGGCATAAGAAGTCAGCCTCATTCTGCCAACGGCCTTGTCAAAGAGGGCGGAGGAGTGGATAGAGGTTCAGGGCACTCTCTTGTCCTAGGGGTGGGAAATTGCCCCTAAAGGCGGAAGAATCACCAATGATCAACGACATGAGGATGCAGAAGGCAATGGAAACCACGGCATTAAAGACACGTAACGTATCCACAGGACATGTGGCCTGTAATTGAAGAAGTGTCATGATGATCTCTCCATTGGCAAAAGACTTCGGAATAGTCCCCCATTCGGATCTCCGGGAGGGGACTGCCAAGGGGGAGGTTACCATGAGAAAAAGATTGAATAATCAACGAAAGGATAACGTTCTACGAGTCGGGGCGTGGAATGTCAGAAGCTTGAACGTGGTAGGGAAACTAAAAAATCTGAAAAGGGAAATGCAAAGGCTCAATCTAGATATAGTAGGGGTCAGTGAAGTGAAGTGGAAGGAAGACAAGGATTTCTGGTCAGATGAGTATCAGGTAATATCAACAGCAACAGAAAATGGTATAACAGGTGTAGGATTCGTTATGAATAGGAAGGTAGGGCAGAGGGTGTGTTACTGTGAACAGTTCAGTGACTGGGTTGTTCTAATCAGAATCGACAGCAGACCAACACCGACAACGATAGTTCAGGTATACATGCCGACGTCGCAAGCTGAAGATGAACAGATAGAGAAAGTGTATGAGGATATTGAAAGGGTAATGCAGTATGTAAAGAGGGACGAAAATCTGATAGTCATGGGCGACTGGAATGCAGTTGTAGGGGAAGGAGTAGAAGAAACGGTTACAGGAGAATATGGGCTTGGGACAAGGAATGAAAGAAGAGAAATACTAATTGAGTTCTGCAACAAGTTTCAGCTAGTAATAGCGAATACCCTGTTCAACAATCACAAGAGGAGGAGGTATACTTGGAAAAGGCCGGGAGATATAGGAAGATTTCAATTAGATTACATCATGGTCAGACAGAGATTCCGAAATCAGATACTGGATTGTAAGGCGTACCAAGGAGCAGATATAGACTCAGATCACAATATAGTAGTGATGAAGAGTAGGCTAAAGCTCAAGACATTAGTCAGGAAGAATCAATACGCAAAGAAGTGGGATACGGAAGCACTAAGGAATGACGAGATACGTTTGAAGTTCTCTAACGCTATAGATACAGCAATAAGGAATAGCGCAGTAGGCAGTACAGTTGAAGAGGAATGGACATCTCTAAAAAGGGCCATCACAGAAGTTGGGAAGGAAAACATAGGTACAAAGAAGGTAGCTGCGAAGAAACCACGGGTAACAGAAGAAATACTTCAGTTGATTGATGAAAGGAGGAAGTACAAACATGTTCTGGGAAAATCAGGAATAAAGAAATACAAGTCGCTGAGGAATGAACTAAATAGGAAGTAAAGGGAAGCTAAGACAAAATGGCTGCAGGAAAAATGTGAAGACATCGAAAAAGATAAGATTGTCGGAAGTACAGACTCAGCACACAGGAAAGTCAAAACAACCTTTGGTGACATTAAAAGCAACGGTGGTAACATTAAGAGTGCAACGGAAATTCCACTGTTAAATGCAGAGGAGAGAGAAGATAGGTGGAAGGAATACATTGAAAGCCTCTATGAGGGTGAAGATTTGTCTGATGTGATACAAGAAGAGACTGGAGTCGATTTAGAAGAGATAGGGGATCCAGTATTAGAATCGGAATTTAAAAGAGCTTTGGAGGACTTACGGTCTAATAAGGCAGAAGGGATAGATAACATTCCATCAGAATTTCTAAAATCATTGGGGGAAGTGGCAACAAAACGACTATTAACGTTGGTGTGTAGAATATATGAGTCTGGCGATATACCATCTGACTTTCGGAAAAGCATCATCCACACAATTCCGAAGACGGCACGAGCTGACAAGTGCGATAATTATCGCACAATCAGCTTAACAGCTCACGCATCGAAGCTGCTTACAAGAATAATATACAGAAGAATGGAAAAGAAAATTGAGAATGCGCTAGGAGACGATAAGTTTGGCTTTAGGAAAAGTAAAGGGACGAGAGAGGCAATTCTGACGTTACGGCTAATAATGGAAGCAAGGCTAAAGAAAAATGAAGACACTGTCATAGGATTTGTCGACCTGGAAAAAGCGTTCGACAATTTAAAATGGTGCAAGCTGTTCGAGATTCTGAAAAAAGTAGGGGTAAGCTATAGGGAGAGACGGGTCATATACAATATGTACAACAACCGAGAGGGAATAATAAGAGTGGACGATCAAGAACGAAGCAATGATGGAAATAAAAGAAAGGTTCAGGAATGTAATTAAAATACAAGGTGAAAGAATATCAATGATACGATTCGCTGATGACATTGCTATCCTGAGTGAAAATGAAGAAGAATTAAATGATCTGCTGAACGGAATGAACAGTCTAATGAGTACACAGTATGGTTTGAGAGAAAATCGCAGAAAGACGAAGGTAATGAGAAGTAGTAGAAATGAGAACAGCGAGAAACTTAACATCAGGATTGATGGTCACGAAGTCAATGAAGTTAAGGAATTCTGCTACCTAGGCAGTAAAATAACCAATGACGGACGGAGCAAGGAGGGCATCAAAAGCAGACTCGCTATGGCAAACAAGGCATTTCTGGTCAAGAGAAGTCTACTAATATCAAATACCGGCCTTAATTTGAGGAAGAAATTTCAGAGGATGTACGTCTGGAGTACAGAATTGTATGGTAGTAAAACATGGACTGTGCGAAAACCGGAACAGAAGAGAATCGAAGCATTTGAGATGTGGTGCTATAGGCGAATGTTGAAAATTAGGTGGACTGATAAGGTAAGGAATGAGGAGGTTCTACACAGAATCGGAGATGAAAAGAATATGTGGAAAACACTGATAAGGAGAAGGGACAGGATGATAGGACATCTGCTAAGACATGAGGGAATGACTTCCATGGTACTAGAGGGAGCTGTAGAGGGCAAAAACTGTAGAGGAAGACAGAGATTGGAATACGTCAAGCAAATAATCGAGGACGTAGGTTGTAAGTGCTACTCTGAGATGAAGAGGTTAGCACAGGAAAGGAATTCGTGGCGGGTCGCAACAAACCAATCAGTAGACTGATGACCAAAAAAAAAAAAAAAAAAAAAAAAAAAAAAAAAAAAAAAAAAACAAGAAAAAAAAGAAAAAAAAACAACAACATACACTGCGAAGGCAGACAACACCATATACACTCCTTCCAGCACTAGACAATTTCCTGCAAGGTTGGTGGTCATCCACCCACAACAGGTGACCAGAGCACCCCCAGTGGACTGAAGTCATTCTCATAACTTTTCTACAAATCCAGGCTCGTTTCCCCTTGCCAAAAATGCATTACTGTTTCTGGTCCAAACCCGCTTCCTTGCTTGTTTTTCTACACCCATCTCCAGACTCTGGGATTACTGGAACACATGTATTTTCGCATGGTTTGACATAATATTATACCATTTTCGCGGTACCTCTCGATATCTGGCACAAAGCAGTATCCTCCCAATCGCTCGCGCAACGTAATTCCGAAGATATAGACTGGAAATAATTTCTCTACAAACTCCAAACTTTAGCAAGGTGGAGTGTGCTCTAGACCACTGACCACGACCTTTGTGAGAGAACTCGAAACACATAGAGAATAATGATATTTCCACTCATGGTATACCAATGTCGGTGATGTAACAGATTCCGATTCATCCCTATAATTTACAGAGCCAACTAAGGTGTTTCTCATGTCTAGAGAACCTGCAAACATGACTTTCACCTGCTAGATGCACACAACACAATCGATGTTCTCTCAACTAAATAAATACACGAAATGTGCACACAGTCAACCAAACAATTTACGTGGGAGTCAATAATGGTCCAGTGAAAACACACCTTCGTGTTCAAACTTCTCAAATTTCCATGCGATCATGAAAGCTGTCCAACACATACTAAGTATCAGTTCGCTATTTGGTAGCCTAGAATACAACACGGTTAAGTCATCTACGTTCCTACACTCCAACAAGCCTCTCCATTCAGGCAGCTCCTACCGTTAATAGGAAAGGTGAATCATCCCTGTACAGGAGCGCGTCACGTCAAGCACGCACAGGTAGCATCATCATTCTAAGAAATCGGTCACATACACATTTTATCCTTGTACTTGGAACTAAATGTTACGATCGTTGTTTCAGTTGGTTGCGCCCGGTAGGTGAGTGGTCAGTATGACAGAATGTAAAACTTAAGGGCCCGGGTTCGATTCCAGGCTGAGTCGGAGATTTTATTCGCTCAGGGACTGGGTGTTTTGTTGTCCTAATCATCATCATTTCATTCTCATCAACGCACAAGTCGTCAAAGTGGCGTCAAGTCGAAAGACTTGCACCTAGCGAACAGTCTACCCGACAGAAGGCCCCAGTCACTTGACGTTACATTTTACGGTTTCAGTTGAACAATATTCGACAATGAGCGACCCTGTTGACGGCTCTGGCTCTGGAAACAGAAATATTAGTACCATTCTTATGACTTGGCAAACACTTCCTTTTGCTATCACAATACTCGGTACTCGATGTCAAATCCATACCTTCCTTACGAATGGACATAAGTAATTTCCTTGGCACATGTCACAATACAAACATATACTTTATAAGCTTGATGCTCAAGGCGAACCTATCACACACCCCCTATTACTATTGCTGGTGATACGAAATAATACTGACCAATAATCAACATTAGGTGGATATGTCTCATAAGTTTTTCTTGCAAGTGCTACAACTGTGTCTTAGAAAGAGAGGTTTAATAGTCTTCCAAACCTCCAGATGTTAAAAAACCCGATCCCAACAACTACTGTATGTTACTGTCACAAGCAGTCTTGGGTCTACCTATGCACACAAGTATCCATGTTAAAATCTATATTGGCTTCATAAACCCACGTGTGGCATTACTTACGAATAACATGGTTTTTCGAGACAAATACCGAGATGGTGATCGCCGGAGTATATATTATCAGACCAGCAGTCCGGTTACACGTAGCCCACGATGCAATCTAGTCATAAAATCGCTGAATTTGGAAAGTGATTCGGCTAAGGAACGTGGTATGAAACCACTGTTTGCAACCTCCTCACGCCACTGCCACTAGACATTTCTCCAGTATTTGTAACATATTATGGCTCGATATCATGTCAGAGGTTGTGCGATATATCCACTGAGTTATAGGCGATGACTGATTGAGAAGGAGCAGAAACACTAGTAGACGGTGTGCTGCTTGAGGTCGTCAGAAATGTACACTAGCTCTCTAGATTTCTAGTGCTACGCTATGTGCTAGAAATGATGTATATGATTTGGAATCAAGTCTTTCCTTTCAACCAGATACCTGCGCTGGATCCTATGGAGAAGTCTTTTACTGATTACAGCCACAGGTGAATCATATTTCTGGTATTCTCATATCTCGAAACGAGTCACCTTTCTCGAACCTATCTGCTACAGTAAAATTGCCGCCTCATTTTAGGTAGCCCCTATGCATCCTGCAACAGCCCCCTCAGACTTTGCACTACCATCCCTGCAGCTTTGCTCACGTGATCGTTCCAGTGTAAGTCGTAACTGAGCAGGAGTCGGAAGCAAATATATATACAACCTTCTTCAGCCCATGTAGAAACAGGCGAAGCTGAGTTACTGCGACAGAACTGTGTTTTGATCATTTGATGGAAACGAAGCCTGCTCCTGCAACAGGAGGTAGTATAAAGGACAGTACGGGAACTGGGGGAAGGACACGTATTTTGCTACTGCGTTATGATGCTTCTCCAAACTGCAAGCAGGAAGTATACATCCATGTCCCTCATGACCCATTCACGTCTATCACCCCAACACTCTATCATCATTATTCTATTCCATCCCCCAGAGAAAAATTAAGAACTATAAATGCTTGCACTAACTTCATCCAACAGCGAACACGATAAGATTTTTACCGCATCTCTCTCCTCCCATATATCGAAAACAAATACTGTGTGCGTGCCAGCATCGAGCACATGTGACAATCCTATTAAATGTACAGGTACTGATCCACTGCACAGACTAGTTTAAAGTTTCATTACCTGTACTGTAGGAGAATTACCGTATTCATTTTGTTTTTCCGTCACGATTTAGAGGTCGGTGTCAGGTTAACGACTGACATTAACACGTTCTGATTCATTGCCTCTCGCTGTAAACTAAACATCGCACGGTGTAAATCATCTTGTTACTCAGGCTACCACAACACGATGCACACACTGGGTGATTTTAAGTAAAAGACAGTTACAACATAAGGAAGCTGGAAAAGTTTGGTGGTCTTATGAAGTGTTTCCAAACTGCTGTCCGAAAGTGATTGATGACATCTACATTTACATTCATCTGTCAAACTGACGGAATAGGTGATGGCGCTGCGTTCCATTTCGACTGGTTGGTTCAAATGGCTCTGAGCACTATCGGACTTAACTTTTGAGGTCATCAGTCCCCTAGACCTTAGAACTACTTAAACGTAACTAGCCTAAGGACATCACACACATCCATGTCCGACGCAGGATTGGAACCTGCGACCTTAGCGGTCGCGCGGTTCCAGACTGTAGCGCCTAGAACCGCTCGGCCACAACAGCCAGCCTCCATTTCGACTGATTCCTTGTATTACAGTCATGTATGTGATCACCGTTTCGGTGCTATCCGTCCTGAGAAGTAGTTGACCCTCCACCAAAACTCTTTCTCCATCTCAAAGAAACGATGTCAGTCAATCATTATGTGGTAACCAACAGCGTACCAGCGGACAGATGGGATGGAAAAGACACCCTAGATGTACTGAATTAATAAAGATCATAGTTGATCACATGAACGATTTTACCAATTTTACAGTATTTTCAACATCAACCAATGATGTGACAGCATGTTTCCCACTTTCATTATCATAGCTAAAGCACCCCCTCCCCACAAGTATCACTGTGCATGTGGACAGATGACTGCGCAGTACGTCCATTCATTGTTAATTCTTAGGCGGCCGCGGTGGCCCAGAGGTTCTAGGCGCTTCAGTCCGGAGCTGCGCGACTGCTACGGTCACAGGTTCGAATCCTGCCTCGGGCATGGATGTGTGTGATGTCCTTAGATTAGTTAGGTTTAATTAGTTCTAAGTTCTAGGGGATTGATGTCCTCCCATAGCGCTCAGAGCCATTTGAACCATTTGTTAATTCTCAAAAACATCCATCATAAAATTATATCAGACAGCACATAACATATTTCGAACACTTCGAGCATAGTGCTTAATTTACCATCTGTTACTATGCTCATGGGAGTAACAGAGCATTCTCGCAGTCTTAGGGCACAGAAAGACCCCACTCACAATGCCATTGACCAACCCACCCTGCAGCACCATTACAAATTTAATCTGTAGTCGACCAGAAGTAGACCGCTACATTCCACATCTCGTGAATGAATGGAGCTTTCTGAGTCCTTGCCTATCCAAGTGCACAAGATTTCTGTAGTTGCGCCCATGTCGAGGAGGTTAGCATCCCTTGTCGATGTATAGTAACAGATTTGAAAGTGTTGTGATGTAATATCAGACAGCGTAAATGAATAAGACGCGGTTGATTTTTATGCGCATTGGAGCTCCAGATGGACGGAGGTTGAAGCACTTTTATGTAAATCATCCAAGCTATCAAATTTAAAGTATTATTCTAGAGTCTAGGATCAGTACCTGGAAGGTACTGGTAAGACAGAACATAAATAAATGCACTCCTAAGGCTACAACGTTCCACACTTAAAATGGACTATATTGTTAGACCGGTAGCGTTTCCGACCTATCAGTCATATGGCATGTAGTGCTGTTAATATTTCAATGTAAGAATTATATTTCAAATGCATGACATACGTCCTTCTTCCCAGTTTCTCTACGATAAATTATGTTATCGAACTGTAAAAAGAGAAATCTACTTCCTTAATACATTGGCTCTGTGTGATACGAGCACAATTTAGCTTTCCAGAGATGTATAGCGCCCACAGATAACATCAGATCACGCTTCAGAAATTATACTATGCTTCCATCAGCCCTACATAGAATTATGGTTAGTAACGTGGTATACCTCTTATAAGGAAACAGATAAACACACAGCAACAGTGTCCGACATGTGAAAATTACAAGTCATTCTGCCACTAACTCTGTAAACAGGACATCTGTCTTGCAAATGTATACACAGGGATTGCAGTGCCTCACAAGCACCTATCGCTAACTTAGTTATGAAGCTGAAGTTTTGATTTTACACACAAGATACGACAGGGGGATGGAGTACATCGCATAAATCATAGTTCGTTTAGAGGAATGTGTCACGTTTTATCACACATAAGATGGAAGTCCTCTGATGACCGACAGTTTTGCCGTTAACGATCCCAAGTAGACAGTGGTTTAAATCACAGTCAGAACATGTGGCTGTGTACGAGTGGAACGCAGGCTATGTCACATGACTGATGCATTCCGACAGAACAGTGGAAGAATTGACTTACAGCAACTTCTCCCTCTCCATAACGCATCATCAGTCTAAAATGAAATCGTACATCGTTACAGCTCCATCTCAATCGATCACCCTGTCCACTCTGTGTCATCCTTTAACGCAGATGTATATAAGCTTAGAGGCAGATGATTCTCTGTCTTCCTGAAAAGCGTCAAATACAGTAATCAACTCACGGGTATCACTGGTACCTCAATAGACATACAGTATAATGCTGCCTCGACGAAAAAAAATTACTGATTCCCTTCGCTTCCATGTCGACGTGTTTTTGGATTCCTTCTGGTGCCGCATATTTGTTCTTGCGTGCAAATTGCTCTGTGCCAACCAGAAGATACACAAGTACTTTATTAATTTCCCTACATTTCGGTGTATTTTCCATCAATTTATAGTCGTCCCCCCATCATTTTGCGCAATTATATCAATTTTAAGTTAGTTCCATCTCTACGATCATGACATAACCTCTCGTTCTGTATTATAAAATTGCTTGTAAATGTACATCTGCCAACACCTAGCCCAAATGCACTGATCGGGAGGCATAGTATGACACGGTACTGGATTATATACAGTCACCTCCACATTTGGAGAGCGTTTGCTCTCTTTTCTGTACGTCTATATATATCCATATGTTGCAGATAGCTCCGAGGACCTGCAGTAGACCCGAGGTAGCGTTCGAGTGTGGATCCACTGAATGTTATATCCAGAAAGATGTTGTGATTCAGATCCACAATGTACCGCATGCGGGATAATGTTTGTAGGTCTATCCGTCACGCACAATGTATGGAGTGGTGTTGCCATGCAGATCCACAATATGCCACATTTTATATAGCATTCGAATAGGCAGCTGCCATGCACTATGTATACCAAGACTGATGTTCAGAGGCGGATCCACCACATGTCACATCTGGGGTAGGGCTCGAAGGTGGACCAATCAGGTGTTACGTCCGAACACATGCTCTGTGTTTGGTCCACCAGTGGGGGGACAGGATCCCGGGGGTAGTTTACAGGTCTGTCGGCTGTGTGGTGTGACCACAAGTATGTCAGAGCGTGTATTTTGTATCAGTGTAATAAATAAATTATCTCAAATCCATCACTAAATAAATTGTTCCAAAATAAATAAAGTACACTCCAGAGCAGGCTGAGTCATTTTCCCCTCTGGACAGCCATCTTGGGTTATGTCACAGAATGGACGACAGTGCCCTCTGGTGGCAGTACAATGTACTAGGTCAGTTGGACTCCAGCCCCCATGTCGACTAGACTTGATGGTGGTACTGCCTCTAATTGTTTAAATAAATAATGCATTCAAAATAAAGCCTTATGTCAAGCACATGTCAAGTCCTCTTCCGCCATTTCCTAGGACAAGGTGGCTGTCGGATGACTTACGTTAGTGGAGGTACCCCAACTGCCCTTTCTTTCCTGCCACTTTCTTAGGTTAGTAGAGATAGCCCAATTGACCTATCTTCCCTCCAAAATTCAAACTTCTGGCCATTTCCTAAGAAGATGTTGAAGTCACATGTCTTACGTTAGTGGATGTTGCCCAAGTGCCCTGTCTTCCCTCCATTCTCTTAGGTTAATAGAGCTGTGTTGCATGGTCTTGATGTAATTTGAACTTCCTGCCATTTTCAGGGGGAGGGGAGGGCGAGGGGAGTGTTGGGTTAGTGGAGGTAGCCGAATTGACCTATCTTGCCGCCACATTTCTAACTTCCTGTCAAAAGCCGCCATCATGAGAGACGTCATCAGATGACGTTATGGCCGCCATCTTGGATGACATCATCGCCGCCATCTTGGATAACGGCACTTCAGGTTGACATCCCCCTTGTCCTTCTGTCCTCTTACTATCATTATTATACTGTGTGTTACTCGATCTTGTGCAGCCTGAGACCAATATGCAGAAACGAAGGCATGACAAAACTCTCCTTCACTGTGACAGTCGCGAATAACCGATCGCATTCCTACAGCTCGTTCATTTTCTAAATAGGCACCCATAAAATCTAATCTAATCTCTAATGATCAATTCGAGGAAAACAATAAGAAATTGATGAAGCCAAGCTAGTGGATGTACATAATTACTAGAATTCTTGAATGTTTTAAATTTACGCGTTGTGATGAAGAGCTTATAGTCAAAGTGATCGTGTTGGCGAGTCGCAAATCGGTCATTGTTACGTCGTGTCGGCGGTTCCATCTCAACGTTCGGTGGACCCTGCCGACTCGTTTCAAGATCTGTGAAGGTCCTTGTATTATTACCGTGTGACTTTTCTGTAATTCTAAATTCCTCTTCCCGTGTCGGAGTGCAAGTATTCTCTGAAATATCTAATTCTTCTATCATCTGTGCCAACTTAACTTCGCGTATTAATTTGTTTCTAACTGTTTAAATTCCCTCGTACTCCTTTGTGTCAGTAAAGGCTACTGGTCCTGTATCGTCCAAGTCATCATATACCTTTGTAGATAAATTTGCTGACTGATCCGAAAGTTCGGCTATTTTTTTCGATAATGTGCTGATTTCTCTG
The DNA here is from genome assembly GCF_021461395.2 of Schistocerca americana. Classification (NCBI taxonomy): domain Eukaryota; kingdom Metazoa; phylum Arthropoda; class Insecta; order Orthoptera; family Acrididae; genus Schistocerca; species Schistocerca americana. The sequence continues at coordinate 328,924,763 of NC_060125.1, forward strand.
AGCCAAGTTTTAGAGTGTCCATTTGTGTCGTAATCGTATCTAGTGCGTCCTTTAAGTTTTCCTGATTTTTTACAAGTTGCGCCACCGTATCGGTAGATGCAACAAAGTCAATTTTAGCCTGCAAGATGCCGTGATTTTCGTATACAGTGATCTGCAGTTCTTTTATTGCTGCTTCATGATCCTGTAATGTGTCTTCATGTCGCAAAAAATACGCTGAAAATGCTCACAAATTCGTGTTATTACATCTTCAGAAATGTGTCGATATTTCGATTCGATTTTGTGTATCTCAGCGGTTAAGTCTTCACCTGTTTGTTCAAGTGTTTGTTAATTTCGTCAGTAGTGTCTAACTTTTGAAGTTGTTAATGTCTTTGTTTCTGATTTTGTTCCATTGTGTCTAACTTTTGGAGCTTTTGGTCTGTTTGATCAAATTTTTGAATTAATTGCCATAACAATGGATTAGTGACTCAACCATGTTCCTTTGTGTCTTACGTCAGTGTGATTGCACCGGCAATATTCGTATTTTGTAAAGCAGAGAGTGTGTCTTAACTGAGAAAAGTGTATTCATGAAAAACCTGAATCTACGGTATTTGCTAGATTTTGGTCTGTTATTTCGCATTCCTCAGACGAACTGTTACCGACCGATCGATCGTCAACAGTTCCCTGTTCACTGATTGTTTGCATTTCTACCATGTTATTTACTGTATGGCCCTTGTCTCTATGCACTCTTACCAAATTATTGTCTTGAACATTTGTCAGTTCGTTGCTAATTAGCTACTCTCGTCATCACGGTCATTTCTCAATTTGCTTCGCAGCCTAGTTTTACGCTTTTCACTCACCATGATTATCACACTATTTTTCACAATAACACACAAATAGGAAGAAACACGAAATTAGCACTGAAAGTATTAAATATGTAATTAGTTGTAAAAGCTACTGCGACATACTTAGTGCGAGTGGTCGACAGCTTTATACCCTCCAATATATTATCAATTATTTGGGCTTCCGTAACCAGCAAATTCAATGCTGAGATGCTGCCCGAATTCTCTCAATACACCTAGTCAAAGCTTCATTGGTGGCCTGAACACATCGAAAGTGCTTTCGCTGGAGTTCATTTGCAATACGGGGTGAAAGCTAGAACTCAACAGTACGCTTTCATACACCCTTCACACTATCTTTCTCTTATAAAACTAAGGAAAATATAAGGCTTAACACACCACATGTCAAAGTATACATTAACTGAAGTGCAATATCATGTGGCACATCCATACCGTGGGCATGGAATACAAACTTAACAGTAAGCCGTAAAATCGACTCTAGCCCGCTCAGATTCTCCAGTGAGAGTAGCTTAGTAAGTGGAACAAAAAGCCATTATTGTGACAGCAACCACCGCCTGAACACTGCTTTCGAGCATTAGTTGTCCGTACGAAGACTCTTGATCACCACTCACCGTTCCCAAGTCCTCTAAACGAAAATAACCAACTCTACCCAAAAAATGACTCATCTTTGTACGGAAATCTTAACCGAGTTTACCCTTTCGGAATGGAGTTCACTGCTGTACATCTCTGAAACGGTTGTCCCAATGATTCAGATGAGCTTGGACCCTATAAGCCTGGTTATGGCTGAGTTGACTCGTTCGTAGAAGGCCTACATTTTTGACATAAGACTGATATGGCAGCGGTGCAGCCAGCTCATGTGGCACCCGCCTCGCCTATAGCATCCACGGTGAGATTCAACGAGCTGTCCGATGCTGTATGCAAACGAGCCATTAACCTAGTGACACTTCCATCGGAAGGCATCTATGTACCCTCGCCTCAACGACCCAAAGACCTTCCTTAAGGAAGGAAATAACAGGACAACGGCGCAACAACATGCTTGGCAATACTCCTCCAAGTAGGACACAATTAATTACGACAATGAACTAATAAGCAAATGCAATAAAAGAAACAGCAATGATCAAAAATAATAACTCGGGAAATGGTAGATGGTGCAATAGGGAGAATTATCTCTTAACCCAGAAAACTTAACTTCCCTTTGCTGTTTCTGTCTTCAGTCCAAAGACTGGTTTGATACAGCCCTCTACGTCCCATAGTAACTAAAAAAAGTGTTAAAAGAAGGGGTACCAAACTGGCATAGAATAACTTGCCGCTTAGGCCCTTAGAACGATACAAAACAGCAGTCACCCACAGGAGCCACTAGATTACAATTACAAAAGTTAGCGAGCGGCGACCTGCACGGATCACTTTGGTCTTTAGATTGAGGGAAGCCGCAGTTACTTGATGCAGTTAACAGACTACAATGACGTAACTTGGCGAACAGCGTTCTCCTCGGCGAAGATGGTGCAGACCGGCGCCCGGCGTGTAGAAGCACAGCTGTGAAGGCAGTAAGGTCCAAGGGTCCCATAAGGCGTCCTACCACACCGTCTCTGACGCTGGAACAGACTAAAGGCGCGTCTGTGTGCGGGCCACTACTACACGCTCAGTGCAGCAGCAGTTACAGCGCTCAGCACTGTTGGTATCACAAAAGTTGATAGAACAGAAAAATAATTCCAGAAGTACAGTCGAGCAAGGACTAAGAAACCTAAACAGCCAGAAATTCGCAACTCATCACATTTAACAAGATAGATGGGGCAGTCAGTCTCGCACGGCCGGAAAAATCAAGCACACTTTTAAATGTTCGATCTATCCTTTCAGAAAAGTGTGTCGTAGCCAAAATAATCACTGGCTGAACAACAACACGGGGACTTAATTCTGTAGCCACAAATCTGCTACAGTGCGGTACTACATTATCGCACGGTAAATTAATTAGTTCCGGAAGACTTGAGCGAGCTCTGCAGTACGAAAGCCGTCCAAAGTCAGTATACCTCGCCACAAATTCGAGCCACATGACCGCTTGACACCGAAACATCGCCGCCCATGTACAACGGTCCCAGCTCCATGCTCCCTTCGACAACGTCTCTCTTCTTCCATCGCGACGCCATAATCACAACCAATAGATCAACAGCGCAACCTACACCGCAGCTGCCAACTCATGGCGACCAGTCGGGCAGCTTGTAAAAGGAAAGGAAGCCGACACGGCTCAGTTAGAAATCAGTTATTCTTCTGGTCAGTGATTCTATTGCCCAAATAGCAAAACTCATCTACTATTTCAGTGTCTCGTTTCCTAACCTAATTCCCTCAGTATCAACTGATGTAATTCGATTACATTCCATTCTCCTCTTTTGCATTTTTATGTTCACCTTACATCCTCCAAGACACTGTCCATACCATTTAGCTGTTTGAAGACCTTTTCTATCTCTGATAAAGTACAATGTCCTCGGAAAACCTGAAGGTTTCTATTTCGTCTATCTGAGCTTTAATTCCTTCTCCCTATTTTTCTTTCGGTTCTTTTAGTGCTTGCTCAGTGTATAGGATAAATAACTTCGGGAATACGCTCAAAGCCTGTCTCACCCGTTCTCAGCCGGTGCGTCCCCTTCATGTCCCTCGACTCTTATAATTGCCGTCTGATTTCTGTGTAACTTGTAAATAGCCTTTTCCTCACTGTATTTTAATCCTGCTACAATCAGAATTTCAAGGAGTATGTTCTAGTTGACATTCCAAAAAGTTTCCTCCATATCTGCAACACCCATGAAAGTAGGTTTACCTTTCCTTAGATTATCTTCCAAGATAAATCTTAGGGTGAGTATCGTCTCGTGTTTTCCTACAGTTGTGTGGAATCCAAAGTAATCTTTCCCGAGGTTGACATCTATGAGTTGCTCCATTCAAAAAAATGTTTCAAATGGCTCGGAGCTCTATGGGACTTAACAGCGGAGGTCATCAGTCCCCTAGAACTTAGAAATAATTAAACCTAACTAAACTTAAGACAACACACACATCCGTGCCCGAGGCAGGATTCGAACCTGCGACAGTAGCGGTCGCACGGTTCCAGACTGAAGCGCCTAGAACCACTCGGCCACTCCGGCCGGCAGCTGCTCCATTCTTCTATAATCAAGTTGGGTTAGTATCTTGGAAACATATTTTCTGAAACTGCTAATTCGCTAAAGTTCACACCTATCAACACCTGCCTTCTTTAGAATTGGAATTGTCAGTCATCCTGAAGTCTGAGGATATCTCCACTCTCTCATACATCTCCCCCACGATATGAAATAGTTTCGTTGTGGCTGGCTCTCCCACGGGTATCAGCAGTTCTGAGGGACTGTCATGTACTCTGGTGGGGGGGGGGGGGGGGGGGGGGAGGGGAGAGGGAGCTTTTCTTCCACTTAAATGCTTTAGTGCTCTGTCCGATTCTTCTTGCACTCTCGTATCTTTTATCTCAAGTTCACCCACATCCTCTTCTCTTCCTATAATATTGACTTCTAGCACATTTTGTATGTTCAGCGCTTCTGTGTATTCCTTCCACATATTAGCTTTCCCTTCTTTGTTTAGCACAGGTTGTGTGTGTGTGTGTGTGTGTGTGTGTGTGTGTGTGTGTGTGTGTGTGTTAAATTGGTACTTAAATAAGATTTTGACTCTCAATTTCGGTGCCCTAATGACATATCCACGCCTAAATATGTGTGACTCGAAAATAATGTGTTAAACAGGAAATTAAACTTCATGATTACGTTTGAATAAAGTAAAATAGTTAAAGTAACCTACTGAAGCTTATAACTGTAGAAATCATGTTGGCTGAAATACTATGTTACGTAGGAATGCACACCAATGACTGTAGAAAGTATGTTGGCTGAAATACTACGTTATGTAGGAATGCACACAAATACGTCGTTCGAATTACTATCAGCTACTGGCAAAAATTAATTAGTTCCTTTTTCTCGACCTACACATCCTGTAAGGCAAAATGGAAAACCAGAATGTTTCCACATCTAAGTTGTTCAGTTGTTCCTGTGCGGTGTCAGAGTGCTATCTCCAATTCTTAAATACAAAAGGGGCATTGGCTTTTCAGTTTAATCAGATCTTAGCAACTTCATTACTCAACTTATGCATTTATCTTACTGGCAACTTCTGGTTATGGGGTACTATTTCATTTCTCAATGTCTATTTCTTTGTGACAACAGTCATGGCCTTACCTGCTTATCGTTATCAGCAGGAGCTGACAAACGTTATTTACTGTCACATATAGTTAATATCCCAATAGGGCATCCCTATAATCTTGGGTGACTTTGAAGTATAGTAGCCCTCATTTCTTTCCTACATGATTGTTTATATTCACTATGCTATTGCATCAATGTGTCATGCTGCTCCCACTGTATGGGAGCAAAAGATGACAAAAAATTTTGCCTCAAAAATTAAGTTCATACCCTAGCATTTGTCAACTATAATGTTTGGCTGACTTTGATATGAGTTTAAGAGATGAGATATGATGAATTTAGACATTAGAATAAAATTGTTTCCTTTGGAAATTCTCCATGAATAGTACTCATTAAACTATAAGATGGATCACAAGCAGTGCTCATGCGCGTCCTACAGTGTTACTGAACGAATTTTTATGTTTTTGTGACTATAATGCATAGAAGTTTTGCATGGTACAAAGATCTAGTTACACTGATCTACTAAACTATACCTTGTTTCATTAGTGCCGAACCAAATTTATTCGGATTTTAACAGTTACTATAGACAATTTACACGTGAAAATATTTCATAAGATGGTCCAGAGTGCATACAAAGTATGGTATAACACTCCAACTTTGGTTGTGCACAAGTGCTGCTTAACCCACATGTTTTATCAGTAGTAGCAATATGAAAGACATGTATTTCTTAAAGCTTATATAACAATGCCATGTGTATCTTGTGTTTGAAACCCTACATGCGTTGTTGAATAATACAATTATGTCTAGATGCAGAGTCTGATTTTTTTGCATAATAATGAAATATAAAAATCTGATGAATGTTGCAGTCTTTCTTTCCATGGTTGCTAAGCAATTTGGAGAGGAATTCTGCCTTATGCAGGACGCCTTTGTTTAACTTTCACCCAGACGTCTTTCAGCACTTTTTGTGCTTTATTTGTTCATTTTCCTTCTGAAAAATTGTTACCTTTTAATCTAAAAAAACTTTTGGTACATAATGTTTACAGTCGTTAAATGAGCGATTGTTGTCAAATATTTTTACATTACTTCATGCAATACAAAGTAGAGACATGTGACTGAATTGAGGCGTTCTGTGTTGTTCATTTATATGTCTAAAGTTTCCAGTTGTATAGTGTATTTGCAAATAATGTGGATGTATGCATTTGTTTACATACTTCACTTGAAGCTGTTGGATACTTATGCTAGAAGCTATTGATTTACTACGCAATTTACAGCTTGTCATCCTCGAATAGGAAGATGTTATTTTATTTATTTGTTTATCATGCATTTCCGACTGAGAATCACTATGTATCATATTGTTGAGCATCTTACCGTTTTTGATGTTGTGGTGTTCTTACTTCGTGTCAACGTAACATTCCCATTCATACTAAACAACACGATATATAGAAGCGTCAGTCAGAAGTGCATAATAATCATAAATATAAACTAGTATTTTGCTGTTTGCAGATGACAGGCTGAAGACTGTGTAGTAGACTAAAAGCTACTATCACAAATTTCCATTTGATTCGTGTGAGAAACGTAAACATATGCATACATCCATTTTATTTCCAAATTTACTATAAAACTAAAAACATTACACATGTCATAAATAAACAACTTCACTTGTGAATCATCGGTCCTCCGACTGAATCCATGCAGCACGCGGCAAATTCCTCTTCTGTGCGAAACTCTTCATCTCAGAGTATCCCTTGCAGCCTACATCCTTGATTGTTTGTTCGATTTATTCCAATCTGTGTTCACCTCTAGATTTTGTGCCCTCTGCAGCTCCCTCTAGTTCCATGGAAGACATTCCATGATGTCTTAACAGGTGTCCTATCATCCTATTCCTATTTCTTCCGAGTTTTTTACATATATTTCAAAACCTCGACAAGATCCCAGAGATCTCCGCATTCCTTGCCCTGTCCGTCCACCTGATTTTCAACATTCTTCTATAGGAGCTCATCTTAAATGCTTCGATTCTTATCTATTCTGGTTTTCTCACAGTCCACGTCTCACTACCATACAATACTGTGCTGAAAACGTACACTCACAGAAATTTCTTCCTCAAATTAAGGCCTATGTTTGATACTAGCAGACTTATTGTGGGCAGGAATTCCCCTTTTTGCCAGCGCTAGTCTGCTTTTTACGTTCTCCCTGTTCCATCCGCCATGCGTTATTTTGCTGCCTAAGCAAAAGAATTCATTAATGTAACCTACATCGTCAACTCCAATCATGATGTTAGGTTTCTCCCTGTTGTCATTTCTGTTACTTCTCATTACTTTCATCTTTCTTCTATTTACTCTCATTACATACTCTCTACTGATTGAACTGTTTATTCCATTCAGCAAATCCTGCAGTTCTCCATCACTTTAACTGATAATATCAATGTCATAACTGAATCTTATGGTTGATACAATTTCAATTTCAAATTTAATCCACTCTTGAAGCTTTTTATTTCCTTCATTGTTTCTTCGCCGTATAGACCGACCAGTAGGGGTGAAAACTCCATCCCTGCCTCACACCCTTTTTAATCCGATCATTTCGTTCATGGTCTTTCACTCATGTCATTCCCTCTATGCTCCTGTATGTGTTGTACGTTTCCCACCTCTGTCCTAACTTTCCTTATTCTCCTCAGAAATGCGAACGTCTTGCGCCATTTGACGTTCTCGAACGCTTTTTCCCGGTCGACAAATCCTATGAACGTTTTCTGATTTTTCTTGTTTTCATTTATCAACCGCAACCTCAGAACTGTCTCCTCAGAATTGCCTCTATGGTGCCCTTCCCATACCTAAAGTAAAACTGATCGTCATCTAACAGAACCTCAATTTTCCTTTAATTTCTTCTATGTATTATTCTTTTAAGAAACATGGATGCATGAGCTGTTAAGCTGATAGTGAGATAGTTTTCGCTACTGCTGCCTCTTGCATTCTTCGGAATTGCGTGGATGACGTTTTTGCGAAAGTCAGGTGGTATTTCGACACACTTACACATTCTACAGACCAACATGAATAGTGAAACACATATGTTGTGTGGCGGCGATGGCGAGGCATTGCAGAGTCTCTGACCAGAGAGCCATTTATCGTAGTTAGTCTGCGCTTGACCGCGCGAGTGTTGCGGGCAGTACGCTAGTAGTCGTCATGCAGAGCAGTCGGTCAGTAGTAGCAGCCCAGTGCAGTTGTGTGATGTAGCCTGTCGGCAGTAGTGGTCTAGTCCTGTCACGGTCGCGAGCGGGACGCAGTCGGCGAGCGTCGACATGGCATTCTGGTCAAGATGCTGAATGAGGTATATTGTTAATGTAGGTAACCATCAGATAACGTAAAGTTTATTTATTGTAATTAATTTTGAACAAGTGCCCCAATAATAATTTTGATTTCAAAGCAATTTTTAACAAAAAAATCATTTAATTGAACCAACAATTTCCTTCCATTTCCCTTAAAGAAAAGTTTCAGTTAAATTTAAAAAAAAAATATTATTTGCAATGCAGTTCCTCCAAGCCGTGGGCAACAATAAGAGCAGAAATTTGACATGCAGTTATACTGAGGTAAGAATTTAATTATGATTTTTGCACAGGGCCAAAGACCGGAATTTCGGTTTAATTGAGTTATCATTATCACTGAGATTTTCTTATCACTGAATTGACTTTCATTTTTTTGTGAGGAACTTATACTTGGGTCAGAGTGCGATTCTCATTTTTTTATTGTCATTAAATTTAATTGCTAGAGAGGTTACGCTCTGGTCCCATTACTATTAAATATTGTCTTTTTAAAATTTTTGTGGGGAGGTTACACTTGGCGACACCCAGTCCAGGATCGAATTTCGTTGAGAATCTTTTGAACAACAGTCAGATATCTGCTCTTAATGCTTAAGTATAATTAGGATTTGGCGCTACGCTTTTACTAATCTTGTGACTTTCTTTCTACAGGTCAACGGTAATTCGTTGCTCTGTTGTATTTGTGTGTTGTTTTTGCATTGTGCTTATTTGTTTTTTGAATATTTGTGACTATTGTAAAAATGCCGCGAAAGACTGTGAATAGTGTATCGCGAGGTATTACGAACGAAATTACCGGCTCAAACGACTTTACCGATAGGACTTGTGACACGCAGTGTCATGATGACAATCCTGCGTTCACTGACAATCAGTGTATTCCAACCACTAATGATGACTTTTGTCTTAATGATGAACAAACGAACTCGGTTATGTCCTCTGTTGATTTGACGACAATCGATGACGCGGGACGCTCTATTGTAATGAGCGCTGCCCAGCCTAACACAACCGGTTTACTAAATTTACGTGATGAACATACAAATTTGTCTAATGAAAATGAACAGGATACACAAAGTACGACGGATTTATTTAATTCCGAAATAGTGTCTGACAGTGTACATCCGACTGATAATCCTTTTTGTAAGTTGCAGAATGACCAAATGGTCACACAAAGCGCGACAATTGCAGGTACACCATTAAACAGCACTGAGAATAGAAATGCTAATTTTGGTTCGGATCAAATTATGACACTATTGCTGCAACGAGTTAACCAAATTATGGAAAAACAAGACAACAGTAGTAAAGATCTCAAACAACTTAATGAACAGGTCAAACAGCAGAGTGTAAAATTAGACAATAATGACGAAAATCTCAAACAACTTAGTGAACAGGTCAAACAACAGAATGAAAAACAAAGTGAAGATTTTAAACAACTTAGGGAACAGAACGAACAGTTAAATGAAAAATTAGACGACAATTCCAGACAACTTAGTGAACAAATTAGAGCCGTTGCCGCGCAGTGCCATGACACTAAGGAACAGTTGCGCGTGGAAATTGAGGCTTGTTCAAAAAAAAGTAGCGAAGAAATTAGGTCTGTTGCTCAGGAATTAAGGGAAATCCAAACAGCCGCAACAGAAACACTCAGAGACGAAATTAGCGGAGTCGCTAAACAATGCTCTGAAAAAACTACACAATTACGGGACGAGTTTAAAGCAATGACGGTAGAACTTTCGCGCACAATGGACGCAAAGATAGACGCGAAATTCGAACAGCAGAACACTCAGATTGACGAGCGCTTTAATCTTCACATACAAAACAGTGATACGCGTTTCCGCAAATTTATTCAGGATCAAAATAAAGTCAAACGTCAAGCCATGGAAACAATCACTGCTCAAAGACAAGAAGACAAACGTAAAATGTTTGCGAAGGCAAAACCGTATGTAGACAGTAATATTGCTACAGTGTCCAACGAAATTAATTCCATCAAACAGTCGAACACAGAATTACGTGACGAAATTTCCAATCTTAAGTCGAATACAGACACATACACAACCGATTTTCAAACAGTGACCGACAGACTAGAACAATTAGAACTAGCACATGATTCAGATGTCGTCAAAACTGACGTTAAAAACTGAATGAAACTACGCGTAAATTGCAAAAACAGATTAATGCCACTGACACTAAAACCGATGATCAGGCTAAATTACTGACTGAAAAATATGATGAATTGGCCAGTCGTATTGTTGCTACCGAAAGTGCTAATGACAATAAATCAGACGATACTTCACCGGTTTCATTTAACCAAACACCTGAATTTCAAAACTTACAGCAGACAATTAATGAGATCGATTCGTCTAACAACACGTTGCGTAGGAAGTTGTCAAGTTTACAGCAAGAAGTAACAGAGATGAAAAGTATTTCAGTTAATAACACATCACAGCAGACGCCACTTTGCGAACATTTGTCAGACTCGCGCAACGCGTATAATTTGGGTAATCTACAGAGAGTACGGGACTTAGATTCCGAACAACCACAGTTCAACAGATTTTCTTACAATCCTGAACCTGTTCCATCACACAGAGACGATAATTTCGATCACAAACATTTTCTGTCAGTGAGAAAGTTTAAAGTGTTTAAAAACGACAGAACACAGATTCACACACTGGATTGGATACAACAGTTTAGCTTTGCTTTTCCACCGACTTGGCCCGTTACGCATAAACTTGAATTTATTTGCAGTTTTTTGGAAGGAGAACCGGCAACTCGTATGAGACCGATCGCGAGACAATGCTATTCAGTAGAGGAATTTCAGAATGCTTTTCTATCAGCGTACTGGTCGAAGACGACACAGCGCGGAATTAAAGATCAACTAATTAGTTTGCCAAATTGTGAGAACTCCGATTTTCCCAGTGTCACGCAATTTTTTGAGCATATGGTCCTACAAAACCAGTACCTAAGTGAACCGTACAGTGAATCCGCACTTATACAATTATGCATTTCCAAATTACCACGGTCATTACGAGTGTCACTTTTAACTGGTCAGCAAAAGGAAAACATTTCAGCATTCAGAGATCTTTTACAGCTTTTAGAAGTACAGCAATCTGATTATTCTTTTGTAAACAAAAATTTTTCTTATAATAACCAAGGTCAACAAACGTACAGCAATTATGATCAGACACGTAATTTTAATAGAAAAAGTAACAGACGATTTAGGAACGACAACTACCAAATCTTTAATAACAACCAAAATTCAGATTATCAATATCGTCAAAATTTTCAGCAACAGGAAACACATTTTGGTAACAATAGACGTTTTCCACCACAACAGCATGAAAGTCAGCCGGTTGGAATACATAACCAACAATGTAATGCACAAGGTCAACCAGGCTTTAATGTTCCGCCGCGTGCACGTATAGTCCCAGATCCAACAAATAGTAACGCACGGCAGCAAGGAAACAACTAAAGACATGTTGTTCAGAAAACCATTTCACATCCTGTTATCGAAATTAAAATTGGTTCATCGAAATTCTCAGCAGTAATTGATTCCGGATCGCCGATATCAGTAATAAATGAAGATACTTTCAACGAATGCAACAAAGCGAATACTTATCCCACATTACCTTTAGGCAAGACGAAAGTAAAAGGAGCAGTATCGAGTAAAGGAGTAGATGTTAAATTACAGACGCATTTACCATTTTGTATTGGAGGTCATACTTTCCACTCTAATTTTTGGATTGTTCCTTTATTGACGACAGACGTTATTTTAGGTACGAATTTTCTGGTGCAACACGACGCAGTTATTGATTTTCAGAATTCTTATTTAATGTTAAAGGATGAAAACGTACAACTTGCTTTAGGATTTCAGCACTCATTATCTGCGGAAGAACAAACAATTAACCGCACAGAGGTCATTTCCGTGTCACGCAGCATAGACTGTAATCCCACATTGTTCACGGATACGTACGTACACAACTATAATGCTCCAGACGAAGTTGACTACGACGTAATGCAAATGATTTCCGATAAAGTTAGACAAAGCAGTGCAACTACAGACGACGAACGAACGCACTTACATAAAATTCTTTTACAGCAAGCTCCAGTTTTTGACAATATTCCTGGTACTATGTCCGGTTTTATGTATGAATTTCAAGTCAAACAGCACGACACATTTAAAGCAAAGCATTATCCCATTCCATATATCCACAGAGAACAAGTTAAAAAAGAATTGCAGGATATGCTTGACCAAGGAATTATAGAACCGGCAGTTGGTCCGTACATAAGCCCGCTACATATTGTTAAAAAAAAAGATGGCTCACTTCGCCTTGTACTTGATTCACGTCACATTAATGACATTATTATTAATGAAACTGATCGACCACAGACATTAGAGGAACTTTTACAGAAATTTCACGGTACAGCTATTTATTCCACATTAGATTTGAAATCGGGATTTTGGCAAATTCAACTTCATCCAAATTGCAGAAAATATACAGCTTTTCTCTGTTTCGGCGACTGTTATCAATTTTGCAAATTACCGTTCGGCTTAACTATTTCTTCGGCAGCCTTTATTCGCGGTTTGAACACAATACTTCCGACACAACTTAAGGACAGAATTACGACGTTTGTAGACGACATTCTTATCGCAGAAGCTAACTGGTCTGAACACAATCTGATTCTTGAACAACTGTTACAAACTTTTCATGCACAAGGACTTTCAGTTAACCTTAGTAAATCGCACTTTGGCAAAACTTCTATAAAATTTCTTGGACACGTAATTTCAGCAGAAGGCATTGCACCTGATCCGGAAAAACTTCAAGCTCTACGTGACATTACTATTCCTACAACAAAAAAGCAATTACGCAGTTTTTTGGGTTTAATTAATTTTTTTCGTAAATTTATTCATCACTCTGCTTTAGACACGCCTAGATTATGCCAATTAACAGGTAAAAACAGTATTTGGTCTTGGAATAAGCAAGCACATTCTGAATTCATGAACCTGAAACATACTCTGTTGAATGCTCCACTTTTATCGCACCCAGATCTTACCAGAAATTTCTCCATTGCCACCGACAGTTCTAACACGGCTTTAGGCGTACACATTTTCCAGGAAATTGAAGAAGATGGGTCAATAGCAATTAAAAACATCGCATTTGCAAGTCGCATTCTGTCACCTGCTGAACGAAATTATTCTGTTACAGAACTTGAAACATTATGTGTTGTATGGGCTTTTACGAGATTTCGGCACTTTCTTTATGGCAGACATACCACCGTTTACACTGACCACTGAGCGATACAATTTTTATCTTCGGCCAAATTCACTCACGACAGATTAAGCAGATGGAAACTTTATTTACAGGAATTCAATTTTACAATAGTTCACATTCCCGGCACACAAAATGTTATAGCAGACGCACTATCGCGTTCTCTGAGCAACAATCAGCAAGACGTAGCAACCAACTTCTGCAAAACAAATTTCAGTATCATGTACATTCAGCAAGTTGCATTTGAAAACTTTATTTCATTTTCGTTACAGGACATAGCACAAGAGCAAAATAAAGACAACGTGTGGAAAGAAATTAAACACCTTTGGCAAGATAAGAATAACGTTACGATTAGAAACCATTACACTGTACGCAATGACATTCTGTTTCGCCGCTCTCATCCTGACAGCAACAACTGGTTATTATGCATTCCTAACGAACTGGTTAACAAATTAATCTGGTACACTCATTTAAGTTACGCACATTACGGAGCAAGAAAATGTTTTCTTATACTGAGACAGAACTGTTATTTTACCAACATGGAAAAACGTATACGACGAGTTTTAGCGTCTTGTAAAATTTGTCAGAAAGCTAAATCAGACACCACTTCACATATTCCTCCTTTATATCCCATTGTACCCGTTAAATTAAGACACATGGCCGCTGTAGACATTTTTGGTCCAATTCCGAGAACTAACACAGGTTTTTGCTACATCTTTGTCGCTGTTGAGCTCACTTCAAAATTTGTTACTTTCACTCCATTACGCAAAGCTACTGCTAAAACTGTTTCGAAAGCATTTGTAAAACATTTTCTATTTCATGTAGGGCATGTGATGAGAGTAATTTCTGACAATGGATCTCAATTTCGTTCTGGCATATGGACACGCATGTTACGAGCTAGAAACATTTCTCCGATTTATATATCCAAGTACCATGCTTCTTCGAACCCTTGTGAACGGTTAATGAAAGAAATTGGTAAGCTGTGCCGAATATACTGCCACAAAAGACATATTGATTGGGATACACACATACTCTCATTCCAAGATGTAATTAATTCCATTCCAAATGAATCCACTATGCTATCTCCGTCTGTTATACTGAAAAATGTTGAACCACCAAACAAAATTAAAGAATTAGTAAACTTCCCTAAATGTCGTCGACTAAGACACCACGAAATAATTGACATTGCGCTGAACAACATCAAACGTGCCGCTGAGCGCCGGAGAAGACAGCAAAAACAGGTTTGTACACGCCGCGACTTTCACGTTGGACAGAAAATATTAGTACGTACACACTATTTATCCAGCAAATTAAAAGGTAAGTGCAGTAAATTTGAACTTCTATACGCAGGTCCTTATCGGATTCGCAGCATCCCTCACCCCAATGTTGTACACGTCGAAACTTTGAGAACCAGAAAATCGAAAGGCAACCACCATTGGTCAAATATTAAACCCTTTATTGAATGAAGACACTCTATGATTCAACACACTATGATGCCATTTACTAATGCAATTATATTCACCACACTAATTACTGATGATTATCGTATTTTTTCTTGGCAAGTGCCCGGCAAGGTAAGGTTAGCAGGTCGTTTTTCTTTTCGTTACACATCAGACCGAGCACATTTTCCATTTTTTTTGTGTATATGATTGTACTCCAGTTTTGTTTGTATGTACTGTGAAATAGTTAAGATATAACACACATCAGTTGACTTTGACATTTGTTGCCCTATGACACCTCAAGATCGTGACTGTTTTACATTTTTGCTGCTGCATTGTGATATTCTGTACATTTTGCATCTGAACACTGTCAATGTCTTGGACATATTACGTTTTCTGTCATGTTATGCTGTATGGTTAATTATGTTACCATAAACCAGTCATTATTTAGTGGGTATATGATTTAAAAGCAAGACATTAATCTTTGTTCATCAATTTCAGAAAGAAATGATGCGTGTAAGAAATAAATTCAACAGAAATGGGAATTTCACCTACGGAATAAACGAAAGAAGATGCAATAACTTCATGAGGAAGAGTAAATGGATCAGGATTAACAAGCATTAACAAGAATATACTATACTCATCGTAGAATAGCAGTCTTAACTAATTTTTTCTTTCAGAATACAAGGTGATTGATGCAGGCTGTCAGACAGAACTACACATCTTAGTTTTAGTGATGAAATATGCTAGAGATAAGGAATAGTTATGTAATGAGTAATGAAGTGATTTTTTTGCAGATGATAATGAATGCTGATGAATAATGATGAAGAATATGCTATTATGAATAATGAAGTTTTTCTTTAAAGGTGATGATAATAATAAAGTTATGATAATATGGATAATGAAGTGATTGATAATGAAGTTTCTTCTTTACAGATGAGGATAATGTTGAAGTTATGTATTTATGCTATGTAGTTATTTAAGTATTTGTTGCAGTTTGTTTTGACAGCAGGTGTTATATTGCATAGTACGATGACGGAAAGTTTTGGAAAGGACAGCTATGGAACACTTTTTTATACACATTTCACTACCTGTTAATTCGAAGTTCACTACTTTTCAGCATAGTGTGCGTTTCTTCTTTCAGGTCAATAATCCATTTTGTATTTTTTCCAGGAGAAGCTTTTCATGATACTAAATCTGTTACTTATTATACCTGTTCTAGTACTTGCATTTTTATTTTTTACCCATTTTTGTTTATCATTTATAAATGTGATCACATATACTGCCTTGTTACATAACCTTGCTACAGCTGACTCATGACGAATGACGTTACCTGTCCTCATTTGCAGCAATAGGTCAAAAGCAAATAGTGTTATGCCTCAGCAATTAATTATCGATCCCAACGCAATGCATTGCTAACAAAAAAATGTATTACCAGTCCCAAATAGTGATACCAGTTTGAGAAAGTTCTGAGTAAAACTGATTAGCTCTGAATAGTAAGTCACTTCAGTAATGACTTCTTAATGATAAGAAAAAAAAATATATATACATATAAAATAATGCTTTGTCACTGGCCAATGACTGCCACTGTTTATTGTAATGAGACTACTTATAATGGCCATGATTATTAATGCTATGACTGTAATTAACTGATTTTTAATAATGACTTCGTAATGATCTGAATAATACTGAATGAGGAACAATTGTTTTATTGTAATGAGACTACTTATAATGCCTATGATTATTAATGCTATGACTGTAATTAACTGATTTTTAATAATGACTTCGTAATGATCTGAATAATACTGAATGAGGAACAATGTTTTATTGTAATGAGACTACTTATAATGCCCGTGATTATTAATGCTATGATTGTAATTAACTGATTTTTAATAATGACTTCGTAATGATCTGAATAATACTGAATGAGGAACAATGTTTTATTGTAATGAGACTACTTATAATGCCCATGATTATTAATGCTATCACTGTAATTAACTGATTTTTAATAATTACTTTGTAATGATCTGAATAATACTGAATGATGAACTATGTTTTCATTCTATTCAATACTTGCTGGCCACTGAGTGCCAATAATTAATGTCACTCAATGAATTGTTATTAATTATGCCATTAATTAGCTCTTATTATCAATGTTGATACTTTGTAACTGGAAAAGAATGCGATTATTTAATACTGCTTTGTAACTAGGAAAAGAAGGCTACTGATTCTATGTAAAACAATTAATGAACATTTTTCTGTAATACTACATACATGGTACAGAAATGTTTAATAACTGGGCTATGAATGCCGCAAACTACTACTGTAATTCTCAATATTATGTAACTTAATGTCCTTCACCTTATGAGCTAACTACCCTGAATTACTGCAATGTCGATTTGTCCTGTCCATCCTCATGATCATGGAGCACTATATTTGGTTTTTGCACTAATTCTACGTTGGTGTGCCTTGTAAGAGCGTGGTGTTGACACGACATGCTGTCCACCACCGTGAGCGATGAAGACGTTATTATGGTCCCACTGTTTGGTGTACCTAGTGTACTGCCAAAATGAGAACATGGAACATTACTACGACAGTTCCGTGTCTTGGCTACACTGATAAATTCTGATGGGAAAAGAACTTCAAATTGTGTCACTTGGTGTTGTACTTCTGTGGAAAGATATGGACTTTCAGAACAGCTGTGTGCAATCTAAAGTGCTACAACCATGATGCAATCCTTCCCTTTCCTATCCTAATAATGAAAATCATTTTTTGCTAACATCAATTATGTTCATGGCTATACATTTTTTTCAATTCGCTGAACTCCAGTGCGAGTACATTTATGTCACTTGTCGATATGATTTTTTTGCCATTATGTTTATTTGTTGTGAAAATGCTAAAGACATTTTTCGATTTGTTCTGAAGTACAGTATATGTGCACTCTTGTCTTTTATAATGTATATACATTTTTATTTTGATGATATGTTCTGAACTACAGCGCAAGTGCACTAATGTTGTGTGTTAATATGTTTTCTACTGAACTTCAGTGCCAGTGCACTTTTCTCATTTTTCAATATGATTTGTACTCATTCTGTATGTTCAATACTTCAGTGCGTATGCACTTATGTCATTTGTTACTCATTGTATATACATTTCGTCATTTGCTGATATGTTCTGAACTGCAGTGCATGTGCACTCATGTCACTTGTCAACATGATTTTTTTTTGCCATTCTGTTTATGCTAAAGAATTTTTTCAGTGCGTGTGCACTTTGTTATCTGTCAAATAATTTGTATATACAGTTTTCTGATTTGCTACTATGTTTTGTACTCACTTTGTCTTTGTCTGAAATGTTTTGTACTCGGTGCATGTGCACAACATTTAATTCATGTACTACATCTAAATATTCTGTAAATTGTAGAGGTCTATTAATTAAAGAAAAATTTTGCCGCGCTTGGCAAGCCCAAATGACTCACCATCGCTGCCAAATTTTTGCCCCCCCAGTGGAGGGTTATGAAACACGTATGTTGTGTGGCGGCGATGGCGAGGCATTGCAGAGTCTCTGACCAGAGAGCCATTTATCGTAGTTAGTCTGCGCTTGACCGCGCGAGTGTTGCGGGCAGTACGCTAGTAGTCGTCATGCAGCGCAGTCGGTCAGTAGTAGCCGCCCAGTGCAGTTGTGTGATGTAGCCTGTCGGCAGTAGTGGTCTAGTCCTGTCACGGTCGCGAGCGGGACGCAGTCGGCGAGCGTCGACGTGGCATTCTGGTCAAGATGCTGAATGAGGTATATTGTTAATGTAGGTAACCATCAGATAACGTAAAGTTTATTTATTGCAATTAATTTTGAACAAGTGCCCCAATAATAATTTTGATTTCAAAGCAATTTTTAACAAAAAAATCATTTAATTGAACCAACGATTTCCTTCCATTTCCCTTAAAGAAAAGTTTCAGTTAAATTAAAAAAAAAAAATATTATTTGCAATGCAGTTCCTCCAAGCCGTGGGCAACAATAAGAGCAGAAATTTGACATGCAGTTATACTGAGGTAAGAATTTAATTACGATTTTTGCACAGGGCCAAGGACCGGTATTTCGGTTTAATTGAGTTATCATTATCACTGAGATTTTCTTATCACTGAATTGACTTTCATTTTTTTGTGAGGAACTTATTCTTGGGTCAGATTGCGATTCTCATTTTTTTATTGTCATTAAATTTGATTGCTAGAGAGGTTACGCTCTGGTCCCATTACTATTAAATATTGTCTTTTTAAAATTTTTGTGGGGAGGTTACAATAGTCGTTTTGTTACCATATCCCCAATGATTTTAGAGATTCTGAGAGAATGTTATCTATACCTACTGCGTCATTCAGTATTAAGTCTTCCAAAGCTCTATTAAGATCGGCTTGTAATACTGGATCCCCTACCTTCTTCCGTATCGACACTTGTCTCTTCTTCTATCACTTCTTCAGACAAGTCTTCTCCCTCATGGAGGCCTGAAATGTACTCTTTCAACTTATGTTCTCGCTCTTCTGCATTTAACAATGGAATTCCTTTTGCGCTTAATGTAACGATCCTTGCTTTTAATTTCACTGAAGGTTGTTTTGAGTTTCCTGTACGCTGAGACAGTCCTAATAATCACTTCTTCTTCCATTTCTTTACGTTTTTCATTAATCAGATTTTCCGTGGCTTCCCTGCACATCTTATTGGTTCAATTTCTAAGTGACTTTTACTGCTATATCCCTGAATTTCCGAGAACATTTTTGTGCTTGCTTCTTTCGTCGTTCAACTGAAGTCTCGTTTACGTTACCCTTGCTTTATTCACAGTTACCTTCCTTGTATCTACGTTTTTCTTTGCAAATTTTGTGATTACACTTTTTAGAGATATCCATTCCTCTTGAGCTCAACTATGGATTAAGCTACTCCTTATCGTAATATATGTAGCCTCAGAGAAATTCAAGAGTATCTCTTCATTCCCTAGTACTTCCATAGCCTGCTTCGTTCCACAGTGGTCATTTCCGAGTAGTGTCTACTCTTGATCACTACTACTTTGTGGTCAGAGTCTATATCTGCTCCAGGCTATGGCTTACAATCCAGTATATGATTTTGGTATCTCTGCCTGACCATGACGTCATGTAACTGAAATATTCTTGTATCTCCTAACCTTTTCCAAAGATACCTCCTCCACTTGTGCTGCTTGAACAGAGTATTCACTGTGACTACCTGAAATTTGTTGCAGAACTCTATTAGTCTTTCTCCTCTCTCATTCCTAGTAACAAGCCCACATTCACCTGTAATCCTTTCTTCTACTCCTTCCCCTACAACCATGTTCCAATCTTACATGACTATCAAACTTTGACCTCACTTTCCAAACTCTACTTCATTAACCGTTCAAAATAACCTAACTTTTCATCTTCTGCTAGCGACGTGAGCGTGTATACCTGAACTATGGTTGACATAGGAAACGGTTGAAATGGCTCTGAGCACTATGGGACTTAACATCTGAGGTCATCAGTCCCCTAGACTTAGAACTACTTAAACCTAACTGACCGAAGAACATCACACATCCATGCCCTAGGCAGGATTCGAATCTGCGACCGTAGCAGCAGTGCGGTTCCGGACTGAAGCGCCTAGAACCGCTCGGCCACAGCTGCCGGCAGTTGCCATAGAAAGCCTCAATTCAGACACATGTCTCAACTCTGTATTGCATAGAAAACGATGTAAAAATACTTGACAACAATCGCTTATTTTACAAATGTAGATATTTCGTCCCAAAAGTTTCATTAAAGCTTAACGTGTAACAGTTTTCCAGAAGTAAAATGACCTCACTGAAGATAGCACAAAAAGTGCTGAAACATGTCTGGATGAAAACGAAACATCAAAGATATCTTGTGTGATGTGGAATTCCACTCAAGTTTTCTTAGCAAGCATGGAAAGAGGAACTACAACATTCAGAAGATGATTTTTTCTGCATCAAGCCTGATATTTTCTTGACAGTTCTTCAACAAATTCCGGAAGAAAACCATCAAACCTCAAGAAACAATATTTAACACTAAATTCAACAATGCATGTTTGGCCTATAAAATAATATCCAGCCATGCATAACTGTAAACATTTCATCTGTAGCAGAAGAGACAAAACGTATGGCTGAAATAATGTGGACAAAACAAGAAATCTCATCTTTGTTTTCCAGAAGATAGGCACTGAATACTAAACTATGCAGATTGCTCATAAAAGTGGCAAATCATAAAAAACCCACCATTTTTGATTAATTAATGCATCCAGTTAGAACATATACAGATACCATAACAGAGAGAAAAGAATGGTTTATCACACCGATATCCATCAATCACAACATCAGTACAATAAACACACCATTTAAAAGAGCATGATTAGTCCAATGACATAAACTTACCTGATGAACGAAACAACCTGCTTGATAGGGGTCCCAAACGTAACATAAACACAAAGGTGCCACACAGGACAGTGGTGAGTATCACAACAGAAACGATATACATAATAAAGCAAACAGAAGACTGAGCAAACCTGAGTTCAGCGCAAACATTATAAAGAGAGGTAAGTATCGAGGAAATAAAGCACATTATGAAAAAGAGCAAAACCACCATAAAATAAAACACCATAACAACTGAAGAAAAACTTACAGGAAGCTATAGTAGAAATTAACACGAGAAAATGTCACAATCACAAAAACTGGCAAGGGCACCCAGACTGTACTCATGAAAGGAAAGGGATACATTGAAAAAGCATTAGAATTCATACAGAGCAACAAGATCACAGAGTTTACAAGACATCCAGCAAATATATACCAAAGAAATTTAAGAAAAGTCTTAAAAGTATAGAAACAATTTTCACATGTTCCAGACTGAAAGAATGACAGAGAAGCATCCTAAGAGACCCACTCTAAAGGCATTGCCTAAAAGTCACAAACCATGTATCACTATACACCTGCTGATTAGCGTTAACAAAGGAGCTACATACTACTTAGCCAAACAGACACACAAACACTTCTACAGACAATATACAAACACACAGAAAACAAAAGTCTAAAGAACTGAAGTGACTTGATGAAATAAATAAGAAATGATAAAATACTAAACACAGTAACATTGATTACATTTGACATAATTTCTATGTATTCACACATTCAAATAGAAGACACCCTAAACATCATGTACAGAAATCTCCATACCCATAACAAACATACAAGAAATACCAGAAATACTCAAGCTCATCATAAATCAAACTACTTCACATTCAACAACGAATTTCTCTCTCAACAAGTAGGACTGTATATGGAATCCCCTGTCAGGGGTCTCCTAGCTGACATTTTCATCAACCAGATAGAAAACCATATCTTTAACACAATAATAATATCAGAGTAGTACAAAATAAAATATTAGTACACATATGTAGACAATGTGATTTGCCTAATAGATGAACCACAGTCTCACATAAAAGAATTTCGTGAGTACATAAGCACCATCCACCCATAAATGCAGTTCACCATTGAAACACAGACAGATGAAAAGCTCAGTTTCTTAGATCTGCCATACACAAAAGAAATAACAAACATGAGTTCACAATTTATGGGAAACTTGCAACCAGCAAATGTCATCACCTCCATAACCAAACTTATCACACCATAACTCACAAAGAGGCCAACTTCAGAGATTTACTATACAGACTGAACAAAACACACGCACGAACAAACATGATTACACGCGAGAATAGGCATGATACAAAGATTGTAGATAAAATAAACAACGAAATACATAATCAGGCAACACATCATCATGAAACCACACACACACACACACACACACACACACACACACACACTAACACACACACACAACACTACCCACAACAAATCATGAGGTAGTAAGCAACAAATGGCACATTTAGACTTCCAACAACAAAGACATAAAGAAATAGGCTCAACAGAGCACACACAACCAACACTACACAACGAGACTTGGAAGAAATGCCACAAACACTGACAAATACAGGCATTCTGGTATACATCAACTAACTTGCAACCGTGTACCGATACACGGTACAAAATATTAAGGCGTCCGACGACAAGTCGGACTTGTAAAACTTTAATTACTTAAAATATCACGCGGGGACTCTGAAAATGCTCGTATAATGAACAGGCAGAACGGTAATTTGTAATGAAACGAAATAATAACGGTACAAACAGACTCTATAAGATAACTGTATAGAATCTATATAGGTATCTAATTGTTCTTTTAATCGCTGGGGCAACAAACCAAAACGACCAGCGTTATTACAGTCACCTTCTGTTCTGGTCTTGAAGAAAACGCACTCTACGGTCGCCATTTCGCATTGTAAGTCGTGAATTTAAATTAATGTATTGTAATTTACGCTAATGGTGAATTCTCTTTCATGTATACAGAGACCTTCGAGCAGAAGTAAAAATAAGGTTTGTTTTCAAAGTTTTCAGTGCTCTGGATGAACAACAAGAACGGTCGAACGATCGTCCATTGTTAGTAGACACCATGCGTAGGAATAATTTCAGTAGAATGTCACTGCGTTCCGTCATCAACGGACGCTTTAAAAGACTCACATCATTATTCGTAAAGAAAACAAAGTGCATAAATTAATTTTTTTGTATTAAAATAAAACCTAAAAACTTTCATTTCAGTACAGACATTGGCCGCTTCTCGGCTGAACAAGGATTATTCCGTTTTTTAAAAAAGAAAGTACTTTTTTTTAATTCAAAAGTTTCTTTTAATTAAATTTCGCTACGGTAAAAATATCCTGCAGCAATATTTTATTGTGATAACAACGAATATAATCTTCGAGATTTCGTTTACGTTTTTATCTCTATGAACGCTCCACATAGACGTCAATTTCTACAGATTCTAAAAGCGCCTCAAGCAGTCCTGTATTAAGAAGGCGATGAGTCGCGTGCTGTTAAATAGTGAGAGCTCAGAGAACTGTTTTACATAACTATAGATTCCGATCCGCCCATATTATCATCATTCATTCCTGCGTCCGCTCCGCCAAATAAGTGCTCTATACACGCTCTTGCCGGGCGTAAATATCATCAAAGTTAGGCGTTAAAATTTTCTTACACTCCTTTCGTCACATTCTTGAGGACACCGTAAGTATACTTGAGACAGTGTCCAGACTTGGTCGGTAGCGTACAAATGGCGCCCAGGGTGGGGCTCGAACATAACAAATATTGCTATTCGGTAACCAACTTATAGGTCATAAACATTGCTTTAGTGGGTACAATATTTATTGAAAAATTAATAATACCAGTTTATGTTTATGTATGTATAATAACAATTTTGTAAAGTGTGTAATTCAGTACGTGTTCTCTACCATGTACTTATAATAACTACAATCCATTAGTGAGCACGGAAACCCGAGCTGCTGGACTGGGATAAACTGCAGTGCCATAATGCTATTGTACAAAACAGATGTCGCAACCTTAATGTGGGGTGACGAGTAACAGAGATTGTTTACCAAAGTAAGGATGCGATTGAATGAGCTCCCGAGTTCAGTGTTAGGTAACTGGGGGCCATGTAGAGTGCTCACTAATTAAATAAAGCGTGATATTCAGTAGTTTCATTAGTGCAATCGTCTACATAAGTTTAAAAAGATGTTTGTTTGAATACAGTGCTAAAGTTCAAGTGTAGCCACATTCTTTCAATTGACATAGATATTTTGTGTAATAAGCTACGCCGTCACCTGTGTGGCTACAGATCGTTTAAGAGTTGCGTTTTTCTTGCCAAGGTGCTACGACTAAGTTTTTCAGTGTGAGCTTGTTAGGATATAATGTATTACTGTGTGTACAGTGTATTTGTTTGTGTTATACTATAGTGGTGTATTTTCCTGTTTCTGGTGCCTTTTGGGGATTACAGTGTTAATACACGTATGGTTAAGACCAACAAAGAGAGAAAACTAGTCAAGGACGACACAAGAGAGATCGATGGCGAATCTATCTCAGCAATCCACAATTTGTAAACTGAGCAGAACAATGTAGAGGAAATACTGCCTGCTACTAGCGGTCAACAGGTGGAACAACAGACAGGCGTCAGCTCAGCTGACGACTCAAACAAAGCAACATCAGTTGTAGACGCAGCTGATGTGCTACCACAGCCAGCATTGACGAATGATTTTCTAGATTTGCTGGCAAATCTCGAGTTGAGACAGCTTGAAAGAGAGAAAAGCGAAAAAGAATAACGTTTAGAAAGAGAGAAACGCATAAAAGAAAAACTTTAGAAAGAGAGAAACGCGAGAAAGAGGCACGTTTAGAAAGAGAGAAACGCGAAAAAGAGGAGCGCCTTGAAGGAGAAATGGCTCTAATAGCTTAAGTGAATTGTATATTAGACGCAGAGCGTGCGGGAAATAACAAATCAATAGTTAATCAAGTTAAAACGACAGTATCAGCAGAACGCTTGGAAAGGGAAAGGAAAGAAGTGGAACGTGATGAACGTTTAGTCGGTCGACTAAACAAGATTTTATATGAACGAGATAAAGTCATCGTCTCACGTCTGAAGGGAGAACTAGATGGTCTGTGGGATTGGTAGTACAAAGCAAAGGTATTTCAACGAAAGTCCAGAAACTTGACGAGAAGGTAACAAAACTAGACAAAGCAACAAGCACTGGAGGGTCTGATGACATCGCTTGCTAAAAATGTAGATCAAATAGCTGACAGTTTAGAAACAAAAGTGAAGCAAGAAGTAACGAATTCGTCGCTGAGATTAAATTTAGGGGTTGAGTGCGAGAGCCAGGACTCGAACACGCTCTTAAACTTCGAACTAAGTGAGATGCAGCAGCGCACTTTCGCTTTAGAAAGGGGAAGTAGTCGTAGGGAACATAATAGCCCACCAGACGTTAGTCAAACGGTGAGCGGTTGGCTTGCGATAATGCCAAACAGTACAGCCCGTGCTGTTATGGGAGTATTGTTCGTGCGGCAGACGTGGGTGCAGCGTCCACAGTTGCACAGGTAAAACATGAGGAGTCGCTCATTAAGCACATGCAGTTCCAGATATTCACCGAGGAACGAAAGTCAATTCACCCAGTGATATTTATCAAGAGTTTTAGATATGTTTTACCCCTTTCGTGGACGGAGAAATAGAAAACATAATTTGTGATTTCTGTTATAAACGTAAATGCGGCTCTGTGGGCAATGGAGGCTGCAGACAATTGTCAGGTATATTAAGACTTTGAGAAGATGTTTTTAGTTCGCTTCCGGTCGTCATGTGTACAAGAACGACTCAAAAAAAGCAGGTGTATAACCCGAGCCTCACAGTCCCCCAGAAAGGCACTATTAGATATTTAAACAATACACGATACTGGGCTTAACTCATGCTTCCGAGAGATGTATTGCGTATATTAAAGGGCACGTTACCAATTTCAGTCAAGGAAAAGGTGCCCAATAGGGACCTCGAACAATTTATGGCCACCATAGATTCATTGAATTTAATACAAGAAGAGCCATGCAAACCGAATTTGGCAGTGGTGGGCCAGGATCGAACAGTAGTAACAATAAGCAAAGAAATCTGAATGCAAACAGTCCCAGAAAAGCGGACAGAATAGAGAAAGTGATTACCATGCCGACCACAGCAGCAACTAACAAAATAAACACAGTGGTTCGGCTGGCTACCAATAAAATGGAAGTAGTATCCCTTCCCCGAATAAAAACGGATATTTTAATAGGAAAAGAACGAAGGAGTTTTAACACATCCTTTGCTAACAAAAGTATGCGAACTTCAAATGAGCAGTGGCACAAATCTGGCCTGCAGATTGGCAGACACGCCATGTTTTTGCCGACTGGAGCGTGCCGGTGAATAACATAAATGTTATACCAATGCCGCTGCCACCTACGCAGCAGCATAGGACACCACAACCGCAATATGTGCCACAACAGCTACAACGGAAACAAAATGAAACAGTACGCATTCTGTAAGCGGTTGAAGAGCCGCAACCCGATTTTCGGGGGCGGTGAACTCCAACTGACTTATGTAGGCCTTCCACATGGGATTGGTATGGCACAGGGCGAAGGCAGGTAAGGCGTGCAAGCATTCGTATT
This sequence comes from Schistocerca americana, assembly GCF_021461395.2. Classification (NCBI taxonomy): domain Eukaryota; kingdom Metazoa; phylum Arthropoda; class Insecta; order Orthoptera; family Acrididae; genus Schistocerca; species Schistocerca americana. Next base: position 328,951,872 of record NC_060125.1, read on the forward strand.
GAGATGTAATGAATGTGAAATACTAAGGGAGGATATCATTGCTGAACCGAGACAGACATAGCAACAAAAAGTTTAGTTAGTACAAGATGCTTTAAGACCCAGATAAACGGGATACCCGTGATTGTCATTATTGATACAGGAGCAAATGCTTCAGTTATGGATCATGAATTTTATAAATGCTTAGACCAGGTTAAGAGACTGCCAATTTTACCAGCGCAAAACTGTGAAATTGTGGGGGGCCTTACGTGGCCAGGTGCAGATCATTAAAAATCAGGTACAGGCCATCCTAGATATAGAAAAAGAAGCGATGAAATGCTCATTCTTGGTCGTTTTGAACTTATCAGTATCCTGTATCCTGCGTTTGGATACGTTGCGTGTGGGGAACGCACAGATAGACCCCTCTCGTGCGACATGCATCCTGAAAAACTACAATGAGGTTATTGAACCAACACTGATAAGGATTGCTGCCACATATAATAATTACTGTAGGCAGGTTCAGGTGGATATCTCCAACCCAGATGTCAAAAGACTTCTAGAGGGGGACTTACAAAAAGGTAGTCCATGGTACCGAGTCTGAAACAATCGAAATAAGACAAGGTATTGAAGTAAAGGGGTTGGAATCGAGTAACTTGACCGTAGCCTAAAGAATTAAGTGGCTCACCTGCTAAACAAGTATAGTCAGGTATTCTTCGAGAAACCTAGTATAACAAGTGGATACACTTAGGACATGAAAATTAAACCACATGATACTTATTGCCATGCCACATATTCTGTGCCATGGGCTAAAAAGCAAGCCCTATCTAAAGATATTCAACCAATGCTTAAATGGCAAATAATAGAACATTCATTGTCACCAAACAGCAGCCCATTGCTCGCAGTCACAAAAGCAGGTGGAGGTATGAAGTTAGTGCTGGATGCCCAAGGCATTGATAAAATCATTATATCCGTAAGAACTCGACCTGAGAACCTCAACGAACAGACTCAAAAGTTCCAAGGAGTTATATTCCTTACTATTATTGATCTCAAGCCGTCCTACTGGCAAGTGTTACAAACAGAGGCCTGGCGAAAATATACAGCCTTTATATTTGCCAGTGGTAGTTACCAATTCCGAGTGCTGCACTTTGAGCTTACAATAATGGCAGGTGTCTTTATTGAGGCACTTGATACTGTACTCGGACTGGACTTACTTGAAAAGGTAACTTTGTGTGTAGATGATATATTAATCGCCACGAAAATATGCGATGAACATGTAGAATTGTTAGACTGGGTTTTAGCTAGGTTTGCAGAGACGGGAGTTACCGCCAACATAAAGAAACGAAAGTTTGGCCGGTCTGACGTAAAGTTTTTAGGACATATAGCGTCACCAATAGGCATAATGCCTGATCCAGGCAAGTGGGAAGCTTTTCAACATTTGCCATACGCACTACGAATAAACAATTGAAGGCATTTTTGGGAATGGTGTCTTTCCTTAGGTGTTTTGTACCAGTGCAGCTGCTTAATAATGAGGCACTGCTACGATTGCTACGTAAAAATAGACCGTGGGTATACACGGAGGATTGTAGAAAGGCCTTTGACAACATCAGAGATACATTGTTGGAATTAGAAATCCTTCACCACCGAGATATGGCCAAGGATTTATATATGGCAACAGATGCTTCCTTTTCTGGGCTCGGAGGTTGCTTATTCCAAGTAGGAGAAAATGAGGGACAGCCTGAAGTGAGAATAATTGATTTCACAAGCCGCGTACTAACTGCACGTGAGCGTGAATATTCGTCTACTGTATTAGAAGCTCTGGCTGTAGTGTGGCCACTAAAGAAGTATCACTACTATGTTTATGGAAAGAGGGCGATTATCTTCTGCGACCGCCTAGCTCCAAGTTACTGACTTAAGCGCCGATTACTACACACACGTATAACTAGGTAGGATCTTTCATTGCAAGACTAGGATTTCCATTTTAGGCATGCCAAAGGTAGTGGCAATGTAATTTCAGATGCATAATCCAGGTTACCAGAAGGTTCGCCGAAATTCACGTAATTGGTGGAATTATCAACAGAGTATAAGATCTTGCTGATAAATGACGCAAGGGGTAAACAGGCGTTCTTACGCATGTGCAATAATATGCAAATCCAACAGCAGGCAGACCCTGTAAGGAACAGATTACAGACTTCGCTCGAAGAAAACCCGACTGGGAGCTTACACAAAAACTATAAAGTACATGATCTCTTGTTTCATAGGAACCGAGAGGGATCTGAACAATGGTGCATAGGTAGTCCTGCAGATGCAATCGACAATGCAATTTTATACACGCACCACCTTTGGGTCATTTTGGCATTTGAAAATGTTCGGAGAAAATTGCAACATATTGCTACTTCCCGAACTCGAACCGACGTTTCGGAAAACTGCTACGCTCTTGTGTAATTTGTCAGAAGGCAAAACCTATAAATACGAGCACTCGCAACATGCTACACTCGATCATCCCAACAAAACCACTTCAAATAACATCAGTCGATGTCACAGGACCCTTACGGTGGGTAGAGGCGGAGTCAGGTAGATCATAGACCTCTAAGACATATTTTCAAACTATGTAAAAATGCATCCGAGAAGAAACTCCACGTCGGCCACCATAGTCAAAAAACTGGTCGCCGACCACATTCCGCTGGTCGAAAAACACGTGACTTTGCTCACAAACAACGCGGCCTGTTTTACAAATAAAATAATGGAATCAGTTTCTGCGAGAGGCAGGCATCAAACACATAATAGGTAGTATCAGTTCCCGAGATAACAGATACCATTGATAACGGTGCAGCTTCTCTAGAATGAAACGATGATTAAATCGACACCCTGGGTGCACCCTAGGTGCACGTGGCAGAGTGGTCAGCTCGACAGAATGTTATGCGTAACAGCACGGGTCCGGTTCCCAGATGGCTCGGAGGAATTCTCCTGTTAGGGACTAGTTGTTGTGCTGTCCTTATCATCATCATTTCATCCTCATCGACACGCAAGTCGCGGAAGTGGCGTCAACTCGAAAAACTTGCTCCAGGCGAACAGTCTACCCGACGGGCGGCCCTAGCCACACGGTATTTCCATTTTAATGCAGCACTTGACCACTGAGTCATGGAGGCAGATGCAGTTAAAATATGATATTACAACCAAAATCTAGTCAAACACTTTCTTCCTTCCTTCTTAAATTCTGTCTGTTTTAGTTCATTTGCCGTTTGGTTATGCTGTGGATGGATGTGCGTGCGTGCGTGCGTACGTGTGAGTGTGATTTTATATTGCATATTTTGATTAGTTTTTTGGTGATATTAAATAGTTAACTGTAAGAAATTGTTTATAAACCATTTAGTGAGCTTAGGCTCCATTGTTCTGATTTGTAAGTTTGGAGCCTTCCTAGAAAAATATTTTTAGAGACAAGTTCAAGTACGTCTATTTCAAATTCAAATAAAAAGCAATATTTACTTGTTAATATCACTGACGACATTTATATAATGTAGGATATGAACGTTACATTCTGCCTCTCTAAATTTGTGCTTGCTAAGGTGAAGCAATAATGAAAAAATTTTAAACTGTGAGAATTAACATAACGTTATGTGCATCTTCATGTTTCTTATAACATAATAAACGCTCCACTTTGTTTCAGGCAAGCAGCTGCAAAAATTCCAGTTTTCTAATATTTTGACTGCATACTGTTCAGCAGTCTTGAGAGAAGATTGACAGAAGAATTCGGAAGATGGCCGAAAGGTCCATGGCCGAAAAATTAGAAATGGTTCAAATGGCTCTGAGCACTATGCGACTCAACTTCTGAGGTTATCAGTCGCCTAGAACGTAGAACTAAATAAACCTAACTAACCTAAGGACATCACATACATCCGTGCCCGAGGCAGGATTCGAACCTGCGATCGTAGCGGTCGCTCGGCTCCAGACTGTAGCGCCTAGAAAAATTGGGTTTTGTGCGGCTGCACACTTATTTCTAGACTTTACAATCATATTTTATATATCAACTTTGACGAATACTCTGTGTGTGTGTGTGTGTGTGTGTGTGTGTGTGTGTGTTTGAGTTTCACTGACGTATCTTAAATGTGGAAATACTACGAGTTACATCCTTTATGTAAGTTTCTGAATAAATAATTGAGAAAATTATGCTTAAAAATTTCAGTTCCCTTGAATAGTTTTGACCGCAGCCAACATGACGACTCTGGGGTTACATTGTGAATTTATTTTAATAGCTTCTGAAATACTACGATGTGACTGGCTGTTTCGTTTTAATACCGCACTGCTATTAGCAGGAGTGGCGAAGGAAAGGGGTGTGGGGGATGGGAACTGGAGAGATACGGCGTATCACATGAGGATTATGAAGACATCGCAGATAAGGATAGCGTAGCTTCGTCACATGGTGGACAAGCGACCACGGCTTTCCGCCATCTTGGGTTTCTTAATTTGTTACCATCGCCACTGATTGCACCGTCACGCCGGCCGAAGTGGCCGAGCGGTTAAAGGCGCTACAGTCTGGAACCGCACGACCGCGACGGTCGCAGGTTCGAATCCTGCCTCGGGCATGGATGTGTGTGATGTGCTTAGGTTAGTTAGGTTTAAGTAGTTCTAAGTTCTAGGGGACTTATGACCACAGCAGTTGAGTCCCATAGTGCTCAGAGCCATTTGAACCATTTTGCACCGTCACGACAGCAGTACCGACTGCTGGTGGAAACTTGAACTATGTGCCATAGCTGGTAACTACACTAACGTAGGACGATTTTTTTTAGGACTAAAGGAATTAGAGACCTCAAGACGCGTGTACTCAGACATTTTTCTGCTACATGTGATGGGGGAGGTTTCTATGGATTTTGGCCCTGAGTACAAATGTTGACTGTTAGAATTTGTCATTGCAGAGCGACCCATGGTCCTTAACGGCCCTGCTGCAGCGTATCATGCACAGAAAGCTGCAGCCTGTTCCGCTCCAATCAGAGTGTGAAACCCAGCATGTCGCAGCATCCCCAAAGCTACAGTTTAATGTTATAAACAATAATTTTTGAGAAAGGGTTTGCCTTAAGGTATCAAGAGCACACTGGAAACTTAAATCTTATTGGCGGGACGTGGATTTGAACAGACGGACTCTCGAAAACTTAGTTTTGGACATACAAAAGAAGCTGCAATGATCATTCCATACATTACAGCAGCTGACATATCGAGGCGAATAAAAGAAGCTGCTATAATCCTGCCACAGCTGGTGACATATGTAACACTTTTGTTCTTCCTTTCCAATGCCACACACATGTTCAGACCTTTAATATTCTGATTCAAATCATCTGCACTTAAGTGCACTGATTAGAAATAAAAATCCACCTTCAAAGCAGGACAGGATAACAAAGCTGACCATTCAATGGACATATTGCCGAGGGTGAGCTATAGTAAAAGGTAAGAGATAAATTCAAATGGATTTATAAACCCTGTTTATGTTATAAAAACTCATCCTCACGTATCACATGTGGATTGGTCTTTCAAGAGAACCTCCACGACATACTCGCGCTCAATAGACGAATCTGTGGAAAACTTGAAAAAACGCCATATTGTTCATGTATATCCCCTACCCTGTACTGAGGTAACCGGATAACGGTTCAAGATTGACGATGAATATTCAAAAATCTGAGCATAAGGGTTTTATGAGCAGCCTCTTTCTTGACTTACTTAATTTCAAAAGGTTCCTGCAAGGAAACTGTCAGGTTCTTGCTTCTCTTATAACTAGATTTGGTTGAGGGGTCCACCGCAAATCATTCAAGACTTGTATAAATGTTATCGTTATCACTGTTTTGACCCATCGATCATTCATCCATCATGTACTCGTAATACACACTTTCGTCTATTTACATGCAGTAAGTACGGTTATACACGTTCAGGAACAAACTGAGAGTCATTCGAGCAACTCACGCAGTTGAAAACGACGTATTCATTTCTGAACTTAATCCGTAATCTAACCCGATACTAAGTAAGCACACAGTGCACAATTGTATTGTATACCTTTTGAAAGTCACCGAGTGTGTGATGGGCATTTCTGCGTCCGTCCAGTGACTGAAAACGAACCGTTCCCACTTTCTAGACGTTATTCTCTGTTTCAGTAGAAGTATGTTCACTGAGCGACAGTTCTGACAATTTTCATCCGTTCAGTAACGTTAGGTAGCACCGAAATTTTTGGGAATATTCGTCAGATGAATAAATTAATTTTTACTGTCTAATTCATTGAAAGTTTCTCGCTTTCTCTCTTTAAGTTTATTTGCTCTTCGGTCGAATTTCTTATGTGACAAACTATCGTCACATTATAATCGCTAATAACTACGAAATTAACAACGCGTGAACAATATTTGAGCCCGAACGGATACCTCATGGCGCGTTTTATTTTGCTTTTGATGTCACCGTAGCACTGTAGGTGCTTTCCCGCCACTGTTGCGAATTAGCGTTGTGTAAAGCATTAAATTGATGTAGCGTGGAAATGTGTTAATGTACAACACTGATTCGGGTGTCACTGCGAAAAGTTGCGATGCACTAAGAGGACCCAAAGTGCCACCACAAAAATATTGACCGGAGTATAAGTGAAAATTTGTATTAAATTAAAATTCCAAAATAATGGAGGACTTCGGTTCACGTGACTCAAAAATACGCTCAGAAATATAAAGAACGCTAGTCTGAGGAAAGATAGTGTCCAAAGATATCCAAAGAACCTAAAATGTCGAGTGCCGAGCGAATGCAGCAGCTATGGCAGAGTCGTAAAGCAAATGAACAAACAATGCATCGCTATTGCGTGGCTGGCCCATCGCGCAAACAGCGGCAGACGACGATCCAAACTTGTGATTTATCTATTCCCTAACCATTCTACTACTCGGTGTGGCAATTGCTTAGGAGGTAGATACTTAACTTACTTATTAATTGGAAATACTTGTTACGATTTAACCAGCGTTTTCATGAAGAAACAACGGCGAGGATCGAACTGCGGAAACAGAAGTTTTTAAAGCTGACTTTTACGTGCTCATTCAATAGAGCGGTCCCACATTTGTCTAATGAAATATTCTTTGTCGATCTGTATTAAAAGTGACAGTAAAACAGGAAGAATAAACAGTTCTCGAGCAGCGTCAGCACCGCCTTAATCCACACTGTGTATTATTGTGATGCAACACCTCTGCTGGAGTATTGTTGATTCGTCATGTTTTACCGTCTTTGTTGGTTTCGTTTTGGTTTTGTTTCTTGACAATGTGCCATTTATTTTCGTAACATAAGTGAGAATGGTGTCTTTGCTTTTCTAGCAACATGTAATACATGAATCGTGTCGGCTGCATCGATTGCGGTCTGTAGATCGTATCTCAGATTCGTTTTCTCTCTGGTTGCCGGGCGGCGCTCTTGTGCTCGGTCTTCCGGTTTGAAATGTTGGCGATGCAGGCGAGTGTGGAACGGACAGCCACCGGTGGACTACGGGGAAGGAAGTTGAGAGGAGGAAACGAGTGTTGTCACTCGCCGTTGGACGGTACCTTAACAGATTCGCTCTGAGGGAACCGTTGCAGTGGGAACGACTTTACAATTAGGCGATGCTCTGAAGGGGTACCTTCTTCCTCTTGCAGGGCCGTGTTGTGTGATTTGTTTGGCGGCGTTGGCGGGCTCTGTTGTTACTGCCCTGCCCTAAGTGATTCTTCCCTAAGTAGTGAATTTGTGCTTTCCGCGAAGTTAGATCCGCCATAGTGTGATACGTATCGCTTGTTGAAACTGTTTGAGCCTGGCCACGTCTGTGTTCGCTGAGTGTCCTTTTCTGCTGTCCTAAAAAAGTAACTAAGATGGGGTCCCTGCTTGTGATGACTGTGCTGATAGTTTTTTATTGTTTGGTTTTAATAGCGTTTCTCGTTTGCAAATTATGTCTAACATTATTGCTGTCACCGTCTGTGCAAGTGGTGGGAATATAACGGCGGTCGCTGATGCTACTGGTAGCGTCACTAACAGTTATGATTGATTTGCTCTTTAAGTTAGGTTTTAGATACCGATCTAGGCAGATCTATTAGAACAACAGGTGCAGTGCCAGAGAACTCTGAAAATTAATTTGCTGGCACCGTTGGGTGTTGTAAACCGAGATTTCTTACCTGACTCTCGGAACCTGGTTGGGTGTGCGGGCCGTCTTGTACCAGTGCGTGGCGCAGCCACTGCCTAGGAGATTGTTTCGATAACGAATTTTTACTGTGCAGCGGAGTGTGCACTGATCGTCTCTTCTGGCAGATTGGAACTGTGTGGCAGACATTCTGTCAGTAAGTTTCAAGATGTTCTTTCTGTCATTTTGTCATCTCTGCATGTCGGTCCATCTTAATGGGCACATTCATATAACTGCTTACATACACACCACTTCACTGCCGCGACTTATATCGGTGGTGGAGTGTCACACGACAACCTAAAACCAGTTCTGAACTGCCTACAGGGGTCTAACGCAACCAGCGTATTCTTACAACTCTCTGACTAATAATTAGTCTGGTGACCTTATACGAGGGTAGAATTAAAAGTAATGCCCCCACCTTCGTTAGTTGGGTTTGGATGGTAATATTTTAATAAACCAAACGCAGAAATAATCCTTAGAATGTGATCTTTATTTACAAATATTCACTTTTCCACATAATCACCAGCCAATTGGATACATTTCTGCCAACGATGAACAAGTTTTCTGAACCCGTCACGGAAGAAATTTCCGCAACTAAGTCTCACAGTTCTCTCAAGGTGTTTATCAGTAGCACAATGATGTCCCCGCAGATCGTCTCCTGTCACAACTGAATGGAAAAGGCGTCACCTTCATTCTAGTAACGCGAGTGGCGTTCCTGGAAAATTTCAAACTTGTGCCCTTTCAGTTCAGAAGTCAGCATCTGGGACACCCATCACGCACAGATTTTACGATAGTCAAGCAAAGCCATAATGTGACCCACACGTTCTTGTGAAATGCCGACTGTGCTTTCAATTTCTCTCTAAGTGATACGACGATTGTCCTCAATCAATCTGTTTACAATTTGCTTGCGAAACTCGGTGGTTGCTGTCACAGGACGTCCCACATTTCTTTGTCACGCACGTCAGATGTTCCTGCCTCAACATTTTTAAACGTATTCGCCCAACGACGCACAGTACTCCCATCAACACAATCACCATAAACTGATGAATCTCCTTTGGGGTGACACCTTCTGTGGTGTCACCGCCAGACACCACACTTGCTAGGTGGTAGCCTTTAAATCGGCAGCGGTCCGTTAGTATACGTCGGACCCGCGTGTCGCCACTATCAGTGATTGCAGACGGAGAGCCCCCACCCGGCCGGTGTAGTCTAGAGAGACTCCCTAGGACTCGCCCCAGTTGTACAGCCGACTTTGCTGGCGATGGTTCGTTGTCTTCATACGCTCTCATTTGCAGAGACGACAGTTTAGCATAGCCTTCAGCTACGTCATTTGTTACGACCTAGCAAGTCGCCATATTCAGCTACTATAATTACTATCTTCAAGAATGTATTCTGAACAGATAATATTGTGAATCATATCGCGTGAAGAGCGACGTTCATCATTAATGGATTAAAGTTAAGTATAAAACTAATTACGTCCGCTTTCTGAATTCTCATTCCTTGTCATGTTCCAGACCTCACGCCAGCCTACGTGAGCTAAAACTCGTGCATTTCGGCCTCCACTCGCAACACGGTGTTGGCTGTTCTGCAAACACAAAACATTCTGCTGCCTAAAATTCAATGATTGAACGTTGCTTAAATCGCATTGACCGACCGTCTTCGCAGGGCTCCATACTATACACCGTAACAATGCCACCGTTCAATGCTAAGGCTTCCCGCCACCTGGAACTGTAGAGAAGAGGCTACCTACCAAGCCAGTACCTGCCGCATACCAATGCTGCCACCTGTTGAAGGGTTACGAAGGTGGAAGCATTTGATTTTGACGTTTGTCTATGATTTTGAAATGGGAACGCTGCCACAACTTTCAACGCAGTATTAAGAATCATTTTACAGATGCCTGATGGTAGGAAAAATGAGGAGAGATTCAACGCAGTACCACCCACAGCCTTCGTGCTCTTCCTCTCAGAGCGTTCCATTGTGCACTGTCTCTGTCGTATTACGCAAGCAGAGGACACGAATGCAGTACAGTGGTCCCTTTACCACAGCAGAGCTGTCGGCTTTGAAGAGAACCGGTGTCGGCTACGGCTCAGCCGGCGTGGCGCCGCCCGCCTCCGCCGCAGGCCAGACGAGCGAGCGGAGGATGCGCGCGGGCGGCTGCAATCCGTGCCTCGGAACGCGCTGCGCCGCGCCGCCGGATTGCCCGCGCAGTCCCTCCCTATACATATTAATAGGCTTAATGTGCGAACGGGGCGCGCCGGCACGCCCACCGATGGCGCCGAGCAGGGCTGCGCGCCGACGGCCGCGCCGTTCATCTCCTTAATGAACTGCCGGCGCGGAGCAGCGCCCGCTCACCGCCGTTTTTCACGGGTTTACATCGGCTTATAGCTTCCTTCAAAACGCTATTTACAGTGTCAACTGTCCTCCGTGCCACCGAGATGTCCTGGCGCAGCGTTTGCAACACAGATGAGCAAAGTAGTTCCTTTTACGGCACCGTTCCCTTTGAGATAGTTCTTGTTGGTTGGGGGGGGGGGGGTTAACAACACAAGGATAGCGTACCAATAGGGACACAAGAAAGGAGGCATGAAGGGCGCCAACAGAAATAACAATCATCCATTTATTGAACCATGACACACGCACATCATGATATATGAGACATTATGACAAACAGTGTGCATAATGAAGCCCGCACAATTTTACCAATGTAAGAAATTAAAATAATACTAGCACAAAATTAACGAAAGTGTCTTGAAGGAAGAAGGCCGCAAGGGAGGAGGCAACACAATACTTAACTCAGGTGCACAGAAACAAACAACGGACACCAGGCCGCGCCAACAACGGACACGTAAGGCACGCAACTACTCCCTGCGTTGCGGTTCCGCGCGTTCCTCCAAAGTAATAGCTACCTGAAACATGTTAATACTTTGTACAGTACACCAGTGATCAGAAAATTTAAAAACAATAACATGACATAAAAATAAATAATTTAAGGAAATCACATCGTATGAGTATGATCTTAAGGTCTTTCGGTAATTAACAGATTACGAAAGGTAAAGGGGCAGGTGCTACTATTAAACCTTGCGTAAATACGCTAATAAATTTTTCAGTACCCAAGTTGCAATTAACGCAACAAGTATTAAATCATTTAGGTGATAATGTTAATTTAAAAGATTAATAAAATTACTTCATACAAAGAAAACCAAAAATGGTCCGATCAGTACTCCCCAGTGAAGCAGTTCACACAAATGGTACTCCACTGCTCCGAGCACAAAGCCCCATACAAAATGCAACACAACCACAGCGACCCGGCGTACTACAAGAACCACCAGGCAGTAAACCAAAATCGTACTACGCCAAAACAAGGACCGACCTTTAAAATAACGAGACCTAGCCCGGGCCGGACAACGGACCAAATCCCTGGAAATCCATAAGAAACCTCAGCCAACTTAATACCAAAACAACAATTTATGAACAATATGAAAAACACAAGACCACTCAGTCCAAAGGCTTCCGTTGAGTCGCGAAGGTGGCTCCGACCCGCCTGCTGAGGTGCCAAGCGTCGTACGGAGTGCCGAATCAAGCTTAACCTTCGTTAACGGAAAGCAGAAGCACCACAAGACAAAATAAACTCCAATCTAACTGCGCAAGGCAAACTATAACCACTCGAAGACTATGCACTTAAAGATCAAACGTAAAGCACCCAGACTAACGTGCCGCTGAACGACGCACTTCCATCACCAGCGTCTATTAGAGTACGGAGAGCAGCGTAGACCATCGACATACGTCCACGGGACGGTAAACGTCGATAGCAATCCCAGCGACGGAGAGACAGGAGGACGAAATGACATCCTACAGCACTTAGAAGGTATTACCAACTCAGGCTCGACAAACTACAACAGGCGAGATTTTGCTCCCTTTACGAATCAAGTTAAGCGGCACACGACGGCGCTGTCCACACTATTAACCGTACAATCACGGTCCGGTCTTCCCATCTGGCCCCACTCGGCGTCCAGACGCAAACAAAATCCCCGCCGAGCCGAACTGTCCACGCCAAGGCAGCCACAGCTCTCATCTCCTCACACGCCTCCAGCTAACCCCGGCCAGCGATCACACAGGGAAACAACCACCTAACACCAAAGCGCCATCTGAGCACTAACATCGATACACAACTGGAAATAAGCGAGCGCCGTAACCGTTCTTCTTATTGAACTAACTCTAGGAACGAGTTCGAATGATATAGATAGTTCACAATTCATGTTAAAGTAGCAGAAATAAGTGCATTTAGACCCTTCAACTAATAAATAAACCATCAAACTTTTATCTCCTACAAAAACTGAACGACCCTTGCCTATAAACGTAGTGTGTGTATTTCTAAGAATATCAGCTCTGGTCTCAAAAGCTGGCCACATACCCCTCAACATACGCATCAAGTGACGCCTGTGGACTTAGGATGACACAGTGATCGGTCGATACCACTGAGCCTTCAACACCTGTTCGGACAGTCCGTTCTTGGGGTTTTTGTTTTCCGCCTGCGTGCTGACGATGACACGGCGATCGGTCGATACTGTTGAGCCTTCAGGGCCTGTTCGGGCAGTGAGTTTTTTGTTTCTTGTATCTCGCCTGTGGGATGAGGAGGACACGGCGATCAGTTGGTACCGTCGAGCTTTCAAGGCCTGTTCGGACAGTGCGTTTTTAGGTTTTTTATTTTTCCGCGTGTGGGGTGAGGATGACACGGCGATCATTGATACTGTTGAGCATTCAAGGCCTGTTCTGACAGTGAGCCTTTTGTTTTTCGTTTTTGCGTCTGTGTTTGAGGATGACATGGCGGTCGCTCGATACGATTGAGCCTTCAAGGCCTGTTCGAACCGTGCGTTTTTTGATTTTTTGTTTTTCCGCGTGACGGGTGAGGATGATACGGCGATCGGTCTATACCGTCGAGCTTTCGAGGCCTGTTCATACAGTGCGTTTTTTTCCCGTAAGGAGGGTGACGACGACACGGCGATCGTCGATACTGTTGAGCATTCGAGGCCTGTTCAGACAGTCCGTTTTTTTTGTTTTTTGTTTTTCCGCGTGTGGGGTGAGGATGATACGGCGATCGGTCGATACCGTCGGGCTTTCAAGGCCTGTTCGGACAGTGCGTTTTTAGGTTTTTTGTTTTTTCGCATGTGAGATGAGGATGACACGGCGATCGTCGATGCCGTTGAACCTTCAAGGCCTGCTCTGACAGTGAGCTTTTGTTTTTCGTGTTTTCGTCTGTGTGTGAGGATGATACGGCGGCCGGTCGATACCATTGAGCCTTCAAGGCCTGTTCCTTTCCTTTTTACGTGGTGTCTCTTCAAATTTCCTTCTCATCTTTCTCAGAAGAGACTGAGTGCTTTAAAGTTTTGCCTTGCGCTTAATTTGTGAACCGGGGTATGGGTAGCACTTACTCTTAAAATATCGTCATTGTTACTATGTTTTCTGTTTCCTAGATCTTTTTCTTATCTGAAGTTTTGAAAAGGAAACAATTGTTCTAATTTAATTGTTCATAAAAAGTAATTCTTAAGGTGGGATAGAAATATTTATATAGAGGGTAAACAAGTTGTAAAAAAACAAAAAGCTGTGAAATTAGTGTAACAAACGTTTGTCAAAAATGTTACACATATCGTAACAGCGTTAGTAAAATAATTACACTGTTTAACATTTCAGGGTTTTATACATTAACTGTAGAAAAAGTTCTTTTAAATAACGTGTTTGGGTGTAACATATTTCCTTACCCAGTCATTGTTTGATATACTGTTCAAAAGAATAGTACAAGTGAAGGTATATCAATATTCTTGTTCCAGCCTAAGTAACGGCTCACACAGCCTGCGTAAAGGTGGTTATGCTAAGTATTTGTCGGTTTCTATAGTTCTAGCAGCTTTTAGGTTTTGTTTTCCACTTACAGCCACAGTTTCTGTATCGAATAGCTCCCAAATCTGTAATAAGTTTAGTGCAGACAGGGCAGAGGACATAGATGCAAACTTTCCAAAATGCGGTCAAGGAACGCTGAGTCAAGAATTAATTCATGTTCCTTTGATATCAGCCTGTTACTGATTCTCTGTAGCAGTCTAATGCAATCCGTTCCGAATTTTTGATCTGACGTAGTTCGCACAGTTCGGAACTAGAGTCTGAAATGAACTAACCGAACGGTTTCGGTCTTCCGATTAGAAGCAATTCGCATAGTTCACCGTGAGGAATTCAGAACTAGGGAGGCTGAGTCTTGTGAGTGTGTTGTACTCAGTATCAAAGGACGGGAGATTCATGCAATCACATTATGGCTTCCAGGAGATAGGGAAAGCTAGGAGTGAAGGAACGGAAGTTCATTAAAAGAAAAACGGCCCCCAAAAATTCATTTCCCGGAATAGTTCATTTGAACTAGTTTCTTCATAAGCTACATATCCGTACTTTGCTACAAAAGGTTTCTTTGCCTTTCCTTGGGGACCATACAAATATTAGTCACGCATTTGACACCCATGGCCGGATAAAGCGCTGCTCCAAACTTTCCCATGCATTATGGTCTTCATACATATGTATTCATGTAACTTCTCTCGTCTGCTAGGGACATCTATACTTACATCTGTGACTACATCTATATTCCACAAGCTAATTAACAGTGTGTGGTGAAGAGCGCTTCTACCAACTCCTCCACCTCTACTGTTCGATTCACGAATGACGTGAGGGAAGAATGACTGCCGGTAAAACTCCGTATATTTCGCGAGACTTATGGCGGAAGAAATAGGTCGCGCGACCCTTTTAGGATCAGACGCAACAGAAATTACAACAGTTAATCTTTACGTCATGCACAATGCTTTTTATATTGCCTGTCACTGGAGTTTGTTGAGCGTCTCCGTAACACGCTCTACTGCAGACTAAACCATCCCGTGATGAAACGTGAAGCTCTTCTTTTGATCATCACTGTCTCTTCTGTTAATACTACATGGTAAGAGTCCATGACTGATGAAGCATAATCAGGAAAAGTCACCAGTTTCTTTCGCCTTAGTTCCTTCCGCATCATTACTCACAGATATTTTACGGTACTTGAAGTTTACTGTGATTTTTCGTGTGGAGTATAAACCAACAGGAGTGGATCTAGTTTCCTATTTACGGACAACATGATACCTTTATTTACATTCCTGGTCAACTGCCAGTCCAAAAATCAATCGTCCGCCCTCGGTAGGTGTTCCTTCTTGAACATAATTTATTCACCCTCCCCCCTTCGTGAACATAATTTATTCACCCTCTTCCAAATTCTTCTTTCCTTCCTCAGCGATTCTCATATTTGACACGGAAAGGGCCCGTGATATCTGTTTACTTGTAACTATTGCCACTAACAGTTACAATAATAATAATAATAATAATTTGAGGGTTCCCTTCGAAACACATCAGAGTTATGGATTTTTTTAAAAATTATCAAGCATCTGTATTATTCAGATTGGTGAAACTTAACAGTTACAACTATTTTATAATTAACCATTGCTGCTTGTGCCGTTATTGAAACTGAGCAAACACTGTATATCGCTAATTTTTTTTACAAATTTGTTCACAAATTAGTTTTTTTAGTTTAAGTTTAACTGTTTCAATCTACGCCGCTTTTATGTTTGGAAGATCATAACGTATAAAAGCTGAAAGAACAATAGGCAACGTTAAGATACTATTATACTCAAACTGATCATGCAAAAGAGAAATAACAGGGACAACAATGCAGACGGTTCAGAATTGTGACATTTGCACGTTTAGTGTGATGAAGAAAGCAGTTCCGGTCTTCAATACATCTTCGAAACAGGAGCTTGCAGATCTTCTTCCAGCTGCTATTGGGACCGGTGTATCATCTTGAGTGAAACCACAGCGAAAATGTTGCCTCACGCAAGTAAATTGATTTGACAGATAATAACACGTTCAATGCACTTGTTGCTAAATTGCAATACTCATTCCGAATCTGAACCTAAAAGGTTTCGAGAGACTAAGATTTACATTCATTTTGAAGTGTTCTATCACTTGAGACTTCTGTTTGCTCTTCCTGTTCCACTGCCGACAAGTGGTCTGTTATGACTGTGTCGAATGTACTGTGGATCCAGTCATACGTACCCGTGAATTCTTGACGAAGATTTTGTGGATGTATTGGCCAGTTTTACTACTTCTACTTACCTTTAGCGTTCCTTCACGAAATGATTCAGACAGCAAAACATCTCGCAGTTACCCTTCTCCATCTGGGTTCTCCAAAGCGCAAGTTTTCTTTTAAACGCAAGCACTTTCACTCTTAGCAAGATGATACTAACATTTCGGCTCTGAAGTGTTGCCGTAACATCATCCAGTTTCTCAAAACGTCTGTCAGGTAGCACAATATCAGAAGCCACTTTCCATCCAGAAAAAGATGAAGTACCTCTTTGAGCTCCACAACGGGACGAAGAAGTTTACCAGGATGCAACTAACGTACCTCCATGTGCAACAGGAGCGGACTATCAGCAGAACTATCTCCTCGCAAAGAATGGTACATGTTTAAAGCGTGCCGGCCGGAGTGGCCGAAAGGTTCTAGGCGCTATAGTCTGGAACCGCGCGACCGCTACGGTCGCAGGTTCGAATCCCGCTTCGGGCATGGATGTGTGATGTTAATTAAGTTTAAGTAGTTCTAAGTTCTTGGGGACTGATGACCTGAGAAGTTAAGTCTCATAGTGCTCAGAGCCATTTGAACAGTTTTGTTTAAAGCGTGTGCCTTCATAAAAATTTACAACAGTGACTGCACCTTTCAGCACTTTGTTATATCCAGTTGCACAACTTTCCAAGTCAGCGCCTCCCTGTGTGTCATGCTATACGTGATTTTTACAATAGGAAGATCAGCACACAGTCTTGTCGTGCACCCCTTTAAAGTTCCAATAAATGATGGCGCCCTTCCCAAAGGTGCATATACCAACACAATTTGTCTACGACAGGCGGTCGACAAAACAGCAATTCCAAGAAAGAAAATATCTTCCTCTGTAGTCCTCTCTTCAAAGAACATTAGAAGAAAGCAAGTCGTCCTGTATTTCATTTTCATAACAGCAGGGTACAAAAACAAGAAGCTGGGAAAGACTCCGATGTTATTACTGTAATAAAAATTTGCAGAACGAATTTTGGGCTATCATGAAGACGTGGTAGCAATTGATTTAAAGACAGTGGCTGTTGTGTCAGTGTGAGGACTCACGGTATGGTCTGAGAGGAATGCCGACAGACTGTCGACAAACTTTCCTCCCCCCCCCCCCCCCCCTCCCCTCCGCCACAGGCGGCGTACCCAACAACAGTTTGAGCACGGCTGCTACTGACAACAGCGTCGTCCGCTTATAGCCTCACAGAAACTCTTACGTTATCCACTATTTCATTAACATAAATTAAAAGTAAGAAAGACCCTTTAACACTCCCTTCGGCTACTGCCGAAATTACATTAGGAGATTTTTGTTCCGCTACAAACTTGTTGAGTTCTTCCCCCAAGGATGTCTTGTATCTAGTTACAAATCTGGGCCGATATTGAATAATCGGTAAGCTTCTATTTTGTTCAAACATCAGTAAAAGAAAAAAAGTTGTGTGCCTCATTGGTCTGCTGCTAGTCATTCAAATGGGCGCTACTTCGGGAACTGGGGAAAGAGGATCTACTGTTTCACATGGAATCCGGACCACGTGCTTTCCTGCTGATTTCTCACACAGTGAGGTGGGGCTAAGTTAAAACGCAACCTGAAAAATACCAGGTCCGACGGGCATTCGATTCCCAATCAAACACTTTACCGTATGTTTTTTCTGTTGCAATTAGTCTGGGCTGACGTCACATGACACCCCTTCAAGTTCGTCGTTCAATACTTCACTCATTTCCCTTTGTTACAGAGGTCAGCCAGTCCTCTGACCGAACACGATGAGTTACCTTGAAAACTGTTAGCCCACCATGCCTAACTAATTAATAACAGTGCGGAACTGTATAGAATGCTTACCGGAAGTCAAGGAAAAAGGCAACAAACAGAGAGCGCCTTTCTCTATGGTCCTCTGTACCTCATGGGCGAATAGAGCGAACTGAGTTTTTTAAGGGCTCTGTTTGCGTAATCTATGTTGACTGTCAAAAGTAGACGTTTGTCTCCAAAACTGTCGTAATGCGTGAGGATAAAACATGTTCCGTAATTCTACGACAAACTAACATCAGCGATATTTGCTTTTAATTACGCGCGTTTGTCCGACGGCCTTTATTGAACCCGGGGATGAACTGCGCTTTTTGCCAGTCGCTATGTACCTTTCGTTGCTACAGACACCAACGATAGCCTACTGCTAGAAGAAGCGTAAGCTATTTCATTTAAACTCTGTAGAACGTCACTGGTGTCACGTTCCAACAAGCTGTATTTCGACTTTTGAATACTTTTAGTTTATTTTCTATTCCATGGCCATATACTCAATATTTACCACTGCGGAATTCATGTACCCACGTTCATTGGACCCACATTTTCGTGCCGGCCGGAGTGGCCGTGCGGTTCTAGGCGCTACAGTTTGGACCCGAGTGACCGCTCCGGTCGCAGGTTCGAATCCTGCCTCGGGCATGGATGTGTGTGATGTCCTTAGGTTAATTAGGTGTAATTAGTTCTAAGTTCTAGGCGACTGATGACCTAGAAGTTAAGTCGCATAGTGCTCAGAGCCATTTGAACCAGCCTCATTTTTGTGTTTTGCGTCGCTAGAGACAGAGTAAATTCTTCGTCCTACTAAGGGATGTTCAAAAAGTCTCTCCGCAGTGCCGTATGATTGTTAGCCGCACGTGCTGTATGATGGTTTGCCTACCTGAGTTATTCCCTTCAAGAGGTCTCTCCCATAATTTCACTGTTTCGTTTGTCTCAGCCGGCGTCAGTAGTATCGTTGGTGTGTGTCGTTACGTGTTGACTTGAACGCTTTAGTTCCTTTGTTCGTTTGTTTCGTTTTTGTCAGTGTTAAAATGCTAACCATTGTAGAACGTGTGTTTTTAGTCGTACAAGTGTTCAAAGCTGGCGGTAAATACACAGTTTCAGTTCGTCAAACATTTAATTCAGTTTTCCCGGAGACAACACTGTCACATCGCGATATTGTGCGAAATTTGATTAAGAAATTTGGAAGTACGGCTTCAGTGACAGATGCACCGAGAAGTGGTCGTCCTAGCGTTTTGTCTGAGGATAAACTACTCTATATTTCTGATAAACTGTTCATGAGTCCGAACAAGTCAGTAAGAAAAGTCGCCCAGGAAATCGATGTTAGTGTGGGAACGGCCCACACAGCAGTAAGGAAAATATTAGAACTCTTCCCATACAAAGTGACAGTCGTGCAAGAACTGAAAAATACTGACCATGGCAAGAGACTGATTTATTGTCTGTGGTTCAAAAATTCTATTACACAAAATGGAAGTGATATTCTTAATGAAACGTTTTTTTCTGTTGAGGTGTGGTTTCATTTATCCGGGAACATGGACACGCAAAATTTTCGTATGAGTACTGCAAATCCATTGTGTATTCATGAGGAACCACTTCATTCTGTGAAAATAAGAGTTTGGATTGCAATTTCTAGACGTCGAATTGTGGGTCCCAAATTTTTCAACGAAACTATAAACGCACAACGATACTGCAATGATATTCTGTACCTATTCATAGGAGAATTTGTGTTAAGGGAAATACTGAACGGTTATTTTCAACAAGATGGTGCAACCGCGCATACAGCTCGCGTTTCAATGTCACTGATTGCTGATGTTTTTGGTGATCACATAATTTCACAGGGACTTTGGCCTCCAAGATCTCCTTACATGACACCACCTGACTTTTTCTTCTGGAGTGCAGCGAAAGCAACTATAAAAACCGTCCAAAATCCATCGATGAATTGAAAACTGCAATATCCACTTTCACTAGTTTTGTTACAGAAGAAATGTTACAACTTGAGTTTGGAAACATGATTATACGAATTGAACTGTGTATTCAACAACAGGGGGGATACTTTCAACATTTAATGTGAAATTTTGTAATTAAAAATTAATATTCAATAAATTTATAACTTGTATTTCGCTGAATTTCATTTCAATATATTCACTGCGGTATACGGAACACGCGGCTAGCAATCATACGGCACTGCGGAGAGACCTTTTAACACCCCGTACTTGTCCCGGCCACCTCAGTTTCAATAACATGCACTGACGAGCCAAAATATTATGACCACCTGCTTAGTAACCTGTTTGTCCGTCTTTGTAAAGAAATACGTCACTGATTCTGCGTATCAGGGATTAGACAATTTGTTGGTCGTTTTGCGGAGGTATGTGGAATTAGATGTCTATGCACAAGTGACATAATTCGCGTAAGTAACTGGCTGCTGATTTGCGTATGCGGCGATAGCGCCCGATAGAGATCCAGCTGGGTTCCAGAGGATTTACATCAGGCGAATTTGGTCCCCGAGACATCAACGTCAGTTCGCTATAATTCTCCTCAGACCACTATAGCACGTTTGTGTCTCTGAGAGACTGGCAATTACACTGCTGAAAGATGACATCGTCGTCGTGGCAGGCCCCTAGCATGAAGGGATGCAGGAGGTTTGCAGCTGTCAGCGTGTCTTCGATTAGAACCAGAGATTCCATGCAAGTGCCTGTGTTCTTGGCGCGCTGCGCGTTTAAAGCTGCCGTTCATGTGAATATCGGGGTTTGTGGAGATGACCATCGAGATATTAAGGAAATGGGATTCACCCGAAGAGCCGACACGCTGATCGGCGGTCGAATTCCGATGGTCACGTAATGATGTCGTTGAGTCAACGTGTGAACACCTAGGGATGGTCTGCTGCGGAGTACCATGTTCAGCAGTGTAGGTGAACGGTGAGCGTGCACCAGCATTGTTGTCTTTCGCCAGAGATGTCACGGATCTCAAACTGT
The DNA here is from genome assembly GCF_021461395.2 of Schistocerca americana. Classification (NCBI taxonomy): domain Eukaryota; kingdom Metazoa; phylum Arthropoda; class Insecta; order Orthoptera; family Acrididae; genus Schistocerca; species Schistocerca americana. The sequence goes on from NC_060125.1 coordinate 328,972,877, forward strand.
CCTACTTTACGGAGTACACAAGCCTTCAAAACCCATGTTCTGTGAAGAGTTGTGGACGTCCAACTACACTCCTGGAAATTGAAATAAGAACACCGTGAATTCATTGTCCCAGGAAGGGGAAACTTTATTGACACATTCCTGGGGTCAGATACATCACATGATCACACTAACAGAACCACAGGCACATAGACACAGGCAACAGAGCATGCACAATGTCGGCACTAGTACAGTGTATATCCACCTTTTGCAGCAATGCAGGCTGCTATTCTCCCATGGAGACGATCGTAGAGATGCTGGATGTAGTCCTGTGGTACGGCTTGCCATGCCATTTCCACCTGGCGCCTCAGTTGGACCAGCGTTCGTGCTGGACGTGCAGACCGCGTGAGACGACGCTTCATCCAGTCCCAAACATGTTCAATGGGGGACAGATCCGGAGATCTTGCTGGCCAGGGTAGTAGACTTACACCTTCTAGAGCACGTTGGGTGGCACGGGATACATGCGGGTGTGCATTGTCCTGTTGGAACAGCAAGTTCCCTTGCCGGTCTAGGAATGGTAGAACGATGGGTTCGATGACGGTTTGGATGTACCGTGCACTATTCAGTGTCCCCTCGACGATCACCAGTGGTGTACGGCCAGTGTAGGAGATCGCTCCCCACACCATGATGCCGGGTGTTGGCCCTGTGTGCGCCGGTCGTATGCAGTCCTGATTGTGGCGCTCACCTGCACGGCGCCAAACACGCATACGACCATCATTGGCACCAAGGCAGAAGCGACTCTCATCGCTGAAGACGACACGTCTCCATTCGTCCCTCCATTCACGCCTGTCGCGACACCACTGGAGGCGGGCTGCACGATGTTGGGGCGTGAGCGGAAGACGGCCTAACGGTGTGCGGGACCGTAGCCCAGCTTCATGGAGACGGTTGCGAATGGTCCTCGCCGATACCCCAGGAGCAACAGTGTCCCTAATTTGCTGGGAAGTGGCGGTGCGGTCCCCTACGGCACTGCGAAGGATCCTACGGTCTTGGCATGCATCCGTGCGTCGCTGCGGTCCGGTCCCAGGTCGACGGGCACGTGCACCTTCCGCCGACCACTGGCGACAACATCGATGTGCTGTGGAGACCTCACGCCCCACGTGTTGAGCAATTCGGCGGTACGTCCACCCGGCCTCCCGCATGCCCACTATACGCCCTCGCTCAAAGTCCGTCAACTGCACATACGGTTCACGTCCACGCTGTCGCGGCATGCTACCAGTGTTAAAGACTGCGATGGAGCTCCGTATGCCACGGCAAACTGGCTGACACTGACGGCGGCGGTGCACAAATGCTGCGCAGCTAGCGCCATTCGACGGCCAACACCGCGGTTCCTGGTGTGTCCGCTGTGCCGTGCGTGTGATCATTGCTTGTACAGCCCTCTCGCAGTGTCCGGAGCAAGTATGGTGGGTCTGACACACCGGTGTCAATGTGTTCTTTTTTCCATTTCCAGCGCCTGGTGCTAGTTTCGCTGTCCTCCTACCTCCTTCCATAGATGCTCACGACAGTAGTACGTCAACAATCGAACGGCCCCACCTGTCGCTCATAGACTCTGCGTAATAATAATCTACCCTTTGTCAAAGTTGCTTATTTCAATGGATTTCACCAATATTTTCGCTAAGGTGATTCCTGTCGATGTCTGCTCCGATTAACTACTTTTGTTACCGCGCCACGTGCCCGCGAGGCCACGACGCGGATCCGACGTCGCGGTGGGCACTGGTCATAATATTCTGACTTGAATGACATACTCCTCTCTTGTACCTGATTAATTTTTTTTCTTTATCGTCTTGTTTCTATCCAATCGTCTCTGAGCAACCCTCAGTTTCTGAATATTTCTCTAAAGGCTCATGTCTCACAGCCCTAAAACAGAACTCGTCGAGTCTTAGTACAGGAAACTTTACTTTGCTTTCCAAAAACACTCTTCTAGGTCTTCCCCTTCTATTTATATGTTTGACTTCCATCTAATTTTTGTCTTAAGTTGTCATAAATACGACTACTTACCTAATTTTTTATTACTCTGCTTTTGATGTACATTAGAGTCAATGTATTGACTATAGATTATCCCGATTTGTTATACTCATCTGAAGGTCCTAGTTTCTAAATTTCTCTTTGTTTCGTTTTAAGGGGGCAAAACTCGTCAACTAAAGACGCGAAATTCGTATCATTTGAAGATATGCCGAATAATGTTCGAAATCTAGTCTAAAATAAATGAGATCAAACACATGAAGGGACCGCCAGCATCAATATTATATACCCTATTTTAATTTACATTCCATTTTAGTAACGAAGGTCAGTTACATTAATGCGACAAGAATGACTTATTTATGACCACGTCTCTCATATGGAAATAGAAATATTTCCTTTCTGGAAGATAAAACGTGAGAGAAATATTTAAATTTCGGACATGTCCAAAAGAACAGATACATTCCTCATATAGTCAAGGCTAAACGGCCGTAGACCTTCTGTGCGGATGCACACGCATTGCCCGAACACTTACGGCAATCGGTAAGATTGTGATGCCGCGAGTAATGAGTATAATGGGCAGGGGCACTACGAATGTAGTGTGTGGAAATTATGTTGGGAATGTGGGTCTCACGGGGAGCGTGCAAGGGATTAATCCCAGCAATCGCACTATCCTTTGTGCCCTCAGTGGCTCAGATGGGTAGAGCGTCTGCCATATAAAGAGGAGATCCCGGGTTAGAGTCTCGATCGGGGACATGTCCGAAAGAACAGATACCATCTTCATACACTGTGTGAATGTCCTCACCGTCGGAAAGTCTGTCATGGCTGCGTATTAGCTCCTCGACTGCCTGGACATTGTCGCCTGTGGTCTATGTCGATGTTCTTTCTTCCCGGTGAACATCACGCATTCATGTGTGAGCTTGGTCAAATTGTAGGAACAAATTCAGTATGACTGACTTTGAGCCATTGTACCACCAGAATGTGACGGTGAGACTGTGTACAGTTTAGACGTTTTGCCCACAAGAATCGCACTGTTTCGCTCACTTCGACACTGGAGTACGCTTCCACTAGTCGCGCCACTTCCACGCTATGTTGCACCGTAGCGGAGCTATGTCTAAAGGAAACCCAGGACACCTGCACTCTTTAGGAAATACGCCACACTTGGTGCACAGTGGTGGTCTCTGACGACGTATTTACTTTGTTTTTGAAGTCCCGTCGTCCACATATTCGGAAACTGAGTTCTAGCGGCACACTGTTAGCACGTTCACGAACGTCTAGAATTGTTATTCATGAGTAGAAAGTAGTGAGGAGTGGACCCTAAGGTTGGACGTCTAGATTTCGTGTTCTGTATCGTTTATCAATACTCTATCTTCCTTTTGTTTATCAATATAGCTTTTAGGTAAAACTTCATCAAATACTTCCACCATTTCATGCTGCAGATGAGTTTATTTTTATCAACAACCTGTTTTAGTGTGGTGCGCCACCAATCCTTCCGACTTGTCCTCTACTGTTCCCGTCGGAACGAACATCAGGGTTTCTAGGCGGCGCAGTGCCAACTGTGGAACCCGAGGTGGAGGGGGGGGTGGGAGGGGTGAGCGAGGGGGGAGGGGGAGCGGGGTCGGGGGTCGGCAGGTGACTGTCGAGTACGTTTCACGCTACTTTTTGTAGGAAATGACGCAGTCGTGACATAGTGGCACTGCGAAGGCGGCCACAAACGAGATTATCGATTTGTCGATAGCTATAGCGCCGAGCTGGCGTTTATGGACGTGTTAATGACAGGAGAATTTTACAGTTGTAGCGAGAACTGTTTATAGTAATGTATTTGTGGTTGCACAACGTGCGAAATATTTGTGACAAGCAAGAATACGAATTTTATTGATGCTGGTACCACACGCAGCAGTGTAAGGCTGTCCTTTTAGGTTCCTGCCTAACCACGCCCTCGGAATTCACCACATGTTCCGAAATAAAAACACAAATATTTCATTCATCCTTAGTTCTCTAATGAGACGGAAATGCTAAGTCAGAACAAATTTCTGTTACATTCATAATAAACTCCCAGACTGTATTAACAAAGCTAAGATGAAAAAAAAAATTGACATGTAGCGGAATGTGAATCTACGCTCTTTCGCTCCGTAAACCATGACCACATCAATTACGGTAAGGCATAATGACACACCTTTTATCACAAATCTTGTTATCGTAATGGTTCAAGTCTTGTGTCGTTGCTGCGTTATTAATCGACATTAACTGGCGTGTCTGTTATACATTTTCATTGGGGCATTACTTTGAAGCGGTATACTGGGGCACGCACTAAGTACAAAGTACATAAATAATCAAAATGCACACAGTTCATGCAGGGGTCATTCACATGCCTGCGGGAAAGCCGATACATCAAAGCTCGCTACCAACGTCGCGATATCAAAAAGTAGTGTGATGTGTACTCGACCCGAGGGACAGATATTTAAGGAATAGCATAGGCAGGGCAGTGGAGAATGGTCAGGACGGAGAAACGCGAGTGCGGTGTGGTAACTTGACTGTCTGCGGCTTACTGATATCGGCGGTAAGCCAATGGCAATGGCGGTAAGTGGCCGTGTGTGTTGTCAGCCTCCCGACCTGCCCTGTAGCGTCTGCTCTATATTAAACTACTGGGTAGGGATTCATAGGGAAGCCGTTACTGGAACGATTTCACTGCAGAATAAGGAATTGTGATGTCAAGTAGTTTCTTGGTTCAGCTTCGCCATTCTGTGGGCTTTTAGTTTTGTACACGTTATCCATTAAATGACAACAGCTGCACGTCCCTTCTGTTCAATTCGCCCACATTCTATACTGACGACTACCACCGATATTATATAGTTTACTATTATTACTATTACTATTATTATTACTATTATTGTTCTTGTTATTGGCAGAATACCTGCCGCCATTGTCAGTCCCGTTGGTATTCAGCTACAGCTTTGGAAAAACAATTAGCTTATTTGTATTTTGATTAACCTCACTGTGGTACTGGTTGAAGAAATGTTCTTTGTATTATTATCTGTCGTCTACCATGCAAGATAATATCAGATTGTTTGTTTCACACCCATCCGCTTTTGTTTTTGTGTTGCAAGACGTCTAATGAATCCTACTAAGTCGTTGCTGTCCAATTAGCATGATGTACTGAGCTCAACAATTACAGCTCTTATTACCACGTAACTGGCCCGTAGTCAGAAGATATGATAAAATTGTTGCGTGATTGTTCCTGAGCCTTAGCACTGCTGTCTATGTCAAACTTAAGCAAATTTAATAAACAATAATGATAATAATAATAATAATAATAAAAATAATAATAATGATAATAATAAGTTTAGCACACTGAACTATCAACTCACTTAAAATGATTGCTGTACAAAATTTATGGCAAAGATCACAATTTTTAAGTTCCATTTATCAAATAATTTTAGAACTATTGGAAGTCACGCCTTGGCCACTTGATCTCATAAATGGTCTTAGATATCAGTAAAGCTGCCTTAGAACATGAGACTGGACCTTTAATAATTCAGAATATTCTATATTTAATGTCATATGTGGTTGCTTTTAAATTTGCCCGTGCCCCGTAATTAAAAGCTATTCAGCTGAAAAGCCGGTTAATTGAAAGCTAGCGAATTTTTAAACGGTTGTTAGAATAATAATTTGGGCCGTGAATATCTTATATCAGGCAAAAACTGTAACTTGTCATCTGTGAATATGTGTAGTTGTGTATTGGTTTCGATTATTAGAATAACATTTTGAGATGTGTTTTCTTATTATTGATCGTTTTGTTTTCTAGTCTTAAGATTTATGTCCTAGATCCTTCGTACTTTATTGCTTGGTGAAAGTTTCCAGTACTTTCTATTTGGTATATCCAAAGGGGCTTCGTCTGAAAGATCAAGCGTCTTCATTATTAAAAAAATTTTGGGCGGTCTCCATTTCGACCACATACTCTTTTGCAGAAGACAAGTAATTTTAATTTAAAGCTATTCTGGAACCATCCTCATGCATACAGCTATGAGAGTAATTCAGTAAAACTTTAGATAAATACACCGAAGAGCCAAAGAAACTGGCACACCTGCCCAATATCGTGTAGAGCCCCCGCGAGCACGCAGAAGAGGCGCAAAACGACATTGCGTGAACTCATGTCTGAAGTAGTGCTGGACGGAATTGGCACCATAAATCCTGCAGGGCTGTCCATAAATCCGTAAGAGTACGAGGGGGTGGAGATCTCTTCTGAACAGCGCGCTGCAAGGCATCCCAGATATGCTCAGTAATGTTCATGTCTGGTGAGTTTGGTGGTCAACGGGAGTGTTTAAACTCAGAAGAATGTTCCTTTAGCCACTCTGTAGCAATTCTGGACGTGTGGGGCGTCGCATTGTCCTGCTGGAATTGCCAAGTCCGTCAGAATGCACAATGGGTGGATGCAGGAGATCAGACAAGATGCTTACGTATGTGTCAGCTGTCAGAGTATTATCTAGATGCGACAGGGGTCCGATATCATTCAAACTGCACACGCCCCAGTGGATTACCGAGCCTCCACCAGCTTGGACAGTCCACTGCTGACATCTAGGACCCCTGGATTCATGAGGTTGTCTCCGTGTCGATACACGTTCATTCACTCGATACCATTTGAAATGAGACTCGTCGGACCAGGCAACAAGCTTCCAGTCATCAATAGTCCACTGTCAGTCTTGACGGGCCCAGGAGATGCGTAAAGCTTTGTGTAGTGCAGTCATCAGGGGTACACGAGGGGCCTTCGGCTCCGAAAGCCCACATCGATTATGCTTCCTTGAATGGTTGCGCACGCTGTCACTTGTAGATGGCCCAGCATTCAAATCTGCAGCAATTTGCGGCACGGTTGCACTTCCGTCACGTTGAACGATTCTCTTCACTCGTGGTTGGTCCGTTCTTGGAGAATCTTTATCCGACCGCAGCGATGACGGAGATATGATGTTTTACCGGTTTCCTGATATTCACGATACACTCGTGAAATGGTCGTGCGGGAAAATCCCCACTTCATCGGTACCTCGGAGATGATATGTCCCATCGCTCATGCGCCGACTATAACCCCAAGTTAAAGCTCACTTAAATCTCCCATTTTGGCAGCAGTAACCTGCCTAACAACTGCACCAGACACTTGATGTCTTACGTAGGCGTAACCGACAGCAGCGCCGTATTCTGCCTGTTTACGTGTCTCTGTATTTGAATGCGCATACCTCTATACCAGTTTCTTTGGAGCTTCCATGTATATTTAGTGGTGAATATTTCGTAAGTGAGTGTTTTTGCAGATGTAATGATCTAATGTTCTTCACTGAGTTAGAATTGCATTTAAGAAAGGTTGGTTTTCGCTTTTTCTTTAATTATATGATTTGCGACTGTTTCCGTGTTAGACACTGGATTGGAGAAAATGTTGACTGAAAAATATTTGATGGATTTTTTGTAATTTTCAGTGGGTTCATCTCAAAACCAATTCCCAAACCACTCCCTGCAGTTTCAGTTTGAGTCATCCCAGTATTCTTATTTTCCATTCTGTGTTCTGATTTCTCCTCTTTTTTTTCGTTAATCAATGTTCACTTTATATACTGTAAGTAGAAGTTCAGAACAGTTATATCCGAAAACTAACTGGTGAACTTTCACAGGAGGTAGTGGGTATTGAGAACCAATCCTCTTCAACTCCTATGAAGAAGATTGAGTCATTCTGGCCTTGAATTTATGCATTCCTAGACGACAGGAAGCTGTTTTGAATGCCAACGATTTTAATACAACGTATGATCATGTTTTTTGGTGTTTCCGTACTTTTGTCCACCCCTGTACCTTGTTTCTGTCCATATTCAGAGACTCGAAGTCTACCGGTGTTTGTCTTCGGTACTTAAGAAGAGAATAACAGAACGTTGGTCCTGTTTGAACGCATACGGCTATGATGTCGTCATAGTTAACGTTTTTGCATTTACCGCACGCACGTCGGGATGACACGAATGCCACACTTATCCCTAGCCTATGTGATGGAGCTTATATACCGGCATCGGAGTCGCGCTATGTTGCATGTACGTTGCAGCAACGACCTCAGTCGGAACACTTTGGGTTGCCCCTCATAGTTTCAACATGAATTTCTCTATTGCAACACACTGATATTTCAGTCGTATATTTGTTCCTAGATTTATGACCATTTTACGTTGCGACATGTCTATGAGAGCAGATTGGCCACCGGCACTATGTTTCGGGGCTGTGTTCACATGTTATGCGCGTTGTCTTACACTACGCTGCTATGACTGATGACCGATTGAAACGCGTGGTTTTTGAGCCATGACTGTTTTTTAATATGAAATGGAACACGTTATCACATTAGGAAAAAAAACATCAATTTCCCGGAATAATTCTTGTAACATCGGGAAAATACTACAGCACATAAAAAATGAATGCAAATGGAGTGACAAAATATATTAAATTCTGTTACAATACGATTATGCTAACTGATCCACCACTCGCAAACAAAATTACAATAGGAGAACAGGAAATCAAAATTGTTGATAAATTTAAATATTTAGGAGAAATAATAACATACAATCTAAATGAGCAGCTATAATGGAAGAACAGAATAAAAAACTTAAGTACGCAAATTACATTACCAAAACTACATACAACCAAAAAAACTATCTTTAGATGCAAAATTAAAACACTATAAAACAGTTACACAACCAGAAATAACGTATGCAGCTGAAACTATCTTCAAAACAACTAATACAGCAGAAATTGACAGAATACTAAAAATAGAAAGAAGAATAATTAGGACATGTATAAATAAACAGTATAAAATAAATGGACATTTGAGAATAGCATCAAATGAAATAGTATATAAGAAAATAGAACCAGTCATGACCACGATCAGGAAGAAACGCATCTCATTCTTTGGACATCTGATGAGAACTCCAGAAAACAGAATTAGTAAAACATAATACAAAAATTGTGGAATAGAAAGAGCGACATGAAATGGATCACAAAAATTAAGGAAGATATAAAAGAACTCCAAATTACAGCAGATGCCCTAAAAACCAAGATAGAGAAAACCAGAATACTGCAAGACCCGCAAACCAGACTACAAATGAAAATCAATAAAAGGAATACAGGAAGAGTGGTATCAGATGAAGAAAGAAAGAAAATATCTGAAAGAATGAGGAAATATTGGCCAGACAGAAGAGCAAAACACCTTTCATATAAGAATAGACTCTAATAATTATATTACGTAAATATGATATTAGGTTATTGTTGAGCTAAATTGTATCCCTGTGTAACAACTTGTTTACAACTTTGTATTTTTGACTATAGTGGTCCGATGAAGGCCATAAAATAAATAATAAAATAATAATAAAACAATACGAAAGTCAGACAAATGTATCGAGGTGCGACACTCTATAGAAACCCACAGTTAAATTGTTGATATTTAATCACTCAGTGCCTCAGTTATCTAACCATAACGAATCCTTGGACATCTTGTGTCATCTTCTTTAACTGATTGTTACGTTACATCAAATGACCTGCGATATTTTGTCATCCGTTCACTTAATTCTATCCACGATAACCACCAGTTGAATCAGCTTTTACGTTCCTTTTTCAAGATTTCTATGTTCCGTACCAAGTTCAGCCTTCTGACATTCCACGTTCCAACTCGAAAATGCTACCCTTTCTTTGCTTTTTCAATGTTTTTTCACGGTCGCCTCTGCCTTGACAATCCTCTTTTTGGAGGTCCGAAATGCACACCAGTCCTCAATATTTTGCAAATCGAGAGAACATTACAGTAATTCGCCCAATTACAAGCCATATATGCTGTGGATGCACATTATATGCCTTTAAACGTGTAGATTCCAGAGCATTCTGGCTCCTCATGCTGTCGCTTGCTGTTCAGCGTTTCGCCCTTTCACTAATTTTGTACCTGCAGGCAAGAGGATGTTTTGAATCTCTACGCGCTCTTCACAGTATCTTGGACGAAGCATCTGGAAAAACGAAGTTAACTGCCTATAGCAGAAGTGGGTCACCGCTATGACTGACCTTTATATTCGGGATTTAGAAGTGGTTGGTTGCGATACGCATGGACCAGCACTTATGGATCAGTGGTGAAAGACTATACTAGTAGACCATGGCTACATTTTGAAAACCGCTATAGAGAGTTGTCATACATTAGCTTTCACCACCAACAATTTACCCCACGTTTCACCTGCAGAGGGGAGATGGAGGTGCAACTGTAAAGGAAGGGAAGAGGACACAGGGAAGGGTCCCCTGTCAGTAGGCACAGTGACGTAGCTGTCCTATAAAAGGTTAACGACCGCTGCCCCGCCCACAACAGGCAGCTCTTTTCAACAGCAATCAGCGAGAAGTGTCCTCCCGCTCCCTATCTGGGCTGCGGCCCCGAATTATTCACGCCGTGACCCAACTAAGCCGCTGCGGATCGAAAGCTTCATTCATTCTGCACAGCAAGAGCGTCCGTTGACAACTGTGTGACAGTTCGCTTCCGTTCGCCTCTGGACTACAAAAGTCAAGCTGTTAAGCGCATTTACGTTAAAATCCCTGGAGAGGTAGGGAGATGGAGCAGAGCGGAGGAGCAATAAAGCGAAGTAGTGCTATGGGGAGTAGTTTCAATCACAAACTGCTTGTCACTGCTTCACATCCTGAGCACGAAAGCGATCAGATGCGGTGCGGGTTCACTCATCCAAAAGAACAATAGCAGTTACGCATAGTGTGTCGTCGGCATATAACTGATTGTACCAATGCTGCTTACTTTCAAGTGCTTCTCACAGCTTCAGACAATGCTCAGTGATGTCCTCATTGTTAATCAGAACGTACAAAAAAGTAGATGGAAGTTTTTAGTTCTTAAAACCGTAAACTCCTTTTTCTTTTTTACACTCAGTCTTCTAACTGGTTTGATGCTGATCGCCACGAATTTCTCTCCTGTGCCAACCTTCTCACCTCAGAGTAGCACTTACAAGCTACGTCCTAAATTATTTGCTGGATGTTCTTTAGTCTATGTCGTCATTTACTATTTTTACCCTTTACAGCACCCTCTGGTACCATGGAAGTTATTCCCTAACGTCTTAACAGGTGTCCTATTATCCTGCCACTTCTTGTTGTCATTGTTTTCATATATATTCGTTTTCCCGCTGATTCTTCGGAGAACCTCCTCACTTCTTACCTTATGAGCCCACCCAATTTTCAACATTCGTCTGTAGTGGCACATCTCAAATGCTTCGATTCTCTTGTGTCCCGATGTTCCCACAGTTCATGTTTCACTACCATACAGTTCTGTACTACACGTATATTCACAGAAACTTCTTCGTCAGATTAAGGCCTATGTTTGATGCTAGTAGATATGTGTTGGCCATGAATGCCCTTCTTGCCAGTGATAGTCTGCTTTTTATGTCCCCCGTGCTCCGTCCATCACGGATTATTTTGCTGCTTATGTAGCAGAATTCGTTATCTATTTCGTGATAACCAAGATATGTTAAATTTATCGCTATTCTCGTTTCTGCTACTTCATTACTTTCACCTTTTTTCGATTTACTCTCAAGCGGTATCCTGTACTGATTAGACTGTTCCATCCAGTCAATAGCTCCTGTAATTCTTCATTTTAACTAAGATTAGCAACATCATCAGCGATCTCCTTTCACCTTGAACCGTTCTTCTATTTCCGTTATTGCTTCTCCGACGTCTAGGTCGAACAGCAGGAGCAAAAGACCACATCCGCGTTTACACCATTTTTGATCCGGGCGCTTCGTTCTTGCTTTTCGATTCCTATTGTTCCCGCTTGGTTCTTGTGCATGGCCTGTTAAATGTCATTCCCTTTGGCTCACTCGGATTCCGAACAGCCGGCCGTTGTGGCCAAGCGGTTCTATGCGCTTCAGTCTGGAACCGTGGGACCGCTACGGTCGCAGGTTCGAATCCTACCTCGGGCATCCATGCCCGATGCAGGATTCGAACCTGCGACCGTAGCGATCGCGCGGTTGCACATCCATGCCCGATGCAGGATTAGAACCTGCGACCGTAGCGGTCGCGTGGTTCCAGACTGAAGCGCCTAGAACCGTTCGGCCACAACGGCCGGATGAAAGCGGGTATGGAAAAGCTCCAAACTGAGGAGGGTTACCAATCTGAGTGTCGCCCCCATATGGCCCGACAACAAGGACTGAAGATCTGGGGTGCCATTCCATTTCATAGTAGGACTCCTTTGGTTGCCGTCAGCGACATTCTTGAAGTACAGCGGTACTTGAACGATATTCTACGCCATTTTTTGTTCCGCTTGATGGAAAGCCGTCCAGGGCTATCATTTCAGTAAGTTAATCCACGTCCGAAAAAGGCGAGAGTCTCTACCGCTGCTTGTCGTCCTTGTAACCATTGCCAGCAAGGTCGCCAGATCTCAGTTGAGTGAAGCATTATCATCAGGGCCCTCCAAGAATCTCGAGATTTTGACGATCTAACGCTCCAGTTGGACAGAATTTGGCAAGATATGTCTCAGGAGGACATTCAACAACTCTGTCAGTCCATGCCAAGCCGAATAACTGACCGTATTTTGCCCAGAGGTGGCCCGGACCAATGCGCTAATTACTCTTTTCAATTTGTGAAACTCTCTCTTGAATAAATCATCAGTTTTGTTCTGGAAATGTAAACATTATATAATCTGCACATGTACATCACATCTACCGATTTCCATTCCATTCGGACAAATCCTTCGCGGTGCATCGTCCATTTAAAAAAAAAAAAAATACGGTTATGCTCATGATCTCTGAAATTTCGCCGGTGTAGTTTTGGTTCATCACTTCCACCGGAAGATTGTAATGACTTTGCTCATTATTATTTCTTGTATTTGCTTCATTGGGCTCATACTACCATCGACACATCCGTCTGCCAATATTGCGTAGAAGTGTGCTCTATATAAAGTATAAAAAACGTAGTTATGAATATTTTGACTCGTAGTAAGCAGCACAAAAACACAGTATCCCTTTGCTTCCAGGGAAAATGCGGTTGTTAAAGAGAAATACATTATGAAGGTAGTATCTGTAACCGAGAGACATGATTCCATTGACGACCGTGCAGCTTCTCTAGAATGAAATAGTTGTTAAATCGACACCCTAGCTGCAAACAGGCGTTGCTATACATCATTGGCGACATGTTGAAAATGTGTGCCCCGACCGGGACTCGGACACGGGATCTCCTGCTTACATGGCAGACCTTCTATCCATCTGGGCCACCGAGGGCACAGAGGATGCTGCGCCTGCAGGGACTTATCCCTTGCATGCTCCCAGTGAGCTATATTAAACTGAACAGAAGCAATTATGAGAGATGTGAGAAGTTCCAATACCGGGGAGTGGTGGTTATGGAGGATAGCAGAATAAGAAAAGAAATAAAAATCTAGGATTGCTGCAGGAATTAGAGCTTACTGGTCCCTGATCAAGATCATTCAGTCACGTAGCCTGAGCAGAAAATCGAGGGTGACTGTCTATGGAACACTCGTAAGACCGGAGGTTATGTATGGTTCAGAAACGTGGACAATGACTGTAGCAGAAGAACAGCTCCTGAGAAGATGGGAGATGAAAATATTAAGAAAAATTTCTGGAGCCGTGTATGAGGCGGGGCAGTGGAGTATAAGGAGAAACAAGGAATTGGAAGAGCTGCATATAAATCCTGACTTGGTGACTGAAATTAAGTGTCCCAGATTGAGATTGCTGAACGGGGGATCGGGCTGTCAAAATGGTTTACACCGGAAATCCAGGTGGCAAAAGGAGCAAAGGGAGACCCCGGAAACGATAGCTGGAGGATGTGGAAAATGATTTGCAAAAGATTGGAGTCAGAAGATGGACGAAACGAGCTGATAATCGTCAATATTTGGCTGTGATTATCAGAGAGGCCAAGGTCCTACATGGTCTGTGTCGCCTAGGACTCAGTAAGTAAGTAAGTAAGAAAAGAGATGCCTTCGAGAATGCGTTGAAATGACTGATCTTGGGCGCGTCCATTCTATCTTTATTTGCTGGATTACCGTTCGGAAAACATTGACTACAACAGACAATGAGAAACATCGAGTTAATTTTCTTGAAGAAATTAGGTTAAGTGCTTCCAACTTTAGGCCCTAGCAATCTTTCCTCATGGCGGCGACGCACTGGCCTATGGAAACCAATAAAGGCAGTACTTTATAGCCATTAAAAGGAGATTTCGATGGAACAGCTAGGTATCCTCCTTGAGTATTGCAGTAACAAACGTAATGAAATATGATAACTGTAACTAAATACAAACAATGTTGGCTTTAGCATGTTCGGAGAATTGGACGTTCCATGCTCCTACGGCAAATTGCAAACTACATAGCCCAGAGGAAAGAGATCAGTGAGTCGGCCGTATAAGAGGAGGAAGGAGGCCGTAAAGATTACACGGTCTGTTACCTGGAAAGATAATACTGATGGTAATATTGACTGTTGTGTTGTACGGTGAGTTATAGACGCCATTTGCAAAGACACAGTTAAGTCATGAAATTAACATAGATGTGTGGGAATTCCAGCCGGGAATGTTCACAGGAAGACGTAGAACGCCATTAAATGTTATTAACATACACTTTATTGCTAAACATGGATGTGCAAAAAAACTTGTGGATACGGCACAGTTCTAAACAACGCACTAAAATAGTCGAAGATATTCTCTCTGTGAGAGGATAAACTCACTACTTAAGAGTCTTTTTATCTAGAATTTTACATCAGATGTGATCAGGTCCACACACGTTTGAACACACGCTTTCAAAATGTAAAGACATGGCTCCGGCTCGTTTATTTGTTAGCTTCGTTAGATAATTAAGTCTGAGGTGTTTTGAGGTGGCACCAAAGTTTTGTAAATGCAAAAAACAAAACCATCCGTTGGCAGTGTATGTATAAACATTCTCATTTTGATTCTGAGAAAAATATCGTTCGTCATAAGCATAATCATGATGTAAACAAGTACACACGTGACGATTAGCCGTCAGCGGCAGCACTCATGTACTGCAGTCATTACGCTCTTTAAAGTGGGTGCTACTTATGTGCTAGATATCTTAATGCTGCATTGCGATAAATAAATCTTTAAGATATTCTCAGCTGTTGACAGCCATGAACGTTTCTCTTGTTCATACCTGCTATGTAGTTTTTATTTGAAATAATCGTGAAGTTACAGCCTGTGTAAACGCTAGTTGTACTCCGATGATCGCCCTGTCATTTAAAACATACTGTGAAAATGGCTGACGCTCCTCCCGCTCTTTTGTGAAACACTTTATAGCGAAGCGTCGCTTAAATCGCTAGCGTTGTAGAATGGTAACAGGGTAAACTGTGAGTCGTTGGTTCCAACGTGACTATGGTATTTCTTTTCTTTTGTTCATTTCCAATATCTACATCATTTTAATATAAAATTCATCAAATACTTGCTAATTAACATATGTAATTACCATTTATTTAAAAAGCGCGTCTTCTTGTTTTTAATTACACGTCGCTCGCAAAATTCCAGTTTTCGTTTCAAATATAAGTTCTTAAATATCAATATTTTGTAAAATATTGTGAAAATAAAAAAAACACTAATTAAATTTTTGGGACAAAATGCTTTTTATGTGGACTACGTCCATCGTTTTACACAGCAAATTTTGTCTCACACGAGTGAGAATGATAAGCGTCATAGAAACATGAATAACAGTAATTTTCTCCGCATTGAGGACATCTTACAAATTCTGCTTTTCTATATGAATACCGTACTGCAGTGCCTGTGTCGTTCAGAAGTACGTGCATACAAGTCTGGAGGAACACGCACCGAGGCGTACAGCTGTTATGGAATGCATATTCCCAGTTGCGATTATTGACGAACATCAGCTCTATAACGGAATGACGACAGTGAAAATTTTTGTCGCACCGGGATTCGGTCCCAGATTTCCAGCTTATTGCGAGCGGACGCCTTACAATCAGGCTATCCGAACACGACTCACGGCCAGAGGCAAACTTACACACTTTGTCAGCCATGTGTATACAAACCTCCTCTGTGGAGTACCTGTCGCTAAAGACGGACTGGAAGACTGTTTGATCCAGTGAGAGTCTACCTATTTTTCCGAAGGATGTGGCCTGCTCGTGGTGTCAAGTCCTTCGTAACCTTATCACCACCAACGTGCGATTTTTCCAGTTGGCCTTTGTGAGAAAGACTGATACATCATTATGTATTTTCCCGTATGGATAAGACATTTTAACTGAGTCACCTGCCCGGTGAAGGCAGGTAACACGATACTGTAGTGCCTTATGGCATGCATATGAAGGAACTATGTACTTCTAAATAACATATGCACTCTAGTATCATATTTACACACCGGGAAAGCGACTTTCAATAAAAATGTCTCCCTGTACGGAAATATACCTAATGAATGTACGATTGCAGGTTGTAGACACATGATTGACGACACATAGAAGTTTGGGTCTGAGTAACGCTCAGCCGGCCGCGGTGGCTGTGCGGTTCTGGCGCTGCAGTCCGCAACCGCGGGACTGCTACGGTCGCAGGTTCAAATCCTGTCTTGGGCATGGGTGTGGGTGTTGTCTTTAGGTTAGTTAGGTTTAAGTAGTTCTAAGTTCTAGGGGACTTATGACCTAAAATGTTGAGTGCCATAGTGCTAAGGGCCATTTTTTTTTAGTAACGCTCAGATAGCATAATGGTATTTCCAAATTGCGTTTCGTCTGTGGAGTACCTGTCGCTAAAGACGGACTGGAAGACTGTTTGATCCAGTGAGAGTCTACCTATTTTTCCGAAGGATGTGGCCTGCTCGTGGTGTCAAGTCCTTCGTAACCTTATCACCACCAACGTTCGATTTTTCCAGTTGGCCCTTGTGAGAAAGACCGATACAGTCATTGCCACGAAACGGATACATTGTCGTCAGTTCGTCTCCTGCGGCCACAGAGAATGGAATTGTCTCCGACGCCAATTCGCCTATCTTGTCAGAACAATGGAAGCGGCAATCTCCGTTGAGATTCTCCTGCTTCCCGATGAAACCTTCTTTCCCAGAACGAAGAACACTACGATAATGTGGCGCGTAGGGTTTTGTCTTCATTACGTGGCGGGGAGGGGCTTTGACCCGGATCCTTGTGCCTTTGATCAGTGTATCGCTACTGCCTATTGGACATGGTAAAGGATGCCACGTTATCGGGGAGTGTTTGCGAAATTATTATGTCTCGTTGTCTCGAAAGAAAAACAGCCCATCGAGAGCTGTTTTCTCAGGATGGGGCAGGATAAGGTTACGATTGTGGATGGGGCCGTAATCAGTTACTTTCGATTGCACAACAGATACCTAAACTTTATTTAAAGAAATAAAAATTTTAAAACAATCTCTTAAAAAAACACAATTGAATGTATGACGGCTGAAGGCCTTATCTCAGGGAAAAATAATCCACAATTTTGGGGCCGAAGGCCACCAACAATAACTTCAAACAACAAACGGCTGAAGGCCTGAATTAGAAGTCAGAAGAACAATTCCTAATAGCACTTTTAAAATAAATACCTTGCTTTTAAAACAAGTTTGTTTAAACAAACTTACTGTAACACGGCAGAAGGCCTTATCGCGAATGAAGTGAAATTATTGTTCGGCTGAAGGCCACACCAACAATAATTAGAAAATTACAAATATCCTTAAAACAAACATCACAATCTAAGGAATCAGGCCAAGCAGTTCTCAGCAAGTGTTCCAAGGGTCGGCCTGGGGAGGTAACTCAAACGTAAGGTAAGGTGAGACAGGCAGCCAAGAGTTGTACTCACGTAACAGGATGGCAACTCAAAGTAGGGGCAGCTTAAGTGCTAATCGACCGACTAACCAAACCGCCTAACATCCTATCACCGGTACAACGATGGGATATTTTTAGGCAAGGGTGAAGAGACAGACAGCACTACGTCTTCGGAAAACACCAAAGGACGAACCAAAACACTAGAACCACGATAGACCTCCAAAAAAAAAAAAAATAAAAGGCACAGTACAAGATGCTGTCGAACTACACTCCGTGTTGGACAGCATCAACACGGCGAGGAAAGGTGCACTGCCGAAAAAGTGCGCTAACCTCCAGGGCAGGTAACTGGGGCGTTAGCGGCCACAAGGAAGAAAATACCTCTGGTAGCACTTCACTAATAAAAATAATACTAAATTCAATGATGAATAACGAATAGAGAAAGACGGCTGTAATATTTGACTTCTTCGAATCACTTTACTCGTTGCCGCCAGGCTCAGCGGCCCTGAAAGCAACAACCCACCGACCAAAGGCGAAATCTCAGAATAGTCGACGTTGCATTAGCAGTTAACTCTTCACTCAGCTTAAACGTCCAGGGTACGGTGTGCAACGATGTCGTTGCAGGTAATACTTTCATGCCGATGTGCTCTTTTGACCATTTATTATTGTATATATACTTGCTTTTATGTATATGTAAATTTATATGCACACGTTGTATTATGAACTGATTTGTTTATTTTGCTGTATAATCAGTTATGGATATTATGTAAATATCGCTGAGTAACCGATGAGGGAATGTTAGGCAAACGTTAGGTTTTTGTCAACGAATAAGTATCGTGGGAGTAGCAGCGTATCTGGACGCGGGGGGATGTTACGTCAGAGAGCGCGCTTCACAGAGAGGACTCTGGTGTGAGAGTTGGTGAAGTGCGAACGCATGGATGGCTTGCACTGTACTGCAAGAGTGATTGTTTAGCGGCACGTGGCAAGTGATGAGCGTGGGTGATGGAAATATTGGCTGCAGCAACATCAAGAACCCGCCAAGCCAGTATCATTGCCAATAACTCCCGTGCTCGCTAATTATCGTGGGAAGGAGTCAGCAGCAGTATCGTCGTTAGCAACTTCATCACGGCGAGAATGAACTGAAGTAAGATTGCTGCATCACAGCTTATTGTCAACTAGTTTTGTAACGGCGTTACTCAGCTTTGTGGTGTTTTGCGAGTGACTAATTACCATAGTTTAACCAAAACTGTTTACCAGTGATTCCCCTAAAATCATTCACCACGTAGGTTCCTGTCCTGTCATATTATTACAATAATCCAAGTACCGTTTATGAAAAATGAAAATTGCAGTGCCAGCTAATTTTGCTTATGAACTAAATGATTCAGTTAGATTAAAGATTCGAACTTAAAGCATTCAGTAATTTCAGTATGACTAACAGGCGATGTAATTGTTGCAAAAGTAAATAAACTAATCAAATTAAAATGATTCCTGGCACTATGAACAAGAGCACTAACTAGAAACAATGAGTGAGTGCAAATATCAGTGATTATTGTAATTTGTTGCTAGTAAAGTTCTGGGTCACATTTTGACTTGCAGTCGTGCTGAAGTATAATAATTACCTTTTGATTCAGTAATTATTAATTTCTACTTCCCTGTTCTAAAGTCAATAGAGTTTCCTTTAATTATATTTTGCCATTTTCCAAAATTCATATGAAAATAGTAGACGTTATTGTGAGGTAGCGCCATTGTCGCTTACAACAATAAGTAACCATTAATCTAGGTGTTATCTTGTATATTTTCAAAATTTCAGCTCTATTAGTTAATGAGCTTCCGAGTGCAAACTATTTTCTTTCTCGCTTTGTTACGTAAATGTTTCAATTGTTTTTGCTAACGTGCGTGCAGCCCTCTGTTGCCACGCGTGTTCGAGTAACTCTTCACATTGTCTGTTCGGCTTATTAATTCACGTACCGAACAGAAATTTTGCCCAATTGGGCTGGCGACCGTATTTCTTTTAGCTATAATTATTTCACTAACTCTTATTATTCTGTTCCGATCCACGTGGTACCCCTTCTCGTTGGCACAGTACGTGAATGATAGCACACCACCGGCAATGGAGGGTGAAGCTTTGACAATGCCAGCCACTCGTGCTGGCGAAACGTCAGAAAAATCAGTAGATGAACGTCGGCCGAAGAACCCGAGACAGACGCCAAAAGGCAGTTTGTCAACAAGTGGCCACGAAAGCCTTAACAATTTTGTGTAGCACAAACCTTTCGAACAACCATACTAAATTAGTAGGCGGAATAAGTTGTCCTAGAAGGCATCTTGTTGTTAACCTCCGCCTCATTTATCGACTGTATATTGAATCTTCGGAACGACAGCCTTTTTCAAAATTTTATTCCAATTGTTTAGGCACATGTTTACACGGTCATATGTTTCTAACATTGTCGATAGAAGGGAAGGGGGACGTTACATGCTCTCGCAGCTACCCCTCCTCGATCCGGCAGTGGCAGCACACCGCCAGCGGCCCCAGCTCGCCCTTGCGCTGCACGGACCTGCTCGCTACTGCGTCCCCAACCGACCTGATGTCCGGTCGCCACAGCCCCTCACCAAATCCAGTACGCTGACAGGTTTAAAATAACTGCTCATTCTAAACCACAAGACACACACACACACACACACACACACACACACACACACGCACGCACGAATCTGGGAAAACAATTCCACCAACAACTCACAATACTAAAAACAGTCACTGTGGAACAACACCGACGAATTATAAGTCGGCTCAAACACAGAGAATCCAGAAGCGGCCAGAAGACCAAATGCACGTCGTTCGCTGCGACGACCGACCGAACGACCAACCAACGGTCGTCCCCACTCAAGACAGGCACGGGAAAGATCACAGTATAATTCGTCCACTGACTACTTATTGCCATGATGTCACTTCGACGGGCGGACACACACACAGGCGAAATTTGCACTACTCGAATCTCACGGTCCAATCAACTAAACTCGCTGAATCTGGTCCTTGACGTGGTCGTGCACTCTCGCGACCACATCCTTCCGTCAGACAGTGCATGCGCGTCGCCAGCGGCCGGGCGAGTATTGGCTGTTCGGACCTCACTGCTGGTCCGTCCTATTTCCATTAGCTCGACACACGACGACCCGGAAATACTAGACGCCTCCCCAAAGATGGTACCACAGTAAGCGCTATCGACAAGCGCTGCTGCTGCTGCCACTCACGGACAGACAAGGTGAGCAAACGTAGTGGCGCCAGTGAACACACTAAGAAAATGAGACACCACTATGGCAATTACAAAATGCCAAGCTATGAACGGCATCAACGCGAGCCGAACACGGCTCACCAACAGTTGCACTAAATTATGTTTATTTTAAACCTTGGCCATGGTTTCTGATATAATAATATAGCCTTCTGCAGAAGTCCTAAAAATGATCAAAATAACATCTAGGCCAGTGATACAATCTACACATAAACTTCAAAATTAGGTAAGTGATAACATATTACTTACATACACACTAATAAATCAAAAGTGTCTTAGCCCAGCGGCTGCGTCAAGACTAATAAAATAACTTCAACAGACGTAAGCCTGTTTCGAACATAAGTAAAACTACATATGGCACCGTATGTCCTCCGCCACTACCACGGCTATACGGGGTGCACGGTTGTCAACTGCGCTGCACCCCGCGCACCATAAGTGGCGCTGACCACAGTGAGATATGTCGCAACGTTTATGAGGCAACTAGTCAATTTGTACGACAATAAATTAATAACAAGCCTACATGTGCAAATGACGGGCCATATATTATTAATACGAATGTCCAACAGATGAAATGCTGTTGCATACGATTATTGGAGTGGTAGAATATTAACAGTTTCATAAAACAAAGTTTGTCTTATCACTATTTGATGCATGATTCAGAAACGAGACTCTCATATGCAAATATAACTTCAACTTACATTATATGCTCTAATAGCTTATAGGGCTAATTATACCAGCCGACCGTAGTCGTTGTACATAGCCACACTATACACGGTTATTACAAATGATTGAAGCGATTTCAGAGCTCTACAATAACTTTATTATTTGAGATATTTTCACAATGCTTTGCACACACATACAAAAACTCAAAAAGTTTTTTTAGGCATTGACAAATGTTCGATATGTGCCCCTTTAGTGATTCGGCAGACATCAAGCCGATAATCAAGTTCCTCCCACACTCGGCGCAGCATGTCCCCATCAATGAGTTCGAAAGCATCGTTGATGCGAGCTCGCAGTTCTGGCACGTTTCTTGGTAGAGGAGGTTTAAACACTGAATCTTTCACATAACCCCACAGAAAGAAATCACATGGGGTTAAGTCGGGAGAGCGTGGAGGCCATGACATGAATTGCTGATCATGATCTCCACCACGACCGATCCACCGGTTTTCCAATCTCCTGTTTAAGAAATGCCGAACATCGTGATGGAAGTGCGGTGGAGCACCATCCTGTTGAAAGATGAAGTCGGCGCTGTCGGTCTCCAGTTGTGGCATGAGCCAATTTTCCAGAATGTCCAGATACACATGTCCTGTAACGTTTTTTTTTCGCAGAAGAAAAAGGGGCCGTAAACTTTAAACCGTGAGATTGCACAAAACTCGTTAACTTTTGGTGAATTGCGAATTTGCTGCACGAATGCGTGAGGATTCTCTACCGCCCAGATTCGCACATTGTATCTGTTCACTTCACCAATAAGAAAAAATATTGCTTCATCACTGAAAACAAGTTTCGCACTAAACGCATCCTCTTCCATGAGCTGTTGCAACCGCGCCGAAAATTCAAAGCGTTTGACTATGTCGTCGCGTGTCAGGGCTTGTAGCAATTGTAAACGGTAAGGCTTCTGTTTTAGCCTTTTCCGTAAGATTTTCCAAACCGTCGGCTGTGGTACGTTTAGCTCCCTACTTGCTTTATTCGTCGAATTCCGCGGGCTACGCGTGAAACTTGCCCGCACGCGTTCAACCGTTTCTTCGCTCACTGCAGGCCGACCCGTTGATTTCCCCGTACAGAGGCATCCAGAAGCTTTAAACTGCGCATACCATCGCCGAATGGAGTTAGCAGTTGGTGGATCTTTGTTGAACTTCGTCCTGAAGTGTCGTTGCACTGTTACGACTGACTGATGTGAGTGCATTTCAAGCACGACATACGCTTTCTCGGCTCCTGTCGCCATTTTGTCTCACTGCGCTCTCGAGCGGTCTGGCGGCAGAAACCTGAAGTGCGGCTTCAGCCCAACAAAAGTTTATGAGTTTTTCTACGTATCTGTAGTGTGTCGTGACCATATGTCAATGAATGGAGCTACAGTGAATTTATGAAATCGCTTCAATCATTTGTAATAGCCCTGTATTATTATAGCAGAAACCATGGTCAAGGTTTAAAATAAACGTAACTTAGTGCAACTGTGGGCTGTTTTTTATTCGGAACAATATCGTAACGGTTGCTGTTGTCGCTGTCATGTTGAAAATAATGTTATATCTCGTCCTTAATCGTCAAGGAGTTGAATGACGTGTAGGATCCTTTCCTGTTCAATATTTCAATTATGTTATCTTGCTTTTGGTAAAACTGACAAAAAATTGTTGGGGTGGGTTTTAACCTGCAGAAGGTCGTGGGTTCCTTCCTCGTCAGGTACTTCAAGTTTTCTTAATTATGTATCGAAATGCCTTTGATCATTGTTTTTGTAGAAAAAATAAAAAAGACCGCATATTCAGTGATTGTATTGGCGATAAGATGTGCATCTTTCTACATATTTCTGGCCTGTTCCCTTTCGTATCGATAATTGTGGTCTAAGTAGAAAAAATGATGGACTAGTAGTAGAGCTTCTGACCAAGAACCTATAAAGGCACATTTGCATGCCGTGCGTGAGTTTCCTCGGAAACGCGAAATCTTAATTAAATAATTAATCTGTGACAAATAAATAAAGCCTATGGCACAGAACTGCAGCGCTGTGTCGCTGATAAAACAAAACACAATTACGATACTCTTATGTTTCATTAAGAAGGAGATGTCTTGTACAACAACTGGTGCGGGAAGCACGTATGTTTTATTGACTGGCACACCGCCATATTTGATGTTACATAAGAGCACTGCGAGTTGCAATCTTACTAGGCACTCGATTCTGTAAAGAATTTATGTTTATGAAAGCAAGTAGAATTATTTAACTGTAGGCTTATTCGTTGAATATATCTGATTTAACTAACTGTGTAAACTTTTTATGTTTGGTAGACAGTCACCTCTGTACGACGTAATGACATGGCTGGCAAATTATTCTAATATTGAGATTTAGATTTGAGTCCGCACCTACCGCAACAGTCTTTGGAAACGATTTAAATACGAAGTCCGATTATTTGAGTCTTATTTCACGGTCAACTACGAATAGCATTACATTTACGAAAAAGCCATTGTCAAGCGTCTGATACCGAATAATTAAACGTCCACGTTCCAGATAAGCAAATATTAATTACATCCAATCACTATCATACATACACATACAAAAAATTAATATTTATATATTTTATTTTATTTATTTTATATTGGCGACTGCGTGTCGGACTTGTTATTTTGTCATTTGTTACATTGTTCTCTTTGTTTCATGTGAAAAATCAACTTTCTGGACCTGGACGTGAATGTGTGAGAAATAACAAAAATCTGAAGATATTTTCCAATTCTAAACTTTTGCGGGAAGACGCAATGAAGCTTCCAGCAAAATAAGGTAAGACGCAGCATCTTTGCATTGGCAGGCTTGACCAGGCGCATAATTCACTGTATTAGCTCTTCAGTAGATTCTGTAGTATTTCTTTCGCGCGTAGCAGTTTTCAGTGATAAATTTCATTCTCAGTGCTTTTCCTTAAACAATAACTTCTGCAACAATACCAATAGACGAGTGTACAATATGGCCGACTTCTGTACGATACATTGTAACATGGCCAGCAGCCATTAAGAATAATGCGATATTCAGTTTACATTTTTAAATTAACAAACAGCCATTGTTGCTACGAGCGATTCATGTTCAACTGCATTTTATTTTAAAACCAGTGTCAAACTTTATTTTCTTGAAGCATACCATACGTGTGGCATGGTCATAACTAGAAAACAATACGCAAAGATGGAACAGCAAAGACATACTATTCACACGCAATCCGACTCGGACGAGGGACAAATGTTAGAAAATGACTTTACGACAGCAACCGGTAGTGACGATTCATCAAATATTGACGCAAGTGTTAGCGGAAATGTTGACAATAGGTCGTCCACCACAAAAATTTCATAGTCTCAGTCAGAGACCATGTTAATACATGACGTCACGTCTAATGACGCGGCGGGGGCAGAGACCTTGCAAACAGTAAACATTGCCAACATGTTACAAATGCTAATGAAACAAAACGCAGAAAATATGGCAACCTTAAGGATGCAGAACGCGGAAAACCTGGCAACCTTAAAGACACAAAATGACGAAATTAAATCTGACCTCATAGCAATCAAGGCATGTAATGACACTTTATGTAAACGTGTGGAACTTATTGACGCCACACTGACGAAACAGATGACTGAACTCAGTACGAAATTTTCCCAGCTTAATACGAGACAGGAAAAGACTACAAATGACGTAGCACTTTTACAGACACAAGTAAAAAACCTTAATGTCACGTGTGAAGCTCTTACTGAACAAATTCAAACGTATCCTTCAGTACATGACAACCTTGAAAAACGAATTACTGACGTGCAGAATAAATTTGGCGATGTTGAACAACAACTGACTGACAGATTACAATCTGATGCCACAGCTCATTTTCAAAAGATTAATAAAGAATTTCATGATTGGGTAGAGAGCAAAGATAAACATTTTGATAGATGCATACGTGAAAATTTACCAACAATTGTGCACGACTCCGTAGCGGAATACATCACTAATAGCAAACAGCTGATTAGTGACGCAGTACAATCCGTCACTGCACCAATGACACAATTCACGGATCAACCACAGTCTGAATGTAACGAAAATATCAGTCAAAATGTACAGTTCAGAAATCAATATACATACGAGTATGACGCACACATACCGCACACAACAAACACACCACGACAACAACACATACCACGTCGTGCAAACACAAACACAAGCTATTATCATGCTAAACCACAGCAACATTATCGTAATTACTCGCCATCTGAACATTACAGTAATTACAGTGGAACAAATCCATATCATAATGCAAAGGAAGAAGAAAGCTTAATAAAACACAGGCAATTTCAGACTTTTATCCCAGAAAAACGAACCATTCATCCGGTGATTTTTCTTAAATCTTTTAGTAACGCATTTCCACGCACTTGGAGTGACCGGAAAAAGATTTCATATATTGTCGGTTACATCCAAGGCGATGCAGCTGTCTGGGCATACAGTCAAGCTCACGTATGTACCACGTACAGTGAGTTTGAGCGTGCCTTTCTGAGCAAATTCTGGTCGCAATCCGTCCAGGAGCGACTCAGAAGACAAATTTTAGAACCTGAAACTTTTAACAGTGAAAATGGTAACTTACGCAGATATTTTGAAAAATACTTGAACATGGGACATTTTTTGGACGAACCAGTCGCAACACGTTATATACTCCGTGCGTTGAAGGCCAAATTGCCTTTCAACATTAAAGAAAAACTCTTACATATTCCGGATGACGATCCAGATTATTTTTTAACGGCTTTAGATTCGGTTGACATGTTACTAGAAGATCAGCGCTTCGCGCGGCAAAACAGCAGCCACAATGTTTATACTAGTGGTATGCAAAACATGCAGGCTTGCCAACTCAATTCTGGCGCGTCCACAGTTGGATACGCGGTACAGCAAAAACAGCAAACTCACATGCCGTCTCAATACGGAAATCAAAATCAACACGCGTATTGCAATACAAACAACAGTTACAACAGTAATAACACTTCATGCGGCAATCCATACAAAAGGCACCGCGGTAATAACAACAACGGTAACAACGGATACAGATGTAACAACAAAAACACAAACAGAAATAGAAATAATAATAACTACGAGCCAAGACAGCATCAAGGCTGGACTCGTAGCGATCAATACTTTCATTCAAACACTGCTTTACCACAGCAGCCACCAGGACAAAATTGGAGCATACCTTACGACCGACAGTTAAGTTATAATGCGCAACAGCAACGACAACCGCAAAAGTTTGGAGATCACAACAGGCAATATCCGAATGTGAATATAATAGATATGACACCTGATACACAACCTCAATCTGTGTCAGTACCTAATACAAATGCTAATCCAACAAACTAGAAACAGTCACTTCTATGCCCCGGGTCGTGGCTGAAGAATTCTTGGGGGGCGACTTCAATGTTAATCAGTTATTTGACACCACCATTGAACAACAAAATATTGATTTACCTAATAATTCTAAACAAAAACTACCTGTTTTATTTATAAGATATAACCACAATGAGAATATATCAAATGAACTTTTGCAAGACATACACAATGTTGTTCAAACACAAATGAAATTGTTTTAGCCCCTACTACTGGTGTAGTAGGTGGGATTCCAACTACTGTTATCTTAGATACAGGTGCAGCTGTGAGCGTTTTGTCTTTTAATTTCTATAAGAAGATGTGTGAATTGGAGCCTGTGCCTGAGTTTCCTGTCCAAAACTGTAAAATGACTACTGCTCTAGGTAATAAGTCATATAGGGTTACGAAGCAAGTTTTTGTAAACATTAAAATAGGTAATGGAACCGTACAATGACCATTCTCACCTTACTGTAGTCCTCTACTTGTTGTCAAAATATCAAATGGTAGCATTAGGCTAGTGTTAGACGCACGAGCAATTAATGAAATAATTTTGCCGGTTCACACAAAACCCGAAAATCTAGAAGAGCAATTACAAAAATTTGTAGATGCAAAATATTTTTCCACAATACATCTCGCTAATTCATTTTGGCAAGTAGGTATCACTCCTGATTCTCGGAAATATACTGCATTTATGTTCGGGGGGCGAACCTATCAGTTTTGTGTTCTACCCTTCGGATTGAATGTCAGTTCTGGGGTATTCATTACAGCCCTGGATACCGGGCTTGGCGATGATTTTGTTGAGACAGTCACACACTATGTAGATGATATACTGATAGCTACACAGTCTTGGAATGAACACGTTGACACACTTCAAAGAAATTTAGAAAAATTTGCACAAGCTGGAGTCACAGCCAATCTTAGAAAATCAAAATTTGGTTGCAGTGAGATAAAATATTTAGGACATATCATTAATTCACAGGGCATACGTCCTGATCCCAGTAAATTAGATGCTATCAGAAACTTTCCTAGCCCTCGAACTAAAAAGCAGTTAAAATCATTCCTTGGGCTATGTTCATTTTTCAGAGGTTTTTTACCACAACCACTTTTGAACAGTAAACATCTGCTAAATCTACTCAGAAAGAATCAAGTTTGGATCTGGTCGGAACAGTGCCAGAATGACTTTAATACAATTAAACATGCTTTAGTGAATGCAAACATATTGAGCCATCCAGATTTCAATTTAGATTTTTGTGTGACTTTGTGACGCTTCTCGTACTGGCTTGGGCTGTTGCTTATTTCAAGTTGTAAAGAATAAAGAAAAGGAAC
Organism: Schistocerca americana; assembly: GCF_021461395.2. NCBI lineage: Eukaryota > Metazoa > Arthropoda > Insecta > Orthoptera > Acrididae > Schistocerca > Schistocerca americana. The sequence continues at coordinate 329,001,292 of NC_060125.1, forward strand.
AGATAAGAATTATTGGGTTTGCAAGTCGTACTCTAACTGAATGTGAGCGTACATACTCCACTACTGAGTTAGAAACACTTTCCATAGTCTAGGCATTCAAGAAATTCAATTATTATTTATTTGGAAAACATACAGTAATTTATACCGGTCACCAGGCCCTGACATTTTTGTGAACTTGTAAACTTGTACATCCTAGACTATCACGATGGGCAGTTAGTCTTCAGAACTACTCTTTTGAAATTAAGTACATAAAAGGTAAGGACAACACCATTGCCGACGCTTTATCTAGACTTCCACAAGGTATGAATGAAACCAACAGTGACCTAGAAAATATAAATGACTACAGGACTCTCTTAATGCAAGACAAGCAGTATCACCAATATTATATTGATATGTGCAGAAACATGGCTAAATTACAAAAATCTGATCCTCACTGGTATAAGATAATAACATTACTGGTAGAAAAACACAATCATCCTTTGACTAAGTATTACAAGTTACACAATGATGTGTTATTTTATCGCCGACATTCAAATGCTACTAACTGGTGTGTATGCATTCCCAAAGAGTCTGAACGTAATTTGATTTGGCACACACACTTAGTTTGGGGTCATTATGGGACGAAAAAGTGTTTGGCAAGCTCAGCACATACTGTTACTTTAGCAATATGAGAAGAAAAATTTACAGGGAACTGAAAACATGTGTCATATGTCAAAAATCAAAACCTCAGAATTTATCCACAAAAACAGATTTCCATTCTACTTTACCGAGTAAACCCCTGGAAATTCTGTGTACTGACATCAGTGGACCGCATCCAGCAAGCTCTGGAGGCGTCAAATATATCTTAGCTTTTTACGATATATTTTCTAAACATGTAAAACTTTATGCTTTAAAATCCGCCACTGCAAATGCTATAATACGAAGATTCTCAAGTGATTACCTGACGCACGTGGGAAAACCTAAAGCAATTCTGTCAGGTAATGCAGCATACTACTCTGAGTACAAATGGAGAAATTTCTTGAAAGACAATAACATTAAAGGTATATTTATTTCAAGGTTTAGTCCACAATGTAACGCGACTGAGAGACTTTTCCGAGAACTAAACCGATTCATGAGGACCTATATTTCATCAAAACATACTAATTGGGTGTCCTACCTAAGTCTTTTCGAAGACGTACACAATAACTTAAATATTTACAATACAAATTACGCACCTAACGAGATCATGTTCAATTGCAAACAGAACGATCAATGGATAGAACCATTACCTAAGTTGTCAGACAAGGAAATCACACCTGAACAGAAAATAAAAAAAGTATTGACTACACTGACACATCACGCACAGATACGAAACAAATATCACACAAACATAATAAAAAGAAAACAAAAATTCAAGGTAGGAATGCTTGTACTACTTCGTACTCATCATAAATCTGTAGCACTCAAACGACGCAATGCTAAGTGGCGTCTGCTATATGAAGGACCTTATATAATTGTTAACATACCGCATCCTGGTGCGTATCTGTTACAACATCCTAGAACTAACAAAATTATTGGGCTATACGCACACTGAGATCTTAGAGCATTTCATGCTAAATAATGTCAAAGTCATACCCATGAAAACATTGCTAAGCAACTCGCAAAACTCTGTTTGCTACAACACACATAATAAGTAGTATAGAAATTTTCATTTCAGCGGTTCCAGTGACGCAGTTGAAGACAGAAGAACTTTTCTTTCAACGCCGCGGCACCACCGAGAAGACTGAATATTAAAGTAAAATTTATGATTACGTAGCAGTGAATGATATATTAATTTTTCACGGAACATTTGTGACTGTAGGTACCACTGACTTGGTATGACACCTGACGAACCGACAGACGTCATCTGTGAAGTGATCTTTTATTTCGAGAAATAGATTAGACGCACATCTCTCGGCAAGAAAAGCATCTACCAGTAGCCAAGGCCACACAGACACTATACACACACGCACAAAATATGAGGAATCTAACAGTTTTCCGTCTCTTATTATTTTGAATATTTATTGAGTAGTGAAAACACCTGGTCTTGCCTACTGATGTAATGAATGTTGTGTCTAACCTATCTTAATATCTGATGTCATCACAAAAAACATCGATAAAATCCCAGCAAAAACCGTTAAAGAGGACGTAAATATCTGCAATTCATGTGACACAATGTAATAATGTATAGCTATGTAATGATGATGTAAACATGTTAATGTGTAACTGTATAATGTTTATGCCAAGAAAATATGTGACGTGTATATGTATTATTACTTACGTGTTTTTTTTTTTTTTAACTGATGTATAATGTAACTGTTACTATGTGAAAATTTGAACGATAACGAGTGCCAAAATGCGAAAAACTTAAAAAAAATGCGTAGTGAACCACTGTTCACGGACATTAACGTACATTACTAAGTCTGCAACTACGCAGAAACCTATGTGAAAGAAACTGTTAATGACATTCATCATGCATCGTACCTTTGTAAACGCGATGAACGATTTCTTTGATAAGTAACTACCAACATTTATGTGAGCTATATTTAGCAAAAAACTGAAAATGTGAAGTGAGTAATTGGTGCATCGTCTAGTGACATTACTAAAGTACCTAACTTCAAGATGTTAACTGGATTAAATGGTCACAACGTGCCTGTCCAGAAAACAACACGACGAGTGGAAGAATTCTGGTTGGAACTTCAGGGAATGGAATGTTCTCGAAATGTGACGGACACACTTACCAGGACTGTCCAAGGATCGACGCCAGCTATGTGCCGTCCGAGGTTCTGCAACCAAGCTTCCACGGAATATCGAAAACGAACTGCATATGGACCAATTACTCGACGGGCCACGTCTGATCTGTAATAAACAATGCCTTTTGTCACAACGAACTGCATCACAACGACTATAATGGAAATAGGAAATGGACATGCTTATGTATCAATCACGTTGTTATACAGCGATGTTACTGTGATCAAAAAACTTTACCACGACGACACAAACCTGTGAAAAATTATTGTGCAGCAGATGAATATAAACTGTAATAACGACACGATGTGTATAGGTCAACGCACCTGAAACAAAAAGACATTTTTCTTTGAAGCATTTCAATGCAATACTATGTAACTAAGAACATTCAACAATCTAAAGTTGTATTGTATTATAACAAATATTGTAATTTTAAAACTAAGTTACCTGTCATAGAATGTAGTCTCCATATGTAATCTTGGTGGAATATTTTCTTTGTGCAACGACTAAGAAATGCGCGCGCACACGAACAATATGAACTGCAACACAGTGCCGCGTGATCTAAATTTACGATATAACGACAGTGCCGGAGTCACACAGACGCTTCTGCGCATCCGCGCACTCTATTTTGCCAACATAAGAACTTTTACGGCGCACGCGCGTCATTCAAATTTTGTATATAATATACAGTATAATGTAAGTCATGTAAATAGTTGTAGATAACTTGGATTTTTTTGTGCCTTTAGGTGAATTGCTCGCCTGCAGGTGTGTCCTTTCGCCTCGCAATTCAGGGGGCAATATAAAGGCACATTTGCATGCCGTGCGTGAGTTTCCTCGGAAACGCGAAATCTTAATTAAATAATTAATCTGTGACAAATAAATAAAGCCTATGGCACAGAACTGCAGCGCTGTGTCGCTGATAAAACAAAACACAATTACGATACTCTTATGTTTCATTAAGAAGGAGATGTCTTGTACAACAACTGGTGCGGGAAGCACGTATGTTTTATTGACTGGCACACCGCCATATTTGATGTTATATAAGAACACTGCGAGTTGCAATCTTACTAGGCACTCGATTCTGTAAAGAATTTATATTTATGAAAGCAAGTAGAATTATTTAACTGTAGGCTTATTCGTTGAATATATCTGATTTAACTAACTGTGTAAACTTTTTATGTTTAGTAGACAGTCACCTCTGTACGACGTATTGACATGGCTGGCAAATTATTCTAATATTGAGATTTACATTTGAGTCCGCACCTACCGCAGCAGTCTTTGGAAACGATTTAAATACGAAGTCCGATTATTTGAGTCTTATTTCACGGTCAGCTACGAATAACATTACATTTACGAAAAAGCCATTGTCAAGCGTCTGATACCGAATAATTAAACATCCACGTTCCAGATAAGCAAATATTAATTACATCCAATCACTATCATACATATACATACAAAAAATTAATATTTATATATTTTATTTTATTTATTTTATAAACCAAAGGGTTGCGGTTCGAATCGCGGCCGGGCAGCTTGGTTTCATTCTTAATTTAAAAAAAGTGGTAGGGTGACCCCTCGTATTAAGTGGGAACTCTGAGCTCAAGTCCCAGTAGGGTTTAAATTTTCATTTTTTCATTCCATTACACAGCTGATGAACGTCAACATTCACAGCTGCGAATACGTTTAAAACATTTTTGTACTTACTAACGCACCAATGTAATCTGAACCCTACTGAACTCATCTTGAGCTCAGTTAAGGGATTTACCACGAGAAGTAATAAGACATTTAACCTGCTGGACGTACTGGGACAAATGAACGAAGCTTTGTCACACTTCACTGCCGAACGCTGGTGGGATGCAGAATAGTATATCATAAAGGAAGAGGAGAAAATGTGACGCTGGGGTAGCGTAGTCGATTCTGTTGTTGATCGCCTCATTACAAACATAGCTAATGACAGATCCAGTACTGAAATTCATTCTTCGCAATCGGATATGGAAGGATTCTGAGATTACTAAGCGCTTGACTGGAAGTAATACTTTAAGTGGTGTCAACGTTTAACCGTGCGCTGAAATCCCTGCAATAAGCTTTTACGTCAAACATAAGTCGCGTAGAAAAATTACCCGGTGTTTAATTTAGGAATTTCCATCACTCCTGTTTTTAATCACAGTACTGTGTTATCTAAGAATGATAGCATGCTATGTTCTCCGTCTGGTTCTCTAAGAAGGCTATTATCGGAGTTTCGCCGTATATTATTTCATGTTGTGTATAAATTACATGACGTTCGAAGGTCTGTTGTTTCCTTGTTAGTCTATTTTTCCCGTCTCAGCTGCAACTCAAAAAAATGGCTGTGAGCGCTATGGGACTTAACATCTGAGGTCATCAGCCCCCTAGAACTTAGGACTACTTAAACCTAACTAACCTAAGGACATCACACACATCCATTCCCGAGGCAGGATTCGAACCTGCGACCGTAGTGGTCTCGTGGTTCCAGACTGTAGCGCCTAGAACCGCACGGCCACTCCGGCCGGCTCAGCTGCAACTGTTCGCATCAATGCAGGGCAGTTGGACCACCTGTCTGGCCAAAGCTGTCAAAGTTAAATCCGGCGCTAAAGCTGTGGTCCCGAACTACACGATGTGATCAAAAGTATCCGGACACCTGACTGAAAATGACTTACAAGTTCGTGGCGCCCTCCATCGATAATCTTGGAAATCAATATGGTGTTGCCCAACCCTTAGCCTCGATAAAAGCAAAGCTGCCACTCTGGCAGGCACACGTTCAATCGGTGCTGGAAGGTTTCTTGCGGCAGCCCATTCTTCACGGAGCGCTGCACCGAGGAGAGGTATCGATATCGGTCGGTGAGGCCTGGCACTAAGTCGGCGTTCCAACACATCCAAAAGATGTTCTACGGGATTCAGGTCAGGACTCCGTGCAGGCCAGTCCATTACAGGGATGTTATTGCCGTGTAACCACTCCGCCACTGACTGTACACTATGAACAGTTGCTCGATCGTGTTGAAAGATGCAATCGCCATCCCCGAATTACTCTTCAACAGTGGGAAGCAAGAAGGTGCTTAAAACGTCAATGTAGGTCTGTGGTTTGATAGTGCCAAGCGAAACAAGAAGGGGTGCAAGCCCCCTCCATGAGAAACAGGACCACACCATAACACTACCGCCTCCGAATTTTATTGTTGGCACTACACACGATGGCAGATGTTTTTCACCGGGCATTTGTCATACCCACGCCCTGCCATCGGATCGCCACATTGTGTACGTGAATCGTCACTCCGCACAACGTTTTTCCACTGTTCAATCGTCCAATGTTTACGCTCCTTACACCAAGCAAGGCGTCGTTTGGAATTTACCAGCTTGATGTGTGGCTTATGAGCAGCCGCTCGACCATGAAATCCAAGTTTCCTCACCTCCTGCCTAACTGGCATAGTACTTTCAGTGAATCCTGATGTAGTTTGGAATTCTTGTGTGATGGTCTGGACAGATGACTGCCTATTACACATTACGACCCTCTTCAATTGTCGGCGGTCTCTGTCATTCAACAGACGAGGTCGGCCTGTACGCTTTTTTGCTGTACGTGTGTCCCTTGACGTTTCCACTTCACTATCATATCGGAAACAGTGGCCCCAGGGACGTTTAGGAGAGTGGAAATCTCGAGTACAGACGTATGATGCTAGTGACACCCAATCACCTGACCATGTTCGAAGTGCGTGAGTTCCGCGGAGCGCCCCATTCTGCTCTCTCCGATGTCTAATGACAACTGAGGTCGTTGATATGGAGTACCTTTCGGTAGGTGGCAGCACAATGCACCTAATATAAAAAAGTATGTCTTTGGGTGTGTCCGGATACGATCGATCTCATAGTGTATCACTGAGACGACGGGCGAGAAATGAACAGCATAAAACGTATTCTTATTGTTCAACTTGTCTGTAGCCGAGATAGCTAGTCTTTCGCTCCCCGTGAAACGAAACCCAATGAGTTTCCAAAAAAAGCGGAAGAATACATAGGTTAAAGTTTACGGTAACAGTATAGTAACTGCAGATATCTTTTGGTTTTATCCATTATCTTAAAACTTAGCCAATACACAAACAACAGGATGTCTAGAAAAAAACATTGAAACATTTTATCACGCCTTTAAGGTAACTTCAAATTTTAGGCGAAGACGCTACAACAGCGTCGGCCGGTAATGTGGAAGTATACTACGTTGCTTGAAGAGCTCTGCAATGAAGACATATTACCTGAAAGAAATGCATGGCTTTTCATAATTATGTAGGCAATTTTGTAATGAATGGAGAAGAAATTTTGAAATTTTTCTATAAAATATTATATTTCTAAGAGAAAACTGAAGACATTGATTTCGAAAACTTCCTCCTCACGTAGCATGTACTTTAGTATCGTATTCAACTGTTAAATAAAACTGACTGTTGGTTAGCCCTGTGTTGAGCATGTGAACAGTGTCATAAAATAAAACCTTAAACTTAATGAAATGCAGACTGAAATAAAAAGATTCCAGTTAAATTCCAAAAAGAAGTTAAGTACGTGCTCAATGAAACTATTAAAGTAAAACTCAGTGTCGACGTACATTATGAACGTTGCGTGTTTGATTTGGAATATCCACAAAAAATTACTGTTCTACTCGGTACAAAATAACTGTTTGAAATTACCAGTACTGTTCACATAAAATTGATTTTCAAATCCATGTCTTCAATAGAGTGGACATACGAAACAGAAGAAAGCGGCGAGGACGCAGAAATGATGTAGATCCCTTAAGCAGTGGAAGAAGCAGTAACAGAACAACGTATACTCGAGACGAGCAGAGAGGACAATACATTTATGAGACGGAAATCTGCAATAGGAGTACCAAACCGTCTCTGCGAAGAAGAATATTAACAACTAGTCACAGGAAAGAGGACATGAACTCGCAACAAGCATACAGAACTGCGGCAGGAAACACCAATAAAGTACATTCAACACTATCCTTAGGTAATCTACAAAACTTCTTATACTCCGCAGAAACTGAGATACCCTTGAGCAGAAGGTAATATGTATCCAGTTAGAAAAATTAATGGCTTAAAATGCCATAATTAATGCGGGAAATGGGATGGACATGGGATAGTCATTCTCTAAGGAGTAGGAATATTATTAAAAGAAACAGAACGGCTCCCAAACAGTTGAGGAACGGCAGGTTCTTTCAGCCATACCGTAACCATCAATATCTACGCACCGTCTAGAAGCACTAATAAGCTAGGGGGAGCGGAATTTTGAAGGTAAAGAAGTTCCTCCTTTCGGAAAACACCAAGAAAAAGATATCTTCACGCAAAACTATACTTGCCTGCTCAGAGTTAAGGACCAAACGCCTAGCCATAATAAAGGCATGGAATCAGAACGTCCAATCCTAGAACTTCGCCTGAGATAAGTGGGAACTGTAGCATGACACATAACCTGGATTCACACATATGGCCAGTAACAACCAACCGACTGCACAACCAGCCAACTGAACCGAGTCTACATCTTAAAAAATTAAAAAAAAAAACAGTTACACAGTCCGAATTTTGGACGATAATTTTTCTGACCACGTTGCATACATAACCACAATAAACACGGAGAAACAAGAAACAGATTCAGCAAAATATTTGTTAAAACTATACGTCACACATCTGCAATGCACAGAACGTCGCGATGATTTCCATCCGATTTGATCAGAATTTGAGAATAAATTTTGGAAACATAATTCAGCAATAGAATGGTAGCTCGAATACGCAAAACTGAAGTTAAAAAAATGCTTATGCCATACTCAAGAGCCAAAAGTTTCTGGCGCCGGAAAACGACGAAATTCTACACCCAGTCCCTCAGAGACCTGAACCATTTCCGTTACACGTAAGAGTAATACGAAACTATGAAGATAAAACAAATAAAAGCAAAACTATTGACACTAAAGAAGCAGCAAACAGAAGGCTACACAGTAAGATGTAGAATGAAGAATACGATACAAGGAGGTGGGGCATTTACACGCCATCTGATACGAGGGAGAAAATGTGCTAATGAGAAAATATTCACTGAACTTAAGCTAAACTGTGGGACAACGCTTACGAAACAAAGAAAAACTGTGACAGCTACATTTAACCTACTCACAGCAATGATGGTCGGTCAACTCGTTGATTAATGTGCTCAGAAAGTGTTAACAAGCAACTTATGATGAAGATTCAGTGCCGAGGAAATAGGAAACCTAACTTTGGAAATCTGTCAAGACGAGATGGAAGGTACTGTCTTACAAAGTCTGAAAAACAAATCACTGGACTGTATCGTATCCGTGCGGATTTTTGAAGTATTCGGACCAGAAATAAAGACCAAACTAATTTGCATTTGTGATGAGATGGTTAACCTGAACAGTGGGATTCCGAAGGAGCTCTTTGGCGGAATAACGGTCTTAGAGCTCAAACAAATAGAAAACAAAACAATAGGGAATCAAGACTGATCAGCCTATCTGATGGCTACCATGAAACTAAAACATGCATCTTAGCAAAAAGTCTATAAACCGCAATGGATACAATAGCAGGATGGTACCAAACGAGCTGCTGAATCCAGAAGAGCCAGAAAAATGATAACTAATGTTTGCGAATGCAGAGACAATATCATCTGCAGAATAGTGTCTAATAAAGTTCACAATCATCCCCATAGGCTTGGAGAAAGCGTTTCGAAGATTAACCATCAATTTTTGCTTGAACGTCGTAGGATCCCCACGATTCACCAATATCATAAAAAATATTTTATGCAGTACTACGATCAAAATGATGATCCATGGGCAACTAAGCACAGATATCAAGATTAACAGTTCTCTAAGGCAGGGATACCCACCTCTGCTTGCTACTCCAGCGGAAAAATTGCAAGTATTGCTTATCGACGGGAAAAATCGTGTGTAATGCGTATGCAGATGATACACGTCTCTTCTGGAAGTGTAGCGGAAGTATATACAGCTCTAGATATTACAGACAAGTATTAAGTCGCTTCTGAAGCTAAAACAACAAAAATGAACCGTGTGGCAGAAAACCTGCCACTACCACGGAGCGTAGCGTAAAAAATCGCTTTGTGACCCGGGGTCATGTTTTTAAAGTAAAATGCGACACATAAACAGTCGCTGTTAATAAGCAAGAACTAAACCTCACCGAAGTATTTAAAAAGCCAAGAGCCTTATATAGTATGTTTGCAATATGTATATGTGTGCCTATGTGTATGTCCAGCCACATAGTTTGAGTTAGTTTGCTTCCCTCAATTAATGTTCAACACATATCCAGTGCACTCTTCTATCTCAAACCCTTCTTCGTAGAATATAGCTACATTCAGCTAAAAACTCCAGAAAATGGCAAGGGGCAAAGAGCGAGAGGTATATATGAAGAAATGGAAGGCAAGGATAGCAATATACACTCCTGGAAATTGAAATAAGAACACCGTGAATTCATTGTCCCAAGAAGGGTAAACTTTATTGACACATTCCTGGGGTCAGATACATCACATGATCACATTGACAGAACCACAGGCACATAGACACAGGCAACAGAGCAAGCACAATGTCGGCACTAGTACAGTGTATATCCACCTTTCGCAGCAATGCAGGCTGCTATTCTCCCATGGAGACGATCGTAGAGATGCTGGATGTAGTCCTGTGGTACGGCTTGCCATGCCATTTCCACCTGGCGCCTCAGTTGGACCAGCGTTCGTGCTGGACGTGCAGACCGCGTGAGACGACGCTTCATCCAGTCCCAAACATGCTCTATGGGGGACAGATCCGGAGATCTTGCTGGCCAGGGTAGTTGACGTACACCTTCTAGAGCACGTTGGGTGGCACGGGATACATGCGGACGTGCATTGTCCTGTTGGAACAGCATGTTCCCTTGCCGGTCTAGGAATGGTAGAACGATGGGTTCGATGACGGTTTGGATGTACCGTGCACTATTCAGTGTCCCCTCGACGATCACCAGTGGTGTACGGCCAGTGTAGGAGATCGCTCCCCACACCATGATGCCGGATGTTGGCCCTGTGTGCCTAGGTGATATGCAGTCCTGATTGTGGCGCTCACCTGCACGGCGCCAAACACGCATACGACCATCATTGGCACCAAGGCAGAAGCGACTCTCATCGCTGAAGACGACACGTCTCCATTCGTCCCTCCATTCACGCCTGTCGCGACACCACTGGAGGCGGGCTGCACGATGTTGGGGCGTGAGCGGAAGACGGCCTAACGGTGTGCGGGACCGTAGCCCAGCTTCATGGAGACGGTTCCGAATGGTCCTCGCCGATACCCCAGGAACAACAGTGTCCCTAATTTGCTGGGAAGTGACGGTGCGGTCCCCTACGGCACTGCGTAGGATCCTACGGTCTTGGCGTGCATCCGTGCGTCGCTGCGGTCCGGTCCCAGGTCGACGGGCACGTGCACCTTCCGCCGACCACTGGCGACAACATCGATGTACTGTGGAGACCTCACGGCCCACGTGTTGAGCAATTCGGCGGTACGTCCACCCGGCCTCCCGCATGCCCACTATACGCCCTCGCTCAAAGTCCGTCAACTGCACATACGGTTCTCGTCCACGCTGTCGCGGCATGCTACCAGTGTTGAAGACTGAGATGGAGCTCCGTATGCCACGGCAAACTTGCTGACACTGACGGCGGCGGTGCACAAATGCTGCGCAGCTAGCGCCATTCGACGGCCAACACCGCGGTTCCTGGTGTGTCCGCTGAGCCGTGCCTGTGATCATTGCTTGTACAACCCTCTCGCAGTGTCCGGAGCAAGTATGGTGCGTCTGACACACCAGTGTCAATGTGTTCTTTTTTCCATTTCCAGGAGTGTAATTAGACACAAACACGCAGATTTTGATTGGCCATCGATCTGGAAAAACAGCGACACTTGTGAGTTACCATCTAAAGCGAAATCTATGTGACTCCTCGATTAACAGGAAAATAGCTAACAACTCAGAACTACACAGCACACATTTAGCGGATTCACCGACGTGTTCCATATGTAATTTAACAGACGCTGAAGAGCACAGATTTGTATGCAACTGCATGGACGGAATATGTCACTGTGTAAAGCAAAAAGTCCTCTCCATCGATAGAACGTCCCCAAACGCTGTAAATCCAGCAGCTTTCCTATATCCAGACGAGATGCCATTTCGAACTGCAAAACGTAATGCAACTGATTGGATTAAGGGACAAACTACATTATTTTAAAAGTGAGACACAAAACCAAAGATGAAAACTGTATCTACCTCGCCACATAACGTCATATGTTGGCTAAGACGAAAACGCACAAGGATAAGTACGCAAATTTCCTAGTATAATTCAGCTGAACACATCAACAATCGAATGGAGCGTACTTGGATAAAGTACAGAAGATAGATCAAAAGAAGTTAGTTACTACTTACAGTTATTTATTTTCTTATAACTTAGATAAAGATATAAGAATGTAATTTCTTTTAGTGCCATGTAATTCGCAGCCTTATCCGTAGAGAAAGCTACTTTTACTGTTGTCTTTCTTTAAACCTTTTATCTGATGTCAGTGAAGTTCTTAGTTATAACGGAAGAGATGTACATTTTAATTTATTATTTACGAAGAAAAAATAATTTTCGTTTTTTTGTGATACAGCTGTCACACCAAAAGGAAGACATATTTCGGTTTGAAACAGAAAAGACAATTTTAAACTGTCTAGCGAAGAAGTGTACTGAGTTGTCTTAATTAAATTGCAGATCGTGGGACCTTGGTAGATAGGCTATTGTGTTAATGCGAAACCGATTTACACTGGAAAAAAATTAGTTCCAGTTTTGGTCACAAGGTGTAAATCTGGCGCTGCACATTGTATAACGGCAGGACAACGACGTCGTCATCTGACAAATCATACAGTGGTGAAGTCTGACACTGTCAAACTTTTAATGTCTATTCAGCAATTTTCCTATCATAAATGTGAGACGGAAACTGCTGCTTAGGCATTAAAAATATTTTTAATCTAAAAAATTTATTTAATTAGTCACGCAGCGAGTGAGCAGTATAGCTGGTGAGAAGTTAGACCATTCGCTTTTAATGAAACTGTATTTTCTTTTTTTGTGAACGGTAGCAATTGCAGTAATGCATTTCTGATGTTTGGCTTCTAGAGCGCTCAACTGCGTGGTCGTCAGCTCCCGCACAAAGTCACAATCTTTTTGCATAGTTCAACTAGCCAATTTTATGAATGACGAACCGAGCAGAGAAAATCCCCAGCCCGGCCGGGAATCGAACCCTGGATCCCGTGATCCGGAGGCACCAACGCTACCCACTAGACCACAAGCTGCGGACCAGTACTGAGTTGAGAGAGTATCGCTGATATAGAATCCTGAGGAGAACCACGGTATCATTAAATGGTTTAAGGAAGATGATAACGAAATTCTTAAACACTAGTGATCATGGTGTGGCACCTGTAAAAGTAACGCATCCTATACCGGTTGATGAAGGTGCTGTTACTGCAGGTGATTATGCAGCACGTGTTCCGGGTAGTGCTAGTAATCCTGCAGTGTCACGATAGTTATCCATCCCGCGGTCAGGACTACGGAAAGTGTTGCGGTGTTACACTGATACCTATGCAAGATCCAGACGGTGCAGCAACTGAAACCTCAACGTTCTGAAGTTACTGTTCGATTTTTGGCAAGGATAGAAGATGACATGTGGCCGGGCAATATTCTACGGACTGAAAAGATACGTTTTACATTACAGGGTGCGCTGAATACACAGGTCTGCCGAATTTTATGTTCTGTTAAACGCATATTATTCAACATAAGCCACTGCACTCGGCATACGCTACTTTGTGGTGTGGATTGACTAGCACCTTTATTCTCGGTCTCTCCTTTTTTAAGAGAATACACCAAGCAAACTCGTCAGGTGTGCCATGATATCCGCACATTATCGAGACCTCCATGTACAACTTATGATTCCTGCTTTGGAAGAGCGGTACTTGGAAACACCACTGTCATCATGCAAGATGGGACAACACCTCCTGTCGCTCGCGCAGTGAAATCTCTGCTTAACGCAAAATTCCATGAAAGTGTTGTGTCCAGAGGTTTTCCAAATGCATAGCGTTCAAGGCTACCTGCTCCGAATTCATGTAACTTTTGGCTCTGGCGATTTCTAAAAGAACACGTTTACCAGGGACACGTCCGGTCTCTACCTAATCTGAAGGCTAGTAGACGGGAATACGTTGCTCACATTTCACCTGATCCGGTGCGAGCAATGTTGATCACGTCGTTTTAAGGATGCAGCATCTCGTCGAGGTCTCCGGTGCTCATACTGAACAAACTGTGTAAGATGTGGTTAGTTATCAGTATTATGCCTTTCTCATTTGTTTGACTTTCTCTGCCGACGTCCTCTAATCTATTACATTTGGAAACATTTCTGTATGTCTTTCTTACGTTCACAGCGACACATTTTCTCCTGATGGCCAAAATTGGAACGAATTTTTTCCAGCGTAAATACGTTTGGCATTAACGCATTAGAATATTTAACAAGTTTCACTGCCGTACGATAAATACAGCCCACACTCGACCTCAGTGAGTAGCTGCACATTACTTTAACCACCCGGTTTTTGTTTCTTAAAATATGTTTCAAGAAAAACATAGACGTTAAAAAACTACAAAGAAGTGATTAAGTTGGAAAAACTAGGGGCTAGCTTGCTTGCGTATGAGAAAGAGATCTACGGATGAATAAAGCTACTACTACTATTACTACTACAAAAATTGATTAAGGCGACCGCTCGCGATAAGCGAGAAACCCGGCTTGGAGTCCCGGTTGAGCATAAATGTTCGTATGTCACTAATCATTTGTACATCTGACGAATAATTATACTTGCAATTTTCTGTTATATTTCTTCAGTCTAATACGGTTGTAGGTCGTCGACAGTGTCTGCTCGAAGAATACATGTCCGAAGAATACTGCTGAGATACATGTTTACGAAGGCGGTCAGTGAAAGCGCGGTCAATAATGACAGACTCACTTGCTAACACAAGAAAGAAAAAGATGTAGCACTCCCCTCAAGGATACCGGCGTAACGACGTACAAGTGCATGCTGAAAAGTATTGCCTCAGAATTTTATGTGTGGTAATTTTTAAGAATGTTTATACAGGATGTTACAAAATGGTACGGCCAAACTTTCAGGAAACATTCCTCACACACAAAGAAAGAAAATATGTTATGTGGATATGTGTCCGGAAACGCTTACTTTCCATGTTAGAGCTCGTTTTATTACTTCTCTTCAAATCACAGTAATCATGGAATGGAGACATACAGCAACAGAACGTACCAGCGTGACTTCAAACACTTTGTTACAGGAAATGTTCAAAATGTCCTCCGTTAGCGAGGATACATGCATCCACCCTCAGTCGCATGGAATCCCTGATGCGCTGATGCAGCCCTGGAGATAGACGTATTTTATTACAGCCGTCCACAATACGAGCACGAAGAGTCACTACATTTGGTGCCGGGGTTGCGTAGAAAAGAGCTTTCAAATGCCTCCATAAATGAAAGTCAAGAGGGTTGAGGTCAGGAGAGCGTGCAGGCCATGGAATTGGTACGCCTCTACCAATCCATCGGTCAGCGAATCTGTTGTTGAGAAGCGTACGAACACTTCGACTGAAATGTGCAGGAGCTCCATCGTGCGTGAACCACATGTTGTGTCGTACTTGTAAAGGCACATGTTCTAGCAGCACAGGTAGAGTATCCCGTATGAAATCATGATAACGTGCTCCACTGAGCGTAGGTGGAAGAACATGCGGCGCAATGAAGACATCACCAACATGCCTGCCCAAACGTTCGCAGAAAAGCTGTATTGATGACGTGATTGCACAATTACGTGCGGATTCTCGTCAGTCCACACATGTTGATTGTGAAAATTTACAATTTGATCACGTTGGAATGAATCCTCATCCGTAAAGAGAACATTTGCACTGAAATTAGGATTGACACATTGTTGGATGAACCATTCGCAGAAGTGTACCGGTGGAGGCCAATCAGCTGCTGATAGTGCCTGCACACGCTGTACATGGTACGGAAACAACTGATTCTCCCGTAGCACTCTCCATACAGTGACGTGGTCAACGTTACCTTGTACAGCAACAACTTCTCTGACGCTGACATTAGGGTTATCGTCAACTGCACGAAAAATTGCCTCGTCTACATCTACATCTACATTTATTCTCCGCAAGCCACCCAACAGTGTGTGGCGGAGGTCACTTTACGTGCCACTGTCATAACCTCCCTTTCCTGTTCCAGTCCCGTATGGTTCGCGGGAAGAACGACTGTCTGAAAGCCTTCGTGCGCGCTCGAATCGCTCTAATTTTACATTCGTGATCTCCTGGGGAGGTATAAGTAGGGGGAAGCAATATATTCGATACCTCATCCAGAAACGCACCCTCTCGAAACCTGGCGAGCAAGCTACACCGCGATGCAGAGCGCCTCTCTTGTAGAGTCTGCCAATTGAGTTTGTTAAACATCTCCGTAACGCTATCACGGTTACCAAATAACCCTGTGACGAAACGCGCCGCTCTTCTTTGGATCTTCTCTATCTCCTCCGTCAACCCGATCTGGTACGGATCCCACACTGATGAGCAATACTCAAGTATAGGTCGAACGAGTGTTTTGTAAGCCACCTCCTTTGTTGATGGACTACATTTTCTAAGGACTCTCCCAATGAATCTCAACCTGGTACCCGCCTTACCAACAATTAATTTTATATGATCATTCCACTTCAAATCGTTCCGCACGCATACTCCCAGATATTTTACAGAAGTTACTGCTACCAGTGTTTGTTCCACTATCATATACTCATACAATAAAGGATCCTTCTTTCTATGTATTCGCAATACATTACATTTGTCTATGTTAAGGGTCAGTTGCCACTCCCTGCACCAAGTGCCTATCCGCTGCAGATCTTCCTGCATTTCGCTGCAATTTTCTAATGCTGCAACTTCTCTGTATACTACAGCATCATCCGCGAAAAGCCGCATGGGACTTCCAACACTATCTACTAGGCCATTTATATATATTGTGAAAGGCAATGGTCCCATAACACTCCTTTGTGGCACGCCAGAGGTTACTTTAACGTCTGTAGACGTCTCTCCATTGACAACAACATGCTGTGTTCTGTTTGCTAAAAACTCTTCAATCCAGCCACACAGCTGGTCTGATATTCCGTAGGCTCTTACTTTGTTTATCAGGCGACAGAGCGGAACTGTATCGAACGCCTTCCGGAAGTCAAGAAAAATAGCATCTACCTGGGAGCCTGTATCTAATATTTTCTGGGTCTCATGAACAAATAAAGCGAGTTGGGTCTCACACGATCGCTGTTTCCGGAATCCATGTTGATTCCTACATAGTAGATTCTGGGTTTCCAAAAACGACATGATACTCGAGGAAAAAACATGTTCTAAAATTCTACAACAGATCGACGTCAGAGATATAGGTCTATAGTTTTGCGCATCTGCTCGACGACCCTTCTTGAAGACTGGGACTACTTGTGCTCTTTTCCAATCATTTGGAACCTTCCGTTCCTCTAGAGACTTGCGGTGCACGGCTGTTAGAAGGGGGGCAAGTTCTTTCGCGTACTCTGTGTAGAATCGAATTGGTATCCCGTCAGGTCCAGCGGACTTTCCTCTGTTGAGTGATTCCAGTTGCTTTTCTATTCCTTGGACACTTATTTCGATGTCAGCCATTATTTCGTTTGTGCGAGGATTTAGAGAAGGAACTGCAGTGCGGTCTTCCTTTGTGAAACAGCTTTGGAAAAAGGTGTTTAGTATTTCAACTTTACGCGTGTCATCCTCTGTTTCAATGCCATCATCATCCCGGAGTGTCTGGATATGCTGTTTCGAGCCACTTACTGATTTAACGTAAGACCAGAACTTCCTAGGATTTTCTGTCAAGTCGGTACATAGAATGTTACTTTCGACTTCACTAAACGCTTCACGCATAGCCCTCCTTACGCTAACTTTGACATGGTTTAGCTTCTGTTTGTCTGAGAGGTTTTGGCTGCGTTTAAACTTGGAGTGAAGCTCTCTTTGCTTTCGCAGAAGTTTCCTAACTTTGTTGTTGTACCACGGTGGGTTTTTCCCGTCCCTCACAGTTTTACTCGGCACGTACCTGTCTAAAACGCATTTTACGATTGCCTTGAACTTTTTCCATAAACACTCAACATTGTCAGTGTCGGAACAGAAATTTTCGTTTTCGTCCATTGCAGGTGTCCTCGTCTTCCTAGGTCTTCCCCATTCGCGAGTCATAGGCTGGAATGTTCCGTGCTCCCTAAGACGCCGATCAATTGCTTCGAACGTCTTCCTGTCGGGACACCTTCTTTCTGGAAATCTTTCTCGATACAAACGTAGCGCGGCACGGCTATTGCCCCGTGCTAATCCATACATCAAATGGGCATCTGCCAACTCCGCATTTGTAAACATTGCACTGACTGCAAAACCACGTTCGCGATGAACAATAACCTGTTGATGCTACGTACTATTGTGCTTGATGCTACTACTGTAGAGCAATGAGTCGCATGTCAACACAAGCACCGAAGTCAACATTACCTTCCTTCAATTGGGCCAACTGGCGGTGAATCGAGGAAGTACAGTACATACTGACGAAACTAAAATGAGCTCTAACATGGAAATTAAACGTTTCCGGACACATGTCCACATAACATCTTTTCTTTATTTGTGTGTGAGGAATAATTCCTGAAAGTTTGGCCGTACCTTTTTGTAACACCCTGTATAAAATAAACTTTATTATTCTGCATTTGTATTCTTTTTGTGTACATATTTATTTCTTAGCATAGTCTCCCTAGCGAGGAACACATTTCTCGCAACGAGAAACCACTTTGTTAATGCTATCTCTGTAGAGTTTTTGACATAGTTGACGGGGCCACAGTCTTACCTCATCTTGCATCGCTTTATCACTATCAAAATGAAAGACCTCGAAGGTGTTCTTTAAGATTTGGAAACGAATGATAATCGGATGGGGCCAAGTGGGGTCTGTATGTTGGGTGATCGATGATAGTGATCGCAAGATTCCCAATTGCTGCAGATCTCGTAGCGCTCGTGCGTGGTCTGGGACTGCCATACTGAAGGAGGACGGTGCCCCATGTCTGGATGAACTCTTCGAAAACGTGCTTTCAGTTTTCTATGTTGTATCTCGTGCACCGATGTAATTACGTTACACACACCCATGTTACACAACACAGTGGTAGCCCTCAGGCGGCAGATGATTGAAACGTGGGTCTTTGATGTAAGAAATTCGACCGACTTCTATGCATTATATGTAATACTTCAACTGATATTGAAAACAGAATTAAAAACTTTGGGAGCATTACTTTTCGTCACGCTCTTGTACATGGCGGACGAGCAATAATACAACACTACGGGAAAATCTATACTTAATCGAAAAGGCTTTAGCGTTCATTCTCCTCATTACTTTAGGTAAATGTTATTAAACTTATCAGTCGGAAACACGTGACACAAGCCTTCGAAAGTACTGTGGAATTGGGTAAACAACCGGGTACAAAAGGGAACTGTAAAATGTTGATAAAATTGTATCTCGAGCATCTTCTGCTGTGTCACCTTCGGCGAGCTACACGATTAGCTATGTATTCACTCCCATGTTGGTGTACATACGGCGTGTGTGTGAGTGGTTACCTAACATTGTGTACGAAAGATGAATTCAAAACAGCCCTCCATTGAAAACCTACGCCCAGAGGAATACTTCAGATGGAGTTTCTAGTATTGATGACATTCTACTCTAGCTTCATTAGGATCTCGATAATGTTGACTAGATATCCTACTAGCACAAACGTGACTAGATAAAGTAAAATTATTTACTTTCAAACAACACTAAAATACAAAAGTGCGTAAACCGAAAACAGTATGCTGAATCCTACTCTTAATCTGGCTTTGAAGGACAGCGGTGACTTTCTCCAAAATCGCGCCCCTGTTTATTTGACGGACACACTAACTTGGCTGTTACTGATTACCCCCTAGAAACAGAAGACCTCCACCATGACTGTCACTGACAGTACAGAGCTCAGAGAACACGCAAATGGAACTCAACACATTTACTGTAATTATTTCTTTATCTGCTGAGCCACCGTGCGTATGTCATCGATCATAGTGCTGGGAGGAGTGGTACAGCAGCGTCCATGTCTTCCGTGGCGTTGGCCAGCGTGCAGAGGATACACATTGCATACCTATACAATCCGTCTGCACAGTGGACGTAAAATACTACCGGCAGAACTCCTAGAGCTGAAAAAACTTCGGTACAATACAGAACATTAGTCACGATTTCTGTTTGCTCCTTAGCCAGGAAGGGAAACTCAGCCCAAGTATTCGCTCGTATAAAAAGCCCTACTTGCCTCAGACTCCACAGAGAAACAAAGAATCGTCACGACTTAAGTCTCTTCTAGTGGTGAAATCGACACCTCGGAAATTCAAACGTTGAGGCTCTTCACTGACGCCTTGACCGCGAAGTCTCTAAGTTGCTAACCACGCAATGTGTCCAGTTTCACCCCTCACAGGAAAACTCCATTACACGCCATACGCCAGTTTCCAGCAAGGATCCCGACATCTGCGTGTGCCCTCCCTGCAACGCTTCCCTGCAACCATTAGAAAAGCGTTACTTCCCAATACACAAGTCATGAAGTCGCCAGAGATCACCTGCAGTGCCTGCTCCGTATACAACACCGTTCTAGAGCATTGTACAACTCCTCCTACGACTCTGACAATGAAATTCACTTCTGTGTTTTTGGTATGAAACGTGTCTAGTCATTTCCCGTGAGAAGATCTGCGTAGAGTGAACTGTAGTCTACTTTTCGTGACCCCCGCGCATTCCTTCATTCTAGAAAGATTCCCCCCCCCCCCCCCTGCCTTGTGAGATGCTGTTGCTCTCCACCCCCCCGGCTCCCATCACCTAGCTGTTTTCACAGACTTCTTTGGCGGCAGAAGCATCTCGCATCCTCTCACCAGCTTTGCCACGGGGGAGCCCGCTAGTATGGCAGTAAAAACATTGTGTTCACTCTGTTCCCTTCAGAGCAGTAAAACATCCATCACAGGTGAATACAAGCTTTTTTATTATCTCCGTTCTCCCGGTCGCCACTTTTACAGGAATACATGACTGTCACTGCTCCCTGCTCTCAGCGTCCACCTCAAATTAATTTCCAGGCATGCAACAGAACAGTAATATGTTAATACGTGGTGCTATCCAGTATGAATCAGAGAAATGATCAATTACGAAAAGCACTCATCCTAAATCGCGACCTTATATCGAATAAAATATGCAGACGAACTGGTGTAATATTACATGTACGAAGGAAAAATATTACTGCCTTATAACTAAACAAGCTTGTGTCTGAGCTACATGTGTATTTCGGATTGAACTACGGTTTCTTCCGTTAAATGTCCAGAATAGGTTCCTTTCCACGAGAATTCAACAAACTACATTTGGTTCTTTTTCCCCCCGAGACACTGTTTGCTCATACTACCATTCAACAGATCTGTGCATTCTGTATTTATTAATCACGTCCTTAACATATACTTTCTTGGTTTTTGACTGACTGTGTTTTTCAGTATTTCGTTCCTTCCCGGTTATGTCTCCGTACCTCTGCTTCTAAAATTATGTTCTCGAACAGGATATTACATCTGGCAGCGTCTCTCCAGGTTGGTGAATTACAGCATATTTTTCGTTATTCACAGTGTCACCAGATAATAGATCTACAATGCAAGTTCGTTACTACGAGAGTAGGTAGATATGACGACAGCCTGATAAGAACAGTGAAACAGCCAGGTCAGGGAAAAACGAAATGAAACTCGTGGACTGGTGTAATTTCGGTGATGGCTATACAGTGTCACATTTACGAAGAAACTAGTGGTATTAGCTCACCAGTAAGACGTTGCAGACATTTTGGCCAGGATCGGTTGGAAAGGTTGTCACAAAGCCATTTTATCCTCCCCTGAGGCAAGCTGGCCGACAGCTAGATATCACGGATATTGGCACTGGGAAGGATTTGACGCCCGATCTGGTCCCATCAATGTTCTATCTGAATCTGGGAATGTTGTTGACCACGGATGTACCTCAGCATCATGAAGACATCACGATGAAACGTGCCGCATTAGGACGTGCATTGTGTGTGAAGAAACGGATCCGCGATTCTGCCACGTAGGAGGTAACACTTAAGAGGAAGCAGAATATCCATGAGGTGCCGCTGCGTCGTCAGAGTTCCATAAATCATTGCCACCTGTGACCTGAAGTCAAACACGATAGCTTGTCACATAATACCGGGAGTAACACCGCTGTGACCCTGCAAAACATAGGAATGGAGTGGGTTGGGATGGTGATCCAAGGAGGTGTGGAATCACGTCTCTACAAAGGAAACAAAGCCACACTCGGTCACTCTGCCATTGGAAATGCAGAAGTTTTTTTTTTTTTTTTTTGGGTTTAAGGGCGCTCAACTACTGAGGTCATTAGCGCTCAGTCACAATTGTTAGAGCACACAGAATCTAGTAAAACTCAAGTGGGGGGACACCAGAAAGTTCTTACAAAGATGCAGATAAAATAAGTGAAAGAGTTAGATGTCTTTGGATAAGCCAGTCAAAGTAATAAAACGAAGAACACGAGCAGCTGCTCGAGCGTCTTCAGCTAAAATATCCTGTAAAGTAGATGGGAGAGACAGGACGACACGAGATTGACTAAAACGGGGACACGACAATAAAACATGGCGCACTGTTAATACATGACCACAAGGGCACTGCGGGGCTAGGTCACCGGAGAGTAGGTAGCAGTCGCTAAACCGGCAATGCCCAATCCGCAACCTGGTCAGAAGGACCTCTTCTCGCCGAGATGGTCGGGAGGTTGTCCAAGCAGTTGGGAACGGTTTTACTGCCCGGAGCTTGTTTCCTTGAAGTGAGGGCCAAGCATCCCACCACAACGACACAAGCCTCTTACAAACAACCCCACTAACATCAGATGACGGGACACAATGGGAGGCTGGCCGAGGCAGGAGGATTGCAGCCTGGGCTGCAGCATCAGCAGCCTCATTCCCAGGCACTCCTACATGGCCGGGAACCCGCAGAAAGCTGACAGGAGAGCCACCATCAGCAAAAGAATGGAGGGACTGCTGGATCCGTTGCACCAAGGGATGGACCGGATATGGAGCTCCAAGGCTCTGAAGAGCACTGAGTGAATCAGAGCAGAGTACATACGATGAATGGCGGTGGCGGCGGGCATACTGAACGGCCTGATGGAGAGCAAAAAGCTCGGCCGTAAAGCTGGAACATTGGTCGAGCAGCCGGTATTTAAAGGTGACGGCCCCGACGACAAAGGCACAGCCGACACCATCGTCAGTTTTGGAGCCATCAGTGTAAATAAAGGTGTGACTGGCAAGTCGCGCACGAAGTTCGACAAACCGTGAGCAATACACAGCAGCCGGAGTACCCTCCTTCGGAAGCGAGCTGAGGTCGAGATGAATATGAACCGGAGCCTGGAACCAAGGCGGAGTCGGGCTCTCACCCTCTCTGAAGGTGGCAGGGAGGGCAAAATCCAATTGTCGAAGCAGGCGACGAAAGCGGACTCCAGGGGGCAGCAGGTCAGACACATACAACCCATACTGACGGTCGAGAGAATCGGCGAAGAAGGACTGATAAGAGGGGTGGTCGGGCATTGACAACAGCCGGCAGACATACCAACAAAGCAGTACGTCGCGCCGGTAGGTCAATGGTAATTCGGCAGCTTCAGCATAAAGACTCTCGACGGGAATAGCGTTGAAGGCTCCGGTCGCAAGGCGTGGATGGAGTTGAGACGGCGTAAGAGGGATGGCTGTGCAGACGAATAGACGAGGCTCCCATTATCCAGCTTCGATCGGACTATGAACCGATACAAGCGAAGCAGGACAGTGCCATCCGCTCCCCAAGATGAACAACTAAGAACTCTGACATTAAGGAAACGTGTACAACGGGCAGCCAAATAAGAGACGTGCGGAGACCAACAAAGTTTCCTGTCCAGTGTGAGCCCTAGAAACTTAGTTGTTTCCACGAATGGGAGAACAACGGGACCGAGATGTAAGGAAGGCGGAAGGAACGCTTTATATCGCCAAAAGTTGATGCAAACCGTCTTCTCGTCAGAGAACCGGAAGCCATTTGCCAGACTCCATGGGTATAGGCTGTCTAGACAACGCTGACGGCAGCGCTCCAGGAGGCATATTCTCTGGGCACTGCAGTTGATCGCGAAGTCATCGACAAAAAGAGAGCCTGAGACATTAGGTGGAATGCAATCCATAATAGGATTGATCGCTATGGCAAAAAGGGCTACGCTCAAGACGGAGCCCTGAGGCACTCCGTTCTCCTGGAGGAAAATGTCGGACAAGGCGGAACCCACACGTACCCTAAACTTTCGGTCTGTTAAAAAGGAATCAATAAAAAGGGGCAGGCGACCGCGTGGACCCCACCTGTGCATAGTGCGGAGGATACCTCCTCTCCAACAGATATCAGAAGCCTTCTCCAAATCGAAGAACACGGCTACCGTTTCGCGCTTTCGCAAAAAGTTGTCATGATGAATGGCGACAAGGTCACAAGGTGGGCAACAGCAGAGCGGCGGCGACGAAAGCCGCATTGAACATTGGCAAGTAGCCGTCGAGATTCAAGAATCCAAACTAGCCGAGCGTTAACCATGCGCTCCATCACCTTACAGACACACCTTGTAAGAGAAATGGGGCGGTAGCTAGAAGGAAGGTGTCTATCCTTCCCGAGTTTGGGTATAGGAACAACGACTGCGTCAAGCCAACGCATGGGGACTTGACCTTCGGTCCAGACGCGATTGTAGGTACGAAGAAGGAAGCTTTGGCCTGCCGGAGAAAGGTGTGCCAGCATCTGAACGTGAATGGCATCTGGCCCGGAGCAGAGGACCGGGACAGTGCAAGTGCACGTTCGAGTTCCCGCATTATTATGTTCCAGATTCAGCGAGTGGAAGGAAGGTCGCCGAGCCTCTTCTGCCTCTTTACTGGGAAGGAAGGCAGGGTGGTAATGGGCGGAGCTTGAAACCTCCGCTAAAAAGCGGCCGAAGGCGTTGGAGACATCCACAGGATCAACAAGGACCTCATTACCTGAAGTCAGGCCAGGTACCGAGGAGTGGGCCCGACAGCCGGCGCAGGCCACCCCAGACGATAGAAGAGGGAGTAAAACTGTTCAAGGAGCTGGTGAAAGAGGCCCAACAAGCTTTTTTGCTGTCTTTGATGACTCTACGGCATTGCGCTCGGAGTCGTTTGTATCCAATACAATTCGCCAACGTAGGATGGCGGCGAAAGGTGCGTAAAGCACGTCGGTGAGCACGGATAGCGTCTCTACAAGCCTCATTCCACCAGGGGACGCAAACGCGACGTGAAGAAGAGGTAGTACGAGGAATGGAACGTTCGGCAGCATTGATGATAATAGCCGTGAGGTATTCGACCTGAATGTCACAACTGAGAAAATCGTGGTCCAGAAAGGTCGCCAGGGAAGAGTAAAGTCCCCAATCAGCTATCGGTATGTTCCAGCTCGAAGGACGTGGGGATGGGGTGTGGTGTAGGAGACGAAAAACACAGGGGAAGTGGTCGCTCGAATAGGTGTCAGAAAGGACATACCACTCCAACCGATGGGCAAGTGTGGTAGAACAGATCGAGAGGTCCAAGTGGGAGTAGGTATGAGTGGAGTCCGAGAGGAAAGTCGGGGCGCCAGTATTGAGGCAGACAAGATTGAGATGGTTGAAGACATCCGCCAAAAGGGAGCCCCTCTGACAGGATGCAGGAGAGCCCCAAAGGGGATGATGGGCATTGAAGTCGCCAAACAATTAAAACGGCAGAGGAAGATGAAGAATCAGGTGCATCATGTCAGCCCAACTAACTGCGGATGACGATGGAGTGTAGACGGTACAAACAGAAAAAGTAAAGGCAGAAAGAGTAATACGGACAGCTATTGCTTGGAATGGGGTGATCAATGGAATGGGATGGTAATAGACTTCGTCCTGAACGAGCAACATGACCCCACCTTGAGCTGGAATACCGTCCGCAGGGGTGAGGTCAGACCACTCCGAGGTATAGTGGGTAAAAGCAATACGGTCAGTTGGGGGCAACTTGGTTTCCTGGAGATTAAGAACGAGCGGACAGTGCAGGCGGAGGAGCAGTTGTAATTCCTCCCGATTAGATCGAATACCTCTGATGTTTCAATGTAACAAAGCCATCGCTAGTCAGAAAAAAGGGGGGAACGAAACGGGTGAAGAGCTGGTCACTTCGACGGCCGCGGAGGGCCAGGTTTCGAGAGAACAACGCCACAACCGGCGGGAGGCGGATCCTGTTCCATCCAGTCGTCGCCAGCTGCGGCCGCTTTCCCTGGTCACTTCGACGGCCGCGGAGGGCCAGGTTTCGAGAGAACAACGCCACAACCGGCGGGAGGCGGATCCTGTTCCATCCAGTCGTCGCCAACTGCGGCCGCTTTCCCTGGTTGCGTAGGAGGGGCAGCATCATTCGCCGACGAGAGGCCAGCGGAGCGCCTGGCAGCAGAGCGTCCCGGCGAAACTGAGGACGGCCGGGAGCAGCGACTCGTGGATGGAGCGTCAGATGAAACGCGCCAGGGTGGATAGGGGGATAAGGAATCCTTCTTGGAGGCCTTCTTGGAAGTCCGATGAGGCACGGGGATGGTGGGCTGGACCTGAAGAAGATCCTCACGTGCGGAGTCCGTTTTGGAACGCCGGACCTCGGAAGCTGGGATTCGGAACCTTTCCCCGATGGACGCCTGAGAAGAGGATCGCCTCTCAGGCGGCGGAGGGGGAGGAGGAGGAAGGGTGGCCCCTGGGGCAGAGGGGGCAGGGGCCGTGAGGGAGGAGGATTTGGAAGGGAGGGATTTGGAAGCAGAGGCATAGACCCCGGATGGGGTGACGAGGTGGAGGGGGGACAGGATAGGGGTGAGGATAGTGTGTAAGGAGTGCACACGACTGAGGCAAACGAAGTTGTCAATGTCACGGGATGGAGGCGGTCATACTTCTTCCTGGCCTCAGAATAAGAGAGACGATCCCAAGTTTTAAATTGTTGAATCTTCTTCTCCTTCTGATGCGTGGGGCAGTCTAAAGATCTAGGTGAGTGGATGCCAGGACAATTGACGCACCGAGGCGATGGGCTGCATGTATGTTCCTCATGAAGAGGACGTCCACAATCGCCACAAAGGGGCTCAGCCTCACACCGTGACGACATGTGCCCAAAGTGCAAACACCGAAAGCAGCGCATAGGAGGCGGGACGTAAGGTCGCACGTCGCACTGGTAGCACATCACCTTTACCTTCTCCGGGAGAACGCCCCCCTCGATGGCGAGGGTAAAGGCTCCGGTGTCGATGCGACGATCTTTGGGGCCGCGCTGAACTCGCCGGACGAAATGCACGCCTCGTCGCTCCAGGTTGGCCCTGAGCTCCTCATCAGATTGCAGCAGGAGGTCCCGATGAAAAATAACCCCCTGTGTCCTATTCAGTGCCAGATGCGGGACAATGGACACTTGGATGTCCCCTAGTCGGTCGCACGCCTGGAGCGCCGCCGACTGTGTGGCGGAGGCGGTCTTTAATAGAACGGACCCCGAACGCATTTTACTGAGAGCCTCGATTTCCCCGAAGATGTCCTCGATGTGCTGGACTTTGAGCATGGGTTTCGAGGTGGCGAACGTCCCCCCATCGGTCCGAGAACAGACTACATAGCGGGGGAAGTACTTCGCCCCAAGCTGGCGGGACTGTCCTTCCTCCCAGGGAGTAGCCAAGGGGGAAAGGGCAGGAGAACCAAAACCAGAGACAGTACCTTTCTTTTTAAAAGACTCGGCCGCAGAGCGACCTGATACATGTTGACGTTTCATCTGCGAAACGTCCGCCCCGATACCACCCACTCCGACCAGGGGCTCTCCCCACGGGCGCCACCCAGCCTCAGGAAGTGCCACCTGGCAGGATGACCGTTGCCGGGAGTCCTGATGCCCCAAGGAGACGGGCATCTACTCGTTCGCCGACGTGGGGAGGGTGCAGCTCAGGTATCGGCAGTACGGGCTACAACCTAGAGGGTACATGACGACCCCTTCCGGCGCAGCTCATTTACCTTGCGGGAAGGAGGCATAGTTGCTGGTGTGGGTGTTGGAGTACTGTTCATTCTCTGATGCCGTCCGTTCTGCCCTTGGGGAGTAAGGTACTCGTTAACTGAGTGACGCATGTGTGCCCGTGTTGAAGTTTCTCACGTTACACTGGATTGCCTGTGGTATTCCATCTCCCTGTTTGGAGAACTGAATTTACCCTTGCTGCATCTATTTGAAGTTATTTGAGCGCCACATTAGTGTATTTTAAAATTTCTTTTGATTACAGCTTGTTCAATGTCTGCTTGCTTGTCAGCTGCGCCTGAAATTAACTATCATATGTTCTAAGCTGCCACGTGTGTTTGCGACCACTGAGGTCGAAATAGAGTCTGATTTGCGTTGGAAGTTGTTGCTTCCCCTACCTATTTAGCAACTCCAAAATTGCCTACCGCTGTAATAAGCAAACCCTAGGGGCCCAGTAAATCTTGGCTCTTTTGGGAAACTGAGTCCCACAGTTATGGTGAGATTTTGCCATTTCAGGAAAACTAAGGTTTATTACTTCAAATAAGATTAAGATTGTAGTTGTTTCAGCGTTAGCCCAAGATTTTCCTGCTAACTTGTAAGCCATTTAAGTTAATATGACTGAGAGCTGAGTGATTATTACATTAAGTAGTTATATTTTATTGTGAGACTAACCGGTTAATCCATGGTAATTCCTGCAGTAAAGTTCTTGTTGTTACACGTAAGGTTTGTTTGGGACTTTGGGCCACGCTGGCGTTGTGCTTCTTGTCTTAGTCTGAGCATTCTCGTATGTTCCACGATTATTATGCCATGATTTATGTTATCTTGTACTTTTCAGGCCTTCCGAGCATTTGGAGGCGCTACTCCAGGGTGTTATTTGTTATCCACCGGTCCACCGGGAGTAGCCTGTCCGCATCGACTGAGTACGTGGGTTCAGGCGGCGCGCCGCTTCCCGTCTCACCATTCATTAATCATTCGGTAGTGACCATTATTCTAAACCATCTTAATGCTGATGTCATTAATTAGTTTGTATTAAAATTCCAGACTGTTGCGTTCGTAAAATCGGAAGAGTATATTTTGCACCGCCAGCAATTGCCTTTTGCTGGAGTCTCATTAATAAATTCTGGTGTCAGGTGCTGTTCTTATCTGATGTGTTTTAAACTTATCTCATAGTTCATCTTGTACAAAAAGTTGTTTGCTTCTTTAAGTAAAGTGATATGTTTAGATTTTAATAAACTTATTGCGCTGCATTATTTTAACACTCGACCAGCTCCATACCGCTTTCAGCTGTGACGAGTGTCGTGGGTCATTGCTTAGTCATTAAGAGCATTACCTGCCAAAAGCATGGTCCTGGGTTCGAGTATCGGTTATGGCACATGATTTTAACCTGTCATGAAGTTCTGTAACGGTGCACTCTTGGCTGCAGAGCTAAATACTCATTCTGAATACCTAAAGTGTGATGTGTTCAATCCCTAACCTCACAATTAATCAAATGTTCCTGGCTATTATGCCGTGGTCGAACGAATTTCACATTTGAATCCAACGTTGCGTCCCCATCGACGGAGGATATTTACTGGGGGGGGGGGGGGGGGGGGGGGGGGGGGAGGATTGTACCTTCTTTGAGTGTCCGATTCACACCCTAATTACTGCATCAAAATTCCGTTAATCAGTGAATCCGCGCTGTGGCGTGACGTCACACGATTTAAATACCTGAACGCAATCGGCCGTGGTCGACTGCCGTCGTCCGCTGTACGGTCACACCATGATGGAAAACTAGTACACATTTTCTTCAGCGTCTGAATTCAAATGTCACTCAATTTCACACCCTTTTTCCTACGAAATTCAAAATGGTGCAAGTGGCTCTAAGAACTATGAGACTTACCATCTGAGGTCATCAGTCCGCTAGAATTAAAACTACTTAAACCTAACTAACCTAAGGACATCACACACATCCATGCCCGCGGCAGGATTCGAATCTGTCACCGTACAAGCAGCGCAGTTTCGGACTGGAGCGCCAAGAACCGCTCGGCCACAACGGCAGGCCTACGAAATTCCTGGGGTATTTTACAATCTCTATGGCCTCACTGTATAGCCTTTCATGGTATTCGCTTTTAGCTGACAGTACCTGAGTCCTATCAAAATGAATTTCGAGGTCTCCTGGCTGCAAGGTAAGCTCCGCAGCAGCTGATCTGCCAATCTCCCCCTTCTGGAACTGCCCTTGTGCGCTTCTGGTCGTTTCTTCATCGTCCTTATTGTAGCAACCATGTACACCTCCCCACAGCTACACGGAATCCCAAAAAATCCGACTTTTTTTGGTGGTTTACTAGCATCCTTGGATAATTTTACACGACCTAGTATGTTCCTGGTGGATTTATAGATTACCGCGATGGTCCGTTTAATCAACACTTTTGTCCTGTGCCGTCAGTTACGTCTTTAATGAAAAGTAGGAAAATATCCCATTTCCCAGGAGCTTGTGCGTCGCTAGGGTTTTTACGCGGTGGTCTTCCTTGAAAACACCTTACGCAAAGTGGGACGAAGAATTGGATTTAAATGTGAAATCCAGTCGACCGCGGCATAATATCGTGAATCATTTTATTAACTGTGAAATTTCCGGTCGTGAAAGTCTACAATTTACCGTCGCTAACCTGTTATATTCGGAAACATGCGACACCAGACGGCTAAAGACGCTGAAACGGCGGCCGCTGGTTTTGTTGCGATGTAAAAATTTCTTTCGCATCTTAGATATGTCCAAAACGTTCAAATGTGTGTGAAACCTTATGGGACTTAACAGCTAAGGTCATCGGTCCATAAGCTTACACACTACTTAACCTAAACTATCCTAAGGACAAACGCACACACCCATGCCCGAGGGAGGACTCGAATCTCCGCCGACACTAGCCACACAGTCCATGACTGCAGCGCCCTGAGACCGCTCGGCTAATCCCGCGCGGCTCTTCGATATGTCAGACGAAATAATGGTGGTGAAAGGTTCTAACCAACTGACACATCACTAGCGTGCAGTGGATTTTTTGACAGTATTATTAAAAATGCGTGGGTTTAAGACACGCACTGGAACATTAGAGAGAGGACAGGCCGGCGGAAGACTGAGCGAGTGGAGATGCGGCGAGAGGCGGCGGACAACGGAGCGCCCTCAGCCCTCATTGGCGGCGCGGCTGGCGCTCGCAGACTTAGGATTATGCGCAGCGTTTCATCAGGCACGGCGCAGCCTCGTTGGTATTCAGGGACACGCCCCCAGATAGGGCGGCCGCTGACACCGCCACCGGCTCCTGAGGAGGAGCCACGATTTATCGCCGGAGCGCCGTACGGGCTGTACGTTACGGCGGCGGCGTCTGCACTTGCGACTGCCGCGTCTCGTTGCCGCAAAAAGTGCCCCCACGCGTGTTGCGGAAAAGAAACGGCCTAATTAGGTGTGCTGGAATTCGTGACGTACCGCTGCAATAAGGGGAGTTTCATTCATGAAGCTTCCGATGAACTAATTGGAGAAAAGAGCAGCAATCGATTGCGAAATCCATCGTTTTATTACGGCAGAGCTAGGTTTCAACTACTACACAGACATCTTCAGTGCAAGAAGTACAAAACAGGACAATCAGGAACAAATATACTTGACACCGTATCGTAAGAGCAAACTTGAGCACCACACGTTGAAGTACCATAGAACAACTTACATGGATATGGTGCCTGTTCATTCGGACATACACTACAGGAAGAGCAGGCGTTCACGCCACACAGTTTATAAGGCTGTTGACAACATTGACATTAATGTTCATAATGTTGATGGGCAGGTGTTTTTGCATGGCCCACCTGCTTTTTGTGGAGGAGTGTTTAATTTCACTCTACATGACCCGCAGCTGTCTAGAACGAAATTAGAATTATATTAATACCTTCAGCTGTTGACGGGAGTTGATTTATATCAACGCGGGCAGGTGAAAATGTGTGCCGCGACTTGGACTCGAACCCGAGATCTTCCGCTTACGTGGCAGACGCTCTATCCATCTGAGCCACCGAGGGCACAGAGAATAGGGCTACTGCAGGGACTATCTCGCTGATGCCTCCCGTGAGACCCATATTGCCACCTTGTATGTCCACACACTGCGTTCGTAGTGTCCGAAAGAACAGACACCTTATCTATTTAAGTATGTAGTTCTGGCAATACCGGCCATGACCTTCTTCTGTGCGGGTGCACACATATTCCCCGAACTCATACGGGACTTGGAAAGGATGTCTTCCATTAGTAATGCGTGTTTGGGGTGGGACACTACGAATTTAGTGTGTGGACATACAAGGTGGGAATGTGGGTCTCACGGGAGGCGTGAGTGAGATAGTCCTTGCAGTCGCACAATCCTCTGTGCCCTCGGTGTCCCCTTTGATATACATCAACGCCCGTTAACAGCTGAAGGTATTAATATAATTCTAATTTCGACATATAACAACAGGTGACATTAGTCCATACTGTCACCCAGTAAACATTGTTGTGGAGCTTACAGTAGTCTAACAAGAACTGAAGCCATTGTTTTCATGGTTGAAGAGGATGAAAACATGACGTCAAAGCCTTGTGGTGTCGTTGAATAGTTACACAACAGTAAAGGTAAATTATTTTTAAAAAATTAGAAAATGTACTCAACAATAAAACCATAAGTATTGGTTGAACATGGAAAGAAAAACACGTTGTGGAGCCATATGTATAGCCCTTTCGATGACAGAAAGTACAGTATTTTTGCATTTCATACTAGTGGGAGAGAAGCAATTTACAATAACACGCAACACGATAAGTTCAGTGTTAAAATAATGTACCAAGATAATTAAAATTCAAAGGAAATGAAAGTAGTATAATAAATGAAAGTATGCCTTCTCTGGGTATGAACTAAGATCATACATCTCGTAATAATACGTTAGCGCCATCTCTGGCTTATGGTACAATCACGTAGTATAGAATAGCACTACAATTTTGAAAGGTATGAAGCTGGCCAGTGGCGCATAAATGAACACGAAAGTAAAATAAACGATTGATGGTAGTACTATGAAAAATGGTTTCCAATCTTTGCTCTTAAACTAAAGTCGCACACATCGTAAAAATTCATTAGCGCCATCTCTGGGCTCAAAGTACTAAGATGTGGAGGAAAACAGCATAAATATCGAAAAGTATACAGCTAACCAGTGGCGCATAAAAAATGGACAAATAAGTAAAATAAAGGAATGTAACACAGTTATTAGAAATAAAATATGTTCAGACAATTAGTATTAAGTGAAAACCCGGTAATTTGCAAACGTGTGCCTTCTCTGAGATGACATAAGCCATAAAACGAGCCAAAGAACAAGATGGCTATCCTTACTATCATTCCACATGTTTGTACTCTGAGCCCAGAGATGGCGATAATGTATTTTTTTCGATTTGCAGAGTATTAGCTTATGTCCTGAGAGGGCATATCTTCTTTTATTATTTTATTTTCATTTATTTTAAATTTTAATTACTTTGGTACATTATTTTAACATGAACTTTTCGGGTTGTATGGAATTGTAAATGAATCCTCCGCCATTAGTTCATAATTGAAAAATGCATGACATATTATCCTGTACTTACTGTCTTCGAAAGAGCTATATTTAAGGCTCCACACATGTGATCTGCTTTCCATGTTTAACCATTAGTTGCGATTTTGTTTTTCTGAACATCAAAAAATAATTTAACATTGTATAGCTTTATTATCAAGAAACTATTCAGCTGTGTCTCGATGGAGGGTGCCACATGGCTCTGGTATCACTTTTTCTTCCTGTTGAACCACTTAAGGAACCTCTTCAGTACATGTAGACTACCGTAAGCTCTACACCAAAACTGTTAACTACGTGACACTTTCGACTAATGTCACCAGTTGTGATATGGCGTGCAACTGTGTGGTGCTTAGGGTAAGTTCGGGTAAGAATACGCGTCTGGTAAGAATTCGCAGTGCCATTTTCTTTATATTGGCAACACTGGCCGAAAACGAAAAACTACATTCACCCGTTTCCAAGCTGACGTCATCAAATGTAATCTTGAAGAGCTCCGACAGATTTATTGAATGTAGCATGTAAATATAAGTTCTTGTTTCAAATTGTGTAATCTTTACATTGTACATCGTAAACAGTATGCAATATCTAGGTATGCACCAGAAAATAATATTATTTGGCAAAAGGATCACTGTTCTGTGAGTAACAAACCACAACACGACAAACAGCGGAAACAAGCAGACTGCTTTTGTGATCTTTTTTTGAACTGTGTGAAGCATCGATTACGAGAATGCTGTTTGAGAGTGGGAAAGACTACACGATTATCTATAACCCCCCTCCGTCTCTAACAGTTACTAATATAGGAAGGCGCATTAGGCAGACAGATGTGTTTCGTTTCGAGCTGCATACTCTGGAACATCCGCAATCCAAACAGCTGAGAAATCCCCGGAATGAACGGTAACACTTCCGTTCAATCCGGATGCCTTCACAACATAAGTATTGACTCCACTGAGAGAGCCGAATTTCCGACAACAGCAGAAGGCAAAGGAGTTTAACGGGAGCCCATGGACAAATGCCATTCCTTAGTGACGGATGATCTGCTGTGCAGTCACCAGGAAAAAAAACCAAGAACGTAACGCAAATGAATTCCGCAGAACTGGTGTACGAATTGTTGTAGGCCTATCCAGTATTTATCCACTGTCAAATGTTCAAATGTGTGTGAAATCTTATGGGACTTAACTGCTAAGGTCATCAGTCCCTAAGCTTACATACTACTTAACCTAAATTATCCTAAGGACAAACACATACACCCATGCCCGAGGGAGGACTCGAACCTCCGCCGGGATCAGCCGCACAGTCCATGACTGCAGCGCCCTTAGACCGCTAGGCTAATCCCGCGCGGCTATCCACTGTCAACATATGATTGACCCACAACAAAGAAGATAATGTCATGGAAATTCGAGAATACTGCATTAGTAGGCAAACAAGCTAGACCAGACAAATCCATAAGAGACAAAATACCAGTACTAACAACGCAGAATCTCTAGGGCTAATATGGACATAAACTTGCCAGCATTCTCAATAACAATTCTAGGAGGGACCTGATGTCTTGAATTGCCCAGGGTGTGGTGAAGTCTACAAGGAGCGTATCACGGAAGACTGGATGAAATGTGACAATAGCTCCCAATAGTCGAGTGAAGAATGCGCAACTTGTGATGGGCATAGTAAATTTTCTGTGCTGTATGTTGGTGCGGTCTCTTTGACTACATATCGCACTCTTTCCAGACGATAATGCTAAGAATGCGAGCAAGTAGTATCTCACATAGGTTGACTTTTAAGGTTTATGTTAAAAATTATGCAGATGTAACTGATACATGTTGTTCGTTGTTCGCAAATAAACCAGCAATAATCTAAGAAAAGTTTGTTTTCACCTTCTCGTCTACTAGATAAGAGTGGTTAGAATACTAAGTGCGTACTATTTTCCGAATATCCTCTATATCTGCACTTACGATGTCGAGTCAGCTGTCTTAATTTTTTTCTTGATTGTCCTGTTTTGTAATTTTTAGCTCTGAAGGTGACTATGTATTTGTTGAAATCTAGGTCTGTTGTAAATCGACGGATTTCACGATTGCTTGCTGCTTTTTTTCTCCATTGTCTATATAACGATCGCTACACGCAGCAGGATGAAATGATTCCGATCTATTTAACATACTGTCAAATATCCCTACAGAAGATTGTATTGTTCAAGACTAGAAGAAAACGTCCAATGTTGATATGTCCGTTACGACCTGCCTGTTATGTAGAAGAAGACTCTACAGAACTGCATATCGTCACCACCCATCCTGTCATATCCTTCGGACCTTCTTCGCAATGGATCACACGCTCTTCCAAATAAATCTGTCACCATCTGAATTGCGTCACACGCACTGCTCATATGGTCCTGTAAAGTCTGACATCATGGATGGGTTGGGCATACACTAGACTGTTTAAATGTCTCCGAAGTCACAAATCCAACAGACTCAAGCCATATGTACGGGGAGGCAGTGCTACCGGACTACCTCCATGGCCTCACTGCCCATGAAATGTTGCCGTAAAGGAGTGTCGCACGATCCGTGGAAAATACTTTGGCGCCCCGTAGTGCTCACACAACAGTCGTTGCCCTTCTGCACGAGTAATGTGTAGTACGTGCAATACTGCTAATTCCTTATGCATAAATCGGAGATAAACTGCAATTATTAATCTGTTTGGTCAAGTGTATGGCCCGCGAGTCCATCAACGACAATTTGTGGCAATAAACTGATACTGAAACGATCCGGCTCAAGGATTCGCATTTGTCGAAACGTCTGGTAAATTACTGTGCCATCTCCTGTGACTGCCTACATCACCAAATACTACACATTACTCGTCGCAAGCAGAACGGTGAACATATCAGTGCGTATTTGAAATTACAATTATAAGAACTTTTGTTTTAGTGTTGACCAATACTATGTGCAGTAGGAACACATCTGGTCAAAACTACCCCGACACCGCAGTGTGATGTGGAATTGAATTGTAGATGTCATGAGAAGCGGACCCTCCAGTATAAAAATAGGCGGCGAGTATCTAAATTATTCCGAAACGCGGTAGCAGTTGCAGCGTAGGGGCAATAAAGCTCTATTGTCAGTATTTCACGGAAAATTCTACCGGATTTAAAAATTTAAAACGCTGGCACATTCCACTGGTTAAGATATATAATCTGATGTTAAAGTTTAACCCAATAACAGTTTTGGTCAGAAACAATGTGTTCGTCTCGAGTCTGTGTTTCTGACAGCGTGCAAATACATGGATCTCATTTATCCAGTATTTGAGAAAAGGCCACTTAGCGACATCTAACGAAATTTACACAAAATTTCAAACCTTTACGAAACTTTTTCTCGCAGACACCCACCACAAAATGATGAAAGAAAGAATCTTATCGCTTACTACACTTTCACGGTTTATGTCGTAAACTATCAGCATTTGCGTGACTCGTTACTTTATTATTTCTTTACTAAAAATCTCTATTCGCAATATAGTTTGCAGGCGATACCCACTTACCCCCCATTAAATGTACCAGCAAATTTATATCACTGTACGACCCAAAGTTCAGGAGATATTATGTCATAAATATTTAGATGCGTGAAAAAACAGCCTTCGCTTAAAATGGCACTCAGTAAAACTTCAACCTAATGCATGAAAAATAATTTATTACTTATTTACTAATAACACTACTCGGAACGCACATTTCACACAGTATCTCTATACTTCACTTAAAATACCTGCAAAATTATATCATTTTAGAATACCGTTCAGGAGATATGACATCATAAACATGGAGATGCGTGTAAAAGTGGCTTTTGTTTAGAATGGAGTGCAAATTACCCATTTTATATTCATCCAGTGTTTCACAATGAAGAAACTCAGCGACCTCGAACCAACTCTAAGTCTAATTTCAAACCTTTACTTATTTCTTTGTCATTTATATACTTAAAGGCAAATATACTGCAGTGCAAAAGAAACTGGTGTAGGTATGCGTATTAAAATACAGAAATGTATAAACAAACAGAATACAGCGCTGCGATCGGCAACCCACGTATAAGACAAAAAGTGTCTGGCGCAGTTGTTACATCGGTTACAACTGCTACAATGGCAAGTTATCATGTTGCTACAGTGGCAACTTATCAAGATTTAAGTGAGTTCCAACGTGGTGTTATAGTCAGCGGGTGAAGGATGGGACACTGCACCTCGGAGGTAGCGATGAAGTGGGCATTTTCCCTCAAGACTATTTGTCTAGTGTACCCGGGAATATCAGGAATCAGTCAAAACATCAAATATCCGACATCGCTGCGGCCGGAAAAAGATGCCACATGAAACGGACCAACGACGACCGGTGAGAATCTTTCAAGCGCAGCCCTTCCGTAAATTGTTGCAGATTACACTGCTGGGCCATCAACAAGTGTCAGCGTGCGAGCCATTCAAAGAAACAACATCGATTGTGCATTCGGGACCGAAGGTCCACTCGTGTACCCACGATGACTGCACGACAAAAGATTTACGCCTCGCCAGGATCTGCCAACACCAACATTGGACTGTTGATGACTGGGAACATGTTCCCTGGTCGGACGAGACTCGTTTCAAATTGTATCGAGCGGATGGACGTGTATGGTTACTGAGACAACCTCATGAGTCCATGGACAATGCATGTCAGCAGGGAATTGTTCAGGCTGGTGGAGGCTCTGTAATGGTGAGGGGCGTATGCAGTTCGAGTGAGATGGAAGCCCTGATACCTCTAGATACGATTTGGATGATGACACGTATGTAAGCATCCTGTCTGATCACCTGCATCCATTCATTTCCATTGTGCATTACGACGGACTTGCGCCATTCCAATAGGACAATGCGACGCCCCACAAGTCCACAATTGCTACAGAGTGGCCCCAGGAAGACTCTCCTGAGTTTAAACACGTCCGCTGGCTACCAAACTCCCCAGACATGAACATTATTGAGCATGCCTGGGATGCCTTGCAACGTACTGTTCAGAAGAGATCTTTACCCCTCGTACTTGAACAGTGAATTTACTTTCAAATTTTTTTAAAAAAGAATTTACTTCATTTACTGGCAATTCATCAAGAACATTGACACATTTAATCACACTAGGTGAACGTGGAAGTAGTTGCCAGGAAGTAACTGATGGAAAATTACTTTTAACAAATGTGAATTTATTCCTAAAAGCTTTTTCAAAACAAATTTAAAATTATAAGCAGGGAACACACTCGAAATATCAAGTTACAGTTTTATTTAGAGGCCAAGAACAATATTAACAGTAGGAGCCTTCGGGTTGAGAAGCTTGCCTGCTCCCTTTCAACACAGCCGTAGTTCAAATGGCTCAAATGGCTCTGAGCACTATGGGACTCAACTGCTGAGGTCATTAGTCCCCCAGAACTTAGAACTAGTTAAACCTAACTAACCTAAGGACATCACAAACATCCATGCCCGAGGCAGGATTCGAACCTGCGACCGTAGCGGTCTTGCGGTTCCAGACTGCAGCGCCTTTAACCGCACGGCCACTTCGGCCGGCTACAGCCGTAGTCATGACCGCTCACAACAATCTCTGAAAGAATACACTGGTGCAAATCTGCAACACACCAGATTACTTTAAACAAATATTTTTAACAAAATGGTTCAAATGGCTCTGAGCACTATGGGACTCAAAGGACATCACAATCATCCATGCCCGAGGCAGGATTCGAACCTGCGACCGTAGCGGTCTTGCGGTTCCAGACTGCAGCGCCTTTAACCGCACGGCCACTTCGGCCGGCAATTTTTAACAACTCACACAAACATGTAAACTATGCAGCCCGTATGAGAAATAGAAATGGTAAAACCCTCAAATTATTTGCCACCGAAAGTGCAATTTGTTTTCTTTTTTTTTATAGGACTCTTACGGTGGAAGGGTGGCAACCTTATAACCTAAAATAACTATTAAAATAAAACCCATAAAATGCAGACTTCCATAAAATGTACAACGTGCTCTACATTACACATATACCACCTCGCAAGATGATAAGCAATTAGAAAGATATTTCAGGAATTCGGCCTTTAAGCAATAAATTCGTCAACTCCGAATCCGACAACTACGACAGAGGCAGCTATTAACGTAAGGCAAATTGACAGGGGGGGGGGGGGTGAGTTTACTAAACAACCCGAACCACAGATTGCTTTAAACCTCCCAATTCCGCAAGGGAAAAACGGACCACGCAATTAACAATAACCACCTTCCCGCGGTTGGGCAAACGGAGAAGAATGGTGGGACGACCCCAAAACAAAGCGGCTGGTGACCTCCCCAAGGAAACAAGTAGAATTTAAGAAGTAAATGAAACAACATATCTCCAGTTAACTTCTAATAAACTGCGATTTCTGTCGAAGACCTGGGACAGCACCCCGAACGCTCTCCCGAACCGTCCGCTGCCAGCCGCTTCAACGGGCGCAGGAAGGAGCGCCGATCTCCCGTCACACGGTGTCGCAGCTCGCCCCGGCCAGTCCGATGTCGCGGTTTCGCTCCTGTTGCTCTCTTGTGAATCGCGAAGCTACTACCCCTTTCTATACGGCGCTGCCCACTGGACTCACGTGGGGACCTCACATGCGCCAACGTTCAAGGCGAACAAGTCTCGTGTCTCAGTGCGCGACCAACCAACCGAACCAATCCAACCGCTAATGACCGTTGCCCGTGAAACTCGAGCAGCCTGGCGGCGTAACGCGCAGGCTCAGATGCAGGAGCTCAGCCCCGACCGGGCGACCATTAGCTGAGTTCTGTTACTGGCGCAGTGGCAAGACTCTCATTTTCTGGCTGTAAGGTCTGACCCAAGCGACAGACAAAGTAGCACTCCAACGACAGACAGACACTAACTGCCGCACAAATGCAAACGAGAGACAGACCAGCAACAGGTGATGCGCGACTTACCTAGCCTCACTCCGACCGAACCCCAGACGAGCTGACAGCGCCCCTTAAATGCACGTGAACAGGCAACTTTTCCGCTTTCCCACCAGAGGGAGACACCAAAGCTGCGATTACCACAGTGGAGCCACCGCCAGAAACGGAGGGCGACTGCATCACAAAACGCGCTGCGGCGCGCCCTTCTAAACAGCATTTTTTTTTTTTTTTTTTTTTTTTTTACTATGGCTCAGTATTCTTATGGATTTATGGACAGACCTGCAGGTTTAATGGCGTCAGGTGCCTCCAGCACTACTTCAGACATTAATCGAGTCCATGGCAAGTGTTGAGGCACTTCCGTGTGCTCTCGGGGGCGCTGCAAGATACAAGGCAGGTGTACAAGTTTCTTTGGCATTTCAGTATATTTAACACACTAATTTATTTTTAAAGTAATCAGACATCTGAAGCTTTTCTATACATGGGAGTTCCATACATAACAACAGCTAAGGCAAAACCAGACAAACACCATCTACTGGTGTCAAAAATGAGAGAGGTCGGCGCGTCGAAGACGAATGCATCGTCTTTCTAGTCAGCAGCGCGAGAGTTGTAACAGGCGGAATATGAAACAAAGAATACACATTGCACAACAAAATTTTAGGATCACTATTTTGAAACATCGTAAATGACTGCAACATGTGAGAATGAAATTTGCTTCGAAGATGCATGCAGCGTTCCCCGGTAGTGGTGCGATAGCTTGGCGCCCTGCGTTATTAACCTCGAGCTCGGCGACGCCTCAAACAGTAAGGCGTCGACGTATGAGAAAAAAAGACCACAGATCAGAAGTTCATGTGACCGGTAAGATGGATTAATGATGTCACACTGACACCAAATTTCACCACAAGTCTGCCTATAGCCTCTGTGAACGTGTCACACGATGGAAAGATCGTCACAATCTCTCTTACACACATTTCAGCCGTTCTTTTGAAGCCTCTACTGTGAAGGCATCATGACTAAACGGGAATATTTCCGTTCACTCGGAGGATTTCTCAGCTGTTTGGATTGCGGCTGCTCCAGAAACGAGTCACCCAGCGTTTAAATCACGTGGTTTTCTTATGGGTGGTCGAGGAAATCGTTTCAGAACATTTGAACATGATCTCACCCCTCTGGAGAGTAGTGCAACAGCAGTCACTACTCGGGTACACAGGGTGGTACCA
The DNA here is from genome assembly GCF_021461395.2 of Schistocerca americana. NCBI lineage: Eukaryota > Metazoa > Arthropoda > Insecta > Orthoptera > Acrididae > Schistocerca > Schistocerca americana. The sequence goes on from NC_060125.1 coordinate 329,042,850, forward strand.
CTAAGGACCGTTCAAACCCAGTCACAGAAATCTGAACGGGATCCAAAGCAGCAGAGGCTGTTTTGGCTTTTCGCCCGTTCTATTCTGTGTCCTGCCGTGGGGAGATCATGGAGGGATAGGGGGGAAGGGACATTAACACTCTCGCGAATAAAGCAGCAAAAAGGTCTCTCTGAGACAGCCCAGTTCGGCAACACCCTCGCGCTACCACCCAAGCACCTTTGCTGAACATGTTGAAAATAATCCCGTGAGGAACATAGACACCAAATCGGCCTCGGGGCTACTCTAGCGTCTGACAGGTAAGTCCTACAACAGCCCTTAAGTAATGCTTCGATGCCCTCAGGCGCTAGTGCAGCCGCGATATTGAACGTGTATCGCGGATTCTTTTCAACATGCTCAACAAAGGTGCGTGGGTGGCACCGAAGGTGTTGCCGAACTGGGAGGTCTTAAAGCAACCCCTTGCCATTTCATTCACGCAAATGTGAAAGTAGCACCCCTTGTGATCATGTCACAGGAGACCTTAAAAAGAATAGAGACCTTTTGCTGCTTCGGACCACGTTTACATTTCGTAGAATGGTTTAGAATGGCCCCTAGCGGTCACACCGTGTATACCAGAGCAAAACTTGCTGTCGCTCTATACTTCAGACGAGTCAGATCACGTTCAGTGAGGTTGCAGACCCAGTGATCCTTAAATAGGTTCGAAAAGCCCGGGGGGGGGGGGGGGGGCAGTAGTGCCGAACTTCGTTTAGAAAGCCATCCTGTTGCTCATCACACTGACATCCTTCGTTCTTGACCGTGAAATGTGTGGGAATCAACGACCCAGTGGTAATTTACCTTGGCCACGCACAAGAATATCGCGTGATTTCAACGCTGTGTAACAAGTTTCCGACCTCCATCGAAGCGGCGTCAAAAGAGAGGTTGAAATGTGGGCAAGAGGGTGTGTGACCACCTTCCCATCGTGTGACACGTGCACGGTGAGGTTTTGCAGAATTTTGGTGAAATTTTGTGCCCATGTGACATCATTTTCACACCTTACTGTTCACATGCATGCTGTGGTCTTTTTTTTCCAAAGTGTTGGCACCTTGCTGTTTGAAGCGGCGCCAAGCCCGAGGGTGACGTCGCAGTTCACCACGCTTTCATATCATTGCAGAGGAATGTTGTAGGCACCATTGCACCAAATTTTAAGCTCATACTTCACAAAGAGAGACAATTACGGAACTTCGAAAAGTGATCGTTTAATTACGTTGCACACTGTAGTGAAGTGTGCTTTGAGAGGAGAGTCTACTATCTTGTACTGTACCAAGTGGTGTGTTAGTGTTTAGATACAGTAACAAATAAACATGAGGCATTGAATAGTTAAAAATGTTGAACGTTTCGTCTTCATCGAGTTATAATAAAGTGTTCTGGTAAATTGTATCTGTTACATTATCAACTCGGCCTCCATCTGACGTAAATCTAAGAAACCATCACAGGGCCGATATGGGTTATTTTGTCTGGCTTAACTATATGTTCTACATCAGAAAAACAAATGTTTAAAATATAATATTTAGTCTGGGCTACAGCACTGATGGTGTCGTAGACCAACCTCTTCAGATAAAGACTGATTTTCAGTGGAGCATCCGAACAGGGAAAGCAGATCACCACAGTAGGTTTTTGGTAATGTGGGTGTACGGTCTTCCCCTAAATCATGAAAAAAGCCGAACGATCGTGAGGAATCCAAACGGGGTGAGTAACAGCATCATCTTCAGTATGTCACTGGGTCTAATGAGGAGTAAAAGCAACAGGAAAGTTAGAATTGTCGTTAAGTAGATGCTCAAATCCACAACTCCCACAGATACACAGAGATCGTTAATATCTCCACTGATTCATATAATATTCGAGTTGATTATAAAATTACAAATATCTTTGCTTGATATTCGTCTATTATTATTCAGCTGAAAATAGAAACTTATCGCACTACTTCAACATGAGGTCGTCGCATTGCCATCATTTACTGAACTGTTATACCCATTACTCTGTTAGCAATGGTTTCACTTTCAACGGAGACACATTATTTTACTATGGTGGGTTCTGATGTCATTCTTATCTCGTCAAGCAAGCCGTACATCAGAATTATCTGCGAATGCAGACGACTCCATCATTTCCTACGATTTTTTTTTTTTTTGTTCCTTCCTCCGACACAACTCAGTTCTTTGTTTCTTCCCTGTACTTTGCGGACCTTACAGCCATCTATTTCGAGAGCTTCCTCATTGAAACATCGTCTCAAATTTCTTTTTCGGTATCATCCATCCATCCATTATTCTCAGGTGTAATCATATCACGAATCCTCGAACTATTTTTTGTGACACATCTTACTTCCAAAACCGGCCCTGTTTCATTTTTATGCTCTATGTTCAAGAGTACAGCCAATTAAAACAGGACAGCCTCTTCACCTGTTGTTAAGTCATTAAATAAACAAATTTCATTGGAGTTAACAGAAATATTTAGTTATTTACGGTGTGACGATACTGCTGTGCCTTATGTTGCTAAGTGACAATATATATAATCATTTTATGCTGCATTCTCGTTGACTTTTGAGCGTAAGAGCAGGGCCTATGAATTCTGGCGTTTTTGCTTGTGTTTTTCCCACTCAATTGCTGAGAAAGAGCAGCTGCAATCTTTAGGCGTTGGGTAGGTAATAGCGGAAATCTGGAAGATTTCCCACCAGTAACTCGCATGGATAGTGGACAGGCGATTAACCTGTCTTGGGTAACTCCTAAGGCAGAGTACTTCAAAAGCGCATTTCAAATCAGTGTGAATCACATGAACATCAATACCCGACAGGTTTTCCTAGAGGCGGATGCAGAGAAAGAGCCACTGCTATGTTTCCGTAAACAGCATAGCAACAAACTGCATTTTCATGCAGCGACAACTCTCCGACAGTCATAATGCAAGAGTCTCTTTAATGTCAACCTTTAGTTCGGTAATAGAGAGCACAATAAGAGCTGGGGAAGTAAATTTTGCAGGCTTTCCCTTTATACAGTATGTAAGGTGTCAGGCAAATCCAACACCTTACATGAAAACCCTGACATGATAAGCAAATCCAGCAGTATGTCACATAGCTCCGAATATATCGTGACATTAAATTAATCAAAGTAATCTACATCTACATCTACATTGATACTCCGCAAGCCACCCAACGGTGTGTGGCGGAGGGCACTTTACGTGCCACTGTCATTACCTCCCTTTCCTGTTCCAGTCGCGTATGGTAACGAGTGAGCAAATGGAATACCACAGACTAACACAAGAATGCCTAAACGCATGTCATACCTTCCCACCGTGAGACAGACGCAGTTCCGAGGGAAGAAGCGAGAACAGAAGCCGAGAGCAGAACCGTGTTAAGCTAGAAGGCCCTACGATAAGGGACGGACACCCACGTGGCCAGCCAACCATCAGGACCACCCCCCAGCCCATATTATAAGATAGAGCCCTCCAGAAGAACATTATAGATGTTACGATAACACTAAAAGGGCCACACCAGCTGCAAGTTTTAGCGTGAGACTTTTTCACGTCTCTGTTAGAAACATTGCCCCACCACGAAAAGTATAACGTTTCTCATTGGATAGACAGAATTTTTGTAGGCGGAGCTTAAAGTTAACATTGAGACCCTGATTGGCCAGATGAAATCACAGCCAGATAGTTTTTTTTTAAACCAACTTCGGTAAATTGTAGTAAGGAGGAGTTAGGAGAGAGTTGCTTCTGAGACGGCGAGCTGTATGGAGCTGCACCGCCCGCCGCCCCCTGACACTACCTAACCAACGACAAGGTAATGAAAGCACACGATGCCGCATAACAGCGCATAAAGCTTCACTCAGAACTGCAGAAGTCTCATCTGTTACACCCTCTTTTTGCGTAATACTAGTGTCGATCGTCAATTAAAGCTCATGGTATTCACATTTGCTAAGTAAGTTAAAATCTCAAATGCGATGATTTGTCTGTTATATAATTATTGAGAAGCCACGTCAGTCACTGTGATTTACGACAAGTTAGATAAATAATTACAGATAATTGAGGGTCACTGTAGACCATTTTGATAGTTTTCTCTTTTGTGAAACTTAATCTAAACCTAGATTATAGATGTGATGTGGCATAAGTCATCCTTCGATCCAGTGTAGAACTTGGAAACCCACTCAGGGAATATTCGTTCAAATTTTTGTTGAACGCAGTTGGTTTTTATCATCCTGTATTAAAATCTTTCCTTTTATCAATAGTGCAATTTATAAACTATGTTTTGTGAGTAGAATAAAATTTCCAGTGGTAAACTTACTGCTTTTTCGATCTTATTTTACCAGCGAACAAAAAATTGGAGAGCCTTGAACCCCTTCCACTAAATTTAGTTAGTATTAAGATTCTAGCTAACTAAAAATAGGAAAGCCTTGAACCCCTTCCACTAAACTTACTTGGTATTAAGATTCTTTTACACGGAGTGCAATGGAGCTGACGCTGAAATCATTAAGTATTTGGTTATATCATCGCTAGTCTCACTGAACTCTTCTGAACTCTACATGTCATGTGTGGTCTGGCGTCTCCTTACCAGCAACAGGTCCCAGGTTCAAACTAGTCAATTCCCTAAAAAACACGCTCAGAACTTTATTGCGCGAAAGTGGTAGGGAGACACGACTTACAACAGACAGACACCACGCAGAATGTTAGAAGTAAGAGAGAGGGCAAATAACTGTCGTGACTGTCGCGAAACTCGCAATTTTCTCCTGTCCTACGGTAATTTTTTTGGAGGTGTATGAGAGTCGAGGGTCCCTCAGGAGTCACTTCGGGGCCAGAGTACGGTAGCTGTCGCGTCCCTACGCTGGAGAGGCGCTTTCTAGCCTCACTTCTGCTTGGTGCTTCTTAAATTGTTTCCGAGCAAGTGTCACATATAACGTTTGCAGTGTCTTTGCACTGCATACCCCACGATTAGCTGGTCTTGTTTTGGATGTGATTGCTTTTCATCGACAGTCCTCTACCATACTCAGATAAATAGTCAATTCTATACAGTATATGCTCCTTTTGTGAGTTACCCAGAATTGGAAAGTGATTTGCATCTCTATTTACTGTTTTACAGAGACTATAGATATGGCTTCTGCACAGATATACTGTTTCCGTTTATGAAGATTATCACACTGGTGAAAAAAAGAAACGATTTTGATGTTGTACGCATATTGATACTTACATTTTTGATGAAGGTGATTATAAATCAATCTAACATCATCTTGAACAATATTGATTGAAGAGAAGTAAATTTGTAATTTGAGAGTAACTTTTTCTCACGCGACCATTTCCTCCCACAACATTCTGATGGGGCGACATTTTTGAGGGCCATAAATATCGTTAGCTGAGTCTTTTACTATTCCAAGAATTTAACTGAACTTTATTTTGCTGACAATGAAACTACAGCTGCATTAGCACTTAGCAGCGTGAATAGCTATCACCGTAAGAGGAGTACAACTTTTTGTAATCTATCGAAGTAAGAATTGGTTGTCTGGTCTTTTGACTGTTGAGTTCGCAAGTATGGCAGGCAACACGCTCGGACTGCAACCCCGACTGCTAAACCCTGGTCGACATCGACACTGGGCAATATAAAATGTACTGTATGAACCACAACAATTCAGCATCAGCCAAAAAGTATCTTTATTTTAGAATATTAAACTTATTTTGGGCTTGAAATACTCTCCCGCTTTTCTACCCCCGTCTTACTGGATTACCGAATGCTGATGCAAATAAGTGCTCTGATATTTTCTTTTATAGAAAATTATTTAGGGTCGCCATCTAACAAAGTTGGGAATAAATTAATTACAAGAAATTATTAACTTGTTGAGTGGTAACCATAAAGATATCAGCACTCACATCAAATGAACACTGAAATTAATTTACTGAAAAGCGTGACCATACAGAATGAAAGCAGTTTAGAATCTAATTAAAGTTCAGAATCTGGGCATGCAAGAATACTGCGCTTTGGTAACGACAGGTTGCATGTACTATGCTCGATTTCGGAAAGGGGGGGGGGCTGCGTTGATGGACGCTAATGAAGTATAAACACAATTTATTTTAAGCAAAAGCACAAGTTAAACACTAAACAATAAACAGATTGTAGTAACACTTGCCGTTGTCTGAGTTAAATTTTACACTGTTTCAAATGGGTAAATGGTGACGGACTATGTAAAGGGGAAGGTATGTGAAAATTCCGGGACGAGGATAGGATAAATGCACGTACTTACGCAAGATCCATACGAATTAATAAAGCTCACGGCACATTACGCCTTCACTAAAGAGTCAGGGAAAGGGACTCGTGCTTTCCGAAGTAGTAATATTTCGACAAATGCAGTTGCTTAAAATATTCTCACGTAAATAAAATCGATGCGTGGGGAGGGGAGGGGGGGGAGACCAGGTGGCTACTACATTACAAGAAAAAGGTAGCACATTTACCAGGTGCCTGACTATTTTCACAAGACGGTTAAATTACATGCGCAACGTGAAGAAGAGAGATAAAATGAAGTGCGAGAAATTTATCCCTTGATGGGCACGGAGAGCTTAGGGCTCGTCCAAGCACCTAGTTCCGAATAACAAAGCAAGCACGCTAACCATTTGAAATTTCACACGGTAAAATACTCTAAGATCCATTAATTACACAGAACATTCACTCAAGGGAACACGATTGATTACCGCTGAACAACACAGAAGCCAAGTTCGTGCCATGTGGAGCAAAGCATAAAGACAAATTTATCAAATCACAGGTGAAAGCGAAATAATTCAATCTGCAATAATAAATGAAAACATTCAGAAGAGAATGTAACCATGCACGCGAACAAACTTAGGAAAATCTACTGTAACGTAATGTCAGCATCTCTAGATGGGAAACCCTGGCATACTAGAAATTCTGGTACCACAAAGGAAGTACCAGAAGACACTTATTAAAATTGGTAAATTGCACCATGGCCTATCCTGCGTAAACGGTGGATCAAAATGGTTCAAATGGCTCTCAGCACTATGGGACTCAACTGCCGTGGTCATAAGTCCCCTAGAACTTAGAACTACTTAAACCTAACTAACCTAAGGACATCACACACATCCATGCCCGAGGCAGGATTCGAACCTGCGACCGTAGCGGTCGTGCGGTTCAAGACTGTAGCGCCTTTAACCGCTCGGCCACTCCGGCCAGGCAACGGTGGATCATATTATGAACCTATCGCTATAATGAAATGTGAACTATAAGACTTCAGCTAGCCTGAAGACTTACACATCTCACCCTGAGCTCAGTCTTCAACTACTGACCACTCCCACCGACTGCCCAGCATCAAGAGCTTAACCACCCCCGAGAACAACGAACCTACGCAGAGAGCCAGAACGGACCAAAGGGGTTGCTTCCGGTACCAACCTACCCACTGTCGATAAAGACGACTTAGAAGGCACAAGTGTCTTTGCTTTGACTGAACACCAAAAGTTGGCCAGACTGATCACAGCAGACAGCAAGTTCCGTATTACCTGCTACCAATGGAAAAACGAAAACTGCGAATGCACTTTCACACAGACGATAATGAGAAGGATGGAAATCAAGGACCATAAAATATATTCAATGTAAATCTAATTTAGGGCTGGCGAACGAACAAGTGGGTAATATAAGTACTTTTATAGTGATGCAGTACACAGAGACCTTTGAATGTCATGGCTGTAAAATAGACAGTAATTATTTACAGAAGAACGGAAAATCTGATAGGAACCGACCTCGCAGAAGTTCAAATAGGGTTCCGCAGAAATGCAGGAACACACGGGGCGATACTGACCCTGCGACTTATATTAGGAGGTAGGTTACAGAAAGGTACTCTTACACCTATAGCATTTGAAGACCTGAATGAGGGTTACAAAGCTTTTGACAGTAACTTGTGTCCGCCCCGAAAGCTGAATGATCAGCGTGACAGACTGCCGTCCTCAGGGACCCGGGTTCGATTCTCGGCTGGGTCGGGGATGTTCTCCACTCAGGGCAGAGTGTTGTGTTGTCTTCATCATTTCATCCAGTTCTGGCGCGCAGGTCGCCCAATGTGACGTCGAATGTAATAAGACCTGCACCAAGGCGGCCGGACCTGCACCGTAGGGAGCCCCCTGGCCAATGACACCAAACGCTCATTTCCATTACAGTAACATGTGAATGCTTTGCTAATTATCTGGTGGCACTGTCTACAACATGAAGGATGTTGTTGTTGTTGTTGTGGTCTTCAGTCCTGAGACTGGTTTGATGCAGTTCTCCATGCTACTCTATCCTGTGCAAGCTTCTTCATTTCCCAGTACCCACTGCAACCTACATCCTTCTGAATCTGCTTAGTGTATTCATCTCTTGGTCTCCCTCTACGATTTTTACCCTCCACGCTGCCCTCCAATTCCAAATTTGTGATCCCTTGATGGCTCAAAACATGTCCTACCAACCGGTCCCTTCATCTAGTCAAGTTGTGCCACAAATTTCTCTTCTCCCCAATACTGTTCAATACCTCCTCGTTAGTTACGTGATCTACCCACCTTATCTTCAGCATTCTTCTGTAGCACCACATTTCGAAAGCTTCTGTTCTCTTCTTATCCAAACTAGTTATCGTCCATGTTTCACTTCCATACATGGCTACACACCATACAAATACTTTCAGAAACATCCTGACACTTAAATCTATACTCGATGTTAAGAAATTTCTCTTCTTCAGAAACGATTTCCTTGCCATTGCCAGTTTACATTTTATATCCTCTCTACCTCGACCATCATCAGTTATTTTACTCCCCAAATAGCGAAACTCCTTTACTACATTAAGTGATTCATTTCGTATTCTAATTCCCTCAGCATCACCCGGTTTAATTTGACTACATTCCATTATCCTCGTTTTGCTATTGTTGATGTTCATCTTATATCCTTCTTTCAAGACACTGTCCATTCCGTTCAACTGCTCTTCCAAGTCCTTTGCTGTCTCTGACAGAATTGCAATGTCATCGGCGAATCTCAAAGTTTTTATTTCTTCTCCATGAATTTTAATACCTACTCCGAATTTTTCTTTTGGTTCCTTTACTGCTTGCTCAATATACATATTGAATAGCATCGGGGAGAAGCTACAACCCTGTCTCACTCCTTTCCCAACCACTGCTTCCCTTTCATGCCCCTCGACTCTTATAACTGCCATCTGGTTTCCGTACAAATTGGAAATAGCCTTTCGCTGCCTGTATTTTACCCCTGCCACCTTCAGAATTTGAAAGAGAGTATTCCAGTTAACATTGTCAAAAGCTTTCTCTGAGTCTACAAATTCTAGAAATGTAGGTTTGCCTTTTCTTAATCTTTCTTCTAAGATAAGTCGTAAGGTTAGTATTGATCACGTGTTCCAACATTTCTACGGAATCCAAACTGATCTTCCCCGAGGTCCTCTTCTACCAGTTTTTCCATTCGTCTGTAAAGAATTCACGTTAGAATTTTGCAGCCGTGACTTATTAAACTGATGGTTCGGTAATTTTCACATCTGTCAACACCTGCTTTCTTTGCGATTGGAATTATTATAATCTTCTTGAAGTCTGAGGGTATTTCGCCTGTCTCATACATCTTGCTCACCAGATGGTAGAGCTTTGTTATGACTGGCTCTCGCAAGGCCGTCAGTAGTTCTAATGGAATGTTGTCTACTCCCGGGGCCTTGTTTCGACTCAGGTCTTTTAGTGCTCTGTCAAACTCTTCACGCAGTATCTTATCTCCCATTTCGACTTCATCTACATCCTCTTCCATTTCCATATTATTGTCCTCAAGTGCATGGCCCTTGTATAATTCCTCTATATATTCCTTCCACCTTTCTGCCTTCCCTTCTTTGCTTAGAACTGGGTTGCCATCTGAGCTCTTGATATTCATACAAGTGGTTCTCTTCTCTCCAAAAGTCTCTTTAATTTTCCTGTAGGCAGTATCTATCTTACCCCCCCCCCCCCCCCCTGTGAGATAAGCCTCTACACCCTTACATTTGTCCTCTACCCATCCCTGTTTAGCCATTTTGCACTTCCTGTTGATCTCATTTTTGAGACGTTTGTATTCCTTTTTGCCTGCCTCATTTACTGGATTTTTATATTTTCTCCTTTCATCAGTTAAATTCAATATTTCTTCTGTTACCCAAGGATTTCAATTAGCCCTCGTCTTTTTACCTACTTCATGGTCTGCTGCCTTCACTACTTCATCCCTCAGAGATACCCATTCTTCTTCTACTGTATTTCTTTCCCCCATTCCTGTCAATTGTTCCCTTATGCTCTCCGTGAAACTCTCTACAACCTCTGGTTTAGTCAGTTTATCCAGGTCCGATCTCCTTAAATTAGCACCTTTTTGTGTGTTCTTCAGTTTTAATCTACAGTTCATAACCAATAGATTGTGGTCAGAGTCCACATCTGCCCCTGGAAATGTCTTAAAATTTAAAAAAAAATGGCTCTGAGCACTATGGGACTCAACTGCTGAGGTCATTAGTCCCCTAGAACTTAGAACTAGTTAAACCTAACTAACCTAAGGACATCACAAACATCCATGCCCGAGGCAGGATTCGAACCTGCGACCGTAGCGGTCTTGCGGTTCCAGACTGCAGCGCCTTTAACCGCACGGCCACTTCGGCCGGCCTTGAAATTTAAAACCTGGTTCCTAAATCTCTGTCTTACCATTACATAATCTATCTGATACTTTTTAGTATCTCCAGGCTTCTTCCATGTATACAACCTTCTTTTATGATTCTTGAACCAAGTGTTAGCTATGATTAAGTTATGCTCTGTGCAAAATTCTACCAGACGGCTTCCCCTTTCACTTCTTCCCCCCAAATCCATGAAGAATAATTTAGCTAAATTGCCCACCCAAATTTCCTGGAACGTTTCTTGAGTTACCAGTCACACATCCTCAATTATCTTTAGGATTATTCAAATAGAAATGCAACCCGTGGGGCTGCTGTATAAAATGACTGAGAATGTATGCAAGATTTGGTTTACTAACCACATTTATTTTCCGAAAACAAAGACAGACACAAATTATGCTAAACAAAGAATGCCGTAAACAACTAACAGGTGGTTTAAGAACACAATGGACAAGGATCCTGGGTGGCAGAAGAAAGTCAAGTACTCTGGCCCTAAAAATGTGAATTGATCTGACACTGAGCAGGCTTTGACTGTTCAAATCAGCAGAGTTATCTCTATACCGGCGCTTCTGAGAGCAAGTGGTGACTGAGATCTGTGCGCTATGGAAAGGCCAGAGCAGCAGTACATTATCCAGTTTGATTCGTGGGACATATTAACTTGCAGCTGGCGATATCTGTGCGGTGGAGGCGAGACGTGAGGCGGCACCTGTGAATCAATCATGTGAAAGAAATGCAAAAAATTTCACAGTCTTCGATCAGGCAAACGAATCGCAGTTCACTCTCTACCAGAGCCCTGAAATCACGGTAGATTTCAGTGTGTGACACAGCCGTTTGCTAGTCGTACCAAGGACCAATTTGTCTCACTTATACGACAGAGTGCAGAAGGATACTAAACGTCAGGAATGATAAACCAAAAACGAATAAGTGTGCCCTCCGAAAAAGAGTAGTCCGAGACGTTTGAAGCCACACTGTGGGTAAAGTAAGAACTTTACCTCAGGTTCCCCGGTCTAAATTACTCGCAAGTGAAGTGAGTCTCACTACAAGAACCAAGCACCAACCACACATGCCAGAGCATAGACCAGATGTCTTCTTACCAGACCAAACTCCAGCAGCCGAGAGAGCCTCGCATCTCTTCAGAAAAAAAAACTTATTTCCTGCAAACTGCATGAACGACATTGTCTTCACGCCATCTTGAGCCAACTACCGGGCTCTAGAGGAGGTAAATCTCCCCTCCCACATGACAGCACAATCTCCTTTCGAACCAGGGCAATAATGGAGAAACCTGTGTCTCTGGAAAAAGAAGAAACCGCCAATTACTGTTTTCTTTAAGTTTTCTCGGATCGGGAAGATGTTTTTCTACAAAGTCGCATTGCTTCCTGTGGAAACAAGCGGGCCGAGACAATCTTAAAGATCTTTATCTCAATCGCCTGTGCCTTGTATCTTATTAGTCCTAGCTATGAAGTGTAATAAAGATTCTATCTCTAAACGTTTCTCAGATTCCGGATATTCTTATACAACTGAGGCGGCAGATGGATGGGGGTCAGAGGCCTATTTGCAGTATCGGTGAACATAAAAATTTGTGTACTTTTGTTGTGTTTGTCTCTTCACACAATACCTGTTTACAATCCCACTGTACAGACACGTCACTTCAGTCTGTCGCCCCCATCCCAGCCTTTGACTGGCGCCAATGGAGGTATAGTGGCATTGTTCTGCTGGCGACCTGTCTCAAAAAGAGGCTGCCCTGTCTGCCCTGTACAGCTGTCGGCCTGTCTGGCAAGATTTACTGAGGGGTGGGCTCACCGCCATTTGCTTCCAACTCCCAAAACGCCGTTTCTACAAGCTAAGAACCATAAAAATGCCTCATGCTTTTAGCTCCCTACTAGGCTCTATCAACGTCTGCTCAGGCCGTTAACTTTCTAGAGGTTCCCTCTAGGTCCATCAGTTTGTAACAAAATCTAAAAATAATTTTCCATATACGAAAATTAGGTGAGAATAACTTGTACTCTCTCACAATCTCCTGGAACTGTTAAAGATATCATAATTTTCTTTTGACCTAGATAAACTGAAATAAGGTCCTCACTAAATGATTTATGATCTCTTCTCATAGCTGTTTCATTTACATATATATCGCAATCAACTTTTTTGAAGAAACAGAACTGTAATATTCAATACAATCTTCGTGGTTTACAAGCCTGCCACATCGTATGAAACTCACCCCCTTATGAAATCTGTCTCCGCCATCACCATCTAGAAATGAAGTCATGGAACACCGGGATTGACTCGGTGTTCAGGTTGTTGTTGTTGATGTTGTGGTCTTCAATGCTGAGACTGGTTTGATGCAACTCTCCATGCTACTCTATCCTGTGCAAGCTTCTTCATCTCCCAGTACTTACTGCAACCTAAATCCTTCTGAATCTGCTTAGTGTATTCATCTCTTGGTCTCCCTCTACGATTTTTACCCTCCACGCTGCCCTCCAATGCTAAATTTGTGATCCCTGGATGCCTCAGAACATGTCCTACCAACCGGTCCCTTCTTCTTGTCAAGTTGTGCTACAAACTCCTCTTCTCCCCAAATCTGTTCAATACCTCCTCATGAGTTATGTTATCTACCCATCTAAACTTCAGCATTCTTCTGTAGAACCACATTTCGAAAGCATCTATTCTCTTCTTGTCCAAACTATTTACCGTTCATGTTTCACTTCCATACATGGCTACACTTTATACTAATACTTTCAGAAACGACTTCCTGACACTTAAATCTATACTCGATGTTAACAAATTTCTCTTCAGAAACGCTTTCCTTGCCATTGCCAGTCTACATTTTTATCCTCTCTACTTCGACCATCATCAGCTATTTTTCTCCCCAAATACCAAAACTCCTTTACTACTTTAAGTGTCTCATTTCCTAATCTAATTCCCTCAGCATCACCCGACTTCATTCGACTACATTCCATTATCCTTGTTTTGCTCTGGTTGATGTTCATCTTATATCCTCCTTTCAAGACACTGTCCATTTCGTTCAACTGCTCTTCCAAGTCCTTTGCTGTCTCTGACTGAATTACAATGTCATCGGCGAACCTCAAAGTTTTGGATTTTAATACCTACTCCGAATTTTTCTTTTGTTCCCTTTACTGCTTGCTCAATATACAGATTGAATAACATCAGGGAAAGGCTACAATCCTGTCTCACTCCCTTCAGGTTATATAGATGTAATGGCACCGTTTGGAACCTTCCAGAGGTTGGCATGGCACATATGTGAAAGCCAAGTTGTGCAACACCCAGCGCCTCCTTCTCACTGTGGGACTAAGGCCGACTGGATACATGGGCACTACACAAACTTGTGACATAACAGTGGTCGGCTTGGCGGCTGCAATATGTGAGACTTCAGCTGTATGCCGGGTCCACGGGAAATCAATATTTACCTATAAAAAAAAGGATCGAATAAAGGTCGTAATTTTGCCGTGCGCTATAGAGAATGTGCATGCATTTAAACACTCAGCCAAGAATGATGAAACTCGTCTGAAATTGTAACTCGCTCCCTGCCAGAGACGTCTGCTGGGACTCGTAAGACCTGTAGTGTCACGTGCTGTGACGTACGACTCCAGACCTGTCTTTTTGGTTGGCCTCGCGCGGGACCGATTGATGTCAAATGGTGCGGGTGCCCAGCGCCACATTAGAAACTGCTACTCCCTCTTCCCTACAATTGTCAAGCCCGTCCCTATGCCCTACCAAGTGTGCACCCCTATTATTGCTGTTGAATCAAATTTCGGCCACTTCTTTGACAGCAAAATCGCGGAGGGATGGAGGAAGGTTTCTGACGTTTTCATTACAGCTATATAAACAAACAATGTGACAGCGCCGGTAGTCAGTGATATCAACTCCTGGTGACGATGACGGAGGCAGTTAAGGAAAGCTCGAGTGTTTTATTCGAAATAACGCGGCCTGCAAAACCGACGAAACGTTATCGAAGCATGACACCATGAAATATTCCGCAGATACAGAACTCTAGTGTCCGCAGCTCGTAGTCGTGCGGTAGCGTTCTCGCTTCCGGCGCTCGGGTTCCCAGGTTCGTTTCCCGGCGGGGTCAGGGATTTTCTCGGCCTCGTGATGACTGGGTGTTGTGTGATGTCCTTAGTTTAGTTAGGTTTAAGTAGTTCTAAGTTCTAGGGGACTGATGACTATAGATGTTAAGTCCCGTAGTGCTCAGAGCCATTTGAACCATTTTTGAACAGAACTCTAGTATTTTATGCGACTGATATTAGTACTAGTTAAAGTTTGTTTCCTGATTAGTTTGCTGTCGAAATTAATTGACATGTAATTATTATGTTTATAACAGCATTACAGGACAGTCTTATAACCAAGGAACAGCCGTCAATGTCTCCGTCAGTGTCTCTCCAACCGTACACACAGTGACACGTGCCCTATCAAACTCATATTGTTTTTGCATATCATTTCTCAACAAAACAATAAAGTGATACTTTTTTCAGATTATACAATGTTTAAATGGCCACTGCATTCATTGTTGTTCAGGCTGACGTAATGTGTTTCTACAGTGCCGAATTTTTATTTACACTACAGTCACAATCCAAGTGTTCCCCAAACCCCATTTTTGGATTAGTCACTGCTGTTCGGATTAATACACTTGTATGTACAGCCGATACCGAAACCTAGCTGCAGTTAAAGGAGACGAAGGTCAGGAAAAGGGAGTAGTAGTTGAGAAGGGAGTGAGACAAGGTCTGTCATCGATGTTTTTCAAATTGTACGCAGAGCGAACAGCAAAGGACACCAAAACCGAAGAAAAACCAGGTGAAGGAATTTATGTTCAGGACGAGGAAATAAAAACTTTAAGGATTACCGATGCATTATAATTCTATCAGAGACAGCAAACGACTTGTAAAGAGTGTTGAATGGAGTGGATATTTTCTTGAAAAGGCGTTATAAGGTAAGCATCAATAAAAGTAAAACCAGGGAGGTGGAATGTAGTCGAAGTGATGCTGAAGGAATTAGATTCGGATGTGCAAATCTAAAGGTAGTAAAAGGGGTTTATTAATTCGGCAGTAAAATAACTGATGATGTCAGGAGAGGAAGGGGTATACCAACGAAAGCACTTCTTAAAAATAGGAATTTATTAACATCGCATATAAATCCAAATGCTAATAAATCTTCTCTGTATTTGTCTGCAATATAGCTTTGTAAGAAAATTCATCGTATACGATAAGCAGTGCAGAAGAGAAGAGAATAAAAGCTTCCGGAATATAAAACCATAGTAGGAAGCTGGAAATTATGTGAGTGGATTGTGTAAATGTTGAGGTGGTACTGAATCGGAACGAGAACAGAAATTAGTGGCACAGCTTGACTAAAGCAAGGGATCGATTGACCAGACACATTATGTCGCATCAAGGAATGTTTAATGCGGTGTAAGAGGAAAGTGTGGGGGGAAAAATTGTAGAGAAGGAACCAGGAATGAGTACTGGAAACAGATTCAAATGTATGTATGTTGCAGCAGTTGTTCAGAGACGAATAGGCTTGCTTAGGATAGAATAGCGCGGAGAACTGAATCAAACCAATCTTTGGACTGGAGACGACAACGCGGGTTTATATGTGCCTAAGTGTACCAGGTAGCTTTGTGCTTCGCATTGTTCTCTATTCGTAACCGAGTACCGTTGACGAGCTGCATCTGACAAGTCATCAGGGCAATTTGTGCAACGGAAATATTTACACAATCCACTGTCTGTAATTTTAGCAGTATCCAGTTGCCGCAATGGTCTCTTATTCAGTAAGAGAGAGTAGTGTTATAAAGTGGGTTGTGAATCATGAAAGTGTTATTCAAGATTCATCAACTGCTACTAATGAAACAAACTTCATGCGCTACAAGTTCCACTCAAGCAATTATCCGGTTACATAAAATTATTTACACCAGCCTTCATATTATAATTATTAAAGTAGCCTAAAGAATTAAGTAAAAAATCAGTCTTGTGCCACTGAAACAACTGTCAAACGGAAAAATGTATTTATGAGGTTCAGGTGTCGTAGAACGTATTGTGTCTTCACGTTCCAAGCAGTCCTCTGAGGAGTGCCTAACTATGATATAGAATGTATACTAACATGTATTAATGCATTTTCTTCTTGACGACGATTATTGTAACACCGGATGGTATGTGTTGCTGTTTCTAATGCCTCAAGAAATACGATAGCGTGCAGGCTGATGTAAATATGTTTGTCTTACTGATGATGATAGTTTGCTCGAAACTGGCAGTTAATTAAGGTCTGTTTTATGAGAAACTCTTGGTGGTTCTTTAATAGGACTTCCTTCCAATATTTATTAGCTGTTGGGCACCATCTGCACAAAGTTTTTTTTTGGGTGGTGGGGGTTTGGGGGGAGGGCGGGGTGGGGTTTGACAGTATGCTTCATTGCAAACTGTTTTAAGTGTATCGTCGGATAACATTCTTCAAGCGAGCAGATTTTTGGGTTGATACACATCGCCCTGCTTATTTGCTTCAAGAAATATCGTCATGCTCTGGCTTTTACTAATAAAAGACCATATATAGCCGCTATGCTACGCTCTGCAGTGAATTGTACTGTACCATTGTACCGCCATGTAAATTTAAACTGGATGTAATCTGCTGCGGTGGAAACCAAAATATGTTGCTTTATAATGGCAGTGCATTTGTAGAGTTAGCTTTGATAATAAAAAAGAGAAGGATGTACGCCCTGTAACATCTTTGTGTGAAAACACAGAAGGCCCTTCTTTTTATCAGAAAGGCTGCAGGCTGGGTACATTCTACTCTAAATGCAAATTAGAAATGTGAGATGAGGTCAGTTAGTTTGACCAAAGTCTGGTTCTTATACGTGCGTCATGTTGCGTGATACCTTACTGCCGACACTTACTCGTCCATATGAATACTGCAGTACCTCCGGTTGAGACAAGTGTAAATAAATTTTGCTTCAGCTTACTATTATTATACCATGTTGTTTTTTGGCTCATACCATTGAGACATGTGGATATTCCCATTTCACATACGTGTCGAATATTCAGCCCCTTTTATATTATTTACGTGATTCATCATTTGTAAGTTGCGATGTGAAAATCTCAGCAGGATTTATATACGTCGGTGGGCAAAAAGGGGCGTAATAGATCAACTTCTAAAACTAACTACAAAAGAAACTTAAAGAAAAAAATGTTATTATAATTTACACGCCCCGTTTCTGAGGTTGCGGTGGCGTAAAAGCACTAATCTCCTGTTTAGTGTCCGTAAACCTTCAGTAACACAACACAAAAGTATCAATTTACCCGACGCAGTGGATTTTGTACCGCTTTAAACGCGAATGAAGTCTTCAAATCTTGTCGGTTCCCAAGAAGAAACAAACATCTCTACTTTTTAAACAATATAAAGAATTCCAGGAACTACAATCACATTTAGTAAAAAGTTAATGTAACTGAAGTAGATGATAGCATGGTTTCCGCACGCACCGGTCTCTAGACACTTAACTTGTTCTTTTCATTCATGAAATCCAGCACGCAGAAGATGGCGAGGCACGACCTGCAATACGTTTCCTTTCCGTCGCCTTGTAAACGAAGGAGGGCAATATCACACATTTCCACAGATATGAAACTGGGCCAAAGTCTTCCACTAGAAAAGATCTCACCATGCAGTGCTTGATAGTGAGGCACCGTGAGGAGCGATGTTACTTCTGGAATGCTACAAGTTAGTGTTGCATGCTCGTCGCACATTATACGATGGTAATTTGACAAGAAAGCAAGATATAAAAGTCTGTTTCGTAAACGTCTCACCTTACTTCTCAATATAAGTCTCCTTTGAGGCGTATGAAATTTGTCCAACGATCCACCAGCTTTTGTCATCCCATCAGAACAATAGGTCCTATCAAACTCTGCGAAATTCTCGTTGACTGTAACTATCACTTCCACCTTTGATGAAAATTTCTTCCCAGCAAGCCAAATTTCAAATTAAGGAAGAGAAAGAAGTCACTTAGAGCTAAGTCTGGTGCATAGGATGCACTATAAACCAATTCAAACCCTGATCCATGCACTGCCACCATTGTTATCGCTGATGTGTGGAATTGTGGATCATCGTGGTGAAAGAGTACTTTTTTGCGTGCTACCCTTGGGCTTTTCTCAGCCAACGTATATTTCTAACGATCCAACAACGAAGCATAGTAGAGTCTTACGGTCCTGCCTTTTTGCAAGTGATTTGTGGGTATTATTTCTTAGGGGAAAAAGCAGCGTCCATCGCCTTACCAGCTGTCAAAATAGTCTTCGCCTTCTTTGGTGCACGTCCACCAACCTTTGTACACTGTTCTGACTGCCGTTATGACACTGTTATGTAATGATGGATCCAGGTTTCATTAGCATTCACTAATCTGCGCCAAACGTATGTGACGTAGCGTTATGCATTGACGAGTACGATGATGTATGACTCCTTCCACAGCAAATGTTCACACTCGAAAGTTCTCATCTCTCCGGTGATCGCACATTACCGGACCCGTCAGGAAACAAGAACGCTTTGATTATCGGTTCATTCACACACCAGCCAGTGAACTAATATATTTTCCGTATAGCTGTAGACACGAAACTTTATGGAGTCTTTCGAAATAGCAATAGTGAATTAATGTGCGAATTTCAGTATTATATCTGAAATCATATCGGACACATTAAAAATTGTCTACAAAATAAATATTATGAAAGCTTGTTGAAAACAAGAATCTCATACTTTAACGTGGTCTTCTAGATACCTGTCGGTAATTTCCAGAATCCCATTGACTCTCATTCCCACACACTTAACAGCGAATCAGGCAGCAAAATGTGGTTATTAATGTGACAGGGCAGTGTATTTATTTAACCTTCTTGATAAGTATGAAAACATTCAGTAGGCTGCTACTGCGAGAATCTTTGCTCTTCAGAAAGCCAGTGATCCTGATAATTAGTACAATCAGTTTAAGTGAAAATGGATGAAAAGGTGTATCTTGCAAATTAGAAACGATATAATGAAACAAATTATTGAATGAATACAAATTTGGGGGGCAACATTTGTAATACAGAGAGAACATTTACTCAGATTTAAATATTCAATTATTTATCTTTGGTATAAGGTCATCTTTGAACTAGCGATTGGGCCAAATTGGCAAGATTGCGACTGAGATAATTGTCTGTCGTATATGACATTGGTCCTCTGTGCTTCTTATTTACTCAGACTGTTCGAAGTTGCAACATTCGAAATCTTTTACAGAGCGAAACTTTTTTGTGAATATTCTGTCTGTGAGTAAAAGATTGTTTTACATTGTCTGATTGCAAGTGATCCTTTTAAATGGCCAAGATTAAAACGAAAAATGTGCTCCAGTCGTAAGCAATAGAAAAACTTGGACCGTCATATTAGAAAGTGTGGATTAGTTTTTTCAGCGCCTGGACTACTGCAGTCACTCACAAGATGAGATTGACTATTTCTACAGCTGCCAGTCAATGTGCTGTTCTTATGCTGCAAAACATTGTGAATCCACTAAATTTGCTTGCTACAAATTTTGCTCAGTATTATCAGTGGTAGTATTACGTCGCACAGCTATAAGGTCCACACAATTTAAAGAAGTTCTTGTTTTAGTTAGGCAACCACTTCCAATAGCAAAAATTCAGAGGCTGTTGTGACAACAAAGCAGCTCTTTATCATGATCCACATGGAGACTGCCAGATTTAGTACACCAGTGGGCTGGCGGAGCTTGTGAATTGTGGAGCCGCCCAGCTCCCCCTTCCGCATCTCCTACTGATCCATACCATACCCCTTCCCTCCCCGCGACACCATGCGTTCTAAGTACACGACTGGAGAAAATAGGAAACGGGTAATACGTTTGCACACCATGGGAGGACAGCATCTTCCATCAGATTTGTCGATGACAACCAATTTAAAATTAAAAGGTGGCTATTTATTCTTTACTTTAAGGGCTCAATTTTCTGTCCCCTGTATTTTGATTTGTCTGCCTCCATAGCTGAGTGGTTATCGTGGGTGACTGCCCTGTTTAACACTCAGAATCGATTCCCGGTATTGCCAGGACTACTTCCCTTGTGACGGGAATGGGAGGGATTGCACTCAGTCCCACGGTGACAGTGAGGTGCTTCTGGACCAGTTGTAGTGGCTCCAGATCAAGGAGACGAACAACTACCGCGAGAACAGTGTGCTTAGCCGACGCTCCTCCATCCGCAGCCAATGATGCAACTGGGGGGAGGACGACGCGGCTGTTGGTTGATTCCGATGACCCTACCAGAGCTTGTGTACGGTGAGTATTTTCACTGTTTCCCGAAATAGTTGTCTCAGAATTAATGCCATATTGCTTCTGTAGCAATGATCGACTAATGCATTCGCTGTCTTTGAGGTTCTTATGCGTTGGGCTGAAAGTTATCCTGGCATGGGATGCCACAATGAAAGTTAACCCGTGGTGCTGGCTATATAAAATGATTCAGAATGTAGTAAAATTTACTAACGAGACTCATTTTTTTAAAGAAAAGCAGCATAAATTATCGTTATTGATTGAATACAGTGAACAACTAACAGTTGGGTTAAGAGAGCAATGGACAAGGATCCAGGGTGACAGAAGTGAGTGAAGTACTGTAGCTAACGCAATCTAAATTGATCTGACATTGATCAGACTTTTATTGATAATTTACATACGGATATGTATATGCAGCTGAGAGCAATTGGCGTTTGGGATCTGTACGCCCCGACAAGGCCGGAGCAGCACTATGTTACCCTGTTTGGTTCGTACGGCGATGTAACTTGGAGCTGGCGAGATGTGTGCGGTGGAGGCGAGGCGTAGGGCGGCACCTGTGAATCGATCGCGGCCATGAAACAAATGCAAAAAATCTCACGGTCTAGCGATCAGGTAGACGGATCGCAATTTACTCTCCACCAGAGCCCTGAAATGACGGTGGATTTTAGTGTGTGACACACCCCTTTGCTGGTTGTACAGGGGACCAATTTGGCTCACTTATACGACAGAGCGCACTAGGATACCAACCGTCAAGTCTGATAAACCAAAAACGAATAAGTGTGCCTTCAGCAAACAAGTAGTCCGAGGTGTTTGAAGTCACACTGTCGGTGCTGTAAGAACTTCACCACAGGCTCTTCAGTCTGACTCCTTGCAAGTGAAGTCTGTCTCAGGACAAGTCCCAAGCACCAACCACGTACGCCAGAGCTTCGACCAGAAGATCCCTTCCAGACCGAAGTCCAGAACCCGAGTGCCTCGCACCTCTCCAGATAAAAAAAAAATTCGTTTTTCCGCAGAGTGCACGAACGACAACACCTTCACCCCGTCTTGAGCCAATCACAGGGCTTTAGAGGTGCTTGATCTCCCCTCCTACACGACAGCACAAACTCACGTCGAACCAGCGCAAGAGTTAAGAAACCTGCGTCACTGGAAAAAAGGATCTGCTAATTACTGTTTTTTTTATTTTTAAGTTTTCATGGAGGGAGAAGATGTTTTCCTCTGGAGTCGCGTCGCTTCCCGTGGCAACAAGCGAACAGATACAGTCTTAACGATCTTTATCTAATTCACCTGTACCTTACAGCATGTTAGTCCTAGCTGTGAAGTGTAATAAAGATTCTATCTCTAAACTTTCTCAGACGCCATAGTTTCTTATAAAAACCGAGGAATTCGATGGAAGTTAGTCACAGGCCTATTTGAAGTATCGGCGAACACGAAAACTTGCGAATTTTATTATGCATGGGTTTGCACACTATGCCTGGTGTAGACTCGTCCCTTCAGTCCGTAGGCCCCAGCGCATCCTTCGGCTGGCGCCAGTGCTGGTATAGCAGCATCATTCTGTTGGAGACCTGTCTCGACAAGGGGCTGCTTTGTCTGCCCTGTATGGCTGTGGGCCTGTCCGGCAATATTTACTGAGGCATGGGCTTCTCACCAAAACCTTTTCATCTCCCAACATGCCGTTTCTGCAAGCTAAGAGCCATAAAAATACCTCACGCCTTTAGCGCCCTACCAGGCTCAATCAACGTCTGCTCGAGTTCGCTGAAGGTGCGTAAGGTTGTAACAAAATCTTCAATAATTTTCCAAGTATGAAAAATAGGTGAGAGAGTTGCTTGTCCTCTGTCAGGGTCTGCAGAATCATTATCACACGCATATTGGAGGAGCAAGCCAGTGAGTACCTAGCCTGGCATTAACTCGTACTGTAATGCAGATTTTCAAACACTTGCTTTCTTCTACATCTTTGGGACTGAAGTTTGATATATGGAAGCCTGGCTGGTGTTGAATACAGCGGTTTCTAAGTTGCTGCTTTGGTGAAACGGTTCGTATTGTTGGGTTTATGCTTAGGCATTGCTTATCTTCAATGTAATTTCGTTAAATCATTGGCTTGGTGCTATCTTATCAGATTTGAAGTTCTCAATAAATCACCTTGGCATATACGCTATTGCAGGAAGACTTGTGTTCTATATGTACGCTTTGTTTCTTTTCTCTTTGTTCCTTTGTGGTGTATGTAGCTACGAGAGGTAGGAAAAAATCTGAGTGTAGCGATTAATTCTGTTGTACAGTCATTTCTATAACTATTCCCTTCATTTCTGCATATTAAGCACTCTGTGTAGTGTATGGAAACATTGTTCATGTAATAAATACATGTATGCACTTTACTCAACAGGTCTTGTTATGCATCAATAGGGCGTGTGTGATTCTGTTTAGTTCATTTTACAAGCAAATTACATGAAATGGTGTTCACAAGTTCTTGGTTATTTCAGTTTCCTTGGTCACTTAGTTCCAATTCCAAAGAAGTCAGGTGTTGACACATGTGAAAATTACCGAACTGTCAGTGTAATAAGCCACGGTTGCAAAATACTAACACGAATTCCTTACAGACGAATGGAGAAACTGATAGAAGCCGACCTCGGGGAAGGTCAGTTTGGATTCCGTGGAAATGTTGGAACATGTGAGGCAATACTGACTCTACGACTTATCTTAGAAAATAGATTAAGGAAAGGCAAACCTACGTTTCTAGCAAATTGTAGACTTAGAGAAAGCTTTTGACAATGTTGACTGGAATACTCTCTTTCAAATTCTAAAGGTGGCTGGGGTAAAATACAGGGAGCGACGGTATATTTACAATTTGTACAGAATCCAGATGGCAGTTATAAGAGTCGAGGGGCATGAAAGCGAAGCAGTGGTTGGGAAGGGAGTGATTCAGGTTTGTAGCCTCTCCCCGATGTTACTCAATCTGTATATTGAGCATGCAGTGAAGGAAACAACGATAAATTCGGAGTAGGAATTAAAATCCATGGAGAATAAATAAAAACTTCGAGGTTCGCCGATGACATAGTAATTCTGTCAGAGACAGCAAAGGACTTGGAAGACCAGTTGAACGGATTGGACAGTGTCTTGAAAGGAGGATATATGATGAACATCAACTAAAGCTAAACGAGGATAATGGAATGTAGTCGAATTAAGTCGGGTGATGCTAAGGGAATTAGATTAGAAATGAGACACTTAAAGTAGTAAAGGAGTTTTCCTATTTGGCTAGCAAAATAACTGATGATGGTCGAGGTAGAGAGGATATAAAATGTGTACTGGCAATCGCAAGGAAAGCGTTTCTGAAGAAGAGAAATTTGTTAACATCGAGTATAGATTTAAGTGTCACGAAGTCATTTCTGAAAGTAATTGTATGGAGTGTAGCCATGTATGAAAGTGAAACATGGACGATAAACAGTATGGACAAGATTAGAATAGAAGCTACAGAAGAATGCTGAAGATTAGATGGGTAGATCACATATCTAATAAGGAAGTATTAAATGGGATTGGAGAGAAGAGAAGTTTGTGGCACAACTTGACTAGAAGAAGGGATCGATTCGTAGGACATGATCTGAGGCATCAAGGAATCACCAATTTGGTATTGGAGGGCAACGTGGAGGGTAAAAGTCGAAGAGGGAGACCGAGAGATGAATACACTATGCAGATTCAAATGGATGTAGGTTGCAGTAAGTACTGGGAGATGAAGAAGCTTGATAGAGTAGCATGGAGAGCTGCATCAAACAAGTCTCAGGACTGAACACCACAACGACAACAACGTATATTGATGCTTTCTAATACATTCATATTTCATTTAACGTAAAGTTAGGTCTCTGTTTTCTTAGTGCTAGGTTTCCCGATCTGTCTCTGAATTGTTGAGTAATTAAGGTAACTGTGACGCTGGTACGTAAAGAAAACCCATCAACAACAGGTAGAACTCGCTCTCTGAGGGTTCTGTACAAACTTAATTATGTTTGTAATCAGTTCATCTATAGGTGTTGATGAGTGAGTGCGAGTATCAAAGTATGTAACGTAAAAGGCTGTATGTTTTGACTCCATTGACTTAGGAACTTACACCACTAAGAGACCGTGACCTTAGTATTTGACATCAATGTCAACTTAGTACTGTACCCTCCCGCACAGGCCATGAAGGCCCAAAGGCACTGACCTGCCGTCGTGTCATCCTCGACCCACAGGCGTCACCGGATGCGGATATGGAGGGGCACGTGGTCAGCACACTGCTCTCCCAGCCGAATGTCAGTATCTGAGACAGAGCCTTAGCTTCTCAGTCAAGCATCTCCTCATTTGGCCTCACAAGGGCTGAGTGCACCCTGCTCTGCAGAATGAATGGTCATCCACTTCTAACAAGGGAACCTCCCCATCGCACCCCCCTCAGATTTGGTTATAAGTTGGCACAGTGGATATGCCTTGAAAAACTGAACACAGATCAGTCGAGAAAACAGGAAGAAGTTGTGTGTAACTATGAAAAAATAATCAAAGTATACAAACTGAGTAGTCCATGTGCGAGATAAGCAACTTTTTGAATGTAGCGAGCTCAGTAGCGCCGTGGTCCCGTGGTTAGCGTGAGCAACTGCGGATCGAGAGGTCCTTCGTTCAAGTCTTCCATCAACTGAAAATTTTTATTTTCAGGCAATTATCAGAGTTCAGGCACTCAAACATAATCAACTTCGCTCTTCAAAATTCCAGGACATGTTCAGATTTCCTTGGACATATACAGGTCTACACACGGAAAAATTTGAAAACATTAAAAACATATGTTTTGAGAGAGCACAGAGGAAACTGTGCGACTGTAAAACTGTTGCATTCATTTGTTGCAGTTTATGTGACACACTCTTATGTTTTCATCACTTTTTTTGGGAGTGATTATCACATCCACAAGAAAACCTAAATCGGGCAAGGTAGAAGAATCTTTTTACCCATTCGCCAAGTGTGCAAGTTAGGTGGGTCCACAGCGTATTTCTGTCATGTGACGCACATGCCGTCACCAGTGTCGTATGGAATATATAAGACGTGTTTTACTGGATCAAATGTTTTCGGTTCCCATTGCAGAGGCACGTCCATTCGTCTACTAATCGCACGGTTTTGCGGTGCGGTCGCAAAACACAGACACTAAACGTGTTACAGTGAACAGAGACGTCAATGAACGAACGGACAGATCATAACTTTGCAAAAATAAAGAAAAGTAAAATTTTCGATAAAGTGAAGACTTGAACCAAGAACCTCTCGCTCCGCAGCTGCTCACGCTGACCACGGGACCACGACGACCGTGCGTTTACATGCTCCTTTATATTGCCTATGTTGCCGATGGACTACTCAGTTTGTATATTTTGCTTATTTTTTCATAGTTCCACACAACTTCTTCCTGTTTTCTCGATTGATCTGTGTTCAGTTTTTCAAGGCCTATCCACTGTGCCAAATTATAACTGAATCTGAGGGGGTGTGATGTGGAGGTTCCCTTGTAAGTGCTAGCCCAGCCCGACAGCGCTTAAATTCGGTGATCTGACGGGAACCTGTGTTACCACTGCGGCAAGGCCGTTGGCTGGTACTGTACTCGGTACTTAGAAGATTGGGTCTAAACACACGAACGAACAGATGCACAGAAAGTTATTCTATAAGGGTCTCGTTTTTATTGATTGATTTAGGAAACCGTAATAATGAAAACCCGCATAATGGCCCTTTCGGGTCTATCGATACTGATCGACCGCCTTGTCATCCTGTGTAAATGGCGACATTCGATGCGTTACGGAAGTGCATGGGATCAGCAGACCTGTCTCCGTGCACTTGTCAGTTTTAGTGAACTGGAGAGGCCAAAAATCGGTCAAGTAGCTTCTCAGTTTGCATCATGAAGAAATCACAAAGAGAAACTGGATCCTCCGCATAGCAGGAAGGTGCGGTAATCTCTCAACTAAGAGACGGACTAATTTTTTTTTCTACATAACCGTATTTTCGCTGTTACCTATCTGACTGTGATAATCACAATATGAAGTTTCGTTTGCCAGTGCGTGTTCAGTAACAAATCGAGTTCCTGAAACACACTCACTATTGCTGGAATCTTAGAGATGATCTATGTCTGCTATTTAGCATAGCACGGTTAATCTTAGGCGAAAACTGCGCTGTAACTTTCATTCGTGTGCTTTAGTCATACTGCGTTTGTTAACTAATTACACCTGTAACAACTTTGCCTATGATAGGATGTGACTTGTTAAATCAGATCATGTTCGAATTCAGTTACAGTAGTAATAGGCTGTATACTTTAAGTTCAGTAGTCACCTTACAAGTTAACACTACGTACTTCAAACAATAACCATCCCTCTCACTTGATCACGTCACCTAACCAAGAAACAGTGTGCCAGTACACTCAGCAGTAATCGAATACTATGTTCGAAGCAGTAACCAGAAACAACAAGTTGAAAACCTGACGAAGCCCTCGCAGCAATAATAGCTGAGATGTCGGTAGCTGCGTCACGTATGCCACGTTCAAGAACTCAGAATCATTTCATTGAGAAAATCCTCTGTAAAGATGGCAGGGCACGAGAGATGTGCCGGCCCCAGTGAAGTATTGAGATCGGACTGTGGGTCATATCTGCATAACTCCGTTGAAAAACCATGTAAACCAAGATCACAGATTCGAGTCTTTATCTCCGAGACAATTCTAACATTGCTTCCTGAGACAGTAATGAACTTAATAGATAACCTAAGATTAACACTACTATTGTTTTCGTGCTGCAATGCTGAGCATTTCTGTGATTGTGTATGATCTGCACCACAATTCATCTAAAGTATATGAATCTGCGTTACTTTTACGTTCTGCTCAGAAGTACCTCTGTGTCTGGCACGGGAAGTGCCACTTTAACTTTTATAAATATTAGGGCTCAAGCATCTGTTTGTGGGCAAGGCGTTATCAAAATTCTAATCATTGTGCATAAATATCACTTTAAAATCCACACTGTACGCTGTTAATGACGTTGCCATTTTTCCTATTTCATTGAAGCTGAATACACCTTGCTTCATTCTTACGCGAGCGTGGTTTCCTCATAAACCTATTTCGGTTGTCTGGTGCTATTGCTACTGCACGAAAGGTAAGTGGCAACTGGGATATTTGGTCTAAAGGTCTGGGGAGTGATCATAATATTTGTACCGTATTTCTTCACAAGTTCAGATTTTTCCTGCTAAATGTATTTTTTATCTAGACTTACCCATATATTTGAGGAGTAGTGCAGATGTTTTCTTACAGTGTAGATCTTCATCTCTGTAGAGTTCTTTTAATCGATATTCTGGGGGCCTGTGTTAAAGTTTTAGAATATTATGATCTAGTTTTCATATCACCCATTTCACTTGTCACGTTACAGAGCTTCAACCAGTTGAAGCACATGTTGAAAAATGTTCCCGTTTAATGAGATAATTACGACAGTTACGGCGAACAGTTTCTTCTTTTGTAGACTTTTGAATCAGAATTTGCCGAACACACTGTACAAATGGAAAGAGACTAAAATCTGCGAGTATTAGTTTTGACTGTAATAAAAGCTCGCATTATTCAGCAAAAGAAATAAAAAAAATCCATCGTGAACTGGTATTTCAAATGAGCTACAAAGCTCTTAAAAGGCCTCGCTAATATTTATTGTGTCGGAAATGGAAGTGAGTGTTGGTATACGGAGGCTAGCGATTACTAAAAACAAAGCCAGGTAATTTAAAACGAACTGGGACGAACAGTGATTGGGCTCGCCCCTGTTCATTTATCCCACTGAAGTACTGGTGCTATGATTGCGGGGGAGGGGGTTGAGGGCAGTCCGCACCATTTTGTTTAATAGGCAGTGAGCGTTAGAAGTTCGATCCCATTTGCAGCTCTTTGCAATTATCTTTCTATATACGAAAGAAGACAACGATTTTTTTGCCTTTGCAGTTCGTTTACCCTCTGACAACTATGGCATACACAACTGTAGATAGCACCGATGAAGCTGCGGTTTAAATTACAACTTATTACTGAGTGCCAATATAAAAAAAAAATACACAGACTGCGAAAAAGTCCTAACACTGAAAAATAATTAATGTAGTGTAACGAAATTTCGGGAATAAACTTGTCTAGGTCACAGGTTAATTAAGCACGAGGAGCCAAAGCAAATGTGATATGTTAGTACATTAATAACCGGTGTAACGCCAGAATGTGAAACTGCAAGTATGCAAACGAGCACGCTTTGTGTTGTACAGGCGCTAGATGTCAGTCTGTGGGTTGGAGTTCCATGTCTGTTAAACTTCATCGGTCAGTACAGGGCGGTTAATGCTAGTTTCGAATGACGATGGAGTTGTTGACCGATGATGACCCTTATCTACTGGACTGGAGACAAATCTGCTGATCGAGCAGGCCACATATCGACATTCTGTATGGCGTGTTGGGTTGCAAACAGTGGTACATGGGTGACCGTTATCATGCTGGAAAACATCTCCTTCAATGCTGTACAGGAATTTCAGCAAAACAAATCGAATCACCAGACGGGCGTAGAAATTGGCAGTCAGGGATAAACACTGGAGTACTTCCGCTGTCCTACGAAATCGCACCCCAGTCCCTAACTCCAGGTGTAGGTCCAGTGCATCCAGCACGCAGACAGGTTGATTGCAGACTTTCAGCTGGCCTCCAATCAAATGGCCAGCACTGGCTTCAATACAGAACCAGATTTCATCATATAACACATAAGACATCCACCCAGCGCTCCAGTGAACTCTCGCTTGACACCACTAAAGTCACAAATGGTGGTGGGTCCGGGTCAGGGCAACGCGAGCTACATGGCGTCTGGCTCGGAGCTGTCCTTGAAGTAACCGATTTGTAACAGTTCGATGTGTCATTGTAGTGACGATTGCTGCTCATATACCTGCTGCAGTATCAGTATGATGCACCGGAGTCATACGCTGAAGACACTTCTAACCAATATCAACCCACCACGTCTACTTTCTAAAGTAACTAACGCTCACGACACTACAACGTGTATTTAGAGCAAACCGGATTTTCATGCTGGTAGTGGCACTACTAGTGCCTGTGTTATGGGACAGCCGCGTAATTTGAAAACACATTATGTTTCAAATGAAAAAACACGCCTACCATCTTTCGTTTATCTAGCACAACTCCTTATTAACTAGTAGAACTCAACGTAGTGGAAGATCAGTCTGGATTCCGTAGAAATATTGGAACACGTGAGGCAATACTGACCCTACGACTCATCTTAGAAGCTAGATTAAGTGAAGGTAAACCTACGTTTCTAGAATTTGTAGACTTAGAGAAAGCTTTTGACAATGTTGACTGGAATAGTCTCTTTCAAATTCTGAAGGTGACACGGGTAAAATACAGGGAGCGAAAGGCTATTTACAATTTGTATAGAAACCAAATGGCAGTTATAGGAGTTGAGGGGCATGAAAGGGAAACAATGGTTGGGAAGGGAGTGAGACAGGGTTGTAGCCTCTCTCCGATGTTATTCAATCTGTATATTGAGCAAGCAGTGAAGGAAACAAAAGAAAAATTTGGAGTAGGTATTAAAATCCATGGAGAATAAATACAAACTTTGAGGTTCGCCGATGACATTCTAATTCTGTCAGAGACAGCAAAGGACTTGGAAGAGCAGTTGAACGGAATGGATAGTGTCTTGAAAGGAGGATAAAAGATGAACATCAACAAAAGCAAAACGAGGATAATGGAATATAGTCGAAATAATTCAGGTGATGCTGAGGGAATTAGATTAGGAAATGAGACACTTAAAGTTTTGTTATTTGAGGAGCAAAATAACTGATGATGGTCAAAGTAGAGAGGATATAAAATGTAGACTGGCAATGGGAAGGAAAGATTTTCTGAAGAAGAGAAATTTGTTAACATCGAGTATAGATTTAAGTGTCAGGAAGTCGTTTCTGAAAGTATTTGTATGGAGTGTAGCCGTGTATGGAAGTGAAACATGGACAATAAATAGTTTAGACAAGAAGAGAATAGAAGCTTTCAAAATGTGGTGCTACAGAAGAATGCTGAAATTTAGATGGGTAGATAACGTAACTCATGAGGAGGTATTGAACAGAATGGGGGAGAAGAGGAGTTTGTGGCACAACTTGACAAGAAGAAGGGACCGGTTGGCAGGACATGTTCTGAGGCATCAGGGGATCACCAACTTAGCATTGGAGGGCAGCGTAGAGGGTAAAAATCGTAGAGGGAGGCCAAGAGATGAATGCACCAAGCAGATTCAGAAGGATGTAGGATGTAGTAGGTACTGGGAGATGAAGGAGGTTGCACAGGATAGAGTAGCATCGAGAACTGCATCACACCAGTCTCAGGACTGAAGACCACAACAACAACAACAACAACAACCACCTTACTAATGTTGAGATTTTTTTCCGTCAGTGTATATGCCGGTGGCAACTTGTTTTTGAAGCAAAGAGCTATAAATATTTCTGTGATCGTTCACCCATTACATGTTTTAAATGACTTACAGAGTACCTCTCACAATGTTAGGCTCGTCTTTTACTGTCGATCATAAAAATTTTGCAATGTCTCTAATCTCAACTCAAAGAGAAGAACTGTTTTTAATGATGATAAAATGCGTATCAGTTAGAGAAATTAAGCAAGTATCTAAGGATCACAGCGTTATTGGTATGAGTCCGGAATCTTCCATCTCAAATGAATACCTTCAACAGTACACACAAAAACCTCGAAAGTGTGAGCAGTATACCATAAATGAAGTGTTTTTGACAGCTGCTCGAGCGAATGAGGTCTTCAATCGTCCAGATTAAATGGGGAGACTGACTGGAGTAAAATGTGTGCTGGCTACGAAGGTGGTACGAAGATGTCACGAATGTGTTCAAATACTTCACACATGCCTCTCTGGGAGAAAAGCGGCTAGCTTTTCGTGAAACTATTCACTCTATCGTGTAGATTACGCAGGAGTTACCTAAAAAAGTAAGTTAACTTAGTCGTAATTTTTAGTGGTTTGCAGTTGTAGTAATTGTTGTTATATTTAATTACCTATCCCAATCGATCGAAGGTCGCTACTTACAGAAGAGTAAACCTTTTAGTATTACATCTGATATTTGGTCGGCGTGGGTGTGCAGCAACTGGAATGCTGGAAGGCAGCGAGCGAATCGAACTAATGACTATCGTACGCTGTGTGTGAGTGTCTTCACCACCCGGTTCTGCATTTGCCGTAGTAGCCCCGGCGTCTTCAAAGCATACCTCCTCCTCTTGTGATTCTTGAACAGGGTATTCGCCAATACTGGCTGATATTTTTTGCAGAACTCAATTAATCTTTCGCCTCTCTCATTCCCAGTACGAAGATCATATTCGCCATATCCGTTTCTTGTACTCCTTCCCCTACAACCGTATTAAAATCTTTCATGACTATTAGGTTCTCATATCCTTTACGTACTGAATTACGTGGTCACTAAGCTCCTACACTTTCTCTATCTCTTTTTCTTCCTCTAACTCTTTATCTTCCATTTACGACGTTGGCATTTAAGGCATTGTTGTCAGTGTTGGTTGGCAGTCGTTTGTGAAGCGAATCCTGTCACTGAACTATTCACAGTAACTGACTCCCATCCCTACCCTCCTATTCATAATGAATCCTACTCCTGTTAGGCCATTTTCTGCCGCTATTGATATATTCCTGAATTTGGTTGATCTTAAGTCCTTGTAATTTTTCCATTTCGCTTCACTGACCTTCGCTATATCTTGACTGAGCCTTTACATTTCGCTCTTCAGATTTTCTAGCTTCCCAACAACGTTCAAGCTTCTGACATTCCATGCCCCGACTCGTAGAACGTTATCCTGACCTGAATTATTCAGTCTTTTTCTCATGGTAACCTCCTCGTTAGTATCCCCTCCCGGACATACGAATTGGGGACAATTACGGAATATATTCCCAATGAAGAGATCATCACAAATTTTTTTTAAATAACAGTCCATATGTGCTTTGGATACGAGTTATGTGCCTTTAATTCAATGGCTTCCATTGTCTTCTGCATTCTTATACTGTTGATGGTAGCTGATTCTTCCACCTGTAGGGATATTCCCATTCCATAAGTAACAGTGTGCCCTGAACCTCTTTGTGCTCCTCTGCCCTCTTTCATAAGGCCGATGGTAGAATGAGGATGTTATGCCGGAAGTCTTCGGCCACCAATACTGCTTTTTATTCCAAATGTAAATGGTGGCGGGGTTTGAACCCGGGACCGAGGACATTTTGATTAATAATCAAAGACGCTACTCCTAGTTCACTTGTGACATCCCCAAAGTTGCTGTCTGAAATTTAGCACAAATTTACCTGCCACTCTATAAATGTCTACATATTAACTGAACTATGTGTTCATAAACAGTTATCCAACTTACATTCGTGTGCTAACCTTTGACTAAACAACACTAATTTGAAATGAACTGTAACTGATCAGAATGCCACTGAAGTAAGACAATTAGCTGGCCCTAATCTAAATTTCCACTTACCCCGCGCACTTTTAAGATTATTGCAGATTGCTCGAAAGCACAACAGCAAACAACAATGAGGTGCCGACTAAACTAGATCTCTATTTCTAAATACATATTCAAACTGTTGCATGTGGTTAGGCGTAATGATAAACATTGGGGTTGGGAGAGTAAATATTCCTATGAAATGATAAACCAAGATAGCGATTTTAGAATTAAATATGTATTCAGAAGGACAGAGTAAAACTTCTCGTAATCTTCAAACGTAATATTGATCTGAACAATACTTTGCTTAACAAAGTGAACAATAATTTAAAAAGGGTTCAAAGTTAACAGAGAATTTCAACAAAAATCGAACAGTTTAATCAATTAATATGTTAATCAATGATTGAGGGAAGTGGGGTGGTCTTTCTCTCGGCTCTGAGCAAGTTGACTAGCAATCATCTCGACATTAGGTGTGCAGTGCTGCAGTCTTACCTGAAACTTCTTCTATTCAAAAACA
Source organism: Schistocerca americana (assembly GCF_021461395.2). NCBI lineage: Eukaryota > Metazoa > Arthropoda > Insecta > Orthoptera > Acrididae > Schistocerca > Schistocerca americana. The sequence goes on from NC_060125.1 coordinate 329,076,734, forward strand.
GTTACATTATTTAAAATTTGTATTCCTTTCACCTTTCATTGTACAAAACACTCATCCTTGCTGTCCTTTCTTCATCTGACACAGACAATCACCTACCACACTCAAACTAAGAATGTATGAGACTGCAGAGGCAAAGACTGGGCCATGACAAGAACAAAGATTTTTTAACAGTGTCTTAACTTGCTATCTGTCTCTGACGTGCACATCGATGACTTCCAAAAATCAAATGACAGAACTATCTTATATATCCTCCACCTTCCCCCAGTAGAATTTTGTAAGAGGGTCAATTCAAATAGGAATGGGACGAGAACATTATTGATAGAAAGATAAAAAACATGTTACAAATAAAAAGGGAAAGATAGCTTTACAAGAATAGCGGTTGATGAGCTTTAAGTAAAATATTTATACCGAATTCAAGAACGTGTGAATGGTTTCTCAATAGAATTCACCATTGATTTAGTGTTTTATGATGTCTATGAGAACTTTCTGCACAGGGCTATTTCGAAAGTTAATATGTCACATTTTGTATTGAAGTAGTATTGGTGTCTATACTGTTTTTGTAGCACACAAGAAGTGCGTTAGAGTATCTATATCACACAAGCCCTACGTTTCTGAAGCATTGTAGCTTATGGCAGAAGTTATTTGCGCAATGAAATTAGGTAGAAGAATGTCCTTGTCACAAACGACCAAAATTTCTTTTTGCTCGTTGCAATAACGTCACTGTTGTGGCAAGTTTTCTGGAAGAAGACTCAGTGACAATAAGCACAGGTGCCAGCTGACAACCACACACACTCAAAAACAGTAAAAGTGTCATAGTACCTACTTAAAGCAGACGTTAGGTCGATTGATAACTCGAAAGCCATACTGTACTATCAAAAAGTTCCTTCGAAAATCAGCTGCGACTTGTGTCAGCAAAGTATGCCAACATGTGACACGCAATATCTCAGTAAATAATCAGTAGATATATTTCTTCTGCCCTGGCAAGTCTCAACCATTTGTAGTGAATGGTGAATCAGTTACGATTTTTTACATTTACAGTATACAATTACCTGTATTAAAATAGCAGTACTAATATTTTACATAGCTGTATACGTGGAATATAGTTGTAGTAAAATGGTAACAACGTTTACATAAAAAAACACAAGAAAAAAAAGCATGATGGTTTTGCAATAAGTTACAGAAACATCAATAAGTAAATCATGTGAAACAGTGCTCAGTAAAAGGAATGATAAGAAACACTTATTATTTGTGTAGAGAATGATCTGCAGAAAATTCTAAATACATTGGAATAAATACATATGCATACAATCCGTGAGAAGTACACAAAACTATGAGTGAGGTAGAAAGAGACACACAAGGATAGTGAACACACACAAGAAATAGCCGCATAAAGATAGTGGTCTCACACACGTAAATAAGGAGAACAATACATAATTAGGGAAACACGGATTAGGCGGTAACCAAGGTTCACATCAAAGTATATTTATACAATCAGCCAAACGTCTGTCTATGATCATACCTAATATGGTCAATAATTGGCATTCTATGCAGTTATATTTCATCCATTAGTTTGTGCATCATTTAATGCTGTTAACTATAATTTCAACAAACTTTTTTCAACTTTTGTAGTCCTGTCTTCCTCAGTTGCGTGTAATATTACGGTATATTGATAATTTTTACTTATGGACCGTCTGACACCAACTGAATAAAACACAATTTTAGTGCCATACGCGTTTCGCCTTTATTTTCTGCAAGGCATCATCAGTGGCAGATTGCGTGGACAATTTCTTACATATTACTCTCCTGTTACATTTTTGGTGTAGTTCTTCTTCTTATGAACGCCAATTTGCGGTTTTATCCACATTCCACAGCATTATGCACTGAACGTTTTTTTTAATGCAATGTTTTGGTTTTCTGTTGCCAACTGTAAAAAAATGACAGTTGACAGTTGGCAACAGAAAACCAAAAAATGACAGTTGACAGTTGGCAACAGAAAACCAAAACATTGCATTAAAGAAAGCGTTCAGTGCATAGTGCTGTGGAATGTGGAAAAAAACCGCAAATTGGCGTTCATAAGAAAAAGAACAACACCAAAAATGTAACAGGAGAGTAATATGTAAAAAATTTTCCACGCAACCTGCCACTGATGATGCCTTGCAGAAAATAAAGGCGAAACGCGTATGGCACTAAAATTGTGTTTTATTCAGTTGCTGTCAGACCGTCCATAAGTAAAAATAATCAATATACCGTAATCAACAAACTTTCATCGAGTACCACTGTTTACTGCACTCTTTGCTTCTTTCTATGTTTCATACATTCTCATAGTTCATGTCATTTAGACCCATTGCCCTTCTTAACCGTTTGTCTTCATTGTCCCACCTAATCATTTCTCATATTTCATTTTTATAATCGTTTCTTTATTCTTTCTTACCTTTTTCTCTTTGTTACTCCTCACACATCTCTCATGATCTCTTATATATCTTAAATGACTCACGAGAGCTGTCTGCAGTACTATACGTAACTTAATTACTGTAACAATGGCGCCACATCCTATAGCAGCAATTTACACAGCGAAGATGCATTGTGAAGAAACTCTATGAAAGACGGTAGTGTAAATGGTAAATACAACCTGAAAATTCTGTAAGTTGAGGAAATGCATGTTATTACATTGCATGATATGTAAAAAAAGGAAGACAGTTTGGAATGTCACACATGTTAGTAGAAAAATACATGTAAAACAATCTTATCCTACAACATGGCAAAAGACAATAAAGCTGAAAAGTAAAAAATCATCATCAATATCCCACATACTTCTTGCTTGCCCTTTCTTTTATTAAGTGTACTGTATATCCATGTCACACCTCATGAGTCATTAGTCGCATCTTCACCTCCAAAGAATTTAAAATTTTCCGAACACCTTGATTGTTACATCATCGTTTCATACATACGTGAAGTTTCTCTGTTAGACAAAGAAAAGGCAGATTAGTTCTACAAAATTCAGTAATAGTTAAATTTCGAGTGCGTATAGCTGTATACAAATCAGAAAAAAAACAATGTCATTCATCTGAATAAACAAGAAAATAGAACTACCACAAATACAAATTACAAAAAATTGAATGAAGAGTGAGTCACAGTACAGAATAAGAACCAATACTGAGCCAAATCTTTGCAAAACATTTTTCGTGCACAAATGGAGACAAAAATATACACTTCTCGACTTATTGTAACGTATAACTTACGTGAAGTGTTGGTCCAATGACAAATGGCGGTATATGTTTAGTAAAAGGGTTATATTATTTGCATTAGATAATTATACACCCGACATCAAAGAAGTAACTGGGTTGTAATTAAATCACATTACCTTTATTCGGTATTGTCATCCAGTATCTATTTCAAAAACTTATCATTTACACTTATCAACATGGCATGCATGCACATGGCATAACAAGAAATAGGGTCCCTATGCCCAAACCATTACTCACACACTTTTCATTAATCATCATCATCATAATTATTGTCTCATTCTACTACAATACACATCGTAATTCCCATAATTGTCATTTCATGTAACTTATCCACATAAATCTCATTATCATATTACAATAGTAATCATCCACTATCTTCATCTTAATATACACTTCAAATAATAAGTCCTTGCTCTGTATTCGACCACTTATTTCCACATAAACAACATTTCATAGCTATAATCGTAAAAAATTAGTTCAGTCAACATGGCATCACTCCCTCACAACAGATCCTGAAAAACTTAAATCAAAATACCAAACACTCGTATTTCCAGACAACACAATTACCATCCTAACAGTCTGCACACCTCATAAAAAGTAGTAGCAAGTGTTGAATGTCTCTGTATTATCATCACTATTTACAGCCAGAAGTATTCCTCAAGTGAACAAAACATTGCTGATAACCTATGTATGCACTCAGAACTGGTTTAGAAAATACTACCAGTGTTCGTTTCTTTAGGAAATGTTTATTCTTATACGAATTCCAGATGAAACTTAGAGATTGGTAGCAGTTATTTTTAGCGTATGTGTCATGACAGAAAATCGCTCCAGTTGTTGCGCGATAAATGAGGTTTTTTGCGCGACGATTGTCGCTCAATTATTGTCAAAAGTAGCCTGCTGCATGACGGGAGTTGTTCTGGCAAGCGGTGCAATTACATTGTCGCTAACTGCTGTAGTTTGTCACCTGGGTAGAACTTTAGTATATAGGATTACTCTATTTATGGTTTGATATGGAAAACATGATGAAGTCCCCTGCTCTTGTGTGTACGAATCATTTCAGTTTCCACAACATTGTAGTGTACAATTCTACGAATCCTGTAAGGTCCCCTATACACAAGAAGGAATTTGTGAATAACATGCTTGCTTTTACAAAGTAAAGAGTGAATTTAACCAGAATTTTCTGTTCAACATGTAGCTTTTTGGTGTTTACTTGTCCCTGCTCAGATTTCTTTCTTCTTTCTGCAGCCTTTTCGATGTTCCTTAGCGCTATGTCTACTACTTCCTTATGAAGTCCTTTTTCGCATCTGGAAATGTTAGCTCCCTGATATGAACTGGTCGTTGTTGGTTTTTGGGTACAAGTAGCGGAGATAACGATGTTGAATCTTATGGTAACTCATTGAGTTTCTGTTGGAAAGTATGAATGTGTTTCTCCAAGGTCTGGTGTTGACGGTGACAATATATTATGCCCAGTTTGTTAATTTCTCGCATAATACGTTCTGAAGGAAAACAGGTTTGAAATAAAAAAACGTCTAAGTTCGTCACGTCATAAAGTGCGTAACCAAATATTTGAGCGAAATTGAGGACCATTGTCGGAAATGACGTTATCAATGTGACCAACTCTCGCAGAAACTTATTGACAATGGCTTTGCATACTGTTTGGGCAGTAACCTTTCGTGAAGGAGTGAATGAATCGATTTTGGAAGTCAATTCAAAAGCCTCAAAAATGTTTCAGAACCCATTGACAAAAGGTCTACTGCAGCCACCTCTTTTAGTTTATAATGAATTATGGGAAACAGTGGTGCTCGATGTATAATGGTTGATGGTTTGGCTTTCTGACAGAATTTGCATTTTGCTAAAACTTTCTGTATTCTTTTCTGCGTGTTATTAAAGTAACAAGTGGTAAGGGGTTTGTGAAAGCATTTTCCCGGACCAAAGTGAGCATAGTTCAGATGTGAATACCTAATAAACTCATTTACAAAATCATCGGGTATGCACACAATCCAAAGAGAGTGACTAACTGTACATAATTTGAAGAGAATGTTTTTACGTGACAAATAAAACTGTTTTATTGGAGTGTTTATCTTTCATACCATTTACTTTTTACATCCTTCTAGAAAGTATTTTGTCCTGTTCCCGGGCTTTGTCTCGTAAAGAAGAGGAGATGAAATTGCAAAGGCTACCTTTCGTACATACAACAAACGGAAGTTTTCCTCCAAATCATTTTCAGAAGTGTTCTTGACAAAGCCAACACAGGAGAATGTGTCCGCTACAACATTTTGAGTAACAGATATGTGACCAACAGCGAAATTAAACTCTTGTAAAGAGAAAGTCCATCGTTTCAAAAGATAATCGTTTAGTTTGGATGACATTAAAAAGTATAGTGCTCGATGATCAGTGTACACCTTAGTATGTTTCCCAAATAAGGAGAACCGAGATTTTAAAAATGCCTTATAATTGCCAATGCTTCCAAGTCGGTTACAGAATAACTTCTTTCAGATTTAGACAAGACACAACTAGTAAAGGCTATACTTTTCTGCACAGTTAAATAATTCTTTTCAAATTCTTGGAATAGATGAGTGCCAAGCCCAAATTTTGACGAGTCCGTTGATAGTCACAAAACTACTGATAGATCAGGATGATCAAGTACTGGAGCATTAAGAAGTGCATCTTTCAAACTCTGAAATTCTGTGTTCGTTCATCCCAGCGCCATATAATTACCAATAATGGAACATGATTTAGAAGTGGCAAGAATTTTCGTATTTCAAAAACGGCGATAAAATCTTGCTAAACCAAGGATACTTCGAATTTGATGTTTTGTGGTAGGAGGGGAAATTACCCCAGTTGCTTCAAGTTTCTGTGGGTCTGGTTCAATACCTCCTGATGACCAAGTGTGTTTGCGCGGCCATCCTCCGCAGCAAGCACGGAAACACTTGTTTTGTAAACAAAACCGCCATTTCTTGCTGAAAATTAATTTATTTTTCCTAGAAGTGTTTCGGCTTTTTCTTGCTCCAAGGCATCTTCAGTGACACCTATATCGATACAGTTTTGTTATTTTTAGATTATAGAACAGTTCACGTCACATTTTTATATAAATAATTAATTACTTATTTACGTAAGAAGTAATTATTTACATAAAAAAGCACGACGCGAACTGTTCGACAATCTAAAAATAATAAAACTTTATCGTTATAAATCCCACTGAAGATACCTTAGAGTTAGATAAAGGCGATACGAGTCTCGGAAAAGTGAATTAGTTGGCAGCAAGAAAAGATGGTATTGTTTGCAAAACAAGTACCTCCGTATGAAATTATATGACCAAGAAATTTAACACTTGTTTTTCCTAACTCAGATTTTTTTGAGTTGACAGTGATCCCCGGTTCCTTGAAAATGCACAATAAGCTTCTCAAAATATGGTTATGCTGTGGCCAAGATTCTTCTGCTATAAGTTCGTCATAAACAAAGGATTTTATGCGTCTTTTCAAGTAGTCAGGTAAAATAGTGTTCAAATCTCTAATGAAGTCAGCTGACGAGATGTTGAGGCCAAAAGGTATTTTACGAACCTGGTAGAACACAACAAACATAAGAAAGCAGTATATTTTCTGTAATCTGGGCGTAACTATTTCCCATAACTTACACTGAGGTCTACAGAAGATAAAATTTGCACAGCATAGAAATTTAGCAAGAGTATTCGTAATGTTTGTTGTCCATTGGTTCTGTTGAAATGATAGTGTTAATCTGCCTGGACCTTAATACAAGTCTAATCGATGCATCATTCTTCACAAGGCCTACGTAATGGACTGTTATATGGATTGACTGCGGCCTCTGTGATTCCCCGTTCTAGCATGGATTGAATATCTGCCTTTACCTTGTCTCTACAGCAAGCTGTAATGATGTATGGTTTTGCTCTTTGACCTGGAACATGTATTGAAAACGCTTAATAGTTCCCGCAGGTCTGTAAGAACAATGGAATGTGTGCGCAGAATGTAGAGAAGATCCTTTCTGTTTCTGCACATTGCTCTACTAAATTCACCTTTTGCTGAATGAGACTCTGTATATCGATTTCCTGATTCATTTCAACGTAAAAGGATTGTGTAGAACTTGTGTCATTACGAAAGTACTCGTTTGGAATTTGCTATGCGTTATCTGTCAAAAATGAGTTAACAATTTATTTCTTCTTCTTATTTCGAGATCGAGTCTTGAAAATTGACTTACCATCAACTTCCATTCCTACTTCGGCGTCATTAAAATTAGAAACAGTTTTGTATATTTTTTAGAAAATCTACTCCAAATAAATATTATTTCAGCGGACAAGAGAGGAACAATCAAGAAATTCATCGAAAATTTGCGGCCTTGATACAAAAAGGCGAAAAACAGGTTTGACGCTTCACGTCAACACTTTTTCTAGAAATTCCCCTTGCATTTTAATCTTTCGTAATGGTACAGTTGGACAATCTCTTGTTGTCATACATTTGTGGAATGTGGTGCCACTGATCACACAAATAGGCTTACCAGAGTCGTGGACAGCGGAGAGTGTGTTGTCTACTGAAATGTTTGTCATTGCATTTACTACACAGTTTTGTTTGTCATCAGTCTCTTCCCGTGAAATGTTTCTAATATCAAAACGCACGAAATTCTAAATTTCAGCAGCGGCGTGTTTTCTGTGATCTACAGAACTGCTTGATGCTGGAGTCGCGAGTCATTGTCCTGTTTTGCTTCCTCGCCTTTAATAATCTGTGGATTTGGTAATCTAACTTCAACTATGTGTAACTGTCGTGCTGGGATTGCCCTTCCAGAGTTTTTCCTCTCTGAATTAAGATGTTGATTATTGTGGTTGTGTTGGTCGCTGTGCTGATTTCATGAATGTAAAGTGTACCAATGAGAATTTGTATGATTACCATGTGAGTGGTGGTACTGTATGCAAAATATCAAAGCTGCTCTGAATTGTTATTGCTTTCGTAGTCACATTTCCGGAAAGTACTTTTATCACAATAACCATTATTCAGCTGAGAGTATTGGGCGTCATATGGACGATGTCTGTAATTGATTCTGTAGTTGTGTTTGTTATGCGAGTTCCTATAGTTTTGGCTTTCTCGCGGTAAAAAAGGCGTCGTGGGTGTCCTGCTTCCTGTTGTGGTTGTTATTCTGTCTTTTCGTTAAATCGTTGTCATTGTCCAATTCCATTCTCTGGAGTAACGTTTGAAATGCCTCTAAATCATCTTTACATCTGCCGCCAAAATCACATGTTTTAAATGTATAGGCAACTTTGTTGAGCAAATGCGAATTAGTCCTGACGCATTGTATGGCTTTTATAAGTGCTTATTCCTGCGTACCATGTCTTCGAATATTTTGCTTGGCTCGAGGAGTCAGACTGTTGAAAGTTCCGTAACATTATAATGCTTTGTTTTACTCGATCTTGTGTGGCCTGCGGTCATTAAGTTGACAAAAGTGCTCGACAGAAATCATTTTCACTATCGTAATCTCTAACTATTGAGCGCATTCTTGGCGCAGATTCATTTTCCAAATAACCGCAGAGAAATTCTGATTTGTGTTCAAGCGGCCAGTTTGGTGGTAAAGAATATAAGAATATCACTCCAAGCGGGGGGGGGGGGGGGGGGGGTTACTTCATCACTGTAATTCCTAGACGCTTTGAATTTACGTACTGTGAAAAAGAATTTGTAATCGAAATCACCATTTCTGTGTGAACCAGACTGTCTACTCCTGCACCACGTCGGAGATTCGTCGTCGTATCTAGAAGTGTGGTACTGTTCTGGTGCGAACTCGCCTAAACGGCGTAAATTTTTATGGTCACCAAAGTTATCTGTACATGAATGTAAACAGTCAAATCTGTCTTTCTTATTCACTCATTTTGCGCCCCTAGGCACAACATATTAAATGCGCCCACCCCCATCTCCGAGAAAACATGTTTTAAATAATAACTACTACCCGATCACTTCACAGTTGACAATTCCTGTTTTGGGTGGGAGTGCTGTGAGCTGCACGATCTTCTTCAGAGTCCTCTTCTTCGTCATAATGAAGTTTGCGTTTTCGTGATCTTTTACAGGTGCATTCATAGTCTATATCAGTCACAATCTCCATTCATTTATTTTCGTAATAGTCGAACACGCCACGAATAGATGCAATAATTCTACAAGTGATTCATATAATTCATGCACTATTTCAGTATCAATATTTACTCTTTGCAATTTCAGATTTACGCTATTAAATCTCTGGAGTATGTCCTTCCTAACCGTCATCATCAATACTGTTTCTAGTCTGCTGAGTTGTTTCAATAAAGCTGAAGCCTCATTTCGCACAAGTGGTTTTTCAAACGTATTTGGCAAAATGTGTGTGGGCACTGACAACGCCCTCCCAGTTTTCATACTGACTTACACACGTTTCCTCTCTTGCTGACCAACGTGTTTCTGATATACTTTTTACCGTGTTGCTTCCTGGTTTCATGAAAGAAAGAAGTTTATCCTAGCGCTGAATAGAAGTAGAGAAATTTTTTTTAAGGTTTTGCACTACAATGAAAAATGAACACGCACTAGTGCCGACTGAATTCCAAGAATGTGCTGCACAAGGCACATAATGCGCTTGTGTCCCGGGTTTGGTAGAAACAGAAGAAAACGTCCGACAACTTCACCATTCTCGTTCACATATCTTAATATGAAAGATAATTGATCAATATGTGAAATGTCCGCAGTAGAATTTAATTTTATAGAGAAATATTTGGCCTGCTTTATTTCACTTAAGATAATTCGTTTTATTCGTTCAGAAAGAAGCTCTCTTATTTAATCACAGATTGTTGAATAAAGATAACTTGTATGTCCCTGCCCTGCATTTCCATGCCGTTCAGTGTTCTCTGCTCGGCTATAAGTTCAAGAGACATCATAAATTGATCTTTATGTAATGAATGGAATCTTTCAACGGGTCCACATAGGGGAAGTCCACGACTTGTTAGCTTCTATACTACTGCAAACATCCTTTTCAACACACTGCGCCAGTACATTTTTTCTGTCTCAACATGTGACTCGAAATGTTTATCTATTGTTCAAAGTTACTTTTTTCTTGTAAAGGGTGATAATTTAGAATTTTTGTGTTCGAGTGAATTCTCATGATGATATAAAATAATAGAAGTATTTTTCCAATCTGCAATACCATTAGTAGCAATCGCGGCCTTACCTCCGAACAATTTACATGGTGAAAGAGTATACAGTAAAATACATTGTTGTTCCAATATCTGGTTTTATCGCCAATTGCTCTTCCTAAATTACAAAAATAACGGTTACAATTTTGATTAATGCCACATTGTACGAGAATGATGATTGTTGATTCATGGACATACCATTCTGCAGGATCATCACTAACGAGCTTATTTCTTTTTTTAACTTCTGACACTTAGTTTCTCGTGGAAATCGAAATCAGGAACAATCTGGTTTTCTACATTTTTAACTTTTGTTTCCTCTGTATTTAGTTCTTTTACAACAGCTGCAGTGCCATAAATGTCATCCGTACTACTTGAACTGGAAGTCGAACCAGCAACGTTTTAGGCGAAAAAATTATCTACTCCGCCAAGCGTTTGTAGAGCATTGGCTTTTCGTTCTCGCCTTTCCTGCGATAATTTCCGAAATGTCAACGCACTTAATGTTGCACGTTTGCTTTTTTCACTGTTATTCATGCTAAGGCACTTACAAACTAGTCAGCCAACAGTCAAAAAAGAAAAAAAATTGTGAAAGGAAAGAAAGAAAGACTGTATCTATTTCCAATCATACTGCACCGCACATGAATACAAAGCTTTTTACTTTAAACACGGCGCACGAGAACAAGTATTTTTCCTTTAAACACAGAGCAATGAACTGACTAACTCCGGTTACTTGACGTACTGTGGTGCTATGAAAGAATGACAACGCAAAATAATTTAATTTCATTGTCACCTGTTTCTTTGTTGTCAGTGAACAGTAGAAGCACACCTGCCGGCTGGAATTCACCTCGTAAAGAAAACGGGACAGTCCCTTTTTTGGCTTCTGTTTCCCGCGTCGCCAGAATTTTAGTTGGGATGCAAATGTGTTCTGAATATTCTTGACATTGTCTTTCTAATTAAAAAAGCAAATTATTTTTGCAATTTCTTGCAGTGAGGTGTGCTGGTACGACTCTTATCCCAATTATTCTTACAACATTTTAGCCGTTTGTGTGCGGAGAGAACACAGACTACGAAGTTTAAATAGTCTTGTTGGCAATTGGTGTGGTGTGTTCTCATTTGTGTGAACACTGCTGTTATGTCTACACGCAAATGCATCTTTTGTAAAAACAAAAAATAAAAATAACCATTCCTCGAAGAAAACAAAGAAGTTTTGTATAATTTGCAATGCCACGTACTATTCGATTGTACGGAATGGGAACTTTGATATCGTGCAGGCTGCAGCACAAAAAATGAGAGAAACGAAAGTTTGCTTCTTCTTCTTTTTTCACCAAAAATTGTAATTAAGGAAATAAATAAATAAAATATTTAAACTATTGAAGTGTATTTCACACGTTATTAGTCATTCTGCTTATGTTCTTTTCGTATAAAGACGTGTTTAAAAATGTAAAACATTCTCAGTATCAACGTGTTACGTTAAACGGGTGTCAGTAAATCAAAGCTCAGATATTGAAGACCACAAAGATGTCACATTAATTACAGTACTGGAGGGTTGTTTTGATACTTCCCTGAAATCTCTACAACAAATTTAAATATAGGCAGGTTTTATATACTGAGGCCCACATACGTCAAAGTATTTAAGAAACTACTGATTAGTTTATCACATCTTTTCAGCTGTCCAGGTATTTTCATGGGGAAGGTATGATAGGGTTAAATAGAAGCCGACAATACAGGGTGGTCCAAAAGTCCGGGAACAACCTCATAAAATTCAAATGGAGTAGCAAACAAGGAAACAGACTCCCTACGCACGAAGAACGGGAAGGGGGAAACTTTTCAGGCTATGCCACCAACATGGCGGCCATCTTGAAAGCCGCCATTTTGGATTAACTCCAAAATTTCAGATGGGAATGTGGTCATGTGACTTATCAAACAGATAGAGAATTTCACCAGAGAAAGAATGCCGTTATTATTTTAAACATAGCTTCATTCATTCTCAGGTTATAGCCAATTACTGGCGGCGGCAATGGGACACTCGGCAGCGTAGGTATTACGTACTGAGAAGTCGTAAAATGGAGTCTAAAACGGTGAAAAGTGACTATCCCATGCCTGATATGTTACATGTGTTTAACTGTTGGGTATCATTTACTCATGCTAACGTTTTAATCATTGTTTGCTTATTTACAGGTTACAAAACGTCCTTAACACATGAAGAAGGCATTGACATCATCTTGATATCAGGAGAAAGAAGCACACGGGTCATTGCTGAGGATTTCAACAGTCGTCACCCAACCAGACAGCCCATCACTCACAGCGCAGTGGCCAAGCTTTTGGCCAAATTCCGAGCAACAGGTTCTGTCGCAGATAAACCTAAGGCTGGAAGACCAAAATCCGCCACCGATGAAGCAAGAACAGTGATCGTGTTGGCATCATTTAGCAAGAGACCGCAACGGAGTACTCGTCGTCTGTCAAAAGAATGTGGGGTTAGCCGTACCTCCATACTGCGAATTTTATCGCAGCACAAATTGCACCCGTACAGAATTCAGCTGCTCCAACACCTGAACGAAGATGACCCAGACCGTCGGGTACAGTTCGCAGAATGGGTGACTCAGCAGCTGCAGATAAACCCACGTTTCCCCTATCAGGTGCTGTTCAGTGATGAAGCCAATTACTTTATCAATGGTGAAGTGAACAAGCAGAATCACAGATACTAGTCCGATACAAATCCGCACTGGATTGATGCTTCCAAAACGGTCGACTCACAAAAAGTAATGGTCTGGTGTGGTGTGTGACATTTCCGGAATTCATCCAGCATGATGGGGTTCCACCACATTATAGGCACAATGTGCGAGCATACCTCGATCTGCAGTTCCCTCAAAAGTGGATTGCTCGTAGGGGTGCTGTGGAGTGGCCACGACGCTCACAAAATTTGACTCCTTTGGATTTTTATCTTTGGGGTCATGTCAAAGCACTGGTTCACTGTGTGAAAATACGGGATTTGCACCATTTAAAGCAGCGCATTGTTGATGCGTGTGGTCAAATTCAGCCAGAAGTGTTGGTCAAAGTTCATCTGGGCTGGGTTCGGAGGATAGCACTAACAATCCAACATAATGGACGACATATCGAGCCATTCCTATGACTGTTGGTGGCCTCTCGGGACTGTGTAACATCGGCGTAATCTCTCTTCCGCACATAACACACATGCTGCCGAGCGTCCCACCGCTGCCCCATGTAATTGGCTACAACGCGAGAATGAATAAAGCTATGTTTAAAATAACAACGGCAATGTTTTTATGGTGAAATTCTCTATCTGTTTGATATGTCAAATGACCACATTCCCATTTGAAATTTTGGAGTTGAATCCAAGATGAGAGCTTTCAAGATGGCCGCCATATTGATGGCATAGCCCATAAAGTTTCCCCTTTCCCGTTCCTCGTGTGTAGGGACTCTGTTTCCTTGTTTGATACTCCATTTGAATTTTATGAGGGTGTATCCGGATTTTTGGACCATACTGTATTCTCGGAATAAAAACGTTTCAAACATTGTATTGTATATAGCCGTCCTGACAGCTTACTTCGAAATATTTTGAATAATCATGAAGATGATACCAGACAGGAACCCAATGGTAAATATTCATTCAGTCACCAAGTAAACTATGAATATTTCCAAGCTTGTGTTGTCGAATTTCGTTCTTAAGGCTTATTTAAACCAGCAAGCTGTTTAACAATATTAAACATTATTGTCGTTTGTAAGCGCAATTATTTTAAAACTTTAAAGGTTGAATTGTGTACAGAGCAAAATATGCCGTCCTCCTTAAGGTGCCGCCCCTAGGCCCGCGCCTAGTGGGCCCAGATGTAAATCTGCCACTGTAGCTGCCTACTACAGTGCCGTCTGACACTACCTAGCCAGATAAAACGTCAAATAAATCTTACTGACAACATTTATATAGTTTGTTGCTAATCTGAAGACACTGTCTTTATTTAACTACTCGAGGAAGCAGGTTCTCAAACACATGTTCAGAAATTTGTCTGGTGTCGACAAAATTCCGTTACTGGCCTACCTGCAGAAAGCTAGCTGAAGTCAACATGCAATTGCTGACCAGCTCACATAGCAAATATTGCTTCCCTTTTCAAACATAGACTGCATACACATTTACATGCATGCATACAATCAAGAATACCATAAGTTGGCCTACATCAGACAAATCTCCTCTAACAAATGAGCTATTGGCATCAATATTTCCTACTCTGTGGATAAATGTGAAAATGAATACTAAAATCTGCGTTTGAAGTTAACTGTAGACTATGGAGTATTATAATTTTTTAAGTTGCTTATTAATCAAATCACAATGTAAATAAGTTTTGGTGTAGTTTAATACATTCTGTATGCCAAAGCTAAGCCGAAACGTTAATATATAGATAAAAACCCTCTAACAAACGCTTAACTTCAGATTTTTTCTGAGATATTTTCTACTATTCGCAACACCCCAAAAGTGTGCGAAATTTTTCAACCATATGCCAGGCAATGTGGTACAAGTGAATACCATCTGGGAGCGTTTGAGAGGGGTTTCCAGTTCAGACATTTTTCTTACAACCTCCTGATACGTTGATCACAACAGGTAAGTCGGAAATGATTTTAAATTAATTCTAATCCAATTAGACCCCGGAAAGAAATATGAAGATTAATCGACAATTGTGTCTAGACCACTTATCGCGCACATTCACTGGAGTATACATTCATAAACCACAACAACAACTAATTACAAATTAAACAAGTGAATCGTACAATTTGCTGTGTGCAAGTGCTGTTTCCTCTGCTATTCTATGGTTTGACTACTGTTGCAAAGAAACGGAAACCAGTTATGCTCATTTAAGGCTTACATGATCTTATGTTTGTGCTGTGAGATTTGTTTCAAGAAAGTAAACATGCATGCTCAATTGACAGCTGACACGTATTGTTCTTCAATTCTGAGAACTGGCTCTGAGCACTATAGGACTTAACTGCTGTGGTCATCAGTCCCCTAGAACTTAGAACTACTTCAACATAACTAACCTAAGGACATCACACACATCCATACCCGAGGCAGGATTCGAACCTGCGACCGTAGCGGTCACGCGCTTCCAGACTGTAGCGCCTAGAGCCGCTCGGCCACCCCGGCCGGCAATTCTGAGAACTGCAAAAAATAAAATATCGCTTTCTGTTTAATGTCGTGACCTCATGATTGTCAGTTTCCTCTGCTGCTTTGGGCAATGAGATACCCATCGTGTCCTGATCAATAGTGATTTTCATTTTCCAAAGTACTGCACAGTGCTTCCATATATAACTTCCAGACCACTCCGGATCTTTCGTCATTTACATTTTTCAGAATTTTAGTGCCGAAATTTGTTCCGATCGAATGGAACGTTCTGTTGTGAACTGCGCAATACCATCCTTACACGGTACAACGTATTGATAGACGTTAATTTTTGAAAAGCACTATGAATTTCTTCAGTACGCTGCGCAAAACGTCAATGCCGATCTGTGACGATCAATATATCTGTACAATATTCAGTAGAGTGCGCGTAAGATACGATGGAGCAGGGCGAGTTCATCCTTTCGTTCGAAAGGGCAGGCCAACATTGTTTGCACGTTTTTGGCCGGTCGGCGACACACTGTGATGACAAAATCGAGGCGTATGTCCAGTAGTCTCCCTCAAACGATTTTCCAGAAGCAATTCAGCAAAAAATTTCATTATTGTGTTACTTGTTACTTTATATGTCATCTTCATGATGACTTGCCCATCATTTTCTTAATGGTCATAGTTACTGTGATAACTGCAGTTACGTAAGAAACTGATCGAATGTCGAATAAGTTTGCAATGAAAAATAGGGGTCGTTATGATTTAGCATGTGGTGCACATAATACACTGAAAATCCAAAGTAACTGGTACACCTGCCTAATATGGTGAAGGCCACTGAGAGCACGAAGAAGTACCGGAACGACGCGGCATGGACTTGACTAATGTCTGAAGTAGTGCTGTAGAGAACTGACACCATGAATCCTGCAGGGCTGTTCATAAATCCGTAAGGTTACGAGGGGGTAGAGATCTCTTAACAGCACGTTGTAAGGCATCCCAGATATGCTGAACAATGTTCATGCTTGGGGAGCTTGGTGGCAAGCTGAAGTGTTTAAAGTTAGAAGAGTGTTCCTAGAGCTACTCTGCAGCAATTCTGGACGTGTGGGGAGTCGCAATGTCCTGTTCGAAATTTTCAAGTCCGTCGGAATGCACAATGGACACGAACGGATGCAGGTCATCACAGAGGATTCTTACGTACGTGTCACCTGTCAGAGTCGTATCTAGACGTATCAGGGGTCCAATATTACTCCAACTGCACATGCCCCACCCCACTGCAGAGCCTCTATCATCTTCAACAGTCCCCGGCTGACATCCACTGTCCATGGATTCATAAGGTTTTCTCCATGCCTGTACATGTCCATTCACTTGATATAATCTGAAGCGAGACTCGTCCGACCGGGCAACATGTTTCCAGTCATCAGCAGTCCAATATCGATTCTGACGTTCCCAGGCGAGGGGTGAAGCTTTTCGTCGTGCAGTCATTGTGGGTACACTAGAGGGCCTTCGGCTCCAAAAGTCCATATCGATTATGTTTCGTTGGATGGTTCACACGCTGACACCTGTTGATGGCCCAACTCTGAAATCTGCAGCAATTTGCGGAAGGGCTGCACTTCTGTCGCATTGAATGATTCTATTCAGTCACCGTTGGTCCCCCGTTCTTGCAACATCTTTTTCCGGCCGCAGCGATGTCGGAGATTTGATGTTTCACCGGATTCCTGATACTCACGGTACACTCGTGAAAAGGTCGTACGGGAAAATGCACACTTCATTGCTACCTCGGAGATGCTGTGTCCCATCGCTCGTATGCCATCTATAACACCACGATCAAACTCACTTAAATCTTGATAACCTGGCATTTTAGCAGCAGTAAGTGATTCATGAACTGCGCCATACACTTGTTGTCTTATGTAGGCGTTGCCGACCGCAGCTAGTTATTCTGCCTAGTTAAATATCTCTGTATATGTATACACTTGCTTGCCTATACCGGTTTCTTTGGCGCTTCATATTATGTTGCTGTATATGGATTTTTGGTAACATATTGAATTTCTCTTTAGACTTGGGCAGATATTTCTAACTGTCACCACTCTAGAGAAAATTGGTCTTATGAAGCACCTTCATTCGCGAACGTGTATGCCAGTGATATATCCAGGATGAAATATCCATAAAATTCCTCATATTTCATAAACGGTTCGAAATACTGAAAAGAAATTCTGATAAATGATAGCGCACAAAGAGAAGAGTATTTTGTCACATTGTTAATGGTCAAAATTTCATTATATACCATATTATTCCACTAACTACAGATGAAATAACGCAATTTTTAGCAGTCAGTGATAACTGGTGAAACGAGAAATTCTATGGACTTTGAAGCAACATAAGAGAGGCGTTTTTTCGTAAGATATTGAACTTACTTGTCATCAGTTCTTCAGTTAAAAAGCCACTGTTTCAGAATTCTCTGGTAATTGCATCAGCACAACATGTTACTGAGGTGACATTGTGTAAACTCCGCTGTTTTTTGGCACATGGAGCAAATTTTAACATGGAAATATTGGTTTTATTCGAAATTCACAACTGATGACGCTACTCTGAAAGTTAAATCGTTAGCTAGGCAGGTGAAAAGAAGTCGGTAATTTTATTGCATTTTCAGCGAAATTCTTCTTAGTTAATAACCAAAGGAAAGGTGACATTATGTCTTTTTGGATGGTCACCATGCAAGTGCGGGCATTGAGGAGCTGCACTTAATACTTACAAAAAATGTAAGCATAGCCTCGTTCAGAATTCCACTTCTCTCCAGTGCTCGACATTTCCCCTACACCTTGTCGACTGCCTGCTTGCGATCCCCATCACTACCACTCTCCAAATGAGTTCCAGATTGTAGGAATGAGTAATTTTTGAGATTTGTCGAGGAGAAAAAGCGGTCTGGATAAAATTGCTTTAAAAATGCAGCCGGCCGCTGTGGCCGAGCGGTTCTAGGCGCTGCTTCTACGGTCTCAGGTTCGAATCCTGGCTCGGGCATGGATGTGTGTGATGTCCTTAGGTTAGTTAGGTTGAAGCAGTTCTAAGTCTAGGGGACTGATGACCTCAGATGTTAAGTCCCACAGTGCTTAGAGCCATTTGAACCATTTTTAAAAAATGTAATAAAAATGGTCTCGACAGTAATCAAAAACATTTATTGGAAACCAATACTGTTTACGGTAAGAAATTTATTTATTGATGGTAGGCGGTGACGGTGAATAGAACAGGTGTTATGACTGCACTAACGCCAGTTTTATTGTGGGAATGATCTACAGACGTGTGTGACAATTGATTTTGTTACATTTAAATTTCAAAGTCATCTATTAATTACGTTAGTACATGGGTTTTTCTTTTTAGATAGTTTCCTCCTGGTTATTTATCCTTAACCAATTGTGATCACTTGATTCACATACTCGCATAAAGCGTGATTGATATGTACCTTGTAACGGCGTTACTGGAAAAGCGAATTCCTGGTGTCAGTGACATTCATGTGGACTTCCAATCTGGTGAGAAACATATCTGTATTTACCAAATCCTTTTGTCGCTGATGATAACAGGATTATCCACCTCGTTAGGTGGAAATATGTAACGGTAAGGAACATAGTACTCAATAGAATTGAAAGCAACCCTGTAACATTTTTCATGAGTGAATAATAGTTAAATAAAAGTAGGAATGTAATACTGAATCACTATGTAGATACCTAATAGGCAACATTATTACTGTAACGTAAATATTCATAGATACACACATGAAAGAATGTTTTGCATCAAGACGGTTCCGAGAATTCCGGAACCTCTCCAAAAAAATGGAATAGAGATCAATATAAATTCATTTCCGCCCTTTTTATTGCTCATGAAAACCACACATTGCATGTTGTATCACCATACATCGAGACATTCAGAGGTTGTGGTGCTGATTGCTATACACACCTGTACCTCTAATACCCAACAGCACGTCCTCTTGCATTGAAGCAGGCCTGTTTCGTCGTGGCATACTATCCACAAGTTATCAAGGTACTGTTGGTCCAGATTGTCCCACACCTGAAGGCGATTCGGCGTAGATCCCTCAGAGTGGTTGGTGAGTCACGTCGTCCATAAACATCCCAGGCATGTTCGATAGGGTTTCTGTCTGGAGAACATGCTGGCCACTCTAAACGAGCGATGTCGTTATCCTGAAGGAAGTCATTCACAACATGTGCACAACTGGGGCGCGAATTGTCGTCCATGAAGACGAATGCCTCGCCAATGTCATCACGATATGGTTGCACTATCGGTCGGAGGGCGCCATTCACGTATCACACTCGCCTTCCATGACCACCATCGTAGTAGGTTGGCCCATGCTCATGAATGGTTGTTCACACCTTTTTGGAAGGGACTGTGTCTGTGATACAATATCCACAGCCAACGTTTGTCTTTAGGAGTTCTGGGAACCGGGGAGATGAAAAACTTTTTGATGTGTGTGTTATACATCGACAGAGACTAGCTCTGCCACGTTATTATAGGAGGAGAAGGCACTCGCACCTAACAGTATATAAAGCTATTGATAACATTCCTATCAGTATGAAGAATAGAGTAGGTGCGCAAGTTATTCCGCATGGACCTTCAGTGCTTTGTGGATGCGTGCTGAATTTTACACTTTCTAATGCGGATGCTATTGCACATGGTATTGATTGAGTTACTGTGGCTCTAGTACGTGATGGTAAAGTGTAGACGGTATCAAGGCTCGAAACTTTTAACAGCTTAGAAGTTATTGCTTATCGCACATTTAAGATATGTGAATTGTATAACAGAGATCGTGGTACATCTTACTATACGTCTACAACGCCGTTGGTTCTTAGGACGAGGAATCGTCGTAAAGTAAATGAATCACAGTCTGTGTTGGTACGGGTTAAATGTGCGCTGGATTGTGATAAGATTAAAGTTCTTGATGATGTGACAAATTATTATAGAACCCGAAGAAATAAAGTACTGTCCTTTCTTTATTTGACTTTGAAAAAATAATAAAAAATAATAAATGCTGTACGACAGCAAAAAAAGAGAAACGTATTGGGTCGTGGTAAATGACCCATCCCAAGACATCCAGATCCTGATTCACCAAGAAACACCGACACCTCAGAGATGGAACCATGTCAATGGGGCGTCTGAGACCCCTCTAAGATTATGTGTGTGTTATACACACATCAAAAATAGTTTTGCATCATCTCTGTTCCCAGAACTCCTGAAGATATACGTTGACTATGGGTAATGTATCACAGACGCAGTCCATTTGACTGTTCAGAGATGTCACTAAAACCGCCCATGCATGAAAAGCGTCTATTAGACGGAGGGAGTCTGACAGCCGATCAGTTCCAGTCATTCCACCAAGAAGCAGGTACACGGTTCGTTTTGTCTTTAGCTCAACCATGCCCAGACGGTCAATACGGTGGTTCGATAGCGGCCGCATTGTTGCTTTGTGCCAGGAAGGACTCTCAACAAGGGAAGTGTCCAGGTATCTTAACCAAAGCGATGTTGTTCGGACATGGAGAAAATACGTAGAGAAAGGAACTGTCAATGACATGCCTCTTTCAGGCCGCGCAAAAGGCTGCATGATGCGCAACTTTACTCCCGATGTCCATGGCGTGGTCCATTTTTGCAACCACGACACCATGTAGCGCTATACAGATGGGTCCAACGACATTCTGAATGGATCGCTCAGGACTGACATCACACTCTCTTTACCGATGAATGTCGCATATGCCTTTAACCAGACAATCGTCAGAGGCAATCCGGTCATGCTGAACGCATTAGACACACTGTCCTGCGAGTGCAACAAGATGGAGGTTCCCTGATGTTTTGGCGTTGCATTATCTGAAACCGACGTACGTCGCTGGTGGTCATGGTAGCGCCGTAACGGCTGCACGATACGTGAATGCCATCCTTCGACGACAGTGCAACCATATAGGCAGCATACCGTCTTCATGGACGACAATTCGCGCCCATATCGTGCAAAATGGTGCGATGTATACGAAAAGAGACCCAATGCCGTATCCATGCCTAAATCGGTACGAAGGACAGGGATTCAGTAATCAGATGTAACAGAGCGATGTCTGGAAACTAATATGACTAGGCTTATAAATGCGGCAAATAATGGTTAGCTGAAATACTAAGCTAAGCAGGCAACCACATAAAGAAATAGTCAGTCTGATTTAAAGGAAGACTGTAATTAATTGAGCCTACTCTTCATTTAAGCCACAACAGATCCTCAAATTAAATTATTCCATATCCAAATTGTCCTGAGTCACTATTTTAGGGGAAGAAAGATAATGTTCATCTTAATTGTTGGATAAATGTGACCTACGATACTGACTGACAATTATTGCTTTTATTATACTTTATTTATGATTAATGCAGGTTATATACAATTGTTGGATAAATGTAACCTACGATACTGCCTGACAATTATTGCTTTTATTACACTTTATTTATGATTAATGCAGGTTATGTACAATGAAAGTTCTCAGCAAAGGCTGCAGTAGTTACCAACAGAAATTTTTATAATCAACTACAGAATAACACCATCCAATAAAAATGTTTAATGTGTAAACACACATTCACACACGCACTACACAGCCAAAAGACAAACAAACTGAGAGAACAGCACATCAAAAAGGGATAAATGAATAAAGAAGGTCCGTTGAATATTATTGCGATATAGCACTTAAACTGAATATTTTGTTCGTTATTCGCAGCGAGAATCTCTCTTATGTTTAGACACACATCACAAGCAAAGACGATGACAGAAAACGAACTTCTACAAAGAAGATGGTCTAACGCAGACTTCTTATCGAAGATGCAAGTATAACTACAGATATCAATGAAAATTAGAGCGAAACAGTTGTATTATTTCTCGAAATATGAAATATTTAGCATACTTTGCAACCTCTATTTACCTCCAAATTTTGTATTTTCACCTGTAAATTGTCTGCATTACCTTTCAAAACATGCACAACTCTCTTATTGCCAGTGTTTACATAACGTACAGGTTAAGTACTGCCTTAAGCAGCTTGTGGGAGAATATTTGTGAGCTTACATAATATTTTAGGTAAATACTGTCGAATTTGAGGCAGAAAGAGCATTCAGATACTTCTGAACACTTTTTAGGTACTTGTGTGTGTATGTGTCTTACGTAATTCAGAGCCAAAGCGTTTAGCACAAATTTACCAGTTTTATGGGCCATTTATTACTTCACTGCTGTGAGGAAAAGGAGGAAGTTGGGGAGGGGGGTACAAGGCTTGCTTGTTCTTTAAATTTTCCCATCAGCTCCATTGTACTCGTTCCACCACCTTCAAATTTCATTGGATGTTTCATTGTAATACGTCCTCTGACTGGCTGGAGGGGCTTGGCGAGGGGAGTGTCGGCGTTTGTGTTTTCATTTTCATACTAGCACAACTGGAGTACTCTTTACCATCATAGTCGTTGGTTAATCGTTTCATTTTAGTGCCATGTTGTGAATGGCTACAGGGATGGTAGGGAGCAGAAGAGGAAGGGGTGAGATTCAGGGCTAGGGGACGGGGTAGCTAGAGGGAATCTGAAGGCGTGTAATTTGAGGATGTCATGTGTCTCTGCCTGTTGACAAACCCACTGAAAAGCACAATATGGGGAAGAAGCCCCATAGCCATACCACTGGAGTTAGTATTCAAGGGTTCTTTGAAATAATTCAAATTGCACGTAATGAGTCAGGACAGATAGTTGCAGGGGGTATTATTTTATTTGTTGTTCCTATTATTTGTTGTGTTGTATCATCCATTATCACAAGCCAGTTCATTGAAAGATGTAAGTGGAAAACGTCGACGTCTATCTCTTGGCCAGGGGAAAGTCGTATGATGTCAGTCATGAGAAGTAGTTTTCTTGTTATTATCCTACTTCGGGAATGTAGAATTTAATGGTGGACAACTGGTCATCATTAACATGGTAATCTGTAGAATTGCAGCAGCTTCGAATATAAATAAAAACACTCCAGTGAAGGCTGTTAAGGAAACGTTGTAGAATCAAAAGGAAGTTGAAAAAACCATTGAAGCATGAAACTCCAGGAAAAAAGTTTAAATCCGTCAGTCAAATGGTGGACTGACACACTTCATTATCATTGCGATTGTTTCAGAATAATAACAGTCTTCGTTGCAAATCGAAATTATTTCATATCAGTGACGCACTTCGCATTTTGGACATCATCATATTGTATAAGAGTTGCCGAATATGTAACCCATCCATCATAATTCAATATAGAAAGTTAACCATGGGGTTGTTATATAAAATGATTGAGGACGTATGCAAAATTTAGTTTACAGACAACATTTATTTTCCCTGAACAAAGACAGATATAAATTATGCTAAACAAGTTGTGACTGAATACCGTAAACAACTAACAGGTGGTTTAAGATCACAATTGACAATGATCCTTGGTGGCAGAAGTGAGTCAAGTACTCTGACCCTAAAAATGTGGATAACGCAATCTGAATTGATCGGACGCTGAGCAGACTTTGATTGTTCAAATCTACAGAAGTTTATATAGGTGTGATTGAGCTCTGTATGCCCTGACAAGGGCTGGAGCAGCAGTATGTTACCCAGTTTGCTTCATGCAGCGATGTAACTTGCAGCTGGAGAGATGTGTGCGGCGGAGGTGATACGTGAGACGGCACCTGTGAATAGATCGCGGCCAGAAAAGAAATGCAAAAAATCTCACGATCTGGCGATCAGGCAGACGGATCACAATTTACTTTCTACCAGAGCCATGAAATCATGGTAGATTTCAGTGTGTAATGTAAATGTGCTCTTGACAAATGAGTAGTCTGAGACGTTTTAAGTCACACTGTCGGTACAGTAAGAACTTCACCACAGGCTGCCCAGTCTAAACTACTCACAAGTGAAGTCAGTCTCAGAACAGGTCGCAAGCACCAACCACACATGCCAGAGCATCGACCAGGAGTTGCTCTTCTCAGACCAAAGTCCAGCACTTCAGTGCTTCGCACCTCTTCAGAAAAAAAATCCGTTTTGCTGCAAAGTGCTAAAACGACACCGGCTTCACGCCGTCTTGAGCCAATCATAGGGCTCTAGAGGCGCTAAACCTACCCTCCCCTCCCACACGGCAGCACAAACACATTTCCAATCAGGGCAAGAGTTACAGAACATTCATGCCTGAAAAAAAAAGAAACCACCAATTACTGGTTTTTTAAGTATTCACGGAGGGGGAATATGTTTGTCTCCGAAGTCACGTTGCTTCCCACGGCAAGAAGCAAACAGATACTATCTTTTAGATCTTTATCTAAATCGCCGGTGCCTTGGAGCTTGTTAGTCCTAGGTATGAGGTGTAATAAAGATTCTACTTCTAAACATTTCTCAGATGCCAGAGTTCCTTGTACAACTGAGGCAGCCAATGGAAGAGAGTTCAAATGGCTCTGAGCACTATGGGACTTAACATCTGAGGTCATCAGTCCCCTAGAACTTAGAACTAATTAAACTTAACTAACCTAAGGACATCACACACATCCATGCCAGAGGGCGGATACGAACCTGGGATGGTAGCGGTCATGCTGTTCCAGACTGAAAGGCCTAGAACCGCTCTGCCACTCCGGCCAGCTGGAAGTGAGTCACACGCCTATTTGCAGTATCAGCGAACACGAAAACTTGTTAATTTTTATGAAGTGTGGCTCTGCACACAATGCCTGGTTTACGACTCCACTGTGTAGAGACGCCCCTTCAGTCCGTTGACCCACCCCTGCCTTCAGCTGGCGCCAATGCTGGTACTGTGGCGTTGTTATGCTTAAGGCTTGTCTGAAGAAGGGGCAGCTCTCTCTGCCTTGTATAGCGGTTGGCCTGTCCGGCAAGATTTACTGAGGTTCAGGCTCGCCGCCAAATTCTTCCAACTCGCAACATGGCATTTCTACGAGCTAAGAACCATAAAAATACCTCATGCTTTTAGCGCCCTACCACGCTCCAGCAACATCTGCTCAGGCTGTTAACTTTATAGAGTGTCGCTGAAGGTGCGTCATGCTGTAACTAAATCTTTAATAATTTTCCATACAAGAAAAATTTGAGAGAGAGTAACTTGTCCTTTCTCAATATAAAATGGTAAATGGACATAATAGTACCTGTATGTGTAATAGAACTACCATAAAAACAAATGACATGCGAGGTAGACCATGAGCACACCAGCATTCTCTGCTGTAGCAGTAAAAAATATGACCACGCTTACAAAACACTTATAAAAGTGGCATGAGCCGCACACAGCACACTATCCCTTTGGCATGCACAGAAATACTACTAGCATTTGCATGCATGCCAGAGGGAGACTGTGCTATGTGCGGGTCATACCAAATTTATAAGCATGAACCTATTTTGTACTGCTATGGTGGAGACCTGGTATGCTCAAGGTCTACCTCGCATTCTACAAGTTTTTATCACTTATGGTTATATATACAGTAACTGTTACACACATTTTCCATTTTATATGACTTTATGACGGATGCGTTACATAACCAGCTACTTTACACACTCTGATGATGTCTCAAAGGGGTGAAACAGTTCATTGATATTACGTTATTTCGCAACCAATACTGTTTCTTTCTGAAATGATTCGAAACGCTTTGCAGGAGATCGTTCCACAATGGAATGGAATAATTTTTTCAATGCTGTTCGTTCACTTCATCATAATCCACACCACGTTTCTACCGGTTGGTGATTATCTGATGCTGACAATGCGGGTGAAACAGTTCATGGCAAAAATCAGGACAGTAACACATGTCTCAATTTCCCTCTATCTCTGTAGTAAATTGCAATGTCCTGTATTTGATGTGCTGTGTGTTTGTGATGCAATCCCATTGGCAGAACAGTCAGCTTCCAAGGACTACGCAGGGACAGAGACCTGGACACTGACTCACAGGCAGGCATTTACGGGGCCCTTTACTGTCTGGTTTGACACCGATAGCACGTGCTCATCACTCCACAGGCTCCATCCATATACTTCGCGATTCCCGATTCTGGCTAAAAAGGATCAGTATAATGAATCATGTCACGTGCTCAGACTGTGCAGATTAAATTGTTTCTACAAAAAAGGTTCTCTCCTCAGAGTACATTGGTGAGGTGTCGTTTTTCACCAGTAACACTTTTCCTGGAAAACTGGAGAGTGACCAGCTGGTTAGGAGTGCCCAGCTAGTTAAGAGATATTTATCTCTAATTTCTGGTAGGACGCTTAGTGGCTGTTTACTGTTACATTTGTTCTTCGCACTTTTGCGGAGGAAGTGTGGTAGACCACTCCATGTGGGGTAAGAAAGTCTCTCTCTCACTAGCGGGGAAGTAGCTCATTGTATCATCTAGAACTACATCAGTGAGTGTGAGGTCAGGGTGCCATATTACAAAAATTTCAGACACAGGCAAACAGCCTACTGGATGACATAAACAGAAGTCTGAGAAACGGGTGTTTGGGGCTCGGTTTTCTCTGAAGTGCGTACACTGGGAAGTAATGCATTGGATAACTTACACAACATTTCCTAGGTGGGGCGTTGGACCACTTTTATAAATGGGTATCTCTTTGTCCAGTGTTCAGGGGAGTGTTTCATTAGTGCAGTACTTTTTTCATAGGTCTTGTGCAGACCAAGATTGAATTTTTTGGACCCGCTGGATGGAGACGTGTAACCAGACACTAAGTCCTTAGAAATGTAGGAAAGTGGGCGTTTTGACTTTGTAGATGGAGCAGAATCTCGGCTTGCATCACTCTATAGCTGAAAACTAATGGATGACTAGTGGCTGGTAGCGGGCCGCACAGTATGTGGTAATCGACTCTCAGTCTCAACAACTATAGGGAGATTACCTTTCTGCACAGGCTACCCCTGAAGGAAAGCAGTTAGGCGTTATTCTGTTAGCTTCTTCCAAACTTCATTAAATCCTGTGATTTAATACATGGTTAATCAGTCAGGGACTCATCCACAACGGAACATATTTTGTCATCTGGATGCAGATTTCAAGCTTCCTCATTTCGTGATTGGATCACTCACTGCACACCCATCTGAATCCAGGCTTCTTCGAGAAAGGCATCTTGAGCAAAGATTCCTCTCATCACACTTCTTTGCTGGAGGCTTTGCTAAACCAAACTGTCTCTGACTGAAGTTCGTTTCAAGGTTTATTATTGGCATTTCCTTCACTTTGTAATTTATGCCCACGATAATATGTAATTATTGATTTCTTGTTTCTAAATCTGCTTTCAAGGAGTAATTGCAATAAACTGGGGTTCAGTTGGGCCAAGTCTTTCAACTCAGTTGTCACATGTGCTCTTTCTAATTAATTAAACCCCTAATGAATTATTTTAGAACCAACAGTATTATAGGGGCTACTCTATTTGTATCATTATATCAGTTTCGTGACTGTTTCATTTCTGCATCTGGATTCATGGCAAGCGATGAGTTTCTCATTTGAGCCTACCAGTACTGATTATTACGGCAGCCGAAAGGCTTGTTATAATGGTTAACATCTCTCATTTTTGCCCAATCCACCACATAATCTCATTACTGGGATATTCTGATGAACTGTCAGAGCAACCTGGTCAGATTCACTTTCCTAAATTTTTGTTTATTGCGTAACAGTTAGTGGCACTAATTACGACTCACTTGAACTGAGCTTACTGCGAATTTTTAGGAACGCTTTTAACAGATGTTGCAATATGGGGAATGTTTAATTTAGGTTGCTGGCACGTTTAATGAAAACCATGTTTCCTTCCAGTATTTTTTTCTATCGTATTTTTGGCTCATTTAGATTTCGTTACCAGCATTGTACCAGTGTTGTAAAATTTTTGAAGTGTTTCTAGTGTGTGATACTTTAGGAGTATGTGTTGTTTTGTCATGTACTGATTAGTTAAGTAGCGACAGATTTCCCTTTTCATTGAACTACAAACAAATGCAGACAGGGAGTTAGAGTACGGAAAAGGAAAAATCAGGAAAAGAATGCGAATTAAGAAATACGGAGATAGCACGTAGTCAAAGTGCAGACAGTGGTCCTAGGAGATGTGAGTGCGCAAGAAGTTAATTTTTACTCAGAGGCTAAAGGGGGAACTGCCTAAAACAGTGCCGACGTAGGCAGAAATGAAAATTCGGTAGTGTTACAAAATTAAGATTCAGTAAAGATTCATAAAATATCCTGTTTAGAGACTGTTGCTGCACGTAATTTTTCCATACCTAGAGACACTCAATTAAGGCAACCTTGCCCATCATTACGGAAAAGAAGAAGTTTGATATATTACTACAGTTCACAGTAGAAATGAATGAACATACAAAGGAGTTTAGGAGGCAAA
Organism: Schistocerca americana; assembly: GCF_021461395.2. NCBI lineage: Eukaryota > Metazoa > Arthropoda > Insecta > Orthoptera > Acrididae > Schistocerca > Schistocerca americana. Next base: position 329,105,560 of record NC_060125.1, read on the forward strand.
ATATTGTAACACAATAGGCGATGAGAAAGCAGATGAAAACTGGAAGAGCTGAGTAAGGAGAGTAAAGAGACAAGAAGGTTATTTAGTAGATAGGAGGTAAATTTTCTCGAAACTGGGTTCCCACTGGAGCAAATTACAATAATGCAGTAGCAGATTAATACTGTAGAGCACTACCAAGGGAAACAAGAGAGTCTTGTAGACAATATGGAGAAGTGCTAAATAATATAGAGAGGAGACTCAGTAAGATGCTCCATCAAATAAAAAATCAGCTTTGTGGAGCAAACAGCTTATGATCAGCATGATGGGCCAACAGGAAGTTAGGAATATGTGAGAATATCACACGGTGTGTGGCCCATGTTAACAGCAGAAAATATAGAAGTGAAATAGTTTCTCATATTAAATCAGAGACAGGAAAACGTAGATCAAATACGTTACCAAAGGAGTGAGATTTCGACAAAGAGCTGTGAAGATTTTAAAGTAAAGTTTGTGGAGGTGTTAGGCTAGTGAAAAGTGACCGACACACGTAACTGTGTGCATCTTTCAGATAACCTTGTGCGTGAAACAGGACGTGTTTGTCCAGGAACAAGTCGTGAACAGGAACATTCCGATGATTTGGCAAGCACAGCGAACTAGGTCACTAGAAGAAGAATCTTCTGATAACAAGCACTTCCTTCCTCTGCGGAAATTTCAAGCATTTAAAGATATTGGTAATGTATTGAATCCGAAGATTTGAACTGAACAGTTTGAACACACATTTTAACTTTTATGGCCGTCAAGGTATCAGTTGGAATTTCTCTGTTGATACTGCAAGGGGGCAACAGTGACAAGAATGCGACCAATAGTGCTACAGTGCACCTAATACAAGGAATTTAAGGATTCATTATTAGCTAATTACTGGTCCAGGGCACCACAGAAGAGAATCAAGCAGGAGATAATAATCAGACAGTACCTTGAAGGATGTGATTTCCGAAGTTCACGAAAAATCGTTGAAGCTAAGGAATATTCACTTCTTCAAAAATCATACGGTTCTGTTACCTCAAGCAACCCGCCAGTTACAAGCGTGTTCATGCTGAATGTGATGAAAAGGATATTGAACCTTTCAAACGTTTGCTTCGAGAGATAAGAGTTCGCCCAGAGAGAAGTTGAAGCTTGAGACAGGCACTGGGAGCCAATATGCTATTTTATTGGGCCACTCTACCATGACGGTGAATATGAGAATAATCGATTCTGATCTCATGATAAGGGATATTTTCTCCCCTATCAACAGAGCAAAAGTAACTGGTACAACTACCAATAAAGTTGTTATTACCTATTTTGGCCAGGGTTGAACAAGCAAGAGAGGCCCAGCCCTCAGTCTGTTATCATTGACATTCAATCTTCCAATTCACAAATTTGTATTAATACAAGGAAATCATCACTGCAATGATGGGCAGATACCATGAGAATCGAAATGGGAAAACCCACGAATGGCATCGCTACCTGACTGAGTACGATGTTGTGAGGAAACTACCATTACGACGTGGATTTTCTGAGGGAAAATCAGATAGTCCTACATCTTCAAAATGGTGAAATAGTATTGCAAAAAGATTATCCTGTACGCATCTGTATCGAGGAACAAGTTATCTATGTTTATAATAGGAACGCAATGATGAAAGGTTAGAGAGCTTTTAATTGCGTCTGTAAGTGTATCTTCCAGGTGATGAACGTCCCATGGGAAACGAAATCCAACTAAGAATACAGGAGAGAGTTGAGACAATTAGAAACACCAGTTCACTTGAAAAGGAGTGGTGTCGGAAATTTGTAGGGTATTTCAACGGTCTCCTTACTTAATCTGGGTGTGTTAAAGAACTTCCATTATAAATGTGAAGTAGAGAAACGTGCAAAGCTTAATGTGCAGCCTTACATGATACCTCTGGTGAACAAACAAATAATTTTGAGTAGATGTGGGTAATGCTCGTCCAAGTCTTGGTCAAATCTGTCGTTTTATTCTGTAATAACCCACTTCCGTAATAACCCACTGCAGGTACTGCATAAAACAATAACACAATTCACCTGGTACTTGATTCTTGCCAGATTAACACCATCATTGTTCCAGAAACTGACAGACCAGAAACCTGTTACAGCTGTTACAAAAATTCCTTGGTTTACAAGTTTTTGCGGCGATTGATACGCACCCTAGTTATTGGCACATCGAGTTCGACACTGCTTACAGTACATTATATTCCTTCCTGTTAGCCAGGGTTATCAATCTAAGCATCTTCCCTTTCGACTCAACATTTGCTCCACTCCATTTATTTGTGGTTCAGATGGTGTCGTTTATGAGTTATTATGGCACTGTGTGACAAAGTACATGGTTAACATCTCAGTAGTGGAAAATTCTAGGGAAGGACGCTACCAAGTACTAAGTGCAATGCTCCATGAACTTTAGGATCACAGAATCCCTGCAAATGTTGACAAATCCCGTCTTGGAACAATCCATATCATATTCCTGGAACATCTAACCACCAGACAAGGGATTTCATGTGGCTCATGCAAGATCGAAGCCGCTGATAGCTCACTTCAAAATCAAGAAACAGATTCATGGATAACTTGGCGTAGTTAAATTTTAACTTCTATACACCCTTATTACTGTGGAGACCTTATCGACACTTCACTTGTGTGAACCTACAGGTAAGAAGAGGTTTAGGAAGTTGGATATAGAAGCCGAAAGCGAATTCCAGTTGTTGAAAAATGCACTCATGACTGCCCAACTTTTAAAACACCCTTATTTATTCCGTGATTTCCGCTTGATCATTCGTAGCGACAAAACTAGTTTGGCACTGGTTTTATTTCACGAATTTGAGAAGGTGAAACCATGACGAATATACTTGTCGTGTTTGGGAGCACAGTATCATAAAAATGGACAAGAATTTTTACACTACAGTATTATAAGTTCTCATCATTACACGGGGTTTCCAAAAGTTCTGATGCTTCTTACTTGGGTGCAACACCAAAGATTAAATTGAAAAGAAAGGGTTATAGTTCGTACTCACACGGAAACTATCATATGGAAACTTGCCCAGCGGCTGCTACATCTCCAGAAATTCGTCGTTACGATCACACATACACATGTGCTGGGCTCTACCAGTATCATAGCAGATGCACTGTCACATTCACATATTGATCTAGCCGAGTGAATGGAAGGAGATCCAGAAGAAAACCATTTTAGCCTTTATCATCTAGGAAATGTAGTATTTGAAAATAATATATCCTCAACCTTGCCAGAAATTTCTAGAGAACAGTGGAAAGACCCTGCCCTCCTGCATCTCAAGAACAAATGTATGAATGAAGATCTGAGTCACTGATTGGGCTAACGTTAAATCCTCTCATCTTGCCCTCACCGCTGTTTTAATACTCACACCTTTGATTCCATGTACGAACACTGCTCACACCAACGTCGCAGTTAGTTCTAGGATGCCGGGAATGTTTTATTCCCTCATCAGTCCTTGGATGGATTAGCGAAAGTTGTGCTACATTGTGCCATAGTTTCGGCCACGTTCTGCCTACTAGAGCAAAATAAATGGGCATGTTAATCGAAACTGTATTTTGACTTGTGTTTCTCCAGTAATGTTTCTTTCACAAGTTGCTGTCAAATCGCTTACGAGTAGTTTATTTCGAGGTACACCTACAATCCTGGTTTTAACGAATTTTAATAAAACACTATGAATGTGTCTGCTAGGTCATAGTTCTCTATGAATTCTGTAAGTTCATCTTCATTTCCGTTAAAATCCCATGGAATTAACTCAAATGTGTAAAACAGAACTATTTTCTGAGTGGGACCTCAGTACCTTCCAGATTCATATTAGATGGTTTTTCGTCCTTTCTCGCGGCTGCAGACCTCAATAACTTTCGACGTTGTGATCCGTTCACCACGTTTGTTGGTCAGGTGGCGGGACTGTTCTGGTGCCTCGTGCAAGTGTAACGTTGGAATTCGATGCAGTCAGCACACATTGCCGTTGATTGAAGTGTCGGTGGCCCTGATCTCCACTATCGGAACTGCTCCAAAAGCCATCTTCTGTTGTTTACTGCAGTGGGCTGCACGCTGTGGTTAGTTGATTCTGTGGAAAAGGATGTTGTCTTCTTTTTCTTTCTTCTTTCTTACTTCTCCCCCGGTATACAATAAAAAGGGATGTTCTGCCCTTTCAGTACACCTGATCTACTGCCTCATATTTTAGTAAAGGTACTCAGCCAGACTTCGTATCCTGGACGCCACATCTGAAAACAGTTTTATATGTCTTAACCCGATGTGGGTCACGACGTGCTTGTTTAGAAGATCATACTCAGAGGTGATGCAGAGTCTAAGGTCATCCATTTCTTGGTACATGAGTGGCTATCTACAGGAGTGTAACGGCGGCGGGGTCAGGCTGAGATTTTTCGGCCCATTGTCATAGGAGACACCACAGAAAAGCTTTCATATTAATATGAGGAGGTAAATATGGTGATGATAGGGAAATGATATTCTGCGCTGGCTTACAGGTCTGCTTTTTATTGCTTCTTCATGTGTTTGCAGTGACAATTAGAAGAACACAGGCAATGGTTTATAAAGACATAGATGAGGCTTACCAGATTCTCCAAGGGAAATGGAAATGAGCGTAGGGCGCCAGTGGCTGGGAGTTCCCAGTCGGGAAGTTCGGCCGCCTAATGCAGGTCTTATTCATTGCGACGCCACAATGGGTGACATGCGCGTGGACAATGGAGATGAAATGATGATGAGGACCGCACAACACCCAGTCACTGAGGGGAGAAAATCTCCTTCCCCAGCCGGGAATCCAACCTGGGCGTGGCAATCCAATGCGTTGACCATTCAGCTAATGAAGCGCACGATTCTCCATTAAACTTCAAGAAGAAACGGTCACCCCAACTTATAAGTTTGTAAAGGTTCAGGTATACACAGTAGTGTCTGGTGGTATACACCATGAGCAATGGACGCCCAGATTCTATTGTTCTAGTTCAACTCTTAGTTTCAAGAATTCGTCACAATGAAGACTACGTACACACATAGGTACACATTGATGATCCGGAACATTATGACCACCTACCTAAGAGCCGGTACGTCCGCCTTTGGCACTGATAACAGCGGCGACACGTCATGGCATAGAGGCAATGAGGCCTTGATAGATCGGTGGAGGGAGCTGGCACACATCTGCACACACAAGTCACATATTTCCCGTAAATTCCGGCGATGGGGACAGCGGGCTCTGACGCCACGTTCAACCACATCCAATATATTTGCGATCTAGTTCAGATTTGGCGAATTGGATGAGCAGCACATCAACTGGAACTTGCCACTGTATTCCTCAAACCGCACCATCACACTCCTGGCCTTGTGACATGGCGCATTATCTTGTCGAAAAATGCCACTGCCGTCGGGAAACGTGATCGTCTTGAAGGGGTGTACGTGGCCTGTAGCCGGTGTAAGATACTCTTAAGCCGCCATGGTGCTTTGCTCGAGCTACACTGGACCCATTGAAGCTCACTTGTACTAGCATAATTAGGCCGCCGTCAGCTCCTGTCCTTCGTGCAGTACTGTTGTCAAGGAGCTGTTCCCCTGGAAGAAGACGGATAAACACCCCTGCATGGGCTTTATGAGTAAGGTATCCGGATTCATCTGCCCGTGCAACGCGCGGCCATTGCTCCGACGTTCAGTTACAATGGTCACGTCTTCATTTCAGTCGTAGTTGCTGATGGCATAGTGTTATCATTGGCACATGCATAGATCTACGGCTGCGGAGGGCCATCGTTAGGAGTGTTCAAGCACTGTGTGCTCTGACACATTCGTACTCTGCCCAGCATTAAATTTTGATATTAGGTCCTCCGCCTATCCTGTTTTACCAGTCTGCCCCACCCACGACGTCCGACGTCTGTACAAATAAAGGGGGCTGACCGCCCTACCGCAGGACGTCTGGACATGATTTCACCTTGGTTTCGCCACGTATTGAAGACACTCACCACAGCACTCCTCGAACACCCAACAAGTCTTGCAGTGTCCGAAATACTCATGCTGAGCTCCACCCCATCACAAACAGCCCTCGGTCAAACTCAGACAGATGGAGCGCCTTCCCCATTCTACACACGGACAGCACGCTCAATGATGCTACATGCACCTTGCGTATGTCTGACTAGCAGTCATTCCTCGCTAGGTGATGCTGCTATCGCCTGGACGGTTTTATATCGATAGTAGATTGGTAGCCATAATGATCTGGCTGTTCACTGTATGCAGACAAATATACAATGGAAACTAGTAATCCTAGTCCAGAGGTACGTAGAGGCAGCCTTTTGCGAGTCATTAGCGAACAAGTTTAACTGAAGATAATGCCCACTCACTTGGTATCCCCTGTAGGCTGTCGGTCACCTGAGGCAAGAACTCTCCTGATCACAGGACTTCGTTGCTTGCTGGACTCCGCTTGCTTGGCGTTTGAGGGCCCGTGTATGCGACATTTAGAGCAGTTTGCTTAGAGATGGGAAGTGAGTGTGTCGCTTTTTAGTTAGAGCTCGCTATCAGTGTGCGTGAAATCAGCAGTTTGTCACAGTTCATGACCTCTTAATGGATTGGAGAATGTGGCTTGTGCTACCTAAGTTACAAGGTGTATAGGTAATTTTCATACTTAAATGAATTTCCTTTTCTTCTGGCAACCCGTCATTATACTGTCGTTACAGTGTTGTTATAGACACAAAATTCCGTGGATAACACTTGGATCAGATAGGTAAAGTTCTTCACAACCTCCGGGAAGTCAAAGTAACTGTAAAATCTGCTAGGTCAAGCTGATCTAGAAAGAGATCTCATTCCTCGGTCATGTAGTGTCCAGTGGAGATGTGTGTGTGTACCATGACCATAGCGAAACTATTCATCTCTTCCCCACACCCAAGGAGAAAAATGATGTAGCTAGGTTTGTGGGCATGGTGACTGCTTTTTTACAAATTCATTCCCAGTTGTGTCTAGCTGGCTGTCCCCATTAACCAACTGCGGAGAAGGGGTAATCATTTTCAGTCGACTAATACTCAACAGGCTCCTTCGATGCACTGAAGGCTGCATTGGCTGTCGCAACCGTCCTAGCTGGGCATGACTTCGATGGGAAGTTAACATTGGATAAACGTTTCCAATTCTTGCGTCATAGCCGTCCCCCTTCAACAGAAGGAAGGAAGGAGGCAACCCATCAGTGACGTCTTCAGGTCTTTATACACTGTGGAGTGCAAACACTCTATATAATAATAGAAGCGCTAGTCGTATTGTTTCCATTAGAATCATCCCAGTTTCACCTTGAATATAAGCCGTTCCTCTTAGAGGCAGACAAGCAGGCGTTAACATGCGTGCTACCTAGGCCGAAGGGATAGCCAGAGGAACTGTGTAGATATATATACATTTAATGCTCATCGTGTAAACGGGGAGGATAATCGGATGACTGAAGGGTTTAGCTGTATGTTACAATACGGATATGAGGCAGCGGGTCCCTCGCAACTTGAGGAAGAAGTAGGTTGCATGGGGGCAGCCCTTGGGTAGATTCCAGGGCTGTTTGGAGGGTTGTTTAAGAGTCATATTGCTGATACTCTAATATGTGAAATTAAGGTCACGTTAACAGTTAAGGGAGGGGAAGAAGTGCCAGGGAATTCGATTAAGAAGGGATTACCTTGCTTTTGTACCCGCTATGACAACGAGGTTTAAATCTGGCTATCCCAGGAGCTGACCCCTCCGGTTATTGGGTATTTCGTCACTCTCTGCGGAGGGCGCCAAGGGGTGTATAACACTATTACGTGGACCGAGGAGCATCTCACTTGCCCTATGTTGAATGACAATGTTCATAAATTAGTGGGCCACTGTGAGGAATGCTTGAGAGAAAAATCCATCTCCAATACCTGGGTGGGGGAGCTTTGCTCGGAGAGGGTAGAGCATCCTCCATTAGCCAACTTAATCATGTTTTCTCTATCTTTGCGACCCCAAAATTTCTAGTTAGTTTTATACGTTGTGAATTTAAGTATTTCTTATGTTATCACCACCGTCCACTATCCACAACCATCTTCTGCGCAGCTTGTGTACCACATCTTCAAGTCCTTATGTCACGCAAAGTCGCAGATGCGGTGGAATTCGATTGGTTATCTCACTTTTGCCATTAACACAGCGGTCCATGTCACTCACAAGACCACTCCCCACAAACTTACGTCATCGTTCCCTATTTTCTCAACTTCCGAAACTGTGCTCTTCCTGCGGACAAAGTCCTTAAGTTTATTAAGAACAATTCGGTATCTGGAAGAAATAACAGCAGGCTTGAACACTGAAGGGAAGCCGCCTTTGTGTAACAAAAGCAGGTCTCAGACCTTGCTACGCCCAGGAGACAAGGTCTACCTTAAAAACCTTTGGGCACAAAGCAAGGGGGGGGGGGGGGGGGGGGGGGTCACAGACACTTCTAAAACGTCACCAAGGCTTGTGGGACAGTACAAGGTAGTCCAAACCGCTTGTCATGTGACATTCTTGATCCAGAACCCCTCCATCTATAAAATAGTTAGCTCATGTTAACCAGCTTAAGTCGCCACTGGAAACCAGAATGCTAGCTATTTTTTTATTCCAATCCTTGCCCCCCCCCCCCCCCCCCCATCCCCGCAGGTTCCAGTTTATGGAGAAGGGGAGGAGGATTGCACTGTGCGATTGGCACTTGTATCGATATTACCTACACTAGGCATATTTCTGGCCCGTCGCTGGGGGAGCAGAGGACGTTCCGCCGAAAGAGTGCGCACATAAACAGTGACGGAGGGGATATGAGCCACTACACGGCTAGCCATTGAGGGACTAGCTTGCAGCTGTGGCAGTTGAATGTCCACATTGTTTCAGAGCGTGCGAGTACTCCGCATTGGACGAACATTGACGGATGGTGGCCGTCTCGCCTGGAGAATCGTATTGGCACGCTGACTGGGAACTTGGCTGTAATTTACCCGACCGTTGCCGGAAGTTCGTCTGCTTGGGGAATTCTTGCCTAGCTGTGTTGACATCTTTTGTAAACAGGCATTAAATTTTGGGCTCTGTTGTGGCATCGTGGTATCCTCCATACCTGCTTGAAATATGTGCAGTTAATAACGTCGGGAATTTTGAGTTAAAGGAGCTCTTCGGATGTTTGATACTGACTGTAGTGAGCACATTAAGTTAAAGATCCAGTGAAATGACTAAAGTCGTGGGATAGCGATATGCACATGAACATCTGGCGGTAGTATCGCGTACACGAATTGTTAAAGAGCAGTCCATTGCCGTAATGCATTGACGTAACTGTCATTTGTCATCAAGGATTCATGTGAATAGGTTTCCGACGTGACTGTGATGCCACTACGGGAACTGACAGACCTTGAATGCCAAATGACTGTTGAAGCTAGACGCATGGGATAGAGGTTAGTAACGTGAAAATCAAAAGAAACAGCAACGACACTTCCGTAAAAAGAAAGACCTGTACCGTTGATCCATGTGATGTAATGTTTGTCATCATTTCAATGATCTTCACGGGGAAAAGCGTAAAAGCAACTTATGTCAAAAGGTGCGAACTATCGGACTCAATGATTTTCATTTTTCCTACTGATGAAGATAACCCAAAATCAAATCTAATTTATATAAGCCTGTTCTTCTCCAATTGGTTTACACAGAGCCATCGCAAACGATTCGTTGCTTAAAATTTCTTCTGTACCATTTGAGTAACTTTCACTGCACCTAGCCATACCATGTACATAATTCTGAAATGATCACGAAACCACACTCTAGCGGGTACCCTCTGCCAGGCACTTAAATGTGATTTGCAGAGTATCCATGTATATGTAGATGTTTGCATGACCATCTGGCCGGCGTAAAACAGCTACCAACTACCCTCCCCCCCCCCCCCCCCCCACTCCTGCTATTATCAACATCCACAGACATTATTCATACTTCTTGAGCCCATACTTTCATCGCAAACAATTATTTCTCTTCTGATGAACGAAAGCTTTTATTCGACTTCTAACCATATTATTTGCACCTTTCGCTGTGTGGTCTACGTGAAGTCCATTAAGTGACAAAATTGTCGTTCCTTATCACGAAAATTTAAAGAAAGAATGCCTATCTTACAACAGTTCACGCTACCGTACGTCCAACGAATAAACATTTCATTTGGAAAATAGTCACTATAAGTTTCTGAGTGTATGTTCTGATGTCTATCGATTTACGTATTTACCACACGCCGAGTCTTCCATGTTTCATTCAATTTCTCTCCGGAAAGCTCAAAAACTTCTGTCATTTCGTACTTTGGTAATTCCCTTTTCAACTTACCACATAGTTAGTTTCATGGTAGGCGAGGTCCTACATGTCGAGCACTGTTGTCCATGCATTTCCTGTCATATTACTCAAATTACGTTTACACAGTGGAAGTGTTGCGTGTGTCTTTTTTTTGGGGGGGGAGGGGGAGGGAGGGGGAGGGAGACGTCATACAAATAAAATACATTTTGTTTTCTGAATATACACTTTATTGTCAGCTTCCTGTCTGTGTAAACATAGCATTTCATGAAATACAAACAGTGCATTTTCGAATGCTGGTCATTTACAAATAAACGAAGCATTGTGTTCAATAAGATAATCTGAAGGGTTAAGTTATAAAAGCAATTTTACTTGTAATAATTTCACATTATTTAGGAACATCTATGGGATTCTGAATAATAACGACTGCTATGAAACAAGACGGCATGCTATTTTCCTTTGGCCTTCATTTCGAATCAGACATGATTTTGATCTTACAATGCGTCGCTGCATTAACTTAGATGCCCCACGTTTCTCAGCCCCATCTCATTTTCTTAAAAACGCGTACTTTTATTTTAAATTTAGCAAAATTGAAACCGATAAGGAAATTGTTCACTATAGTCTTAAACTGTAATAATGATATTCATTTAGTAGGATAAAATAGTCGCTTAATACAAAAATTTTCCTCACCGAGCGTTAACTAATTAATATATCTGTACAATACGTGGAGGAAATTTTCTTCGCCATTTGCTAAATTAATGAATGAATTTAGTGCAAATTAAGAGGCAGAAGAGAAACTTGTGCTTGGTAACCAACACTCGTACACCAAACTAAAAAAGGGTGTCGTGCTAAAAAATGCGGTTACAAATTTAAACTAGTGATTATATTATTACAGAAACGTTACGCTTTCAAGTAAAATAATTAAAAGTATGCCATTAGGACAACAGATCTCCTTCTAGAAACAGATAATTGGTGCCTGTCTGGGTAAAAAGCGCTTCACAAAATGGGTATGTAAGGAGCGAAAGAGCATGCCTCTTCTATACGTTAGTAGAATCATAAGGAGGCACAAACAATTAATTCTTATGTTTAGGATGTGGAGTTGTCTCACAGCGACAGTTTTTCGCTACGTCCAAACTTCACAGGTACTGAAAACTGTACTCGGTTCCTCACACATTCACATACGACAGTATCGTTATTCATTCGGCATATTCCTTCGCTCCCATCAATTGGACCATGTCTTCAGTCGCCTGTACCATTTGTATTCGTATCACAACTTCTCCCCATTTTCACCAAAAGTTACAAGTTGTATACAAGGAGAATTTTAAGCTCACAATGTACGAAGGTGTTTATTTATGGAAAAGTAGAACAGGAGTTTGTTAAATATGTGTGTACATAAATAATGTATCGTAGATTGTTTCGCTACGTATCTTAGGGTAGAAGAAGGGAGTCACTCCTCGGTTATTGAAGTGGTGAGAATACACACCCAAAACTAGAGCTATAGAGGCGGGGCGGGCAGAGAGGAGGTCCAGGGGTGAGGGGTGGGGGCGGGGGTGCCGTCGGCGGCTCAGTCGCAGAGTGTGGTCCTCGTGTGGCGGCGCCACGTCACAGCAGGTGGCGGCGCGGCGGCGGCCGGCCGCGTCATCCCGTGGTCAGCTCCGTCGAGAAGTCCTCCTCCGTAGGCAGCGACAGCGGCGGGAAGTGCTCCTCCGACCAGTAGCTGTAGTGGTAGCCCTGAGGACACACGGACGTCGTAAGGGAAAAGCAGGCAGACCTCAAATTCCCTAAATGAAGACATGTTACAACTAAGGCTGCAACTTTGTGTAATACTTTTATTTGCTGCTAGCCATTCCCGGCAACACCTTCCTGTGGCTCAGTCTGGTTAAACGAAACGCAAGAAAACAGAAAGCACTCGCAGGGAAACAGATATATGAAAAGGTTGCAAAATCAGCCAACCAGTTGCAAACAAAGATTTAGTAGCCATTGACCTAGGTTTCCATATTTATAAAAATATCTTCTTCAGAAGGAATGGGCCTTGTTACATCACATACTAGGTAAAGAACTAATAAACCTTTGTTAGCAACTGGTTGGCTGATCTTTCAACCACTCCAGATTTACACAGTAGCTGTTTCGCACCCATCTTTAAGGTTTTGAAATGGATATATATGACAATCAGCAACTCCTCCCCTGTCTCCGTCTACCTTCACCTCTTCCTAACTTTGTCATTTCTTTCTCGTCCGCTCTCTATATGTCCATCAGCTGCCACGTGGGATTAGCCGAGCGGTCTTAGGCGCAGCAGTCATGGACTGTGCGGCTAGTCCCGGCGGAGGTTCGAGTCCTCCCTCGGACATGTGTCTGTGTGTTTGTTCTTAGGATAGTTTAGGGTAAGTAGTGTGTAAGCTTAGGGACTGATGACCTTAGCAGTTTAGTCCCATAAGATTTCACACACATTTGAACATTTTTTGTCCATCAGCTCTTCTCCTTTTCTTTGTCCATATTCTCCTCTCCCTCTTTCCCCATCTCCTCCTGCCCCATCTTTCTGTCCATTCGTTTTTCCACCATTCTGTCTCCATTTTCTCTCACCCTTTGTCCATGTCCTCTTCCCCCCTTCCCCCCTCTCTCTGACCTTCAGTCTTGTTCATTATTTTTGCCTATCCAGATTCTGTAGTCTAATCATAAGTCGATAAGCCATTTACTGGGACTGTCCTGCTTGTCAACAACACAAAACAAACACCATCCGAACAGGCCTCGAAGGCCAAACGGTACCGACTGGCCGGCATGTCACCCTCAACCCTTAGGCGTCACCTGGTGTGGATTGGTGGGCATGTCGAAGTCCTACTGCACCCAGCTTGCCAACAGCATTCGGCAGACCCGTACGGTAACCCAATCCAAGTGCTAGCCAAGTCCAACAGTGCTAACTTTGGTGATCTGACGGGAACCAATTTTAGCACTGCGGCCAGGCCGTTGGCATATATATATATATATATATATATATATATATATATATATATATATATATATATATATATATATCCGTCTCAATGTTCATTGGAGTATTGTGTAACAATGTGAGAAGGAAAATCGCTCAAGATCTTTTCGAAATTATTGGCAATAATTTTTCCCGTCTGTGTGTTACGGATTTATTTATATACAATATATACTTTAAAACTAGAAAAACATGCGCATATTCGAGTCCAGCATTGTGTAAAATTCTAAAGCACTCAACGAAGAACTGAAGCAGATTTAAGGTTTTTCACAAACGAACATTTACATTGTTATTGATTTCTCTTCCCCTTTAATTACACCATATACATTTATATATTATGTGTGGCGCTCTAGTAGGTACATAAAACACACACGTATTCAAAGCAGTGTAAACAGCTCAAAGCAATCGGTGAAGAACTTTCAGAGAATGGAGATTTTGTACAAACGGACACTAACATTTTTATTTTTGGAGGTTGACCAGTGTCACCTCATTTTCATTATCAAGCGTTTGCATGTAAGTGGCCGTATTTTTACTGTTTGTTGACACAACATGAAGTTAAAGAGTAAAATTTTTTCAAGAATGCCGAGGCGTGTTCTAGTCAGCGTTGTCAATTCATGACTTACTAATGACCATGAAGATGAATTTGCCACACAGCAAATAAAGATATAGCATAATGTTATACAGTGAACGGAGACATATATTATTTCAACCAGTATCTGATTGCCGTTGACCCATAAAATAATCGAGATTCTTTAGTTAATTTGTTTTAACAACTATTTCAATCTTGAGAGAGCCTTTGACATTTTACAAGCTAGACCTGAGCGACAAAATTTCGGAGAAAATTCAGAGACAGTTTTATGAGTTTATGAGTATTTTCCTTAGAGGGATCGTGGTCTCGAGCGGCTCGCTCAATTCTGGTTAATTTTGACGTATTTTTTTCCGTTGCTCTTTGTATGCCTGCTTTCCTGGCAACATTCGTTAAGAATTAACAATGATACACGGCAGTGCGAAGAGATTAATCGATGCAGCGTTGGCAGATATGTACTTGAAGAAAATGATTAAAACCCTTTGTGAAGTTCAGATGGAAGCTGAAGCATATAGACTTGAATGTTTGACATCGGCAAATAAAAGCCAAACGGTTAAGGATCAAAAGGACTCAACGTAGTGATGTATAAATACTGCAGTCCGGAGTAGGTTCCTGCGCAATAATTCTCACAAAGAAGAGAAAATGTTCGGAACACTGCATAAATCATAGTAGTCAACATTCATGTTCATTAAATGTAAATACAATGCGTCAGAAATAAAAAAAAGTGGAACACAAAGAACATATGGCCATATGCCACTGTAATCGTAATTACTCGCCGACATAATCGTCGAGGACTAAAATGTTTGGAGATGCAATTTTGTGACACACAAAACGGCCAATAGTCTGCGTAAGTATTTTTTGTGTTTCGTGTTGTTACCAGACCTGGTAGGGTATGTAAGAGGCGTCATATGTTGCGTGGAGAAAACATGTGAGATAGCGTTATTAGCACCAGGTACATAGTTTGCAAGGGGCGTCGTTGTGAGACTCCATTTGGCAGGCTCACTTAATCTTGCGTTATCCAGATCTTTTGGGCATTCGGATGTAACAGCGATCCACTGCTGGACAGTATGGAAAAGTGAGGGCAAGCGTACACGTCGTTAGTTTTCCGGCGACCACGTCTGTCCATCACAAGGGGGAATCGCCGTATTGCGCACCAAGCACATCGTATCCCTCATATCTTTGCCTGCTATCCAACAACAAGGAATGGACTCCCTGCACTGTGCTTCGCCATCCCGCATCATTCTTTCAACGATATTAGGAGATTTAGTGGTGTTACTCTTTGTTTGATGACGTAGGGACCCGTCTGGTATTCAAGGTAACTGTTGGTATTGACTGTGGGAACACGGATGGCATAATGGCTTGTTACGGACATCCTGCACCCTCCTGTGTTATCGCTCAAGCGAAAGTATCGTGGCGTCATTTCTCAATAGAACAATACTCGTCCATACGAGGCACGTGTTTCCATGAACTCTCTGCGTGACGCTGTGGTACTCCTACGGCCAGGAAGATCGCGATATCTGGCCGGAATAGAACATGTGTGTGACCATCTCGGATTTGTACTCTGTCCCAGTGCCGGTATACGGGACATGAAGGACCGGTCACCAGTTACAACCGCTGTGGGCCTGCTTGCCTCAGGAGATGATACATCGGCTTCATGGCACACATGCTGACCGTAAAAGTGAATGCATCCATGTGAGAGGGGATGCAATGTCATACTGATGGTTCAAATGGTTAGAATGGTTCAAATGGCTCTGAGCACAATGGGACTTAACTTCTGAGGTCATCAGTCCTCTAGAACTTAGAACTACTTAAACCTAACTAACCAAAGGACATCACACACATCCATTCCCGAGGCAGGATTCGAATCTGTGACCGTAGCGGTCACGCGGTTCCAGACTGTAGCGCATAGAGCTGCTCGGCCACTCCGGCCGGCCGTCATACTGATGAGTGGGATAATAGTGCCAACTTATTTGTAGTTTTGACTCTGTTTTGTAATCACAGAAATAAAATCCATGTCCTCTCAATCCGTGAAGTTTAATTTAGTTTCCTCACTGCGATCTGAGTGTTTCATCTAGTTCTGGGATTGCGAGCCTTCATACATATACATTTAATTCATACATATACATTTCTACAAAGAAATGTTTAATATGGCCATGGCGTGCCATCAAACTAATCGTACAGCTAAATTTTGATACCGCATATTGCTCTATTTATCTGGCCTATCTTGTATGTGTTTAGTCATGTGATACATTATGAACGGATGCTTATTATAAGATATGATATTTCACAAAAGTCTGGTATCGACTTATCAACGAAAAAAGAAACTAAATACGCCCATATTACAACTGTTTGTTTCCATTCAGAAATAGATCGTTCAAACGGCGCTCATAAAATAAACATATTTAATTTACCTAAATGAAAGAATAACATATGTTATTTCTGATTTGTACATTCAATGCCAAATAATTTATATTAGGTGCTTACTTTGTAACTTTTAGCAGAATGAAAGCTAAACTTGAGTCAGCTGACACACGATTCCTTAGGGAACCTTTATTGTTAGTCATTTCCGAAAATAATGACTCACAGGCACAGGTAGATGAAAATATTGTCAAGATAGCAACGTCAGCATCTTTGGACAACTATATGTGCCTGCATTAAATTCTACTTTTCTACATTTTTAATGTGAGCATTTTGTGCTCACATTCCCAGATAGTCTTCTAACTTTGTTACATCTAACCCTTTTTCTTTTTTCTTTTTTTTTTGTTTCGATAAATTTTGGAGTCCATTTTGAAACATATTTGAAATCAGACACTAGTATTTCAATTTCTTACGTTTTCAGCCAATAATTTATACCAAGTTCAGTTTCTGCAGTGAAACTGCATCTGCATGCATCAAAAGTTTAGTAGCTCCAACAACACTTAAAACTGAGAAAATATCAACGAAAATTCTTCCGTTTAAGAGTATGTTAGTTAAGAAAATTCCTCAGTGATTCTTACCTAGTCTGGATTTTCGTGTAAAATCAAACATTGGTAATTTCCCAAATTTGAGAAATATTTGTAGTTTTAAGATACAATATCGTTATTAAAGTGGGCTATCATAACAATAATTGTTTCATTTGGGTTAATGCTTTAATTCAGAGTGTGTAAATCATTGAAATGAAATGCTGGCACATGTCCGCAGAGAACATCAATCTTGTAAGCCAAGTAACATCAGTTAACTATGAGTATTGCACATCAGTTAACTATGAGTATTACATTATTTTGCACTCATATTTTAAAAACAGCCTGATTTCTTGCAAACAATCCACATAGGTTTGATGTACGTTGCTCCTACTCAAACAACGAATGTTGTTGCATGTCAGTAAGCCGTTGTACGCCGAGTTAACTTTAATAACGTTTCGATCTTTCTATTTTATTAGAAGCTTACGACGATGTAAGGTTTACTACTTTTGTGACTAATAACACTGTTATATTATCAAGGAGAATCAAATCTTCCATTGCACACAAATCTTCTTGTTTAATGATGAAATGAATAATAGACTGTCCAATATGCGCTTGGAATGAAGTAAACAAAAAAAAGGAAAACAAACTGCGCACCATATTGGGTAGCACTACCATTCGCTGTACAAACAACTTTGCTTAAATCTATTTTTCAGTCAGTGACTTGTTAACATCCGTACAAACGTCTGTGCCCTTAGCAAGTGTTGGTAACGGTACTATCACAATCAATTCTTTTTTGTCGTCATTTTTGAAACAATATCGAAGCTATGAACGAACTTGACTTCGTTAATTTCAATGGGTCGTCAGGTGACCTTCGTGTCGCCATCCCGTTATTCCCTGGGACAAAATATGTTTACACCAATTGTCTGCGTGCAGCATTATTTGCCTGAAGCGAGCGAAATATTTCTAAATGTTTGCGAATCGTTAATTGGGACATGACTACAAGCTCGGTATTCAGCTAGTGGGACGGAGAAAACCACCTAAAAGTCACCTAGGCCGGCCAGCACCCCAGCCTTCGTCGTTCATCAGACGGTCGGATTTGATCCGTGTCCGGCGTACCTCCCAGTCCCGTAGCGTCAGTTTAACACGAATGACTGTCCGAGCGTGTACCTGTAAATTAGTTTAATAATATTTGCTTATCCATTAATACTGTATACTAACTTACTGCAACTTTCCTTTGGTACAATATAAGGCGATGGTAAAGCTATGGAAGTGCATAATACCAAATTTTCTATTAAAGATACTGCGAGAGACGTTGTGCTAAGAGCACCAGCCTTATAAGACTGCATGTCAGTGGGTGTCTAAGAATCCTGAAAGTAGATTAGTATGATAGTGTAAATTTGTACCCAACACCAGTATGACGTTACAGGTCGGACGGACACAACCTCAGTTACCGTTCACTTCGTATCACCAAAGTTGCACCTGTGAGGTTAGGTGGAGAAACGTGACTTGAAGTTGTGAATTTTCCACCTACACATTGATCATTATAGTTTCCAAGATTTTTTGTAATAATTATCACAAGCACATACAATTATTCAAACATGTCTGGAGGATAGGTTGATAATCAGCTTAAATCACGAGAGCGCAGAATATTCATTGTAAATTACTGCCGGACTGCCAAAAACAATGTGCCACCCATCTGGAAGGATACACCTTTAATACTGTACAACAATCGAGAACCCTTTGAGTAACGAGAAGGGCAGCATACGTGTCAACTGTAGTAAAACCTGTAACCATGCTGTGCAGCTTCTTCGGGGAGCAATATTATTAAGACATGAAATTCTAGTATCTAGCGTCACTAACACGAAGAGATACATATACAGAGCTGTTCGATGCTTGTGATGATGTCTCTCAGTCTGGAGAATTGTTTTATGAAGCTTGTGATGTGGTCGTCTGTCTGGAGACTGATTTATTGAAGCTCTCACGTAGACTATACCCTGTGAAGCGTCTTCATCTCTGCTTGACTAGTGCAGACTGCAACCTTTTGAATCTGTTCAATGTATTAATGCCTTGGATTCGCTCTACATTTTTTGCCACTCATAGTCTCCTCCATTGCGAAACCGATTTATTGAAGCTTCAAAATGTGTCTCAGCACTTCTCGTAGTCAAGCTGTTATCGAAAATTTCTTTTTTTCTCACCACGTCACCACTCTCTGTTACTTCCATGTCAAGTCCTTCGACTCCTATAGGCCACAGTGCAGTCTATACATAACAGCCATATTTAGGCAGTTATCTGACAGCAGTGATGTGGAACTACATCGTTCCTAACAGGCTGTAATTTTAAAGTATCTATTAGAGCTATTTAGAGCTAATAGCTAGTTTATGGCGTTGGTCTTTTTCAACTGAATAACCGAAGGAGGTAGACTTTCCTTGCAAGGAGAAAAAATTTGAAATTACGCGCCATGAACGCTTTTATATAGCATGGTCGTGAGTGTACACGACCTTTAAATATATACCCAGAAACTACGCATGATAAGCAGTTTGTGGAGACGTATTACCCTCTCCCATAGTTCAATTCCATCCTATCGACATGGAGCAGTGATGAGGTCACTTGTCGGATGAAATACTGGCAAAGTATTTCTTTTCTCAAGATCCGATCGGTTGCGTAATTGAAATCACAGTTTACATGCCATGTTTCGCTACATCTTGCAGCTACTTCTCTACTTAGTTGCCGGTCAGAGCTAGACATCTGTCGTGGCGTTGTACTTACTTTTCAGTGTTTTAATCATAGAAGGCAGTCACTTCTGCATTCCACCAATTATCTGCGCTCGTCTGCAGGTCGTTGTCTGTGCCAAAATGCTGTCCGTACAGCCAGCAGTTCATGTGAGCAAAGAGGTGAAAGTCAAAGAGAGCCAAGTCGGGGCTGAATGGAACGTGATTAAACACCTCCCACTGGAAAGTCTGCAGGAAGGCCTTGGTTGCAGCTGCAGAGTGCGACCTAGCATTTTCATGAAGAATGACAGTGGCTGACGACGACTTTCCTCATCGCTCGCCCCTAGTTGCCCTTGGTAGACGGCTTTCTCCAGTTGCCTGATCCACTCGCTGACCAAGATCGTCGGTCGACAGTCGCTTCCTTCCCCCGACCGCCAGCATCGTAACCGTCTGTACGTGCTATTTCGAAGTTCCTGCAACATTGCCTCACTGTGCCGTCACACATGTTATTTACGTTATGTGGGCTACATGAAATGAGGCTCATCCTCTCAGCGCGAAGAAACTGAATGAGAGCAGGCACTTCACACTTGGAGGAAGAATATTTTTCTAGGCATCTTTACCTGCTCAGTATACGGTCGGAACTGAAAAGCGCAATGTTACGCCATAGACGGACGCGCTAGAGACACTGCACACTACATCTGCGCAAAGAGTCACCGGATTTTCACTGTGGTTTTAATTTTGCCACCGATCGGACCTTGGAAAAACAAAAACTAGCCCTCGCACGTGACTGGCAGACGGGCATACAGTGGAGACACTTGCCTGGTGGAAGACGGCGGTGCCGGAGTTCTGCCCCACGTGGTGCAGCCAGAGCGGCCTGCTAGCGGCCGTCGCCGCCGCCGCCCCAGTCGCTGCCGCCGCCGCTGCGACGCCTTCCGCCTCGCCGGCAGGTCCGGGCCGCGGCGCGGAGCCAGGCCGCAGCACCAGCGTGCGGTTGCGGCTGGGCGCGCGCCGCCGCCACTTGTCGCTCGCGCCGGCCCGCTGGCTCGTCTTGGGCCTCTCTGGCGGCTGCCTAGCCGGTGCCGCTTCCTGGAAACGAATCAGAGTGCTTAGCAAAGGGCTCTGCAACGGAGCGTCGGAAATTTGTGACACTGTTCCACTTTTGACATGTGACCCAATGAACGGAAAACTGACAGTAGCAACGCAGACAATATTTGATGCAAGGATATAACAATTTCACCTAGAAAGCCAGGGAATAATCGTCCCACATTATCCAACACATTCCATGTTTCACAACTCCACATCAGCACATGTGTCAAAGAATTAAGGAACCACAGGAGACATGACGCTAATACAGACTCTAGCCCTTTCCCTGGTGAGCACGTCATTGTTATGCTGTTATCTGCACTGAGAGACACAATTGCGGCTGCTATAAAATACTTATCAAGCGATTTTAAGGAACTGTTACGTGAAAAAGTCAAATTTTTGCAATTATTATGATCTTATATCTTCCCTCGATCAATGTAAATTCCTTTCGGTACTCATTACCCTTACTGCTCTGCATCAAATCAAGGAAAATATTACACAAAAGTTTAAAGAGATTGCTGAGGTAAAAACACACTGTGTAAATTTTGCTTATGGCTCATTTTAACTCATACACTGAAGCAGTAAAGAAACTGGTATAGGCATGCATATTCAAATGCAGAGATATAAAAACAGGCAGAATACGGCGCTGCGGTCGGGAACGCCTGTATAAGACAGCAAGTATCTGGCACAATTGTTATATCGGCTACTGCTGCTACAATGGCAGCTTATCAAGATGTAAGTGAGTTTGAACTTTGTGTTAGAGTCGGCACGCGAGCGACAGGACGCAGCATTTCCAAGGTAGTGATGAAGTGGGGATTTTCTCGTACGGCCATCTCACGAGTGTACCGTGAGTATCAGGAATCCCGTACAACCTCAAATCTCCGACAACGACGCGGCCGGGAAAAGATCCTGCAAGAACGGGACCAACGACGAGTGAAGAGAAAAAATGCTTCAATTGGCTCTAGGCTCTACGGGACTTAACATCTGATGTCATCAGTCCCTAGACTTAGACCTACTTAAACCTAACTAAACTGAGGACATCACTTACATCCATTCCCGGGGCTGGAACCTGCGACCGTAGTAACAGCATGGTTCAAGACTGAAGCGCCTAGCACCGCTCGGTCACAACGGCCGGCAGTGAGGAGAATCGTTCAACGTAACAGAAGCGTAAAAATTCTACAAATTGCTACAAATTTCAATGCTGTGCTATCAACAAGTGTCAGCGTTCGAAACATTCAATGAAACATCATCGATATGGGTTTTTGAATCCGAAGGCCCACTCGTGCACCCTTGATGACTGCACGACGCAAAACTTTACGTCTCGCCTGGACTCATCATCGCCGAAACTGGACTACTGATGACTGGAAACATTTTGCCTGGTCGGATGAGTCTCGTTTCAAATTGTATCAAGCGGGTGGATGTGTACGGGTATAGAGACAACGTCATGAGTCCATGAACCATGAATGTCAGCAGGAGACTGTTCAAGCTGGTGGAGGGTCTGTAATTGTGTGGAGCGTGTGAGGTTCGATCGATATGGGACTCCTGATACGTACAGATACGACTCTGACAGGTGACACGTACGTAAGAATCCTGTCTGATCACTTGAATCCCTACATGTCCATAGTGCATTCCGACGGACTTGGGCAATTCCAGCAGGACAATACGACACACCACACGTCCATAATTCTAACAGACAAGCTCCAGGAACACTCTTCTGAGTTTAAACACCTCCTCTATCCACCAAACTCGCCAGACATGCACATTATTGAGCATATCTGGGATGCCTTGCAACGTACTGTTCATAAGAGTTCTGCAGCCATTCGTACCCTTACGGATTTATGGACAGCTCTGCAGGATTCATGGTATTAGTCCCTTCCAGCACTACCTTAGTCATTAGTCAAGTCCATGGCATTTTGTGTTGCAGCAGTTTTGCGTGTTCTCAGGGCCCCTACACGACATTAGGCAGGTGCACCAGTTCCTTTGGCTCCGCAATGTATATTGCTGTGTATGAAATGAAGATAAGATCTAGAACAAAAGTGAGAGCAGAACGATATCTCATTTCGTTCTCAAGTTATTGGTCTTTCTATCCGGTAGACAGGTGCGCGCAACCCGCCCATTCCTGGCCTTGCACATCGGGAACCATGTGATTATACAAATCCTCAAATTTCAGAAATGGTTCAAGATATCGAATCACCGTTTTCTGAAAATGGCAGCACGCAAACAGGTATGTTAGTCGTACAATAAATACTGAAGACATTTAAATTCACTGAGATATGGAAGTAACTCGTCCACAGCAGTGAGATGTCGGCGAGGCGGAACGTAGAACCACATCAACAGCGCTTCAGGAAAATCCCGTGGCCGATTGTCTTTCTGTCAACTTCCTCAGCACGTTGTAAATGGTGGAGCATCACGAGTTAACTTGTTCACAACAGTTAAAGGTCTATTCTTGATAATGGCCTTAGTCTGGTGCGCCACATCCTGTTGAAGTCTCTCATTTATAATTAGGTCCCAAAGGCTTACCAAACTATCGATATGTGAACTGTTAATAACCACCCACTGTTCGAAGTAATCCCAGACATTCTCTGTGGGGTTAATATCATGTGATTCAGCAGGTCATTCCAGCTTGTGGCAAGATCAGATTTACAGTTTCAAGGAAGGCCCCTCAGATACCAAAATAAACTGTGGGATAAAAGATCTAAAAACTGTGTCTGAAAATCTTACGTGTATGACGTCACATATGTGTATGTGTATTGCATCACGTAATATATAACTAAGGGTGGCATAGCGAAAATCCTGGTATGTATCGAAGTGCTGGTATGTATTCACATTTTGCACACATGCTCACATTAAGAGGATGCTACGTAAAATACATAAGTTTTTCAGATGCAACACTCATATTAGACGATGGAGATCACGTCCATCATTCAGTACACTCGATTTTCATACAGTTGCCCGAGGGAAGCCTTTCAGACACACAACTGGTCGGAATCTACACGAAAAGGCTCCAAAGTGTGGCATGAAGTTCGTCAATGAGGCAATCCTTTCATTGGACCGTTGATTCCCCACACATTTCGGGGTCAAATATGACGGTTAGCTATTAGAAGAGCAGGAGGTCAACGTTCTTAGCAACATTTGATTCTGCTGACACCCACGGACACTTAGACCCTTCTCTAAGGACATGTGGGACTGCATACCCATTGAGAGTGATCGCACGCCCTTGCAGTGAAGCCAAAAATTATGCTCTCATGTACAGTTTGGAACCATTAGGAACCGTTCAGTACTATAAGACGAGATGCGAACACTATCCAAAGCAGCAAACGGTACTTACGCTTTTTCAGTGTTTCTGTTTTGTGCTCTCCTGTGGGATAATGATCGTGTGTGGTGGGGAGTGGGGGGTGGGGTCATGACACATGCGTGAATAAAGCTTTTGGTAAAACTCGGGATGACAGCTGCCCATCTTTACTAAGAATTATAAAAGTGTGCCAACTCAGAGACAACCTGTGAAGTAGTACTAGGCCCCTGCAGGCACGCAGCGCTTTCATACCCTCTGATTCCAGATTATTAAAGCAAAGTCACAATCTAATGTTATACAGCCATTTCGGATTTGTTGCATGAAACTATTCATACTCCCATTCCAGGTTGCAGCAAACAACAGTGCTTGAATCCACTGACAGAACCGACAAGCCATAAACAGCTTAGAGGCGGAAGACCTTCCAATAGGACAAAAAATACATCTGGAACGAGGGCAGAAACTACTGGAAGAAACAGCATACATGCTCGCATAACCAGAGTCATCAGACGTATATTCAAAGCCTTAGACCTTAGTGGAATACCGACAACAGTCGATGCTATGATCTCACATTTTGCAAAATACAACGTTGCTAAGGTCGTTACACTTTATTTCTATTACAGACCTTAAACTGATTTGATGAATAATGTATCTCTTCTTACTTTTGGAAGCATGCCTTTCAAATGATGTATTTCTCTGAATTTCTAATAAAGTAATGTGTCAGTCACCGATATAAACCAATTATTGGCGTTATATTATAATACATGCATAGGGAGTGATAAAAAATTTTGAAAGCTGTACAGTCCAGAACCGGTATGCTGATCAGGCAAAGTCGCCGTGGGCTTCGAGGCAATCGTCTCACGACGCATCATGTTGAAGGTACCCCTTGGATAAGACCACATATCTTCCTGTGTGAAGAAGGTTATAACTGCGTGATGCACATCCTCGCCGGAGGGGGATCACTGATCCTTCAAGTCCTTTTTTAAGTGATCGAAGGCGTGATAATTGCATGGGGAGAGATCAGGACTATAAGGCGAGAGCTGGAGTATCTCGCACTTGAGGTGGTGTAACTTTTGCGTAACTCCTATGTCGGCTGGCGTCTTGTGTCAAATCGTGATCAGCAATTGAACTTGGCGCACCATTCCACAATTTTTATTCTCGAGTCAGAAACATACAACTTTACAGTAGCCATACACATCAATATATATATATATATATATATATATATATATATATATATATATATATATATCTTCTGTTATAAAGCCCAATCTCCTCAGGTAGTCTCTGGATCGTCCAACTCCTGATCGTAATCTGTTTAAAGATTATAGTATGAAGGCTTTCACGACCGGATGACATATCTTCTGGTAAAACTTGCGGGATGTAAGGTCGTGGTCCATGAAACTCTTCAGCTCCTAACGTTTCGTCCAGTGCTTCGCTGGACATCTTCAGAGGGGTGTTTCTCCTCCGGTGAGACTCACCGGAGGAGAAACACCCCTCTGAAGATGTCCAGCGAAGCACTGGACGAAACGTTAGGAGCTGAAGAGTTTCATGGACCACGACCTTACATCCAGCAAGTTTTACCAGAAGATATGTTTAAAGATTTCCACACCAGCCAGCTCTCTTTGTGTCCAGGTGGTAGTTCTTCAGCTTCTGGCGTCTGCAGGCGAGGTGTCGACTTCTTCCATAACTCCAGCCTTGCCTTCTCTGGTGAAATGGTGAGCTTCTCGGATGTTCTCAGGAAGCTCTTTCACGATCTCAGCCATTGCTGTGGTGGATTATGCCCGTGCAGTGGATGGCCACTGTCCTGTTCCACTTTCAGTCTCTCCTTGTTGGCAGCCGCTGTTCTGGGTACCCATGATGGCGCTATTCCAGCCAGACAGTAGAGTTTATCAGTTGGGGTAGGACTTAAGCAGCCTGTGATCAACCTGCAGGTTTCGTTGAGAGCAATGTCTATTGGTCTGGCATGAAATAGCCTTTACCAGATTGGAGAAGCATATTCAGCAGTAAAAAAGCACAGTGCCATTGCAGAACAGCGAATAGTTTGTGGATGTGATCCCCACTGTGTCCCCGCTAGTTTGCGAATTAGGTTGCTTCGAGCGGAGATTTTCATTTTGGTGTTCTTGCAGTGAAAAAGGAGCCTCAACGAAGATTGCAATGATTTCCGACCAAGATGAGACTTGGAATCGGTCGTACCCTGGGCGTCAGGTTTCTCTGGTGGCTGATCGTTTCACACCAGAATCATCATCTTGGTCCTTTTCAGGACCACAGTTGACCATTCCACAATGGTGGCGTTCGAAAGACATGCTGCTCCATACGCATTCTTCATTCTGTAATTAATGTGTCGTGTTGCTCGTCCTTGAGCAGCCAGCAGTCAAGAAAAGAATAACAGAACTTTGGTCCTGTTTGAATGCATGCCACTCTAATCCCTTGCCCACATGACAGTATATATATATATATATATATATATATATATATATATATATATATATATATATTTTGGAGCTGCATCATGCTGCATGTACGCTGCAACGACAACGTCAGATGGAACCACTCAGATCGTTTATTACATAGTCTATTTCCATTATTAAAATAATAGGCAGGTGTTGCCCATTTAAAGGGCGGTAAGAACTGAAGATGTAAGACTCATGCAAGGTTCAAGTGCTACTGCGAGGTGAAGCCGTTGACACAGCAAAGGAGTTCATGGTGAACCGCATAGAACCAGTAACTGCTGACCCCCCCCCCCCCCCACCCCAACCTGGATCCTTGTCTGAACCTTCCTTTTCGCAGTCATTCTCCAAATCTAATAATATCAAAGATGATACAAGCAGTTCAATTACGTTAAAAGGATTGAAAACAATCGAAGATTTAATTTTCGCGTGTCGTTGACGACGATATTAGATTTGGTGTTCCAGTCCGTTTTGGACAGTGTAGGAGAAGGGAACCGGAAGTTCCTGTTCCAAACGAACCCTGAAGGAGTTGCCTTGATCTTTTTGAGGACAGCATATTAAACTTAGGTCAGAGAGCCTGAACGTTATGCACCAACTTTCTCACTGGCTTACCGTTCCCCACAGTGTGAATTTTTAAGACTGCCAGACTTCGCACGGTGGTAACAGTAACGCACGCCCCGAGACACACGAATTTTCTCTGGCGGTGCTCCTGAATGGAAACGGCCCTCGCGTCACCCGACGCACTCCGCTCTGCCGCAGTGTCTCCTCCCCACACCACCCCGTATTTAATTAATATTTCCCCGGTGCCGCAGAAGAGCTCGTCTCGTCCCGCCGTTGTCGCTGCTCGCGCAGCCGTAGGACACGCGCCAGACACAAAGAGATGTGGGGAACTTGATTAGTGTGCGCAAGATGAAAGGAGGCTCCCGCAGGCTGCCGGGGGTGGACCGCGGCCCCGCGCCGGACGCACCAGCGGCAACTCCTTGCCCCGGGCAGGGAGGGCCTTAAGGGCGAGGCGAGCGCGCACAAAAGAATTCAGGCGCGTGCGAAAGCGCCGACTGTCTGAAGAGAAGACAAACTGCAGGAGCAGCAAATGGCGCGGCATGCGGGCGGCGAGCGCCGGCAGGAATTCGGGACTTCCCCGGCGTTGCGGGGGAAGCAGATGCGGGTCGTTCCGAGAATAGCGCCTAATTGGATAGCGGCGGGGAACGGATGGGCCGGTACTCGCTGCTCCAGCGCGCCGTGCCGGAATGCGGTGGAGGGCGCCCTCGGCCAGATGACGCCGCCCCCTCGCCGCCTGATTGCGACGGCTGGCTGTCTCCGAGCAGCGCTTTTTTCTTCCCCCTCGCGCAGTGAGAAGTACCGATTCTTCCATTCTCCGCATATGTTAACGGCGTAATGGTGCTGGCGCGTGCCTGTGTCTGCGCGAGACTTCGAATTTTCTGTTCAGATCATGCGGTATGGCTCGAGACGCACCTCACAACAGACAATGTTTTTTTGAATGATTTCGTGATGCCTTCAAGCTGCCATTCTCTTTATTTCATAAACAATTGTGTATAATTTCAAAAATGTTTCAAGTGGCTCTGAGCACTATGGGACTTAACTTCTGAGGTCATCAGTCGCCTAGAACTTACAACTACTTAAACCTAGCTAACCTAAGGACATCACACACATCCATGCCCGAGGCACGATTCGAACCTGCGACCGTAGCGGTCGCGCGGGTCCAGACTTAAGCGCCTAGAACCGCTCGGCCACACCGACCAGCTGTATAATTTCGTTCTGGAGCCACTTTCAAGTCTTTTATGAGCGCGTTTTAGTGATAAATTGCGCCATGCATGTCCTATCTCCCATGACTGCATGTACTATTTTAGGAGCACGTTACTTTTGACCAATTGCCTAAGGCTGAAAATGTATAATCGTAATGCAATAAAGAGATTGGTAGCTTATGCCATCACAAAATCATTCAGAAGATTCATCGCAGCTGCAGACCGATCACATGGACAATCATTAAAAAAAAGCACTCCGTCTTCAGGCCGCAAGTGGCCCATCGAGACCATCCGACCGCCGTGTCATCCTTAGGTTGAGGATGCGGATAGGAGGGGCGTGTGCTCACCACACCGCTCTCCCGGTCGTTATGATGGTTTACTTTGACCAGAGCCGCTACTATTCGGTCGAGAAGCTCCTCAATTGGCATCACGAGGCTGAGTGCACCCCGAAAAATGGTAACAGCGTATGGTGGCTGGATGGTCACATAGACAATCATAAAATAACAAATAATGTATTTTAGATACAAATCGGATTTCAAACTAAATGTCCGCAGCTTGTGGTCTCGCGGCCGCGTTCTTGCTTCCCGAGCACGAGGTCCCGCGTTCGATTCCCGGTGGGGTCATGGATTTGCACCTGCCTCGAGGTGACTGGGTGTTTGTGTTTTCCTCATCATTTCATCACCATTCATGAAGGTGGCGAGATTGGACTGAGCAAAGGATGCGAATGTGTACGGGCGCTGATAATCGCGCAGTTGAGGGCCCCACAAACCAAACATCATCATCATCTAAGTAAAGGGTGCGGATAGTGAGAATGTCATATAAACATATGGCGAAAATGTACTTAATTACTTAGACAATAAATTATAGGCTGATGGTATATTTTGCTTCCGTCAAAGTTATTTCATTACGTAAATCACAATACACTTTTAAGTAATTTAGAATATTACTGAGTAACAGGGAATGCTTCAAAATGGTTCAGATCCTATATCTCTGGCGAAATCAAAGATATCATTAGGAAAGAGAGATTTATTAAGCTAC
This sequence comes from Schistocerca americana, assembly GCF_021461395.2. Lineage (NCBI taxonomy): Eukaryota > Metazoa > Arthropoda > Insecta > Orthoptera > Acrididae > Schistocerca > Schistocerca americana. The sequence goes on from NC_060125.1 coordinate 329,134,678, forward strand.
ACACTACGTGTATTTAGAAGCTGAGAGAATCATATTCTTGGGATTCGAACTTCATAATTAACCCAAATGGGAGGAGGATGTTACAGATATGTTAGAGATATGTTATAGAATACTGTGCTTAGATAATGCAGTATCAATATTTCAAACATAGCTGTACAACAGCAACTGTTTCATGTAATAAAATTATAAACAGCCGACCAGTTGCAATGGATAAAGAAATTCTTTATCTAGGTTTCGACAAATATAAATTTGTCTTCTTCAGAAGGTAGCAATTTTACATTAGTGAGGACGGCGATGGTAAATTAGTCCTTACTAATGTAAAATTGCTACCTTCTGAAGAAGACAAATTTATATTTGTTGAAACCTAAGTAAAGAATTTCTTTATCCATTGCAACTGGTCGGCTGTTTATAATTTTATTATAATGCAGTATGGCACTTTTTGTTCTTGAGGGGGAACGGGCTAAAGTTCACCAGCTCCAAAAATATGTTATGATAGTTCTTTGTGATGTGAGCTCAAGAGCATCCCGCAAACGCCTGTTTAGGGAACTACGGATACTGTCACAGGTGCCCAGTATATTCACTCCTCAATGAAATTTGTCATTGAAACTGTACCTCTTTTTCAAACCAAAATATTAGTTCACGGTATCAATACTAGAAATAAAAATGATCTTTATAACGATTTGAAGTCATTTACTTTGGTTCAGAAAGGTATCCATTATTCATGAACGCACAGTAATAAAATGTTTAAGTACAAAATGTTCAGTGTAAGAGTAATCCTACAGGAATTTTTGGTGAACAACTCGTTATACTGCACTGATGAATTTTTTCGGATGAGGATGTATGGCTTCAACAGCCTAAGAATTATCACATGGCCGCGCGGAATGGCCTTGCGGTTTCAGACATCATGTCGCGGACTGCGCGGCCCCTCCCGCCGGTGGTTAGAGTCCTCCCTCGGGCATGGGTGTGTGTGTTGTTCTTAGCATAAGTTAGTTCAAGTTAGTTCAAGTAGTGTGTAAGTCTAGGTACCGATGACCTAAGCAGTTTGGCCCCTTAGGAATTCACACACGTTTAAATATTTTTTGAATTATCACATGCACCTAGTGGTACTGACGTCGACATGTTTTGTTAATTATTACCTTTTCAATGACAATAAGTGTGAGGTTTCTTCTTACTTCTTCCCCATCCATGAGGACTACATCGCATGGTTTTTATGGAAGATATATTGGGGTATTTAGTTTTCTGTGTAAATATTTATTGTGTATTCTTGGTTTTATGAAACGTTGTACATTCTCTACGATATCCTCAGCATGATTGTATTGGAATGGAGAGTTTTAGTAACCTAATATAATAAATTTTATTTTGGAGGGTTTTTTTAAACTCCACCATCAGCAAAATACAAGGTACTGCATTTTTATATTCACGCAGAAATGTTGCGACAAGTATGCGTCATCTAATGTAGGTCTTGATTTACCTGTCCAAAACCATTACACAAAGTTCATTGTTGTTTCCTACAGCATGTTTCAAAATTCCTCACATAGGCCCTAGGGGTTGCTGAGGGGACTTGGTAGTTAAAGTTCTGGTAATGATACATGTCCGGAAATGTATCTTTTGGATACAAAATAAATTTGAAAATCTGATCGCATTGGAACCTACCATTTAACGTCGGTACGTAATAGTAGAGCTGCACAACGTATCTGTGAGAACTTTTTCAGAATCAGCTCCGTCCATCATATAACATTTCCGTCCGTCTACAACAACTGCTGTGAGACACTAGTACGTTATCAAGAGAGATGGTTGTCTGAGGTGCCACACGGACGCGCACCATAGTTTGTGAACAGGGTGTATGTAAGCATGGCTGCCGATACACCTTGTGCAACCAACAGCAGGGTTGCTGCGTGTGGCAGCTCCTGTAGAGCATACAGGTGACAGCTCATTGTCTACCCTATGTGCTTGCTGCTGAGCGGGAGATCCAAAAGTGATCCGATCTTCAGACTTATTTCATATCCAATCATGCGTCTTGATATCAAAACTTTGTCTACAATTATATCTACGTAGATACTCCGCAATCCACCGTGCGGAGAGTGGCGGTGAGTACCCAGTAACACTACTTTCACTTGATATCTCTGCTTGCATATAAATATCACAATGGCTAATTCTGTTACTCCAGGTCTGTCGGTCATCCAGACTGCTGCCCTGAAACTACTGAAATACGTTGAGAAAACACTGGTTAGGTTTCCCTCTGCGTACACCTCTTCGACGTGACTGCACGTATGATTGGGCTATCAGTGTCGAAACATGAAAGCCATACCATATTGTCAAGGTCCATGTTCTGGCTTGTTTGAATCATATAAGTAGTTGACCGCTGTATCGCTTTCCAGGGGCCGGCCGGAATGTCCGTGCGGTTCTAGGCGCTACAGTCTGGAACCGAGCGACCGCAACGGTCGCAGGTTCGAATCCTGCCTCGGGCATGGATGTGTGCGGTGTCCTTAGGTTCGGTTTAAGTAGTTCTAAGGTCTAGGCGACTGATGACCTCAGATGTTAAGTCGCATAGTGCTCAGAGCCATCTTTCCAAGGCAGAAGAAAGGTCGTATCTTTCGTAATGTCATCTGTATTTTAATGGAGATCTGCTATAATCAACACGTTGCAGGTAGTCAGCTGATATCTAGATCGGCAATAACATACATAAAACATTACGACCGATAGTGATCTTCTTTCTGGTTGGTTGGTTGATATGGTGGAGGGGACCAAATAGCGAGGTCATCGGTCCCATCGGATTGAGAAGAATACGGAAGGAATTTGGCCGTACCCTTTCAGAAGAACCATCCCGGCATTTGCCTGATTCGATTTAGGGAAACCGCAGAAAACCTAAATCAGGATTCCCGAACGGGATCTCCTTTCTGTTCTGGATTACATCAAAGTCGTGGGTCACTACTGTTCTCATGGGATGAATCCTGATGTATTGTTTTGGATGTAATATGAATCCTAACATCTGGCTATCTTGACATTTCCTCGGCTGTAACACGCAAATATCGGTTTGGATTCACCGGCGTCGATTTGTTGATTTCTCGTCGCAGGTTGGGATTTCTTGATATTCTGTTGCCGATGTGATGCCTTACTGACGTTGTAATTCATAAAAATGAAAACTGGCGTTGTTAGCAACAAGGGCATAATTTTCTGACGTGGAGGCTGGGAGTCTAAACCTTACGAACAGCAATGACTAATTCGCAGACGAATGTTGATGTGAATTTCATTACATAACTATCTAGTAAAAGACTTGAATTGCAATGCCACTCAAAGAAAGGAAGTATTTCTGATTGAAGTTTGTTTACGTAAGTGATTTTGGACACACAGTACCATTTTTTCTCCAACTGGTTTGTAGAGGAATAAATCAAAAGATTTTCCGATGCGTTAGTGGGAGAATCAGAGATTTTCCAAATACGAGTATAGACCACACACTTGTAAAGATTGACACTGTGTTTTGTGATGGTCATTTTCATCGGATACTGGAAGCGTTCGAACTGGTATGACACGTATGCAGGAATCTTTGGGATGCGTGGCAGCGTACCTTCGTTTGTAAATTATCCGTTTAATATTGTAACTTCCCTCATGATGTTCATTATATTTTTCACTAAAAGCCTGGTACCATTACAATGTCATGGTGAATTTCTGTTTTAAGGAAGAATGACAAGCATGTGGATGTTCATTGTTGAATAGTGCGGCGGCGTGTTTGGTAAAGCAAGGCAGTGAATTCAGTTCAGTTGTGTAAGCGACAACTTCATCACTATTCATTATTGTATCGTTACTTCACCCCCCCATGAACCATGGACCTTGCCGATGGTGGGGAGGCTTGCGTGCCTCAGCGATACAGATAGCCGTACCGTAGGTGCAACCACAACGGAGGGGTATCTGTTGAGAGGCCAGACAAACGTGTGGTTCCTGAAGAGGGGCAGCAGCCTTTTCAGTAGTTGCAAGGGCAACAGTCTGGATGATTGACTGATCTGGCCTTGTAACAATAACCAAAACGGCCTTGCTGTGCTGGTACTGCGAACGGCTGAAAGCAAGGGGAAACTACAGCCGTAATTTTTCCCGAGGGCATGCAGCTTTACTGTATGATTACATGATGATGGCGTCCTCTTGGGTAAAATATTCCGGAGGTAAAATAGTCCCCCATTCGGATCTCCGGGCGGGGACTACTCAAGAGGATGTCGTTATCAGGAGAAAGAAAACTGGCGTTCTACGGATCGGAGCGTGGAATGTCAGATCCCTTAATCGGGCAGGTAGGTTAGAAAATTTAAAAAGGGAAATGGATAGGTTGAAGTTAGATATAGTGGGAATTAGTGAAGTTCGGTGGCAGGAGGAACAAGACTTCTGGTCAGGTGACTACAGGGTTATAAACACAAAATCAAATAGGGGTAATGCAGGAGTAGGTTTAATAATGAATAGGAAAATAGGAATGCGGGTAAGCTACTACAAACAGCATAGTGAACGCATTATTGTGGCCAAGATAGATACGAAGCCCACACCTACTACAGTAGTACAAGTTTATATGCCAACTAGCTCTGCAGATGACGAAGAAATTGAAGAAATGTATGATGAAATAAAAGAAATTATTCAGATTGTGAAGGGAGACGAAAATTTAATAGTCATGGGTGACTGGAATTCGAGTGTAGGAAAAGGGAGAGAAGGAAACATAGTAGGTGAATATGGATTGGGGGACAGAAATGAAAGAGGAAGCCGCCTGGTAGAATTTTGCACAGAGCACAACATAATCATAACTAACACTTGGTTTAAGAATCATGAAAGAAGGTTGTATACATGGAAGAACCCTGGAGATACTAAAAGGTATCAGATAGATTATATAATGGTAAGACAGAGATTTAGGAACCAGGTTTTAAATTGTAAGACATTTCCAGGGGCAGATGTGGACTCTGACCACAATCTATTGGTTATGACCTGTAGATTAAAACTGAAGAAACTGCAAAAAGGTGGGAATTTAAGGAGATGGGACCTGGATAAACTGAAAGAACCAGAAGTTGTACAGAGATTCAGGGAGAGCATAAGGGAGCAATTGACAGGAATAGGGGAAATAAATACAGTAGAAGAAGAATGGGTAGCTTTGAGGGATGAAGTAGTGAAGGCAGCAGAGGATCAAGTAGGTAAAAAGACGAGGGCTAGTAGAAATCCTTGGGTAACAGAAGAAATATTGAATTTAATTGATGAAAGGAGAAAATATAAAAATGCGGTAAGTGAAACAGGCAAAAAGGAATACAAACGTCTCAAAAACGAGATCGACAGGAAGTGCAAAATGGCTAAACAGGGATGGCTAGAGGACAAATGTAAGGATGTAGAGGCCTATCTCACTAGGGGTAAGATAGATACCGCCTACAGGAAAATTAAAGAGACCTTTGGAGATAAGAGAACGACTTGTATGAATATCAAGAGCTCAGATGGAAACCCAGTTGTAAGCAAAGAAGGGAAAGCAGAAAGGTGGAAGGAGTATATAGAGGGTCTATACAAGGGCGATGTACTTGAGGACAATATTATGGAAATGGAAGAGGATGTAGATGAAGATGAAATGGGAGATACGATACTGCGTGAAGAGTTTGACAGAGCACTGAAAGACCTGAGTCGAAACAAGGCCCCCGGAGTAGACAATATTCCATTGGAACTACTGACGGCCGTGGGAGAGCCAGTCCTGACAAAACTCTACCATCTGGTGAGCAAGATGTATGAAACAGGCGAAATACCCTCAGACTTCAAGAAGAATATAATAATTCCAATCCCAAAGAAAGCAGGTGTTGACAGATGTGAAAATTACCGAACAATCAGTTTAATAAGCCACAGCTGCAAAATACTAACACGAATTCTTTACAGACGAATGGAAAAACTAGTAGAAGCCAACCTCGGGGAAGATCAGTTTGGATTCCGTAGAAACACTGGAACACGTGAGGCAATACTGACCTTACGACTTATCTTAGAAGAAAGATTAAGAAAAGGCAAACCTACGTTTCTAGCATTTGTAGACTTAGAGAAAGCTTTTGACAATGTTGACTGGAATACTCTCTTTCAAATTCTGAAGGTGGCAGGGGTAAAATACAGGGAGCGAAAGGCTATTTACAATTTGTACAGAAACCAGATGGCAGTTATAAGAGTCGAGGGACATGAAAGGGAAGCAGTGGTTGGGAAGGGAGTAAGACAGGGTTGTAGCCTCTCCCCGATGTTGTTCAATCTGTATATTGAGCAAGCAGTAAAGGAAACAAAAGAAAAATTCGGGGTAGGTATTAAAATTCATGGAGAAGAAATAAAAACTTTGAGGTTCGCCGATGACATTGTAATTCTGTCAGAGACAGCAAAGGACTTGGAAGAGCAGTTGAATGGAATGGACAGTGTCTTGAAAGGAGGATATAAGATGAACATCAACAAAAGCAAAACAAGGATAATGGAATGTAGTCTAATTAAGTCGGGTGATGCTGAGGGAATTAGATTAGGAAATGAGGCACTTAAAGTAGTAAAGGAGTTTTGCTATTTGGGGAGCAAAATAACTGATGATGGTCGAAGTAGAGAGGATATAAAATGTAGGCTGGCAATGGCAAGGAAAGCGTTTCTGAAGAAGAGAAATTTGTTAACATCCAGTATTGATTTAAGTGTCAGGAAGTCATTTCTGAAAGTATTTGTATGGAGTGTAGCCATGTATGGAAGTGAAACATGGACGATAAATAGTTTGGACAAGAAGAGAATAGAAGCTTTCGAAATGTGGTGCTACAGAAGAATGCTGAAGATTAGATGGGTAGACCACATAACTAATGAGGAAGTATTGAATAGGATTGGGGAGAAGAGAAGTTTGTGGCACAACTTGACCAGAAGAAGGGATCGGTTGGTTGGACATGTTCTGAGGCATCAAGGGATCACCAATTTAGTATTGGAGGGCAGCGTGGAGGGTAAAAATCGTAGAGGGAGACCAAGAGATGAATACACTAAGCAGATTCAGAAGGATGTAGGTTGCAATAGGTACTGGGAGATGAAAAAGCTTGCACAGGATAGAGTAGCATGGAGAGCTGCATCAAACCAGTCTCAGGACTGAAGACCACAACAACAACAACTTCACCTGGTACTTAGTTTTGAATGCTGAAATTTAAGACAATGACATTGTTGTTTTCGGATGGTAATATAACAAATGCGCTAGCCACGGATGAGTTCTGTTATTCGGTGCGATATTTGCGAAAACTTTTTCAATGAGTTCATCTATTATTGCTCTCATTTTATAGAAGTTTTAACAATGTGATACGTTGTGTGGATTAGTCGATTTCCATTTCCCCATTCGCAGTATCCTGCAATGGTTTTCCGAAACTCTCAATGGATCCATCGTGTTGTAGTTGTCAATTTACGTTGGTCTTCAGAGTCAATTTCTGTATGAGTCACCTTAACAGCGAAGATATTTGATATGCATTAGGTTCATCAGTGGCTGTTAAATACGATGTATCAAGTAGAGTTCTTTGAAGAGCTGTTCATTTCTTCTCAATATTCTGTTGTGTGATCAGGAGCTTGGACACAGAACTTTATCCATGCCCGAATTTTTGTTGATACTGCAAATATGATTAACATATTCAGTGGCAATTCCACCCAAAATCCTTGCAGCAAATTCAGATTATGAGATTGGCAGTGCTACATTTTTTCGTGATCTAATGATTGCCAGGGTAAGCGAAATGACGTAGGTCTTGCTTATGCTGTCGGACGAGTCTAGGATATAAGGGCCGTCTCTTTGTCTTTTAATTGCGTGCATAATTCAATAATTGGCTATGCGCTGTTCTTGAAGCAGTTTAGGAAGATTCGAGTGAATAAGTGTAACCAATTCGTCATCAAAGTGCGTTTTTCTCTTTGCAAATAGTGATCTTAAAGGTCATATGAAACCGAATCGGTGCACCCATTCCTAGTTGTACCAGCGCTTTGTTAACGATTGCCAAACATACGCCCTCAATTGAAACCAATGTCTCATTATACGCGTTTGACGTGAAATGAATGTCTGTATTCACATTCATAGTTCGCAAACGATGTAGATCGTCTTTACCCATGTAATATCTGTATTTCTCCAAACCTCTTTTTGGACCAATTGCAAATAATGTGTGCAATTGCTGTAGTAGGGCATTATTAGATGCATCAGCGACAGAAAGTTTCGAATGCACGTCGTCTTGGGGAAGATTTAATTCTTGGCCAGCGGCACGATATGTTGTACATACCTGAAAGTTCATTGTTCTCAGTTGGAAGAATGTCGGGCCACTTACGATTATTAACAGTAATGGAAGGTAGAAACATTGTACACTGTTTGGGAGAGAAGTAAACAGACGGGCTTACGCGTCTGTCAGATATACCCCGTGAGTACCAAAATTTTCGAGGCTGGATTAGTAAAAAAATAAATCAAAGTTAAGACCCGGTTTAATGCCTCAGGTGTCTCACTTAGTCTCCCCCACAGAAAGTTCGTATAACCATGTGAAACTTTCATAAGAGTCCTTCTTCGGCATTTCGTCCTCCTCGTGCGTCACATTCTTAAATTCTTCGATCTTTTCAAACCATAAGGTACATATTCTGCACGTTGCCGTATTGTGGTAGATTCTTATTGACACTACCAAGCGTCGACTTCCGTAGAACTGTCCAGGTTTTTCATGTCAATCAAGTTATGGAGGGCGTCCACACGTCGGCGTTTTTCTAGGCAGTCAAGGTGTGCTGTATGTACTTACCATGAACGTTTATCTTCTTAGTCTGAGGACGTCTAGAACACTTGATTTAGAGACATTGCTCCATTGCGATTTGTGACTCAATAACGTTGACACACTACGGCCATACTTCCACTACTTAACACTGCCTGCTCGTAACTCAACGTGCTGTGTCGCATATCGTATCGCCTGTTTTTCTATATCACAAGGGGTCTATCTACGAGTCATTATCATCACCACATTTCTGTTATGCCTGCTGGACAAAAGGGAAAGAAAGACCTTCACTCTTTCAGATAGCTGATCATTAATCAATAGAGACATAGTGTACACATTTTTCGTTGTCGGAGAAGAAACCCATGCAGACACTCACATGTTCCCTGTAAGTGTCGTCCGCGTTTCTAGGAGGATGAGAAGGGACGTTCTCCTGGTGGTAGGCGGAGCCCAGCTGCCACGACCGCAAGAGAAGGTCCCCCGTGTAGACGAGGCCGCCACGGTGTTGCGGAGACATCGCCAGGCTCCTGCGAAGCAAACCGCCGCACATCTTACCTTCTGCTACACAGTGCTGCACCATTCAGTTGTCAAAAGAGTGATGCATGCCGAAACGTTGCTCTGTTACTAGAGTGACTTTAAATGTCTTAAAATACCATGAATACCTAACAGCCAGGGCCATACAGAGGAGGTGGTGAGCTAGGTCGCTACCAAGGGCGCAGGAACCAAGGGGCGCACAATACTGACTGTAAAAAAAAAATACAAACTAGAAAGCAGGACAAGCAAAAGATGTACATGAGTTCTCGTTTCTCTTGTGTTTCTATCACCCGCTCACGAAGAAAACCCTTTTCCCCTCGGCCCTTGCGACTGAAGATGCATGCTGTTGTCACAGCGTCATTTCTAGTATGATTTCGTCTAACGAGGAGAACACGGCATGTGCCATAATCGGATATCCAAGAAAATTCGCTTAGCGGAAAAGGAGACAAAATAAGCAAATATATGTCTCGGCTTATCCGAAGATAAACGACCGTTTCTGAAAATAAGACAGTCAGAGTTTTCGATGTAATTTTGATGTCTTTTAGCGCGCCAAAGAAGTTAGTGACGCGGCACCTCACTTTTCCGCACAGCCTTCGAAACCTGATTACTGTTTTCATTTATTTTATTTTATTTCTTATGTCTACTCACGTCCGCACAAGATTGCTACAAAAATGTCTCTTATCAAGTTAGGGGTTAGAAGGGCTTCATATTAAATGCAAAATTACGACTGGCTTTCACAACAAGTCTTTTTTCCTTTAATTATTTTATTGTCTGAAGAAACAGACATTTTTTCATTGTCAGAAGAAACAGACATTAGGGACGACCTTGCAGCTTCACTGCATTTATGAAATTCATTCGTAGTTGCGATACCTTTCAAACTTTAGCTACACTAGGTATGAAGATATTACCTATTGATGGCACATGAAAATTTTTGCTGCACCGGGACTCGATCCCAGACTCCCTACTTCTCACGAACGGTCACGTTAACATTTTCGGCTATCCAAACCACCCTTGCATGAGCGACCCAAAGTTTCATGAATGTCATAAATTTATTATATAATATATGTCTGTATGGTATTTTCATGGTTTACAAACAATTTAAATTCTCATAATCTTGTATCTCAATCATCCATTAATTCTTATATTTTATTCTTATGTTTATTCTTCAAAAAGACTTGATGCATTCCCTTGAATGTTTCCAACCGTAGAAATATTCGAAACAGAAATTCCGAACATTACTAGCATTGCTCGAAGGCAGGTTTGCCAAAGTGATATTTCATAGTAAGAATCTCACTCGCGGAGAAACGTCGTTAACGCTGCTGAAGATTTCGCACGTTGGTAATAAATCCGCGCTGCCAACCATGCATAACAGATCCCTTTAGCGAAAACTGGCACTTGCAGTTGATCATGAATCAAGATACTCTACATGAATTTCGCTGAAAACGGTTTCAAATAATTTTTCATTAATTTTTTCTTGATTCATTTCCCCAGACATACAATCAGTAGACGAGAAAGGGCAACGTTAGTTAATTATACACTGAAAAACATTCGTGTACTAATCTCCTATGAACATAGGTGGGTAAATGAAAAACAAAAGTAAAAATAATAATCGAGTTTCGAACACAGGACAGATGTGAAGTCGCGACGCTAGCCACTGTGCGACCACTTCGATTGACTCATTTACTCGCTAGAAACATAACGTATAATACCTCGTAGACTTTGAACTCCTTTTCTCTGAAACGGTCGAGTATCTGTGTACAAGCAGAGACACGTGTTCCTATTTTGACACCTCTTAGTGAGCGACGTTTCTGGGAAGTCAGGTTATGGTATTCGTCGTGTTCTCCTCGTAATAAGCATCATAAAAGCGACTGCTTACGAACAGTGTAAGTAGCTTATCTCGGAACCGTGTTCCAAGTCCCTACATCTGCTGCCTTCTTTGCTCACTGATCTTCAACAAAAGATGCAACTTCGCTGCGATATCATAGAACATCAAAGTTCTGCGACTAGGTGCTGCAGCAAATGTTCGTCGATTGCTTCCGAATGAGGACTGGAGTGAGAGTCGAGGGCCGAAGCAAAAAGGGCTGGATGATGTGTGCTTTAGTTGCACTTGCTCCTCTGGCTAGTCTTTAACTTCGCCCATGTTTCCACTGGTACGATTTGCTGCGAAAATAAAAAAGGTATTGCAGAATAATTATTCTGTGGCTGAAAACTAATATGTACCTGTTGTGCCAACAAGACAGAGACTGTATAATCTGTTCATGTATGCTGACTCCCGGTGTAACAAAAGTATGCTTTGCCGCCAATCGTAGTCAGTAACATAACCAATGAATTTCCTTTTCTCAGAGCAAGAAAATGCACAGTATAACTGTAATAAAGCATTATTTTAAGTAAAACAAAATCTATATTTTATAGTTTACGGCAGACGCTGTCCAGTGATTTTAGGATAATTATAGTAAAGAACAGAAATTCTCGCCTAGGAACATTTTCTCAACTAATACTTATAGCTCTTAGTCTTTATGTCCTGATGTAATCGTCGACGCACTATTAAATTATTTACGCGGTGCAGCACTGTCTCCGTAGCGGAAGGCTTAGTGTCGCTGTCTTCGCAGCGGAAAGCCTGCGTTCGATTCCGGGATTCCCCCGTATTTATTTCTGACGTAGGGAGCTATTTGAATAAAGAAACAGTGGCAGTATTAGGATTTATCTACTGGCACTAATGGTGGGAGGGGAGGGATTGGTGACCTGCCGCTCGCATGTCGCACGTTCATAGATCGCTTCTCGTAGTGCCCTGTAGGGAGCAGACGGCCAGTCGGAACAGGTGTAGGTCCCAATCCGTGAGTGTCACCTATGTTATTTACAGGAAGCAAAGAAAAGCTGATTTTTACCATACATCAGAAAGGTATGCAGTGAAGGAGCCCCCAGTTTCAAAATTAAATATCTCGGAAACTACGATCGATTTATGAATGCAACAAAAGGTATGTTGATTGTTAAATCTGTACGAATTTTATACAGAAGTTTCGAAACTACTTCAAAAGTTGCTAGCAGATGTCGTGGTACGCTGTGCAGCTCGTACAGTATCAACTTGCATAATTAAACTCATCTTCTGCAATCAATTTTTGCAGTCATATCTTAGGCTATTAGAAATATCTACCTCTAGCATATAGGAGGTCGTGCAAACGAACAATGAAATATGTCATCACATGCGTTAATGGCTCAGTGGAAAAGGATGCCACACAGATCGTTTATTCAAGCTTGTCCAGCGTGGTGGAATGCTTCCAGTAACCAGTGTCTTTCAATATGCCCCACAAAAAGTACTCACGAGGAGTCACGTCGGGCTAATATGGAAGACAATCTACCTTGAGTCAGTAACTTTGCTATAAACCAACGTAATGGCTCTATTTCCGGATTCTTCATCAAGAAAGTGAAACAGCTGTTTGGTGCGATGTGCTGTGGCCCCTTCTTGCATAAAGCACTCAGCAGCTGGCCCAGTCTCCAGCGCTAGCTGTGTGACGGCACATCGTTCCAAAAATCCAACGTAACGTTCACTAGTGATCGTTTCTCACATCAAAAAGGACCAACAATGCATTATTATTCTCAGCAGCACACCACAGCTCAAACAGTAACTGTGGGAGAATATAGTGCTTTCGATTCAGAAAAATAGGGATTGTCGATACCCCAAAATCGCTAGGTTTCTTTATGTACAAATGACTCTATTCAGGCGGAAGTGTGCTTCATCTATGAATGAGATGCAGCCACCATCGAATCCTTCTTATCAATCATTTTGAGAAACTATTTCGCAAAGTCAGTCCTCTGTCGCATAGTTCGTGCTGGTATAGCCTTATGGCGTTGGATTTTGAATGGAGATATGTGTAGGTTCTATCTTAGCACTTTTAGGACCTGTCTCAGTATGTTATGCGTGCTGGATCGCTTTAAACCAGTCTCTGTTGCAATTATTCAGATGGGTTTCCTTGGATATTACTGAATAATTCCAGAAACAATGAAGACATTTTCAGTTGTAACTACAGTTTGGTTGTGGCCAGGTTTCCCTGCTGGATCATCAACCACGCTGCCTGCCCATTGATATTTCTCCTCGAGACTGCGAATGATTTTCCCGTCGGATTCTTTTGGAACATAAAATCGTGTTTGAGATCTACGCCTTTGCCGCAGAACTGTGTAGTAACCGGTGGTAATTCAGTAGCAGAAAATCTCGTCGTTCAATGGAATACATCATTTAAACCACATCGGTCTGCACGCTTACCCTCCGTTCGCGTTCTAATGGTGGAACTGACCTTTCTGAACTGCGGTGCAGTATTTGTAGGCAATACGTATTGCGACTGCAGTGCCATCTGTTATCAGCTTTATGGACTATTTTGTATTTTATATATAATACCTGTATAAAATTCATACAACTTTCACACTAACATACAATTTATTGCACATATCTAACGGTCTTCGTTTTCGAGATATTATATTCCCAGGTTTCATTTTACTTTCAGTTTTGTTGGAAAGTTTATACTATTTGCAATTACAAACAATCCTGTTGGTGGAACATCCGCAACTGAGCATTATACTAGAGGATGAAAATACCGCGTCAGTTATAAAGTTCTTTTATCATCACACGACGGGTTTCGGTCTGTTATAAGCCCATCTTCATTCAAGTGTCGCAACTTGTGGCAGTGACCTCCGAGCTCCGCGGTGGATGTGTACTAGGTGCGGTGTGCTACCTAGGAGCGCAGAACAGGGAGTCCCTGTTCTACGTTTGTAGGTAGCACACCGCACCTAGTACACATCCACCGCGGAGCTCGGAGGTCATAGCAACAAGTTACGACACTTGAATGAAGATGGACTTATAACAGACCGAAACCCGTTGTGTGATGATAAAAGAAGTTTACAACTGAACCGGTATTCTCAACCTCTGGTATTTGTGATTTACTTAGTACAGAAAAACCTTTAATTTGTTATATACAAGTTATTCGTCAATGTGGTTGATTTAAGTAGTGCTTAGCAGGCAGAATGCCTCACGAGAGCGTTCTCTCTTGTAACATTCTGCTGAACTGTTTGTAGAACAAATATTACAACTAAATTCTACCTATTATATCTGTAAATATACAACAGCTGTTACCTAACATCGCTAATGGTAACGTTAAATTAAGTCCCCTAGTTGCATTTGCATTCCGTTAAGTGTGCTTTTCCATATTTCCGCTGTTTAGCTGTACATCTTCTTTATTTTATATTACTATGACGATTTAGGCCTAAAGCCATTATCAGCTGCAATAAATCGCGTTAAGTGAAGTCATCGGCAAGATCTATTGAACTGGGTGTCCCAGCGAGTATATAACTACAAAATGAAGGAACTCTGTGGCAAGCAGGTAGAAAACATGTTTTCCAGCCAATTTTTCAATTGTTTTACTGCTGCAAAACATGTTTGCTACCTGTCTGCCATACATTCCTTTGATTTTGTACTTATCTAAACGCTGCGACATCCAACTCAGTAGATCTTATCGACGACTTCACTCAACAAAGTCTAATTGTAAGCAATATTGCTGTACTTGATAAAGCCTTAAGGCCGAACTCATGATCGTAATATGAAATAAAAAATGTTTTACAGTCAGATGACGAAAATTTCATTCAAATAATGTGTGCCTTTGATTAAATATTTATGTACCAGCGCTCGACAGCGACTTGACACTCTACTGTTGTAAGAAGATAAGATTCTCACGACGACTATTTAGAGTGGAAATTGGTTCTTCTTCTTTTTCATGGCCTTATTCTTTATCTTCACGGGATGTACATGTTAACTGGGATTTGGCAACGTTCGTGCTATAGGGTGGCCGGAATCCCTTGCTGCTGGGATCGTCTCCCCTCTGGGACGGAATTTGTGCACTCCAGCTGTCTGCGTCTAGTGTTAACCCATGTAAAAGTGTGAGAACATTTTCTAAATGTGTGCCGATCGTGTAACTAAGAAGAAACGTCGGTACTAGCCCGGTAATCATATGCTGCGATGTGAGAAACCGCCTAAAAACCATGACCAGGCTGGCAGGCCACCGGCCTTCGTCGTTAATCCGCCGGGAGTATTCGGGCAGGTGGATAAGGCGGCTGGTGCGATTCGCCGAACGCCGAAACGGTGTAACAATGCGCTCGCTTGCCCGAATGGGTCACAGTAGAAATTCGTTGTCTGTCACAAATGCCACAAACTCGATCAAGTGATCTGTGAACCAAAAAGCTACTTTTAAGTGTTGGATACCTGTGGAACGAGACAGGCACACTACTCTTTGTTCGCTACCGTCAATACGAAATACAGGGCAAAGACCTCTCTTCCAAGTACGGGCATTGGTCGACATCCCTTGTACGGACTGCAACATCTCTGATTTTCAATGCACAGTGAGGTCAGGTGTCCTCACCTGAGCAGCAGCTGGTGCACGCGCGCCAGCTGGCCCTGCGAGCGCAGGATCCTGGCCGCCCCCAGCAGCGCGGCCCGGTGCGTGCAGGACACGGCCAGCGCCCTCTGGTACAGCTGCAGCGCCTCCAGCCGCCGACCTGCCGGCACAGTAACAACACGCTCTGCAAGTTCCACTCCGTCCATCTCAATACTGAGCAGGCATGGAGCTATCTGGTCATGCAGATTTTATCACACACGAACAGATTTCACCTTGCGCACAACATATTTGTAAACATATTGGTCATAGCAACGATCACAATGAACTGTAATAAAATCCTGTATAGAACAGTCTTGTCAACATAAAAATACTTTTATTCGGAAGTTGTGAGTGGTTCCGACCCGACATGGATCACCTTCGAACTGTAATTTAGGGTGCAACAGAATAGAGGGAAATATTTCATGTAACGAGCATTAAGCTATAAATTCTGTATGCGACATTATAAGCAGTAATGGCGTGTGGAGACAATAACACGGAGCAGGATCTGTGGATACCAGTCACTGCTGTCGTCGGTGACTATGTGGCGGTGCCATGAAGTTCAACAGCTGGTAGCCCTCTTCTTCCCTGTCATCATAAGTCATCTGGAGCTAATAGGATACAACGTATGCGACACATGTCTGAAGTAAACTACGTCCGAACAGGCCTCTGAAGACCCAACGGTACCGTCCGACCGCCGTGTTATCCTCAGCCGTTGAGCTTCAATAGATGCGGATATGGGGGGACATGGTGTCAGCACACGGCTCTCCCGGCCATTGTTAGTTTCATGACCGGAACCGCTGCTTCTCAATCAAGTACCTCCTCAGTAGGTCTCCCAAGGACTGAGTGCACCCCGCTTGCTAACAGCAATGGGCAAATCCCGACGATCAGCCACCCAGGTGCAAGCCAAGCCCGACAGCGCTTAACTTCGGTGATTGGCGCGATACGGCAGTAGCATAAACCATGATACTATGTTGGATACAAGTTGTATCTAAATTACAGGGTGGTGTCCACAGTTTTCGCTCCATGACATCGTCTCCTCAAGTCAGCACTGGTTATAACATCTAATAATTTATTTTTTTCTTAGTATATTAAATTTTTCCCTCTATTCTATTGTACTCTAAATTACGGAGCATGGTCCGAAGATGATCTATATCGACTCGAAACCGCTCACCACTTATGATTAAAAGTCTTCTTTTTATGCGATCAAGACTGTTCTATATAATGTTTTGCTTCCTACAACTGAGTCCAGGTTGTTTGTGATAGTATAAAACTAACCAGCCTCGCCACGTGTCAAAATGAGCACGAAAATGTTCGTGCGAGGTCAAATAACAAAGAAATGTGCACCAATTAATTGTATTAAGATTATATTCCTAAGGAATACTGATTTCCTAGTTTCATTTAACGTCTGCCTACGTAGCTGAGTTACAGCCGACACGGCAGCTCGTTTGCAATAGAATAACGATAAAGTTTACTTCAGTGGTACCTGACAGATGTCATGCGTTATCCGCAAAGAGATGCATAAGAGAAACGACGAAGACCAGATGGAAAAGGATGGCAAACGGGATCGTCGACTTCACTGCCATGCGTGAGACCCGGGTTCGATTCTCACTGCTGCCATTGATTTTTCCTTGGTGCGTGGACTGGAACGATATCCACGTAACCTAGTGATGTCATCTGAGGGGTTACGTGAGTGAGAAGTAGAGTATTCGAGTTCCGAAGAGCTGACAATGGCCGGGGGAGTGGTGTGCTCCCAACACGCCCCTCCATACCGCGCACTGATAACGCCATCGGCTCAGAGTGAGACCCAGGTTTGATTTTCGGTACTGCCATTGATTTTTCCTTGGTGTGTGGACTGGAATGGTGTCCACGTAACCTCATGTTGTCATCTGAGGAGTAACGTGAGTGAGAAGTAGCGTCACCGAGTTCGGGAGAGCTGACAATGGCTGGGGGAGTAGTGTGCTCCCAACACGCCCCTACATTCCAGGCACTGACAACGCCATCGCCTGAGAGTGAGACCCGGGTTTGATTTTCGGTACTGCCATTGATTTTTCCTTGGTGTGTGGACTGGAACGGTGTCCACGTAACCTTGTGATGTCATCTGAGGAGTTACGTGAGAGAGAAGTAGCGACTTCGAGTTCCGGAGAGTGGACAATGACCGGGTGGGTGGGGTGCTCCCAACACGCCCCTCCATACCACGCACTGATAACGCCATCGACTGAGAGTGAGACCTGGGTTTGATTCTCTGTACTGCCATTGATATTTCCTTGGTGCATGGACTGGAACGGTATCCACGTATCCTCAGGATGTCATCTGAGGAGTTACGAGAGTGAGAAGTAGTGTCTCCGAGTCCCGGAGAGCTGACGATGGCCAGGGCAGTCGTGTGCTCCCAGCACGCCCCTCCATACCACGCACTGATAACGCCATTGGCTGAGAGTGAGACCCGGGTTTGATTTTCGGTACTGCCATTGATTTTTCCTTGGTGTGTGCACTGGAACGGTGTCCACGTAACCTCGTGATGTCATCTGAGGAGTTACGTGAGTGAGAAGTAGCGTCTCCGAGTTCCGGAGAGCTGCCAATGGCCAGGGCAGTGGTGTGCTCCCAGCACGCCCCACCATACCACGCACTGATAACGCCATCGGCTGGGAGTGAGACCCATTTTTGATTTTCGGTACTGCCATTGATTTTTCCTTCGTGCGTGGACTGTAACAGTGTCCACGTAACCACGTGATGTCATCTGAGGAGTTACGTGAGTGTGAAGTAGCGTCTCTGAGTTCTGCAGAGGTGACAATGGCCGGGGGAGTGGTGTGCTCCCAACATGCCCCTCCATACAACGCACTGATAACGCCATCGGCTGAGAGTGAGACCTGGGTTTGACTCTAGGTACTGCCATTGATTTTTCTTTGGTGTGTGGACTGGAACGGTGTCCATGTAACCTCGTGATGTCATCTGAGGAGTCACGTGAGTGAGATGTAGCGTCTCCGAGTTCCGGAGAGGTGGCAACGGCCGGGGGAGTGGTGTGCTCCCAACACGCACCTCCATACAGCGCACTGATAACGCCATCGGCTGAGAGTGAGACCCGGGTTTGATTCTCGGTACTGCAATTGATTTTTCCTTGGTGCGTGGACTGGAACGGTGTCCACGTAACCACGTGATGTCATCAGAGGAGTTACGTGAGTGAGAAGTAGCGTCTCCGAGTTCCGGAGAGCTGACAATGACCGGGGGAGTGGTGTGCTCGCAACACGCCCCTCCATACAACGCACTGATAACGCCATCGGCTGAAGGTGAGACACGGGTTTGATTCTCGGTACTGCCATTGGTTTTTCCTTGGTGCGTGGACTGGAACGGTGTCCACGTAACCTCTTGATGTTATCTGAGGAGTTACATGAGTGAGAAGTAGCGTCTCCTCGCTCTGGAGAGGTGACAATGGCCAGGGGAGCGGTGTGCTCCCAACATGCCCCTCCATACAACGCACAGATTACGCTATTGGCTGAGAGTGAGACCCGGGTTTCACTCTCGGTACTGCCATTGACTTTTCCTTGGTGTGTGGGCTGGAACGGTGTCCATGTAACCCTCGTGATGTCATCTGAGGAGTCACGTGAGTGAGAAGAAGCGTCTCCGAGTTCTGGAGAGGTGACAATGGCCGGGTGAGTGGTGTGCTCCCAACACGCCCCTCCATACAACGCACTAATAACGCCATCGGCTGAGAGTGCGACCTGGGTTTGATTCTCGGTACTGCTATTGATTTTTCCTTGGTGCGTGGCCTGGAACGGTGTCCACGTAACCTCGTGATGCCATCTGAGGAGTTACGTGAGAAGTAGCGTCTCCGCGTTCCGGAGAGGTGACAATGGGCGAGGGAATGGTGTGCTCCCAACACGCCCCTCCACACAATGCACTGATAAGCCATCGGCTGAGAGTGAGACCTTGGTATGATTCTCGGTACTGCCCATGATTTTTCCTTAGTGCGTGGACTGGAACGATGTCCACGTACCCATGTGATGTCATCTGTGGAGTTACGTGAGTGACAAGCAGCGTCTCCGAGTTCCGGAGAAGTGACAATGACCGGGGGAGTGGTGTGCTACCAACACGCCCCTCCACACAATGCACTGATAACGCCATCGGCAGAGAGTGAGACCTGGGATTGATTCTCGGTACTGCCATTGATTTTTCCTTGGTGCATGGACTGGAACAGTGTCCACGTAACCGCGGGATGTCATCTGAGGAGTTACGTGAGTGAGAAGTAGCGTCTCCGAGCTGCAGAGAAGTGAGAATGGCCAGGGGAGTGGTGTGCTCCCAACACGCCCCTCCATACAACGCACTGATAACGCCATCGGCTGAGAGTGAGACCCGGGTTTAATTCTCGGTACTGCCATTGATTTTTCCTTGGTGCGTGGATTGGAACGGTGTCCACGTAACCTCGTGATGTGATCTGAGGAGTCACGTGAGTGAGTAGTAGCGTCTCCGAGTTCCAGAGAGGTGACAATCGCCGGGAGAGTGGTGTGCTCCCGACACGCCCCTCCATACAACGCACTGATAACGCCATCGGCTGAGAGTGAGACCTGGGTTTGACTATAGGTACTGCCCTTGATTTTTCCCTGTTGTGTGGACTGGAACGGTGTCTACGTAACCTCATGATGTCATCTGAGCAGTCACGTGAGAGAGATGTAGCGTCTCCGATTTCCAGGGAGGTGGTAATGGCCGGGGAGTGGTGTACTCCCAACACGCACCTCCATACAACGCACTGATAACGCCATCGGCTGAGAGTGAGACCCGGGTTTGATTCTCGGTACTGCCATTGATTTTTCCTTGGTGCGTGGACTGGAACGGTGTCCATGTAACCTCTTGATGTCATCTGAGGAGTTACGTGAGAGAGAGGTAGCGTCTCCGAGCTCCGGAGAGGTGACAATGGCCAGGGGAGTGGTGTGCTCCCAACACGCCCCTCCATACAACGCACTGATAACGCCATCGGCTGAGAGGGAGACCTGGGTTTGATTCTCGGTACTGCCACTGCTTTTTCCTTGGTGCGTGGACTGGAACGGTGTCCACGTAACCACGTGACGTCATCTGAGGAGTTACGTGAGTCAGAATTAGCGTCTCCGAGTTCTGGAGAGGTGACAATGGAGAGGGAGTGGTGTGCTCCCAACACGCACCTCCATACAACGCACTGATAACGCCATCGGCTGAGAGTGAGACCTGGGTTTAATTCTCGGTACTGGAATGGATTTTTCCTTGGTGCGTAGACTGTAACGGTCTCCACGTAACCTCATGATGTCATCTGAGCAGTCACGTGAGTGAGATGTAGCGCCTCCGAGTTCCGGAGAGGTGGCAATGGCCGGGGGAGTGGTGTGCTCCCAACACGCACCTCCATACAACGCACTGATAACGCTATCGTCTGAGAGTGAGACCCGAGTTTGATTCTCGGTACTGCCATTGATTTTTCCTTAGTGCGTGGACTGGAACGGTGTCCACGTAACCACGGGATGTCATCTGAGGAGTAACGTGAGTGAGAAGTAGCGTCTCCGAGCTCCAGAGAGGTGACTATGGCCAGGGGAGTGGTGTGCTCCCAACCCGCCCCTCCATACAACCCACTGATTACGCCATTGGCCGAGAGTGAGACCCGGGTTTGATTCTCGGTACTGCCATTGATTGATCCTTGGTGCGTGTACTGGAACGGTGCCCACGTAACCACGTGATGTCATCTGGGGAGTTACGTGAGTGAGAAGTAGCGTCTCCGAGATCCGGAGAGCTGACAATGGAGAGGGAGTGGTGTGCTCCCAACACGCACCTCCATACAACGCACTGATAACGCCATCGGCTGAGAGTGAGACCTGGGTTTAATTCTCGGTACTTCCGTTGATTTTTACTTGGTGCGTGGACTGGAACGGTGACCACGTAACCTCGTGATGTGATCTGACGAGTCACATGATTGAGAAGTAGCGTCTCCGAGTTCCAGAGAGGTGACAATGGCCGGGGGAGTGGTGTGCTCCCAACACGCATCTACATACAACGCACTGATAGCGCCATCGGCTGAAAGTGAGACCTGGGTTTGACTCTAGGTACTGCCATTGATTTTTCCTTTGTGTGTGGACTGGAACGGTGTCCACGTAACCTCGTGATGTCATCTAAAGGAGTCACGTGAGTGAGAAGTAGCGTCTCCGAGTTCCGGAGAGCTGACAATGACCGGGGGAGTGGTGTGCTCGCAACACGCACCTCCATACAACGCACTGATAACGCCATCGGCTGAGAGTGAGACCCGGGTTTGATTCTCGGTACTGTCTTTGATTTTTCCTTGGTGGGTGGACTGGAACGGTGGCCACATAACCTCTTGATGTCATCTGAGGAGTTACGTGAGAGAGAGGTAGCGTCTCCGAGCTCCGGAGAGGTGAAAATGGCCAGGGGAGTGGTGTGATCCCAACACGCCCCTCCATACAACGCACTGATAACGCCATCGGCTGAGAGTGAGACCCGGTTTTCATTCTCGGTACTGCCATTGATTTTTCCTTGGTGCGTGGTCTGGAAAGGCATCCACGTAACCTCGTGATGTCATCTGAGGTGTTACGTGAGTGAGAAGTAGCATTTCCGTTTTCAGGAGAGCTGACATTGGCCGGGGGAGTGGTGTTCTCCCAACACGCCCCTCTATTCAACGCACTGATAACGCCATCAGCTGAGAGTGAGACGTGGGTTTGATTCTCGGTACTGCCAATGATTTTTGCTTCGTGCGTGGACTGGAACGGTATCCACGTAACCATGTGACGTCATCTGAGGAGTTACGTCAGAGAGAATTAGCGTCTCCGAGTTCCGGAGAGGTGACAATGGCCAGAGGAGTGGTTTGCTCCCAACACGCACCTCCATAGGACGCACTGATTATGCCATCGGCTGAAAGGGAGGCCTGGGTTTGATTCTCCGTACTGCCATTGATTTTTCCTTGGTTAGTGCACTGGAACCGGGTCCACGTAACCTCGTGATGTCATCTGAGGAGTCGAGTGAGTGAGACGTAGCGTCTCCGAGTTCTGGAGAGGTGACAATGGGCGGGGGAGTGGTGTTCTCCCAACACGCCCCTCCACACAATGCACTGATAACGCCATCTTCTGAGGGTGAGACCGAGGTTTGATTCTCGGTACTGCCATTGATTTTTTCTTAGTGCGTGGTTTGGAACGGTGTCCACGTAACCTCTTGATGTCATCTGAGGAGTCACGTGAGTGAGAAGTAACGTCTCCGATTTCCGGAGAGGTGACAATGGCCGGGTGAGTGGTGTGCTCCCAACACGCCTCTCCATACAACGCACTGATAACGCCATCAGCTGAGAGTGGGACCTGGGTTTGATTCTCGGTACTGCATTTGATTTTTCCTTTGTGTGTTGACTGGAACGGTGTCCACGTAACCTAGTGATGTCATCTGAGGAGTCACGTGAGTGAGATGTAGCGTCTCCGAGTTCCAGAGATGACAATGGCTGGGGGAGTGGTGTGCTCCGATCACGCTCCTCCATACAACGCACTGATAACGCCATCGGCTGAGAGTGAGACCCAGGTTTGATTCTCAGTACTGCCATTGATTTTTCCTTGGTGCGTGGACTGGAACGGTGTCCATGTAACCACGTGATGTCATCTGAGGAGTTTCGTGTGTGAGAAGTAGCGTATCTCAGTTCCGGAGAGCTGACAATGGCTGAGGGAGTGGTGTGCTCCCAACATGCCCCTCCATACAACGCACTGTCAACGCTATCAGCTGAGAGTGAGACCCGGGTTTGATTCTCGGTACTACCATGGTGTTTTCCTTGGTGCGTGGAGTGGAACGGTGTCCACGTAACCACGTGATGTCATCTAAGGAGTCATGTGAGTGAGAAGCAGCGTCTCCGAGTTCAGGAGAGGTTACAATGGCTGGGTGAGTGGTGTGCTAACAACACGCTCCTCCATACTACGCACTGATAACGCCATCGGCTGACAGTGAGACCTGGGTTTGATTCTCGGTACTGCCATATATTTTCCTTTG
Source organism: Schistocerca americana (assembly GCF_021461395.2). Taxonomy (NCBI): domain Eukaryota; kingdom Metazoa; phylum Arthropoda; class Insecta; order Orthoptera; family Acrididae; genus Schistocerca; species Schistocerca americana. The sequence goes on from NC_060125.1 coordinate 329,158,310, forward strand.
GTGCTTGGACTGGAACGGTGTCCACGTAAACTCGTGATGTCATCTGAGGAGTCACGTGAGTGAGAAGTAGCGTCTCTCAGTTCCGGAGAGCTGACAATGACCGGGGGAGTGGTGTGATCCCAACACGCCCCTCCATACCACGCACTGATAACAAAATCGACTGAGAGTGATACCCGGTTTTCATTCTCGGTACTGCCATTGGTATTTTTTTGGTGCGTGGAATGGAACGGTATCCACGTAATCTAGTGATGTCATCTGAGGGGTCACGTGAGTGAGAAGTAGCATCTCCGAATTCGGGAGAGCTGAAAATGGCCGGGGAAGTGGTGTGGTCCCAACACGCCCCTCCATACAACGCACTGATATCGCAAATCGGCTGAGAGTGAGACCCGGGTTTATTTCTCGGTACTGCCATTGATTTTCCCTTGGTGAGTGGACTGGAACGGTGTCCACAGAACCTTGTGATGTCATCTGAGGAGTCACGTGAGTAAGAAGTAGTGTGTCCAAGTTCCGGAGAGATGACAATAGCTGGGGGAGTGGTGTGCTCCCAACACACCCCTCCACCCAATGCACTGATAGCGCCATCGGCTGAGAGTGAGACCCGGGTTAGATTCTCGGTACTGCCATTGATTTTTCCTTGGTGCGTGGACCGGAACGGTGTCCACGTAACCATGTGATGTCATCTGAGGAGTAACGTGAGTGAGAAGTAGCGTCTCTGAGTTGGGGAGGGATGACAATGGCCGGGGGAGTGGTGTGCTCACATCACGCCCCTCCATACCAAGCACGATTAACGCCATCAGCTGAGAGTGAGACCCGGGTCTGAGTCTCGGTACTGCCATTGATTTTTCCTTGGTGCGTGGACTGGAACGGTGTCCTCATAACCTCGTGATATCACCTGAGGACTTACGTGAGAAGTAGCGTGTCCGAGTTCCGGAGAGATGACAATAGCCAGTGGAGTGGTGTGCTACCATCACGCCCCTCCATACCATGCACTAATAAGGCCATCGGCTGAGAGTGAGACCCTGGTCTGAGTCTCGGTACTGCCATTGATTTTTCCTTGGTGCGTGGACTGGAACGGTGTCCACATAACCTCGTGGTATCATCTATGGAGTTACGTGAGAAGCAGCGACTCCGAGTTCCGGAGAGATGACAATAGCTGGGGGAGTGGTGTGCTCCCAACACACGCCTCCACCCAATGCACTGGTAACGCCATCGGCTGAGAGTGACACCCGGGTTAGATTCTTGTTACTGCCATTGATTTTTCCTTGGTGCGTGGACTGGAACGGTGTCCACGTAACCATGTGATGTCATCTGAGGAGCAACGTGAGTGAGAATTAGCATCTCTGAGTTTCGGAGGGGTGACAATGGCCGGGGGAGTGCTGTGCTCCCAACCCGCCACACCATACAACGCACTGATAACGCCATCGGCTGAGAGTGAGACCCATGTTTGACTCCCTGTACTGCCATTGATTTTTCCTTGGTGCGATGACTGGAACGGTGTCCAAGTAACCTCGTGATGTTATCTGAGGAGTCACGTGAGTGAGATGTAGCATCTCCGAGTTCCGGAGAGGTGACAATGGCCGGGGGAGTGGTGAGCTCCCAACACGCTCCTCCATACAACGCACTGATAACGCCATCGGCTGAGAGTGAGACTCGGGCTTGATTCTCGGTACTGCCATAGATTTTTCCTTGACGCGTGGACCGCACGGTGTCCTCGTAAACCTCGTGATGTCATCAGAGTGGTCACGAGAGTGAGAAGTAGCGTGTCCGAGTTATGGAGAGGTGGCAATGGCTGGGTGAGGGGTGTGCTCCCAACACGCCCCTCCATACAACGCACTGATAACGCCATCGGCTGAGAGTGAGACCTGGGTTAGACTCTCGGTACTGCCATTGACTTTTCCTTAGTGCGTGGACTGGAATGGTATCCACGTAACCTCGTGACGTCATCTGAGGACACACGAGAGTGACATGTTGCGTCTCCGAGTTCCGGAGAGGTGACAATGGCTGGGGGAGTGGTCTGCTCCCAACACGCCCCTCCACACAATGCACTGATAACGCCATCGGCTGAGAGTGATACCCGGGTTAGATTCTCGGTACTGCCATTGATATTTCCTTAGTGCGTGGACTGGAACGGTGTCCACATAACCATGTGATGTCATCTGAGGGGTCACGTGAGTGAGATGCAGCGTCTCCGAGTTCCAGAGATGACAATGGCCGGGGGAGTGGTGTGCTCCCAACACGCTCCTGCATACAACGCACTGATAACGCCATCGGCTGAGAGTGATACCCAGGTTTGCGTGGAATGGAACGGTATCCACGTAATCTAGTGATGTCATCTGAGGAGTAACGTGAGTGAGAATTAGCATCTCTGAGATTCGGAGGGGTGACAATGGCCGGGGGAGTGGTGTGCTCCCAACCCGCCACTCCATACAATGCACTGATAACGCCATCGGATGAGAGAGAGACCTGGGTTTGATTCTCGGTACTGCCATTGATTTTTCCTTGGTGTGTGGAGTGGAACGGTGTCCACGTAACCCCGTGATGTCGTCTGAGGAGTCACGTGGGTGAGATGTAGCATCTCCGATTTCCGGAGAGGTGACAATGGCCGGGGGAGTGTTGTGCTCCCAACACGCCCCTCCATACAACGCACTGATAACGCCATCGGCTGAGAGTGAGACTCATGTTTGACTCTCGGTACTGCGATTGATTTTTCCTTGTTGCGAGGACTGGAACGGTGTCCAAGTAACCTCGTGATGTTACCTGAGGAGTCACGTGAGTGAAATGTAGCGTCTCCGAGTTCCGGAGAGGTGACAATGGCCGGGGGAGTGGTGAGCTCCCAACACGCCCCTCCACACAACGCCCTGATAACGCCATCGGCTGAGAGTGAGACTCGGGCTTCATTCTCGGTACTGCCATAGATTTTTCCTTGGCGCGTGGCCTGCACGGTGTCCTCGTAACCTCGTGATGTCATCTAAGTGGTCACGAGAGTGAGAAGTAGCGACTCCGAGGTCCGGTGAGATGACAATGGCCGGGGGAGTGGTGTGCTCCCAACACGCCCCTCCACACAATGCACTGATAACGCCATCGGTTGAGAGTGAGACCCGGGTTTGATTCTCGGTACTGCCTTTGATTTTTCCTCGGTGCATGGACTGGAACAGTGTCCACGTAACCACGTGATGTCATCTGAGGAGTTACGTGAGTGAGAAGTAGCGGCACCGATTTCCGAAGAGCTGACAACTGCTGAGGGAGTGGTGTGCTCCCAACACACCCCTCCATTCAACGCACTGATAACGCCATCGGCTGAGAGTGAGACCCAGGTTTGATTCTCGGTACTGCCATTGATTTTTCCTTGCTGCGTGCACCGGAACGGTGTCCACGTAACCTCGTGATGTCATCTGAGGGGTCACGTGAGTGAGATGCAGCGTCTCCGAGTTCCAGAGATGACAATGGCCGGGGGAGTGGTGTGCTCCCAACACGCTCCTGCATACAACGCACTGATAACGCCATCGGCTGAGAGTGATACCCAGGTTTGATTCTCGGTACTGCCATTGATCTTTCCCTGGTGCGTGTACTGGAACGGTGTCCATGTAACCACGTGATATCTTCTGAGGAATTACGTGAGTGAGAAGTAGCGTCTCCGAGTTCCGGAGAGCTGACATTGGCTGAGCGAGTGGTGTGCTCCCAACACAACCCTTCATACAACGCACTGATAACGCCATCGGCTGAGAGTGAGACCTGGGCTTGATTCTCGGTACTGCCATTGATTTTTCCTTAGTGCGTGGTCTGGAACAGTGTCTACGTATACTCGTGATGTCATCTGAGGAGTCATGTGAGTGAGAAGCAGCGTCTCCGGGTTCTGGAGAGGTTACAATGGCTGGGTGAGTGGTGTGCTCCCAACATGCTCCTCCATACTACGCACTGATAACGCCATCGGCTGACAGTGAGACCTGGGTTTGATTCTCGGTACTGCCATATATTTTTCTTTGGTGCGTGGACTGGAACGGTGTCCACGTAAACTCGTGATGTCATCCGAGGAGTTACGTGAGTGAGAAGTAGCGTCTCCCAGTTCCGGCGAGCTGACAATGACCGGGGGAGTAGTGTGACCAAAACACGCCCCTCCATACCACGCACTGATAACAAAATCGGCTGAGAGTGAGACCCGGTTTTCATTCTCCGTACTGCCATTGATATTTCCTTGGTGCGTGGAAAGGAACGGTATCCACGTAATCTAGTGATATCATCTGAGGGGTCACGTGAGTGAGAAGTAGCATCTCCGAATTCGGGAGAGCTGAAATAGTCCGGGGAAGTGGTGTGCTCCCAAGACGCCCCTCCATACCACGCACTGATAACGCAAATCGGCTGAGAGTGAGACCCGGGATTAATTCTCGGTACTGCCATTGATTTTTCCTTGGTGTGTGGATTGGAACGGTGTCCACAGAACCTCGTTATGTCATCTGAGGAGTCACGTGAGTAATAAGTAGCGTCTCCGAGTTCCGGAGATATGACAATGGCCGGGTGGGTAGTGTGCTCCCATCACGCCCCTCCATACCACGCACTAATAACGCCATCGGCTGAGAGTGAGAGCCGGGTCTGAGTCTCGGTACTGCCATTGTTTTTCCTTGGTGCGTGGAATGGAACGGTGTCCACATAACCTCGTGATATCATCTGAGGAGTTACGTGAGAAGTAGCGACTCCGTGTTCCGGAGAGGTGACAATGGCCGGGGGAGTGGTGTGCTCCCAATGCGCCCCTCCATACAACGCACTGATAACGCCATCGGCTCAAAGTGAGACCTGGGTTTGGTTCACGGTACTGCCATTGATTTTTCCTTGGAGTGTCGACTGGAACTGTGTCCACGTAACCTCGTGACGTCATCTGAGGAGACACGTGAGTGAGATGTAGCGTCTCCGAGTTCCGGAGTGGTGACAATGGCCGGGGGAGTGGTGTGCTCCCATCACACCCCTCCACACAATGCACTAATAACGCCATCGTCTGAGAGTGAGACCCGGGTCTGAGTCTCGGTACTGCCATTGATTTTTCCTTGGTGCGTGGACTGGAACGGTGTCCACATAACCTCGTGATATCATCTGAGGACTTACGTGAGAAGTAGCGTGTCCGAGTTCCGGAGAGATGACAATAGCCGGGGGAGTGGTGTGCTACCATCACGCCCCTCCATACCACGCACTAGTAACGCCATCGGCTGAGAGTGAGACCTGGGTCTGTGTCTCCGTACTGCCATTAATTTTTCCTTGGTGCGTGGACTGGAACGGTGTCCACATAACCTCATGATATCATCTAAGGAGTTATGTGAGAAGTAGCGACTCCGTCTTCCGGAGAGGTGACAATGGCCGGGGGAGTGGTGTGCTCCCAATGCGCCCCTCCATACAACGCACTGATAACGCCATCGGCTGAAAGTGAGACCTGGGTTTGATTCTTGGTACTGCCATTGATTTTTCCTAGGAGCGTGGACTGGAACGGTGTCCACGTAACCTCGTGATGTCATCTGAGGAGACACGTGAGTGAGATGTAGCGTCTCCGAGTTCCGGAGAGGTGACAATGGCCGGGGGAGTGGTGTGCTCCCAACACGCCCCTCCACACAATGCACTGATAACGCCATCGGCTGAGAGTGAGACCCGGGTTTGATTCTCGGTACTGCCATTGATGTTTCCTTGGTATGCGGAATTGAATGGTGTCTATGTAACCTCGTGTTGTCATCTAAGGAGTCACGTGAGTGAGATGTAGCGTCTCCGACTTCTGGGGAGGTGACAATGGCCGGGGGAATGGTGTGCTCCCAACACGCCCCTCCATACAAGACACTGATAACGCCATCGGCTGAGAGTGAGACCCGGGTTTAATTCTCGGTACTGCTATTGATTTTTCCTTGGTGCGTGGACTGGAACGGTATCCACGTAACCTCGTGATATCATCTGAGGAGTTATGTGAGTGAGAAGTAGCGTCTCTGAGTTCCAGACAACTGCCAATGGCCAGGGGAGTGGTGTGCTCCCAACACGCCCCTCCATACAACGCACTGATAATGCCATCGCCTGAGAGTGAGACCTGGGATTGATGCTCCGTACTGTCATTTATTTGTCCTTGGTGCGTGGAATGGAACGGTGTCCATGTAACCTCGTGATGTCATCTGATGAGTCTCGTGAGTGAGAAGTAGCGTCTCCGAGTTCTGGAGAGCTGACAATGACTGGAGGAGTGGTGTGCTACCAACACGCCCCTCCACACCACGCACTGATAATGCCATCGGCTGAGAGTGAGACCCGGGTTTGATTCTCGGTACTGCCATTGATTTTTCCTTGGTGCATGGACTGGAACGGTGTCCACGTGACCTTGTGATGTCATCTGAGGAGTTACGTGAGTGAGAAGTAGCGTCTTCGAGTTCCGGAGAGGTAACAATGACCGGTGGAGTGGTGTGCTCCCAACACTGCCCTCCATACAACGCACTGATAACGCCAGCGGCTTAGAGTGAGACCTGGGTTTGATTCTCGGTACTGCCATATATTTTTCCTTGGTGCGTTGACTGGAACGGTGTCCACATAACCTCGTGATGTCATCTGAGGCGTTACGTGAGTGAGAAGTAGCGTCTCTGAGTTCCGTAGAGGTGAAAATGGCTGGGGGAGTGGTGTGCTCCGAACAAGCCCCACCATACAACGCACTGATAATGCCATCGGCTGAGAGTGAGACCTGGGTTTGATTGTCGGTACTGCCATTGGTTTTTCCTTGGTGCGTGGCCTGGAACGGTGTCACCGTAACCTCGTGATGTCATCTGAGGAGTCACGTTAGTGAGAAGTAGCGTCTCCAAGTTCCGGAGAGGTGACAATGGCTGGGTGAGTTGTGTGCTCCCAACACGCCCCTCCATAGAACTCACTGATAATGCCATCGGCTGAGAGTGAGAGCCCGGTCTGAGTCTCGGTACTGCCATTGTTTTTCCTTGGTGCGTGGAATGGAACGGTGTCCACATAACCTCGTGATATCATCTGAGGAGTTACGTGAGAAGTAGCGACTCCGTGTTCCGGAAAGGTGACAATGGCCGGGGGAGTGGTGTGCTCCCAATGCGCCCCTCCATACAACGCACTGATAACGCCATCGGCTCAAAGTGAGACCTGGGTTTGATTCACGGTACTGCCATTGATTTTTCCGTGGAGTGTGGACTGGAACTGTGTCCACGTAACCTCGTGACGTCATCTGAGGAGACACGTGAGTGAGATGTAGCGTCTCCGAGTTCCGGAGTGGTGACAATGGCCGGGGATGTGGTGTGCTCCCAACACACCCCTCCACACAATGCACTAATAACGCCATCGTCTGAGAGTGAGACCCGTGTCTGAGTCTCGGTACTGCCATTGATTTTTCCTTGGTGCGTGGACTGGAACGGTGTCCACATAACCTCGTGATATCATCTGAGGACTTACGTGAGAAGTGGCGTGTCCGAGTTCTGGAGAGATGACAACAGCCGGGGGAGTGGTGTGCTCCCATCACGCCCCTCCATACCACGCACTAGTAACGCCATCGGCTGAGAGTGAGACCTGGGTCTGAGTCTCGGTACTGTCATTAATTTTTCCTTGGTGCGTGGACTGGAACGGTGTCCACATAACCTCATGATATCATCTAAGGAGTTATGTGAGAAGTAGCGACTCCGTCTTCCGGAGAGGTGACAATGGCCGGGGGAGTGGTGTGCTCCCAATGCGCCCCTCCATACAACCCACTGATAACGCCATTGGCTGAGAGTGAGACCCGGGTTTAATTCTTGGTACTGCTATTGATTTTTCCTTGGTGCGTGGACTGGAACGGTATCTACATAACCTCGTGATATCATCTGAGGAGTTATGTGAGTGAGAAGTAGCGTCTGTGAGTTCCAGACAACTGCCAATGGCCAGGGGAGTGGTGTGCTCCCAACACGCCCCTCCATACAACGCACTGATAATGCCATCGCCTGAGAGTGAGACCTGGGATTGATGCTCCGTACTGTCATTTATTTGTCCTTGGTGCGTGGAATGGAACGGTGTCCATGTAACCTCGTGATGTCATCTGATGAGTCTCGTGAGTGAGAAGTAGCGTCTCCGAGTTCTGGAGAGCTGACAATGACTGGAGGAGTGGTGTGCTACCAACATGCCCCTCCACACCACGCACTGATAATGCCATCGGCTGAGAGTGAGACCCGGGTTTGATTCTCGGTACTGCCATTGATTTTTCCTTGGTGCATGGACTGGAACGGTGTCCACGTGACCTTGTGATGTCATCTGAGGAGTTACGTGAGTGAGAAGTAGCGTCTCCGAGTTCCGGAGAGGTGACAATGACCGGTGGAGTGGTGTGCTCCCAACACTGCCCTCCATACAACGCACTGATAACGCCAGCGGCTTAGAGTGAGACCTGGGTTTGATTCTCGGTACTGCCATATATTTTTCCTTGGTGCGTTGACTGGAACGGTGTCCACATAACCTCGTGATGTCATCTGAGGAGTTACGTGAGTGAGAAGTAGCGTCTCTGAGTTCCGTAGAGGTGAAAATGGCTGGGGGAGTGGTGTGCTCCGAACAAGCCCCTCCATACAACGCACTGATAATGCCATCGGCTGAGAGTGAGACCTGGGTTTGATTGTCGGTACTGCCATTGGTTTTTCCTTGGTGCGTGGCCGGGAACGGTGTCACCGTAACCTCGTGATGTCATCTGAGGAGTCACGTTAGTGAGAAGTATCATCTCCAAGTTCCGGAAAGGTGACAATGGCCGGGTGAGTTGTGTGCTCCCAACACGCCCCTCCATAGAACTCACTGATAATGCCATCGGCTCTGAGTGAGACCTGGGTTTGATTCTCGGTACTGCTATTGATTTTTCGCTGGTGCGTCGACTGGAACAGTGTCCGTGTAACCTCGTGATGTCATCTGAGGAGTCACGTGAGTGAGAAGTAGCGTCTCCGAGTTCCGGAGAGGTGACAATGGCCGGGTGAGTGGTGTGCTCCCATCACGGCCCTCCTTACAACGCACTGATAACGCCAGCGGCTGAGAGAGAGACCTGGGTTTGATTCTCGGCGCTGCCATTGATTTTTCCTTGGTGCGTGGACTGGAACGGTGTCCACGTAACCTCGTGAAGTCATCTGAGAAGTCACCTGAGTGAGAAGTAGCGTCTCCGAGTTCCGGAGAGGTGACAATGGCCGGGTGAGTGGTGTGCTCCCAACACGCCCATCCATACAACGCACTGATAACGCCATCGGCTGAGAGTGCGACCTGGGTTTGATTCTCGGGACTGCCATTGATTTTTCCGTGGTGCGTGGACTGGAACTGTGTCCGCGTAACCACGTGATGACATCTGCGGAGTTACGTGAGTGAGAAGTAGCGTCTCCGAGTTCTGGTGAGCTGACAATGCCTGAGGTAATGGTGTGCTCCCACCACGCCCCTCCATACAACGCATTGATAATGCAATCGGCTGAGTGTGAGACCTGGGTTTGACTCTCGTTACTGCCATTGATTTTTCCTTGGTGCGTGGACTGGAACGGTGTCCACGTAACCTCGTGATGTCATCTGAGGAGTCACGTGAGTGAGGAGTAGCGTCTCCGAGTTCCGGAGAGGTGACAATGGCCGGGGGAGTGGTGTGCTCCCAACACGGCCCTCCATTCAACGCACTGATAACGCCATCGGCTGAGAGTGAGACCTGGGTTTGATTCTCGGTACTGCCATTTATTTTTCCTTGGTTTGTGGACTTGAACGGTGTCCATGTAACCTCGCGACGTCATCTGAGGAGTCACGTGAGTGAGAAGTAGCGTCTCCGAGTTCCGGAGAGGTGACGATGGCTGGGTGAGTGGTGTGCTCCCAACACGCCCTTCCATACAACGCACTGATAACGTCATCTGCTGAGGGTGAGACCTGGGTTTGATTCTCGTCACTGCCATTTATTTTTCCGTCGTGCGTGGACTGGAACGGTGTCCACGTAACCTCGTGATGTCATCTGAGGAGTCACGTGAGTGAGAAGTAGCGTCTCCGATATCTGGAGAGCTGACAATGACTGGGGGAGTGTTGTGCTCCCTACACGCTCCTCCATACCACACACTAATGACGCCATCGGCTGAGAGGGAGACCCGGGCTTGATTCTCGGTACTGCCATTGATTTTTCCTTGGTGAGTGGACTGGAAAGGTGTCCACGTAACCTCGTGATGTCATGTGAGGTGTTGACCGGAACGTAGGTGTCTTCCTTGCTTCCTTACCGTTTAAGTTAACAATAGACTGTGTCGCACTTCTTAATATTAATTTCTTTTCGGTGTCTGTATACCTTTACAAGCAGATTTCCTTGTCGAGTAAGAATTGAAAAATAAAGAGACTATTATAGCCAGATAGCTTACACACTGAAACAGATCAAAGGATCTGATCTTTGATACGGTCATCAAGAGAACTAAGTAATTTCTTGAAAATGGCGAAACGCTGGAAATTGTAAAGGCCGCTTTCGCTTAAAAACTGCGCCTTGATATAAGAAACACCTATCTTGATTTTGGTTGGCACCTAGGCTGAGTGGGGAACATCTTACAAAGCGTTGCTACGATGATGGGACCACAGATATACTTCAAACTTAGTTCACCTTTAGCAGGCCATTAAAACACCATAATGTGAAAGTATATTACCTGCACTACTCTGGCAGTTCCGAGAATATCGCAAGAGAATGTTTACGCGTCTGCGGTGTAACTGATGTAACTGCGCATAGATACCGCCGTTCGAGTCCATGGTAGTCAAGTGGTTAGTGTTCGATCTTCCACAGACGAACGTTTATAAAGCGACAGTTTGACTCCTCTTCAAACCCTCATTTTTGTAGTACAAGTTAAAATTGTGTGATACTCGAAAAATTTGCTCCTACACTACTCGTTCTTGCTACCGTAGCAACGTCTCACGGAAAAGCAGGTTGACTGCCAAATGGGGCCCGCCTCTGAGTCTGCAGCTGAGAGCGTTGGGGCGCAAAACAATCCTGGGTACCTTGCGAACTGCATGTATTAGGAGGGCGTTCAAAAATCACGACAGACATACATTTTCAGGAAAACTCTATGTGTTTCTTAATTTTCCTGTCGCTAGCTATAAATATGTTTGTTCTAAAAATTAAATTTAATTATATATATGTAGTCAAAAAACATTAAATTCAGTCAAAGTTCATAGAAACACACGTTGCATTTTAAATTATATTACCTCTCATATATCATATAAATGAAATAATATGACCAGTGATGAAAGAAGTACAGATCAAAAAGTAACCCTCAGTGGGCCTTTTTTTAAAATCTGATTTCGTTCGTTAAGGCTTGCTGCATTTGTTCGAGGCGGACATCGCATGACATCCATTCAAGTTCATCGTCGATCTGTTCACTCGTTACCACTTGACCACCAAGACCTCTGACGCCCATCACCCAAACGTAGATACATCAGTTACATACGGACGCATAAAATGTCTCTTGCGATTTTCTCGGAACTGCCAGAGCAGTGCACCTTACAAATATATAAAAATAATTTATACTGTCATAAAGTTGAATACAACGTTCTAAAAAAGGAACAGTAGGCAGATGAGGATGGAATGAGAATATGATTTGTGAGAATAATTCGATAGAGCACCGAAAGCCCTAAATCGAAGCATGGCTCATGGCGTAGACGACTTTCCTACAGAATAGTTGAAACCCTTGGGACGTCCAGCCACGACGAAACTATTCCATCTCTGTGCAAAATAAATGAGACTGGCGAAATACTCTCAAGCGTAAAGAATAATGTATTAATTCAAACTGCAAAGAATGCAGGAGAAGACACTTGACAGTATTACTGAAATATAACACACAAGTCTGGTTGCCAAACACTAATTACGTACAGAAGAACGGAAAAACTGATAAACGATCTCTGAGAATATCGGTTTGGGTTTCGGAGAAACACACCAGGTAACGCCGGCCCTATTACTTAGGTTAGAAAATATGTTGAAGAGAGAGAAACTTATGTCTATAACACTCGCAGCTTCAGAGAAAGTATGTGACAATATTAACCGGTATACACACTTCGAAATTTTGATGGCACAGTGGATAAAATACGGGAAGGAGATTGTCGACAGTTTGAACGAAGATCAGACTGCAGTTATAACTGTCGAAAGTTATGAGACGGAAATAGTAGTTGGAAAAATCTGTATATTGAGCAAGCAATTAAGAGAAACCAAAGAAGAATTAGGGAAGGGAAATAATGTACGTAGAGAGGAAATAAAGAATCCTAAATTTGACGACATCATTGTTATTTTGCATTCAGGTATTAGTAGAATTGACTGTGGATCATGTGCAAAATTCACTGTCGGTCAGATGGGTAGGAAGAAAAGTGAAAGTTTTAGGGAAGATACAACTACTAGCGACGGTAACAATGAGTCAGACGCATACATTAGGCTAAACGGACACGAGAACCCTAAGAAAGGGAATGCAGGTTCTTCAAGCATTGGATAACAGAAGCGTAGACAGCCAAATGCAGATTCTTCATGCACTGAAAAATAAGGATTATGGGCATTCTTTAGGACGTGAAAAGTGTAGCAGTTTTGACTATTTTCCTCCAACTCCTTGGATAAGGAGTACTCTCTTGCTAGTATAAATTTCTTTTCCTTTTCAAAATCTTGTACCAGTACAAATAAATCTCAGATCAGTCACACACCTCCAACACCTTAAAGTAAATGACATAAATTAGTGTGCTCGTGCTTTACTGTACCCATGTTCTACATATGCATGGTGTGCTGACACGTACTTACCTGTACCTCAGACCTTCTTTGCATCTCCTCACATTCGACATGCTTTTCCCATGTCAATTTCTGTCACTGTTTTGATACCCGGATGGCACCATAGCACACGTTTCGACTACGCACGGGACGCTCGTAGCTCGTGTTGTCAGCTGCTGTGTTGATAACGAGCACGTACGAGTACTGGCTTTTGGACCAATTATTTTCCGTTGTAACATCTATGATGGCATTCTCTGTTCATTGAAGAGTCCGTAAAGTCGGTAAAGGGATAACAGTTCGTCATTTTAACACAGGCATGACATTAGTCATTGATGATGGTTTTCCATCAATTGAGGAGAGCAGAGAACTTTGCCCAGCCACGCCAACTGTTACTCTGCGTCGTTCTGTAACTCCCACGTGACACAGTGTTTATATAAACCAGAAGATGCAACTTAAAATCTGCGAAACCGGTAGTGTGGGTGTATAATCGACTTAAGTAAATACACCTACAACGGACCACTGGACTTTTCATTCAGTTTTGTATTTAATAGTTTTAACACCTATATTTAAACCCTTGTCTGGTGTATGAATTGTGAATCAATCATGTATTTTCCCATGTAATTCTAACCACATCCGCTTCCCCCACTCCTAAGACTTAGGAATGCTACCAGCTGTAGCATAATCTTTGCTCTTCGATGCGAAATACAGGCATCCACTTTCCAAATATAGTCTCCTTCCTAAACTTTGTACAATACCGATATTCTATCCGTCAGTTCCTTCCCATTCATCCATTTGACTAATTTCACAGGAGCATCTACCCGATCCCACATTCGAGTCCAGATACCTCCCGCCCCCTTCCCCCACTCTCCCCCCCTCCTCACGCCATACTATTTGTGACAAGTAATATAAAGAGATCTCGCCACCATAGACCCTACATCACGTTAACCACTTCGTATCATCACTTTTTATTTCAATCATCAATATATTTTTCGCAATTTGTGACAGATCTTAGGCACAGACTAATGACTTCCGTCACAGGGGAAAAGTAAAAGACAACATACATTTCAAAAAGGAAGTGGGATACTAACTGTACCCACCTTTCAACAAATCTTTTTCGGGTGCAAATGTAACAGACTCGTATGCCGAAGCCACAGCCACGAAATCTGTGATCAGTAAATGTGATACGTATTTCAAGGTTTTAAATTAGGGCTGACTTTCCAAATTGGCGAAAGCAAATCATTCTTATCTCTAATTCGCTATTTGTAATAATTCTCGCATCAGCAGATTTACACCGTCCAGTCACTACAAATATTGGAGATTTTTGATGTAAAACCCATCTCTTTATATGAAAGTTTTGTGTGGATGCTAAATGGTCAAAAGTGTGTATTCCTAAGAGACTTACACACTACTTAAACTAAGACACAACCCCATGCCAGAGGAGGGACTCAGATCTCGAGAGGAAGGGACCGCGCAATCCGTGACATGTCGCCTCAAACCACGCGGCCACTCCACGCGGCTGTACATGCTACTGCATCTTATTGTGAGAGAACTATTAACTGAATGAAACTGACGTTTCGACCGCAGTTACATTGTCGTTTTCAGGGAGAACTGGCAGAGAAATAGACGCAGATGAAGGTCGCTGTATTGTTGCCGAAATGTTGGTTTTATTCAGTGATAGCTATTTTCCACTTACTTACATGTGCCATACCAAAAATCTTTTATGTAAACTGACTTCTACTGCGGAAACCTATTTCATAACATCAAAAACGTCTGTCGCACTGTGCCCTGATTCTGTTGAGAAGAAGCAGATGTTACAATGTTGGAGACACGTGGGTTGCCTACCTTGCTGCAGCAACCAATCGCCGTAGTCGGCGAGCCGGTCGGCTGACAGCGGCTGCAGGCGTACCAACTGTCGCAGCAGCTCGCCCACCCTGGCCTGCAGGCCGGCGCCCGCGTACAGCCGTGCCAGCAGCAGGTAGGCCGGCGTGTAGCCCGAGTCCAACCGGATGCAGCGCTCCAGCATCACGGCCGCGTCCTCCGTGCGGTTGTCCCTCCTGCACATGCGCAATACACTTACTGCACAACATCTTTGCTGGAGCACCTAAGTCCTTAGAATTCAGCATGTTGTTCGTTAAAACTGCAAATTTTAGTAACTCCGAGTAAACAGTATAGGAGAAAGAACAGATGTTAAATAAAAATACCACTGCAGCTGCATGGTTACTTTATTACAAAGCACGATATGTTTCCAATTTGGTTACATCATCAGATGAGGCCCTGTCGTAAAATAATAAGAGAAAGTGACAATCTTGAATACAAGGGATGTCAACTTGGTATCTTAGAGTTCCATAACATGGTAGGATTTCATGCCGTGTTGGCAAATAACTTTCGACATACAAGATTATTCCGGCATATTTGATTCCCAGGCATAATGGGGTGAGGTTCATACATAGTGAAAAAATGAAGGGTGATCCTTTCAAGTCTCCGAGTCTTTGATGAATTACCTGTAATGCCTGCCCGTGTACGTATATCGACCAGACGGATGGACCATTTTAGGTCAGGTTCAAGGCACAGTCATTTGTCTCGGTTCTAATCGGTTTTCAGTTTTGACTTGGGACGTAAGGGCAATGTTGTCAATTTTCTGGAAGAACTAGAGATTTACCGTGCCTTAAAGCCATCTCCTAGTAACACATAGAACTGAAACATAAATCGAATAAATCGATTTTAGCTAAGTTTGATTATCTCATTGCATAGCCCATCACGTTTGCTTGCTTGTGCATGGCCTCCTTCTGCCTCCCCCATCACCCTTCTTCAGGTCTTTTTATTTTGCAGACGCCTCTCCTCCTAGTTTACAAAGACTTTTTAACATTTTAATAGCTTCCCACAGTATGCCGTTCAGGCTATCCAACGAAATGCATTTTATGTTTCCTATTATAGTATTTTAGGTTGAAATCTAGTGTACACCCGATTGCAGGTAATTTTCCCACACACAGAGTCCGTCTAGCGCTTCTGGAAAATCTGGAAAACATCGCATCAGTCTGGTTCTATCAGTGCATTGCACTTAGGGGAATGTGTTCTGAAGAGTGAGTCTTGCACCATTTCCTTGGAAAATACTGCTTTATTCCAGATTCGTCGAAATGCTTAAAATCGGGATAGTCTATCTTCAACTAATTCTGCTATATTTCGATGTGAGTCTTACAGGATTACGCGGTGTTCAAAGCATCATAATAGTGAGACTTCCTGGTAGATTAAAACTGTGTGACGGACAGAGACTCGAACTCGGGACCTTCGCCTTTCGGGGGCAAGTGCTCTACCATCTGAGCTACCCAAGCACGACTCATGCCCCATCCTCACATCTTTACTTCTGCCAGTACCTTGTCTCCTACCTTCCAAACTTTACAGAAGCTCTCCTACGAAACTTGCAGAACTAGCACTCCTGAAAGAAAGGATATTGCGGAGACATGGCTTAGCCACAGCCTGGGGGATGTCTCCAAAGTGAGACCATTCTGGATCATAATAGCGGTTCAACGGTTTACATTGTTTTCACAATGATGAAATCATGTCAACTGTGTCACAACAAGTTATTATGTAACTATAATCATGATGACCAAGCGACTATCTCGAACATTTCTGTAGGATTAAAAGCGGTTATAGTGTAATTATACTTAATTTCTGCATCTCGAACACCAGATCAAATTACTGTTTGTGACTTGGCTACGGTTCAAATGGCTCTGAGCACTATGGGACTTAACTTCTGTGGTCATCAGTCCCCTAGAACTTAGAACTACTTAAACCTAACTAACCTAAGGACATCACACGCATCCATGCCCGAGGCAGGATTCGAACCTGCGACCGTAGCAGTCCCGCGGTTCCGGAGTTTGTGACTTCAATTAGCACATATAAGGTATTAGTATGTAGGGTGGTTATAAACAATCTCAAATGCTTGTAAGGGTGTTGTAGGTAATTTGTACTGAGAAATAACTGTTAAGAAACAATTACTTTCCTTGCGTCGCTTCCGAGTTTATTAGATTGAAGTTAGCCCAGCAGGCCGTTGTGCGCAAATTCAAGCGGCCTCTCAGAGACGGTATCGCTAAATGTTTACTTCGTTTGGTTTCCCAAAACCGATCAAGAGAGCGATACAAAATTGGATATGAAACGGTAGTAAGAATCGTGCCCCAGGCAAAGGCTGAGCTGTCTCGTGCGTTATCATCCACCCTACGAGATAAACTGTCACTAAATGTGTCTGGCGGGCAGTTCACCTGATTGGCTTTCTTCAGTTCTAATTATCTCGGAAACGGTCCAACGTATCAAATTTTTATCTTAACAATTATTTCTCAGGACGGCCTACCCTGCAACATCTTACAAGCTTTCCAGGGTGTTTCGGACCATCCTGTATGATGATTAGATATACCGTGAATTACATAAAATAGCTTCTAAGACTGGCCGACGCATTAAATCTATGTCTGGGTTAGTGAATTCCTAGCACAGGCTTAATCTGCACCATTTAGTTCGCTGGTAGATTTTACTTTGCCCAGAAATTTGCTTCTATTTCGAGAAATATTGTAATTGACTGTTATACTATGTTTATGAAATAAAACTATAAGACTTGGAGATGATGCCGTTCATTTTTGAGTCATTTATTAGGTAGATTACGTATCTAGTCATTCATATTGTAACACCATAATGAAGTAATGCAATAAATGTCAAACTGGCATGAAATGTACGACTTGCTTGGGTGTGGAAATTAACATCATTTTCAACGTCATCCGAAAAAGTAGCAAGGAGTATATTATGTACTTAAGGAGAAACTATGCAGCGGTTTTCTTACAAAAATCGCATTTGAATGTTGGATATCCGTAACAAGATCGTATTATGCCACTTGTGATAAGAAGAAGTGTCGACCAGCAATGTCGGAAGCTGTTTATCGAGATTTCCGTTACGTAATACCACGATATTACTCTCTAGCGTTGGTCAGCAAGCCACGATTATTGTGCAAACATGGAATCGGTGGGTCCAGTAGTGCCGTACTCAGCGTCACGGAGAATCTCAACAGCTTCGCGCAACTATCACCTGACAGGATGGACATTTTGTTCACTCGGTCTTCCAGAATAATACAGCGACGTCAGACAGCGTCAGTCAAGAAAAGATCTTGTTTGGTGCAAGACGCGTATCTGCACGGATATCGCGACGGCGTGTGGAGCGCCACGGACTGTCAGTACGGCGATCGTTGTTCCTCTCACAGGGAAACACGTAGCGCTGACAGTTTAGCTCTCAACAAGACCAGCGGACATGAGATGAGCACCAGGACATCTTTTCAGGTAAGTCCCGTTTCTAGATATTGCATCATGACGGAATTATCCAAATTTGAGGCCCCGAAAAGAACATATTTTGCCAGACTAGTCATCATCATATGGGCGTTGTCGTATCGACTGTCACTTGCTACCCACGATATTCTCCACTTCTGTTCAGCAGCCTCTATGTTTCTAATGTTTTATGGTCTAATACAAGACCACACGTGGACCATGCCATCTTGGTGAATCTCCAAACAGAGGATGTTTCCAAGCGGTCCTTGTCAGCTCCTTCTTTAGATGTCTCATCAACTGAAAACATTTTGTCTTGAGCTGCCGAGTAACAGCACGTCACCACTCACCATCCACTATGAATGATGATCTAGGCATACATCTGAAGCAGCATGGGACTACGTAACCATATAATTCAGCTACGCTTGCCTTGATATATGCCCAGTCAGATTATGAAACCTTTTTTTTGTTGTTGTCAGTGATGGAGCTGCGTGAAAGGAACAGAATACCATAGAGAGGCAACACTACTACCAGAGTGAAAAAAGTTTAACAAGCTTCCACCACGTTTTCGCAAGTCGGAAGGAAGGGGCGTCATGAAGGTAGATAGTGATTCAAATAACTAGAAATTGACGTAATTACTGTTTATGTTTAGCAAGCTGGAAGCGAAATTACCCATGATTATGACCCACGAACACTTGGTATACGTCACCTTTGAGCAATTACTGTAACACATACCTACAAAGACTCCAGTCCCAGAACATCAATTGCGTGAACTTTAGAATACGAAGATATTGTCTGCAAAACACTGTTTGCGATCACTCTTCGTGTGGTTTAATACAGCCTTCATTATACGTAAGACACATCCAAAAAAGAAAAATTCTAAAACGAGTTGTAGTTAAGTGTAACCTTCAAGTACCTGAGAACAGAATTAAGAGAAGAACATTCTAGAAAAACTTTGCCTTTATATGTAAGAAAATTGTAAGAAGCATACCGTAAAATTTGTACATGTATTTGAAAGAAGTGAAATAAACCGTGTGCTGCGTGCATCAAACGCATGATGTACGACTCGTATCAGATACAAACAAATGGTTCAAATGGCTCTGAGCACTACGTGACTTAACTTCTGAGGTCATCAGTCGCCTAGAACTTAGATCTAATTAAACCTAACTACCGTAAGGACATCACACACATACATGCCCGAGATAGGATTCGAACCTGCGACCGTAGCGGTCGCTCGGCTCAAGACTGTAGCGCCTAGAACCGCACGGCCACTCCGGCCGGCTATCAGATACAATATGTAGCAGTATATACATACCGCGAATATGAAGTTCGGTAAATTACAGCTCGCAAAGAGACTTGCAAGTAGACACATTTTACACCATTAAATCGTGAAATGAACACGGTGAAACCATAATTATATTGTACAAACCGACTCCCTCTACCACATAATTAACAGCTATTCGCAGCGTATACAAATAATTACCCAAACATCAACAAACAGGATGCAGTTCATCTATTTACTAAATAATAAGTATGTAATAGTTTCTGTAAAATTTAGATCTACTTGCTACTAATCTCCGCGGATTAACTTAGGAATTATCTTTATACGAATGTTTCTTTACAGCTTTTCACAAAGCAATATAAAACCATCGAAGTTAGTTACTTCGATTCCGAAAAACTTCGGGTAATTCACAAGTTTCATTTAACAAATGTTACCTCCATTCATTAGACAATTAAATCCCCCTAAGAATCACTGCCGTTTCACAGGTAAAGTAGTTTTACATATCACGTATTTGAAACATCTCTTCATTGAATTCAAACAGTTCTGATTCTGTGCCTATTACATCCAGCAAAGCGTTACATACATTGCTCTTGGATCCATTATGACCACTCCCAAGCCTCACTTCGTAGCTGACAAAGGAAGCATTATCTGATGAATGACTCATGAAATGGAGTGAGGTGCGGAAGAATTTTCGTTTATTAATATTTCTTTAAAAAATAATTCTAATTTCATTGACATTTACAGAAGCTTTTCTCTCAGTAGTAAGTTTTCAATCAATCAATTCAGCTTTCATTTTAAGGCATTTTTACTGACAATAGAACTATGATACGATGACGAAGCGCTACGTGCGTCTTCGGCCCCCGCCAAGAGCGCATGCCGAGCGAACTGTTTTCGGCTGAAACACAGTTCGATTGCAAGCTAGGAACCGCACGATTAATTTCCATGACGTGCTCCATGTATACAGGTACATATTTTCTTAACAAATCCCAAATCAGCGGGGATTGCAAAGAGAAATAGAGAATATGATGACTTGTGACTAAAATTTGTACCTCGTACATAATGCACAAGAATTTTAAACTTTACGAACTTCGGCTGCGTTATTTGTGGCATTCTAGGCGTATTTTCGTTAATTTGTTTGTTAGCCGTTCATGACTATCTGCTACGTGCTTTGTCAATTTAATGCCATTGGCATCTCACTTGAATTCGAATATTCATGTAGTTGAATATAAATACTAAGCCAGCTTGGTGCAATTCTTACAGTCTCACATCACGAACTACGCGTCTGTTACCTGCGCACTTCTACGCGCTGACATCTTTAGAGGACACCGGATGGGTGGACTGCTCCGTATTCTGCTTTCATGCGACAGAGTAAAAATGGGCCCCTCACACGTCCTGCATTCCCAGAATAGATGAGGCTGTTACGTGTTACCTGTGGTAACATGGAAGAAGGAATACACGGGGTGCACTTCCCGCCGGATACTGACTGAAGTCACACTCAGTTGCAAGAGATTTTCCACCGCCTTTCTGTAGTATTGAATCACCGTGCAACATCGTCAGACTTCTTCAGTTTAATAACCATTCCGCTTATTGTACTGTCACATACAGGGTGGTCCATTGATAGTGACCGGGCCAAATATATCAAGAAATAAGCATGAAACGAAAAAAATACAAAGAACGAAACTCGTCTAGCTTGAAGGGGGAACCAGATGGCGCTATGGTTGGCCCAGTAGATGGCGCTGCCATAGGTCATACGGATATTAACTGCGTTTTTTAAAATAGGAAGCCACATTTTTTATCACATAATCGTGTAGTACGTAAAGAAATATGAATGTTTTTGTTGGACCACTTTTTTCGCTTCGTGATAGATGGCGCTGTAATAGTCACTAACGTGTAAATACGTGGTATCACGTAACATTACGCCAGCGCGGACGGTATTTGCTTCGTGATACATGACCCGTGTCAAAATGGACCGTTTACCAATAGCGGAAAAGGTCGATATCGTGTTGATGTATGGCTATTGTGATCAAAATGCCCAACGGGCGTGTGCTATATATGCTGTTCGGTATCCGCTCGCCGGATAGTTAAGTTATTTAAGGAAACAGGAAGTGTTCAGCCACATGTGAAACGTCAACCACGACCTGCAACAGATGATGATGCCCTAGTAGGTGTTTTAGCTGCTGTCGCGGCTAATCCGCGCATCACTAGCAGACAAATTGCGCGAGAATCGGGAATCTCAAAAACGTCGGTGTTGAGAATACTACATCAACATCGATTGCACCCGTACCATATTCCTATGCACCATGAATTGCATGGCGACGACTTTGAGCGTCGTGTACAGTTCTGCCACTGGGCACAAGAGAAATTACGGGACGATGACGGATTTTTTACACGCGTTCTATTTAGCGACGAAGCGTCATTCACCTACAGCACATAATATGCACTATTGGGCAACGGAAAATCCACGATGGCTGCGACAAGTGGAACATCAGCGACCTTGGCGGGTTAATGTATGGTGCGGCATTATGGGAGGAAGGATAATTGGCCCCCATTTTATCGATGGCAATCTAAATGGTGGAATGTATGCTGATTTCCTACGTAAAGTTCTACCACTGTTATTACAAGATGTTTCACTGTACGACAGAATGGCGACGTGCTTCCAACATGATGGATGTCTGGCACATAGTTCGCGTGCGGTTGAAGCGATATTGAATAGCATATTTCATGACAGGTGGATTAGTCATCGAAGCACTATACCATGGCACGCACGTTCACCGGATCTGACGTCCCCGGATTTCTTTCTGTGGGGAAAGTAGAAGGATATTTGCCATTGTGATCCACCGACAACGCCTGACAACATGCGTCAGCCCATTGTCAATGCATGTGCGAACATTACGGAAGGCGAACTACTGACTGTTGAAAGGAATGTCGTTACACATATTGCCAAATGCATTGAGGGCGACGGACATCATTTTGAGCATTTGTTGAATTAATGTGGTTTTTACAGGTAATCACGCTGTAACAGCATTCGTTCTCAGAAATGATAAGTTCACAAAGGTACATGTATCACATTGGAACAACCGAAATAAAATGTTCAAACGTGCCTACGTTCTGTAACTTAATTTAAAAAACCTACCTGTTACCAACTATTCGTCTAAAATTGTGAGCCATATGTTTGTGACTATTACAGCGCCATCTATCACAAAGAGAAGAGGTGGTCCAACTAAAAAATTCATATTTCTTTACGTACTACACTAATATGTAATAAAAAGCGGGTTCCTATTTTTAAAAAAGCAGTTGATATCCGTTTGACCTGTGGCAGCGCAATCTAGCGGGCCAACCATAGCGATATCTGGTTTCCCCCTTCAAGCAAGACAAGTTTCGTTCTTTGCAGTTTTTTCATTTGACGCTTATTTCGTGAGATATTTGGCCCTGTCACGATCAATGGACCACCCTGTACAATGTCTTTTAGTTAGAATGTCATTGTGA
This sequence comes from Schistocerca americana, assembly GCF_021461395.2. Taxonomy (NCBI): domain Eukaryota; kingdom Metazoa; phylum Arthropoda; class Insecta; order Orthoptera; family Acrididae; genus Schistocerca; species Schistocerca americana. The sequence continues at coordinate 329,181,069 of NC_060125.1, forward strand.
CAGGAACGAGTTGCACTGCGCAGAAAACAGATTACGTTTATCCTACTCTTCTGGTGGACGGTGACAGTCGAGACACCATCTCTAGTCCTGGCGAGTTCGCTGACTTTACAGAAATCCACTTGTCCATATGCCTAAATTTTTTTTAAAAAAACGCAATGATTCTGTTTTTTTTTCATTTATTTTCGTTTCATGACAGAGCACAGTGAAGCAGACAATGTTATATTCCTTATTCCATAATCGAGAAACCTGTTTCAGAGGCAGTTTTAATTTGAGATCACTGTAAGCATGTATTTAAAATGCTTTTCTCAGTACACGTGTGATTGATTAAGAACCCGCTAACAACTTCCGCTGTGTAACTAAAACGTTTTTCATTGTTTACTTTTCCCTTCCTCTGAAAAATTCTTTCACTATGTCTGGGCCTAAAACATTCTGGCAATGCACTACCACAGTTGTAATATTTAATGCACGTTGGTCTAGGCGACACCTTTCTCCATATATTTATATGCTTTATAGATGTCTGCAGCTAAAAAAAATACGTATGCAGATATTGTCACTGACTGGAAGTATTCTTATATATTTAAGGAGATAGCAAGTTGATTGAAAAGTAAGTACTCATACATTGTGAAGGGAGACGAAGTGAAGTGGAATTTCGGAAGACTCATTAAAACTGGAATTAATTGAATACTTGTTTTGTAAATAAAACTGCCTTTTCCTGCTGCAGCAGGAAAAGGCAGTTCTATTTACAAAAAAAGTATTTGTATGCTTGCTGCGGAGGATGGCCACACAGACAAACTCGGAATTCATGGATTGCATGGGAGCCCGTACATCATGGCTGTATCGAGCATTTAATGTGCAGCATTGAAATCCCTCTGTCACCTATAGGTTTGTATACATGTAGGTGCACAAAACATTTCCCTCAGATCGACAAACTCCTTAAATATTTACTCTTCGTCTTGAAGGCGCCTCCTTTCACATCCAGAAACGAGTTTCTTCAATACGGCGCAATGCGACCTCTCAAAAGAGAAGAGGAATGATTCCCTGGTTGTTGTGATGGAGCTCATGAATCCACCCACTTAATTCGAGTGACGTTGGTAGAGGTTTTGTATCGCTGTGGCGGACTCAATGTATGGCCACTGTTAGTCGAGAGCACTGCTTTGTAAAGAACACTGTCAGCAAATGGATAGCTCGCATTTACTGACTGCTACAGGGCTGTTAGCCGGGAGAAACCTTTTGTACACAGCATCCTTTGTAAAGGTCACTCTGTCTACAGACGGGTGTGTGCAAGTACTAAATAAGCGGTAACATGAAGTCGGCTTACGTAGCGTTTGGCTAATTATCATGTTTAAATTACCTATAGTTACACGTGTGCGTTCTGTTAACAGAAGTTGTGAAGGACATTAGTAAGGCTTGATGCACGTAACATGAAGACGGCAATTTGATGTCCAATCGTGCATATCAGCAACAGAGCTTCGTATAGGGGGAGAATCTCGTCCGAATGTACATTAACAGGGTAATCAAATTGTTATTGTTCTCAGTGACAGATGGCGGGCTGTGAAAGGATTTGTAATACCACGTTTCTTGAATTAAACGATGCAGGCGAACGTTATGGGAAACATTGGAGATTCGGGTGTGACTTATGCTCAGCGAAAAAGAAAAATGAAATAAATACTAAAATAGCCAACATGAGGTTATAAGTGTTTTATTTGTAAGAGGGACTCATTTGATAACATTTGAAGTTACGCGCACAAGTACTTTTGCATGTTTTTCCCGCTCAGTATATTTCAGTTTATAATTATTGGTTTGTATGAAGACAATGGTGACAGACAGTTTCCTTTATATGAAAGAGGATGATATGAACAGAAGGATATCACAGTTGGCGGGAAGTTTGCTGTAGGAGAAGCCAAGTAACACTAACTTAACAGAATTGTAGAGGTCGCCCGTAACGTACTTTTTTAGGAACTTCTGTTTACGGTGGACAAAAGAAAATCTACATCTCTCTGTACTTCTACATGGTACTAACTACACAGCGTGCTCATTTCTTCCTGGAAAGGAATCCTTAAATCGAACGCACTGTGATCACTCAGCCCTCCTTCTGTCAGTTTTCTAGAGCTGCCTACATGTAATGTCTACGAAGGGTGTCAACGTTAACAATTGACCTAGCGGTTAATAAGATTTGTATGCTTTCATAAGACTATATCTCCAACCTCAACGAAGATAGAATTGAGATGAATCTTAATTTAAGCCTTGAAACTAAAGGTTTATTTTGGTGCTAACTGAAGTTGTTTGTTGACGTGGCTGCCGGTAGGAGACCCCATGGAGATTTTACACTACTGGCCATTAAAATTTGCTACACCATGAAGAAATGCAGATGATAAACGGGTATTCATTGGGTAAATATATTATACTAGAACTGACACCTGATTACATTTTCAATCAGTTTTGGTGCATAGATCCTGAGAAATCATTACCCAGAACAACCACGTCTGACCGTAATAACGGCCTTGATACGTCTGGGCATTGAGTCAAACAGAGCTTGGATGGCGTGTACAGGTACAGTTGCCCATGCAACTTCAACACGATACCACAGTTCATCAAGAGTAGTGACTGGCATAATGTGACGAGCCAGTTGCTCGGCCAGCATTGATCAGACGTTTTCCGTTGGTGAGAGACCGGAAGAATGTGCTGGCCAGGGCAGCAGTCTAACATTTTCTGTATCCAGAAAGACCCGTACAGGACCTGCAACATGCGGTCGTGCATTATCCTGCTGAAAAGTAGGGTTTCGTAGGGATCGAATGAAGGGTAGAGCCACGCGTCGTAACACATCTGAAATGTAGCGTCCACTGTTCAAAGTGCCGTCAATCGGAAAAAGAGGTGACCGAGACGTGTAATCAATGGCACCCCATACCATCATGCCGGGTGATACGCCAGTATGGCGATGACGAATACACGCTTCTAATGTGCGTTCACCGCGATGTCGCCAAACACGGATGCCACCATCATGATGCTGTAAACAGAACCTGGATTCATCCGAAAAAATGACGTTTTGCCATTCGTGCACCCAGGTTCGTCGTTGAGTATACCTTTGTAGGTGCCCCTGTCTGTGAAGCAGGTAACCGCCGCCATGGTCTCCGACCTGATAGTCCATGCTGCTGCAAACGTCGTCGAACTGTTCTTACAGATGGTTGTTGTCTTGCAAACGTCCCCATCTTTTGACTCAGGGATCGAGACGTGGCTGCTCGATCCGTTACAGCCATGCGGAAAAGATGCCTGTCATCTCGACTGCTAGTGATACGAGGCTGTTGGGATCCAGCACGGGTTTCCGTATTGCCCCCCTGAACCTACCGATTCCATATTCTGCTAACAGTCATTGGATCTCGACCAACGCGAGCAGCAATGTCGCGATACGATAAACCGCAATCGCGACAGGCTACAATCCGACCTTTATCAAAGTCGGAAACGTGATGGTACGCATTTCTTCTCCTTACACTGGCATCACAACAACGTTTTACTAGGCAACGCCGGTGAACTGCTGTTTGTGTATGAGATATCGGTTGGAAACTTTCCTCATGTCAGCACGTTGAAGGTGACGCCACCGGCGCCAACGTTGTGTGAATGCTCTGAAAAGTTAATCGTTTGCATATCACAGCATCTTCTTCCTGTCAGTTAAATTTCGCGTCAGTAGTACGTCATCTTCGTGGTGCAGCAGTTTTAATGGCGAGTAGTGTAGCTTGCTCTCTCGCTCGTTAGCCAATGAGAATCCTATTGTGGCGACAACGCAGCAACTGTAAGTTGTTTCGCGTTCCCCGTTCCAACAGGTACCATTCTCTTTCAATTATGTGGTGTAGTTTCCACCGACATTACGGCGCTCCACCTGCCGCAGCGTAAGGGCAGTATGGTTCTCTTATTTCACCACAATCTCCAAGGATTCCTGATCTCATTGTATGTGATTCTTTTCTGTAGTTTTTTTCGTAGAGAGCGGTACGCCTTTGGTGAATAGGAAATCTCCTGCAGCTAAGATCGCTTGGTATTTTAATTTTATTTCACAATGACCGGTTTCGACAGAATCCTTCTGTCATCACCGGATCTTCGGAAAGATTTTGTTGATTGGCATAAATGCCACCAATACAATGAGAACACTTTCCACTCACAGGGAACGACACATTGTTGCCTTGTCAAAAACATAAAAAAGAGTATATAAAATACCCACGGAGTTGGTGCAATGGATATTTTATATATTCTTTTTATGTATTTGACAAGGCAACGTGGTGTAGTTTCCCGAGAGCCGAAAGTGTTCCCATTGTATTCGTGACATATATGCGTGTTAATAACAATTTTCCGAAGATCCTGATGACACAAGGATTATGTCGAAACCGGTCATTGTGAAATTAAAACAAAATATCAAGTGATCTTTGCTGCACAATATTTCCGTATTCTGATTCTTTTGTTTTTCGTGGGAGGGGGGAGGGGGGACGGGGCCTTGTGAAAGACTTCCCCTATTTGTGTCTCTTTCCTCCACTTTATGTGAGCAGTGATGCGACATAGCAACATCAGTGATTGCAATAACTTGTGTCTTCCAAACATAAAATGTTATTCGTTTCATAACCTTTTCTTCATTGAGGATTTTAATTACCAGTGAAACTGGATGATAATTGCTACTGATTACTAGAAAACAAGCTTGTTTGGCTGTATAGATGAAAATCTTTCCTGCTCGATATATTTAAATCACCAATTTAAATTTGAACTCTTCTCGTTTCATAACTACCGTACCCACACTTCTGTTCATCCTGGCTTCCTTATTAAATTCGATTATTAGCTGTTATAGTTCACTGCTTGATACAAGTCTGTAATAGCATCGAGATCAATAGTTTAGACGGCACACGGAACTTCATCTATTTCCATGGGCTTCACTTGTTACAGAAACACACTAGTAGCACTCAACAGCACATTCAAACGTGATGAATATTTATAAAGATATTTAGGGATCTTTTTCTGAAAAATCTGCCAGGTGCTTTTGTCATGCCTTCAGCTCGTGGGCTTGCGGCTTCGTTCTCGATTCGCACGCACGGGTTCCCGGGTTCAGTCCCAGCGGGGTCAGGAACTTTTCCTGCCTCGAGATGACTGGTTTATGCCTTCAGCTCGTGGGCTTGCGTCTTCGTTCTCGCTTCGCACGCACGGGGTCCCGGGTTCGGTTTCCAGTGGGGGTCAAGAATTTTTCCTGCCTCGAGATGACTGCTTGTTGTTGTGTCGTCTTCATCATCATCATTCCTCCCCATTACGGTCGAAGGAAGAAAATGACAACGCATCTCCGCTAAGACGTTGCCTAGACACGGAATGGGTCTCCCGCAACATCCCTTACGCTCCTCGGAGTATGGGACCTCATCATCATCACTTTAGTTATAAAGTTGGAATGTTTTTGCATGTAATGTATGATTCCATGCCATATTATTATAGCAAGTCACATAACAAGTTATTTGAGCAAAACTAAGGGTAGAAGAGACAACCCGAAACTTTAGTATTATCCACCGATAATCTGAAGTACAGTGTGTGATCCCTCGAAACGCGCCGAGGAAGAAAATAAAAGTGAGTGAAACATGTAATTTTTTTCATTTAAAATGTAAATTAAATACATTGTAGTATCACCAGTGGGGAAGACTGGATCATCGTCAGGAGTTTGCTTCTGAAAGAGATTGACAATCATATCGAAGAAAACTTACTGCAGTCATTGTTAGACCACGACTAGCCAATCAAAGGAAGCAGCAGTTTTAAGGGAGGAAAATAACTATGATTTCCTGTGAAAGTCATATTTATGTAGGTACACCATAAGCTGCTGTCAAAAATTAGAAACTCGCTATTCATTTTGGGCTGTACATGGTCCATCTTCTGGTGGTGGTTAAAGATTTCGTTATAGGATTTTGCGTTCTGATGCATTACATTCAGTATCCCTACGTTAAACAGGCAAGGTTCATTGCTGTTATTACATGTCACTAATAGAACAGTGTGGTAGTGACATGAAATAACAACACTTACGTTTGCCTGTTAAACTTGATGCTAATATCTTATGCATACTGTAACAAACTTTTGACCACCAGCGCCAGAAGATGGTCCATTATGGACAAAAACTAACAGTGCCTTAAACAAAATGTATAGTAGCAATTGATGGTGTAGCAACATTAATATGACTTTCACCGGACCATTGCAGCAGTGGAACATCAGTATGATTTTCTAATCATGTATAGCAATAATCGTACTTAGAATCCAAGAAATTGATGATGTTAAGTGGCACATCCCGATTTCATTCCTGTACAAAATTCCTAATTTATTAGATGTCAGTGCCACCGAGAAGAATTTTCCTCTACTCATTGACTTAGTGAATTACGTCCATAGGATGAACCGGAACTCCACCCACAAAATTTCAGAGGTTGTTCGGGTATACGTTCTAAGTATTTTGGTATAAGGGACCGTGGTCTCCGATGGCTCGTTACAGGGTAATTGCATTTCGTCTGGTTCCTTGCCCTCATTTATCTACGAACCTCTTTTGCACTAGAAATATCTCCATAACGGTGCATACGTCTACTGTATGCACTGTGTTTCTTATTTTGAAACATTTGTTCCATTCACTCATAGTATCTGTCGTTAACAAGAGTAAAATCCACTTTACTCTTGATCTTCGAGACTGCATTCAGTATTGGTCGGTACAGTCACGTTGATATTTTTTTCTTTTTTTCGCCTGAACAGTACAGATAGATTTACTGATGGAGAGTTGGTCAAAGTGCATCTCGTGTATGGGTTCACTAAATGCAGTGGAAGGGCACACAGCGCGGATGTTTTCATATTTTCTTCCATCAACGGTAACCCCATAATACTTCTTTTGCATCTGTTTGGGAACTGTTGCACTATTCTGTGCTTTGTGTTGAAGTATTACAGATTTTTGCACTGTTTTGAAGGTATTTCCCTATAAACAGAGGTAACTGTGGTGCCACATTGTATAAATAATTACTCTGTAACAAGTCACCGGAAACCACGGGTCTCTTGTACCAAAATACTAAGAAAATTTTCCTCAACAAACTCCGAAATTTTTCCGATTGAATCCTGGTTCACCCTATAATACCCAACCAGCTAAAAACACCAAATTTCAGTGGAAGGTTTCCTGTCTAATGGCTTCCAGGAGCAACAAAGATTTGGTTATCAGATTTCATACAATAGTTGACCGAACCAAAAAATTTGAAATGCTGCCGTATTCCAGTCATTGAGAGGTACGATCTTACATTTAATGTTTAACATAACGAGACAAGTATTAAAGCTGAAATTGTGTATATACAAGGATATTATAAATGACTGAGGCAATTACACAGATTCAATATAGTTATGTTATTCGATATATTCTGTAGTGCGCCGCGCAAACATAGAAAAACTGGAAAAGGTTTTTCACGTGTTAAAAATACTCCATATGTGCCCCCTATTTATTCTACAGATATCAAGCCGATAATCAAGTTCGTCCCATGTTCGGCGCAGTACGTCTCTATCAATTTCTTCAGAATTACTGTTGATGTGAGCTCACAGTAGATTTGTTGGTAGAGGAGGCGTAAACACTGAACCTTCCACATAATCCGACACACAAATCAAAATCGCAACAGGTTCGGTCGGGAGAGCGTGGAGGCCATTAAATGAATTACTGATCATCAATCACAACATAAAAAATCCATCAGTTTCTCATTGTCTAGTTTAAGAATTCACAAACATCATGATGGAAGTGATGTGGAGTACCATCGTATTGATAGATGAAGTCCACAGTGCAAGTGTCCAGTTTTGGCATGAGTCAGTTTTCCCTCATGCTCAGATACACGTGTCCTGCTACGATCTTTTTGCATAAGCAAAAGGGACCATAAACTTTTAACCGTGAGACTACACAGAACACATTAACTTTTGGTGAATCTGGAAGGTGCTGTACGATATCGTGAGGAATCACTCTCCTACAAATTCGCACACTGTGCCTGAACGTTGTCTCTTACACAAAAAATGTTGCTGCAGCACTGATAAGATTCTCTGAAAACCCAACCTCTTGCATACGCCGTTGTAGTTGTGCCGAAAATGGCGACTGATATTGTCATACGGTGTCAGGGCATGTACCAGCTGTAAGACTTTAGCCTCAGTCATTTTCTTAAGATACTCCAAACTGCCTGTTGTGATATGTTCGGCTTTTTCCCTGCCCTGTTCGTCGACTTCTGTGTGCTACGTGCTGAACTCGGCCGCAAGGGCTCAAACATTTCCTTACTCATTGCAGGCCGACTTTTGTTTATTTCCTCTCTCAGAGATATCCTGAAACTTTAAACTGCGCGTACGATTGCCGAATGGAAAATGGAGCTGAGCGTTGGTAGATCTTTGCTGAATTTCGTTCTGAAGCGTCATTGCATTGTTACGGCAGATTGATACCAAGCACAACATGTGCTTTCTCAGTGCCTGTCGCCATCATACCTAGCTGCTCACTGGTGCACTCTAGTGTCAAAAATGTGAAGTGCAGCTGCAACAGTAAGAAACTTTTTCAGTTTTTCTCTATGACTGTTGAGTTTCATGATCAAATGTCAGTTTACGCGGATACAGTGAAGTTATGAAGTCGCTTCAGTGGCTTATAATTACCTTGTATTTTGAGCAGTGTAACTCACAGCGCGGAACTTATCCATACTACATTCTTCCAGTATTGAAAATTGGGAGTAGTTAGTGATTTCCCAAACACTTTACAGCTGATTCCAAATCATTTTCAAAACTTGTTTCCTGTGACACCTCGCACATATTGATGAATGGAAGAAAAATTCTCTCTTAAACATTTCCGCTGTTTATACAGTAAAATTTCGCCATCAGCCATGACGTTCCAATGTGTTACTTCCTCACTACTAACTCCTTTGGAAACATTATTCTTCGATGACACGGGTCGCAATTTACGAGTTGTGCGTTGTCACAGGCTACGATAATGCTTGGTTTCCACTAACATTCAGCCAAACTCTATCATGAGTAATTCCTCTTTCAGGGAGCTGAGACTACGATATGCCAGTGAAACTGCTGAGACCATTCCCAGCAGCAGGTGAATGGATGCTACGTAGTCGCGGGACGACGTGTTCTTGGCGTATTGCTCTCCTTCCCTCGAGTGCGCATCGTTCATTGCGAGGCGGCCAGGGTGGATTTATCGCCTGCTGGCTGCCTCAATTGGTGCGCGCGCAGTCGGCCGCGGCCCCACAATGCATTTAATTGATTAGCTAATTACGGCGGCGCGGCGCAGCGGACCGCGTCGCAGATATATTGGTGCCCGCGTGGGGGGGGGGGGGGGGGGGGGGGGGGAAAGCAGCGAAGCGGAAGGGTGTCCCGCTATCAGCTGCCGGAAGCTACGCCTCCCTCCACCGCCACCGCGCTCCGCCCCCCCCAGCCTAAATGTAGGACGCTGCAAAGTGTCTGAACCTGCAGCTCTGGGAGTGAGCTGCCAGCAGTGCGTCATTTCACACCATTCCGTCTCCGGTGTTCGAGTTCTAACTGAGCCGTGTATAGACTCGTGCTACACCTTGTGTATAGATTGCATTGGTTTTCCTTTTCTTCCCCTGCCATGTTTGTTTGATATGTTGTCTGTCATTGTGTGGCTGCTTGGTTGTCTTTTCCCTCTGCTATCGATGTCTGCGTTTTTGCTTCCGGGAAACTGCTATGGAGGAAGTGAGATCTTTGACCGGTTGTAACATCGTGTGGTGGCGTGGAAGTAGGGGTGTTGTGCGCAGAGAGTGTGGTGGACACGGGAGGACAGTGTAGCTCTCCAGCGCGAAGCAGGCGTGGTCGTTTGTACCGAGTCGCCACGTCATGTATGTCAGTGGTGTGTAACGAGCGGGTCGAGTTGACGGAAGAGCTTCCCATGTGTTGGTTGTATACAGAATCGCCCCACGAGTAGTTTCTGTTCATTTCGCCTTGGTGGGACGTTAGCAAGCTTCTTTAAATCCTCCGTTTCAACACTGGAGTTTAAAAGGAGACACCTAACATGAAGGAGCGGTCACTACCCGTCAGCGTTGCAGAGAAGACGTGAACTCCGGTGACAGAGCGTGTTGTCGCGCGACCGTCGCGTGGTGGGTACGCTGGCGACGCGTGCGCAGTCAGATGAGTGGATCCTTGCCATCGGAGGTCGGGTACTGCCTCTTCGAACATAATTGCAAGTTAAGTTCGTGGGAGGTCTAATCATTAAGTAATAATTTTGTGTAACCAGCGTCTCTTCTGCCTTGTGGCCTCCGGCGACCGGGTTTCCTGTCCCTGGCACCGGTGACCTTTCCTCCTTCTCTCATTACTGTCCGATGGGAGGTGTAGTTTTGGCAGTTTAATTGTTTCGGTATTCTGTCGTGGGTTTTGAGTAAATTCATGCTTCTTGTTGGTTGACCATGTGGTCGCTCATTCAGGACTGTGTGGTGTAATATTTCCTTGCACGAGGCTAGCTCTAATTCTGTCAGCAAGTTAAGCCATCTTATAACAGGTTTTTGCGGGCTAAAAGTAGGCGCAGTGACCAGCCTGAGAGTGGCAGTTGTGTTTACGGGCGTATTTAAATTGGCCGGTATTCTGTCTAGCCTGAGCATCCTTGAGTGGGTGATTTGTGGCCGCCTTACACGGGTCCGTCATATCTGTTATGTTCTAATGATATTCCAGGACACTTTTGTTTAGTTTTTTTTCAATTCCTCCAAGTTTGTAAATTCCTTTTATTGCCATTAATGGTGTGTTTTCTGAGACCTGTTTAATTTTTTTAATGGCTGTGTTGGTAGCTTCACTACCTCACCGTACCTTATTAATAAAGTTCTGTATTTACTTTAGTAGCCTGTTTACTAATGTTCCTTAATTTTTTAAAAAAATTGTTGTATTGCTATAAATTACCTTGATTGGCGATAGCGGCGTGTTTTAAAAGGTAGTTTATTGCCGTACTGCAAGCTTCTGTGTTTTTTTTAAGAATATTTTTTTAAATTGTTGTATTGCTACAAATTTCTTGATTGCCGTTAGCGGCGTGCTTAAAAGGCTGTTTCTTGCCTTACTGCTAGTTTCTGTAAGATACGAATAACAAATTTGTGAAAATCTCAACTCGACAGTAAACTACTAGAAATTTGGCCCCGTTTCCCAACTTGTGGTGTGGCTTGTAGTAACCGTAACCACTGTGTGTGTCATAACTGCTAAAGTATCTGACAAAAGTTGGCACAAGAACCTACACATAGGTTTGGTTGTTAGGTTGATATGGGAGGGTGGGGAGGGGGGGAGGCAGCGGGAGGGAAAGGGACCAAACAGCGAGGTCAGCGATGACATTGGATTAGTGAAGGATGTGGAACCATTCTGGCATTTGGTTGAAGCGGTTTAGGGAGATCACAGAAAACTTACATCAGTACGGTCGGACAAGGGTTTGAACCACTGCACCACCTCGCTCGGTGTACACACATAGAGCTGGGCGAAACGGAATGGTAAAGTAAAGCCTTTCACGAACTGGATTTATGAAAAGTCTTGAATGGAGCATTCTAAATTGCATGTTATGCTTTTCCCAAAATCACTGTCAGACTAAGATGTACTTCTGGTTTTAGGCTAAACAAAACAACTTCTGCACGTGGACTGCAAGCAGAACACAATTTTCATTTAATAAATGCTGCATATGGTAGTCTACAGCTGTGAATTCAATGAATGTGAGTATACTACCATTTCATGTATTTATGAAATGAGAATTGTACTACAGTATAGGGCCGGCCGTGGTGGCCGAGCGGTTCTGGGCGCTACAGTCTGGAACCGCGCGACCGCTACGGTCGCAGGTTCGAATCCTGCCTCGGGCATGGATGTGTGTGATGTCCTTAGGTTAGTTAGGTTTAAGTAGTTCTAAGTTCTAGGGGATTGATGGCCTTAGAAGTTAAGTCCCATAGTGCTCAGAGCAATTTGAACCATTTGAACTACAGTATAAATTCAATGTGCTAGTTTTGTTGAGCCTAAAAATACATCTGTATCCTAGATCTGACGATGATTTTTCTACTTGTGTAGCATTTAATGGAGGACAGATCGACTAAGACTTTCCCAAAATTGCAATATGTGCCAAATCGGTATAGTCGCCTACGTCCCTGTGGAATAATTCTTGGACCATGTTCTCGATATATAAGCTCATGGTGCAAGCCCATAACCGGGCTATTAGCCCGACTGCCGGAACAGTGCAGACTTCGCCACGGCACCAGGAAGGGCAGGGTGGTGAGCTCATCGCCCCGGCAGGCTTTCACCACTGGGAAAAAACCCCAGTACTCATTTAATAACAAGCAAGGTGGTGCTGGGGCCATCCTGGACGGACTGGAATGGCGTAAGCTTCCCGCCCCTATCGAGGATTAAACACTGGACATCCAGGGCCGGAGTGTATGTGGACGGGCTGCAGTATGTTTCATAGATACATCCCATGTGTGCTCGATAAGATTTAAGTCGGGGAAATGGCCTGATCAGGTCACTTGTGGATCATCGTCATGTTCCAATAGCTCCTCAAATTGCGCAATTCAATGCGGTCGCGCATTGTTATGGGTACAAAAAATGTCAGCGCTGAGTGTACCCCTCAGAAGACACACATGTGGAAGGAGTACAGTGTCACAACAACGTTGACTCCTGAGTATACCATGGTCAAATATTTGGAGCGCCAAAATGATTAAAAAATGGTTCAAATGGCTCTGAGCACTATGGGACTTAACATCTGTGGTCATCAGTTCCCTAGAACTTAGAAGTACTTAAACCTAACTAACCTAAGGACGTCACACAACATCCAGTCATCACGAGGCAGAGAAAATCCCTGACCCCGCCGGGAATCGAACCCGGGAACCCGGGCGTGGGAAGCGAGAACGCTACCGCACGACCACGAGATGCGGACAAAATGATTATGTGCGACACTACTGCACGAGTTCTCGTATGGTGAGAGATGAGAAAACGTAATGGATCCAGAAAATATTATCGATCATTATCATTTGGTGGTCCAGGTATTATCGTGTGGCGAGGTGTAATGCTGCATGGACTTACTGACGTCGACATCTTTGAACACAGTACATTCACTGGTCAAAGTTATTGTGACATATGTATTCCTTTCCCACGTGGATCTGTTCAGGGGTGCAGTCGGCCCTGCCTTCAGTGTTATGGTTGACAATCCGCCACTGCATCGATCATCACCTACGCCTTCTCCCGACTTAAATCCATCGAGCACATGTAGGTTGCAGCGGGGAAACGTATTGCAACTCTTCCAGATGCAGCAGTGACAATCCAACAGTGTGAGCAGAGCCAGAGCAGGAACGGAACGCTGTAGCAAAGGAACACCTTACCAGACTTGTGGCCAGAATCGTAGAACGTTACAGAGCATACACTGTCGTCCGCGGTGATCACACAACATATTAAGAACCATGCCCCACCTTTTTAGTGACCACAGAAACAATATTAATCGCTGTCACGTCATTGTAATCGTTTTCCTTGAGTAAAAGTGTCATTTTTGTTAGCCTCATTGGCTATTGCTTTGAGTTACCTTTTGTTCTACGCTGTAGCAAATATTGTCCAAGTTTCATCGACATGTTATATGGCAGCGACAAAGCTACTTTCTTCTTGCGTTTTGCTCACCACTGTATCAAAATAGCATTGCTCCCGAGTCGTACCTGTTAAACGAATAATACATTCCACGCTGGACCACATTACACTTTTTATTGACTAATAGTAAAATGAGTTTTCAGATGAAAAAATTTGTCTGTTTTTATCATAACGTCTTTATCACTGTTGCTGAAACTTTTGTAATTTAAAATAAATCTGCCCCATTCGTGACTTGTCACTGAAATACCCTTCCTCAGAATTCCATCTCGAACCACTTGTGCATTAAGAGCTCTGTGCGGTCAAGGTGTTACATGCGAGCCTGCAACGTATTTGCTACCTGAAAACTCTTCATTGCAGTGAATTCGTGCTGTACCTCTGACTCATTTACATCTCCGTCCTGACAATGTTTTATTCGCCCTCCTGCAACATCTTGGGTTCTCGGAATTTTCGATCGCAGCAATTTTGTTCAGGAGCCGAAACTCATTAAAAGCTCCATCCGGACAGGGTCTAATACATGGCCCCAACTTCTTCTTGTTAACAGCGGCCAGTGGCGGTCTGCCACGTACCGAGTCTTTTCACTGCACAAGCTTTCCCTCGCACATTATTAAGTAACTGAAATTTAAAATCATTTCCTTAGCCACATAAACGGCTTTGAAATCATTGATGGTGAGCCGTGAATTGTGACACATTCGTCTTCCTCGGCGCTGGCAGTGCGTATCTAAATTAATTTGGCGGCCGGGCACGCGAGAGGTCGCGGGCACAGCACGGCAAACGGTCGGAGCGCCACAACGGGCCAGCGACAGGCACCCATGGTGGGGCGGAGGAGAGGATAATTGGCCAGCGAACGGAAGACTGCTAGCAGGAAAAAAAAAAAAGTTCAAATGGCTCTAAGCACTATGGGACTTAACATCTGAAGTCATCAGTCCCCTAGATTCGGAAATACTTAAACCTAACTAACCTAAGGACATCACACACATCCATGTCCGAGGCACGACTCGAAAATGCGAGCGTAGCAGCAGCGTGGTTCCGGACTGAAGCGCCTAGAACCGCTCGGCTACAGCGGCCGGCAAACTGCTAGACACATGGAGGTCGAGGATTTCCTTTTGGACTCGCGTTCGGAAGGATGATGGTTCAAACCCGCGTCCGCCCATCCTGATGTAAGTTTTCCGTGATTTCCCTAAATCGCTTCAGGAAAATGCCGGGATGGTTCCTGTGAAATGGCACGGCCAATATCCTTCCCTGTCCTTCCCTAATCAGAGCTTGTGCTTCGTCTCTAAGGACCTCGTTGTCGACGGGACGTTAAACACTAATCTCTTCCTGCTATCCTTTTGTAGTGACGAAACAGGAACTTGTGGCGGAGCAGCGAGGTAGTCTGGTGGGTGGCCGGCCGAGGCTGGTAGCCGTCTGGTATCAACAAGAAACTTCGTCCCGGATGGAGCAGTGGACGGCCCTGGGCTTTGTGGATCCAAGGAATGCCGTGCAGCTGGAAACCAAAGGCTGGTTGCTGTGGCTGCACGGTAGAGAAGTATGTGTTTGCTGTGGTGAATGCTGGCTGTAGTGGAAACGGCTGAGGCACTGGCCTAGTTACTGTGGTAAGTTGCCAAGTGGTTACGTGGTGGGTCTAGTGTACTAAACGGAAAGGGTGCTATCTGAAGGAAGTGTACCTAATAAATTTTAATTCTCGTCGCTGTTGGATCTCATTCTTTTGCCATTCTGAAATTCCGTGGGCACCGGAGTATACAGACACTTGTGTTTGTCTGCTTAGTTTTAAGTACGGTGTGAACTTTGGTTGGGTATTTTTGAAGTTCGATTTGAGGATTAGATCTGTTATTGAGTGTCTCGTACGCTTTCACTGTGTGTCGACATTTTGGTCTCGAATGAATGAACTGGAAGGGTCTGAATTATTGGCATTCTACTTATTTTTGTAATGTGTCGTTCAACTGTATACTCATTTGTGGCCTCATATCGTAACGTTGATTGAGTTTTATAGCGGAAAGTTGATTAAAATGCTTTATCTGTGTTAGTTCGTGAGTTTTTATTTGTTTTTCTGAGTGTTGGGTTCTTCGGTGGTTGCTTATTCTGCGTGTACTCCAGATTGTTCATATCTATTTATAAATGGAATTACATTTTCCTTAGAAGTTACGCCAACATGATCTCCAATGCTTACCACTGCCATTAGATCCCTGCACCACAACACTGTGTTGCGAACTATTTTTCTGTTTCCTGTGTACTTAAATTTCTTTCAAGAATCTATTAAAATAAATAATGTTCAGAATCATAAAATTATAACCCTGTTATGTATATAAAGCAGAGCGCATGAGTGTACATGTTAAGTCCAAGATCTCCGCTCGAACACTTGGATCAATGTCAGCCAAATTTGGCACTGGATCAGCAGGCCTCGTAACTCCCTAGCCCCAAGTGAAGCAGAGTTATAACCAAAAATGTGTTTTTTTCAGTCCCTCCTGTATAGTCTGCCCTTCACTGCAGGCTTGTTGTATTCGAACTGTGGTGGCCTGCCAAATCGAATTGCTCTGCTTCGCAGCCTATATTTCATGAGTTGGAAATGGTTCTTGGGGCCTAAACAGTTTAACAATTGCTTTGTGTTGAAGTAGCATCAGCCTGCATTATCGACCCACATTGCACAGTGGCCTGCATGATGCCATTAGGGGTAGATAAGTGACTTTCAAGCGCTCGGTTTGTAGCCTCGCAATGCATGACAGGCATGTCTTGGGAGTAGTATCGGTCTGATTCATTAAACATTATTGAAGGGCTACATGTGCTGATGAACAAATTTGGAAACATGTTAAGAAGACTGGAGGAGATTATGGATAGAGTGAGGAGGTGGAGGAAATGGACAGAGACAGGGGAGGACAGGGAGATGCCTGAAGCAGGTGGAAGGCGTAAACAAGTATTGGGCAGGAGGGAAAGGAAGAGGTGCAAATAGAGAGAGGAAGAGTGACAGGAGAATATAGTCAGAGGGAGAGGGAGGAAGATATAGAGAAAGGGACGTGGAAATGGACAAAGAGAGGGGAGAAGGAGAAGAAAAAACAGGGAGAGTTGGGAGGATGAGAAGCACAGATAGAGGAGAGAGGATGAGGTGGCAGACAAAGGAAGGAAGAAGTGACACAGATATGGGCAGGAGGATGTGCGTTCAATAGCTTTGTCAAGAACATTTCTTTTTTTCAGTTGTCAGTCTTCTGATTGGTTTCATGGAACCTGTATCCTCAATTATTTGCTGATTGTGTTGCAATCAGTCTTCCTCTACAGCTTTTACCCTTTACAACTACTTTAGTACATGGACGTTAATCCCTGATGTGCAAACGGATGTCCTACCATTCTGTTCTTTCTTCTTGTCAGCGTCTTCTATATATTCCTTTCCTCTCCAATTCTGCGGAGAACCTCCTCATCCCTTACTTTAACCGTCCACCTAATTTTCAACATTCGTCTCTTGCACCACATTGCAAATGCTTTGGTTCTCTTCTGTTCCAGGTTTTCCACAGTCCATATTTCACTACTGTACAATGCTGTGCTCCAAACGTATCTTCTCAGAAAGTTCTTCCTCAAATTAAGGGCTGTATTTGATGCTAGTAGACTTATCTCTGGCAGGATTGACCTATTTGCCAGTACAAATCTTCTTTTGATGTCCTCCCAGCTCCGTCCGACATTGGTTATTTTACGGCCTAGGTAGCAGAATTCCTTAACATCATCTACTTCGTGACCATCATTTCTGGTATTAAGCTTCTCGCTTTTCTCATTCCTGCTGCTTCTCATTATTTTTGTCTTTCTTCGATTTACTCTCAGTTCATATTCTGTACTCAGACTGGTTATTCCATTCAGGAGGGTAACATTTTCATCAGTGGATCTTACCATTTGATATCCTCTCGGCCTGAATTTTTAATTACACTCTTGAACTGTTTTTTTTTTTCATTTTCATCATTGGTTCCTCGGTGTATGGATTGAACAGCAGGGGCGAAAGACTGGTTACCTGTCCCTAATAAGAGCCCTCTGTTCTTCTACTTACACTCTTATTACTCTCACTTGGTTTTGTACATATTGTATTCCTAACGCTTATCCTTATTTTCAAGAATTTCGAACATTTTGCTACATTTGGCACTGTCGAACGCTTTTCTCAGGTCGACAGATTCTATGAACGTGTCTTGATTTTTCTTTAGTCTTGCTTCGATTATCAAAACACGTCAGAATTGCCTCTCTTGTGCCTTTACCTTTCCTATGGCCAGACTGATCATCATCTAACACATCCTCAATTGATTTTTCATTCTCCTTCGAATTATTCTTGTCAGCAGCTTGGGTGTGTGAGCTGTTAAGCTGTTTATGCCATAATTCTTGCACTTCTCGGTTGTTGATGTTTTCGGAACTGTTTGGACGATGCTTTTCCGAAAGTCGGATGGTATGGAACTAGCCACATACATTCTATACACCAACGTGAATAGTCCTTTTCTTGCTACTTCCACCTATGATTTTAGAAATTACGATGGAATGTTATGTATCACTTGTGACTTATTTGATCTTGAGTCGTCCAAAGCTGTTTTAAATTTTGATTCTAATACTGAATCCTCTATCTCTTTCCTTCCTACCACGTCATCAGACAAGCCTTCATCCTCGTAGCGGCTTTAAATGTACTCTTTTCACCTACCTGATCTCTCCTCTGCATTGACAGTTAAATCCCCATTGCGTTACTAATGTTACCGTCCTTGCTTTTAATTTTATCTGATTCATTCCTGCCGACAATAGTTTCTTTCTCTCTTTATTCACATTTTTCATGCAACAATTTCGCCTCAAAGCTCCCTATTTATTTCATTCCTTTTATTTCTGTATTCCTGAATTTCCCTGTACATTTTAGTACTTCCTTCTTTCATCGTTCAACTGAAATATTTCTGCTGTCACCCACGGTTTATTCGCAGTTACCTTTCTTGAACTTATGTTTTGCTTTAAAACTTCTGCGGCTGCCATTCTTTGAGATGTCCATCCCTCTTAAACTGATCTGTCTAATGAACCTTTGCTGTTCTCCTTAGAGAACTTCAAGCCGTATCTTCATTCCTTAGTACTTCAATGTCCCACTTCTTTGCATATTGTGTCTTTCAGACGAGTCTCTTAAACTCTAGCCTACTCTTCATCACTACAAAATTATGAGCTGAATCTATGTCTGCACCTGGGTATGCTTTATAATCCATTATCTGACATCAGAATATCTGCTTGACCATGATATAACATAGCTGAAATTTTTCTGTTGCTCCTGGAATTTTCGATGTATACTTCTTCCTCTGGCGATTTTTGAACAAGGTATTTTGCTATTACTAGCTGAAATTTATTGCAGAACGAACTTTGTCTTTTTTCTATTAAGTTTTATAGTATCAAGCCCATATTTTTCCTTACCTCTTTCTCCTACTCCTTCACCTTCAACCGCATTCCAGTGCCCCATGACTATGAAATTTACATCTCCCTTTACATATTGAATTTCCCATTCAGTATCATGACATGCTTCCTCTGTCTCATCTTCAGCTTGCGATGTCGTCATGAATATCTGAAGTATGGTTGTCGGTGTTGGTTTGCTAGCGATTCTGGCGAAAACAACCCTATCACTACACTGTTCACAGAAAGACATTCTCTGCCTCACCTTCCTATTCATAATGAATCATGCTCCAGTTATCCCATTTGCTGCTACTGTTGATATCACCCTATCCTCATCTGACCAGAAATCGTTGTCTTGTTTACATTTTTTCTTCACTGAGCCCCACTTTATTTAGATTTAGCGTTTGCGTTCCCCTTTTCAGATTTTCTAGCTTCCCTACCACGTTCAAGCTTCTGACATTCCCTGCCCCGAATAATAGAACGTTATCCTTTCTTTGGTTACTCGATCTTCTTCTCATGGTGACCCTCCCCGCGACAATCCCTTCCTGGAGTTCCGAATGGGCGACTGTTCCAGAATCTTTTTGGAGTGGAGAGATCATCATGACACTTTTTCAGTTACAGGCCTTATGTTCTGTGTAAAAACATTATATGTCTTAATGTAGCGGTTTTCATTGAATTCTGCATCCCCATACCGTTGATCGTTGGTGATTCTTCCAACTCTTGGGGCAGTTCACCACCCCAAGGGAAGAAACAGCCGCGAAGCTCGGTCCGCTCACCCATCCTATTTGACAAGGCCGTTGGCAGAATGAGGGTGAGTTTTTATGCTGGAAGTCTTTGAATTCCAAATCTGAATATTTTTATTCTAAATTTAAGCGGCAGAGGCGATCGAATTCGGGACCGAGAATGCTTTGATTTCTAATCAAAAATGCTACCCATGGGCCACGGGTGTAGAATGCATAAGTTGGTGAAATAGCGGTGGAAAGTCTAGTTACATCAATAAGTTGTTTGGGATGTGTGACTGGAGTAGATGTGATAAGACAACCAATGTGCCACCTGTTATTGCAGGTAGCGTTTGTCAGGATCACTACTTATTTCTCGTATTTGAAGCTTTTTGTTTATTAAGAGGAAACTGCTGGTGTTTTGGCTTTGATTTGGTGACAAGATGAAGGTGAAGGGCCACTGTTGAGTGATTTGTTGTTTTCATTGGTTGTCCTCAGCGAATCTGTTGTAAGATGGCGCGGTGCGTTGTGTACCTGATGTAGCGGCCACAGTCACGTGAAACCTCATCCAAATTTGATTGATCTGATTTTATTTATTTGATCACTAAGTGAACGTATCAGAATGACCTAGGATTCGTCATTATAATACAATGAAAATAGATAGCTCAAAATATACTTTCAAACGCAATGAATGTTTATCATCAGCAGAAGAGTCAACTACCTCTAGATTATGTACTCAGTTTTCCAGGGGAGACTGGAATCACTCATTTATTATTCCTCTTCCACCTAGTGCTTGTAGATTGTTTAGTAATATTTTATGGTCAACAGTGTCGCAAGCCTCGGACAGCTCTAGGACCATGCTTGTACCACTGAGGGCCGCCCGGTTGGCCGTGTTGTCTAACGCACGACATTCCGGGCGGGTAGGACCGCCTGGTCCACGTTACGAATCCGCCAGGCGGATTTGTGTCGAGGTCTGGTGAACAGGCCAGTCTGGGGATGGTTTTTAGGCGGTTTTCCATCTGCCTCGGGGACTGTGGGCTGGTTCCCCTTATTCCGCCGCATTTACACTATGTCGGCGATTCACGCGCAAACAAGTTCTCCACGTACGCGTACGCCTCCATTACTCTACCACGCAAACATAGGGGTTACACTCGTCTGGTGTGAGACGTTCACTGTGGGGGTCCAACAGGGGCCAAACCACACAATAGCCCTGAATGAGTGGTTCGGTGTGGGGCGGTGGCGGGGTGAAGTGGATTGCGGTAGTCGTCGTGGTGTTATGGACCACTGAGGCTGCGGCGGGGACGGAGCCTCTCCGTCGTTTCTAGGTCCCCGATTAACATACATACATACATACAATGTGTGTTCAACAGTCGTTCATGTCAAGAGCTTCAAGTACCACTTCCACTAACTCTGTAATGGGCGATATTGTACTTCTCTCACTTCAGAAACCCAACCTTGCCTCGTTAAAAATGTTGTATTTATTGACGTAACTAATTAATCTGTATTTCATGGTTGCGTCAGTTATGTCTTTGTTTCCTACTGTCTCCAGTGTGATGTTTGCGTAGCATGTTGAGCTAATCATGTAATCTCTTGTACCTGTGACTCCTTGATTAGAGACTGCTTCTGTCTAACTCATCTTTGTCATTGTCTTTCTGTTAATAATGACTGAAGCGTTACCCACGTAAAGTAGTAACGCTACAAAGTGGCGACTATTCCGCAGTTCTAACTTTGCACGTTGTTCATCATTACCTTGGTGCGGCATTGTACATACCACAGGACAGTCTCTAGTCTTATTTTCTCTGCTTCTGCCCAGGGTACTTCTCAGAGAAAGGCTTTCATTGATCATTTATTCTGTGTGTACCTAACAGAGCTCCAGCGTTGACGAGTACTTTGGATAGCACTCTTATGGCTGTGTCACTGACAGTATTATTGCAGTGTTCACAACCACTTGTAAAGTGTGCAGGACAGGGATTTTGCTGTGGTCATGTAGTGGTAGCCAGGCAAAGTTCATATCTATTGCACTTGTAGCTGTATTGGTTTGTCGATTTTTTTCCCACTGCACTCCCTTTCTTAGCCAAGAATAGATGCAGGCACTACAGCCCCAAGTAAATGCCTTACTGCAGAGACATTCAATTACATCATGTAGCAGGTCTCAGCTACGCCATTGACATGTGCTCTTCGCTTTGTTGGAACTCAGGCTGATGCTTATCTGGAGAAATTTAAGTATATTGTAGGAATATAGATACCTGTCCGGCATGTAGCAGTTTACTATTCTGTTTCTTGAGCACTGTGTTACGTGGCAGTTTATACACCAAACTGTCACATAACATATTTTATAATGTAACTTGCACTTCCCAATAGTCAAAGTAGTCGATCATGTAATGCGTCATTGTAACTGCTGACAATATTCAAATAATGATAATGATTGGTTAAGTAATTACTTATTTTCTTGCTTTCCCCTCAGTATAGTGATAGGGAACTCTTACTTCCTCCAGGCTCAGGATCCCTTTCAAGATAGCTCGTGCAATATAGAAGTTTACTTAGGAGGATCAGAGAGCATCATAAATGCGTTCAGAGCTTAAACGTGTCCACCCTAGAAGGCAGGAGATGCAGAATTCAGTTTGTCCCACCTCATCACAGTGGATGACTTGGAATGCCGAAACTGCTGTAACACTCTGTTGTGTAAGATGCTTAAAGAAATCCTTTTGAAAAGGTGATGAAAAGCGAGTGTCGCGACCAGAACAGGGAGATGTGAGCCTGTACAATTCTATGCGGTCATTTCATGAGATAATATTCATTTAAAACCATAGTAAAAGTGATTCTAACTGGGTCACAACAATTATTTTTTTAGTAGGCACACTTTCCCATATGCGTCTACATGTAATCCCTTTAGTTGGTCAGCTTTATAAATCTGTCATGGAGTGGGAGAGATTTTCTGGCTCCCTCCACATTACAGACCATCACTGTTTAATCATGAGGAAATTTGCAGTGTAGGTGTTTGTTAAACTTATTTATAAGATATTATTGGTTGGAAATCACCAGGTCTGATGCAACTGGCCGATGAGATTCCCACATGGGCAGAAGCAACCAAGTTTGGAGTAATTAGGTCAGAAGAGACTTGCTGCACCGAGATTGATGAGTACATCCTTGCTGCTGAAGTGTCACACAGAACGATTTCTCCGTATTAGAACGGAGTGCAGAGCGCAGCGGAACTCAGAAATTCCAGCCGTTACTGCCACAATCTTCTGCATTAACACCATATAGCACTGGTAAAAATGATCTGGTGATACAATCACCGGATCGCGGGAGACGCAAGGCTACCTTACTTAAACAGTGTTTAACAGAAGTTTTCACGTTTGCAGCCAGCTCGTAGCTTCGGTCGTGCACTTTGGAGTTTCTTCTGGTGTTCTTACTTATTTTATACGTTATTTATTTTTCCAGGATCTTTCTTTTGTAGCTACACTCCTGGAAATTGAAATAAGAACACCGTGAATTCATTGTCCCAGGAAGGGGAAACTTTATTGACACATTCCTGGGGTCAGATACAACACATGATCACACTGACAGAACCACAGGCACATAGACACAGGCAACAGAGCATGCACAATGTCGGCACTAGTACAGTGTATATCCACCTTTCGCAGCAATGCAGGCTGCTATTCTCCCATGGAGACGATCGTAGAGATGCTGGATGTAGTCCTGTGGAACGGCTTGCCATGCCATTTCCACCTGGCGCCTCAGTTGGACCAGCGTTCGTGCTGGACGTGCAGACCGCGTGAGACGACGCTTCATCCAGTCCCAAACATGCTCAATGGGGGACAGATCCGGAGATCTTGCTGGCCAGTGTAGTTGACTTACACCTTCTAGAGCACGTTGGGTGGCACGGGATACATGCGGACGTGCATTGTCCTGTTGGAACAGCAAGTTCCCTTGCCGGACTAGGAATGGTAGAACGATGGGTTCGATGACGGTTTGGATGTACCGTGCACTATTCAGTGTCCCCTCGACGATCACCAGTGGTGTGCGGCCAGTGTAGGAGATCGCTCCCCACACCATGATGCCGGGTGTTGGCCCTGTGTGCCTCGGTCGTATGCAGTCCTGATTGTGGCGCTCACCTGCACGACGCCAAACACGCATACGACCATCATTGGCACCAAGGCAGAAGCGACTCTCATCGTTGAAGACGACACGTCTCCATTCGTCCCTCCATTCACGCCTGTCGCGACACCACTGGAGGCGGGCTGCACGATGTTGGGGCGTGAGCGGAAGACGGCCTAACGGTGTGCGGGACCGTAGCCCAGCTTCATGGAGACGGTTGCGAATGGTCCTCGCCGATACCCCAGGAGCAACAGTGTCCCTAATTTGCTGGGAAGTGACGGTGCGGTCCCCTACGGCACTGCGTAGGATCCTACAGTCTTGGCGTGCATCCGTGCGTCGCTGCGGTCCGGTCCCAGGTCGACGGGCACGTGCACCTTCCGCCGACCACTGGCGACAACATCGATGTACTGTGGAGACCTCACGCCCCACGTGTTGAGCAATTCGGCGGTACGTCCACCCGGCCTCCCGCATGCCCACTATATGCCCTCGCTCAAAGTCCGCCAACTGCACATACGGTTCACGTCCACGCTGTCGCGGCATGCTACCAGTGTTAAAGACTGCGATGGAGCTCCGTATGCCACGGCAAACTGGCTGACACTGACGGCGGCGGTGCACAAATGCTGCGCAGCTAGCGCCATTCGACGGCCAACACCGCGGTTCCTGGTGTGTCCGCTGTGCCGTGCGTGTGATCATTGCTTGTACAGCCCTCTCGCAGTGTCCGGAGCAAGTATGGTGGGTCTGACACACTGGTGTCAATGTGTTCTTTTTTCCATTTCCAGGAGTGTATATGGGCTCTTTCATTAATATATTCGTGTGTGTGGTACCCATACTTTCACATTTACTGGAGGCTCCCCTAGTAATTTTCATTCAATGCCAAATTTCCATTCTTGTTAAATTTGTATCGTTTTCTGGGGTGCTTGCCTCCTCTGTAGGTTACCAGGGACCAGGCTTATAAAATCTTACGGGTATGCTTAAACTCTGAACTGACACTCCACAGCTGCTAATTTCTGTACAGTGTTGCTCATCTCCTGCCTGTAAAATTTATTAATAGTAGGCTTTTTCGGCGTGCAGATATTTCAATAAAATCCTTCTTAGTTTGAACTTATTATATACGATTTTCTTTTATTTTACGAGTCGCTGCCTGCGGAAGGTCAGTGTTCCAGGCAAATCTGCCGTCCGATACATAATTTTAAACTGAACGGAAATTTCAGAATGGTGCACACTCCGCTCCTGAGTATAATATTCGTTCTCGAATTCACATATGTTCGTATCTTTGATGTCTAGGAGTGGCATTCTCAGCTTCAACAACATATTGCAAAGATATTGGCTCACAATGACAAACCAAAATCAATAATACAACACTTATATGTACTCGAGAGCAAGAGTTATACGGAATCTATATAAACGGCTGTTCGCCATCTTCAGACAATCGCTACTGATTGTCTCTATTCTGACCTGTAACAACAGACAAGTAGGCTAAAATTACTCTGTGAAACAGGTTACTCAGGAACAGGAAAGTTGTATGAAAGAGCCGAGTGTTCGTTCTGAAATAGTCAAAACCGTCTGCCATCGATTGCTTCTCTACCGCGAAAAGTGCTTTCAGCAGTGAAAGCGTCAGACCTCTTTCATTCTCAAGCAGAGAGGTAGGATTCCTGTTAATGAGACTACCAAACACTCAGACTTCAGCGGTCACATCTAGAAATCAATTACAGAACGAAGACGATGCGCAAGAAATGGTGACACCGAAAGAGAAGGCTGAAGTCCTCCGCCTCGTTCTCCTAGGATTCCGATACATATAAGAGACCACTGGCGCGCCGCCGGGTACCTCATTAACAGAGGTGCAGTCCGTAAGCTTGATGGAGCCTGGGATCGGGCGTATTCAATGGAATTACGTCAGTTTCGGGGGAAGGTGTCAGTCTGTAAAAAAACCTATAACATTAACTTTTTCCACAAATCCTTAGAATAATGTTGCGGTCCCGTCTAAAGACATGCCTATGCAGAGCGTGTTGCTTGTAAGAGAAGAAATTAGCAGATTCATACCTGACTGTATCTGCAGAAAACACGGATGTGATAGCAATACAACAGCAGAAAAATCTTTTGAAATTAAATTATGTTCGCCCGATTACACAACAATTAGTGGTTTGTGTCACCATAAGGGAATCTGCTGTAGTATTAATCAATTGACTGAACGGTCATCGTATTATAAAGATCACTTTCCCCGGATTACCTTAATCAAATTTTTCACAGTGTCACTTACTCAAAGATCTAACAGTATCCTACTTGTCCTGTACGCCTCAGTAGCTTTTCATGGAAGTCCCTTACTCTCTGAAACACAGCGCAGAGGGCAGAATACCCGTATTCTGTTGAACGGAAACCGGAGACCATACAAAGAATCCTCTCCCTCGTGTGTGATATCGAGATGAAGATTTATTCTGGTAAGGGACGGAGCCTACCAGCATCCAAAACCGAGGCCACCACAACGAGCTGCTGTTGTGCTGGAATCGTACTTAATACGTCAGACTCCTGAAGGTGGAAGAATTGACCACCACTACTACTTTGACGACGAGGGGTGAAAGATGGGGGCCTCATGACCCCGATCGCAAAATTTTGCTCACATGTCCAGGGTTAAATTCCAAATCAGTATCTGATGGTTCAAATGGTTCTGAGCACTATGGGACTCAACTGCTGAGGTCATTAGTCCCCTAGAACTTAGAACTAGTTAAACCTAACTACCCTAAGGACATCACAAACATCCATGCCCGAGGCAGGATTCGAACCTGCGACCGTAGCGGTCTTGCTGTTCCAGACTGCAGCGCCTTTAACCGCACGGCCACTTCGGCCGGCCAGTATCTGAAGTGATGGCATATGAAAGTTGACGATTATCCACCAGTCGGCTGAGGACAAGCTTGACAGCCACGTCGGTGCTATTCGAGATGGGGTGGAGTCGGCGCAGGGTTTTACCTTCCTGCATTCCATTCTCTATCTGACTAGGGGACCCTTCCTGCTAGTTATCAGCGATTTCGTCAAAATTTATGGTTTGTCTAGGTCTTGGCCAGAAATGAAAGTGACAGTCGTGGAAGCTCGGGATGGCCCAGCTTATACATCACGGGTCGGCTGAAGGATGAGCCATGTTTGTCAGCATAGATTCCAGGCAGCGGCTCACGCAGCGGATAAAGTACGGGGTGGTAATCCGAGCGTTATGGAATCAGGTTCGTACCCAGAAAAACATTTAATTTCGATTTTTACGTTACTTAACTTACACTGAAAATAAGGCAAAATAATCCTCAGTTTATTGTATTTACTAATATTTTTATAGAAGGCATCAAAAAGGAAGGTAAATGAAAGATTATAATGATAAATAAATTTCGAAGAAAGGATTTTTGTTATAAATTCAAGAAGTCTCTGCATATAAAATTCCAGATAAAGAATGTGAGGAGTACACGAGTAGTTCTTATACAAAATTAGTTCCTCTTATTATTCTCCAGTTAATGATTTACAAGTCTTGGGTTTATACTCACCGTGAAACCCGGGAAGCAGTTTGTCTTTTGGTATCTTGCAGCTGTTATAAACGCTGCATTTTCACAAAACAGTGTTGTTTTAAGTTTTCTTTAGACAACCAAACTTGCTGTACGTTCATAAAAGGTTTTCTCACATCGCACAGTTCGTAGCAAATGTACGCAACGTTGCTCGAAGATCAAAATGAAACTAATGGAATACGATGTCTTTTACACTTTAATTACAATTGTAAGTAGGTTGTTTAGGTTCTTATATTGGTAACACCACGTAGCGCTCTGTATGAAAATCACTGGCTGTGCTGTGTGCAGTCTGTTACTAGTTTGCATTGTTGTCTGCCATTGTAGTGTTGGGCAGATGGATGTGAACAGTGCGTAGCGTTGAGCAGTTGGAGGTGAGCTGCCAGCAGTGGTGGATGTGGGGAGAGAGATGGCGGAGTTTTGAAATTTGTAAGACTGGATGTCATGAACTGCTATATATATTATGACTTTTAAACACTATTGAGGTAAATACATTGTTTGTTCTCTATCAAAAACTTTCATTTCCTGATTATGCCTATCAGTAGTTAGTGCCTTCAGTAGTTTGAATCTTTTATTTAGCTGGCAGTAGTGGCGCTCGCTGTATTGCAGTAGTTCGAGTAACGGAGATTTTTGGTGAGGTAAGTGATTTGTGAAAGGTATAGGTTAATGTTAGTCAGGGCCATTCTTTTGTAGGGATTTTTGAAACTCAGATTGCGTTGCGCTAAAAGTATTGTGTGTCACTTTAGCGAATGTTTGAGTACGTTCAGTTTTGCTCAGCTGTTTGAAAATCAAATAATGTAAGAGGTTTATCAGCACAGTAATTCAGAAATTTTCCTAAGGGGACGTTTCATATGGCGAATCTAGCAGGATACCTCACTGGAATATTCTGATTTTTTCTTGTAGTTTGTGTAATTAGTGTAGATTTTGTTTATTGCTAGTGCATAATTGTAGAGAGAATCTCCATTGTAGTGGCAGTCTTTCATTGTTGTACTGAGACATGACAGTGAAGACGAAAGCAGTATGTTAGCGCCACCATGTAGTGAATTAACTAATGTTCAAAGTAGTAATTTGGTAATTGTGCATAGGGAAATGGAGCGGGCTGCAAATAATGGTGTAGGCAGTGAAACAATTAGCGAACAGGGAAGCATTATCGATCGATCGGTCGGCAACAGCTCGCCTCAGGATTCCGAAATGACAGGACATAATCTTGCAAATACTGTAGACTCAGGTTTTGCGTCCTCACCGTTTTCTCAAATAAATCAAGACACATTTTCTGCTTTTCAAAATGCGAATATTGCCGGTTCAAATGCACTGCCGAATAGCAATGAGGAACATGTTTCAGACACCAGTGCATTGTTATTACAGTTAATGCAACAAATGGGACAAAGGCTACAAAAGTTAGACACAACGCTTGAACAAAATCAGAGACAAACACAGCAAAAGCTTCAAAAGTTAGATACCACACTTGAACAAACTCGTGAAGATTTAACTACTGAGTTACATAACACTGAATCGAAATGTCAAAAAGTCTGTAATGACGTAAAAACACACATTTGTGAGCATTTCCAACCTATTTTTTCGCGTCATGAAAATGCATTACAGAATCAGGAAGCAGCCATAAAAGTACTGCAAACTATTGTTCATGAAAATCACGACAGCTTGCAAGCTAAAATTGACTCAGTTGCATCTACCGATTCGGTTATGCAACTTGCAAAAACTCAGGAAAACTTAAAGGACACAGTAGATACGATTACAACACAAATGGACACTCTGAAACTTGGTTCAGAAAAACACACAGAGGAAATAATTTCGCTGTCGGATAAAGTAGCAGAACTTTCAGGTCAGTTCACTAACTTATCTACAAAGGTAGATGATGATCTGAATGACACAAGACTGGTAGCCTTCACGGACACTGAAGAGTATGAACAAATTATAAAATTCAAACGAAATCAAAATCAAATCAATACGCAGTACAAAAGAGAAATCCGGGAAGTACAAGATCAGTTGGCACAAGTAATACAAGAATTACATATTTCAGAGGACACTCGCACTCCAGTACGGGAAGAGGGACATAGAAATACGGAACAACCACAAAATAATAACACAGGACACTTCGGAAATTATGAAAGAAATTGGCAAGGCGCATTGGATTTTGAGATGGAACCGCCGAAACGACGTAACAATGACCGACATGCGACTCGCAGACATAATGATTTTGACTATAAGCTGTGATGATGATGATGATGTTTGGTTTGTCGGGCGCTCAACTGCGTGGTTATCAGCGCCCGTACAATTATCCAATCTTTGCTCAGTCCAATTTCGCCACTTTCCTGGATGATGATGAAATGATGAGGACAACACAAACACCCAGTCATCTCGAGGCAGGTGAAAATCCCTGACCCCGCCGGGAATCGAACCCGGGACCCCGTGCTCGGGAAGCGAGAACGCTACCGCGAGACCACGAGCGGCGGACGACTATAAGCTATTCATTACTACACATAAATTCAAAACATTTAAGAATTCTGACAACGACATTCATCCACAAGCGTGGCTTCATCAATTCTCTCATTGTTTTCCTCCCAACTGGTCATTGGAGCACAGATTAGAATTTATGTGTGGCTGTTTAGAGAATGAACCAGCTGAAAGAATGCGATCGGTCATTCACGATTGTCACAGTGAAGGAGAATTTTATCATGCTTTCCTCTCAGCGTGTTGGTCTCAAGCTACACAAGACCGAGTAAAACATAGCATCATAATGATGAAACATTTCGAACAATCTGAATTTTCCAGTCTTATGAAATATTTTGAAGAAATGTGGCATAAGAATCAGTATCTTTCAAACCCATACAGCCCCTCAGAACACATCCGCATTTGCTTAATCAAACTGCCTGAACATTTACGACATATTATTTTAGCAGGACGTTGCAAAGACGACATTGAAGATTTTCAGGGACTGTTACAAGAACTGTAAATTGACACTGACAATCGCGGAACGCGAAAACAGGAACACAACAATTACAGGTCACATCCGTCGCAAAACCGCGATGAAAGAAATAATAACTGGACACGACAAGGCTATTCTCACAACACAAATCGTGATCAAAACAGACACCACCCATATGACAACCGTTGGCAGTGTAGTAATAACAACAGGGAAAGATCACCTCTCTGTGGTAATGACTATCACAGAGACAATCAGAGAAACAGACAATATGGGAACCAAAATAATTATTATCAAGGGAGGCAGAATAACTTCAGATGCAACGGTCCAGCGCGCAGTTACGATTCAGGGAGAAATTCTCCACCACGTGACCAACAAGAAAGAAACTATGGAATCTACCGACGTGACGACAGACGGTATGATCGTAACGGCAGACCTGAATTGCATCAGAGCTGGCGGGATTCAAACGGAGCAGGGGCCACTCGACAAGATGAATTTGTAGAAGTTAGATCTCCAAATCCCAATAACGACGCGCGCCAACAAAGACACATTAGGCAATGACTCATACCGCTGGCAGCCACTAAACATAGTTACGAAACTGACGACGCAGCTGCCGTAGCTAGTAATTACGTAAAAATGGAAGATATTAGGGACATCTTACTACAGGAACACAACGTAAAACATAACAACATTGCATATCCTATGCTTCACGTTACAGTAAATGACGTAAAATTTACGGCAGTACTTGACTCTGGCAGTCCCATTTCAGTAATTAGTGAAACAGCCTTTAGCAAATGCAACAAATCGAAGGATTGCCCCACACTTCCGTTACGTAAGATTAAATTACAAGGTGCAATCGTTGGAAAAAGTGCAGATGTACGCCAACAAACCAACTTAGAATCCTTTTGTCAAAGCCACAGCTTCTCTATGAACTTTCTTATTGTTCCATTATTGTCGACGGAAATTATACTGGGAGTAGACTTTTTGAATGAATACAAAGCAATCTTAAACTTCCACGATGCTGAAATAAGTTTAGAGAATGAAGGTAAGTCAATTGTTTTGAAATTTGAAGATTGGCTCTCATACCATGACGAGGAAATTAATCGGCTTTACCTTCTGTTAGACAACAGTTCGGAATTTTCTACGGAACTAGACACTAACAATCACTCTGCAAGTACTGACGAGGGTGATATCGACGGCATATTTGAAACTAATGAGTTAACTCAGAATAAAATTCAAACAATTGAGAATTGTAATGACACTGATAGGCAGGACCTTTTTGAGATTTTATAAGCTCATTCCACAGTTTTTACTCACAAAACAGGAACAATCAAGGGATTTCAATACCAATTTCGTGGTCGTGAGCATACTAAATTTTGTGTAAGACCATACATAATTCCAGCACATTATACGGACTGTGTTAGAACAGAAATACAATTTATGCTTGATGAGGGCATTATTGAACCTGCAGTAAGCTCATGCAACAATCCATTACATGTTGTTGAGCAGAAAAATGGATCGATCAGGCTTGCCTTAGATTCGAGACAAATCAATACGATCATTATTCCTGAAACAGACAGGCCGCAAACGTTGGAAGAACTTCTTCAAAATTTTTATGGTGTAAAAGTGTTGTCTTCCATTGATCTCAGATCCAGCTTTTATCAGATAGAACTTCATCCAGAATGTAGAAAATACACAGCTTTCCTTTGTTTCGGCGTCTGTTATCAGTTTCGGAAACTTCCTTTTGGTTTGAATATTTCTTCGGCAGCATTCATTCGCGGGCTAAATTCCATATTACCTGAGTTCTTAAAACGTCACATCACCTTATATGTGGACGATATTCTAATAGCAGAAGCTTCATGGGAACAAAATAATCGCATCCTCAACAGTTTGTTACGTATTTTTGCAGAATCTGGAATTACAGTTAACTTGGAAAAGTCTGAATTCGGTAGGTCAAAGGTGAGGGACATATTATTTCTTCTGAAGGCATTCAGCCGGATCCTGAAAAGTTAGAAGCAATTAGAGCCATTCCAGTTCCATCCACAAAAAAAACAAGTCCGCAGTTTTCTAGGCCTCGTAAATTTTTACCGTCGTTTTCTGAATATGCAAATTCTAGTTACACCAAAACTTTGTTCTCTCACTGGAAAAATACTACTTGGAACTGGGACGAACAAGCACAGTTGGAATTCAATTCCTTGAAAGAAGCGTTATTTAACGCGCCAATACTAGCTCATCCAGATCTATCACAAGATATCTGCCTTAGCACGGATTCTTCTAAAGTCGGTCTTGGTGCCCATTTATTTCAAGAAGCCATAGAAAATGACACTACCATTCAGAAAACCATTGCTTTTGCTAGCCGAGTGCTAACAAAATCTGAAAAAAATTATTCCGTTACTGAATTAGAAGCTTTAGCTATCGTTTGGGCATTTAACAAATTCCGTTTCTTTCTTTCTGGTAAGCACGTAAAAGTATACAGAGATCATCGTGCATTACAATTTCTTATGTTTTCAAAATTAAGTCATGACAGATTAAAACGTTGGGCATTGTTTTTGCAGGAATTCCACTTCACAATAGTCTACATTCGCGGCAAGGAGAACATTGTTGCGGACGCACTGTCACGCGCACCAGCTGGGCTTGAGAAAAGTA
Organism: Schistocerca americana; assembly: GCF_021461395.2. Lineage (NCBI taxonomy): Eukaryota > Metazoa > Arthropoda > Insecta > Orthoptera > Acrididae > Schistocerca > Schistocerca americana. Next base: position 329,213,951 of record NC_060125.1, read on the forward strand.
ACACAGAAGGCAACCTCGAGAAAAACTTCAGTATTCTTTACATTCAGAAAGTCGCCTTTGAAAACTTCATCACCACACCTTTAAAGGACATTGCTCGTGGACAAGGTAAAGATCCGATTTGGAAAGACATCAAGAGCAAATGGCATCAAAAAACACACACACAGATTCGGCATTATTATCTGGTTAGAAACAACATACTGTTTAAACGCTGCTGCTGATGACAAGATATGGGTACCTTGCATTCCTGACGATTTTGTAAATAAGCTCATTTGGTACATTCATTTCAGCTATGCACATTTTGGCCGACGAAAATGTTATCATATTCTTCGAACGACTTGTTATTTTAACAATATGGAAAAGAGAATTCGAAGAGTCTTGTCTATTGGCAAACTTTGTCAAAAGGCGAAACCATCTACTATCTCCCATTGTGCTCCGCCGTTTCCTATCATTCCTTCTAAATTAAAAGAATTTGCTGCTGTTGATCACTTGGGACCGCTTGTCAGAACCTCTAATGGATTTTCGTACGCTCTAGTCGCTGTTGAACTTACTTCAAAATTTGTTTCTTTCACACCATTACGTAAAGCCACTGGACGGTCTGTATCCAACGCCTTTGTGAAAAATTTCTTACGTGAAGTTGGACATGTTAGTAAAGTCATTTCAGATAACGGACCGCAATTCAGATCTGCTGTTTGGTCACGCATGCTTCGGAATCATAAAATCAAACCTGTTTTTATTTCATTGAACTCACCACATTGTAACCCCTCCGAACGGATTATGAAAGAAATCAATATGCTTTGCAGACTTTATTGTCACAGAAAGCATCAGCATTGGGACAGATATTTACACTTATTTCAAAACGTGCTGAATGAAATGCCTCATGACCCCATTGCTTTACCACCTACTCTTGTACTGAAGAATGAAGAACCACCGAACAGAATCAGAGAGCTTGTACCTTTCCCAAATACACGTTAACTTCGACACAAAGACATAATTGATTTGGCTATTATAAATATAAAATCTGCAGCAGACAAAAGGAGACAACTAAATGGTAAAGCAAATGCAAAGAAATTATATATTGGTCAGAAAGTTCTCATTAAAGCTCATTCATTGTCACATAAGAAGAAACACTTGAGTCACAAATTCTTTCTAGTTTACAATGGACCTTACAGAATCTGACGTATACCACATGATAATTGCGTTGAAGTTGAAACTCTGCGTACTAGGAAGAGTAAAGGTTTACACCACGTTTCACATGTAAAACCGTTTATTGAAAGATAATCTGCTTTTTAACTTTGCCTTTGCCATATAACTTTTCACTTTACATTGCTAGTATGCTTTGTCAGACTTAGAATCTGTTATCACGCAACAATGTTTGAAGTTAAATATCCAGTCAAGAACCAAGAGAACTTATTTAAAAAGAAATTACGAATGCATTGTTATTGTGAACAGACAACACAGTGTTATTGTGTGTGTACGTTCTTGCTTGTTAATTGCACGATTACGTAACGACTATAAGGCTCACATACTTAGAACATTTACCAGTACTGCTAATGGGATTTTAATGCAACATTTTGGTTTACTTGAAAATACATTCTGGATTTAAAGTACTTTCTGTGAGATACCAGATGACACAGTGGTTAGTTTATGTGACAGCTACACGATTGTATCACGACGCTAATAATGAGTGACAATTTACTATGTTGCTTTTGCGGTGTATCTGTTTTATATCTGCACAGTTTTTCTGAATTCTTCTGGAAAGTAAAACATGTTTTAGTAGTGACTTTTGTGGTATAGCTACACTGAGACAGCCTTTTCCGTAGCACAACAATACATTACAGCACTGTACTTTCTTCATCACGGCAATAAGCGTAATATCTAAGATATCTATACGCAAAGCATTTCACTTTTGTTTATCATGAGGTACGTACATTGGCTTCTGCAGAACTTAGCTTTCGGAGGACGATAACTATGACACTTCCACAGAGATTATCTTACAACAAGACGCACAGTTTAGCGCTACAGTACACGTATTTGAGTGATTAATTTTGTACTTAAATCATTTATTTTTAAGGATATTTAAAGTACAATGATACAAAGGTTTTCACTGACACATTTTATTCCATTGCTGTAATCTGTAACACCTGAGGGTACAATTCCATGAATCCTCAGGGGGTACACGCCTACTTTGTGTACCATGTGTTTGGCAAGCACAAGGAGCCCTAGCTAATATGGTATTTGCTCATACAACTTTACACATCGTTACCATATTTCTCTAACACATAAATTACACAGCTATTTGATTATTTAATAGAGAAACTAACATTTTTTTACTACATCAGTGACACATGTTTACGCAGTTACACAGTTGGGTATGTTCACACTTGAGAAATTGTATTTTGTCTGTACTTTGTGAACTGTTCATATTTTTTCGGAAACATTGTGATACTATGAGAGCGTTGAATGATGTATTTGGTAAAGGAGCATGATTTTTAAAGTACATTTGAGGTAGATGACACTATTGAAATGAGCAGAGAATATTTTTTAGGGTTTGAAATTGTTGGAGGAAGCTACGACGTTTTTGAGATTTGACTGAGGTGTTATGATGTTATTTTTACGACGACGACGTGTATTATGCTGTTGAGGTATATTTATGATCAATAAGATGATGCTACCGTATATGAGGAATTTTATTATGCTACGTATTTATTATGATGAAATATTGAAGAAGTGTCGACGAATACGTATATGAATAATGAGTAGTGTTTAGGGACTCTGATTTGTGTAAAAGGATGTTGGAAACCAAGAATCGTACTTTAGGAGTTATGAAATGTGTGTAAATGCGTGAATGTATCACAATGCCGACGAAAACTTTTTCAACACTGTCATATTCATAGGATTTTGTTTCTACACATTTGCAACGCAAATTCTCGACCAGTGAAATATTTTTATATGAGACTGTCACTGTAGTGGAAACTGCTGTCGTAAATATTTTGGTAAAAAGTTAAGTGACCACCTTCACGTAATGCGTCATGGGCACCCAGCTGTGCGACAGATGCCTGGAAAAAAGCCATTGGTGTGTGCCTTTCAGAGGCACAGGTCGAGAAGAAAAAAAAAAGAGGCCATATCCTCGCTATTGGCATTCCTTTGTAGAAAGCATCGTAAATACGACACCCTCAAACTTGAAAACATGATTACACTGTAGAGTTCTTAATTTATGATATTTACTGAAATGAAATGATGAGAAACATTTCATATCTGTTGTCTTGCTAGTTGAAAGATTGTTTACTGCATTATGAAATGCCATATGGCTAGAGAATGACGTTTCACACCTTGCTTTGCCTATTTTGTTTAATATCTAGTTCCTAGCTGCACTGCAGCATTGGTTAAAATAAAATTTTATAGATGTACTAATATAAATATTTTATGCCTACAGATCCAGTAAAAAATAACTTTGTGGTGGATGTACTCCAAAAAAATGAGGGAGCACAAAAAGACATTTCCACTTCGCAGGAACTGCATACATAATTTTTGTCAGTGACTTGGTAACTTGTCTGCTAGAGCAAGTTACAGTGATGCATCACTCTAGTGTTAAGATGTGACATAGGTATTAAACATGGCCATTTTTACTGTAATATTTTTTCTGCTTGAGCTTTGTCATGTTTAGATATAAGTTACTGCATTTGCTGCTGCTGTTTGCCAGGCATAATGTTACTGAATTTGACTTTGTATTACGCTGTAAAGCCAGTTTTACTACGGATTTATTTTTCCTGCTCAGTGCCTTATATTAGTTGTAATATTGCAATTGCTTTGCCAGTTTCCATTTTTTTGTCATTGCTGTTTGTGTTAATCGTTTTGTGCTGCTGCATTGCCTCATCCCGTAGTTTATGCATCTGAGCTCAGTAGATTTAAGTTAGCTTAAGAGGTGGTAGCCTATAAGAGAATGAGTTGCGATGAATTTGAAGAAATGCACTGAGAGGTTATACGAGAAAAGTACAGAAAGCAGGTATAGATAGGACTTTTTGGAAATAATGAAGAACGAAGGGAGATCTCCGAGAAGTAAAGAAAGTTTTGTTTGCAAAATACTGCAGTAAAACAAACCCTGTCCGTTCCTTGTGTTATCCCACTATGTGTTTGTGTACCCTTGTGTATTTATGTTCTTCCTGTCTTTATATGTTTATCTGATAAGACTTATGTTGTAGAATTTTTCTAGTACTCAGCTACATGAACTATGATGAGGAATACTGTTATCTTCAAATATAATTTGCATTAATAGTATGTTATTTACTTTGTAAAGATGTTAGACACTATTAATTCTGTTCTGTTTTAATGCTCATGTGTGAAGTTGATGTTTCAATAATTATTCTGATATTTTATGTATTTACTTATGTCATAATTCCTGTAACATTGATGTATATGTTTATTTCTATTCTTTTGTAAAGCCCCTATTACTACAAATGTTATCTGTATTCTTATGTTTTTAATGATGTATTTTGTACCTTTGTAACTGTATTCTTATATTGTAAATTTATAATTGTATAGACACCAGTTCAAATTAAGTATCATTCTACTGCACACGTTTCTGTTGGTCATAATATATGCACAGTATGTGAGATGTTGGGACTGTTAGTGCATGCACGTGTGTTGATAATTCAGCAAGGGACTGGATAACAGCATTGCTGGTTCTTAGGACATTCAAAAAAAAAAATTTTTGTGAGTGCACAAGTGGTAGTTTATGGCCTTGCTATATTCTCTGCAAGACTCTTCGATGGTGATTGTGCACCTGCACAGTCGCAACAGATGGTTGCTGGCCGTCTCTACAAGGACTACAGTGGGTCTGAATCTTTCATGGCCCACCAATACCCTTATTTCAACAAGGACTGAAGTGGGTCTGCACCTCTGACGGTCCACCAATACCATAATCTCTACCAGGACTGCAGTGGGTCTGCTCTGTGATGACCTACCTACCAATATTCTTCAAAACATCGACTGACTTAGCTGTGGGTTTGCTCTGTTGTGGCCCATTACCTGTCTGCATGTCAAGAGTCAGCACTGTCCTTCCATTGGAAGGACAACACTACTTCTTCAAGACTGCATGGAAATCCACTACTTCCGTGTGCATTTTCTTTTACTGCTCAGACTTTGAGAAAAACACTGCAATTTTACTGTGATGAACGATCAGCACTGTCTTTATGGACTGTGAGAAAATTTTAGCTTTTGACCAACATTGTATCAATAAGTGTGTGCATTTGAAGTCTTTGTTATTGTAATTGTGAAAAAATTTTACCACATATGTACTGGCCAGTGCCCAAAACAATTTGTAAAATTTTTTGTGGGGAGCATGGGGGCTATGTAAGTACGTTGTTTAGGTTCTTATATTGGTAACACCACGTAGCGCTCTGTATGAAAATCACTGGCTGTGCTGTGTGCAGTCTGTTGCTAGTTTGCATTGTTGTCTGCCATTGTAGTTTTGGGCAGATGGATGTGAATAGTGCGTAGCGTTGAGCAGTTGGAGGTGAGCCGCCAGCAGTGGTGGATGTGGGGAGAGAGATGGCGGAGTTTTGAAATTTGTAAGACTGGATGTCATGAACTGATATATACATTATGACTTTTGAACACTATTGAGGTAAATACATTGTTTGTTCTCTATCAAAAACTTTCATTTCCTGATTATGCCTATCAGTAGTTAGTGCCTTCAGTAGTTTGAATCTTTTATTTAGCTGGCAGTAGTGGCGCTCGCTGTATTGCAGTAGTTCGAGTAACAGAGATTTTTGGTGAGGTAAGTGATTTGTGAAAGGTATACGTTAATGTTAGTCAGGGCCATTCTTTTGTAGGGATATTTGAAACTCAGATTGCGTTGCGCTAAAAGTATTGTGTGTCACTTTGGCGAATGTTTGAGTACGATCACTTTTGCTCAGCTGTTTGAAAATCAAATAACGTAAGAGGTTTATCAGCACAGTAATTCAGAAATTTTTCTAAGGGGCGTTTCACAATTCCTTCTTCGAGTCGCCATGGACGCTGTAATTAAAATACGTTCGTGAATATTTATTTTCTATCCGAAATTTTCATTTACCTTTCCTTTTATGCCTTTTGTGAAGATACTAAGAAATGAATTATTGGGAAAATTAAGGCTTATTTGCAGTGTAGGTAACGCAAAAATTAAAAAAATATAAATAAGATCTCGCTAGAGACTGGACGCAACGGCCCTTGGATTACCGTTCCGTGCTCTTTTCGCGGTGCCATCCGTTGCTTGGAATCTAACATAAATGGCTCACACCTCACCCTACCCACACCAAAAATAATAGTTTGGTGCCAAAACTGTGGCGTTCTAGCTCTCAGACTTCAGTCACTTTCACTGCTGGCCAAACATTACATAAGCCGTAAGATTGGACGAAATCGGCGACAGCGAGTAGGGGCGGCCCCTATGCAACATATGTACTGGTCTGGCCACTGTACAGAGCACTTTATGTCACTGTCATTCCCTTTCCTAATCCATTTCCGAGTAGAAAGAAGTGAATGTGTATGTAATTGTGCGATGCCAAATCGGTCCAAGAAGGAAGCAGTTGAAAATTTCTCCTGTCTGTTGAAATTTCTAGTTGTCTGTACTTGGTCAATAACGTTTCTGGATATGATCGTCTCCTTCCCTCCACTGATTCGCACTTAAACTCACAGTGAGTTTTCGTAACCGTGAAACGTTCCTTTCGTCCATAAGTCAAAGTTTCTGAAGCGCGTCATACGATGTTCCAATCGCGGCTGCAGCCAGAACCCAAGCACACTTGGTGATTTGCAGAACGCGAGACAAATTACGTGCCTTACAGCTCCGCGGGTGTAACCGGAACCGAGTTTCGTCTGGCTCCAATTAAGTCTCTGCTCTCCTACACTATCAAATCAATCTAAATAACGATCAGTAACCTCATTTCGAGCCGAGATACACTTTACAGTAAGTAACCTGGTTGATCACAACGTATCACTTGCCCCCCTCCCTTTCAGGACTACGTAACCGAAGCACCATCTCCGCCCAGAGGGAACACGACTTCGCCAGCCCACATGGGTCGCCGGCGAATCTACGAATTCCGTAGTCCCAAGCCGCTCCATTACATAATTTTACACTTATGCCTTTCACCCAATCAGTAACACAAGCAGAATGTATTAATTTGGCAGTTCCTGCTCCCGCTAACAGGCGCGGCACTCACCGGTAGAGCTGTCCCAGGTTGTAGTGGGCGTGCACGTGGCCGGGCGCGTGCCGTATGGCGGCCAGGAAGTGCGCCTCCGCCTCGTCGGCACGCAGCAGCGTTCCCAGGTTGTTGTGCGCGCTCGCATACGTTGGCCACAGCCTGTGGGCAGCACAGAACAGGTCTGCTTATTGAAACGCTGAGGTATCCACCACACACACACACACACACACACACACACACACACAAACACACACTCACACTAGTTCGTCAGTGTACCTGTCTTCACGACAGACAGCAGGCAGTGGTTCATTTTCCAGGGTACTTACACACTCAAATGAGAAATGGACTCCCCTAAAGCCATCATACAGACACAGCAAATTTTAACAAGCTACGGGTAATAGAGGCCACAATTGTAAGATTGGCATAATATCGCTGGAAACTGTGCAGTAATAATCGTGGCACAGTAAAATCTTCAATGTCCTCAGTTGGAGGTTTTCTCGTTTCTGGCGAAAGGTCGTTGGGAATGTCGAAGGTGACGGCAGATAATGCAACCATTGTCGAGGAGGTAGCAGATGGGATGACCTTGAAGAGTTTTTCCGGCAGCTGTAGAAAAAGTGTACTGTGCTGAAAAGTTCCGTTCGATTTTGTTCTTGGTCGCTCCAGAATTTTAATGTTTGAACTGCACAGGCAGTGTCCGTTCGTTAATCTTTGTGTCTGTACCTAGGATCACATTATATAGGGCTCTGCTTTGGCGAACTTACATTGTGTTATGAGGTAGCTTTTCCCAGGAACTGTCATTTGATCTTCTGTAAAATCTAGTTTGCATATCACACTAGTCAATCAAGTCAAACCACTAACGCTGCCTGAAAATTGCAAGCAATAATAACAGCTGGCACTGATTACATTTCTTCACAAACGAGTCTTTGGTAGGATCATCCTCAGCTGTAACAGTTAATTTTTTGGCAAGAACTAGAATTAAATTAGAAGTGCAATAATTTTGGCAAGAACTTCGTAAACTGCCCTATTTTGAACCAATTCTGTAAAGGCACTACTGGATTCGTGATGTATAGCTTCATGTTGAGGTGCAGATAAACACCAAAACATGATAAATAATGTGTCGGAAAATATAGGAGGCCAAACCTTCATAGTTAAAACCATAATGTCCATAGGCGACTGACCAATGAATAACAAGGTGAGTGGTGGAGACAACCAGTGCCATGTAACAAGGATGCACCAACAATATTCAGCACAACATGCAGCCACCAATGAGACCTGCAGCAACCATCGGCAAGTGCAGAGTGAGGCGGTGAAACATGGTTTGGGATGTTTTCATTCACTCAACTTTTTATTCACGACTTTCCACCTTAAGGACAATGTATTTTTAACTATGAACGATGGCCTTCTATATTTTCGGTCATGTTGTTTGCCATGTTTGAATGATATATGTAGAGATTTTACGTCACCCAAATATTTATTCATTAACTATCAGCTTACACACATTATGGTTTTAATGCCTTTTGTTTTGATATATTGAAGAAGCCTTGTAATTACGACAGTCTTGTGGCCTTTAACAGGCTGGCGACAGCGTATGATCACTTGGGGGAACCGCATGCGTTGTAAAGATATTTCTATTGTAAGGCAGAGTGGAGTATTGTGCAGGTAAAATGCAGAGGAAAGGAGTCTGGCCGTCGAGCAGATCAGGAGCAGCTAGCGGGGGCAGAGAACCTAACGTTAAGCTTCAATGTGCATGAGGCAAAAAGAATCCATTTTATCAGACTTATAAATCTGAAGGACAGGAGACAATACATAGCTCCGACGGTGGACCAGCCAGTACGTTCAGTGGAGGTCAGCTACAATATTTGTTCAAATTTAAGTAAGGACAGACCTTGTGTTATCCCTACAGGAGGTCATCTGGATTATCGGTTCAAATTTAATAAGGACGGATCGAGCGTTATGGCCAGAAGGCGAGCTGGAATATTTGTCAAATTTAAGTAAGGAGTTCTATGATTGGCTGAGAGTAATTGTTAGCAGGGGGAATGTCCCACACGTAAGCACATGAATGCCTTCTCGTTGGCCATTAATAGAAATATGTTACATAATGTGTGACATTTTCTGCCTTCCTGCCCACACCAAAGAATAAAATGCATCATTGGTTCAGCATGGCAAAATCAATAAAAGTAGGATGTTTATTTGTACGTTTATTAAATTACCTTACTGACAACCATGAGCTGCAGAATGGAATGACGACAATGAAAATTTTGTACCTCACTGGGGCTCAAACCCTAGTTTTTCCGCTTATCGCTAGCGGTAGCTTTATAATCTGCCTGTCCGTAGACTTCTCACGGCTATACTTAGACTTCCATACGTCGTCAACAATGTGTCAACAACTTGTATTCGGACAACCATTATTCATATTCCCGTTTAGATGAGACATTTTACTTGAAAGTCGCTTGGTCTGCGTAGGATTGCATGTCCAAAGGAACATTGCATCGTAGATAGGAATAACAGAGACACTGAAATATCGTATTAAATTATCGTTGGTCATAACTCATAAGGTCTGTCGCAGTTGTCCGGCGGCATATTGACGCTGGCAGAACCAGCTAAGGCTTGTAGAGGAGAGTAAGGACACTCAGGGTGGCATAGAATACAGTTGCTTCGGGGGTGCTGTAGAGACAAGTTCTTCTAGGAACGTCTTACAGGTGAAGAGCGAGATGTGTCTGACTGAGAGCAGAACTCAAATGCTGGTGCTGTCTTAGAATACTCAGCCACTACCGCGGCAATATTCTGCTGTAGTACATATTTAGAGTCGTAATCACGGGATGTATTTTCATTCACAGAGCGAGGAGGCTGAAAAATCGTTTATTTCGCATCAGTTTTTCGTTTTGCTGTTCTTATTATCACAGCCAGCTAGATGAACCCATCATAATCTTACGCAAGGTACTGATGTTTGTTCCTAATTTTTCGGGACACTTCTTTAATTCATTAACTTCTTTCCACAATCATTGGCCTTATTGGCAACACTTTTTTATGTCGTTTCTACCCGCATCGCCGGCCGGAGTGGCCGAGTGGTTCTAGGAGCTTCAGTCTGGAACGGCGCTACCGCTACGGTTGCAGGTTCGAATCCTTCCTCGGGCGGATGTCCTTAGGTTAGTTAGGTTTCAGTAGTTCTACGTTCTAGGGGACTGATGACCTCAGATTTTAAGTCCCATAGTGCTCAGAGCCATTTGAACCATTTTATATCCCGAATCTACCCACCTTTTCCAGTCTCCTGTCCACTTGATAAATGACTGTATTCTTGATTGAATGACTAAAACAGTTCGACGTCTTTTAGTAATAAAGTAGATTATTACAGAGACCCTTTGTTTCCTTTCATAGGTCGATGAATTTCATTATCAGTATGTGTCTGCGAGGCGCACCACCCAAAACTTAATGCTTAATTTGGTCACCCCTAATATTTTTCATTTGATAAGCCACTACACGACCCTGCTGTCTTCTAATTTTCATGCTCTTATGGGGAGCTCTGTCATTTCACGAATATGCTAAATTGCTCAGCCGAAATGTCAAAATTAAATTGGCAGTTTAATGTGTAATTGTGGCACTTACGCACAAAATTAACCCAGCTTTATAGCGACAGGGATATGGACCCATGCTGACTGCGTGGCGAGCTGCACTTGGTTTCTCCATTGAGTATCCATGGCTCACACATTCCGATCGACGTGGTTCCACAGATTTTTGAATATATTTGAATCCGAAAGCTCGGAGGTCAGGGGTGTTTGGTAAACTCGTCCTTATGTTCTTCCATACCATCATGTGTGTTGCGAGCTATGTGACATATTACATTGTCCTGCTGGTAGATGCTGTCATGCTGAGGAAAAAATAAAATGAATGTAGGAGTGGACATGGCACCCAAGAATAGATGCACACTTGCGTTGATCCATTGTGCTTTTTAGAATGACCAGATCACTCATGGGCTGTCACGAAAATATTCCCCGACAATAACGTTGTTGCAGGGATACGTTTCAGATGTTTCACGCTTCCTCGCCAAGGCCATTTGTCCCTTGGAGCGAGAAACATGATTCATTTGAAAAGACCACTTGTCGCCCCTCAGTGGACGTCCAGTCGCTGTACCTAGTGCAGCTGGCCACGGCAGCTGGAGTCGGCGTGGCTCCATATCCTTGTCGGTATTTTCCAGAACGCCACTGACTCTCTTCCTGCAGGTCTCGCAGCGGTCCACGATGCAAAAGTTCAGGCTTATGACAGGTGGTCACATTAAAAGGTTCAAATGGCTCTGAGCACTATGAGACTTAACATCTCAGGTCATCAGTCCCCTAAACCGTAGAACTACTTAAACCTAGCTAACCTAAGGACATCACACACATCCACGCCCGAGGCAGGATTCGAATCTGCGACCCCAGTGGTCGCGCGGTTCTAGACTGTAGTGCCTAGAACCGCTCGGACACTCCGGCCAGCCGGTCACATTAACGTGACTCAGCAGCGCAGTAACTGTATGTGACCTCATGAACCGCAATTGGCTTCAGCCGCATATGTAATATCTGAATAAACCTTTGGGCTCTTCATGCTTGACTTGAGGTCATTATTACGGCTAATGGTGGTGTTGCGCTATATTAGCATAATGTCCCCTGCTATAGCGAATTACGAGGGCCGTTTTATTTCCAACATCCGATAGGCTATAAATAAAAGTCAAGTTCATCGAAAATATTTATTTTATTACCAAATGTTTTGTACATTTATGGTTACTTTTCAACATAATCACGAGAAAATGGAGACATTTATCGTACCTGTGGACAAACTTTGCAATACCCTCTTAAAAAAATGTTGCCGCCAATGATATTTAATGGGCATTGACGTTATTTTGAAGATCTTCGTTTGTTGAAAGTGCTGCCCTGCTAGCCACGTCTTCAGTTACGGAAAAAGGCGAAAATTACAGGGTGCCAGGTCAGGACTGTACGGCGGATGATCGGAAATGTCCCACTGAAATTGTTCAAGGAGCAGTTGGGTTGTGCCAGCAGTGTATGGACGAGTGTTGTCATGGATGAACACAGTTCCTGAAGTCAGCATTCGTCTTCGTTTATTTTGAATGGCACTCCAGAAACGTCGTAATGTTTCACAATAAACAGCTGCACTGATAGTTGTTCTGGACTGCATAAACTCTACAAGCAACACCCCTTTTGGTCCCAAAACACAGAAGCCATAACCTTTCTGATGTTGAATGTTTGAGTTATTTTAGTTTGTTTGGTGAATTTGGATGCATCCATTGTTGCGGTTTTCGTTTTGTTTCCCGTGTGTCATATTGGATCGAAGCATCATCTCCAGTAACAATTGATTTCAAAAAGTTCTCTCCTTGATCGTGATAACGGTCAAGGAAATTCAAAGCTGACGCCATTCGGTGACTTTTGTGGGCAACCGTCAACATTTTTGGAACCCAACGAGCACAGAGTTTTTGTAGTTTAAATGGTCCGTAAGACATAGTGTACGACAGATCTTGAAACTTCCGGAATTTCCATAGACAAAGCAGTTATGGTGAACCTACGATTTTCTGTAACCATTGTGTCAGCTCGTTCAACAGGGTCGACTGTAACGACAGACTTACGTCCTTGGCCCCCTTCATCATGCACGTCATTTCGATAATCTTTAAACATTGGGCACCATTCATGCACAACACCATCAGTCATGGGGTTATCACCGCTCATTCTCCGATGAACTTCTGCTGCCTTTTGCTTTCAGAAACCGAATTACACTTCATAGTTCACACTTGATGGAAGCAACGCAGTCTGATGCCTTGAGGTCGGCAATAACGGAGTGTGTAGCGCGAGAGTTGCGCAGTAGCCTACAGTTCATGTCCACTTACTGTCGCTCGCGTGGCTTCTATAGTAAGTGATCGGAGGTTGGAAAAAAACGGCCCTTGTATGTATCTCATGAATTATCAAGGTTCAGTGAATTAATATAGTTCACATGTGCTGGGGTTAATAAAGACAACGGCTGATAACATTACAGAGTTGAACAGGTGCACATTTATAGGGTGACCATATCTGCTGTCAGCAATAAACCCGGCACTTTTCGTGATTTAACTGTAGAACAGCAAGCTACAGGAAATGGAGTGTAGGAAGACAGGAAAGGAAACACACCCCATTAAAAGCTACGAACAAATCGTAGCTTAGTAACTCAGAGAAACAGCATACCCACTATTTACGCGATTGGATAGTTTACACACATGTTTTCTCAGTTATAGTTCCGTATGAAATAAAGTAAAGAAACCAGATGGCAATTATAAGAGTCGAGGGACATGAAAGGGAAGCAGTGGTTGGGAAGGGAGTGAGACAGGGTTGTAGCCTCTCCCTAATGTTATTCAATGTGTATATTGAGCAAGCAGTAAAGGAAACAAAAGAAAAGTGCGGAGTAGGTATTAAAATCCATGGAGAAGAAATAAAAAGTTTGAGGTTTGCCGATGACATTGTAATTCTGTCAGAGAGAGCAAAAGGGCTTGGAAGAGCAGTTGAACGGAATGGACAGTGTCTTGAAAGGAGGATATAAGATGAACATCAACAAAAGCAAATCGAGGATAATGGAATGTAGTTGAATTAAGTCGGGTGATGCTGAGGAAATTAGATTAGGAAATGAGACACTTAAAGTAGTAAAGGAGTTTTGCTATTTGGGGAGCAAAATAACTGATAATGGTTAAAGTAGAGAGAATATAAAATGTAGACTATCAATGGCAAGGAAAGCGTTTCTGAAGAAGAGAAATTTGTTAACATCGAGTATAGATTTAAATGTAAGGAAGTCATTTCTGAAAGTATTTGTATGGAGTGCAGCCATGCTTGGACGTGAAACATGGAAGATAAGTAGTTTCGACAAGAAGAGAATAGAAGCTTTTGAAATGTGGTGCTACAGAAGAATGTTGAAGATTAGATGGGTAGATTGCATAACTAATGAGGAGGTATTGAACAGTATTTGGGAGAAGACGAATTTGTGGCACAACTTGACTAGACGAAGGGATCGGTTGGTAGGACATGTTCTGAGGCATCAAGGTGTCACCAATTGGAGGGCAGCGTGGAGGGTAAAAATCGTAGAGAGAGACCAAGAGATGAATATACTAAGCAGATTCATAAGGATGTAGGTTGTAGTAGGTACTGGGAGATGAAGAAGCTTGCACAGGATAGAGTAGCATCGAGAGCTGCATCAAACCAGCCTTAGGACTGAAGACAACAATAAGAACATCAATGAAATAAAGATAAAATGGGATACACAAGTACTTTTTTATGATGCAATTTATGATGGTGTTGAGTTGCTCCAGTTTGTTGCTGTAGAGCTCTTATGTCAGTTGCATCACATGTTTACTTTGGAAAGAGATTTTGAAGTGAAGTATTTCTCTGAAGTGATATTTCTCTGAAGTGATATTACTTGGAAGTAGTGTTTAAGTCCTCTCCTGAGGTCTGTCATACATAAATAATTACTATCTTAGACATTTTTCATGTAGTTAATTATTACTATAGTTTCGGGCAATTATGACGCTTTTAAACTGAGGAGAGGACAACTTATATATTTAGGTGGCGGCGTGGAACAGCAACAGACTGAGGTGTCGTCAGATTCGAAACCTTCCCGTAACTAGGGAGATATGGTGTGGATTCATTCGTTTATAGTGAACTGACAGGAAGCCGACAGTGTCTGGTACCTTCTGGGAGACTAGAACGCTGAGCCACAAGAGGCGTCGGGTCTCTTGGCGAAGCGTCAGCTGTTTGGGAACCCCGTGCACCGTATTTCCTGGCGCGGGGAAGAAAGGACGCATAATAAACTGCGCCCTTGCACTTCGGCGACACGCGGCGTACATCGCGCTCACTGAAGTGCCGGCGAACAATAGCCTCTGTGGTGGAGCCGTAAGTAATGACCGTGCCTCGGGCAGCCTGACGCACACACACACACACACACACACACACACACACACACAGAGTGAGAGAGAGAGAGAGGGGGGGGGGGTGGATGGCGCGGGAGGTGGAGTGTAAGGGATAGCGGAGAGAACGGTCCAGGGGAGGAGCGAAACACGCGGAAGCCGGAAATTGCATGTGTCTGTCACGGGTGGCGTTCTATTACGAAATACTGTCAGAATTGTAAACAGGAAGCGTGACGTAACGCGATGCGACATCTAACGCGTTTCGCGGACGACCTCCGCAGTAACAACATCCGAATACAGCTGCCAAGCCAGACGCGCTATGGGTTTGGAATTTCTTTCAACCCGTCTTGAATAGTATAAAACTCATTTAATGAGTGACATGGTGACATCAGTACAACAAGTGATGAAATGTCAGAAACTATCGCGAAAGGATCAGAATTTTAGATATACATTCATCACATACAATCCACAGCTCGTGTGTAGCGCTTAGCGTAGCTTTCGTTCGATTGCCGTCTCTTGGGCTCGATAACCTGAACGGTCGGAAATTTTCTTCGCTCGGGGATTGGACGTTTGTGTTGTCCTAAACATTTGATCTCATCTTCAACCCAAATATGCGCAAATGTGGCTTCAGATGGAGTGATAGCAGGCCGAACAACGCTAATGGAGGCGTTATGCCATACGGTCGTTTCATTTCATTACATGCAGATTCAGTATTAGAGTGATGGCGAGCAGGATTTGTTTTAGTACATTATACAGTTAACAGGTCACAGTGAAGGGTACAAATATATTGTATTACTTGGTGTAAATTTATTAGAGAATGGAAAAATCCTCGTCTCAGTCTGTATTTGGGCGTCTTCCCTTGTCTCCCGCAATTCCGGAACCCGAAGGTGCGTTATGCAACGATCACAGGAGTTATTCTCAGCTCTCTTATGACAACGAAAGAGTTTCAATGATAAACAGTACATGAAATTATAATTTTATGTAATATATAAAACGTGAAGTTTCCTATGTATTCCGTCGCTATGCTGTCGTGTTCTATGTAACATAAATGTTTGTGTCTCGTGTTCTGTACGATTTCTATGTAATGTGCATGAGAACGAAACTATTTTCGGCCGATAGGAGAAATGTTATCTAGAAAATAACTGTTAAAAGGGAAGTGACAACTGCTGATGGATAGCTGATACCGGGAGGGGGATGTGCAACGTTGGACGGAAGGTATGTGCCAGTAAAAAAAAATCTGTCGTTTTTTGTGAAAAGTAGATGCATTTTTAGTAGTAACGGTGTAATGTGCAAAAGAGAACACCATATATTTATGCGAATTTAGTTGAAGCTTGAACGCGGCTATGTAAGGAAGGACAGAATGGGCTCCTCTTTTAGTTAGTACTAAACAGTGCTAACTTCGCGAAAGGTGGTAATTTTTCCGTTATAATAATCAGAAGATGCTACGTGGAGAGGTAATTATAATACTGACACAGCAAAACCCGTTTAAGCTTGCAGAGGCGAGTGCAGAGTCGAAGTTGCCAGGAAATTATATCAGCACTGTTGCAGTGAGATCACAAAATTTGAGGTGAGACCATGATTTTCGAAATTCATCGCTGAAGACGAGGAGACAGAAGAGAAAGAAGATGCAAGAAGCAAAATTTTGACAATTTCAACTTCATCAGAAGACTGATGCGAAAGAAGTGAACTTTATCGATACGAAGAATCAACATATCGAAAGTACAAGAAGAGATCAGTCGTTATCAGAGAATGACAGAGTTGTGATCTACAGTAGCCAGTGTCCATTGTTGCACACGAAAACTCCCAGTTTCCTAGAACTCGGTAGCCTTTTCTTTCATCCCTCTTCTTTCGGTTTCAGTCCTTCTGCCAGAAGAACTGCTCAGGATGCTTGCACATTTCCACAACTTTTATATGCATTTTCTCCTGTCGCCGCTTGGTGAGTAGATTTTTTATAGGTCAAATCACACTGTTTCGAAAAACAGTGTGTTTAATATATAACCCAATGAAATCCCATCTCTACAACTTACCTGAAATGTTCATGTCATCACATTAATCTCTAGAACACCAGTTTGTAAGAAGTGTGATTTCTTTTTGATTTTGAGAGTTTGCAGTGAGAATTCGTCTCCAACCTACCACCTCCCTGTGGACCGCAGAGCGTTGGACGCCGTACAGTCTACCGCGATAGACAGCTTCTGGAAGAAGGTAGCTCTCACGTGAGGCAGGGCACTCTGTCTTCAGGCCACAATTGGCATATCGGGACCATCCAACCGCCATGTCATCCTCAGTTTGGGATGCGGATAGGAGGGGCGTGTGGTCAGCACACCGCTCTCCCGGTCGTTACGATGGTTTTCTTTGACCGGAGCCGCTACTATTCGGTTGGGTCGCTCCGCAGTTGGCATCACGAGGCTGAGTCCACCCCGAAAAGTGGCAACAGCGCATGGCGGCTGGATGGTCGCCCATCCAAGTTCCGGCCACGCCCGACAGCGCTTAATTTCCTCGATCTGACAGGAACCGGTGAATCCACTGCGGCAACGTCGTTGCCCCTCTCACGTGAGGCGGTAGTTACATCTTTCTGGTGGCAGCCATTACTTTCGTCGCATCAGTGGGTGTTTAAACTGAACATAACGTACGGCCATTAACCAGGGATAGGCATCAGCAAAAGATATTAAGGATAGAGATGGTTATTCAGAATAGCAAAATATCCAAACAGACCCTACCTTCCGTAAATACATGTCTGTTTCCACTATCTCATGGAAACATATGGTAATGAAAAATAGCTGACAGACATGATTTCCTGCATTGCGATCATAACTTTATGACAAACTCTTTATGCTACCATTTCCATCTGATCTCCACTTTTACATATAAAATATAGCTGAAATAATACATGACCATTCAGTTAAAACGGACGAGTAACTTATTGATGTAAATAGATGTATGAAAAGTATTGTATTTGATATTTGTACCTGTTTCATGTAAATATCGATGTGAGTATCTTTGTGGAAATAAACTATTTTTCATAAGCAAGAAAACATGTAAGACTTGCCACACATTGGTTTGGTGAAAGCATTTGTTAACACCGAACTATTTTGGCGAAGCAGTGGCTGGCAGGAGGTTTTATTAAGTGTGATATTATTGACAACGACATTCAAGCATTATTCACTGTTATTTAAACGCACAAAAGAGGTAATCCACAGTTGTTGTGGCAGTCAGTCGACAAATCAGTATGAAAGTTAAAAGGGCCGTTTTATTTTTACTACAGGCGTCATCGAGCAAAGGTCGTTTCCCGTATACACTGATGCACCCATGAATTACAGTAGGTCCTTACCAATCTTGGTAAAATGTTATTTCCCGACATTTGGATGTTGTGCTACTGACAGGACTTACGAAAGTTTCCACCAGAATCATAAGGATTTAAAGTCGAGCCTCAAATTCTATTTGTACATACGAACAGTAGGCTATAGAAAGTTATCGCGTGGAAATTTTAAATAGACAGTCATGTTGGTGGAACAGTGTGCGCTTTTTGATATTTCTCATAGGTTTATTCCTAATGACCAAGCATCAAGAATGAAAACCAGAAAGTTTGACCGTACTATAATGCAACCTGCACTGTGTTTTATCTTAATAACATTCTAAAATCATCTTTGTACGACGAGCATACAATAGGAATTGTAATGCTTTTTTTCTCGGGAGATTCCGATTAAGAATACGGAGAATTTGTTGTAGTACATCGCGGAATGTTTTCGCTTCAGCTTCAGTTGTTTCACCTAGTCCCTATTCGTGTCGGCACTACGCGCAGCCATTAAAATGGCATCTGTAACGGAACCGCGTTTCACGCGGAGAGCTCTCACTGACTTTCCTTTGGTGGAAAACAAGAGCATCCTACATGTTCACAGCTGCATGCAGAATGTCTACGGAGACGTGGCAGTGAAAAAAAGCACTGTGAGTCGTTGGGCGAGGCGTCTGTCGTTGCAGCACGGTCGCACATACCTGTACGCTCTCCGGCGTGCCGGCCGGTCGCACGTGGCGGAGACTCCTACAGTGCCGGAGGGTGCGGACACTCTCATTCGAGATGATCGACGGATGCAAACGAACTTCTCTTTCTCCATGACGATGCATCGCCTCACACAAGCCTGTACTTCAGTGGACTGTTTTTCCTCGACCATCCTTCTGATAGAAGCTTTGAGGGACATAATAAAATGGAACAGATGCAGCAGTCCTTTCGATGTCATTAATTATATAGCTACTAGTTTTGGTGATTCAGTACACCATCTCAGGTCTCAGGCTGAGGGGGTGAACTCCAATTGTATACATGAAACTGTCAGTGACCAACATCTAAGAACAAGCTTCCTTAGACAACTGCAACAGCGATGCTGTGTCTACAACCGTCAACTACCAGTATACGATTAGAGTTCACCCCTCAGCGTCGGTTAAGGCCTGAAGATGGTGTACTGAATCACCGAAACTGGTAGCTAAGTAATAAATATTATCCAATCGACGGCTGCAGGTGTTAAATTTCATTAAATTCATTTGGGTGTTCTTCCTCATTTACTTTACAGCCCGGAGATTCCATCTGTTTAGCCCAGAGAAGGAATTACTTTGCGGGAGCAGTACCTTGATGATGGGGAAGTTATAGAAGCCGCAAGGCTTTGGTTCCGATGGCGATCAGTAGAACAGTAGCCTGCGAAAATATGGGCCCTCCGTGTATGGTGGCGTAAGGCCGTTGCATGAACGGAGATTATGTTGGAAAATAGGGTTTTGGAACAACAAGACTGGAGAATAAAATGTGTATTGGAAGCCAGAACAAATCCAAGTTGCTTTCAGAAAAAAAGCCATTGCATTACTTACTGAACGCCCCTCGTACCTTGTTCAGGATACAAAATGGTTCAAATGGCTTTGAGCACTATGGGACTTAACATCTGAGGTCATCAGGCCCCTAGAACTTAGAACTACTTAAACCTAACTAATCTAAGGACATCACACACATCCATGCCCAAGGCAGGATTCGAACCGGCGACCTTAACAGTCGAGCGGTTCCGGACTGAAGCACCTAGAACCGCTCGGCTACCGCGTCCGGCTGCTCGGGATACCTTGTAACATAAATTGCATTTCACGGTCTTCCATTAATCTGCTGTATTCTAGACTAGTCGATTCTATGGAGCTGTGCCATCAGCGACCAGCATCGTACTTATAGGAATGAGCTAATAGCGTTATTGGTGTTTACATAGGCACAATCATTTTCCGTAGATGCTCAACACAGAAGCACAGGAAAACACGACTAGGTTCACCATATCCGAGTTGCTCGTTCCTAAGTGCTGTGTCGTAACAATCTGCCATTTTGTCAGCATGTTTCCCCTTTTGCTGCCACGAACGTAGCTAGTGTAATGCCATCGGCGATGCTGTCATTGCTATTAGCCAGGACATCGCATCTGCTCAGAGTGGCGTGGCTATGTTCTACCAGTTCCGCTGTTATCGTAGTCAGGGAAGCTCATTCAGTATAATCGTTCTTCATTCAGCACAACTTTCATAGAACAGGCTTTCGGCGTTCCAGCAGCTTGTGTGATCATCCAAGCAGCGGAGTGCTACTTCGGCGTAACTCCTCAAAACGTGCTTGACCCAACCGCATTGGGTGTGAACGTCAGGCAGTGGGTTGTCACCTCAGCAAAAGATGAGCGGCCGGCGAGGTGCTGAATCAAGGAAGACGCCATCCAGCAGTTAGCAAGCTTACGCTGAAGGTAGTTTTCAACATCACGTAAGGCGTGCAGAGGCCCTTCGCCGAAACGAAGATTCTTGGAACTACTCAGAATGCTATACAAAGACACCCGAAACGTGGCCATCACTTGGTTGCACTGGCTCGAGACTCAGAGCAATTAGTGTGGCGGCAGGTCGTTGGTCAGCAGGTAAGTGATGACGCTGCTTGGTGAGGCTGAAGCTGCTCGGCGCTACAACGAACAGACCGCTGGTGTGGGAACTGTCATGATATCGGCTGTAGTCCGAGAAGCACACCAAAGTGCTAGTGCTGTCAGTGGCTGAGCGGCGTGTATTTACAATCGCTCTGACCAGCTATTCTGTAACAGGTGGCCGCCTCTTGTCACGTAGGTGGCTACGGAAGAGCAGCCTTTGTCCAAAATCTGGTCTGCAGTTGTTGCCGAAACACGTGGATGCCACCCTCTTTGTCACTGCCCCATCTACATTCTTTCCTTATCGCTTCACAAGTCTGGCTCAAATGGCTCTAAGCACTATGGGACTTAAATTTGAGGTCTTCAGTCCACTAGACTTAGTACTTGAACCTAATTGACCGAAGTACATCACATACAGCCATGCCCGAGGCAATATTCGAACCTGCGACCGTAGCAGAAGCGCGGTTCTGGACTGAAGTGCCTAGGACCGCTCGGCCACAGCGGCCTTCGCAAGTCTGTAACGCCACAAGGTCACATAAAAATTTCGCGGTGAACAATCACAATGTTTTAGCCAATCGGCGTATATCTGTTTCCCCATTTCACTATTAATTTTCGGAGAATAATGTAACGTGCTAATTGAGTCTCTAGTCTGTCAACCACCGTCTACGTTTAGGGCAATATACGTTTCGATAGTGCTCGTTGAGACCCTGCCCACGTGGGCTCACAACCTGACTGGTAACATTCCAGTCTGGTGAAGGCACACACTTCTTGTTTGACCATACCTGTTATCGACAGCAATGTCGACACCATTCGTCTGTCCACAGGCAAAACCGACAACTACGGGAAGTAAGGCAAGACAGAAAATGAACGACGTCTCAATTACAAAAAGTAAACGGAACGACTGACTTCCCGAACGTACGTTCAAACGACTGAAAACACTCACATCTCTCTATTTTACACACTCACATACCCACACCTTTCCATCTGTAGTGCTAAGTGAAATGCTGATACGGGGAGTGAACACTTCGGTTTCGTATTGTGTCAGTTATAACGATCTCAGAGTTTCTTGGCTTTCTTAGCATTCACTATTACGATTCTTAAACTAATCCCATGGCCCATGTTGTTCCCTTGACTTTTATGATAAAGCGCTGTATGAAGTAATGTGTAGAGTATTTATTATTATCATTATATTAAACAAAATTTTAAACCAAGGTCAACCGCAGCTAAAATACTCACACATGGTTTACAGAACTTTCAAGCAGTATTATAATTTCCATTGAATTGCTTTTACAATAACACTCATGTTCATTATAAAAATAATGGCAGTTGTAATTTCAATGTAAAAAGCATATTAATAGTTCACAGCAAGTTACTTTCAGCCAATTTGGTTATCAGCTGCAGCGCAGATTTAGTTACTCTAATTACACTGTATTTAGTTTTCTTAGTTAATTTAATCGGTCATGTATTACTGGAATCTAGGTTTAATGCTTCGCATTTCCGTCGCAACCCTTCAGCGAAACCGCTGCTCAGTCTGCTCAACTATTGCGAGAGGTACACGACTCTGCGCCCTCATGACAGATCGCCAGTTTGACATGGTCTGCATATTAATATTCTGGGACAGCCGTCGCAACCATTTTTATTAATTAAGCTGATGTAATAGGCTTTCGCCACAGAACCGGATATCAGTACGTTCATTTCTGCATTTATTCGCTAGTTCAGAGATTAATCCTGCTCCACGTGTCTAATAGAACATTATCCGCAATAGATGCCATTTCACAAAAAAAGTTTTATTATAGGGCCATTCACGTGAACAGGACGAAACATTTACTAACTATAGGAGTGATGTTCTTTTCGTAAACGACATTAGCACTTTTGATATTCACTTGCTGGTTTTAAGGTAAGTTTAATTAATTTCCGGGTGAATAAGTCGTAGAAACCTACAACAAAGCATGTCATTTCTATCACCCTGTGGGATCTCCTGTCTGTACGACACATTCAACAAAGGTGGTCACCTATGTTTTAACATTCATAATTGCTCAGGACATAGAGGCTAGGCGTCGACCATTACACACTGCCAGTCGTAAAGTGCAATGATTACATGTAACTGCAATGTAAATGCGCAACACGCCAGTAAATTTTCATACCAATGACAGAGGCTCACAATGCAACCCCTTTATTCAATATTAAGTAGATTATTACTCTGGTTAATGCATGTCCTGTTTTTTAAATTAGTCCGTCCATAATTATTTCATTCCTATCACGTGTCTATTTATTCGCTGTTATAATTGTAATGATAATTTCTATACAGAGATTCACCAAAAGATGTAATTAAAAATGTTGCGAAACCGGTGCAAAGACTTTAATAAATACAGCTTTAGTGGGTTAACGGGTTAACGAGCTTGCATTCAGCTATATGTTCATCAGTTTCACCCGTTTTACCATATGATCTCTACTGCGTGAAACTTCTGTAATTTTTTCGGGGTCATAATTCTTCTGAGGGCCCTCTCCAGCTCCCTCTAGTAACATCTAAGTCATTCCCTCCTGTCTTAACGATGTCCTACCATCCTGTCTCTTCTCCTTATCGGGGTTTTCCTCACGTTTCTTTCCTCTCCGATTCTGCGCAGAACCTCCCCATTCGTTGCCTTATCAGTCCATCTAATTTTCAACGTTCGTCTGTAGCACCACATCTCAAATGCTTCGATTCTCTTCTGTTCCAGTACCACATGTCAAATGCTTCGATTCTCCTTATTCCGTGCGTCATTGATTATTTTAATGCCTAGGTAGCAGAATTACTTAAATTCATCTAATTCGTGACCAGCAATGCTGATGTTACGTTTCTTGCTGTTCTCGTTTCTGATACTTCTCATTATTTTCGTCTATCTTCGATTTACTTTCAATCCATATTCTGTACTCATTACACTGTTCATTCTATTCAGCAAATCATGTAATTATTCTTCACTTTCACTAGTGATAGCAGTGCCATCTTATCATTGATATCCGTTCAACTTCTATTCTAATTTCACTGTTGAAACTTCCTTTAGTTTCCGTCATTGCTTCCTCGATGTCTACATTGAACAGTAGAGGCGAAAGACTACATCCCTGTTTTACACCCTTTTTATTCCGTTCGTTCTTGGTGTTCCACTCTTATTATTCCCTCTTGGCTCTTGTACGTATTGTATATTATCTGTCTCTCCCTATAATTTACCACAGTTTTTCTCAGCATTTCTAACATCTTACAGCATTTTACACTGTCGAACGCTTTTTCCAAGTCGAAAAAACAAATTAACGTGTCTTGATTTTTCTTTAGTCTTTCTTGCATTATCAACCGCAAAGTCAGAATTGCCTCTCTCGTGCCTTTACTTTTTCTAAGGCCAAACACAACGCCATCCAACACATTCTCAATTTTCTTTTTCATTCTTCTGTCTATTATTCTTGTCAGGAACTTGGATGCATGAGCTGATAAGCTGATTGTGCGATAATTCTTGCAATTGTTACCTCTTGCAGACTTCGGCATTGTGTGGATGATATTTTTCCGAACGTCAGATGGTATGTCACCACACTCACACATTGTACACGTCAACGTGAGTAGACGTTTTCTTGCCACTTTCCCTCACGAGTTTAGGAATTAGGATAGAATGCTACCTGTCCCTTGTGCCTTATTTGATCTTAAGTCTGATTGTAATACTGGATCTCCTATCTCTTCTAAATCGACTGCTCTACCACATCAGACAAATAACCCCCCCCCCCCCCCCAATAGGGGATTTTATTGTATTCCTTCCACCTATCTGCTCTCCCGTCTGCATTTAATAGTGAAATCTCGTTGTACTGTTGAAGTTACCACCCTTGCTTCTATTGTTACCGAAGATTGTTTTCATTTTCTTGTATGTTGAGTCTGTCCTTCCGAAAGTATTACTTTTCGGTTTCTTCGCATTTTTCTTGCAGCCATTTCGTCTTAACTTCCTTACAATTCCTATTTATTTAATTCCTCAGCGACTCGTATTTCGAGTATTCCTGAGTTTCCCGGAATATTTTTGTACTTCCTCCTTTCATCCAACAACTGAAGTATTTCTTCCGTCAACCATGGTTTTCTTACCAACTTCTGTCATGGCCCTTTAGAGATGTCCATTCCTCTTGAACTGTACTGCCTACTGACCCATTCCTTATTGCCGTATCCATAGCCTTAGAGAACTTCAAGTGTATCTAGTCATTCCGTCGTAGGCCTACTTCCGTATCCCACTTCTTTGGGTATTGATTCTTCCTGACTAATGTGTTAAACTTCAGCTTACTCTTCATCACTACTGTATTGTGATCTGAGCCTAAATCTGCTCCTGCGCACGTCTTACAATCCGTAATCTGATTTCGGAATATTTGTCTGACCATGATGTAATCTAACTGAAATCTTCCCGTATCACCCTGCCTTTTCCAAGTATACCTCCTCCTCTTGTGATTCTTGAACAGAGTATTCGCTATTACTAGCTGAAATTTATTAGATAACTCAATTAACCTTTCTCCTCTCACATTCCTTGTCCCAAGCCCATATTCTCCTGTAACCTCTTCTTCTACTCCTCCCCCTACAACTGCATTCCACTCACCATGACTATTAGATTTTCATCTCATCGTAAGTACTGTGTTACACTTCCAGTGTCATATACTTTTTCTATCTCTTCATCTTCAGCTTGCGACGTCGGCATGTATACTTAAACTATCGTTGACGGTGTTGGTTTGCTATCGATTCTGATAAGAACAACCCTATCACGGAACTGTTCACCATAACACACTCTCTTCCCTACCTTCTTGTTCATAATAAATCCTACTCCCGTTGTACCATTTTCTGCTGCTATTGATATTACCCTATACTTATCTGGCCGAGAATCCCTGCATTCTTTCCATTTCACTACACAGACCCTACTATATCTAGATTGAGACTTTGCATTTCCCTTTCAGATTTTCTAGTTTCCTTACTACGTTCAAGCTTCTGACATTTCACGCCCCGACTTGTAGAACATTATCCTTTCACTGATTATTCAGTCTTTTTCTCATGGTCACCTCCCCCTTGGCAGTCCCCTCCGGGAGTTGAATGGAGGACTCTTCCGGAATATTTAGCCAATAGATTGATCATCATGACACTTTTTTAATTACAGGCCACAAGTCCTGTGATTCCACGTAAAATATATACATTAAAATTTACATGTTTTATTAGTAACATTAAAATCGTAGGCAATTACGGTCCGCCAAAACTGTGACTGTGGTAAGAAAAATTGCGCGGTGGGTGGGGTGGGGCATGAGGAGAGACAGAGTAACAAACTAAACACCGCCCCTCTCACTGCTCCCGGAACCGAAACGTGGATCTGCGTCTCACTGAAATAAGTGTAAACTGCTCCACTCGTGGTTGAGTTACATTACCTTATAATTCTTCCAATGACGACTGCCCCACATACCAGTATGCTAGCCTTACATTTCGCTTGCTATAGCACTGCAGATATAATAGTTTGGCGATAACGCATTACCTTAAGTAAACTCAGTAAGACTGTACCGAGTTCCGATTATGTCGCTGGTCCTGAATCTTGACAAGTCGATGTATGAATAAACAAAGCACACTCGTTGGTGTAAGGTAATTGCGAGGAGTGATTGTAGTATGGAAAACGGTGCTGAAACAACAAATATTCATATCATGCTCTTAGCAAGGTCGCCGGTGAGATATATTCTAGAATGCGAACATCGATTAGGACACTCGACCTGAGGGGTACGTATATACAAGTATATGTAATTAAGTTCAATAGATAAAAGAGAAACAAACACCGTCCGAACAGGCCTTGGAGGTCAAACGGTACCGACCGGCCGCCGTGTCATCCTCACCCATTAGGCAGGTACGGAGGAGCAAACAGTCAGCACACCGCTCTGCCGGCCAGCGCCAGTTTTCCCTACCAGTGCCACTACTTTTCAATCATGTATCTCCTCAATTGGCGCCGCAAGATCTGAGTGCACCTGGCAGACTCGGACCGTGACCCATCCAAATCCTAGCCAAGCCCGACAGCGTTAACTTTGGTGATGTGATGCGGACCGGTGTTACCACTGTGGTAAGGCCGTTTTCTATGTACATTTAAAGGTGATCGATAAGTCTTAAAGAGTGAGTTGACGAGGATCAGAATATGTGTGACTGCGTTGATTTTGAAGCCTAAAATTTTCACAACGACAAGAAACTGCACACATTAGTATTTGGCATCAACTTTCCTCAGAAAAGTGGACGTTAGCAGGTGGGCAGAGAGCTGGACGATTAAATGATGTTCTCTGCCTCATGATGACTGGGTGTTGTGTGATGTCCTTAGATTAGTTAGGTTTAAGTAGTTCTAAGTTCTAGGGGACTGATGACCATAGATGTTAAGTCCCATAGTGCTCAGAGCCATTTGAACCATTTTTTTTTTTTTTTTTTTTTGATAAAATGATGCCATAAGATTTCCGTTTTTGCCGATTGACGTACGGAAACCTAAAGCAAATACAACAGGCTACAATGTAAGAACCGCCATATTTGTAGGAGAACACAGTCCTAAGTTAAATGTACGACGTATTTAATTACGACTTCCAAAACGCAAATTCAAATGTGCTTGCTATGCTTTATATTCAGATGTTATGTTGCGTGATGCGATCATGTACAATGTATCTGATGTCAAACTCAGAGAACAGATTTGGAAACAGTCCGATCCACCATTTCAGCAGGTTTTGCACATACTAGATCAGTATGATTCCGGTGCCTTGTCGGCTCATACATTTAAGCAGCCAGTTATTTGTCGGGTTGCTTCCGATCACGCCATTCCGCACCGGCGGCTCGCGCTAGCCACACCGAGTAAACAACCTTTCACGCCACGTACACAGTTACCTAAACAAGCGGCTACACAGGCGCGCAGAATTAAGACTTGCCGTAAGTGTTATTCATGGCACAGTCGACAAAACTGCCTCTCCCGATAAGCCCAGTGTTACGCCTGTCTCAAGAAAGAACATGTAGAATCCGTATTTTTGCAACGGAATATACATAAGAATTCGGCCCACAGACAAAAATCTAGTCGCAAGGCCCCTTTCATTAATGC
This sequence comes from Schistocerca americana, assembly GCF_021461395.2. NCBI lineage: Eukaryota > Metazoa > Arthropoda > Insecta > Orthoptera > Acrididae > Schistocerca > Schistocerca americana. The sequence continues at coordinate 329,242,011 of NC_060125.1, forward strand.
AGTATAATCCAAGCTCGCAACAGGGAAGGGTGCAGTTTCTACAATGATACGCCAGTCAAACTAACTTTTTGTTCATTTACGCAGCGCGGGATTAGCCGAGCGGTGTAAGGCGTTGCAGTCATGGACTGCGCGGCTGGTCCCGACGGAGGTTCGAGTCCTCCTTCGGACATCGGTGTTTGTGTTTGTCCTTAGGATAATTTAGGTTAAGTAGTGTAGTCACCTTAGCAGTTAAGTCCCATACAATTTTACAAACATTTGAACTTTTTTGGTTCATTTACTTATTCGTGGGGAACGTGTGAAATTTCAGTTCGTCACGGGTTCCTCTCTCACATTGCTAAGTAGTCACAAATATGAACTGTTAGGCTCCCCACGCCTGTCTCAAACTAGCACGTAACTGACGGATTATAATGGACAAGACATTCCCGCTCTTGAAACACGTGTTTTCCCTGCCTTGTATCGCTCGCATACGCGAACAGTGACTTTAACAGTGCTATAATCAGACGAATGTGGGAACATATTCGGTCTTGATTCTTTTGATTTGTTTGGCTTTAATATTCAGGACAATGTCTTGTCAGTGTCTTCATTCAATGCAGAAGACAGTCTAGCCAGCCAGCTAAAAGAATTCCCAGAACTCTTTCCTATAGGTTTAGGCAAAGCTAACAAATCTATGGCACATATTACGTTGAAAGGTTGTGTTCAGCCGACATTTTGCCGGGCCAGAACTGTTCCCATTGCGTTATTGGGACAAAGTTGCAGTTTAACTTAAAGAATTGCCAGATGGTGGGGTTATTGCGCTCATATCAGCTAGTCATTGGCAAGTCCATAGGTTTTTCTCCCCAAACCTTCAGTTCGCATTCGCCTCTGTATTGACTTTAAGTCTCCAGTCAACCCACAAACTGTGAGGATCTCATGGAGAAATTAAGCGCTGTACGCTATTTTTCAAATACTAATTTGCGCGACGCTTGTCTTCAAATACCGCTCGATGAAGAATCTCAAAAAAATTGTGTAATAAATACTTATTTGGGCGTGTTTCAATATTCGCGTTTGCTTTTTGGCAATGCTTTCGCACCCACCAGTTTCTAACGGTATTTGGAACAGCTGACTGCACAAGCGCCAACCTTTTAAAACTATTTGGACGATATTGTAGTAGCTGGTCATACTCCTGAAGAACATATTGCAAATTTATGTGCTTTGTTTCGTGTGTTATCTGATGCAGGACTGCAGTGTAGACTGGACAAGTGTGATTTTATTTTAAACCTGAGTTGTAGTATCTTGGTCCTGTCATAAACAGTCACTGTGTACATCCTCTTCAGTCGTATTTGTTAGCCATACGAGATTTTCCAGTTCCTCGCAACGTCACAGAATTGCAGTCAGTCTTAGTGAAAATGAACTATTATGTTCGGTTCATACCGAATGCTGCACAAATCGTACCTCTACTGCATCGCTTGCTTCGTCCCCTTTGTTTGTACAGATGAGTCTAAGTAGCTTTTCAAAAACTTAAAGATGCATTGCTCAGTGATCGATGCTTAGTTCACTATGATCCGGACAAGCCAGTTGTATTCCAAGTTGACGATTCCTCTTGCGGATTCGGTGCATTGCTTTCTCACTGAATTGGTGATAAAGAAAGGCCTACTGCTTTTGCATCAAAAGTGTTGCCCAATGCTCAGTGTAATTATTCACAAATTGAGAAAGAGGCTTTGGCTATTGTGTATGCTGTCATCAAATTTCTCCACTATTTGTATGGCAGAAAATTCTACTTAGTATAGGGTCACAAACCTTTTCAGTCCTTGTTTCATCCGACAAAACCGGTTCCTGTACGAACAGTCCAAAAATTGCAAAGATGGACTTTGTTGTTATCTCAATACCAGTACGAGATTGTGTAGCGTCCGACAGCTCAACATGCTTAGTTAACTTTGATCCGGACAAGCCAGTTGTGCTGCAAGTTGACGCTTCCTCTGTGGACGCGCTTTCACGTCTTCCGACCGGCCCTGATACAGACTTTGACGCTTCTGCTGCATCATGTTGTCACATCGATGCTCAGAATTTTGAATTGCTTCAGAATTTTGAGCTGAACTATAAGAAAACTGTACAGGCCATGGAAGCTGATTCGGACTCGAACATTTTGCTAACATACATTTGCGTATCTTGTTCTGCCTGTCGGTATGGCCCGTACAGAAACGTGTGATTCTTGTCCAGAATGATAGTGGACAGTCACGTGTGTTGATCACTAAATCTTTGCAAAAGGAAGTGTGGCAGTGACTTCATCAAGAACACTGGGGGATTGTTCGTACGAAACAGCGCGTCGACACTGTACTTGGAAGGGTATGGACGCCCAAATAATACAAATGACGTTACAGTGTCACGCATGTGCGGAAAATCAGTCTGCTCCATCACAAAAATTCTCTTCTTGGCCTGCGTCGCTATCGCCATGTCAACGAGTGCTCATAGACTTTGGGGGACCTTTATGGAACACTCACTGGTGGATTGTAGTTGACTGGTGCAGCAAGTTTCCTTTTGCTGTGCCAATGAACGCGACAACGTAACGTAGCACAATTCAGGTATTGTCATCGATTTTTTGCCACTGAAGTAATAGTGTCAGACAATGGACCTCAGTTCACGTAGAATGAATTTGAAACATTCTGTAAACGCAATGGCATACAGCAACTAACTGTTGTTCTGTTCCATCCACAGTCAAACGGCAAAGCGGAACGTTTTGTTCGAACCTTCAAGCAGGAGATGACCAAACATCGCTCCGCACACACCAGGGATCAAGCACCGCAGCTGTTTCTAGCTTCATATTGTTCGCTCCCAAGAGATGGACCATCGCCGGCGGAATTGCTTCACGGCCGCCCCCATCGGACACTGCTCTACCTGCTCCACCATCCTCGGCATCAGGCACCAATGGAAGGCCGCACGTATCGCTTCGCGCAGCATGGTACTGTTTTTTATAGGGTTTTTAGCGGCAGCAGACGGTGGGCGCGAGTCGAGATCGTCCGTCGACTTGGCGCTTGCATGTATCTTCTTTCAGGTTCCGATGGCTTGCAACGCCATCATCTAAATCAACTTCGCCTCTGTCTGATCTTTCAATACCTCTTCCCCCAGATTCATGGATCCAGAGAACAGCGCGGCCACAGCAGCCGCCAGAGGGTGTCGTCACGACACTGCGGGTCGACCCCATGGAGATGGAGCCTTCGCCTCCACCGCCTCCTCTCGTCCTACCGATGGAGATGGACTCGCCCACACCGCAGCAGCCACGTGTTCTTTATTTGGTTCATGACAGCAGCAGATGGACGCGTACCCTTCTGGTCATTTTCCAGGGGACGTTTCCGCCAGAGCGCAGGCTGGATGGCGGGGTACGGCCGGAAGCTTGACGTTCCTTGCAGCCACAGCTTCCTGCCCGGCGATGCACCCACACTGCTGCTTCTCCCTCAGTGTCCACACTCCCTGCACGCGGACGGACCATCGCTTTTGGGGGCAGGGGTGATGGGGGGGGGGGAGGGGGGGAGGAATGATCAGGCGTACCCATAAGCGCCGGAACGAAGAACGCAAGAGAAGAGAAGGCGGTGAAACCACGTAGGCCAATGGTGCAGCAACGGCCTCAACAAGAGGAGAATATAATTGCCGCGCCTGCCAGCCGTGGGCGCTCAGTGTTTGCTCAGCATTCGGACATCATACGGACAGGCCTAGCAGAGAACGCTACAATAGCAGGTATTAGTGATCGACAAACTGTGTGTAATCTTGCATGAACATTGTATATAGCAAAGGACTCGGATTTATGTTGCATGCCGCCCATCGCTTGCGACACCATTGTCAGTTCCAGTTTAAGTATTGTCAATCTTCTTAACTGAAATAAAACTAGTAATGTTATTAGCTTGAATTGTTGTATAGCATTCCGAGATGCATACTTTACGAGACATTCGTAAATAATGCTGGAATAGAACTAAAGTACAGGTTCGATGGAGGATTATTCAACCAGTCCAGACTCCATTCAGAAAGGTTCACCGGTACCACTCGTGTGACAGAGCTGAAGTATGCTGATGACATTGCTTCTCCAGCTCATTCATCTGCAGAGTTGCAGCTGTCAGTTGATTCCTTCAGCAGGGCGTACGAACGATTTGGTCTCTCCATCAATATCCCAAAGACAAAGGTGATGGCGCAGCCAACTCCTGACTCCTCCGTTCCTGATTTCAGCATATCCATTTATGATACACAAAAATGGTTCAAATGGCTCTGAGCACTATGGGACTCAACTGCTGTGGTTATCAGTCCCCTAGAACATAGAACTACTTAAACCTAACTAACCTAAGGACATCACACACATCCATGCCCGAGGCAGGATTCGAACCTGCGACCGTAGCAGTCGCACGGTTCCGGACTGCGCGCCTAGAACCGCGAGACCACCGCGGCCGGCATTTATGATACACCTTTGGAACAAGTGGACCATTTCCTCTACCTAGGAAGCATACTGTCATCCAACTGCTCATCTGGAAAAGATGTGGAGAATAGATTACGTGCTGCCCGTGTAGTATTTGGATGTCCTACAAAGCGTGTCTTCCTGAATAGAGACCTAACACTGTACACCAAACTAATGGTGTACACAGCTGTAGTCATTTCCACCCTGCTATATGGTTGCGAAACCTGAACGTTATACTGCTGTGATCTGAAGAAGCTAGAACGCTTCAAGCAACAGAAGGTAAGATATATCATGAACCTGAAATGGGATGACTTTATATCCAACACGGCTGTTCTTGAGAAAGCAAAAGTGTATAGCATGGAAGCTCTTATCATTGGGCATCAACTCAGATAGGTCGGACATGTCCAGCGGATGAAAAATGACAGACTTCCACGCCAAATGCTGTACAGCGAAGTGAGCACAGGTAAAAGGCCACAAGGTGCCCCTCTCAAACGTTATAAAGATCAGTACAAGAAAAATCAAAAAAACTTGAACATCGATCCGAGTAACTGGTCCACAATAGCAGAAGATCGAAGTGGCTGGCACTCAGTTACCTAAAATGCTCTTCAAAATTTTGAGCTGGAACGTCGAAGAATGGAGAATGACAAACGCCGGAGACGTAAACTCCTACAGGCTCAGCCACGTCCTCCACCTTCCATCAGCTGCAATGTCCGTGGCCACCTGTTCCACGCTATGATTGGATTGCTAAGCGATCAACGACACTTCCACGCCTGAACAAAGGAAATCTCAGGAGGGAAATGAAAACTCGGATACGAGTGTCAGCCAACGACGACGATGATTCCGAGAACGCAGCATCCCTTAGGCACCCTATACGCGACGAGTAGGCAAGACGCCACAATTACTACGATCTGTTTATTATGTAGCAGTGCGAGCCACTGACTGCCAATCCATTCTGTGAAAAGCACTTTCTATGCCCGCAGCATTTGCGATGCAAGTTTTAGGTGATTCACCCACTATATTAAAAGCCAATGTACCATTGACCCCCCCCCCCCCCACACACACACACACGCACACAGCTGCATTGTACGACCGTGAACAAACATTTATATTTTCTTGTTGTTCTTTTAGATTGTTTCTCCTTAAAAGAATGTGTTTATGGAATGTATTTTGTCTGCTGCAAGTACACCAAGTCAACTCAGAAAATATGATACATTTTGATTCAGCACAGTTATACTGCTCCTGCGTCGTTCGAAATAAAAATTAGCAGAACATGTTACAGTTGGCAGTAATCTCATCTAAAACAACGATGATAAAGTGAACAGTTTATACCTCTCAATCAAACATTTTAAGTTTTTAATTATGTTCAATAATTATAAGAAGTACTGAAAAAATCAAATTTTTATTGTCTCTGGAAGTTGTTACCTACGTAACCACCAAGTAGTATTGGTGAACATTATAGCTCCTATGGATTCATCACATTCCGTTTTGTCATGGTTTCGCCTCATGACAGACAGCAGATGTGATTCGTGTCTTCCGTTTTGGGCGCCTAAGTGACGTCTCTTTGTGTACAGAGACACACACTCGCTACTGTATTGATACAAAAAAGTGCAAGAGAGCGCTGGTCTCGCCCTTCGTCCTCGTGCAACAGCTACCTCTGCCACTGTAAAGGCGCTATATCAGTTCTGTACCTCGACCGAGTGAAACCTCCAGTGCTTTGACTGTACCTAGTTTTGTTCTTTTAATTTGTGGTACGCCACACGAAGTATATTAATCTTCATTAAACAACTATCATGTCTAGTGCTTCCTGAGGACTAAGCAGATGTAGAACTGGAAACGTCTCACGAAATATGCCTGATGCTGAAGCCACTATTAGTGCTACTTCCCTCTTTTATTACACTGAGTGGTGATCACAACATTGCCTATGCATGTGTATTTTAGTTAAGAATGTCAGTATGTATTTGTCGTTTTACATTTGTGTAATGGAAATCAATCGCTGTTCGCAGCAAAATGTAATATGGAGAGGTCAGTAAATCACTGCTAATACAGGTAACTGTGAATGTAAAAAACCAGTGATTGCCGTCTGGCATGTTAAAAGAAGATACAAAATAAATTACTCTGAATCGCCGGTCGCTGTGACCGAGCGGTTCTAGGCGCTTCAGTCCGGAACCACGCGGCTGCTACGGTAACATGTTCGAATCCTACCTTAGGCATTGATGCGTGTGTTGTTCTTAGGTTAGTTAGGTTTAAGTGGTTCTAAGTTCTAGGGGTCTGATGACCACAGCTGTTAAGTCCCGTAGTGCTCAGAGACATCTGAACCATTTGAACTTCTGAATCTTGGCAACTTCATCAAAGTAAAAAGCATCGGTGGCAGCACCGTGCGGACTTTCGAATAAAAATATGACCCTCAACTACGTACCCTCTGACTCAGAGTTGAAATATTAAAAGTTTTGGCTGGTTTCGTTGTCTAGGGGATGGGATAAGTAGTTGCTGCATTACAGGCAAAGTATGGCTGAGTCTACAGTATACAATATGAATATATGCATGAATCGAATGGTTGAAGGTTTCTTTCACTCGGTAATTGCGAATTCTCAATGTAACATAGAAATTTATAAATGAAAGATTGCAATGAAATAAAATCTGCTGATACTATTTTAACGACTTTAAAAGATGAGTACTGTAGCAGGAGTACCTTTAAGAAAGACATTTCTTACTGTAAAACACTTATTGGTGTCGAAGGCCGAGCAATTAAATAAAATATAAGTTGAATATCAGGGAAACAATAGATTCCTACTTCAGGTAATTAGTTATGAGCTACAAAGTAGCTCACGTCTTCAATGCAGAAGCCATCGAAATCTCACAAGTGCACAAGTCGGCACTACGTAATATCCCGCGACCACACACAAACTGCTCAACACTTTCCAAGTATTTCCTGTGACTGTCCGTTGCGCCTTCCTGTCCAGCACTCCCTGCCTCCTGTGCGACTCGATGCTCCTCCCCCACTGCCATCCAGTCCCTCCATTGACTTCGGTAGTCGCCTAGCATAGTAATGAGCGCTCTGATTGTCTAGAGAGCTCCCACCATGGCTCCAAGCCAACGTAAACTCGCAAACATATTGAAAAACATACGAAATACTGGATTTACATTTAAATAACTTGAAATTAAATAAATATTCCTTCGGATGGACCATAAACATGCTCTAAGACACATTATTAGATACATAAACAAATGAAATAAACATATATCAAAGGAATAGAAACAAAAGTAGGCCAGTAGCCTAATGTCTCTGTGCTTTCTAAAACACAGTAAGTATTTGACCAATTTCTTCATGAATAGTATATATCGGATATAAACAAAGACATACACAAATAAATATATTTATAAACATGCTGCTACTGTTTTTTCGTGTAACTGTGCAGTACTTATGTTCTCTGGATATTATTAATTTCTACATGAACTGTGAAATGTCTGCCATTATGGTTTCACAAATTCCACCATCTTTGGCACTCCCGGCATACAAATATCCTTCATTGACACAAAACACAGTCCTCGACACAACGTCAGCATGGAATTCTCAGCCATGTGGTCGGTCTGGATCACGCGCGGGGGCTATCCCTCCTTCTCCAGCTAGTGTTCGGCACCACGCGGTGGCTGACGAACCCCGGCTTGCCGTGTGGCCACGCCAATTGCGAACTTAGAATATTTTCAGGGCGCCACAACTCGGCCGTTACCTCACAACTGGCACTTTAGGTACGTTCACAGGGGCCGTAAGTGACGGCACTGTGTGGCTGCAATAATGTTTCCATCAAAATTGAAGCAATGTTGCTGCGATACACGAAAATTTGAGCTACAGGCGGCCATTATAGGTGGTGGTGGAGGAGGCTTCTGCGTTCAGCTGAAAGCATATTCCCGATGTCTTGCTGTTGTCCACCGTCTGACCATATGGCCTTGGGTGTAAATGCTTCTTTCTCTGTCTGAGCCTGGAATGCCGCAATGAGACGTCACCTAATCTGATCGGTGTAATAGTATTATTTCTCTTTCGTTCGAAAGTAAGCGTGCATACTTGGAGGCACTCGACTTTTGTTGTCTACAGGAATGTGGGGGTGTGTAAACGAGACAACAATGGATTCCATATAATTATGTGTTATCTCATCACTACCAGAACTCTGGAACACCGGTAGTAATGTATACAAAGATCTGCAATAGTGAGCCCAAATTTTCTTCTACACAGGTTCTTACGATTTCAAAACATTTCTATAGTTTAATTACTGTCTTCTTGTCCAAGGGCAGCAATTTGCCAGTTCTCTCTTTTTAGTTACGGTAATTGTGTACAATACTTTCATGTCCTATAACGGCAGTCGTACATGTCTTGTACTTGTGACAGTCACAGCTTTACCACTATACTGGTGAAACACAATAACATGTAAACATTCAAATCTCATTGTAATTTCATAGCAATGTAATGAATTTCTAGGTTCTTTCCACTAACGCGTTACAAACATTCTGGTATTAAGAGGCATCTCGATGAGAAGTGCACTTTCACAGTGCTACATAAAACCTCTATGTGAATCACCAGTAGGCAAAAACTGAAGCGTTGTGGCCAACTTCTGTAAGGAGATTCAAAACTGTGATTGGTATTATCAATACTCGAACAAGGTTTCAGCATTTTGTAAAAAGTATGTATTCAGTACCAGCACATGTGTTAGTTTCCAGGTAGTTTCCTACTTAAAGAGAACGCATTGACTAACATCGATTAAGTTTTTTCTTGTTACCTTTCCTTCTCGTGGAATGGAAATCCAGAAGAGCCGCGCTCCCTTCTACTTTTCTGCTGTCGCACTTTTCGTGGCCATAGTGAAGTCCGCGTAAAAACTTCTGCCTCGGAAATTACTGTCGCAAGCTTTGTCGGTCATCAGTGGCTGGCAGTTTTGCCGAGCATTTGACTACAATGGGTGTGGCAAAAAATAGTGCGTCATGTTGTTGGGAATGAGCAAGTTTTAGAGCCCTAGTAAACTTAGTTTCAGCAACAATATGCGGCCCAGCCAGCATTGATTTTTCGTGCGTTTTAACCGACTGATGCTAACCACGTTCACTGAATACATTGCTGACTCTTTCATATAGACCCGATCTTACGACACCTGTTTTGCCTATAAACACGTCACCTTTTTACTCGCCAGTGGCTACGATCTCTACACATTTGCCGACGCTATATAGCTGTTGAAATACGCTCTTCAACCGTGACACCTCTACATTATCGTAAATGATTCATGCGTTGTTTTACGTTAGGGTTATTGTTTTACGTTAGAGTTAACCCTAGCAACGCCACGCATTTTCTGTAACTACCGGTTGGGTTGGGGGGGGGGGGGGGGGGGGGGGGGAGGAGAGAGCTGGAATTTGTGTTATTGTTCAGGTCTTCAGTCCAAAGACGGATTTGCTGCAGGTCTCCATGCTACTCTATTCTTTGCAAGCCTCTTCGTCTCCGAGTACCTACTGCAACCCACATCCTTCTGAATCTGCTTAGTAAATTCATCTCTTCGCCTCCCTGTACGATTTTTACGCTCCACGCTTCCCTCCAGTACTAAACTGGTAATCATTTGATGTCTCAAAACGTGTCCAACGAACCGATCCTTTCTACTAGTCAAGTTTCGAGGTGAAATTCATACCCACCAAAAAAATACTTAATTGCTGTTAAGTTTTATTAACAACATACTTTCTAAGCCGATACTAAAGTATAAATATGGCACAGAGAGTGAAAAGTTTTTCAGACACCCTTAGCAATACCAACGACTTTTCAATAACGTGTAACTGGCTCAGGGGAGGGGTTACGGCCAACACAAAAAATATTAAAAAATCAAATTCCGTTCATGGTCGTTGAGGTTTGTTCACAACGTGCCTCTTAAATATATATACTGATGTGAAATAATGGTGTTGAACCTGAAAACATGAATATGACCATTGTTGTGAAAAGTCGATTCACCACTAATACTTACGTTTTTGGGTTAAGTTTTACGGAAAATTTTCAAACAGTTACGGAATCTGGCAGAATCAATCAGTAAAAACAATAATTTTTATCGTAATTCTAAAATTTAACTATCTACATGACTGCATCATCATATTTCCAAAACATGGGCATGATGTACTCCCCCCCCCCCCCCATGTAAACAAAACTTAGCTTCTACAGCTACGACTGTGAGTACGAGGACTTATAGCGGCTAACCCCAGTCAGCCCTCTAGTAGCAGCCTCCAGGAAATGTTGATGTACAGCATATTTTGATGCAATATTTATGGTATTATTTTTAAATTTAAAAATCATTTTATAATTTGTAACTGTAATAGCGACATACACGTACCTGCATAGTACTGTTTACTTTTATAGGACTCTTCGTAATGTCTAGACAATCGAAACCAGGTGTCAACGGAATCTACTGATACCAGAAGTCGGCTTCATCTCGTAGCGTAACGATGACGATTTATGTGATGTCATATTTCTTATTTTCGGTGGGTTACTGGTAATTTTTACATAGTCCAAAGCATAAAAGGAACCTATCGATATCATATATCGTTATCATCTCCTAACATGACGTCGAGGATTTATGTGACGTCATAAACAAAAGAAAGTGAACAGAAGACTGAAAATATTTCTTTTTTGTTTACATTAGATTTAGAAGGAAGGCTGTGGTGACAGAATGACCTCCCGAGGTCTAGGTTAGTAAGAAAGCTGACAATTTAGTAGTGAGCTCAGAAGTGGCATCTAATGCTTCAGTTAATGCGAAACCGAAATATCCACCATAAAGGTTTGTGAAAACTGTTGACGAAGATTAACCTTATAGCAGAAAGTAATGTGCTCACTGTTGCCCTCGGACAGCAGCATGGTAAAAATGAACAATTTCACGAAGCACAAGTAGCGCTAGCTAACGCGCCTGTCCTGTAGGACACAGCTTTACGGCACAGTGGGGGGGGGGGGGGGGGCCGCTGGGGCCCGTGCCCGTCGGTGGCTCAGACTAATTGCGGAGATGCGGCGCCACTCACCTGAGAGCCTCGCGGTAGTGCTCGGCGGCCAGGTCGGCGTTGCCGGCGTCCCGCAGCACGTTGGCCAGGTTGTAGTGCATCTTGGCGTTATGGGGCAGGGCTCTCAGGCCGGCCCTGCAACCGATAGCACACACCAGCTCAGCTCCTGGCCCTCACACACTCCACCAGCGGCTGCGTCCTACCGTCTCACACGTGGATATATTAACAATTGCTGGAAAGTCCATCCCACCCCATAAGTGCAAACTGTTTATGATTAAAAATCACTCGGAAATACTCTACAATAATTATTCCTTAACTAATCAGTTTTCGGCTTTTCGGCTGTTATCTGGTACAAAGATAAATATCCGTGGTTGTGGATTTCGGGAGAACGATTTAAAAATGGTGCATCCTAAGTATCTCTAAACTGTCGGTCGAACATGACAGTAACTAACATTCGTTATAAGACTAAAGTGATAAGAATTATTTCTATAAAATGCTAACTATTTAACTTAGATAAGTATAGAAGAAACACATGCCATGTTAGCACAAGGTTTTAGAGATGAAAAATAAATTGCCTGCAATACAAAAAACTTTGGTGACATTTTCCAAGGGAATGATTAAACAAGATAGTATTGTATTGCATTAAATTTATGCGCGACTGCGAAGACGAACGAGAACCAGCTCTCCAATGGAGTGATGACAATGCAAATTAGGATAGAGACTCGAACCTAGATATCCTGCTTTACACGAGCGGTCGCGTAAAGCTCTTTCGCTATCATTGCACGACTCACGGCCAGACCCAAACTTCCATATGGCGTCGTTCCTGCGCCACAACCTGTAACCGTACACACATTATGTATTCCCCATACAGGGGAAGACATTATGTTGAAAGTCACTTCCCGGTATCGGCGGATAAATATGATACTGCAGTACCTGTGTTGTCACAGAAGAACGATGCAGTGTTCCTTCGGACATGCATGCAACCCCTTTGGAATGAATCAGAACGTCGACTTCATACCAGACACCCCTGCATCAAACCTTCTCTGGTTCAGTATTTGGGCAAGAATGGGTTTCCAAACCTCTACAAGTACTCAGAAGCATCAATGAAAGTGTTCCCACCAGATTTCAAGCCTTCATAAAGACGAAGGGTGGACACAACGCATACTAATATCTACTAACATAACCTGAAGCGAAAAATGCTGTATCTCGCCATATATGCAACTACTACTGTTGGTCGTGGAGGTCTGCAGAAGGGCAATTCTGGGAATTCTGCCCTCGAAACCTAAGGAGATGGAGAGTATGGTGGTACAGGATGGTAGCTTGTGGCGAAAAGGTAGTGAAGTGGATCGCTGCATGGAGAGAAAGAGTGTATGGTGATTTCTGGCTCAGCGCTAGATGTACGTGTTCTCGTGTGATCATCTCACAGGCCATGTAACAGCACAGTAACAAGTGCTGGTTCCAAGGGTCAGGAACTCTGTCCGTGTATCCTGGCTGGAAACTGAAACTGAATGCTAGATGTAGAAACATCTGCATACGCTCTCTCGTTTTCTGACTCATTACTGTCGCGAGGCATGGTCGAATAGCTATAGTAATTTGATACAATAATAGTAAGTAGTATAACAATGCCATAAACGTATACCACAGAGCATATCCAAAGTAATTGTATTACATTATAAGTTAATTCCAACTTAGCTGTAACGTTGTGAGGCACAAACATACTACTATAAGACGTAATAGAAGGTTACTGACTCATTATTGTAAGAGCTGGATTTTATTATAATTCCATTGACCAAACACATATAGAATAAAATAAAAGTAGCAATCGTAGATGTAACATGACGTATTATAGTGCCTAAAACTCAAAGTTAATAGAAGTAAATAAATAAATATTTGCCAACATAACGCTCAGTTTTCCAGCAGCTGTACAGAAGATGCTCCTCTTTATTTCTGGTGGCAACTCCTGATATTGCTAGGTATTCAGGGTATTATGAGCCTAGGTACAGGTATTGTCATCATTGGTATCTTAATGTGTACCACTTTAGAGTGTCACATGTTTTTTCTCCGCGTCTGACAGTCTTCGCACCAACACATAATGTACTATCTGTTGCATTCTGAACGGTCGTAACTGCACCATAAGGTGGACTATGCCTATCAGTATAGACTATACAGTGTTGCTTCTGCACATCCACATTTCACTACCTGGTCTACTGGTCAGTCGAAAGAACCATTAATGGCTTGCTTGTGCCCCTCACACTTGGTGGTACTATCAAATTTTTCACTGGTATCAGTCATTAATATAAATACTTCGATTTGTAACCCTAACACTCAGTACGCAGGATGATTAAAAATTACTGTTGCAGGTTTATAGGGTTATAGAAGAGACTTAATAGATGAAGTTTTGATAAGGAACCCCTCTCTCTCCTGGATATAAATGAGTTTGGATATTGGATCACTTTCAGTTCTGCCACTATACGCTATGCACACAATCTGAGAAGAGGGCACCATCATTAGTCCCTCATGTAGTTATGACATCACATAACATCTTCGTCTGACCACAACAAAGGCTACGAGAAATTGGTATGTTCGAAACTAGGAGGTTTGGCTGTGGTGCTCCTTCGATGCGTAGAAGAACACCCGAGGGCAAGTACTCAAAAGGCATTATGCCCATAGTGCGCGTATTTCGATGCGAGAAATTTAAAAGTGATCCAATCTTCAAACTGATTTTACGTCCAAGCGGTACATTTTCAGACATGGGTTCTTATCAAATCCTCACATAGTAAGTCCTCTCCACAATCCCTACAAACATGTAACAGGAATTCTGAATCACTTTGTATGAAGATGTATCACATATAAAACCGAAAACTCTTACCAGTCATAGTACGCAATAATAAATAGAAAACAATTCATTAAATGTGAATCCACAAACGAACCGTTTACGAGACAATTGTTGACGGGTGGTTATGAGCCTCTGCTGTAGCCTTAGTTAATGGAATTTCTTTTGATTACGTCTTCTTTTAACTGGTAACAAATTTAGCCCTTGGTCTGTGGCCAGGGCGTGTGGTAGGTGCAAGGCGGGATACGGGGAAATTTTACTGTGTATGTAAATCTACAGCAGCAGTACGGTACAAAATCTATATGGCGATCGTGGCTTATTCCTCGAACTCTATAATCGTCAAAATTAAATATTATGAATTTCTCTGCCTGGTGTCATATCAAATGTCAAGTGCTCAGGACTTTCGTTCGTACGGTGGACAATCTGGAGGAACAAATTATACAGGCTTGTCTAGATTTACGTAACAATCCACGAACGTTTGAAAGAAATCGTAATTCACAGTCGACACAAGTTCATTATTGCATCCAAATGTGGAACACCTCGTTTATCTCTTAGGGGTGCGCATTTAATTGTAACACACAACGCTCTAAAAGTCTGTTTCATTTCTCCTCAATAATTTTTTCATGTATGGGTCTACGGCCTCAATGGATCGTTTAAATGAAGGAACTAGTTTAATCACCATAGGCTGTAGTTTTATTCCTCTTGCCCACTAATATCTTACTTATATACTGTACTTCCGGTATTATATTGCAGAGGTCTAACAAGGTCCTAAGGTCGAAACTGACATGCGTGGCCTATTAAAGGATTAAAACTAACAGCCTACGGTTGTTAAAAATGGCTCGATCATTGTTTGTCAAGGTAGGCCACTTATGAAATTTGAGACATATTAGATGCGGACTTAATCGAAAGGGTAACATTTCAAATAAATTTGTATTACCTAGGCCAATATTTTATGCTGAAGGCAGTACTGGTTTGTAGTTTCAATGCTTAATGATTTCGCAAAATAATCCCATCTACTGTCGTATATTTTCAATTGTATCTTATTTCGCTACGCACTGTAACGCATATTATATGTAGAGAGACTCTGTCGTTAACATCCTTCTATGCATTTAAATTTTCTGTGACTCATATTCACTGTGTCTTGATCACAGAGAGCATTTAGATCTCCTTCGTACGTCCCAAATATACATACACATGTTGATCTGAAACAGTCTGAAAATCTTTTAAGTGCATTGCAGGGTAGGTTGTGCTGAGACATAACAGTCTAAAGAAAAATTCGAAACCGTTTCCAAGTTACACAGCACTGAAATTATCCAACTGAATAGTATTCAAAGAAATATGACTGACACCCGAAAAACAGGGACTTCCATGCATTTAGAATAGCAAATAGTGCATTCAGAATGGCTAGCCACTAGCCGAAATCTGGATTTGTGATTAAAATCTAAAATAGGGCGACTGATTGCTACACTCTGTAATTTGTAAAACTTGATTTAGTGATGTTACTGCATTGAGATTTGTGACACTACGACGCTGACACGCTACGGCCACACATCCACTACTTATCACTGACTGCCACTTTCGAATGCACATCTGTTGTTTGGCTTTGTGAATTCAAGTCGCCAACGTAGTTAACGTGCTGCTGCCGCTTGTGCCCCAAGAATGAGACCAGTTTGGGAACTTTTTGGGCGGACGATGTATTTCTGACCACACGCTGTAAACATGTGCCGCAGACCTTCTTTACAAGTTTACCTGGCGTTGACATATGCTCACTACAACCTGTCGATAACTGACTTCTGTTTTAATTAAGCATGCAAACATGTTCACTGGTTTCCGACGTTTGCCTACGTATACAAGGTAAAAGTTGTTTCATTGTCTGTGATAGTGCTACCATTTATATTATCGCTGACGTAAATTTTAAAGGCATTATACTTGTAACTGAAGTATTTATGGCATCGTGTTGCTCAATCCACTGGGCTCCTGTGGCTCACATATGTCTGCGATAACTACAAATTGACTTTCCATGACATATTTGTAATACTATGTGACAACTGAGAATCTAATAGTCATATCAGGATCTAATAGATCAGTTTCCATAATAACCGACGATGGATGAAGTAGAGAGAGTACAAAATGAGAGCATTTTTGAAAAAGATAAATATATCTGAATACAAATTTCAGTCTTAGGAAGTGTTTGCAAAAGGTCTTTGTGTGGTGCGTAGCGCTCTTCGCGTATGAAACGTGAACGATGAACAGTTTAGATAAAATAAAAATAGAAGCGTTTGAGATGATATGAATGCTGGAGACTTGGTTGTCAGATCTTATAGCTATTGAGGGAATATTAAATCAAACTGGGAGAAAAGAAATTTATGGCACAACTTCAGTAAAAGGAAAGATCAGTTGATGCTACGCATTCCTTTTCATCAAGTAACATTAATACGGTACTGTGATGGAAAATTGGAGGTAGAATTTGTAAAGACAGACCAAAGCTTGACTGTAGAAAGCAGATTAAAATCGATGTAAGATGCAATAGTTATGATGAAGATTCCACAGGTAAGAGTAGAGCGGAGAGCACCATCAAACCAGTCTTCGAATTGAGACCATCTCTAAACACGATTGCATCCATTTATTTTAGTCACTATCCGAATACATGTTTTACGATGTCATGTATGATCTATGCTCGAAACTTTTAACAAATGAAATATTACTGATACAACGGTTTACACGCCAGCACACAACTAACACAAAAGAGCATCGGAATTTTATCACTGATTCCTTATTTCTACTTCGTCTCTCTAGTTTATTCGAATTTCATATTCGTTGATCAGCAGACTATCCGTTCAACAAAAATTGTAAAACTTCTTCATTTTCACAGATATTGTCGTTTGTATCCGTTCACCTCTAATATTCTCCCTTTGAAACTAAGTTATCTTTCCTTCATTTATATTTCCTTTTAGCTGTTTTATTTTTGTATTAATAATAAACAATAGCCTTATGAATTTTCAATTGCGTTTTGTACCTGTTCCTACAGATTTTCTGGCACTGTTAATTGAAATACCTAAATCTGCTTGAAGCTGGTACATGACCGTGGCAAGTGGATAAGGGTGATAGGCTCGGAATTATAAATGTTACAACTGTATTAGTGGGCTGCATGCCAAACGGTAGGAATTTAGGTTGCATGGGTCTAAAAGTCCGTGTTGTGTTTTAACATAGACAAATGAATTTATTTGTTAACACAAATGTGAGACAATCAGTTGTTCGTCTCAAAAAACTAATGAGGGGTAATTTCTACATGGGTCAAAGTCAAATATTAATCTTCATACTCTTCACACTGGTGACCCACGTAACATGCAGCACTGCAGTCCAAGACACACTGCAGTGTTGCATGTTATGTAAGCCAGCACAAATTCTGATTACGGCTATTATTGAGGGTCTGGCCGCGCTGAGGGCGACCGCACAGCCTCTGTGTTTCTACCACCACCATTGACTTCCATTACACGACTACCGTAAAGCTAACATCACTGACACAGTGCACGCAGGCGCATCGACCTCTATAATCGATACCTACGAGCACTCGTGACCTTACCGTTGTGTATTTTCAAGTCACAGCTTCGTCACCAGGCTGTTAGTTATTTCGTAAAGAACTTCCTGCGATCACTCCGCCAAAAACACGTAGCTGTGATTTTTGCTGATGTTTGCAAATATTGCTAAATTTTCTTATATTGCCAAGTTTTTCATTTATTTCATTGTCTCGATGCCACTCATTAATTTTTTTTCTTTTTTAATGCATGAGATTTTCAGGTTATCTTCCTCTTTCGATGTTTACGCTTTCGCTGTATATCATTCTAACGCTTGCTTTGGGAAGTCATCTTCTAACGTCGATTCTGGATAACTGTAGACAATGTAAAAGAATTACCTATAGCAATTGTTTCTCCCTATCTTCCCAGTACTTTTTCACTCGATTGCTCTGCTGTTGGTTATGTTCCTTGGTGAAGAGTTTTCCACATTTCTTGTCTTTCTCTTGATGGTTATTGAATTTTCTTACTTTACAACGGAATTTTTTATGTTTTGAATGTTTTCTTCGGTTACGATCATTTCTCGTAAGTATTAAAGAGCATCTTTGCTCTATTGATGGTTCGTATCTCTGTTTGAAAATTATTGGAAGTTTCTTTTAGTTAATTTATTGTCCTCAATTATTTTCACATGTCTAAAGAAACTGACCTGCATTTTCAGTACTGCGTCTACATCTACATCTACATCTACATGGTTACTCTGCAATTCACACTTAAGTGCCTGTGAGAGCGTTCATCGAACCATGTTCATACTACTTCTCTACCATTCCACTCTCGAATGGCGTGCGGGAAAAAGGAACACCTAAATCTTTCCGTTCGAGCTCTGATTTCTCTTATTTTATTATGATGATCATTTCTCCCAACGTAGGTGGGTGTCAAAAAAAAAAAAAAAAAAAAAAAAAAAAAAAAAAAAAAAAAAAAAAAAAAAAAAAAAAACTGCATTCCGAAGACAAAGTTGGTGCAATTTCGTAAATTGATCTCGCCGCAAAGAAAACCGCCTCTGTGTCAGTGACTGCCACCCCAACTCGGGTATCTTATCAGTGACACTCTTACCCCTATTGCGCGATAACACGAAACGCGCTGCCCTTCTTTGCACTTTTTCGATGTCCTCCGTCAATCCTACCTGGTAAGGAACCCACACCGCGCAGCAATATTCCAGCAGAGGACGGACAAATGTAATGTAGGCTGTCTCCTTAGTGACTTTGTCGCATACGCCAAGTGTTCTGCCAACAAAGCGCAGCCTTTGTTTTGCCTTCGGCACAGTATTATCAACGTGGTCTTTCCAATTTAAGTTGCTCGTAATTGTAATTCCTAGGTGTTTAGTCGAATTCACAGCCCTTAGATTTGTGCGATTCATCGTATACCCAAAATTAATAGGATTTATTTTAGTACCCATGTGGACGAACTCGCACTTTTCTTTGTTTAGTGCCAATTGCCACTTTTCGCACCATGCATAAATTCTCTCTAGATCATTCTATAGTTGGAATTGATCGTCTGGTGATTTTACTAGAGGGTAAATTACAGCGACATCTGCAAACAATCTAAGGAGACTGCTCACATTATCACCTAGATCATTTATGTAAATCAAGGACCTATGACACTACCTTGCGGAACGCCAGGTATCACTTCTGTTCTACTGGATGATTTACCGTCTATCACTACGAACTGTGACCTCTCAGACAGGAAATCACTAATCCAGTTACACAACTGAGACACTACTCCGTATCCACGCAATTTGATTAATAGTCGCTTGTGAGGAACGGTGTCAAAAGCCTTCTGCATATCTAGGAATATGTAATCGATCTGAGATTCCTTAACGACAGCACTCATTACTTCATGGGAATAACGAGCTAGCTGCGTTGCACAAGAACGATATTTCCTGAATCTGTGTTAGTTACGTATCAATAAATCATTTTCTTCTAGGTGATTCATAATGGTCGAGTACAGTATGTGCTCCAGAATCCTACTGAAAATGGAGGTCAGTGATATGGATCTGTATTTCAGTGGGTTACTCCTATTTCCTATCTTAAATAATAGTGTGACCTGTGCTACTTTCCAGTCTTTATGACCAGACCTTTCGTCAAGTGAGCGGTTGTATATGATTGCTAAGAAAGGCGGTATTGTGTTTGCATACTCTGAAAGCAACCTGACTGGTATACCATCTGGACCGGAAGACTTGCCTTTCTTAAGCGATTTGAGTTATTTCACAACACCTAAGATATCTACTTTTGTGTCACTCATGCTAACAGGTGTTCTGGTTTCGAATTCTGGAATATTTGCTTCGTCTTCTTTCAGGAAGGAATTAGGGAAAACTGTATTTAGTAACTCGGCTTTAGTGACACCTTGTGCCTCTTCTTCTTCTTCTTGATCGTCGCCTTGTCCCACGTCACGTAGGGTAGGCGTTGCTTTTCTGGATCCTTCTCCTCCATAGTACTCTATCCATTGCCTCTTCCTTCTTCCATCCTTTCTCTCTTAGGTCCCCGGATACCATATACTTCCACCTCCTCTTCGGTCTTCCTCTCCTTTTCGCTCCTTCTATCTTTATATCTTCAACTCTGTTTCCAAGATACTCTTCCCCTTTTATCTGTAAGTGTCCGTACTACCTTAGTGTGCTCTCTCGTATCTTTTTCCCCATGGGTCTCACTTTCACAGCTCTTCATTCTAATTCTGTCCTTCCATGTTACCCCACACATCCACCTCAGCATCCTCATTTCCGCCACTCCCATCTTCCTTTCATGGGCTACTATGAGTTGCCATGCCTCTGTCCCGTATATCATAGCAGGCCTTACCACCGACTTGTATACTTTCCCTTTCAACCTAATGCTCACCTTCTTGTCACACAACATTCCACTCATTTTCCTCCAGTTGTTCCAGCCGCAATTTATTCGGTGTTATATCTCGCTTTCCAGTCCTCCGTCCCTCTGTATCTACAACCCCCGTATTTAAATTTGGAGACCGATTTCAGCTCATCGTCCTGAATCTTGCAAGACCTCATCTGCCTATCCTTCAGTGCTAAATATTCTGACTTTGTCCTGCTAATTTTCATCCCTCTTTCTTGTAGTGCCATCCTCCAATCCTCCAGCTATAGTGACACCCTCATCTACGAATTTGAGATTTTTTAAAAATTTGTTGTTGCCATTTTATTCTAAGGTAGGTACCAGAAGTTTCGATTGATTATCTTCTCCTGTTTCGCTATTTCGATATGTCTCCTACTTTAAGATTGGTAGTCATTCCGCTGCATACAGCGCTTTCAATTTTATAGTTGTTTAGCAGTGTCAGGTTTTCAAGTTATGATTGATTTTTTTTGTATGTGCCCTTGGAGAGTTGACGTGCCATCTCTGTCTAAAATTTATGTTTCCTTCCTTGATCAGTCATAGGCTTGAATGATTTCTCCGAGGTACTTAATGTTTTGAACTTTTTTGTCGTTTCTGAAACCTGTTTTCTGTGATTGGGGGATATTTTATGCTGCTTTGGATGTCGAACGTCGTGGAGCTGCTTTATCTTTCATCCGAGAACTTTTATTTGGGTGATAGCTCATTTCACGTCTTTGCCAATGACTAAAAGGTCACTTAGAAAAGCCGGGCTATTAATCTGGATTGCTTTGAAAACAGCATTCGGGGACTCAGAGCACAAAGGAATGAAGTCCATCTTTTGTCATTCTGGACTTATCCCAGTTTTAGGTACTATTTTTAGAGTACAAAAGATTCAAATCCAGATATTATTGACAATATCATTCAGCATGAAAGGAAACAGTCTTTTGTTCAAAGCACAAAGGGAGAATTTCCAGTGCCACAGTTTCCATGGCTTTTTTGTCGGTATGTGAGGTCTTACCAAAGCAGACTGATGATGATTATGAGTAATGCTTCTGAAGATATGGAATACATCGGAATATCAGCATTCTAGCGCATTAAGCTAATAACTACTTTCCCAGTTTGACAAGTGCGAGTCACCTAAGGAGTTAACAGCCAGATCGAGCTCTTGAGCTTCAATTTATAAAAACAATATTTTATGGTACTTTCGCAGTTGTTGTGTATTGTATTAGCACATTTTTCTTCCAATGCAGGAGAGGACACCGTTGCTGAGGAAGGTGGTGCTTCTACAGCAGTTGAAATTATATATTCAATCAAGAAGGAACGATGAGCGGAGGAAGCAGACATTTCAGCATCCTGAGAAATGGAAACGGAATACTAGGCATCAGTTGTGGAACTGTGGGCAGGAGGATGCTACAAGAAAGTGCGTGAAAGTACGAGTTAAAAGCCTTTCTGCTAACACCCACTGCCGCAAGTTGCAATGACTCTATCGGCCTTAAGAAGAGGGGAGGGAAAGAATAAGAAGGCGACTTTGAAAGTTGATTGCGAAAGGTAGTGTCCTGTGCTTTTATGCAATTTTCTACGCTGGACAGCAGCTCGTTGTCTGTGTCAAAATATTGTCTTTATAAACAGCGGTTCATTTGCGCAGAGATCAGAACTAGAGGGAGCCAAGTCCGTGTCTGTATGGTGGGTGATCAAACACTTCCTAACGAAAAGGCTGCAACAGGGTCCTCACTGCCACTGCGGTGTACGGCCGAGAACTGCAGTATCACGAAGAAGGAACTACATGGCAGTTACATTAAGTGGGGTTGCATGAAATCGGGGGTATATCTGTCGGCAGGCAGCCACACATGGCAGAGAGAATTTTTTCTAGGCATCTTTACGTGCTGATTTCTTCACTTTCCAAACAGATGTCACACATCGGGCCGCATTACAAACTTGCCACAAACTTTCAGCCGTGGAATGGGAAAAAAGGGCGTTTGTGTTCATTGTCATTGAGCTCACAGTGCTGTACGTGTCGAGACAGTCATCGTCGTTATTCTTTACTTGTAGTAGTTTTTCGACTTTCTGTTGTGGATATAAAGGCCCATAATGAAAGTAAAATTATCTCCAACCTTCATTTCCTAAGAAATTTGTTGGAAGGATCCAGGGATAACGGGGCTGGTAATCACCTAAAACATATTTCCGATAGGGAATCAGTTCATAATCCTCTCTGCTTGGTTGTATTTCTCCAGCATAAACCTGCTGTAACCCAGAGTGGGATAAGAAATTAATAAACAGTACTCGTCATAAATTCAGGAGATTTTGGGGTATATGTAGGAAATTATATCTACCTGATAAACCAAGGGAAATTCTTATGTGGAAATCGCCTCCCATTCAATCGCGTCTGGAAAATCGTCTGAACCAATTCCAACTCTCTGGGATCTCACTGAAATAATGCAAGCTCTACAGAGCGTCGAAATCACAAACGGTTCACTTTTACTCCTCTCCAGGGAATCAAATATTATGGGAAAAATCTGAAAAGACCATCATGTTCTGAGATTAATCTGTGTTGGTGACACCTTGCCAACACAAATCAATATAACTGACAGTAAGTGGAGATACTCAAGTGCTGGAAAAATTGCAGAGTGCATCTATGCAAAGCTTCATCGGATTCTTTCTGTGGTTTCCATTTCGCGGCCGATAGTTCTCTACTCTCCGAATAACCCTCGCATTTCATTCCTTGTAGCAACTCCGTAATTACAATGGGCGAAATATTACTTTCGAGGCCTTTTTCAGTCTGATCCGTTTATGAGGTATCGTAAAAGAGTTGGCTTTGGAATTTTTCAATGCATTAGCTTCAAATATTTCTTAAGGATTGGATTGAGGTTTGAACCTCTATACACAACAAAGTGATGTCGTGTTCCAACTGTTGTATCGGCCAAAGTAGGATAATTAAAATATTACTGTCTCTTACGAATTTATGTCAAGATCCGAACGTCAAGTTTCAGCCATAGACAACGAATTCCTGGTCTCAAGAGATTCTTACTTAGCTAATGCTATTGATTTCGGTTTAGTGGAAAAACCCAGTGAGGAAATTTCGCACGTTTCATGTTTATCGCTAGAAAAGCATAGGAAATGCACCTTAGGTTTCAGGTAATTGGAATGCAATTCTCAGACTTACTATCCACCAGAAACTTGGGGAATTCTACATCTACATCTACATTTATACTCCGCAAGCCACCCAACGGTGTGTGGCGGAGGGCACTTTAGGTGCCACTGTTATTACCTCCGTTTTCTGTTCCCGTTGCGTATGGTTCGCGGGAACAACGACTGCCAAAAAGCCTCTGTGCGCGCTCGAATCTCTCTAATTTCACATTCGTGATCTCCTCGGGAGGTATAAGTAGGGGGAAGCAATATATCCAATACCTCATTCTGAAACGCATCCTCTCGAAACCAGGACAGCAAGCTACACCGCGATGCAGAGCGCCTCTCTTGCAGAGTCTGCCACTTGAGTTTGCTAAACATCTCCGTAAAGCTTACCAAATAACCCTGTGACGAAACGCGTCGCTCTTCTTTAGATCTTCTCTATCTCCTCCGTCAACCCGACCTGGTACGGATACCACACCGATGAGCAATACTCAAGTATAGGTCCAACGAGTGTTTTGTAAGCCACCTCCTTTGTTGATGGACTACATTTTCTAAGGACTCTCCCAATGAATCTCAACCTGGTACCCGCCTTACCAACAATTAATTTTATATGATCATTCCACTTTGAATCGTTCCGCACGCATACTCCCAGATATTTTACAGAAGTAACTGCTACCAGTGTTTGTTCCGCTATCGTATAATCATACAATAAAGGATCCTTCTTTCTATGTATTCGCTATAGATTACATTTGTCTATGTTAAGGGTCAATTGCCACTCCCTGCACCAAGTGCCTATCCGCTGCAGATCTTCGTGCAGTTTGCTGCAATTTTCTAATGCTGCAACTTCTCTGTATACTTCAGCATCATCCGCGAAAAGCCGCATGGAACTTCCGAGACTATCTACTAGGTCATTTATATATATTGTGAAAAGCAATGGTCCCATAACACTCCCCTCTGGCACGCCAGAGGTTACTTTAACGTCTGTAGACGTCTCTCCATTGAGAACAATATGCTGTGTTCCGTTTGCTAAAAACTCTTCAATCCAGTCACACAGCTGGTCCGATATTCCGTATGCTGTTACTTTGTTTATCAGTCGACAGTGCGGAACTGTATCGAACGCCTTCCGGAAGTCAAGGAAAATGGCATCTACCTGGGAGCCTGTATCTAATATTTTCTGGGTCTCATGAACAAATAAAGCGAGTTGGGTCTCACAGGATCGCTGTTTCGGGAATCCATGTTGATTCCTACAGAGTAGATTCTGGGTTTCCAGAAACGACATGATATGCGAGCAGAAAACATGTTCTAAAATTCTACAACAGATCGACGTCAGATATATAGGCCTATAGTTTTGCGCATCTGCTCTACGAACATTCTTGAAGACTGGGACTACCTGTGCTCTTTCCCAATCGTTTGGAACCTTCCGTTCCTCTAGAGACTTGCGGTACACGGCTGTTAGAAGGGGGGCAAGCTCTTTCGCGTACTCTGTGTAGAATCGAATTGGTATCCTGTCAGGTCCAGTGGACTTTCCTCTGTTGAGTGATTCCAGTTGCTTTTCTATTCCTTGGACACTTATTTCGATGTCAGCCATTTTATCGTTTGTGCTAGGATTTAGAGAAGGAACTGCAGTGCGGTCTTCCTCTGTGAAACAGCTTTGGAAAAAGGTGTTTAGTATTTCAGATTTACGCGTGTCATCCTCTGTTTCAATGCCATCATCATCTCGGAGTGTCTGGATATGCTGTTTCGAGCCACTTACTGATTTAACGTAAGACCAGAACTTCCGTAACATGAAGAAAAAATTTGATGGTTGTGGCCCCAAATGGCTGACCAAGTGATGGATTCATTGTGAAATACAATCTTCTTTTGCTGTAATGTTGAGGCAGACTCTGAATACCAATGCAGAATTTGACTAAGTTGACATAACAAATAAGCCCAGTCATCTCTTGACATACTTTGTTACATCTATCCTGATACCAAACGTCGAGCATTACCAAAAGCGAAGAAAAAGAACATTGAGGATTTACTGCAATATACTCTCCCTATACATGATTGTTTCAGCAACCTACCATGTCACACTGTCACAACAGCTTCCTTGGCTTTGCAAGAACGAACAAATGAAAGTGAATAGACTTTTCTTTGAATCTGACTTGCACAAGTCCCTGTTTGTAAATATTCGTTGTAAGCAGTCACAGGAAATAAAATTATAATTATATATTCAAGTAATGTACTTTCTTTACTGTTTCCTTAGTAAAATCTTGAGAGTAGTATATGGATGAATACGCAACTACGGTACATTCAGTACAGAAAAGAGTAGAGTTCAAAAGTTTAGTTTCCTATTCCTGGTAGTTTATAAAGCACTTACAGTTACCCTTCTTCTGTGTGATAATACATGATACAAAATATCTTCCATCATTCACAAATGTTAAAATGGCGTAAACTTTCTTCTCTAATTTTTTTTTTTTTCAGAACTTGGTTATTGTTTCGAATGAAATGATGCACACTGCCTGTAAAAAATAAAATAAAATTTATGATCGGATTCGCATAAACTGAAGACGCATCCTAATATGAGCTGTACAAATGTGGGTTTTCTTACAAAGAATTTTTAACCATGGTCTGAAAAGTAGTATTATATAAAAATACTTGAGAAGACTCAATGAGATTCCTTTTAACAAGTCATAGCGGAAATGTAACTGCACTGCGTAAAGGTAAATATACTCCGCATCATTCACGTCAAGTTATAAACGAATAGCGCGCTAAAAGCGGCAATTTGTAGTTAAAATGAAGGGGATAGCAGAACCTACAGAAAGAAAACCTGGATCAAAACCAAAGTTGCCAAACAAAGCTGTAGACTAACTAACACTGCACCTAGACGACCTCTTTGTATGAACCCCATAAACGAGAAGAGTCTTACCATGTCACGAGCAGGAAGGTGCACGAAAACTTTTCTTAGAGGGCAGTCGTAACACTATAAGTTCTTTGTGTAAAATGAAGAAACCACTGAACAGTAGCTTAATACAGAATCTTTTAGCCGCATAGTTCCTTATCTGATGTTTCAGACTAGAGGATCCTCCTCCACTCTCGTGTAACACAACAATTTCATTATTACAAGTTACAACAAATGCTGGAACCTTATGTGTTCCGAAATCGGTCAGGTACACACAAAACATGGTGGATTAATCAATTGTTGTGCGGTTTCTTCATTTTACAAAATGAACTGGTAGGTGGCTGAGCGGCAACAGGGAAGGCAATAAATCTTCAAATGTTTGTGAAATCCAAAGAGCCCAAACTGCTGAGGTCACCGGTCCTTAGACTTACACACTACTTAAACTAACTTATGCTAAGAACAACACACACTCCCATGCCCGAGGGAGGACTCGAACCGCCGATCGGTGTGGCCGAGCGGTTCTAGGCGCTTCAGTCTGGAACCGCGCTGCTGGTACGGTCGCAGGTTCGAATTCTGCCACGGGCATGGATGTGTGGTGTCCTTAGGTTAGTTTAAGTAGTTCTAAGTTCTAGGGGACTGATGACGTCAGATGTTAAGTCCCATAGTGAACCATTTGAACCAGGACTCGAACCTCCTGCGGGAGGGGGTAAGGCAATACTGATGGCTCTGCAATGAGCAAGACTGATGGCGCCAGTGGCGACGGAAACAAAACCTTCGCTATAGAAGGTGCAAAGGATGGGAGCCTGAACTATTAACGATATGTAATACAGTGTAGTTAAGATTCGAGGCCGTTTATCGGTATATTTAAAGTGGACAGCTAAAATTTAAAATACTGATAAAGTCAAAGAAAGAATTTGTGTCATCACTCAGGCTGTATGAATATTTTTCATTTTAACCATTCACGTTTGGTACTCTTATGAAAGGAACTTAATTTTTTCTCTACTGCGTTACATATTTTTGTAGCTTTGGATATGTGCAACTCCCTCCCTCCCCGCCCCACTTTCACGCATTCGTTAGGGACGATTTTGTTCTCGTAGCCGCTGGAGCATCCGTGAACATTTTTTCGCATTGCAGAGCCATCAGTACTGTCCTGTCTGCTACCGCTCAATCAGCTCTCTCCACATGGCACTGTGACGCTATTCTTGTTTGTAGGGGTTCATAGATTGATACTGCCTATGTGCGTTCCTAGTCTAAGCTTCGTTTGGCCAGTTTGGTTTTTAATCAGATTTTATTTATACAGGTTCTGTGACCGGCCTTAATTTTAACTACTGTCTATTGCGTTTAGTGGGCTAGTTGTTTGTAACTTGATGTGAATGATGCGGAGTGACTCTAAGGCAGTTACCTATCCTCTATGAGTTGTTAAAAAGAATCTCTGTGGGTACCACTATCCAGTGTTACATTTATTCTTCAGACTATTGTTAAGAGTTCTTCGTTAAGAAATGTTTCCTTTTTAATTTTGTACAGATCACCTGAGGATGCGTCTTCAACTGACGCAAAACGGGTCGTGAATTTTTATTAAAAGTGCGGACCATTTCATTCAAAATGTCGAAATCTCAGTGTGGTTGCCCGCAATGTAAAATAACTTTGTTAATGTGAACCTGATTCTTTTGCGCACTGAACGCCCATATTGCAAATGTCACGTGGTTACTTTAGACTTTGTGCTGAATCCTCTCCGAGACGTAAGCTATTTTTTTCCTTGTAATTTACAGACTGACACTAGTACAGCACCCCACATTTGTTCAGTACCTGTTTTTTTTTTTTCTCAGTAGTGTCGCGCAGACGCATGCTCACCTGACGAGCGTCTCCCGCGAGGCCCAGTCGCGGTTCCTGAGCAGCGAGCGGCCGCAGAAGGCGGCGGCCAGCAGCAGCGAGGCGGCGCCCACGGCGCACAGGCGCGCCCTGCAGCCGCCGCAGCCGGCCCACAGCAGCTGCGCCCCGTAGCAGGCAGCCAGCACCGCGCCCAGGCTGCGCACAGCACGAGTCGGGTGTCAGACACCACCAGCCTAGCGACATCTGCACTCACATCTAGAGGGCGGGCAAGCGACAACAGGGGCAGTCGAGTCCAGTAAAATAGAACCACAGGTGCTAAATGTGTCGTTGGGGAACTACCTCCACAAAACGACAGCCGAACAATGACCAGCGTATGGAACTTTTCCAGTAAGTGAATGTGTTTGTGTGTGTCTAGCAGTTCAGGATTGTTCGATTAACTTGCTTCTGTGTCATGCTGCCGTTGAATTTCTAGACTTTCTCAAGTATGCGTAGACTGCAGCAGTTTTCCTGGTAGCTTTGGGCAGTTATCATTGTGACCGTAGTACCTGTACCATAGGTGTGTTGCATACCTATCGGGCGTTACGTAATTTCGATCGCTTTGTTTTCGTAAGCGACCAGTGTTTTACCAGATTACCGTGGAAACCGGAAGCGATGAATCGCCTGATATTTGATTGAGGATACATAACCTAGGGAACATTATTGTTCTGCGCAGTTATCCTCCAGTCTGTTACTGAAACAGCATTTATAGCAAAATGAAATTGTCAATATTCAATACACGTTTTATTCAAAAATTGTAACGTGAAACATAGGGATGTTGTAGTAAAAGTAATAGATCGGTGCATATTTATCATATTGTGCTGGAAAACGCTATTACCCAAAAAAATATCGTTTCAATATTTCGCAGAGCTTATATATCTACATCTACATCTACATACATACTCCGCAATCCACTATACGGTGCGTGTCGGAGGGTACCTCGTACCACAACTAGCATCTTCTCTCCCTGTTCCACTCCCAAACAGAACGAGGGAAAAATGACCGCCTATATGCCTCTGTTCGAGCCCTAATCTCGCTTATCTTATCTTTGTAGTCTTTCCGCGTAATATAAGTTGGCCGCAGTAAAATTGTACTGCAGTAAGCCTCAAATGCTGGTTCTCTAAACATGTTTCTGTTGATCATAAACCACTTTCGCTCTTATCAATAATAACATGAATCTCGCATTGCTGATGAGGAAGAATATTCTATTTCGTAGAAAAAACAACAATACTACGAGCGCCGTTCTGTAACTAGTGCAACAAATTTTTTTCTAGGGCCATTGGTTGAAAAAATGCGGAGTTAGTTGTGGAACTGTGTGGAATATTTCCGCCTCAGCCGCTATAGTTCCATGGAATTCTGATAGATGGCGGCGCTATACGTAGCCTCTAAAATGCCTAATTCCATTAAGGCTAATGCATTCCAAGCAGAGAGCTGCCATTCAGTTTCATTTGGTGGAAAACTAGAGAATCGCAAAATATATTCATAGGCGCTTGTAGAAAATGTCTACGGGGACTGGCAGTGAACAAAAGCCCGGTGCGTCGCTGGGCGAGGTCGCGCAAACTAGTACGATCTCGCAGTTCGGCCAGCCGCACACATCTGTGCTGTCCTCAGGAAACTGAAGAATCGGCTTCATAGTGTTCGTCTCCACAAAAATACAAACGAAATTCTCTCCTCCAAGTCAACGCAAGGTCTGACTCGAGCCTGCGCACTCGACAGTTTCAAATGGTTCAAATGGCTCTGAGCACTATGGGACTTAACTTCTGAGGTCATCAGTCCCCTAGAACTTAGAACTACTTAACCTAACTAACCTAAGGACATCACACACATCCATGCCCGAGGCAGGATTCGAACCTGCGACCGTAGCGGTCGCGCGGTTCCAGACTCTAGCGCCTAGAACCGCTCGCCCACTCCGACCGACAGACTCGAGAGAAGGGCGCAAAACTTCATTGGGCTGTTCACCCTCATCCATGCAGCAGCATAGCTCTCGCACCTACCGACTTCCATCTGTTTGGCCTAATGGAGGATGCTCTCCACGGGAAGCAGTACGTGGATGTTGTGGAGGTTATTGATGCACCAAGACTTTGGCTCAGACAAATAGAGTGGTACTACGAGGGCATACAGGCCATCCCAACAGGGTAGAGTAAGGCCGTCACATTGAACGGAGATTATGTACAAAAACAGGGATTTGTAGGCAAAAGAGTGGGGAATAATATGGTGAGTTAGAATGCTGAATAAAACCAACCTGCTTCCAGAAGAAAAATTTGTAGCACTAGTTATTGAATGTTCTAGTAATAAAGATATTTTGAAGTTTGTACACGTAAACTGGAACAATATCAAGAATAATTGCTTAGGTTCTATGAAAACGCTGAAGTTATACGATTAACTTACTTTTATTACTTACACAATGCAATTCATATTTAGTAAGATTATGGAATACAGAATGGACTAACAGTTGATGATGTGCGGTTATAATTATGTGAACCACAAACATAAAGCAAAGAGAAATAGCCAGCTCCCAGTTTCTCTCTTATAGATTCATTTACGTTCCTTTCCCTACCAATGCTACCACCACTACCGGTAATCCTAAGATTTACTACGTTATTTATCAACTGCGACATAGTTGGTATTTACGTTATTTTCGTATCTGCCAAAACGACCGAACCGTAGTCTTGGTAGGGCGCAACTCTAAATGTGGCTGTAGTGATCCACTAGTTATATTATCTACACTTCGGAAAAGAATCAAAGGGTAACTTTTTTTAAAACCTCGTCATTTCTCTCCCTTGTGGCGCAGAAGTGTGAAACTTAATTAGAAGAGGCTTATTGCCTTCGGAAACGTGGGGCCCTGTGACTTCACCCTTATGTCCAGCGTTGCTTCAAATAGCCAAATCTCCGACATCGTTGTGCGCAGAAAAGGATCCTGCAGGAGTGGTACCAGCGACGACTGAAACGAATCGTTCAACGTGGCAGAAGTGATGCAGCCCTTCGGCATATTCCTGTAGATCTTATTACTGGACTATCAACAAGTCTCAGAGTGAGAAACATTCAACGAAACGTCATCGATGTGGGCGTTCGGAGCCAAAGGCCCACTCTTTTACCCTTTCTGACTGCACGACACAAAGCTTTACACTTCGCCGTGGTCCGTCAACATTTACATTGGACTGTTGATGCCCAGGAAACAATGATTGGCGACTCCATGGAATGCTGTGTGCACAACGACCATAGATGTTGAATTAAAAGGAATGTCAGCGTTGGCCATTATATTGATGTTTTATTCATAGTAGAATCAATTTTCGATCACATAGTGATCATCTTCAGTGCTGTACAGATTAAACTCAGACACTGTCCATAAATCGGTAAGAGTACTAGGGGGTGAAGATCTCTTCTGAACAGCACGTTGCAAGGCATCCCAGATACGCTCAATACCGTTCATGTCTGGGGAGTTTGGTGGCCAGTTGAAATGTTTAAACTCAGAAGAGTGTTCCTGGAGCTATCTGGACGTGTCGGGTATCGCATCGTCCTGATGGAATTGCCCAAGGCAGGCTTAATTGGCAGTGGACATGAATGGATGCAGGTGATCGGACAGGATGGAAACATGTTGCCTGGTCGGAGGGGACTCGTTTCAAATAGGATCGAGAGGATGGACGTGCACGGTTATGGAGTCAACCTCACGAATCCATGGACCCAGCATGTCAGTAGAGGACTGTTCAAGCTGGTGCAGGCGCTGTTATGCTGTGGGGCGTGTGCAGTTGCAGTGATATGGGACCGCTGATACGTTTAGAAACGACTCTCACATGTGACACGTACGTAAACATCCTGTCCAATCACCTGCATCCATTCATGTCCATTGTGAATTAGGCCTGGCTTTCGCAATTCCATCAGGACAATGCGATACCCCACACGTCCAGATAGCTCCAGGAACCCTCTTCTGAGTTTAAACACTTAGCTGGCCACCAAACTCCCCAGACATGAACGGTATTGAGTGTATCTGGGATGCGTTGCAATGTGCTGTTCAGAAGAAATCTTCATCCCCTAGTACTCTTGCCGTTTTATGGACAGCCCTGGAGAATTCATGGTGCCAGTTCCCTCCAGCACTACTTCAGACACTAGTCGAGTCCATGCCACGTCGTGTCGCTTCACTTCTGCAAGTAATAATCAAGTATTAATCAACAGATAGTACGGAGTAGTTGCTTGTAGCATACGTATTTAGAATTCTGTCTTCATCAATGCTCAGTACTGATGTCTGTTGTACTATTTATAACTGTTAAATGTTAATTTGAATGCATGTATAACATTTGATATCGAAGTGAGAGATAGTATCCTAAACTAAATTTGCCTCACTAGGTTACGTACTGCGCCTAAAGATAGCCAAGTTTGCAAATCAAATAGTAAGTCCGACCGAAAGTGAAGATCGAACGCAAGGCTGTCTAGAAAATTGCAATTTTATGTCCTGTTGACGACGACAACGGTTCCATTAGAGATATAAGGCAAAGTTGTAATGGTAATTTTGTGACACTAGTACAAATTAGCTTACAAGCACGCTATAGGGATAGAAAAAGATAAAACAAGTTGAAAATGATATAGTGCCGTCCCACTATGCCACATGTGACATCTGAAAACTAAGTTCGTAGCTTGAATGCTCGATCGATGGAGGTGATTATATTTCCTGTCGTCGCAGTGCTCACGTCCGCTGATTGCAGCTCATGAAGTCTTCTGAAGGGTGAGATTTTATCTACGAACGAAAAGGAACGCGAGATATCGATCACACTTATAATGGATGTTGTCACAGAATTAGGTTGTTGTCGACATAACTTTCACTTGTCACTTTCATTGGTGCTGAAGTCAAGAGCTCATTCAAATCAGTCTTCATTATCGGAATTTTCTGATCGTTATCCCTCCTTGCGGCAAGAAAGCTACAGCTAAAAGTGGAAGCCTCAATGCTATACTCTCACGATATGACTTCTTTTAATGATTTACGTGTTTTGGACGATGTACTGTGTACTGATTACTGTAAGAATTTTTAAAACAACGGAATTCTCACGGTGGTGGTGTAGCAGAGGTGTTAGCCAAAGTCGCATTATTGTCAAACTTAAGTTGGAAACATTCTTGACGAGGATCTATTTGACAGAATTGATCTAGTTATTGGAAAAAATATATTTGTGATCATTTTAATAATGGAAGACTAATGAAGAAAAATTTTAATTTGTTGACCTACGGAAAGACGACAAATGTCAGACGGAAAAGAATGTTCAACATCTTGAAACGCCGAGCGGCAAGGCGACATCTAGTAGTTGGACTCCATTTTTATTAAACATTTAACTAAAAGTTTTCATCTTCCTTAAATGTATGCTTCTGCTTTCCGTGGGATTCTCTGAGTACTTGCTTCCCAGATAACTACCCTTATCTCGTCATTCTCGTAGCCGTAGCAGAACATTTTCCTAAGTTATTTTAGGCAAAGAACGCTGGCATAGTGACATTGTCAGTGCCTCCCAGTATTCACTACTTTGAGTAATTTGGGAGAGGGACAATGGTGTTTTAAAGGGAAGATTATATAAACAGCTGATTGTTATGATCGAACGAATTTAAGGCAAAATTGGAGTAAAATGTGGGCAGGATGAAGGGACACATCCTGAGGCATCACAGAATAGTTCACTTGGTAACAGAGGTAAAAACTTGTAGATTTAGATCATGGCCCGACAGCAGTGAACATTTAATTGTACGTCGGTTGTAGGAACTTTGGGGTGATGAATAGACGTGCACAGAGTAGACTTACAGCAGTTAGGCTGGATTAATATAAGAGTTCGACAAGATCCAACGAGGAGCTGTACATTTCGTCACGGATCATGTAGTCAATGAGAGAGCTTTACGATGATGCTCAACGAACACCAGTAGCAGACGCTACAAGACAGATGTTGATTATCAGTGAGATATTTACTACTACAGTTTCGACAGAATATGATCCGGGATAATTTGGGCTTTCCGACTACCTAAATCTACAAACTACCGTATGTGGGACGGTACCTTGTAAATACTGCTAGCCATTCCCTTTCCTGTTCCACACTCAAATGCAGCGAAGGATGAGCGACTGGCTATACCGCTTCGTACGAACTTTAATATCTCTCATTTTGTCCTCTTGATCCTTATACGAAATTCCCGCCTGTGGCAGTAGGGCCGTCCAGCCGTAAGCTGAAGCGCCGCTTTTCTTAATTTTCTCAACAGTGCTTCGCGGAAGGAACACTGTCTTCCACCCATGGGTTCCCATTAGAGATCACAAAGCATCTCCGTAGTACCTTGGTCGAAAGTGGTGGTGACAAATATAGCAGGACGCTTCTGAATTGCTTCGAACTATTCCTTTAGTCCTACCTGATCAGGATACCCCAACACTCTAACAGTACTCAAGAAAGGAACGCGACTGGAATAGAAAAGGGGGGGTAACGACAGTGGCACGTAGGGTGCCCTCCGCCACACACAGTTGGGTGGTTTGCGGAGTATAAATGTAGATGTAGATGTACTGTTCTATATGCGTTGTTACAGATAGATGTGCAGCACATTCCTAAAATTCTCCCAATGTATCGAAATGGATCATTCACCTCTCCTACTACTCACCTTGCGATCTCGATCTGATTCATGTCCCTTGCACCTTTACGTCTGGATACATAGCAGATGTGACTGTGTCAATCATTATATCATTAGTATTATATTCGAAGATCAAATGTATTGAATAATTTGTTATCATTTTCTGACTAGGATTCCTATTTCAGATACACCTCTTTTGTGGTCCTTTAATTAGGTTAGGTTTTAAAAAGAAAAAGTTTATTTGATTATATAAAATTAAGTAGTTGCTTTACATTTGTCCTACTCATATGTGTCTGCGTCTCCTACAGTCAATCAATAACGATACTTTCCTGTTTGCTGGGCATTAGCAAACAGCCGCAGTTTGCTGCTCACCATAAGCGCAGATTGTTCATGCATATGGAGAAGACTCACGATTACAATAACAATAATATCACAACAACAACAGCACGGAAAACAACACGCACTCGAACGTACACGGATTGTACAAATATATGGAAAAACCACGTGAAATGCATGCATAAAGTTTAATGAAGATGGTAGCCAAGCTTGGATGCTGTGCTGTTGCATTTGACCACGAACGGCAAATGTCCAACATCCACAGTATGTTGTAATGAGTGCATTAACGCAGAGCTAACTGAGTTCGAAAATGGTAAAATTCTTGTTTATTGAATTGTGGGCGCTCCCGTCATCAAGGGAGCCGCAGTGTTTAGAGTTTCAAGAGGCACCGTATCGAGGATTCATACCGCGTGTGGGGAAGTTGAAAAACGTCAACCATTCAGCCAGAAAGCGGACGAAACTGTGTGTTGAGTGATTGTGAAGGACGGTCATTGACGATCACAGTGACGAAAACTAAGAGGATGACACAATCAAATGTCAGTGTAGAACTTATGCCGCACTCGCGAACTCTGTCAGTATGAAAACAACGCGAAGGCAGCTCCACAATCAGGAAAATGCAGGGCGAGATGGAATTCCAGAACCACTCATCAGTGATGAAAAGGCTCCGAAAAGTAAAACCGGACGCCGATGCCACAAAATCTGGATAGTGGAGCAGTGGAAGAAAGTTATTTGGTCGGCTGAGACTTGTTTCACATTATCTTCAGGACGTCTATATGACCACAGAGTGAATCATGGCGGAGGTTTAGAGATGACTTTGGCATCCATATTATGGTATTCCAGGGGCCCCATGTTTATGCTGCATGGCTGCATTGTTGCCAAGGATTATGTGCGCATTTTAGCTGATCATAACGCACCAATGATACATTGATTGTTCCTCAATTGTGACACTGTGCTCCTAGACGAAAGGTCCCCTGTTCACACAGCTCGTATCGCCCAGGACGGTTTTTGCTGGGCCGGCCGTTGTGGCCGAGCGGTTCTAGGCGCTTCAGTCAGGAACCACGCGACCGCTACGGTTGCAGGTTCGAATCCTGCCTCGGGCATGGATGTGTGTGATGTCCTTAGGTTAGTTAGGTTTAAGTACTTCTTAGTCCTAGGGGACTGATGACCTCAGATGTTAAATCTATAGTGCTCAGAACCATCTGAACCATTTGTTTTTGTTGGCACGAGGATGACCTGTCGCTAATTCGCGGGTCACAACTGTGATGTCGATATTATTGTCTCTTTGCGGTCTACTTTGGAAAGATAGCTACATGAACGTTACATACCTCCATCATCGTTACCTGAAGGTGGCTCTATCTGTAGGAAGAAGTGTATAAGATTCCTTTGAAAAATATGCGGGATCTAAATTTATCCATTCCGAGACGACTGGGACCGACGAGCTTCCTACACCGTATTAGGCACGGGGATGTGTTATGTTTTTGTTGTTTCCATGTTTTTGTCCACCTCCAGTACATCCATGCTCTGCAAACCATTCTGAAGCGCGAAGAGAAGGATACTTTACACAATAGCACTACATACAGTATCAACGCCTTCTGTTAGCGTCTGACTCAAGGTTTGAATGACTGCTTAAAATTATCTCTGCTCGATGTAACTAATTTAATCTGGCCCTTGCGATACTTACGGGAATGATAAGCTGATGGTTCTGGTGTATTCCCATATTCCTCACTTAAAGCTGATTCGCCCGCCACGAATTCCTGTCAAGTGCCAACCATTCCATCTTAGAGTAGCACTAGCAACATACCTTCTCGATTATTTGCTGGATGAATACACATCTCTGTCTTCCGCTACCACTTCGCCCCTCTAGAGCTCCATCTACTATCATGGAAGTTATTCCCGGATGTCTCAACAGATATTTTATGATCCTGTCCCTTCTTCTTGTCAGTGGTTTTCAAAATGTTGCTTTCCTCACCGAATCTGCGGAGAACCTCCTCATTCCTTACCTTGTAAATTCACCTAATTTTCAACATTCTTCTGTAGCACCACATTTCAAATTCTTCTGTTACCTTCTGTTCCGGTTTTCCCACAGTCCATCTTTCACTACCACACAATACTGTGCGCCAAACGTCCATTCTCAGAAATTTCTTACTCAAAGTAAGGCCTGTATTTGATACTAGTAGGCTTCTATTGACCAGGAGTACTCGTTTTGCCAGTGCTAGTCGGCTTTTTATGTCCTCCTTGTTTCGTCCGTCTTCAGTTATTTTATTGCGTAGGTAGCAGAATTCCTCAACTTAATTTACTTCGTGATCACCAATCCTGATGCTAAGCTGCCCGCTTTTCTCATTTCTCTTACTTCTCATTACTCGCAGAGCGGCCGGCCGTTGTGGCCGAACGGTTCTAGGCACTACAGACCGGAACCGCGACGCTGCTACGGTCGCGGGTTCGAATCCTGCCTCGGCAAGGATGTGCTGTCCTTAGGTTAGTTAGGTTTAAGTAGTTATAAGTCTAGGAGACTGATGACCTCAGATGTTAAGTCCCATAGTGTTCAGAGCCATTTTTCTCATTATATTCGTATTTCTTCTATTTTTCTGTCCATATTCTCTGTTCATATTCTATACTCATTAGATCGTTCATTCCCTCAAGATGTTCTGTAATTTGTCTTCACTTTCAGTAACGATAGCTATGTGATCAGCGAATCTTATCATTGATATCCTTTCATCTTGAATTTTATTTCCACCCTTCAACCTTTCTTTTGTCTCTGTCATTGCTTCTTCGATGTACAATTAGAACAGTAGGAGCGAAACACTAAGTCCCTATCTTAGACCCTTCTTAATCCAAGCACTACGTTCTTGGTGTTCCGCTCTTATTGTTCCCTCTTAGCTCTTGAACATGCTGTATATTACCCTTCTCTCCCTATAGCTTAGCCCTATTTTTTTCTATAATTTCGAACACCTTGCGCTATTTTGCCTTATCGAACGGTTTTTCCATGTCGAAAAATCCCGTCAACGTGTCCTGATTTTTCTTTAGTCTTGATTCCAGTATCAGCCGCAACGTCAGAACTGCCTCCTAGCGCCTTTACCAAGGTTATTTGGTATATTGCGAATTTGTGGTAAGAACTATGGTACCGAACTGCTGAGGTCATCGGTCCCTAGGCATACGGTCTAGTTAATATAACTTAACCTAACTTATGCTAAGGACAATACCTACAACCATGTCCGAGGAAGGACTCGAACCTCCAACGGGGTGAGCCGAGCGAAGAGTGACAAGACGCCCCTGACCGCACGGCTACCCCTCGAGGCAGGGGTTATTTGGCAGCTATGTTGAAGTGACTGACAAATAAATTTTTCAGCTTTTTAGTGTGGCTATTTCCGTGGTCTTTATTGAAGAGAAGCGTGCTGATCACAGGAAGACTGGGATAGGGTTCCCTCGAAAACCGTACAGGAACTCAATTTATCCTTTCCGAGAAGACTGGAATCTGTTTCCTACACCGTATTGGGCAAGCCAATGTGTTGTGTTTGTTATTTTCCCCATATTTTCATCCACGGTCTTTCTAAATATTAGAAATTGCTTTGCTGAGACGGAGAAAAGAAATTTTGCGTTTCACCTGCTAGATGTATATAGTACACATGCCTAAAAGTCTTATTGTATCACGTCATTATGAATAACAGCGACTTTTAACGAAAATCTATGATTAAAGTCAAGTTATGTATGTAGATAATCTTGACTACTGCTACGGCCAGAAGCAAGTGAGGTCCGCAGAACGTTGCGGCTGTAGACTTTACCTGGGCATGTAGAGGACGCGCTCCGCCACGACGAAGCCGACGGTGAGCAGCAGGTTGGTGGCGGGCAGGAAGGGCAGGGCGAGCAGCAGCACGCTCAGGAAGACCGCCGGAGGCCGCTGGTGCTGCCGGAAGTCAGACAGGCGCCCACGTAAGACACTCTGCACCGGTGGTGCCCCTCAGCTCGTAGTTATTTGCCAAAAATTGGTTCATATTTCACAACATCTCCAAATGCTAATAATTTCTTAATGCCAGCTTCGACAATCTCATCATCTTCAGTCATCATATATGGATTTACAACATCTGCTGTTGCTTCAAATAAGTTCAAAGCCTGCTTCTCACCGCTAGACCTATCAGCCAAAAAATTATGACGACCGACCTACTATGGATATGAACCTATCCAGGCGATAGCAGTGTCACCTGGCGAGGAATGACTGCTAGTCAGACACACGAACTGTGGATGTAGTATCAGTGAGCGTGCTGTCCGTGTGTAGAATGTGGAGGGCGTGATGTATCTGAGTATGACAGAGGGTAGATTGCGATGGCCCAGGGACTCAGCACGAGCACAACATGTCGGGTATTCGAGGACTACTGTGGTAAATGTGTTATTACAGATCTCGGGCGTCGTAGGATGGGCAGACTGGTAAAATTGGACAGGCGGCTAACTGTGGAACTAAGATCAGACTTTAATGCTGGTCAGAGTACAGGGTCGTCTGAACACACAGTGCACCGAATGCTACTAGCGATGGGCCTCCGCAGCATTAGGCGAGTTCATGTGTTAACCTTAACACCACGGCATCAACAAGTACGATTGAAATAGAGCACGTGCCCATCGGCACTGGAGGTTAGCGCAGTGGTTGAGCGTTGCATGGTCTGATGAAACCTGATACCTTCTTTATCATGCCACTGGGAGGGCGCGAATCCGTCGTCCTTCAGGGGAACCCGTTCTGAGGGTTGGAGACAAGGTGGCGGTGGCTCCATTATGCTGTGGGAACATTCACTTGGGCATCCACGGGCTCAGTGGAATTAGTGCAAGTCAACATGGCGGTCAAGGAGTATCGTACATTGGATGCAGACCGCGTGCACTCCTTCGTGACAATCATGTTTCCTTACGGCAATGGCATTTTTCAGCAACATAATGTGCCATATTGGGAGGCCAGGAGTATGATAGAGTGGTTCGAGGAACACAGTGGTGTGTTCCATTTGATGTGCTAGCCCCCCAACTCCCCAGATCTCAATACGTCTGGATGTGAATGATTTTGGGGTCCCGGAATTAACGGAAATTAGCTGACTTGTGTGTGCAGATGTGGTGCCAACTGCCTCCAGCGACCAACCAAGATCTCGTTCCATCCATGCCAAGACGCGTCTCTGCTGTTATCTGTGTCAGATATGGAATTAGCGGCTATTTGCTAGGATGTCATAATGTTCTGGCCGATCAATGTATATACAGCAGTGACACTAGATTGCTTTTATTTATTTGACGTCACAGTGTAAAGTTGCTCTATAAATGCAAAGGCGCTGGCCCGACACCGTCCGATTGCAGATACAGTACATCCCTCCTTTTCGTCATGGCACTAGGGAGTGGAGGGGTGGCGCATACTTCCCTCCGACCGACATTAATTCCGGGGAATGATCATCAGTGATCATTTTGGGGGCACCCTCATCCGAAACCTGCACGGCCTCAATGCAGTTGTATAGACTGTTGTAAATAACTTAATGATAGCTGAAGGGAGTCAAATGCCCTAAACCTATGGTTAATAGAAAATTCCTTTTCCTGGCAGCTCTGACTTTCTTTGATAATGCTTATTATACGTACAGGTATCTTTATTAAGTCCTTGACCGGGCTGTTCCTTGCGCGGCTATGTATTCCTACACGTATAATTATTCCCGTATCTCGCGGCGCTTTCCGCAGTTTCGGTGCACTTTTCTCAAATGAAGCGATTGTGCGATTATATGTTGTCAACAGTTTGAAGCTTTTGGCAACAAGAATGCGTACCATGAAATTAAGCACGTTGCAGCTGATTTATTTTCACAGTCTCAAGAAGTAAATGCGTATGCTATACCTTTCGGATAACATATGTTTCAATAATATCTTTCCTTCAATAACACATTCCCAGAGCGGGTTTCCGAACATTGCCTTGTAGAAGTAACATGGCGAACAAAGAATAGAAATCAGAATGTTGATTGGTACCCATCTGTGCACATACGATTGCTGTTTCAATGTACCTACACGTGAACTTACAAACTAATCAGAACTTTTGTATCTAATTAATTATATCGTTAACAACTTATCGTCAAAATCTAGTGTGAAAATATCGAATGGATCCTTGTGGCTGGTGCAAAACTCAAAATACACAATGTAGAGCCTCTCGAATATTGTTAACTGCGGACCCGAGCGCCGTTCATCGAGGACGCAGCGCTACGCCACCAGGCAGCCCCAGCTCACTAGGAAAACTCCTCTTGGCACCCCCTTCCCCCCCCCCCCCCCCATTAAATTTAGTGTTAAAATCCCTCGTTGGATACCCTGTCAAAAACTGAACACAGATCAAGCACGAAAACAGGAAGATGGTGTACTGAACTGTGAAAAAAGAAGCAAAACAGAAACAGTGAGCTAGCCAAGATCAACAAATAAAATACCGAGCAAATGATAAGAACCACAGCGCCGTAGTCGTGTGGTTATGGTGTTGGACTGTGAAGCCTTTTCACTAGTTTCAGGATCAATAGTATGAAAGATTGACTGGCCTTGTAACACTAATCAGAAGGGCCTTGATATGCTTGTCCTGTGAAAGGCTGAAAGCAAGAGGAAACAGCAACCGTAATTTCTCCCGAGGGCTTGAAGCACAGTTGGAGGTCCCTGTTCAAATCTTCCTTTTGCTCTCTATACATATTTTTTTTCGCAACGTTCTCAAGTTTCCACCCAGTCATTAACGTGTCGAACAGACTCCTTCTGTAGTCATGCTATAGATTGGTTATAGAACATGAGTCTTGTGGTAAGAATATATTATTGTCGCAAGTAAATGTAACGAAAAGTGAGAGCAGGCGAGATTCCGCATAGAGCTCTCACAGATATGAAAATGGATGTGAACTATTTTATAACAAAGAAATTCTGGAGTTTAAACTTCCAAAACGGAACGCAAGATTCGTAACATGTAGTACCTGTATAAGACAAATAGGAGGTACCTGGGTGTGGAAGTTCCTTCTTTACACCTCACTGTTGCAAACGGACGTAAAGCCATGACACAGACACAAAATTGCATACAGCGAACAGTCACATCGATGACTGGGCGGACAGCTCGCAATTTCGTGACAAAAAAAAAAAAAAAAAAAAAATTGGAGCGCGAGGGATTTCGGCAGAGATCTCTCCATCCGCAGTCCAACACCGTAACCACACAACTACGACGCCGCCGCTATACAGTTGCGCTCAATATTGCATATCTTGAGCTTGGGCGGTCCAATGTTTCGATTATGCTTTTTTTTCGCAGTTTAGTACACCTTTTTCTGGTTTTCGGGCTTGATCTGTGTTCAGTTTTGACAGGCTGTCCACTGGATCATCTTCCCACTAAATCTGAGGAGTGTGCGTTGGAGAGGTTCCCTTGTCAGTTCGCTGTATGCGGTCGAGGGGTTAACATTGCTCTGAGTATAAAGCTCACGAAGCTTGTGATAGACTTTTCTGTTGTGGTGTACTTCTAGGTCTTCGTCCGAGTTTCTTCAAGTGCTTCTGGTTTTTCTGCTATGTGCACTCGCTGTATCATCTCCGACGAGTCTGTGAGTTTCACTTGGTCTCGCGCTGCTCTTTGTATGTGAGTTCGATTCCCAACGCCCACTGCGATGCTCTTTTGTTCTTCAGAGATTCTGTGGTACGCAGATTATCTCCGCGTTTTCCAGCTCTGGTGAATATGATGACGCTTGAGACCTTATTAAAACGGAGGTGTCAGTATAAGCAGATCTGGGATACAGCACTCAGTTTGTTCAGATCTCACCTTAGACCACCGTCACCAGACATAGGAAACGCTGATAGACCTCACGTTTCACGGAATGACAATGCCTGCTCTGAAAAACAAAGGTGTATGAAAGGGCGCTGTGGGCGTCGGTAATCGAACTTAGCTGTCATTAAGTCGCGAGACCAACAGTACCTCAAAGACCGGTAGAGTCGCAAGCAGCTATTACATCTAACAGCCATACTCGCAGTACCTGAAGAAGACGACTGGGCTGTTGTCGAAATACTGTGCACAAATGGGAAGTAGTAAGGAGTTGGCGGCATCAGCACACATTCGATATCAAATTAATATTGAAATTAATGAAATTGAACAATTATTAAACCCAGCCCCACTCACCCCGCCCCCGACAACACCCAGCTCCGCCCCGGATGACGTCACGTGTTTTTCTCAGCTGCACGTGTGCCCAGCCCCCTCCTCCCCCTCCACCAACCCCACCCCACTCCCTCCAACCTACCCTATTGGCGGGAATTTCGAATTTTAGTGGGAACTTCCTTGTCCCAGGGCTGTGGTGACATCGCACCCCACCTCCCACCCGAGAATTGGCGGGAAATTAAAATTGCCGGTATTCTTTATGGTACTCGAACACTGGTCCTCCTGGGTGCAAAGCTCATATAGGTACGAAAATGGGGTCACAATACTTTCAACTACTTTCCAAGGTCATCCGATTACCTACTCTCCACAACCGCAGTATATCAGGGCATCTATATCAAGCGTCTATTTAAAAAAAAAAAAAAAAAAAAAAAAAAAAACACATAATTGCGACCATAACAAATATCCTCTTTCCACGAACATAGGGAAGTCCATTTTCTTTTAGTTTCATGAGCAAAACTGGTATAGTCTTTACGTTCGACTGCAGTCGCATCTCATTATTTTATGACGTCCAGGGAGGTGTACCGCCACCGATCACAAATGGTCAGCAGACACATGCTCAACGTATCAGGAATAAAAAGGAACCTCGACTGTTTTTATGCAAGAACTACCGAACACCGCAGAATATCCTTGTTATTTCGAAACCGTCATCGGAGTAAAGGAAAAGCGAGAATTTAAACTCCAAAGAAAAAAAAATCTTTACTTAGCAAATTCTTCCAGCTTGTCTCTCGCGTTCAGAGTCTGTAAATAAACTGTCATGCTCGTGTGTATTTCAGACAGTCTTTCACGCCATTGGCACACAT
Organism: Schistocerca americana; assembly: GCF_021461395.2. Lineage (NCBI taxonomy): Eukaryota > Metazoa > Arthropoda > Insecta > Orthoptera > Acrididae > Schistocerca > Schistocerca americana. The sequence continues at coordinate 329,286,370 of NC_060125.1, forward strand.
GTCGGGGAAAAAAATTCATTTAACGTTTGACAGCAAGAAGCTATAATTCAAGAGAACGTAGCTGTTAGTGCTGTACGACAGGGTGCTTTTATCAGTGCGATGCTATGTCGGTGACGTGGGTGATTAATTGATCAATTTAATCAATTTGCATATCAATTTGATATCAGAATTGCACTACAAACCCCACTACCCTACTACTATCGGAAAAGACAAATTGGTGACACACCCGAGAGCAAACGATTATTCACTGTCCCCTATTTTTTTATTTATTATTATTCTAATACCTTTACAATAAAGGTAGGCCAGGAACGGTCTATCTACGCCGCTCTTCGGCCACAGTGAACACATGCAGAAAACAGAAAGACAGAAAAAGAAACAAAGATGCTGGAAAAATTTGAGAGACAGAGACAGTAAAAATAAATGAAGCCGTTCACGGGGGTATTGATTGGATAAAAAACGTTCATCACAGCACGCAACAGCGAAGAACGAGTTTACACACGTGAACGGAGGAGCACAAACGGAGAGACACTGAAGCACTGACGCGAAGACACACACGAGCACTGACGACGACCTCCGGCGCATGAAGATGCACTGTTCACGCACAAAGCCGGGGACCTGCCAAAGGGAAGAGGTGCGGTTCACTGTCCTCTACTCGCTGAAGTATTCTTATAAAGGGTGAATCAGAACTTCAGCATAAAATTTCGGCGATTCTGCAGCCATACGTTCGGCGTATTTTGTTGTAAGCGGCCCGGGACCTCCTATGGCTGGTTGGAGAGTAATTTCTTACTCTTTGGTAACAATTAAACTGATGGTGTTCTAAGTGCTACAGTTCTGGTTGCCTACATCGGGCAGGATGCTGAAACATTGTACGTATCTTCATTAATAATAGGTCCTATTTCTGCCACAAGGTGAAAGTATGGTGCTGTAAGTAGTGAGAATGTGAAATATGCCGTGTTTTAACTTTACTATACTGCATATCGCTTGGCGATGCATGTTGTGATCTGGCTATTGGTGTATAAGGTTAAGGAGGTTGAAGTTTTCTATGCGAAACCGTTTGGCTATTGACAAGTGGGACCGTGCACTGCTGGTAAAGTTCTATCATCAGAACCGCAGCAATAGCACCGTGGCAATGCAGGGACATAGCCGACAGAAACAGTTGCGAAGAGGCTCCATATCAGTAAATGGGCTGAAGAATATGATGAAAAATTTAGAATAAATAGGTGAATTAGGTGGTGCAGCAGGGAGAGGGGGGACGGCCCATTCCCATACCAGTTCTTGATGGAGTTACTGTAGCTATAGCCGACCATGCTGTAGCTGTCTCAGTGGTGTCGTCTTTCGTCAGTTCAACAGTTCAACCGGTTTTGCCGTGTCCCTTGAATATGCAGGAAGTGCGCCAAATGAAGCCGCAAGATATGGTACAACGCTATGACATTGCCAATCGTTTCTTGGCACGCTCGGAAACGAATGATCCGTGGCTAGGGAATATTCTTTGGACGGACGAGGCATATTTTACTCTGTGTGGTGCCGTGAATACACATAATTGGCGCATATAAGGTTTTACTGAGGCACATGTTGTGCAAGAACACCCACTACTACCAGCTTATGTGACTGTGTGGTGCCGTGATTGTGTGTCATCCTCCTTTATTCTCGGTCCATTTATCTTCGAGAAGACGTTACAAGGACCTTTCTGTGCAACATATGATTCCAGCTTTGCAGTAATACAACTGTGTCTACTCCACTGTTTTCATGAAAGACGGGGCAACACCTCTTGCTGCTTACAAGGTGAAAGATCTGCTTCGAGACACCTTCGGTAAAGACCTCATCATCTCTAACCATATCCTAACAAACGTGCCAGAGCGGCCGTTATCCTGTGCTTTACTGTTCCTCGCTTTATCCTACACCCAGAACACATTCTGACGGCTTACAGCACCATATTTTCACCTGGAACTATTATTTTTTTGGTGCATACTCTGAGAGCGTAAGTATTAATGGACATACCTGCGACGTTCGAGCGTCCTGCAATATATTCAGCCTGCACTGCACCACTGGGAACGCTGTCCTATAATTATTGCCTCCAGGTATTTTTGTTTCGGTACTGCACTGACAATACCTGCACAACAATGGAAAGGTTGACGGTGTGTGCTGTGTGTCTCGTCTGGAACACATTTGTTCCAGTCATTCACAGTAAACGCTGTTGACAATAGTAATGTCCACTTTACTCTCCTTTCTCGTGGTTGTGTACTGCTGGGTCTTGTCTCGGGTTTGTTTTTTCCAGCAGTATTCATACAGGTTAATGATACACAGCAGTACGGACTGTAAAATTCGCCAATGCGTGAGGTCAGTAAACTCAAGTGTGTCACAATGACACTATGCCGAAGTGTTTCCTGCAGTGACAGCATCACGCTATACATGATCTGGGAGAGGGTATTCGCGTTACTCTCTGTTTTATCTTTTGCTTTTCGTGGTTGTGTATTACAGGATTTACCGCTGTTGCGAAGGTGTTGTCACAGGATCAAAGGTAACTGGCGCTACAAACCAAATATATCAAAATTGCGTTATTATTCTGTCGCTGTCCACTGGAGGTCACGAGTCCCTTATACAAAAAAACTCTGAAAATATTCGTGAAGAGCCTTCTAAATTGTATCGATTGAGTTCAAGGCCTCCCTATATAAAAATGTTTCTTGTATGAAATGTAGCAGTAAACAACGATACGTTTATGGAAAAAATAGTTGTCTGTTGTATAGCATTGACTGTAGCAGCACAGCGGCGAAGCATATAACATGGCGTGCAGTCACTGATGTGAGTAAAATATCCCAAGTTCCACGTTCTGAACCCACCTCCTACTCCTATTTATTATACACGTTCTGACAGTACTTAGTGTTCAAGACGATTTTGAGAATTTATTCATAACTAAATACTACGATGTTTTGGGAATATTTGATATGTTTTAATGACGGAAAACTCTCCGGCGTTTGTATTGTGGGTACGTAATGAACAAACATACGGAGAGAAACTTTGAAAGTAATTGACGACTATCCTCTCATAATCAGTAAGTGATACAACATCTGCCACCACGGCGAATGCATTAAATTTAAAAGTGGAAATACTAGTAAGCTTATCCTGTACAAATGAGTTTAGCATGTACAACACAATTTCTTTTCCTTACTGCAGAAAATTTCTATGATGATAAATCATGTACGTCACTACAAGACACAGAGTCCAACAACTGTGGAAGATGCTGCTCATGGATTATAGCTGGTTTTAGTCACATCTGAACTATCAATTTGATAAAATAAACGAACGGATGCATCAGATACTGAGAGGAGATAAAACTCGAACATTGTAAATATGGGTTCGTGTACGACTTTTTATTTGTCACCAGCGGAACAATAATTGCGCTAAAACAAAGGAAAAGTATTTTAATTTTGGTTGTGACCGAATATGAAAACAGTAATGAGTTCTCTAGTATTAATTTGCATATAAATTATACATGAATCATGCAAGAAGCTTACAGTATGTAATGGTCGCAATTATGTAGTTATGACTAATATATTTGCAGATTAAAATGAAGTCGAGTTATTAGGTGGCATCGGACGGAGAGCTATGCTGTTTACAGTTCAGCAAATGGAAAACAGATACAATTATTTTTCTATAGGACATCAGCTGGATGCAGAAGAAACGTTATTTGTTTTACAGATTTGTAGATTATGGGACGCGTTTTGTAAACTAACATAAATCCAACGACGTGATAATCTTACGATGGGCCAGGCATGCAATCAAATTATTTCAGTGGCAACGATACCACCAGTGCCACTCCTGTTGCAGTAGCTGACGTGATTGCCTTCAGAGCTAGGGTAACAGATATTTGATTCAGAATTCTTGAGATGAGAATAAGTATGCAGTTCATGAGATGAACTGGTTGTGAACGAAGCCTGACGCCTTCAGATTGAAATTTCTACATGTTAAACAATCAGCATTCTACCTGTGGCACACCACACAACTAATACGATATTCCAGGTCACTGTTATCCATGTGAGACAAAAACAGATAGCTGAGAACTGTGACAGTTATAAATAAACAGTGTAAAACATTGGAAAGTGCTAAGTAAATAACTGATGACTACTTTCTGTCGGAACGTACACCTTAGAATGGGAAAAATTGTGAAAAGCTTTCTCAACAGCCTAACTAAGAAATTAATGAAAGAAAACGTCTCTCGAATAAAATTATTGTATATATTTGTATGGACTGTCTATACACGAAAAGAGCTACCCAAAACCAGACCTCAGCTGTATGATGAACTTGGCTTTACTAGATGTATTACTATCAGCGTAGAAGAAACATTTAACTTACGTCTAGAAAGGAAGAGTCTGTCTTTATTAATTGATTCAGTAGAATGGACCATTTTCAAGTTGTGAGCGGATAACACTATCTGATCAAAAGTATCCGAACACGCCCACGTAATGGGGAAATGTTCACTAGATGTTACAATAGATGAACGCGCCAGTATAAAAGAAGGCGGACGTATTGTATTGCCGGTAAAGAAGCACGAACAGCAGATAGGGATCTTCTGGAGGGCTCAGTCATTAAGAATGTGAATTCATTATTGGGTTTCACTTTGAGTAACAGGCGCATTATGGACATTTAGGCCTGCCGGCCGCGGTGGTCTCGCGCTTCTAGGCGCACAGTCCGGAACCGCGCGACTGCTACGGTCGCAGGTTCGAATCCTGCCTCGGGCATGGATGTATGTGATGTCCTTAGGTTAGTTAGGTTTAAGTAGTTCTAAGTTCTAGGGGACTGATGACCACAGCTGTTAAGTCACATAGTGCTCAGAGCCATTTGAACCATTTTGAACATTTAGTCCTTTCTCAATCCACTCAAGACGACTGTTAGCCAGGTGCTTGTGAACTGGAAATGCAAGGAAACAACCACATTTAAACCAAGACCAGACACACCACATGTCCTGAAGGGCAAGGACGATCAAGCGTTGCGGATGGTGTATTGCAAAGTGGTACCAGCAGTGCAGCTAACACAGTTGCTGAGAGCAGGGAGCCAAAAACAAGATGGTGCAATGGTCAAGCAGCTTCTTATAAGTTGCATATTTCTGTAATAAATGTTACTTTAGGTGGTGTAAAAAGCGAAGCCACCAAACAATGGATACATGAAAACAACTGATTTGAAGCGAAAAATCACGACATATCCTAAGGCAGTTCTACGGAAGAGTTTCAGTTTGGTGAATGGCTAGAAAACGTTGCCTGCGATCGTGCATGCGACCAACGGTGAAGTACGGAGGTAGGTGGGGTTTCAGTGCGGAGGTGTTTTTAGTGGTTATGCTGTGGTCACCTTCTTGCGCATGAGAAAACGCTAAAGCCGGAAGAATATGAACTCATTTTACAACATTGCCTTATGCATATAGCAGAAGAACAGTTCAGAATCTGTGGTGTCACCGCCAGACACCACACTTGCTAGGTGGTAGCCCTTAAATCGGCCGCGGTCCGTTAGTATACGTCGGACCCACGTGTCGCTACTATCAGTGATTGCAGACCGAGCGCCGCCACACGGCAGGTCTAGTCTAGAGACTCCCTAGCACTCGCCCCAGTTGTACAGCCAACTTTCCTAGCGGTGGTTCACTGACTACATAAGCTCTCATTTGGAGAGACTATAGTTTAGCACAGCCTTCAGCTACATCATTTGCTACGACTTAGCAAGGCGCCATATTCAGTAATTAGAATAAATTCTGAACAGACAATATTGTGCATCATGTACCGTCAAGAGCGACGTTCATCATTAATGGATTAAAGTTAACTATCAAACTTCTTACGTCCGCTTTCTGAATTCTAACTCCTTATCATGTTCCAGACCTAACGTCAGTATAGTTCTTCCCTCCTCACGCCAGCCTGTGTGAGCTAAAACGCGTTCATTTCGGCCTCCTCTAGTAACACGGTGTTGGCTCTTCTGCCAACACAACAGAATCCACGACCATATTAGCAGGACAATTCTCTATGCCATGTAGCAGGATATGCGAGCAAATGGTTTGTTGACAATAGCACACCTGATAATGGCTGCCATTTCTAAAGTCCACATCTTAATCGAGAGGAATAATTCTGGATGCGTTAGAAGGTCTAATTCGCTCCAGACCCCCAGCGTCCAACATCACTACCTGCCTGATATCGAGTCTTGAGCAGGCCTAAGAACGACGTGCCGTTCCTCCACAGACATACACACATTCAATCACTGAAAATATCTCCAGTAGATTTCGAGCCGTCATAAAGGCAAATGGTGGGCACACACATAATATTAACGTCGAATTCTAGGTGCCCAGATACTTTTCATCAGATAAAGTACTAGAAGACGGTAATGGGTACTAAGTACCGGAAAAACGCTTGTCAAACACTTTTTACACTAAATATTTGCAAATGGCCTTCAATAACCGAGTAATTAATTCAACCTATTTTAGCACACTGAAAAATATAAACATACACCACAGCTGTAACTTCCACATCTCATCCTCAGGGTAATCGGAAATTCTGCATCGACAGAGAAAAGAAACAATGAGAGTCCATATTAGAAAGCTACTCTTAGGCGGCACAGACTATTATCAGATGCTTAATGGAACATGTCTAAGCCATTTCCGTTTATATGAGAAAAAGTACCACCACACCTATATTTTGAGAATGCCTTTTTTTGTCACGTGACTAGTTATGGTGGAACATTACCGCCATTCTCAGGCCCTGTTTAAAAAAGCACAGTAGCCCAATGCGAATATTTGAAAACTAAACATCTTGAAAGGTGGCTACACTGAGCCACAGCGCCAGAGATTGCGCCAAAGAGTTTTATTCCGCCGCCTCCACTGGCAGTGCTTGTTGAGATGTGGTAGTAGAGAGTTCTTGTCGAGAAGTCGTCGTGGAGAGTGTTTATTGAGAAGTGGGCAGTAGGAGTTCTGATGTAGCCGTGAATAGTTGTGAGCATCTTGTATACAGTTGTTCTGATGGGCTAGACAGCCGATGCTGTTCGATTGCGGATGTTGTAATGATCAGAGTGTACTTTTCGTCAATATATATGAATGTAAAGAATTTTTTTTATTTTTATTTCAAATGTGTTACACAATAATGCCTTTTGGTCACAGGTTCAGTCAACAAAGCATCTGGCTTGTGTTTATGTATTAGAGTGTAATTCTGGTTTCTATGTGCAAGTATAGTATTTCAGTGTTATTTAATTAATTCAGTGTAAATGGTATTTAAAATATCTTATCTTTTTGAGGAAGAACCGTGCCAGATGTGTACGTTGTATCACACTTCCACACACGGAACAGCTACACTTGTGCCTTGTTGTTTCGTAGCTTTCTTAGTTGCTGGGGACTTAATTAATTAATTGTGTTAACGGAAGTTTTCTTTCATTTCTTGTTGTTATTCTATGCAGTCAGATTGCGTACTAATACCAGTCAGGGCCAACCGGTTACGAGACTTCGTAGCCGGACATACAGCGACTAAAATTAAAATTATTTGCATTATATTTATATAATTAAGCCCCCATGCACGTGGCGACCGCTGCTTCGGATCGTCCCTTGGAATTCTTTTGATAGTAAAAGTAGCAGACAGTAGTATTGTTGTAGTAATTTGTAGTAATAGAATATTGCATGTGTAGATTTGCTAACTGAACATTTGTAGTTGTCCTGTCATTCTCCTAATGGTATTTTTGCAGAATTTAATTTTTGATGTCATGTATACGCGTGTGACAATTTTGTGCAATTATGAAGATTTCAATTGTTCGTTAATCGTGTTTGTCGGGAAGCATTTCGTGTGAATGGTATTGTTGGTGATAAAGTGTCATATTGTTTGTAATTTTCGTATAGTGACGAGTTTTGTATGTTTTGTAAATGATTACGCGATCGATGAAAAAGGCAAAAATGATGGATAGTCAGAATGACGAAATTGTTAACATGGCGAACTCGCCATCACAGGAGAACAGTATGATGAATAATGAAGTAGAAAATAATTTAATAAGCAGGGAAAATAGTCCGGAACCAGCTCAAAACTTTTCACAATCAAAAAATTTTCAGAATACGAGATTAACGACAGAAGATTCTGGAATAGTATCGAACAGAGATAGCTTTACAGCTATGACGAAGGAAGCTGGTTTTGCGGGAAATGTTAGGGGCGAAAAGAATTTCGAACCAGTTAATATGGAGCAGTTGATGGGTGCTATATTAAATTTGGGGTCACGGATGGGAACAATGGAAACACGGTTAGACTCACTGGGATCACAGTTAGGATCTGAATTAAATACAGTGGCAACACGGTTAAACTCACAAATAGGAACAATTAAAACAGAGATGGAAACAATGGAAACACGGTTAGACTCACTAGGATCACAGTTAGGATCTGAATTAAAAACACAGATGGGAACTTTGGCAACACGGTTAGAAACTAATATGGGAACAATGGAAACACGGTTAGATTCACGAATAGGGACATGTCTCAAAAACATGAAAGATGAATTAAAGAAAGAAATTAGAGAAGAAGTACAACCGATTTTGAATTCTCACAATAATAGATTAATTGCAATAGAGGTTAGACAAAAGGAACAGGATAGAGAACAGGAAGAAAGAGATCGCGTGATAGTACAAAAATTTTCAGAGTTAAATTTACAACGTGCACACGATAAGGAAGAAATATTTGGAAGAATCGAGGAATCCGTACCAAATGACAGAATAAATAACCTAACACAACAGTATGAGCAGTTAACTACCAAATGTGTCAATACTGAAACCCGAGTCGAGACTCTTACGGAAGACGTAAATAAACAGAAAGAACAAATAGGTGACTTATCGGAAAGAGTTGAGGAGATTTCAGATAAATTGAAAAATCTTAGTTTAAATGGGGACAGGGATTCAGGTGATACAGCTCCATTGCCATTTGCAGAAACAGAAGAGTACCAGAGCATAAATAATAATGTTGAAAATCAGGGAAAATTTAGTGAACGCGTTAAAAGGGAATTTGAGGCGTTACGAAAGCAAGTCAAACAAATGGAAAGCGAAATCGTAGGAAAGGACAGTAGAAGAAATTTAGAATCACAGATAGCAGCGGGTTTTGAAGAAAATAATTTGTTTCATTTACGAGATGTAACAAGAGAGCGCCAGGCGCGCGAACTTGACAATAATCTAAATTCGGACTGGGACAGACGCGGTAGGTCTTTGTCGCCACGAGGCGAAAACTTTGACTATAAATACTTTTTTAACTGTTCGGAAATTTAAGATCTTTCGCAATTCTAAGAATGACATACATCCATATTCATGGTTAGATCAATTTATGTACGCACGTCCACCAAATTGGCCACTAAGTCACAAACTGGAATTTATGTGTGGATATTTAGAAAACGAACCGGCGACGCGGATGCGCGCACTTATTAGAGATTGTAATAATTTAAATGATTTTTATCATGCATTTCTATCGGCATATTGGTCCGAAAACACGCAAGACAGGGTCAAACATAGTCTTATTATGCAGCGTAATTTCGAACAGTCTGAGTTCCGCACGCCAGCAGAATACTTTGAAGACATGATTCGAAAGAATCAGTTCCTTTTCAGCCCTTATAGCCCGACTGAATTAATTCGCATTTGTTTAAGTAAGCTGCCAAAATCCATAAGACAAATTGGTTTAGCCGGAAGATGTAAAGACGACATTGAGACTTTTAAGACTTTGCTACAAGAACTTGAGTATGACAACGACGACGGGACTTCTTGTAATTTTTCCAGTGACGGTAATCACAATAGAATTTCAGAGAGAAGGGATAATGATCGGAACGGACGTTAGATGGGTAATTTTGAGAATGACAGACGAAACAGACAGGACAATAGATACCAGCCTTATGACAATAACAGACGTTCTAACAGAAATTACACAGACAATTATAATAACGGAAATTCCTACCGGAATGATCAATCATACGGAAACAGTAATCGGTATCATCAAGACAGAAATTATTCATACAGTAATAGAAATTCTTACTACAGAAATAATCAGGGTAGTAGATACAGCAATAATTTCAGAAGCGACAGTCGAAATTACACAAGAAGTAGTCATGCAGATAGACAGGAAAATAGAAATTTTAATAACAGACACAATCAAGAATTTACATCTAACAGACAGGAGGGACCTAATTGGCATCCTCCGCGTGACATAAATTCCGAGAGACAAGTGCAAATCGTAGAAATTGATCCGCGAAATTACGCGAATATTCAAAGACGTGACGCAAACAGTCGACAATGACTTGTAGCTTCGGCTTCTGGGAGCCATATAGACGGTTCAGAGAGTAATGACACTACGACTTTACACTACGTACGCCTGGAAGACATGAGAGACATTTTGCTAGACGAAAAGGAAAATAATGTAGACGCATTTTTACATCCTGTTATTGAAGTATGTGTGGGTAAGAATAAGTTTACTGCGGTCTTAGATTCTGGGAGCCCATTGAATGTTATTAGCGAATCAGTTTTTCGTATATGTGTAAGAACTATTGCTTGTCCTGTGTTACCTGTATCTAAAACTACAATTCGAGGAGCTATTTCTGGAAAAAGTGTGGAAGTCAAACAACAGACCAACCTAAATTTCATTTGTCAAGGATACGAATTTTCTGCTAATATTATTATTGTTCCATTACTCAGTACACAAATTACATTAGGTATGGAGTTTCTTAACACACATAAAGCAATTTTGAACTTTAAAGAAGGAAGTGTGAATTTGACTGTTGCCGGAATGCCGAAATGTTTGAAATTTTTCGAGTGTTTAACAAGATCTGAATCAGAGACAAAATGTTTAAGGTTTCTTACTTCTGATGTTTTTGCTGAGTATTATGACGACAATGAGTTCATTCATGACAACGACAATAGATACAGAGACGCGATGGATGATATAATTAATAGCGAAGAATTAATTAATGAAAAGGTTAATAAAGCTGAAGTGCCAGATGACGTTGCAAGAGAAGAACTGCACCAAATTTTGACTTCACATGCTACAGTATTTAGCCATCACACAGGAACTATACAAGGCTTACAAAATAATTTTAAAGTAAAAGAACACACACCATTTCGGGGGAAAACGTACGCTATTCCTTTGGCTTACAGAGACAAGGTTAAGAGTGAACTTCAATACATGTTAGATCAAGGCATTATTGAGCCAGCAGTCAGTCCTTATACCAGCCCATTACACGACGTTCTTAAAAAGGATGGGTCAATTCGTTTGGTTCTGGATTCCAGGCAGATAAATAATATCATCATTCCTGAAACTGACCGCCCACAAAATTTAGATGAACTTCTTCAACATTTATATGGAATTAAAGTTTTATCCACGATTGATATGCGCTCAAGTTTTTGGCAAATAGAACTCCACCCTGATTGTAGAAAATACACTGTCTTTTTAGCCTTTGGTAACTGTTACCAATTTCGGAAATTACCGTTTGGACTTAATGTATCTTCAGCAGCATTCATACGTAGTTTAAATGAAATTTTACCTGTTTATCTTCGTGATAATATTACTTCATATGTTGACGATATTCTTATTGCTAAACGTTCTTGGAGTGAGCATAGCAAAATTTTGGATTCATTATTACATATTTTTGCAAGAGTTGGCATTACAGTGAACTTGGAAAAATCTGAATTTGGTCTTTGTCAGGTGAAATTTCTTGGTCATATTATTTCTACAGAAGGTATTCTTCCTGATCCAGAGAAACTAGACGCTATTCGTAATTATGCTGTTCCTACTACAAAACGTGATGTTCGTAGTTTCCTTGGTGTCTGTGATTTTCTTAGACGCTTTGTTAGATTGGACAATTTGGCCACACCTCGTTTATGTGAACTATCTGGAAAGAATTCTAATTGGTGTTGGGATGAGGAAGCTCAGTCAGAATTTGAACAACTTCGTGATGCTTTAGTTGCTGCTCCACTTCTTTCACATCCGGATTTATCAAAAGATTTTTGTTTGGCGACAGACTCATCATACAAAGGCCTAGATGCACACTTATTTCAAGAGATAGAAGAAAACGGTGCTGTAGTACAGTAAACTATTGCATTTGGAAGTCGTGTTCTCTCTAAATCAGAAAAGAGTGATTCGATTACGGAACTTGAAGCCTTGGCTGTTGTTAGGGCTTTCACAAAATTTCGCATATTTTTGTATGGGAGACATACTAAGGTTTACACCGATCATTGAGCTCTGGAATTTCTTATGTCAACAAAATTAACTCATGGAAGATTGTCACGATGGGCGCTGTATCTACAGGAATTTGACTTTAGTATTGTTTACATACTGAGTTCTTCAAATATTATTGCTGATGCTTTATCACGTGCACCTATGGGTTTGAAACAAAGTGCTGAGGAGGATTGCAAAGGAAACGATTATTGTTTGATGTATATTCAAGGTGTTGTGTTTGAGAATTTTATTTCGTCTTCGCTCCAGGACATCGCTAAGGAGCAAAACAAGGATCCAATCTGGAAGGACATTTAGGAGAAGTGGAGGAGAAAGGAAAGCGTAGCGATTAGACAGTATTATTTAGTTCGCAATGACATTCTTTTTAAACGAAAATCGGTCGACAACTCTGTTTGGTTAGTTTGCATTCCTGATGAGTGGGTTAATAAATTGATTTGGTACACACATTTCAGTTATGCACCCTTTGGTCCCAGAAAATGCTTTCATAAATTACGAGAAAACTGCTACTTCAGTAATATGGAAAAACGTATTCGAACTGTTCTTGCCAAATGCAAATTATGTCAAAAGGCTAAGCCGCGAACTATTTCTCAAGAGCACCGTTGTTTCGTATCATTCCAGCGAAATTAAAGGAGATGGCTGCAGTCGATTTGTTCAGTCCAGTGGTTCGTTCTACTAATGGTTTTGCGTACATTTAGGTAGCAGTGGAATTGACATCAAAATATGTGTGTTTTACACCTTTACGCAAAGCAACAGCTCGTTCAGTACCTAATGCCTTCATCAAACATTTTCTTAAAGAAGTGGGTCACGTTGATAAGGTTATATCAGATAATGGATCACAGTTTCGCTCTAAAATTTGGCTTCGTACTCTACGCCGTCGTAAGATTAAACCAAATTTCATTTCACTTTTTCACCCTCAATCTAACGCTTCAGAGAGATGGATGAAGGAAATCAATAAATTGTGTCGACTTTATTGTCATCAGAATCACAGAACGTGGGATCAGTATCTTCATATTTTTCAAAACATTCTGAATGAACTCCCTAATGATTCAACTTCTTTACCGCCTATATTGATATTAAAAAACAAAGCACCGACAAATCGCATTTCTGAAATCGTTCCTTTTCTGCCTACACGGAAACTACGGCATTCTGAAGTTGTGAACCTGGCTCTGCAAAATATTGCATCTGCGGCTGCTAGAAGAGAGAAATCAGCTAAACGTCCTGGTCGTTTAAAAACCTAGTCAGTTGGTCAAAAGGTGTTAATTAAGTCTCATCGTTTGTCTCACAAAGGAAAAGGCTTGTGCCGCAAATTTTTTCTGCTTTATAACGGTCCATATAGAGTTCGCAAAATCATTCATGATAACACTGTCGAAGTAGAAACTCTTAAATCTCGGCGCTCTAAGGGAACACATCACATATCGAACGTTAAAATTTTTGTGGAATGACATACTTTCGAGAAACCAACAGTTATACGTAAACATGCAGAGAATACAAGCATACTGCACCGTGTTCCGGCGGCGGCACGTACTCAAAGCAACAGTCAAGTCTGCGCGCCGCACAAGGCAGTCGTTGACCGCAAACAATTACTTTCTACGTCACGCGGACCTACAGCTGATCGAGCGCTCAGTGCGAATGCACTGACAGCCGTAAACAAATACACAGTCTAATTTCTCCGAATAAATTCAGTATAAAGCTATAGTGACTTGATAAATTATGTTATTAACGTTCAGTATTTTTCAGTATACGGTTGTATGAAATATTTAAGACCTTCAGGTAAATTCTGTGTGTGTCCGACGTTAAGAGGACTTGCTATCGAGAAATTTTCAGGAAGAATGTAATTTCGAAGAAGAAACTTATAAACTAAAAAGGTAACTATTAATTGAGTTTATTTTTCAGGTAACATATTTCCCCTTAGGTACGTACTTTAGACGTAATTTGCTGCTCGCGATTACGTGATTTATACTTTGTGTTAACTGATTTTGACAATGATTGATTAATGATCAGGGTTGTTAATTATGTATATTATGCATTGCTTGGCTGCGCTGCTGTTTCACTGATGTCACTTTTTTTTCATTATGTGTCTGCTGTGCTTATTTATTTAAATTATAATTGTCACCCGATTAGTTGTGCTGATATGGTTATGTATGTAAGTTACACTTTGTGATTTATCTGCTTGCGCCTTCATGTTTACTTATTAAGATTACATATGAACATTTATTTGCTTATGCTGATATGATGCTAATGAACTGTTTATTTTATAAGATATATATTTGCTGCTTTGCGTATGGATTGCATATTTACACATTTCTGTTTTGTTGTCATAACTACTCTTTAATTTGGTATATATAAATGCTGATATGCGGTGTACAAACATGGAGCTTAGGTCACACTATGGTATTAATTATAGATTGTTCGCTTGGCAGAGCCTCGTTGTAGGGATTGTGCTTGACATTCTGTTCTCTACTGGTATATTTACTCGCTATTGCATGTTTTGCTTACGATCAGTGCCTTATATTTTTAAGATAAGAAAATGAACTGCTATAATTTTACGAACGACATTGGTACAAGAAACTTCATTGAAGTCACATGGGTTGGAGGTTTTATGGAAGCTGTGAAGCTGTATAAATTTGTGCTAATAGGAAGGAAGCTAACGACATGACATACCAACACTAGGTTTAGACCATTGACAGTTATTACACTGCATTCTTCATGAGCAGTTGAAATAGCAAGTGACACTTGACACAAGAAATACTCCACATCTTTGCTTCTGTTTTGCCATGATTCGTGAAGTGGTGTACACACTGTCAAATATTACGATCATTCACACTCCGTACTCGTACTTACTTACTGAAGGTTATTCAAACTAAACGCTGTAAGAGGTCGTGTATGCATTTCTTTTATTTAATGATGGACAAGGTAACCAAAATGTATTTTATGATTCATAATGAGTAGAAGATTTGGGTCAGATGGATTACACAGAGGTTGTGTGTGGACATTGCGTCTTCAGATTGTATGGGATGGTGAATTGAAGTTTGCACTAGGATTTTATCTGTACTTGTTCGAGGAGACTGACTAGAGGAAAGAGTTGTTATGGAAGTGAAATGATGTTGGTGATAAGGTTTATATGTGTCGTCGTATTGAAGAGGTATTATTGAGGTATTGAGATTGTGTGAAGTTAATGATTATTATATTTTTGGTGGACAAGAGATAAGGTAAATGATATTGATGATAAGGTTTATGTGTATCAACGTAAGAGGTATTATTGAAGTATTGAGATTATGTGATGCTGATGATTATTGGAGTTTTGGTGGATAAGAGGTAAAGTAAGTGAGGAACATATTTTTTTTGTTGGTTTGTATGGAACAAGGAGGATGAAGATAGCAGACTAGAACACTCAAGTGGAAAGAAGATTGTCTACACACACACTCTGTTAAATCAATAAGCACTATACACTCCTGGAAATGGAAATAAGAACACTGTGAATTCATTGTCCCAGGAAGGGGAATCTTTATTGACACATTCCTGGGGTCAGATACATCACATGATCACACTGACAGAACCACAGGCACATAGACACAGGCAACAGAGCATGCACAATGTCGGCACTAGTACAGTGTATATCCACCTTTCGCAGCAATGCAGGCTGCTATCCTCCCATGGAGACGATCGTAGAGATGCTGGATGTAGTCCTGTGGAACGGCTTGCCATGCCATTTTCACCTGGCGCCTCAGTTGGACCAGCGTTCGTGCTGGACGTGCAGACCGCGTGAGACGACGCTTCATCCAGTCCCAAACATGCTCAATGGGGGACAGATCCGGAGATCTTGCTGGCCAGGGTAGTTGACTTACACCTTCTAGAGCACGTTGGGTGGCACAGGATACATGCGGACGTGCATTGTCCTGTTGGAACAGCTAGTTCCCTTGCCGGTCTAGGAATGGTAGAACGATGGGCTCGATGACGGTTTGGATGTACCGTGCACTATTCAGTGTCCCCTCGACGATCACCAGTGGTGTACGGCCAGTGTAGGAGATCGCTCCCCACACCATGATGCCGGGTGTTGGCCCTGTGTGCCTCGGTCGTATGCAGTCCTGATTGTGGCGCTCACCTGCACGGCGCCAAACACGCATACGACCATCATTGGCACCAAGGCAGAAGCGACTCTCATCGCTGAAGACGACACGTCTCCATTCGTCCCTCCATTCACGCCTGTCGCGACACCACTGGAGGCGGGCTGCACGATGTTGGGGCGTGAGCGGAAGACAGCCTAACGGTGTGCGGGACCGTAGCCCAGCTTCATGGAGACGGTTGCGAATGGTCCTCGCCGATACCCCAGGAGCAACAGTGTCCCTAATTTGCTGGGAAGTGGCGGTGCGGTCCCCTACGGCACTGCGTAGGATCCTACGGTCTTGGCGTGCATCCGTGCGTCGCTGCGGTCCGGTCCCAGGTCGACGGGCACGTGCACCTTCCGCCGACCACTGGCGACAACATCGATGTACTGTGGAGACCTCACGCCCCACGTGTTGAGCAATTCGGCGGTACGTCCACCCTGCCTCCCGCATGCCCACTATACGCCCTCGCTCAAAGTCCGTCTACTGCACATACGGTTCACGTCCACGCTGTCGCGGCATGCTACCAGTGTTAAAGACTGCGATGGAGCTCCGTATGCCACGGCAAACTGGCTGACACTGACGGCGGCGGTGCACAAATGCTGCGCAGCTAGCGCCATTCGACGGCCAACACCGCGGTTCCTGGTGTGTCCGCTGTGCCGTGCGTGTGATCATTGCTTGTACAACCCTCTCGCAGTGTCCGGAGCAAGTATGGTGGGTTTGACACACCGGTGTCAACGTGTTCCTTTTTTCATTTCCAGGAGTGTATATATATATATATATATATATATATATATATATATATATATATATATATATATATATATATATATATTTTTTTTTTTTTTGGAGAGAGGAAATATTTGTATTTCTTGGCACAAGGACAGTTGTTCAGCAATTACATTTTGATCTGGCTTGGCAAACATTGGTCTTGACATGATGACTATGACGTTGACTAACTATTATTGACCGTTATACACTGCTGCCACTACTACTTGATACACAAGTTGAACATAAAATTTTGGACAGAATTGCATTTACACAGTGAACACTATTCAATTACACAGTAGTACTTAATGTGGATGAAAGATGAGTGAGTGTGTTTTGTTGTTTTCCTTTCCTAATCCCAAGTAATTGTTACCGACCTATCTCCTAAATATTATTTTACTTGTTTGTTGTGGCTTGCACTGACACCCATAAATATTATAGGTTTACTGATATTTGTGTATTTGTAATATTTAATATGACAATTATCTGATATCATTTGGGTGTTTATTATAATTTGTATATTTAGTGTAAGAGCATTGATAATAATTTTGTAAAAGCAATGTGTGTGTGCATTTTAACTGTTGTTCGTGCTTGCACCTGTTCAACAATGATGGGTGCCACTTGGAAATGTTTAATTACTGCTGATGAACTCTGATCAACTGTTTAATAAGTGAAAGAGAATATTATGGACTGTTACCTGCACTTATTCAACATGATGGGTGCCACTTGGAAATGTTTAATTTCGGCTAATGAACTCTGATGACCTGTCTAATTAGTGATAGTGAATATTATGGACTGTTACCTGCACTTGTTCAACATGATGGGTGCCACTAGGAGATGTTTAATTTGTGCTAATGAACTCTGACGAACTGTTTAATTAGTGTTAGTGAATATTATGGACTGTTACCTGCACTTGTTCAACATGATGGGTGCCACTAGGAGATGTTTAATTTCTGCTGATAAACTCTGATGAACTGTCTGATTAGTGATAGTGAATATTATGGACTGTTACCTGCACCTGTTCAACATTGCTGGGTGCCACTGTTGGAACTGCTTCTACTGAGATAATGTCACTTGTTGGTGTCTGCACCTGCTCAACATTGCTGGGTGCCACTGGTGGGACTGCTTCTACTAAAATGTCACTTGGTGGTGTCTGCACCTGTTCAACATTGCTGGGTGCCACTGATGGACTGATTCTACTGAAATGATGTCACTTGTTGGTGTCTGCACTTGCTCAACATTGCTGGGTGCCACTGATGGACTGCTTCTACTGAGATAATGTCACTTGTTGGTGTCTGCACCTGCTCAACATTACTGGGTGCCACTGATGAACTGCTTCTACTGAAATGATGTCACTTGTTGGTGTCTACACCTGCTCAACATTGCTGGGTGCCATTGATGGAACTGCTTCTACTGAAATGATGTCACTTGTTGGTGTCTGCATCTGCTCAACATTGCTGGGTGCCACTGATGGAACTGCTACTACTGATGAAGTCACTTGTTGGTGTCTGCACCTGTTCCACAATGCTGGGTGCCACTGATGGACTGCTTCTACTGAAATGATGTCACTTGTTGGTGTCTGCGCTTGCTCGCCGTTGCTGAGTGCCACTATTGGAGCTGTTTAAATAATGCTGATGAAATGTTATGAGACTGCTATTTGCACCTGTTGACCATTGCTGGGTGCTACTGCTGGAACTGTCAACTACTTGTTTATTGAACTATTGACAAGATTTTGTGTGAATATTTGTATAAACTGATTTCTTGTGTATTTACTGTTAGTGAAATGTTATGAGACTCTTACCTACACCTATTCGTCATTACTGGTGCTACTTATTGAATGATACTTGTGTAAACTATTATGTAAAATCACATGTATGCAAGCATTTGTATTCCTTACTGTATTTTATATATTAAGTTTTGAAGGGTCAGTGCCAAGCCAAAATTTATCTAGTTATGTGACATTTACTTATTAATATTATCTTTTATTTTTGTCTGTATTTTTTTCGACGAATTTTGTGGTATTTTCACCACCAATGCTGGCAAAAATACCATCAAATTCTAGCCCGTGGAGAAGGGGCATATGAAAGGTGGCTACACTGGGTTCACAGCGCCAGAGATTGCGCCAAAGAGTTTTATTCCGCCGCCTCCACTGGCAGTGCTTGTTGAGATGTGGTAGTGGAGAGTTCTTGTCGAGAAGTCGTCGTGGAGAGTATTTATTGATAAGTGGGCAGTCGGAGTTCTGATGTAGCCGTGACTAGTTGTGAGCATGTTGTGTGCAGTTGTTCTGATGGGCTAGACAGCCGATGCTGTTCGATTGCGGATGTTGTAATGATCAGAGTGTACTTTTCGTCAATATATATGAAGGTAAGGAAAATTTTTTTATTTTTATTTCAAATGTCTTAAACAACAATGCCTCTTGGTTACAGGTTCAGTCAACAAAGCATCTGGCTTGTGTTCATGTATTAGAGTGTAATTCTGGTTTCTGCGTGCAAGTATAGTATTTCAGTTTTATTTAAGTAATTCAGTGTAAATGGTATTTAAAATATCTTGTCTTTTTGAGGAAGAACCGTGCCAGATGTGTACGTTGAATCACACTTCCACACACAGAACAGCTACACTTGTGCCTTGTTGTTTCGTAGCTTTCGTAGTTGCTGGGGACTTAATTAATTAATTGTGTTAACGGAAGTTTTCTTTCATTTCTTGTTGTTATTCTATGCAGTCAGATTGCGTACAAATACCAGTCAGAGCGACAAAAAAAAAAAAAAATTAAATTATTTGCATTCTTTTTAATTAAGCCCCCATGCAATCTTTGAAACAAAAACATATAAAACTATGGTACTTTAATGTATTAAATGAAGTAACCTTGAGGCAATATTCTACGAAGTATCAGTGGAGCACATATGTCAGTATCTCCTTTTTTTTCGTCCTGTTCTAGTCCAGAGATGTATAAGCGTGTAAAACATAAACCCGAATCACAGTCATAAAACGGACGACTGTCGTCATGTGTAAAAGCAAAGGACATCTAAAAAGGCAACTTTCGCTCGTTACAAACCAAATTATTAAAAAAAAAACACAATGCAGCACGGTTATAAATTTAATAAAGAGTCCCAAATATCGGGTATGAAAGATCCATCTAAAAATGTTCGTTATTGTTAAAGACCTATGCCAAAGGCCTATACCTCATGTAAGCACCTAACGGCAAATGTACAGCCAACCTGGTGCTGGTCAACTATGGACCCACTGGAACTGTAAATGAACCATAAAATTTTGTTACAACCTATCTTCAAGAACTGTAAAGGTCCCCCTTTCAAAGCCTTTAACAATTTTGTACCCTTAAATAAACCATACATACCAGGTCTCAAATATTATGTTCACCATTGCACCCTTGTGTGATAATCACAGACACCTAACCGCAAGAAACAAAACTAAAATACCCAATTTAAACAGTACATCCCTCCATATTAAAAACCCTTCTAGAAATAAAACCTAGTAAGCCGAAAACACATTTGGATATCTACAAGCCAACTACTACAACTTAATTATCTCAGTGTTGGGCATGGGTGCCTAAGACAATCTGGTACCCTCTGATCTCTAATCATACACGATAAATAAACATGCGGGCCAGCACACCGTCAGGTAAGGTGTAACAACAATACAAAAACGTGGTACAATCCGTTCTGAAACATCCATTACTTATTACCAAGACTGTAAACCACAATACCTGAAACGTCACATGCTTTTATATACCGATGTAATGTATATAGAGTCAAAGGGAAAGAAATTTAAACTAGACCTTGACCTCCATTATACCAAACCGCCAAGTATCTTGCAGTAAGAAGTAGAGTATGGGCAGACTAACCCAGGCACAGACAACTTGACAGTGGTTCCAGCCCATTATTCTAGCAGCATGAGCGGCATGCCATGAGAAGAACTACTAACTCTAAAAAAACCCTATACGAACTCAGGAACTTACAATGTGTTACGGAACAAGTATCCTTAGTAATTATGATACAACGGCTAGTAAAATATAAATAACAGCTGAGCTCTTTATCAAAATTACACAGTGATGGTAAGACAAGAACAAGCAAAATACCAAATGATTCACGATTGTTACTATTTTGTCCACCTGTTATGTGGTATTTTGCTGGTTCCTGTCTTACCATCATGGTGTAATTTTGATAATGAGTTCAGATACAGACAAATGTCCTCTATTGCTACTTCGTAAAATATTATCTTAAGGGTACTTCAACTAATACACTTTAGTACCATAGTTTAGTGTTTTTGTTGTTTTATAATTGTTTAGTTTTCAAATATTGGCATTGTGTTATTGTTTTTCGGTAATCATGGTCTGAGGGTGGCAGTAATGTGCCGCCAAAAAAAGTCGTGTGATGGAATAAAGACATACTCAAGACACATCTGTGGTGGTACTTTTTCTCATATATGTCATCAGCTTAAGTCCGTCGTCCATGCAATAATATTGACGTCCATAAATCGAACATTTCCGTTTTTCTGGTGGTACTGAAAAGTGAGCGTGTGGTGTCAATAAGCTGCTACTACTACTGGCCGTATCAAATATTACTAACGTGAACTGACGTCTGAAAATCAATGATAGCGGTACTGAAATAATTTGTAATCTACAAACTCGTCAGAAAACAGTATTAATTCACAATGAAGACATAGAACCCGTTGATGAGATTTTGTGTTTGGCACTACTGAAGAAAATGTAGAACTATTACATGTTTTACACTGGAATTAAAAAAAAAAAATGAAGTTTGGCAATGAGTGTAGTCAGAAGGCAGATATGCTAGTGAAGTTCTTTGATGGATTCTAAGAGATATATAAAAGAACGAAAGGAAATTAGATGACATTAGGAAACATGCAGGATCACTATGGACGGTTATGGAATAAAACAAAACTACTTTGAGGGGAATGAGAAAGAATATATCGAGCTGTGCATATCAAACTGTTGACCAAGAAGCCCTATAGCATAATATTTTGAATAAATTGATACCTTCTTTCACCGTTGCACATGCCTCTTGTAATATTTTTAACGTGACATGTCTTTGTTCTTACGACTTGTGACTCCGGGCAATAGTGCGACTAAGAATACTATCTCCCTGAGGCGCTTCGTTCTGTAACTGGCCTGTATAGCATGAATAGATGTTACCTGCTGTAGTTGACAAGGATACTGACTGCTTCATACATCCTTTGTGCGAGTTTTTATGGATCAGCCAGTGATCCTCCTTAGTAGATTCTTGACGTGTCTAACACATAACGCACGTAACGACATCGCTAAGCATGATACTATGTACCTGCGCATCCAACACCCACAATATCGCTATAAATTCCTACTCAGAGCTTACTTTTTATTGTACTACACATTAAAGTTTCTTCGAGTTCCATTCACTGATGGTGCAGGTGATAGTCTGGATGTACGCCTTTGTTCGAGCTTGAATTTATATTTAGAAAACGACGTAGTGGTCGTGTTGAAGATGGCAGTTAGTGTTTATCGTTTTAGAAATGGTATAGGTTTACGCACAATAATATTTCATTACAGTGGGTATCCCATAGGCTTCGACTTTTGTCGAATTTGCTTTATGCTAATGATCTGCAGTTTGATTTCAATTTCGGGTAAGAATTTGCCCACGAGGAGGAAAAATTAGTCCCATTTTCTGATGATACCAGCCTTTTTGTTACAGAATCGAACAAAGAAATGTCAGCAGAGTAAGGATTGAATAAAGTTCTTGTGATAGGTACTGACAGGTTTTTCACGAGTGGATAGGCTTCGAAATTTTGAACAAATACAGCTCGTCCAATGCTTTACTATCTAAAATATCCCACCTGCAATTAACAAATAATAAACTGGCTAGCGTTTCTAAGTCCTCAGTTGTTCTTATTAATGAAAAATTAAACTCAAAAGACCTTATAGTAGATTTGCTCAATGCGTTCCGAAACTTATGCCATAAGAATGACTGTCAACTTTGAAGATATGGAAGCGAAGAAGTTAAGTTAATTTGCGTACCTTCATTCACTGATGTCTTACGGGATAACATTAGGCGATAATTCCTCACTTACCCAAATAGTATTCTTTGCACAAAAGAAATTACATACACATACGTGTGAGACTGACAAACATACATCTTACAGGCATCTCTGTAAGCAACACAATATCACGTTACTTTCTTTGACTTACGAAAACTTTTATCGAGTTTGAGAGTTACATTGATATTTACAATTACGAGCCTCGAAAGAAAAGTGATCAGCACTATACTATAATTAATCTAACTTCGACACAGAATGGGTTGAAATATGGAGCTATAAAACACTTTGACAGTCTACCCACGGCAAAAACATCTGACAGATTGAAAAGTCTTTTCAGAAGTACATTGAGGGCGTATCTCCTTAAAAACTCTTTATACTATATAGAAATTTTTTACATGTTGCAGCACAAAACCTGTAACCAGACAACACGCAGCCACTTAAATGTCTTTTTTCTTCATTGTTATCTTCGTTGTGAATGCAATCGATGGAACAAGTAACTAATTAATTTCAACAACAAATTTCCATTTAGTTTATTATGCACTATAGTCACAACACATTTAAAATATGTAAATGGTTTTGCATGTCACTGGGCATCTTCAGATCATAAGAAGAAACAAGAAATTGTAGTTCCTGCGTTGTTAAGTAGGATGGTGCAGTCTTCCTTCGGACATGCATGCGTTGCAAAAGGAACCGGCATTGCGACGACTACAGTCGTTGTGAAATAAAGGAAATGTAGTCGCAGTTGCGAATACGAACAAGAGAGTTACAAGGCGTTTTCCATAACGTGCAGTACCACGGCGACCTGCCCACCCTAAAAGAAATTGAAAAAGGCCGTTAATTGCTGTTGAATTATGTCAACAACACACTTGTCAAAGAGGCACTAATACGTAAGTAGAGTCCAGAAACTGAAAATATCCTTTAGCACTCTGTTACCAATATCAACGTGTAGCACCGACTTCATGAACTGTTCGTCTCGGAAGGCCCAGCGGTACCGACCGACAGCTGTGTCATCCTCAGGCGACAGGCGTCACTGGTTGCGAATTTGGGGAGACCTCTGGTCAGCACACTTATTTTTTCGACCGTTGTCAGTTTTCGTTACCGGAGCCGTATCTTCTCCGCCAAGTATCTGGGGCCGCTAGCACCGACTTTCATGACTACCACAAAAGAATTAAGTAAAGTTAATTTCGTCTGTAGTTTTGACTTTTACTCTCAACAAACTTTTTAAACAGTTAAAGGGGCATAAGTAAGGACCTGATCTCGAAATATTGAATATGATATTCACTGTGGAAAGTGGCATTTCGTATTGAGACTTAAATTTTTGGATGATGTTTAACTAAAAAGTTTAAAACACAATGAAATACGGTAAAAGAATTTGTTACAAACAGTAAATATGTTTTTAAATTTTGAAGAATATAGGAAGCGGGTTGCATTCAGACCATGTGAGGACAGTTGAGGAGCTACTTGATTGAGAAGTAGCGGCACTGGTCACAAAAACTAACAACGGTCAGGAGTGCGGTGTGCTGACCACATGCCACTCCGTATCTGCATCCAGTGACACCTAAGGGCTGAGGATGACACGGCGGTCGGACGGTACCGTTGAACCTTCAAGGCCTGTTCGGACAGTGTATGTTTTTGTTGTTGTTTTTGGGCATAAAGTACACCCTCTACCCTTTTGTCATTGCTAGAGTTAAACTGCACGAGTGTGAGAAGGCACAGAGGACTGCTGGAAACTCGCACATCTGTCGCCAGTACCGCACACTGGCTGTCGGTTTCTCACTGTTTTGCTCATGCATTGGCAGACTGTAGCGACTGGCACACATACAACTCTTCACTTTAATGACAACCTGTAACGAGCGGTCTGTAGCAACCAGCGTGCTGTCTTAAGGAGATGACAGCAACACAAGGTGATTCTTACTAATTTGAAACAGCCCTGAAGCAACCCAGATGGGCCGGCCGGAGAGGCCGAGCGGTTCTAGGGGCTACAGTCTGGAACCGCGAGACTACTACGGTCGCAGGATCGAATCCTGCCTCGGGAATGGATGTGTGTGATGTCCTTACTTTAGTTAGGTTTAAGCAATTCTATGTTCTAGGGGACTGATGACCTCAGAAGTTAAGTCCCATAGTGCTCAGAGCCATTTGAATCAACTCAGATTAGGCCGAGACAAATCATTTAATATGAGACACACGGGGGTGAAACTATCAGGAAATACCACAAAAGTACGTGACAGATGTTGATCATATGAGATTACCAGATGACGTTCCTTGTCACACGAGCAGCGGTTGGACTTGTCGGTCCCACTCTTGCCGGTAGAGTGTAGTGTTACAGGTCACTACGCTGGGCTACTCAGATTCCATTCTTCCGCTATGCGATGTGATATGGTAGTGCTAGCGATACCGGAGCGTACAAGACTGCTATGAAACGGTTTACATTTAACAAGCTTGCAGACATGCATCTGTGTTATGCTGCTGCTAATTCCAATGCGCTTGCATCACTACGTATTTCGGAGAAATTCCATAGCGTGTTTACCTTCTCTCGAATCGTTTTCATCTGTGAATGGCGAATGCGTGGAACAGGGACCTTGTAAGTAAGTGAACACTAGAGGCAAAAAATATACTGTAGGAAGGTAACACAGGGCCGAAAATTCTGTCTTCTGAAACCATGGTCAGTTATCAGACAAGATCTAACGTATGTGAATGTGGGCTTTCCCGGTGTATACTGCTGATGAAATCTTCTCGGGCTTCCATCCGGGTAGCTGCCTCGAAAATCTTGTGGTCGTGCGGTAGCGTTCTCGCTTCCCACGCCCGGGTTCCCGGGTTCGATTCCCGGCGGGGTCAGGGATTTTCTCTGCCTCGTGATGTCTGGGTGTTGTGTGCTGTCCTTAGGTTAGTTAGGTTTAAGTAGTTCTAATTTCTAGGGGACTGATGACCATAGATGTTAAGCCCCTTAGTGCTCAGAGCCATTTGAACCATTTTTGATGAGAATGACACTCATCGAAACGTCGCGGATTTTCGACGCAGCTACTCGGCTGGAAGCCCGAGAAGATTTCATCAGCAAGATCGAGCACATGAAATGATTTATACGTCGGTACTATGTGCGAACACTACCGTTTCACATCGGACAATGCAAGAACGAAAACAGAGTAGCCTATCGTGGCGATTTGTAGCACTCTTCCATACCGGTGAGGGTAAGATGGACAAGCCTAACCGCTGACGTGCGGCGAGATGCGTCATATGGTGACGTTACATGTTCAACATCTGTCGTCCACTTTTAGGTACCGGGTAATCAAAAAGTCAGTATAAATTTGAAAACTGAATAAATCACGGAATAATATAGATAGGGAGGTACAAATTGACACACATACTTGGAATGACATGGGGTTTTATTAGAACCAAAAAAATACGAAAGTTCAAAAATTGTACGACAGATGGCGCTTCATATGATCAGAATAGCAATAATTAGCATAAGAAAGTAAGAAAAAGCTAAGATGATGTTCGTTACAGGAAATGCTCAACATGTCCATCATCATTGCTCAACGATAGCTGTAGTCGAGGAATAATGTTGTGAACAGCACTGTAAAGCATGTCCGGAGTTATGGTGAGGCATTGGCGTCGGATGTTGTCTTTCAGAATCGCTATAGATGTCGGTCGATCACGATACACTTGCGACTTCAGGTAACCCCAAAGCCAATAATAGCGCGGACTGAGGTCTGGGGACCTGGGAGGCCAAGCACGACGAAAGTGGCGGCTGAGCACACAATCATCACCAAACGACGCGGGCAAGAGATCTTCCACGCGTCTAGCAATATGGGGTGGTTCTAATAAAACCCCATGTCATTCCAAGCAGTGTGTCAATTTTTATCTCTCTATCTACATTTTTGCGTGGTTTATTAAGTTTTCAAATTTATACTGACTTTTGATCACCCGGTACTTCCAGACATTTGTGTCCCCACGTCTCTTACATGGAATTACTTCTCTCAGCGTCAACTACGTCACTTCAAGGCCTTCTAAACGTGAATAGGAGTCACCCTGCGTTCTACAGTGAACGTATATGGGAAACATCGGGGCAAAAAATTTTCACGACATGAAGGTTAAGCAAAAACTGCTCAAGTGTATGAAGGCCGCACTGGAGCGCTGGCATCTCCAACAACTATCGCCAATATCGCGCACTGACCGCCGGTTTATCACTGCTTCGCTGATACATCCGCAGACTGCTGCAGAGTTAAGCGGACTGCCATTAGAGCTTTGCCGTCGCTGATCCGCCGTGTTTTCGCGGTACCGGCGGCGCGCGCGCCCTGCCGACTACCTGCCGCGCTGGGCGCTATCGGAAACCGCTCGCGGCGGTGGGTGGGGTCGGCACTGGGGGAACCCTTTGAGGTGCCGCCACAGAGAGACCGCAGCCGCCACTGCTGCCTGGTCCCCACCAGCTGTTCTGCACCACGCGGGGCTCACCGCCGAGCAGACGCATCATCTCATAGCCGCAAGGCAGCTGTCAGTTGCCCCTCATCGATTACATTTTTGAGCAGTGAAATTACATTTATAAATTAACTTATCAGCTTCTGTCACTTTTATTTGCAAATACATATAAACACGTAATGACATTCCTCATATACGTTAGCATCAGCTTATTGATCATAAACATACCTTAACAGCATAACACACATCGTCGTCGTAATAATAACATCATAAAAACTCAGCCAAACCTCAAAAACGTCGTAGCTTTCTGCAATAATTTGAAAACCTAAAAAAATTCTCATCTACCTCAAACGTACTTTAAAATCATGATCCCATACCAAATACATCATTCAAAGATCTCATAGTATCACAATGGTTCCAAAATATATGAACAGTTCACAAACTGCAGACAAAATACAATTTCATAAGTGTGAAGTTATCCAACTGCGTAATTGCGTAAAAATGTGTCACTGATTTTGGCATAAAGCGTTTCGGCAGCATGCTGCCGTCATCAGTTGCCTTAAAATTACGTGTACATGAATATTTAATTGCAGATTCCGCCCAGGACGAGTATCGATGTGGGGGAAAGGTCAGAGCAGGATGCTCTTCGCGGAGAATATCGTCACAGTCGCAACATGTCGGGGGGGTCGGTCTATTGGAGCGACCGTATCCGCAAATACCGCGATCCAGAACTTTTCCTTCGGCCTTAACTGTTATCCGAGGCCTTCGATACACACCACTGATAGTGGCCAGCTGGCCCGTGTTTGCGTTTTTTGACTCGAATCGCTTCCTGGGCTGTTTACGCACAGTCAAGACTCGACTACTAGCTAGCTTTCACTTCGTGTAATCACCATCATCGACCATTGGTCTCTGGATCGCTGCCAGTACGAGTGATCATGAACTATAAACTTGTGTTCTGTTTTCGCCGAGCGGCATGCGCCGAATATCTCCTCTAAGAGTCGCCATGTGCATTCTTGCTGGTGCTTCAGTAGATATTGGCAATTTAGTTTTTGTAATGTGTATCTGGGGTGAGCCCAGATAATAACTGCTCGTCACGTCTTTCATGCGACCCACAGTGTCAACATCCACTGAACTGACAAAAGTCACGGGATAGCGATATGGACAGAGACAGCGATGGTACCGCGTGCACAAGATATAAAAGGCCAGTACACTGGCGGAGCTCTTATTTGTTCTCAGGCGATTCACGTGAAAAGGTTTCCGACGTGATTTTGGCCGTAAAACTGGAATTAAATGACTCTGAACGAGGAATGGTAGTTGGAATTTTACCCACGGGGCACTCCATTTCAGCGATTATTAGGGAATGCAACATTCCGAGACCCACAGTGTCAAGAAAGTGCCGAAAAAAAAAACCAATTTCAGACATTACCTTTCACCACAGACAATGCTGTGGCCGACGGCCTTTACTTAAAGACCGAGAGCAGCGGCGTTTGCTAAAAGAGAAGCACCACAGAAATCAATGTGTGACTGACGTACCTATCCTTTAGAACAATGCGGCGAAATTAGACGTTAATGGACTATGGCAGGAATCGACCGACGTGAGTGCCTTTACTAACAGCACGACACTCTCTGTAGCGCCTTTCCTGAGCTTGTTACTGCATCGGTTGAACTCTAGACGACTGGAAAACCGTGGCCTGCTCAGCTAAGTCAACATTTCAGTTGATGAGAGCTGATGGCAGGGCTATAGTGTGGCGCAAACCCCTACGAAGCCACAGACCCAATGTGCACTGTGCAAGCTAGTGGTGGTTTGGTAATGGTGTGGGCTGAGTTTAAATGGAATGGACTGGACTGGATCCTCTGGTCCAACTGAACCGCTAATTGATTGGAAGTGGATATTTTCGGCTTATTGGAGACCGTTTAAAGCCATTCATGGACTTCATGTTCCCAAACAGTTATGGAATGTTTATGGAAGACGATGTGCCATGTCACCGGTCCACAATTGTTCGCGATTGATTTGAAAAATATTTTGGATTGTTCGAGTGAATGATCTGGCCACGCATATCTGCCGAAGTGAATCCCATCAAACATTTATGGGGTATAATCGAGAGCTGAGTTCATGCACATAATATTGCATCGGCAACATTCTCGCGACTGTGGATGGCTATAAAGGCAGCATGATTTATTATTACTGCGATGTACTTCCCAAGACTTGTTGAGCCCATGCCACATCGAGCCGAGGACAAGAACGTCCATTACAATCTACATCTACATCTACATGGATACTCTGCAAATCACGTTTAGGTCCGTGGCAGAGGTTTCATCGAACCACCTTCACAATTCTCTATTGTTCCAATCTCGTATAGCGCGCGGAGAGAATAAGCACCTATATCTTTCCGAACGAGCTCTGATTTCCCTTATTTTAACTTGGTGATCGTTCCTTCCTATGTAGGTCGGTGTCAACAAAATATTTTCGCATTCGGAGGAGAAAGGTGATTATAGGAATTTTGTCAGAAGATTCCGTCGCAACGAAAAACTTCTTTCTTTTCATGATGTCCGGCCCAAATCCTGTATCATTTTTTTGACACTCGCTCCCATATTTCGCCATAATACAAAGCGTGCTACCTTTCTTTGAACTTTTTCGATGAACTCCGTCAGTCCTATCTGGTAAGGATCCAACACCGCGCACCAGTGTTCTAAAAGAGGACGGACAAGCGTAGTGTAGGCAGTCTCCTTAGTATGTCTGTTACATTTTCTAAGTGTCCTGCAAATAAAACGCAGTCTTTAGTTGGCCTTCTCCACAACATTTTCCATGTGTTCCTTCCAATGTAAGTTGTTCGTAATTGTAATACCTAGGTATTTAGTTGAATTTACGGCTTTTAGACTAGACTGATTTATCGTGTAACCGAAGTTTAACGTGTTCCTTTTAGCACTCGTGTGGATGACCTCACACATTTAGTTACTTATGGAACTATCCCATGAGCTGTTAACTCAGCGTAAAACATCGGTTTGTTTCTCATTACAAACAGAATTAATTTTAATTCGTAATTTTGTGTGCCCATTCCAAAGACTGCTCCAAAATTAGTGTAGCCCGATATTCGTTTTATCGATATATGTTAACAGGGACAGTAAGACTCTAAGAATAAATTTCAATCCAGCAACAACTCAGCAGCGCTGTATGCTTGGCGGTACCGGCGGGCCCAGAACAGTGCTAAGTCTTGGCTGGAGTGCTGGTTATTCTTCGTGTTGTACTATCGCTGTTAACACATATCGATTAAACGAATATCGCTCTAGAATAATCTAGGAATTCTCTATGGAATGGGAACGTAAAATTCCGCTTTAAAGGCGTTTTCTTTGCAATAGGGAACACACCAAACACATTACGTCGACACTGGGCGTGGCATGAAAGACGTAATGGGGACTATTTGTTTGGAATGACTGCAGCGTCTGACGATTTGTAGGAGATACACCCTATATAAACCCTACTCGGCGTTGTTAGAACACCTTTTATAGTTTATGGTCACTGACAGTGAGGCGGACCGGTAGTCGATGGCGTGGTCGATGTCGTGATCGATGGCGAAGAATATACACAAGGTGCCTCTCCCAAGAGTCGTCAGGGGCATTTTCTCTGCTGTTTCGACACATGTATAGCGATTTCGTTTTTGCGATGTGTATCTCTAGTCATCCCAAGCAGATACTTTTCTTCAACTGTTTCGTGCGACGGTATGCGTAGATTTATTTCCATTAACGAACAAAATGATTTTTCACATCAGAGTTTTACGTTCCTATAATAGAGCGGCCCAAAATCAGTCTAGTACGATATTTGTTTTGTCGCTGCGTGTTAACGGGGACATTAAAACACGAAGACCAGCAAGCATTCCAGCAGCAACGGCGCCGCCCTGGCCCGTGCTCACTGCTACCGCCATGCAGAAGCGCTCATCAGTCGCTGGCATTAAGCTCTCCATGGAAGACGTGACAAGCAATACTCCTCTGGTCGAATACAGCAATATATCGCAAAAACACGCAATACAAATATCCGCTGAAATTTCAGGGAGACTGCGGCTGACGGCTATTTCACTTTGATATTACTAAATTAACAAAGTACCTATAATATTAATGAAACAATCATTCCGCAATGGAGATTCTTTTGAAAAACTTTACATTATTAGTTTCTAGTCTACCAGTAAGCAAGACCTTTTATTGAGCCATAAGTTAAAAATTTATAATAAAAAATAACAATTTATAATAAGCCCACTCGTGGTCCTATTTACGTAACGTGTAAAGAACAACTGCGATAAACTGGCGTGGGTGGCCAGTGTCCGTAATGTGGGCTGCTATTACTGATTTAGCATATTTATTATTTAAGTGATAGTTGTTCTTATGAAACTTTCCGGCAGATTAAAACTGTGTGCCGGACCGAGACCGCCTTTCGCGGTCGAGTTCGAGTCTCGGTCCGGCACACAGTTTTAATCTTCCAGGAAGTTTCATATCAGCGCACACTCCGCTGCAGAGAGAAAATCTCATTCTGGAAACATCCCCCAGGCTGTGGCTAATCCCTGTCTCAGCAATATACTTTCTTTCAGGAGTGCTAGTTCTACAAGGTTCGCAGGAGAGCATCTGTGAAGTTTGGTAGGTAGGAGACGAGGTAATAGCGGAAGTACAGCTGTGAGTACGGGGCGTGAGTTGTGCTTGGGTAGCTCAGATGGTAGAGCACTTGCCCCCTGCTTCCTGTAAAGAATGTGTGTTATTGCCGGAAGTTGCAGAGGGGAATGTTCGCGCGCAATGACCCCTTTATTAAGTGTATCTGTTGAAAATACGTGAGTAAAATATGTGTGTGTACAGAATGTGGGTATAGAATGGTATCATTTATCTGTATTATTTTGATGAGACAAGGAGAGGATGAAGTCCTTTGCCGGTACGTAGGGGAATCTACTCCACTTCGATAGCATCAAGGTTATTGACGAGGTCAGCATACCCAACGGACTTGTTGTGCAGAGGTTTAGATTTTAATTCCGGATGTAGGTGAATACCACCCCCAGGGCACGAACTGCATACCTCCAGGATGATCCCCACAGCACAGACGAATGTAAGCGACCTCAGCAATGGTAACTATAGACCCTCATGGACTTGGTGGTGATTTGTGACATTCTAATTAGAATATGTAGTAGTAGCAGATAGGGCAATAATCAGATTTTCAACATCTGAAAGTTGGTGATCATCACAATTAGAAAAGTATCTGACTACTCATTTGTCGTCTGTTATTTCTGGCACGTCATCACTTTGTATTTTTTCCCCTTCGAGGGCAAGTTAATAAGTAAAGCGTATTTTTTCTCCTTCATAGGTAGACAACGTGACACTGCTGCAATATGCCCTAAACTCGCTGTTGTTCTTGGGTGTTGGCTTCGTTGGTTCATTGTTCTATTCGAGGCTAGTGTAGAGTGTTTCGTGAGGACCACATTTTCCATCATACAGCCTATTGACTCTGTGTCAATAGCTCTCTTGCACTCTCTGAAAGGACTGAAGCTGTGGAGATTATTTACTGAATACAGCCGCAGAGAGAACTGGAACTTTCGGGAGGATAATTTTTTTTCGAAGTGGATAATTATCAGCAACAGATACTTGTCGGGTATCACTCTCTCTCTCCCCCCCCCCCCCCCGGCCCACACTTCGAAACGAACATGAATGTCGAGGCAGGTATGTGAATGATCCACGACGATCGTTGGGCCACTATAGGTGACATTACATGCATATTCGCCACGGTTTAGCATTTGCAACTGTTCTTCAGTCTCTTAGCTACCACGAAGTTCGGTACCACTTCAACTAGCAACATAGACAATGAGTTACCTACGGAAATTCCAAAATCACATTTAACGTTTCCTGTTAGTAATAGTCGATAAAATACAGTGTAAGTGTCAATTTTCTCCTACGGTAAAACAGTTCAAAAGTGAAACTTCTGTAGAGGAGTTCATGATGACAGTGCTTTTTCATAAGAGAACTCTACTGCTGATTCATTACACTCCTAAAATGTTAATAGTGACAGTGTGAGGTACAGCGAAATATGGCGCCAAAAACCAAAAAAAGGACGAGAATTCAGCAAAGAAATGTGTGATTTCGCTTGACAGGTGGAAGCATATACAATATACCTCTGTCAGCTGCCACTTTCGCCTCTTCAAAAATGCAGCCACCCAGGGCAATGGAGAGACGCGTAGCCCATGCGGCGAGCACCAGAAACGCAGATGTTTGAGCCATTTCGCAAGCATACATAGGGTAGCCTGTCGGATGCTCACGCCTCACTTAAGAATGGACACCTTGGAAACAGTGTGGCAGACAAGGAGAAGCGTGCTAAAAACTATGGACCCCTCCAATCACTGGAGCGGAGAGTCAAGAATGCACCCGCTGGGACGTGTGAATTCTTCCTGCTCGCGGCAACCGCTTTTACCTGTCTTAGAAGGCCAGAACGTGTTGACGGTTCCAACATCTAACAGACACTGGAAAGCATCATACACAAAACGCCAACAATTCACAGAGGGAGGTGTGTGAAGCTAGAGAACTGCGATGGATGTCAGCGTGCTTAAAATGACGTACTCTGGACAGGAAGGACTTTATTACAGTTCACGAACGCCAGAAGATTCAACACGAGACTATTCAGGCCCCTCACAGAGAGAGCCATTACGAAGGATTGTTATGTGGCTGCTAGGAAACATCCACCCGGCACTGGTAGGCGTGGTCATGAAACAGTGATCAGTCATATGGCGGCATTGCCAATTTAGCCCGGCAATGCATAACGTCGAGAGGAGAATCGTTGGGCTGGAGATGGAGGAAAAAGGAGAGAGAGTGGGTCGGTGAGACGGCACGGAAGTGAGAGGACATGGAGGCTTTTCGACCAAGCATCCACCTTCCGACACCGGGAATGCGCTGCTTCGGCTACGGGAACACGCGGCAACTGGTCAACGTGGAGACCGCTCGGGGACCCGCTGCGCAGGCACGGCACACCTAGTAGAGCTGCCGAATCGCGTCACACAGCTACGAGGCGACACGCCTTCCAGATACAGCACCTGCCACCGTCATCACCACACACACACACAAAAATAAAATAAAATAGTTCAAATAGCTCTAAGCACTATGGGACTTAACATCTGAGGTCATCAGTCCCCTAGACTTAGAACTACGTAAACCTAGCTAACCTAAGGAAATCACACACATCCATGCCCGACGCAGGATTTGAACCTGCGGCCGTAGCAGCAGATCGGTTCCGGACTGAAGCGCCTAGAACAGCTCGGCCACAGCGGCCGGTCATCACCACACAGACGAATACGAAAAATACAAATGAAAAGAGGCAATTCTAGAGATTTTACTAATCTCATACAGATATGATTTTATGCACATAGACTAATGCAGTGAATGAGAATTTGTACCAATTCCAGGAATCGTAACCGGGTCTCCTGGGATAGCCACTGAGTCACCTTGGCACAGCTGCTCACTCAACTGCAAGGATTACCCTGGCACGCTTCTCCTCGATCCAAATTTTCACTGCCATTCCAGTCTATCTTATATTTGCCCTTAAACACGATCGGAATTGACGAGGCTCCCCATGTTCCTGTAATAGCAGCTCAGCATCGAACGAAAAGGGAGACCCAGTCCGTAACCAAAGTGCAGGTACTTACAGAAACGAAATAACACAAATTCAGAGACTTTGCTGGTCTCATAAAGCTACGATTTTATGTACATAGACTGAAGCAGCGAGTGAAAATTTGTACCAAGACCAGGAATCGAACCCGGGTCTCCTGCTTTTTAGGCAGATGGGTTAGTCACCAAGGTGCCTTGACACAGTGGGTCCCTCAGCTGCATGGATTACCCTGGCACGCCTCCCTCCTCGATCCAAATTCTCCATGCCGTCCCACTGTAATCTACACATGAGTGGAATCGCCAAGAATTTCCATGTTCTGTAACAGCGCCTCAGCATTGAACGTAAAATACGAAAAATCGTGAGATGATTCGTTTTCCCCTCATTTCCCTTAATAACTGACTCGTGTCCATGCCCAGTCAGGTCAGCTCTGAGATTTCAATTTTCTTGTTCTGTTTTGCGTATAAAAGTTATTGAAATAAATGCAGTCATTTCATTTTGTATTTATATAAACAGTCTGCTCCATTCGCTAATCCCTCCCTTATGTCATAGGTTTTGATTTTTGATTTAACTTCATTACTGATGTCGAAAAAAATGTTCAAATGTATGTGAAATCTTATGGGACTTAACTGCTAAAGTCATCAGTCCCTAAGCTTACACACTACTTAACCTAAATTATCCTACGGACAAACACACACCCATACCCGCAGGAGGACTTGAACCTCCGCCGTCCATGACTGCAGCGCCCTAGACCACTCGGCTAATCCCGCGCGGCTACTGATGTCGCTTAAGTATTGGCATCCTGTGCAATATGAAAGTTTAGTGAAGGATTCAGAACATTTTGGCCCTCAACGTTGGCCGATTTCATTAGTCACCATGTCAGATAGGAGGATTCTCAGTTACCAACAATACTCAAAATTTTGAATTCTATCTGTTGGCGCACCTATCGTTCAGTACTCACATAAGAGAAAGAGGTTTCCACCTTTAATGTCTGATGCAGATGATTCTAAGTTTGTTTTGTCGGGTGAAGAGGTTGTGGAATGATGAAGCAGTGAATCTGCATGATTCTTCCACCTCAGAGTCAGGAAGCTTGAACAAGATGCACCAAGTGCATCAAGGCTGAGGGAGATCCGGTACAGATGTGATGGTACTTACGACGTTGTTTTCCCAGTTAAATGTTTAATTTTAAGAAATTTGGTGTCTGGAATGCCCTTGTTTTGTGGTGTAAAGCCGTGAAGTGATGCACTTAATGCTGTGGCACTGCCGCACGCTGAGGGTTGTGGTGCTTACCTCGAGGTCGCTGATCCCGCGGTAGACGACGGCGAGGCTGCAGAGGAAGAAGACGGCGGTGGCCAGGTTGCGCGAGTCGGACAGCTGGGTGACGAGCGGCACGGAGCCCATCTGCCAGTCGTGGCTCAGCGTGGCCGGGCACAGCAGCAGCCAGCAGTTGAACGCCGCCAGGTAGCAGAACGTCAGGAACCTGCGCACCGCCACGATTACTGCCCGCCCACGCGTACAAGGAGCTAAGGCTGCATTAAAATCAGCCAACAGGAAAATGTGTACAACTGAATGGGTTATAATTTTGCTCTGATCTGCGCCAACAACCATCGGTGTGACCAGGGTCGTTTCTACTATTAGGCAACACTAGGGGGCCTCCAAGAGTGGCAACATTTTAGGGGCGGCAAAGGAGAAAAAATTAATTTTAAATCCAACAGCGAAATAATTCAGCTAATAAAGAAAAAATGAAAAAGAGGAATAATTAAAATTCTGGTCTCTTTTCAAAATTCTTCGGAACAGTTAGTTGATAAGTCTTTACTTACCTGGACGAAAATAAATATAGTGCCTTGCCTGCTTCAAAACTAAAGCAGCCGCTACTGCGTACGGAGTGGGAACAAACGTGACCTTGACTCATCTTTTACGAGCGCTGCAGCGGAGGCACGTGTGCTCGCTTGCGATCGCGTTCCCACTTGTTTGTCGCGTCATTTATATTGAATATTCAGCAAATTCTTCTTACTTCCATTATTTTTGGAAATAGAGGAAAAAAAATAAGGACATTTGTTGTCCTCAGTCCTTTTTAAGAGAAATGAAGACAAAGCATGAAAACTGAGGAGTATCCCAAGAAAATGAGGACGTCAGATCAGCTTCATTTCACAATTAAAATTATTTACAGGATCTGTTTACAGCCACATCGGTTGCACAAAGTATTTGTCAATTGACCATGGTCTTGACTGCACTAGGGCAATTTTCTTCAGAATAAAAAGGTACATGGAATACATGTAATCCCACTACGGTTAAAGATGTCTGAGAAAAAGTGCTCTCGCCAAACAAAAATTTCAAAGGAAAACTAAAAACTAAAACTAAAATGAAAAAGTATAACATGATTGTCAACTGGTTCCAGTTTTTATTCCTGTGAAATTTCTGTTTGACGAGAGCACTTTTGCTCAGACGTCTTCAACCATAGTGTGATTACCTGTATGCCATGTAACATTTTATTCTGATTAAGTGAAATTAAAATTATAATAGATCTGCATTGTTGTGACGTTTGATCTGTGGAGGGGCGGGACGCCGGCTAACCGATGTTGTAAAAGAGAGGAGTTTTCGTTTTTGAATTCTCTTCCAGGAGGGGGAGGGGGGGGGGACACCTTGCAACGGCCCTGAGGTTTAATATGGAAGAAACCGAGATGCGGAAACAGAAGCACTAACTGATGCGAATTAAGAAACGTTAGAAGCGACAACGGTCTTTCGTTTGGTCCCACCGTCAACAATTTCATCAATGGAACGGAACGACTGAAGTCTTTGAAGACAGTTACTACCTTAAACATTTTTTTGAAGGAAAGACATTAGACATTTCTCTCTCGTCGTCAGTCAGTCATTTTGCGCCGAATATCTGACGGGGTAGTGGTATTCCAAATGTGGTCCAGGCTTTCGCTTAGAGTCTAACCCTTATCATCACAGAGCGCAGATCTACGCCGCATATAGCTTGTACTTAGTATACTCTGAAGAGAACCAAACTTAACCTTAAAACATTTGGGCTTACATCATTCCTTCAGAAATGTCACTTGTA
Source organism: Schistocerca americana (assembly GCF_021461395.2). NCBI lineage: Eukaryota > Metazoa > Arthropoda > Insecta > Orthoptera > Acrididae > Schistocerca > Schistocerca americana. Next base: position 329,324,575 of record NC_060125.1, read on the forward strand.
CTCTCAGTTCCACAGCTATTTGTGCTGATAGACAGAACGTACGTAATTACTAAACTTGTGTTGGTATATTGGGATTTCCATTTTCTTCGAAGATGTCCACTATTAGTCAATTTTGCTGAGCTGACAGTACCACAGGACACGTAGCAACTTCGGTTTTAAATATTTACCTTACAGCGTCGCCTATAGGAGCTGATCTATAGCAACGCCTACAGGTGATGTACAGACCTTTCTGTCACAACAACATCTATAAAACAATAATTATCTCATGGCGGCTTGAAAACTGTCTGTCAATATGGCTAGCGACATAGCGGGAAACGTAATGAAATGTAACACCTACAGCCATCCTTAGGATGTTATTTATTATATGGTAGCCGTATCATAAATAACATCGTAAGGACGGCTGTAGGTGTGAACGGCCGAGGCTCTCAAACCTCCAATCAGAAGAATGGAAATACGAAAGTGGTGCTTCTGGGGCACTACTATCATATAAAATAGTGTTCCTTTAATCTTCTATACCTAATTACAAGGGATTTCTGGGTTTCGGTAATTTTTAACAATCAACGTAATTATAGAAAGATATTGCTTTCAGTCGGGGGATTTCAACTGTTTTTAATATGTTTCTGAGAATATACATGTGGGGAAATATATATACTATACATGGTGTTACAAAAAGGTACGGCCAAACTTCCAGGAAACATTCCTCACGCACAAATAAAAAAAAGATGTTTTGTGGACATGTGTCTTGAAACGCTTAATTTCCATATTAGAGTTCATTTTAATTTCGTCAGTATGTGCTGTACTTCCTCGATTCACCGCCAGTTGGCCCAATTGAAGGAAGGTAATGTTGGCTTCGGTGCTTGTGTTGACATGCGACTCATTGCTCTACAGTACTAGCATCAAGCACATCAGTACGTAGCATCTACAGGTTAGTGTTCATCACGAACGTGGTTTTGCAGTCAGTGCAATGTTTACAAATGCGGAGTTGACAGATGTCCATTTAATGTACGGATTAGCACGTGGCAATAGCCGTGGCGCGGTACGTTTGTATCGAGACAGATTTCCAGAACGAAAGTGTCCCGACAGGAAGACGTTCGAAGCAATTGATTGGCGTCTTAGGGAGCACGGAACATTCCAGCCTATGACTCGCGACTGGAGAAGACCTAGAACGACGAGGACACCTTCAATGGACGAGGCAATTCTTCGTGCAGTTGACGATAATCCAAATGTCAGCGTCAGAGAAGTTGCTGCTTTACAAGGTAACGTTGACCACGTCAGTGTATGGGGTGTTCTACGGGAGAACCAGTTGTTTCCGTACCATGTACAGCGTGTGCAGGCACTATCAGCAGCTGATTGGCTTCCAAGGGTACACTTCTGCGAATGGTTCACCCAACAATGTGTCAATCCTCATTTCAGTGCAAATGTTCTCTTTACTTATGAGGCTTCATTCCAACGTGATCAAATTCTAAATTTTCACCATCAACATGTGTGGGCTGACGAGAATCCGCACGCAATTGTGCAATCACGTCATCAACACATATTTCCTGTGAACGTTTGGGCAGACATTGATGGTGATGTCTTGATTGGGCCCCATGTTCTTCCACCTACGCTCAATGGAGCACGTTATCATGATTTCATACGGGATACTCTACCTGTGCTGCTAGAACATGTGACTTTACAAGTACGACACAACATCTGGTTCATGCACGATGGAGCTCCTGCAAATTTCAGTCGAAGTGTTCGTACGCTTCTCAACAACAGATTCTGTGACCGATGGATTGGTAGACGCAGACCAATTCCATGGCCTCCACGCTCTCTTGACCTCAACCCTCTTGACTATCATTTATGGGGGCATTTGAAAGCTCTTGTCTACGTATAACCGGTACCAAATGTAGAGACTCTTCGTGCTTGTATTGTGGACGGCTGTGATACAATACGCCATTCTCCAGGGATGCATCAGCGCATCAGGGATTCCATGCGACGGAGGGTGGATGCATGTATCCTCGCTAACGGAGGACTTTTTGAACATTTCCTGTAACAAATTGTTTGAAGTCACGCTAGTACGCTCTGTTGCTGTGTGTTTCCGTTCCATGATTAATGTGATTCGAATAGAAGTAATAAACTGAGCTCTAACATGGAAAGTAAGCGTTTGCGGACACATGTCCACATAACATATTTTCTTTCTTTGTGTGTGAGGAATGTTTCCTGAAAGTTTGGCCGTACCTTTTTGTAACACCCTGTATATAAAGTCATATCATATGGTATTAAATTTAATTGTGAATGTGTTTAAATATTTTTGCTCTTCTGTTATTTATACATTGTGGTTGTACTTTCACAGCGATTATGATTTATTTGGCTGGTGTTCTCATGAGGCATTACGATCGAAACCGGAAAAAATACCTATAGAAAAATATCAGCCACCATTCCAATCAGAAAGGAAATGTGATCAAAAGTTCATGGACTGGACTAAATAAAAAGTGAATCACTGTACTTGGAGGAAAAGCTCGATCGTTAAGAATTACTTTCATTAGAAATGGCTAAAAATCAAGGAGAGAAGTAGGTCAGCACACCCGAAAAGTACTGGTGCTTCTAGTGGAAAAGAACCAACGGAAAGGAAGTTATGTGAATCGTATGAAAAGGAAAGTTTTACTGCCATTTGTAAAAACGGCCACAGATCGTATCGGTGAGATATGGCGTTCACACAGTGTTTAAATCAACAAGAAAGGTGCGTCCATACGCTTGCCACAGCAGGAGTACATAAAATCTCTTGTACATACTGTAAAGCGCACATGGGAAATAAAAAATAAGGAACATTAACTCTCGGTTTAAGTAACACAAGAGCAAATGCCTTCTGGGAGACATCGCAAATCAGGAATAACTGGGGCAAGGGAATCATCAGTTCGTTTCTTCAATATTACAGTTTTATCCATGTCGATTAGTAGCTATGCTAGGTTTGTAAGGAGAGGTCACGGAAATTCTAAAGCTCAGAAACAAAGTTAACAGAAAGGGAGAAGATATGTTATTAGACTTTTGTGGGAGTTTGTGCTAAAAAATATAGCATATGTCAACTCTTTCCCATTGCAAGCTCAATATCACATGTCGGAGCGACTCTGCAAATTCGGGGAACAATCTGATGACGCCACTACCAGACACTGCGTGGTAGCACAATTACTTAGATTGCATAAGTTTGAAAGTGATATCTGAGTCTTTATAGCCTCTGACAATGTTCTCAGCTTTGGGAGACACACCTTAGGCACAGAAATATGGTCGTACCTGAGCCTAAGGCGCATAAAACAAAGATCTCCGATTACCGTACATACATTGATTTTTACTGGGACAGCAGCTGTTGTACTTATGGGCAATAATGATAACACCTCAAGCTGTATGTACTATATGTAACATATCTGTGACTGGTTTCGGTGATGTGATCCATGTTCAGGCCCCTAGATAGAGCAAACAATTCATTAATCATGCTATATAAAATACAACATCATAATACCTACACATACTTTGTTAAATGATGAAAGGTTAACTACGTTATATTGAACAAATTTTCGTTATCTGTGTGTGTGTGTGTGTGTGGTTGTGTGTGTGTGTGTGTGTGTGTGTGTGTGTGTGGCTATTATAGTATTAAAACTTCAAAGACATCGTAAAGTTTGTAATAGGTATCGGAAACCGAAATAGCTTACCCTGTATCTTTTATGGGGTCTTAAACCTATGTTGGGCCGGCCGTGGTGGCCGAGCGGTTCTAGACGCTTCAGTCCGGAACCGCGCGACTGCTACGGTCGCAGGTTCGAATCTTGCCTCGGGCATGGATGTGAGCGATGTCATTAGGTTAGTTAGGTTTAAGTAGTCATAAGTTCTAGGAGACTGATGACCTCTGATGTTAAGTCCCATAGTGCTCAGAGCCATTTTTGAACCTATTTAGGCTACGGAAGCGAACTGTATTCCTATGCCTCTGTCGCAAGAAGCCGTCAAATTCTGTGGTGTACAGTGTGTCATTGGTATGGAATGGGATATAAAGATGTAATAGTTGTTTGAGAGTGAATCATCTGGCAGAAGTCATTTCCATTTACGGTAAAGATATTATCTGCGAATACATCTGTTCAGATGGTGTACTGTGGTTGTACATACGATTTGGTTTCTAGCTGTGAAACTAGATGGTATGTAATAGGAACATATGGGATAGTTAAGCAGGCATTAATGGAGTAATCCTGTTACACTTTCGCGTTAGATGTATCTTCAAATCGTAATACATTGTATAATACATTATTAGATTTCAATTTTAACCAGTTTAGCTACAACTGTTCAGTTATATGATTAAATCTTTTACCATGCAAATGAAACATTGTACATAACAGAATTTGACAGTTTTATGTGTGTCATACAGGAATACTATTCTGCTCCTAAGACTGTTAAGGAGTGCAGTATAGGATATATGGCTTCACAATAACTGTTACAAATTTGATACAGTGGAGGCACTGTCTTTACAGTTTTAGTACTTAACTGGCCACACACACATTGAAAGTGTGTTATGGGTACAAATACAGAAATTTTCATTAGTGACAGAATACAATGTACTCAATAATATCACATCAGTAGTTTCTTCATTTGTAGACTAATCATTGTAGGTATTACGAGTATGATTTTAGCTTGGTTAGTATCTCCAAGTACATGTGGCTGGAGCAAGCCATTAATTCCTACTTTCTCCTGGGCAGCAAGTCATGTGTTGAAGTGTGGATGCCAAACTGTTAGTATTTACTGCAGGCGTGGTCCAATTTGCGGTTCAGTTACGACCACGTGGAAAACACGAGGTAGTAATTTTGTGATGTGTTTATATGAAGAATATTTGAGGCAAAGGAAGAAAAGAAGCGGCACACTGATGTGTGGATGTCTTAATGAATCACATATAAAAAAATCTACTTATACCTGTAAAACCCTGTATAATTAAAACTGCTTTAGTCTAATGGATTAAAATTTCATCATTTAAATTGTAAAAACAGATACTATAATCATGCTTTTTGTACAGTAATAAATGCAATGTTTGCAGTATCTAGGGACTGAAGATGGTGGATTGTGGAGAGTATCACCGAAAATGATCACAAATAAATAAAAACTCATGAATTTTTCTGTAGGAAATGGAAATTTGTGGTAAGGTGTTATGGGACCAAACTGCTGAGGTCATCGGTCCCTAAGCCTACACATTACTTAAGCTAACTTGAATTAACTTATGCTATGGACAATACACACACCGATGCCGGAAGGACGACTCGAATCTCCGACGTGGGGAGCGGCACGGAGCGTGACAAGAATCTTGAGATTGCCCGGCTACCCCGCGCGGTTACTACAGAAGATATTATTATTATTACTGCATATAAGATTCCCCAAGGACGATGACTGCGAGAATTCAGTCGCGGACAATTGCAAAACAACAATCTCGTCAACTTACGCAGGACGTTGGGAAAACTCGTAAGTTGAATTGATGCCTCAGGTCCACTTGTAACGGAGGAGTATAGGCGCGACCATGGTGGAAGTCCAATTTATCGCGTGTCCCCAGCTCGTTCTCGGTCAGAGATTCTGCTGACGCCTTCTACGGGGTAGCAAGTGGGGTAGGATCGGCGCGGTAGACGAGGTGAGTGGTTGGTTGTGGTGGGGGGAGGGGGGGAGGGGTAGGAGGAGGCGGCAGGGAGGGGTGTGGAAGTGTGGAACGGGGGTGTCTGCTAAGCCAAGAGCAGGCGGGCGCGGCGGACGGCTTAGCGGCGGGAGGCCCGCGCTGGGATCGGGGGTGGAGGAATCGTTATTTAATTCCAGCGGCGGCTCGCAGCCCGCGCAGCGCTTCGAGAGATATCTGCCCCATAATACAGTTGTCAGAGGCAGGCGGGCCGGCACAATAGCGCGCTGGAGCAGCCGCACCGCGCCGCGCAGCGCCGCTGCCAGGGACTCCGCTGGAGGGCCGGCGGCTCTGTCAGCGGGCGGCCGTCCGTTCCGCTCTCACTGGCCCGCTCTCCACGCACTCGCTGCGCGGCGTAACTGTACGCGACGTCACTATCACAAGTAACTCGGGCGATGTTCGTATTCTCTCACCACATCCAGAGGACGGCCAGATTAGGAGGTATAATCTACTGCAGGGACACGAGAGTTTCTGGCAGAAACTGACCTAACCACTGTTGTTTTGCCGCAGTAGAGGTGATGCCTTTAATTACTGTCTAACATAACTACCTTGCTTTGGAACCTTGCTTTGGAACGTCACCTTCGAGCGTGCCGAGTTCAGCATGCTGCTGAACGTTCAGAAACGACTTGAACATGTGGTAAGCGTTCCTCAAAGTGGTATATGATATCGCACCGGGTCCAGAGACAGTTGTCGGCTGTATCTGGCTCGCAAACTACACCCTTTGCAAAATGACCGACACTAAAATTTCTTCGTTAGTTCTATTGCCAGGGATATACATAAATGAAAGCTTCAGTGTCCTTGAACATGTTATAGGGTAAAAGGGAAAGTGTCATGCCTAGTCAATAAGGACATCAGCTTACACAAGCCCCATTAAAAATAGAGCTATACAAGTTAACACTAGTTCTCCAAATGGTTCAAATGGCTCTGAGCACTATGGGACTTAACAGCTATGGTCATCAGTCCTCTAGAACTTAGAACTACTTAAACCTAACTAACCGAAGGACATCACACAACACCCAGTCATCACGAGGCAGAGAAAATCCCTGACCCCGCCGGGAATCGAACCCGGGAACCCGGGCGTGGGAAGCGAGAACGCTACCGCACGACCACGAACTGCGGACACTGGTTCTTCACCCTAAGGTCATTCTTACGTGAGCACTATGTCCATTCAGAATCCTTACAACATGTGAAATATTACACGTAAAACAAGGAAATGCAAAATATGTAGCTTTTCTGTAGATTAAGCCATTCGCACTAAATCACTCCTCAAAAAGAGCACACTTATATTTACGTAGCATTGATCACAACGAACCTATTTTTATAAGAAAGCATCAGAAAACACAAAGGTTAAAAAAAAATTTTTGGATCCAGAAAAACGCGAAACAGCAACAACTCACGGAATGTTTTACAATTATGCGACTCTGCTACCCCCACCGTGAATGATTTACGACCATACTTTGCATCTTACCTTCTACTGAAAGCTTTAATCATAGAATATTATTGACTGACATTTAATAAAAAAATTTTACCAAGAACAATGCGATTTGGATGAATCATCAATGTTCCGTTGCCTTGAAATGTACGCTTTCGTAATACACAGGTTACAATAATTCTTTAACCCCAAGTACGACTTCTCTTCATTTTACCACACCAAATCACATAATTAACGTCGGGTTTTTGGGAGAGAATAATTTTGTGATGCTGAGGGAACGGCATAAATACATGTGGGCTTCAACTGAAAGCCAAGATGCCTTATCACCACTCTATGCTGAAGAGAGATGGCGTTCATGCGACGTAGGTGCTGTTTTTCCATTTCACTGGTCTACGTTTAAACATACATTCAGTTACGCGACACGCTAAATATTGCCCTGCAGGTTCGGAAATATTTCCCAACATACTTTTTCCGGTCTATGACGTCAGAAATGCGGTACGCTCAACGCCCAACGTTCGAACGCACGGCCCGTATGAAGTCAGCTTTAGCAGTAGTTTTCCTGTCTGATTGTTCCCCGAGGTCAGTGGATTACACGGGTGACCATTGGCACAGACCAAATCTTTTGTTACTTTTTGTAGTTGTTAGGCAAATGTATTGACCTCTCACGTAAATGTTTTGTTTAGTCTCCGCTAGAATATTTTTATCTTGCTTCTTTATTGAAACTGATATTTAGTTAAAGTAGTCACCTTAGTTGCAGCGATCTTCTTACCATAAATAACAGGCCAATGGAATATTGGGAAAGACATCCATACGTGAAATCTGTACATTTTATTTGGAAAGTTTTCGTATTTATGTGTGACCTTACAACGTTTTCATTGTGGAGATGCCTTCCTATTTTGAGTGTGACGTTACAGCCATTACTCTCTGAAGAGAACGAAACATCACTTTTTAACTTTTGACCGAAGTCTTGGTTTTAGAGACACTCGTAGTTGTTGCCCTCCACTAACTCGTCAGAGTTAGAAAGAGGTTCAAAATATCTCAGTTTAATAGCCGAAGAACTCGTAATATGTCAATCATATTTCACTTGAAGAAAAAATAGATTTCTGGAAATTTGTATCTCATAACGACAATGACGGCGAAATAAAGAGAACAAATGAGAATAGCCTAAGTTGCGGAAACCTTTGGTTTACGATTTCGTAAACAGAATATGTTTTGCGAGATAATGTAGAAACATGGATACAACAAAAGCAGATGAGTATTATCGGTAGTCTGGAACTTCACAGAAACAGTGTGATACGTTGTGGAAGAAACTTCTCGTAGATAAAGCAGTCAAATGATTCGTGAAAAGTTGTTTGGCAGTGTAATCGTGTGTAGAAGAGACACAGCTAGTTAGAACATTTCGCTGATACTGGTTGTTCTTTCTGTAAGAACCCCCAGCCTTCTCACCACTCAAATTTATTGGAGCAATTTTGTTTTTAATTCCAGTTTGTATCGTTAAGAAGCTGCTACTACGCGATAGTGTAGGCCACAGACTACCTCGACGTCTAGAATGCCGAATGCGCGAGCTTTACTTAAATTGTTAATGTTGTACGAAGAAGGGCTCAATAAAACTACGACGTATGGTCTACACATTTCTAATTAATCGCAGTGGCACATACTTACGTATCTGTGAAGTGGAATAATATTAAAGTAGAAGAATTAAAGTTGAGATTGTTGTACCGTCATTCAGTATTTACGTACTGTCAACCATTGACCCGCAGTATTGAAGGTACTTTAACCACGCTTCAATATATGGGGCTACCTGCCGACAGCGCGGTGTTTTCGTAATAGTATAAAGAAATTATGCTGTTTTCTTTTGTTTTGTATCAAGGGAAATAGTCACATACACTTTCTGATTTTTACCAGAAATATCTATTGATGGAATTCCCCTAAAAATCTTCAGACACATGTGAAGGACGCTATACATAAATACTGTATAGAAATCTCTTATTTTAGGAAAAAAAGGATTTTGTGTTTCGAACACCATAATTCCAGCTTGGTTGTTCATCCTCAGTTAAATTTTCCTTTTCGAGTGCATATTTACTTTGTGTGGATGTTTAAAAAATATTCATTTCCAAGTTATGTATTGTTTAGTTAAAAGATACACCGTTTACACAAAAGAACATCCTGCTGTATCTAATGAACATGCTGAATATTTACAACGTACTAAGGCAACAACATTTGTCAATTCCTTGTACTGGTTATAAGATGTAATTAGAAAGCTGCTTCCCGTTCAAGTTGAATTACAAAATCAAAAGTAATTTTGTTTTAAAAAATTGCAGCTACATGTTCAAGTAAAAAACATTAGGTCCTAATGTCGTGCCAACCCTCAAGGAACGACGATATATTGCCTGTAATTAATCAATAGAAAGAAACAAGAGGAAAATATACCAGCTAAGACGGATGACGACAACGTAATGATGTTCCTCAGCTATAGAGTATTTCCCCCAGACTGTCATTTGATTTGAAAGGTAGTAATTAACGTCAAATAGTGAAACTTTTTAAAATAAGGTTTTTGTTCCTTATTTCTGCAAGCTAAATTCACTGTCATTAACTTCAAAACTACTGTAAAAGTGTCCAGTTATATTGGCCACTTAATCAAAAATAACTCTACTCTTATCAACTGTGTGGTTTTTATGGGAGGCATTAAATAGGGGTCAGCGAGACCACCATACCTCACTTTTTAGCTGGACATGCGCAACTTAGATCGCTTGGCAACACGGGCGTCGAGTCGCTAGCAACAGCTCGGTAACGCGTTGAAAGCGATTTATTGGTGAGTCACCGTGCAGTCGCGCTCTCTTCGGAGCCATATTTAACTACACGGGAAGTCATCTCAAGTAACCGGTTACCAACTCGCGACACCAACGTGTTTCAATTCAGTCGCTCCCTTTGTGAACTGCCTAACAGTCACGAGCGAACGGATTCACAGACAGACTAGCACAGCAAAATTTATCCCATTATGCAGAATCTTTTAAGGAGTGATTGTACATCCTAGGGTGACAATGTTAAAATATCAAAATTTGTCATTTTTTTCAAACATTCGATTTTATCGGAGAATTTTGTTTGTAACTGAGCACATAAATAAAGAGCACAAGAAATTTTTATTGTTCTAGTTGCGTATGTGTTGAACGTTATCCTTGGAACGCTGCAGAAATTTCATGTTTGTACATTCAGTACTTTTTGAGATGATTGGTCATGAATAGCAGAAAACTAGTTCCGAGATGCTGATGTTCGAAGTTTTTAATTGCTATCTTTCACATACACGTACAGTTCTGATTCTTTCACGCACTAGAACTGCTCAGGCTCATATTATTTGTTCTATTCATTGTCGCAATTACCTATTGCCTGCCTTCTTCTTTTCGTTCTTGCTTCTTGTGTCATTTGCTGACCATGAAAGTCTGCTTAGCGTACATGAAGCACATCCAGTTCTCGCACTCCTCGTGCTGTGTTCTGCCACAATCTCACCCCTAACTTATACTGAAGCTTCATTCTTTTATAGTCCCCATATTTATCAGCATCAGGCACTGGTAACCTTAAAATCAAGAGGCCAAAAAACATTTTTAAATAAACGGCGCCACACAACGTCATTGAAGGAATTGTTCACATTATGTGTCTTTTCCAGCAAACATTCATTTGGTAGCTCCATATTTGAAAAATCTGTGTTTATATGTTTGATTGCCTCCACTACTGCCTAAGGAAGAGACATAACAGTATTTTCAAACAATCTTGTACCAGAAACAGAGCACTGATTTGCTTAGTCGTAATGGCATCTTCTGGTAGGTAACAGTTGCATCAAAAAGAGGGAAATTCACGGCCTTCTAAACCGTGTGGTTCCCAAGATATGACTGTCCAAATCTGGCAGTGTATACAAGTGTGAAAATCGTCAGTCGCATATCAAATTTAAAAATATTTTCCGAAGGTCTTGTAATCGTCTGACTGTCAGGAGAGTCTAAACTACAGTATGGAATGGAGAACAGTAATTGTCAACTTCATCGATTTAGACATACGACCTTCAATTGAACGAATCACGTGACTACTTGGAATCGTAGGGACCAAATGGTCTTGGTACTCACCGGACGAGCCTGCTGGGGTGGAATGCAGCGGGGTTGTCCTGGCTGGAGAAGCGTGGCAGCGAACCTTGGAGCAGCGCCAAACGGAACACAAGCAGCGCGCTCAGCTGTGAACAGCAACAACACATTGTGAGCTGTATCTCACATGTGCCAATTTTATGTCGATTTGTTGCATAATGTCCCCATACATGTGGGACTTCAAGCGCTTTACTAAATTATACTCCGTTGTGTACGTGCAGATAGTGTTGTGCGTGTGTGTGTGTGTGCGTGTGTGTGTGTGTGCGTGTGTGAAAGAGAGAGAGAGAGAGAGAGAGAGAGTCGCTGTGTGGGAATATGGCTGCGAGGTTAGGTTGTTCTCAGCTGGTAGCAGGCCACATTGGTCTGACACGTTTATTGTTCAGTACAGGTGTTTTCAATCTGTGCGTCACGGTTCCTAGGCGGACCGCGGCGTTGGTTACATAAAAATGATGATTTAGTCTATTTTCTTCCTGAGTAAAGGATCAAGTTGCGCACTAGTTGTGATATCTAGCGAACAGACAAGTAACTGTTGTTACTATAGCAGCATGGTGAATGGCAGGTTAGTAAAGTGAAAGAAAAAATTGAGTATTGAAGATATACTTTACGTTTCCCTGTTCTTGATTTCGGTCTAGAAGACAATGACGTTCAGTTGAGTGAAGAGCCATTGTGGATCATTTAAATGAACTCAGCGATTACTTTCTGAATTACTTTCCAAAAGAAGTTGATTAACACAATTGAATCAAAATTATTTCAATACAGAACTCCCATAAATAGTCAGCACTGGAAAACAAAATTTGTTTATTAATACTTTTTCAGACCACACACTGAAACCTAACATGGTTTCGTCATTACAGCTTGAATTTTGTAGTTTGATGAACTAAGAATATCAGTAATTTTTGATACATTTAGTAATATCCTACTCATGAGAGGTACGTTTTTCAGCATTGGTGGTACTGAACACAAAATACAGATCGCGAATAATGAAGAAAGAAATGTGAATCGCAATTTTGAATATTGTGTCGGGACTACAGACGCTGAGAATTGATGTAGTTGCATGTTTAAGATGTAATATGAATAAGTGTTATGTAAAATGTGTTATGTGAACAACCAATAAAGAAATAACTAGTCTTCTTCAGCTTAATAATAGAAACCGAAGATATATTAAAATTTGTTCTGCAGCAAAGACCTGAGCCCATTGAGAAAATCTGCCCCAAACAAAAACGGACGACTTTGTCTCAGCGTTGAGAAATGCAAAATTGTGTGTTTCGTGGAACTTTTGAAACAGTCACTGTCTTCAATTTCGAAAACAGAGAAACTCATTAAGTGGTTGTGTGGTTTCGTTATTCATTTCTGCTACTTTATTATCGACGACCCGATTTTTTATGTTATTTTAACAGCTTATTTTTTGGGTCTACTTTAAAACTTGCTTCCATGTCTGTAGAAGAATATATACACTAAAATGCAAATAGTACAATGAAGTTAATTCCGGTATATTCCATTGACGCGCATTTATTCTGTTTCGCACTTTCAGGAAGTGAAAGTTCCTGAAACCCTGTTGAACATCCTTCTTGGTGGTATGGAATCATCTTGTCTAAATCCTTAGCCCACTACATATTATGCTGTATTCTGATGAAGTCTGTTGGAAGTTGTAACATCAGTAGGTTACAATTCCTTTCTTGGAGAAATGAACAGATATGCATTATGGTGCTCTGGGAAAAGTTTCACTCTTCGGAGATTCTGGAAGTAATTTTGCATTTTGTTTTGTGTAATATATTTGACCCAGGTTCAGTGATTTATGTGTAACAGAATGACTGCTGCTCCTTTGTAGTAATGATTTATTCAAACCATGATTATTTCGGGCTATTAAAATCCCATACTTAGGTTATGAAATTGTTGTGTTTTGTCATGCGTAATATGCGGCCGTGACAGTCACTGCGCCTTAGGCTGAAATCGACCCTTTGAGATGTAGTGGTCTGGAACATTGACTGGTCTCACCGCATATTGTGCATGACCAAATGAAGTAACGACACACAAGAAAATGGGGTTTTAACATCTAGAAACCGGTCGTGGTTTCAATTAACAATTACTACAGGTAAATCGGATGTCATTGTATTACCCATTTCACTCAGTTGTCGGTGTGCTACAAACCAAATTTGCTGTCCGTAATTTCTAATGTAAAACTATCACTTGTAGGACCTATCCTACTTCTACATCTACATGATTACTCTGCAATTCACATTTAAGTGCTTGGCAGAGGGTTCATTGAACCAAAATCATACTATCTCTCTACCATTCCACTCCCGAACAGCGCGCGGGAAAAACGAACACCTAAACCTTTCTGTTCGAGCGCTGATTTCTCTTATTTTATTTTGATTGTCATTCCTACCTATGTAGGTTGGGCTCAACAAAATATTTTCGCATTCGGAAGAGAAAGTTGGTGACTGTAATTTCGTAAATAGATCTCGCCGTGATGAAAAACGTCTTTGCTTTAATGACTTCCATCCCAACTCGCGTATCATATCTGCCACACTCTCTCCCCTATTACGTGATAATACAAAACGAGCTGCCCTTTTTTGCATCCTTTCGATGTCCTCCGTCAATCCCACCTGGTAAGGATCCCACACCGCGCAGCAATATTCTAACAGAGGACGAACGAGTGTAGTGTAAGCTGTCTCTTTAGTGGACTTGTTCCATATTGTAAGTGTCATGCCTATGAAACGCAACCTTTGGCTCGCCTTCCCCACCATATTATCTATGTGGTCTTTCCAACTGAAGTTGTTCGTAATTTTAACAGCCAGGTACTTAGTTGAATCGACAGCCTTGAGAATTGTACTATATATCGAGTAATCGAATTTCAAAGAATTTCTTTTGGAACTCATGTGGATCACCTCACACTTTTCGTTATTTAGCGTCAACTGCCACCTACCACACCATACAACGGCTTTATACACTGCTTGCGGCAATACTTCCGGGATATCCAAGTTTTTCTTAACTGTTTCTCTCTAATGCGTTTTGATTTTTGTGCCTACTGAGTTTCTCTTTCAAACTAAAAAGCTCAGCTGAAAAACCCGTAAACAAAACTACTCATTTGTTTAACAAAGGAACTCTTCTAGTGAAATATATTGTTTCGTAACTGAGTGACATGTTTCTCGAAATGTCTGTGCTGAATACATCACTGTGTAGTTTGGAAACGTGGACCATGGGATATCACTTAAGGGAGAACATGGAAGCACTTAAACGTGATCTGCAGAGGGATGTTGACAGTGACGAAAATAAGAGATACTTGGAATGACGGGCCAAGGAGCTGGTACGCGCACATTACTTACCGCCATCAGCAATTTGGCTGCCCTTCGACTAAAGAGTACCGTCTCGGTGTTGCAGCGCGCCTCCACCAGGCTCCTAAAACAGTAACAGATTTATGGCAAAAACGGCGGAATTGAAAAGATTCCTTGCGCCTAGCTACAGACAGGTATGTTTTCCTCTCTAATGTACCTCCATACAGCCTACTGTTCGTTTGGTCGACGAATTCTCGCCCTGGCTAGTTGGATCTTATGAAATGACTATACCAAGCATTTTTGTATAGCTGTCATGGAAAACACTGTACCTGAAAAGGGGCAGCAACTGTTCCTTTGTATCGTGAGCCTAGAAAGTGGAATTTGTTATTCGCTCTCGGTGTACTGAGTGACACGATGTCGTATAGGTACGAAATACCTATCCCTCATGCCAAGTTTACGTCAGTAATAATAATGAAAACTGAGCGAGAATGGGACCGTGAATGTAGCGAAATTCGTGATTGAAAACCGAAAGGCTGTGTGTGGCGTATACGTATTGACAGACAAACAAAGCCAAGCGGTATACGGGCAGTTCCGTTTCATTTCAGAATGCAGGAAACAATGCATTTTTTGTGAAGGCTAAATTTTCTGCAATTTAAAGGAGACGGTTAATTAATATCTTTTGAAACCTTCCATCGGTGATAAGCCAGTGTTCCGTATTTTTAAGAGTTCAAGTTACTGTAATTTAATAAAATCACATGATTCTGAGGCCCGTAGCTCTGTAACTACACAAAGTAAAATTCTCAAATGATATTCAAAATGTAAGTAATATTGTACAGTCTGAGGTTGTATTCATGCGGTAGTTATAGAATTTAATGTTAATTTTTATAATATTTAATACTTTATCTGAAAACCAGCGTTTTCAATTGGAATGAAAGTTATATAAAATTGTTCAGAATTTTCTTTAGAAACAATAGTACTTAGTTCGTTTGTAGTATCTTCAGTGGGGTGCTGTAGGTAAAATATAAAGTAAATGGAAACAGCAGCATCACCTCTGAGCTATCACGAGGCCGTTGTCGACATCCTGTTGCTTTTGTTTCAAGGCAAACCAGCTCACACCTAAGTACAGCGTGAGCGTAAATATTTATTACTAGCTGGCGAACCTGGCATATCCCGGATATTCAATTTGCTAATGTTCTATTAGAAACGAAAACAAATGAACTGTGTTTGCAGTGCAATGTCCCGGAGGGTTTCTGTACGCTTGGCGCATCTGCTTCGAGTGTCTACGACGTGAATGTGCTAACATCTCTATGGCGACACCTCCCGTATAGCCATTTGCGCTTTGCATCTGAAATCTGTTGAAAGCGCTACCAGGTGTCAGGGATTTCCTTAAGTTGACTCGACTGTAGAGTATGTTGGTAATAAAAAATAAAATATTAAGAAATAATTCATGATGCGGCACTTTTTACACATTCAAGTGTTTATGCAGTCATCTTTTGAACAATGTGTCGTAAAATTAAATGTTTCTGTAGGTACAATCAGTGGCATATGGAAAATGCGTTGTGATTAGAGTTAGTAGCAAAGAAGTAACAAATTTTAGCATCACAGACAATGGGGCAGTTTTTCACGAAACCGAGTGTTTATGACGTCATATCTTCTGAACTACGTGTGGTACCACGATATAATTTTGTAGACGTATTTAGCTACATAAGTAGATATTGTCTGCGCCATTTATTGCGAGTAGAGAGCAGCCATATGATAGGTACGATAGGCAATAATGTCCCTATCAACAGAACTTTCAAGTCCAGGTACGTTAAGAACTCCAGTACCTCCACGTACAATTGCTACAGGGAGCCAACCATTACCATGAGAAAAAGAATCATTAATATCAATACTAAAATTAAGCGAGAGCCGCGCAGAGGCTCATTCGCGCTGCTGCTGCAGCACAGGCAACTGCATTGAACGCCGCCACGATGCCTTACAGGAGATTTCGTCGCCGTTCTAAACAGACAGTGTATAAAACCACGGAAGTAATAATCTTAAATGTCAAGCATGATGTGGCAGTTTTCCATTCATGTTATTATTTATGATGTCATATCTCCTTAGCTCTGATAAGCAGGCGGTCCTTAACTGAAATTAATGTTTAATAAGAAGAGGTTGAAACTACATAAGTTTATGAAAACACCGTAAGGGACTTCCTTTGTCTTGTTGTGTACATTAGTCGGCAATAATCATTATGTACAAAATTTTAGTTGCTAAACTGATGCATGCAAATGAACAAATTTGCCAGTAGGACCCTAGAATACGTATTTCTTAGTGAGTCTTGAACAATCTCTGCTAATTATGTTTTTTACTTCATCACCCCCTCTAACGTTACAACTACTTTTCAATCTCGCTGTCTTTAAAGCAAAAGACTGTTCAAAAATGTGGCACCGGAAAATTGTTTCAGTAATTGCGAACGTAACTAAGTGATGATAAGAGTGTGGCGCACAGCCTGTTACCGGACTACTGGCGTGACTGTAGATCAAGATCAGACTTTCTTCGGCCCGGCATTATGAGGTGGAGGGGTACAGGCTCACTGCCCCCGGGAAAGATCGCCGATACTCATGTGCCAGCAGGCTGACTGGACCTGAGGCGGTCCTGGAAGTACTGGAACGAAGAATCGCAGCCCCTCCCCTTCCCAAGCGGGACTGAACCAGGGTCCTGCAGCGCCGCAGAGTAGTACCCTACTCGCTGGACCACCACACCACAGCTGACTCACAAAATGACAAATGACATATTAGGCAGAACATATACGAGAATTGTATCTGAATATCCAATTAGAAGGGAAGAGATGGGGTTGAATCACGGATCACGAAAGGACCTGAGGCGGTCCTGGAAGTACTGGAACGAAGAATCGTAGCCCGTCCCCTTCCCAAGCGGGACTGAACCAGGGTGCTGCAGCGCCGCAGAGTAGTACCCTACTCGCTAGACCACCACACCACAGCTGACTCACAAAATGACAAATGACATATTAGGCAGAACATGTACGAGAGTTGGATCTGAATATCCTATTAGAAGGGAAGAGATGGAGTTGAATCACGGATTACGAAAGGACGGGAAGAATACTGGCTAAGCCCTCTTCGCGCGAACCATGCCGGCATTTGCCTGGAGGGATTTAGGGAAAGCCCAGAAAACCTAAAGTTGGTTGGTCCGACGTGGATTCGAACCGACATGCACCCGAAAGCGAATCCTATTCGTGAAAGACGCATCGTTACGATGAAAATACACTGCTTGACATTTGACAAGGACAGGATGGTGGACAATATGGGACACGGTGTATACAAAATGGAGGTGGCGTGGTATATAACAAATTGGTACAAATTTCGCCACATGTGAAAGCAGGATAACAGACATAGCCATTTCATGTTTGACTCAGGTGACACTCCCAGTATTAAGGTCGATATCATACTGTCAGTAAGGAAATGCCCTCCTTGGGCACTAATGCACGTTTTGCACCTGTTATTCAGCTACCTGCTAAACTGTGATGATGTCCTTGGGGGATGTTGTCCCACGGCCCTCATAAGACAATTTTCAGTTCCTTCACTGTTCATGGAGGGGGAGTTCGTTGAGAGAGACGTCTGCCAAGAGCATCCCAGACATGCTCCGTAGGGTATAGTTCCAGGAAGTATACATGCCGTTCCATTCATTCGATATTTTCACTTTCCAGTGCGTCCGACAGCTCAGCGGTGCTTTGAGAGTGGGCATTGTTGTTCACAAACAGAAAGTCGGGACGTACCGCAACCCTAAGCAGAGGAAAATGATTCAGAATGATTTCGCTGCAATCCGCTGTGTTGTGACGAAGCCTCACTCTGAGGTATGCAGCGATCTTTTGCCATTGCGCGTAATGCCTGATCACACGATAACGCTTAGACCGATGAATTTCATGAGCGTTCTGTTGTGTGTAACTTCTTCCCGTCTCTAGCCACACAAATTGCTGGCCAAAATAACTTGCCACAGTGTGAATGAGGCTCGTCGGAGAACACACTGGACCACTGTTCCACTGTTGGTGGCCCCAACCGACATGCTCCCTACACCAACGAACTCTTTCTCGACGATGGCGTAGTGGAAGAGGGGTGCCTGTAGCAATTTTCCGACCGCGCAAACCAGCCTGATTTAATCCTCAAAAAAATGTTCTGGCATAGAAACATGTACCGGTAGTGTCTGAAAGGTGTGCTGCGATCTACCTTGGACGTATTCTCCTTTTCGCCACTAAGTCTACGTATCGATCACCTACGACCATCGGCATGCTTTCGCATGGGATTTCCGCCTTCAACAGTCTTTTATATTCACGAGGTGACACTTTATGACATACCCGTTACAGCGGCCACAGCAGCGACGCTTCGACCGCCTTCGAGCCGTCCAGCGGTTCGATCGGCTTCGAGCCATCCAGCAGTTTTCCCAAGGTCGTATGTACTCAAAATGATGTCCTGCAGACATGTTGTCGTACCACACGGAATGTCCCACTAATCAGCTCCACAACAACTTGAGCCAAACACCGTACTCCGTGAACTGTCGAGTGCATAGAAGGCGTTCTCGCACTGCCTTTTTGTGCTCAATACGTCCACGTTCCTTAGGAAGTGTCAATTTATCCTTTAAAAGTGTCAAGCAATGTACAATAATTGTACAGTGAGTGGCGGCAGAATAATTCGTAGCTACCAAAGACCATGGAACACATTTGCTTCTGTCGAGTCCTGATATAACGTATTTCCGATGTCGCACATTTAAATCAGCGGAAATTTGACACTTATCAGACTGCAAATCTCCCTTTGCGGAACTGCGTACGCTACGGTAAGTCCGATCGTCAAACGTGATGGTCATCACATGCAGCATTTTACAAGTGTGGGAACATTATTTCTGAATTCTTGTTGAAGGTCGACCAGGGACACTGTTAACCTATCAGGCACGAAATCGTGGTATAATCTCCTATAGGCCATGCCCATGAGAGTTACATCAGTAATCGTCACACTTGTGTAGTCGGTTAACTGCGCGGTTACGTTTTAGCAACGCGCCTGCTTGTAACAGACTGCAAGGCTATTGTGTGTACAGTGACGCCAAACGTTACTCCCAGTCGGAAAAATTGAGCCGCATATACTGCACATATTCAATTGGGACAACTCTTATTGTGACTCTTGGGAACTCAGACTAGCACGCTCTAAGACTAAATGTATCTTCTATACCAGCCTTTGATCGCCACCATATAGGTCAGTTTTATTGGGCAATTCAGTTTTTTACTGAACTCTTCACTTACGGTTAATTTGTTAAACCCCTTTGCATAACTGTTTCTTCCTAAAAGTCATATATGCGTTAGTAAACTGTGTATGCAGACAGAGACACCTCAGCAGCAAATCTTTTGCCGTTGCTTGTGCCGTAGCTGCAAACACAGTGTGCCGATGCTGACACCGCTCACACAGAGTCTTTAACCTTTTTCATCATGTGTTCTGTTATGACTCTTTTATCTAGACAAAATATTATAATATTTATTATTTGTTAACATAGTTATGTTGCTCTACAACGATTTTATTGTACTCGTGTCGTAGTTTTTTCACGTTGTATGTAGATACTATTTCTAATAATTTATAATCATGGTACACGACCTACCATTATTATGTACTCTTTCGTTTGTTGCGTAACCGTACCCGAAGATGATTATTGGAAGTTAAATTGATTATCAAATGAAAGGAAGAAAACCTCTTCAGATGAAAGGGTGTTATAAACGCTATTACACCCTACAAGGACCATGACACATTTACAGGGTCCAGCTGAAATTTTAAACTGTGAAAATAATGATTGACATAATGTCTTGTGAGATATGGAAGGATTATTTGTAGTAAACTCCTTGGTCAAAATAGCTTAGTTACCCATTTGTACTCAATCCATCTTCAGATTCGATTAGTGTTCTGAGAAAAGGTACGTACAATAATGAGGTACACTAGCAATACCTAACCTGAGCTGAATTGCTTTCTTCACATCGATATTATGGACAATAACCGCTTCTGTAGACGGTTAAAGCCAGAACAGGAAACAAATAATAAAACACTTTATTTAAGTCGCCCGATTTCAGTAACTGTTGTCTCTGGAGGTAAAATTGTATAGGTTATTAGGCCGCGTCATGTTACTTTCTAAATATTTCATCTTTAGCTATCGACGTTTCACACCCCTCTGTCGGCATCTTCTTCAGGAGCCTCCGGTTCCAGGGCTTTAACAGAACATGTGGAAGGTCAACGTATGTTACCCTGAAGATATAAAGCGTTCTGCTTATGGACGGAACATTGATGTTCGATGGAGTTCAGATTACTCGGGACACCAGAGAAGTCCTGAAGATGAACCCCGCAGAGGAGTCGAAACGTCTCCATTTGAAAAAAACTTTCTAGTGCATCGTGAGGCGGTCTGGCAACTTACAATATTTTATATTCACTAAAGTATTTCATTAATATATACGACGCATATTATAATTGACAATGAAGTATACATGAAGAAGTTTGCACAATTATTAAAAATGACTATTGAGGATGGCTACAAAAATCTTAAGGAGTGCTGGTTGACTGTAAGATAAGTTGGTCAAAGCAAACGTTCTCAAGAATGCTACTAGAAAATTTTACGTTTCACGGGACAATTCAGTAGGCCAATGCTAGTGCTCTAGAGAGTTTGAAGATAGTCGGGGTACTTACTTCTTGAGGGAGCTCCAGGAGCGGTAGGCGTCGAAGAGCAGGTTGACTAGCAGGGCGGCCACGCCCGTCTCCTTGGCCAGCATGGACAGCGCCGCCAGCAGCACGCTGGTCCACAGGCGCGGCTGCTCACGCCTAGGGCAAACACCACGCCTCACTCGCTGCTCACAGGGGGGAGTGCGTTGCTTTTGGAGCTCTTTGGAGCTCAATTTCGGGAAGAGACCAGTGACACTGTAGCTCATTCTGAGGCACGCTCACTCCAGCAGTAGAAATCTCTGGTGTGCGAGAGTCTTGCCTTGTACACTGAGATGCCAAAAGCCGTGGGATACCTCCTAATGTCGGTCGGACCTCTATTTCCTGGGGTAGTGCAGCAGCTTCATGTGACGTGGACACAACAAGTCATTCGCAGCCTGCAGAAATACCTCTAAAGCCAACAATAATTGCGAAAGTGTTGCCGGTGCAGGATTCTGTGCGGGAACTGACCTCTCGGTTATGTGACAATAATTTTCAGTGGGATTTATATCGGGCGATCTGGTTGCCCAAATCATTCGCTCGACTTATCCAGAATATTCTTCTAACCGATCGCGAACAACTGTGACCCACTGACATAGGACATTGTCATCCATAAAAAATGCTTCATTGTTTGGGAACATGAAGTCCACGAATGGCTGAAAATGGTCTCCAGGTAGCCGAACATGACCATTTCGTGTCAACGATCGGATCAGGTGGATCAGAGGACCCAGTACATCTCAAACAGACACAAATGGTTCAAATGGCTCTGAGCACTATGGGACTTAACATCTGAGGTCATCAGTCCCCAGAACTTAGAACTACTTAAACCTAACTAACCTAAGGACATCACACACATCCATGCACGAGGCAGGATTCGAACCTGCGACCGTAGTGGTCGCGCGGTTCCAAACTGGAGCGCCTAGAACCGCTCGGCCACATTGGTCGGCTCCAAACAGACACAGTGCACACCATTATGGAGCCCACACCAGCTTGTACAATACATTGTTGACAACTAGGGTCCATTGCTTCAACGGGATCAACTTAAATCTGGACTCAACTGACGAGGCCGTGGTTTTCTAGTAGCCTAGCCTACAACCATTATGGTCACTAGCCCAGGAGGTGTCGTGCTATTCCCAAAGACACTCGCTTTGGTCGTTTGCTGTCGTAGCCCATTAATGCCAAATTTCGCCGCGCTTTCCTTACGGATAAGTCCGTCGTACATCCCACATTGATTTCTGCGATAGTATCACGTAGTATTGCTTTTATGTTAGCAAATGACGAATCTATGCAAACGCCGCTGGTCTCGGTCATTAGGTGAACGCAGTCGGCCATCGCGTTGTTCTTGGTGAGAGTAATGTCTGAAGTATGGTATTCTCGGCACACTCTTGACACTGTGGATCGCGGAATACTAAACTGGTCAATGATTTCGAAATGGAATGTCTTATGCGTCTAGCTCCATCTACGATTCCAATTCAAAGTCTGTTAACACACGTCATGCTGGAATAATCAGGTAGGAAACGTTCACATGAATCACCTGTTTACAAATAACAGCTATGCAAATGTGCTGCCCTTTTATACCTTGTGTAAGCGTTACTACCGCCACCTGTACCTGTGTATATCGCTATCCCAAGACTTTTATCACCTCAGAGTATATGGTAAGCAGGCCGTAGGAGCAATGGAGAAGAGGTGGTGTTGAAGAACAGAAGCCAAGCTTGTGAATGGATAAATATTTGCTGCGGAATGGTAATAATATTAAAGAAAAAGGATTCTTTCCTAGTGGTAAATAAAGCGAAAGTGATATCATACATAAAGATGTCTTTTAATCAATAGCAATGCATATAGAGGACAGGTCGAGATCAACAAAGAAATCGTAAAACAGCTTAATATTTTTCAAAGATATAAGGGAACCCCCTGCCAACCACTGAGGTCACCGAGAGCATGATCGTTAACCAGAGAAGGAAAAATCACGGTGGCATTTGTGGTAACGGATGTAGCGCTCGCGACGTCATGGAGTGGCAGAAGAAGCGTTTAAGTATATGTTAAACAGTGTGTGTGTGTGTGTGTGTGTGTGTGTGTGTGTGTGTGTGTGTGTACGTAAGGATTTTCGCCCCGTTACCTTTCAGTTACCTTTTTAAATTAATTTAAAATTGTGCATCGCAATGTTATGCAGTATTCGTTTTGACATATTAGGGGGCTTCTGCTGAGTTATGTACCTGTGCTTCTTAGTCACTTGGTTGTTTATTCATTCTTAGATAACTTACAAAAAGATACCAGATGTCATCTTAAGTGAAAAAGGAAACAATTTCTAAAAAATTAAGTAATTCATGCATACAGTAATATAACGCAGGTCTTAGTTACCACGTTGTGATTTTAATTTTGATACGGTTTGTTTTGGACTGGCATGAAGAGTGTCCCCTCGACCCGTTTCTTAAGAGCTGAGTTATTTCTTCAAAAAGAGAATTTAAGCTCAAGAAAATTTATGAGTTACCCATATTACGTCCTGGGCATAGGACTTTACGGTAAAATTCATTAAACTGTTAGCATTTGCTGTAGAACGACAGTTATTTATTATTAAATGATGTTAATTTTTATTATTCTCCACTCTGTTATGTAAGTAGACTCTGATTTTGCGATATAAATTGTTTAAGAGGTATACTTCAGCTCACTTTTTAAATATTTACATTTTAGCTATCGCCTTAATCACATAGAGAAATTGAGTCTACATCTTATCCCCTCGTAGAAAACGCTGTTTTGTGTTTCTCGTTCGCTTATTCACGGTAAATGTAAGTTTAGTCTGGCTGTTGTCTGATGACTAAGAGTGTTGCTGTTTGTGACATTATGCTGATGCTCTTTTCGATGTGCATAATGGATTTGTTGATATTCTCAAATGATGTAGCAGGCATCCCCAGCCGTTTAATAAAATCTTTACAGGGAGCTCGGTTACTGCTTTTAATTATTGTTCTAATGGTTTGTTACTGCAGTTTGTCACTGCATAAGCCCCCCCCCCTTTCATTCCGCCTCCTCCGCGCCACCCACAACAATTCCATAGCTACAGACAGTGTCTAAATAGATATACTGATTAATAAGCTTTGTCTTTTACTGATTAATGAGAGTGACCAACGCTAAAGTTTCAAATTTATTTTATGAAATGGATTACATGTTTCATTGCTTATGAGTTGTTATTCATCGCTTCCGTGAAACGCATCTATCCTACAGAAGAAGTAATCATAGTTCTTAAGGTGTGTATTTTATAGCCTATTTCACTGGCACTTTTTCCTTCTTTTGATCCACTCTGTCTCCTCCAAAAATATGGAAAGCAAAGAGTTTAGAGTTTTGTGGTGCAGCATAGAAGATGAAGCAGTCCTCCTAGGTCTTGAAGTATGCATTTTAGCGCCTTGCATCGATTGATCGCCCCTGTATATCCTGAATACCAATTTTTCGCATGGGCCATGACTATTGAATCACCAGTGTAGACTTCTCCCTATGGGACGTGACTTTTGATTCACCCCTTATATGAGATATTCAAAATGAATAGTAGAAACAGATATAGCTACTGAAGGATTTATGTGAGCATTGACTGAAATTAACTTCACATTGCATAGAGGTATTCACTCATAATAAAGCCATATAGCCTCAGTTACGCGCAGTACCACGTTCAATAACCAAAATGTTTACCTAATATTAAATGACTCATAACAGAGATTGTATTTTCGCACATTGACAATAAAAATGCAGCACTTACAAATTTTGATAACAGTGCTTTTTGACTGACACTTGTTGGTAAACTTTAACAATTTAAGAGCAGTGACACATGTAATTCACGGTATAAAATTAATTAGAAACCTTCGTAAGCTTAGAGTTCTGTCATCAATATGTAACAGACGTATCTATTAACTACATAGTATTTCTACGTACACGGTTACATCTCATGAGATAGAAGTGGGACACTTTCACTGATAAATCACAAAGAGCACGGTAATCACTTTGTTGAATATGTTTAGAAAGCTGCTTCCAGCAGTGCGCTTCGCAAACTTACGTAGAATGATGGACGGTCTCAATCTATTTCGTTCACTAATTTGTAAATATTATTAAAAAAGATCCATATGTACACTGCAAGACATAAGCAACCAGTGTAAAGGGAAGTTTAAATGAGTATAAATAACTCTCACCCAACGACAGTCATACATCAGACACCATTCATGTGTTATTGACAGTTGCCTATTAGTAAGTTTCAATTGTGGTCCAACTTTGAGTGCCATTGAGAGTTATTGGTTAGCCCTTAATCGATTACATACAGCGCGTGTGATTCTTCCACAGGTACGACATATGTATGGGACAAGAAAGAAACAATTGTAGCTGAGAGCTTCAAGAAAGTTACATTTGCGACTTCTTGTGGTTGCTGTCCTGTGTGGAAACCTAATTTCAAAAGAAAGGTGAATCATTTTATAACATCCGAGCAGGAATTCGGGTTACTCGTCTTTCACATATTTGTGCTACAATTTGACTCTAGTAATTGCTCCCTCAGGCTACCAAGAGCGGGTGAATAGCATTCCAGACCACAGATCTCTGTCTTCTCGTTCACACGTGTGTGTTAATGGCAATCACTTCCAAATTAATGGCTTAGGTGTACTGTCTGCTCTCGAAACCTCCGGCTACGTCCTCGAGAATATGGAAGGTTTCAGTGAAATAGAAATGTGCAGTACATTTTTACGCAAGTGTAAGCATACTGAAGCACCTTACACATGTCCTTAATGAACTGTTCCTGAAGAATGCGGAATAACAAAAAAAATTTAAATTTATTGCCATTTACTAAATAGTAAAAATTTAATACAATAACATAAATGCACAATATTATACTGCACAACTTCTTCTGAAGCCAAAAATGCAGAAAAACAGTGCTATTCCCCTAAGCAAGTTCAGCATCAGAGACAACGTTAATCTCTAGTTAAATGGCATTTTTCCTGCTTAATACATCATTTGTTTCAGTTAATAAATCCATCGTCGCAATTGGTCACAAATAAATCTTCTAGGCTATTCTTAAACCACATTCCCTTAACAGCTAAGCTACTAAGAGTTGCCAACAGGTTACTGAAAGCCTACTTTCTACATACACGTTTTCTGGGACTATAGTCTCAGAAGCTACTTCACAGTAATGTTCTGAAGTACTTGCGCAAAGAGCATCTGTCACATTTTCGATCAGGCCTCGAGAGGCAATGGGATACGCAGCCCCGTAAAATATCACAAAACTGAACTACATCCAGTTTTTCCACACTCGACCAATTCAGTAGACCCTTCTAAAAACATCGAAAATCGAACTGGAATGCTTCATATTACGATTTACTAGATTGTCTATAGCATTAACATACTATTTTCTAGGGTATGACACTTTGTAACTTAGTATTTGTCCTATATATTTATTAGGTTGGACGACTGCGCGATTCGCCAGTACCTCTCCTTCAGTACCCCCCCCCCCCCCCACCCCCCTCCATCCAAGTTATAATTAAAAAGTCATATTCACTTTGTGTCTACGGATATTTTAAATATTCTTTAAATGCAGAGCCAGAAGCAGATATTTATCTGGTCTCTGGACCCGAGGAAGTGGAAGAAATATCATGGCCATAACGGTTGTAAATTAACTGAATAGTGTTCAAAGAGGGAAGGGGACAACGTCCAGCAAGGCATCATGGACCGGGAGAGCAGGCACCAGAGAAAGAGAACACACTGAGACAGGAAGGACAGTATCTCCCTAAGTGAAATACGTCACGTTCATAGTAGCAACTTCCGTTACAGAAGGCTCAGAAATACAGTTTAGTAGCTAACAAATGTTTTGGACTGTACAAATACAAGTACCTTCTTTTCGGAACAGCCTTATTACAAATATATCTGTAGCAACTCTAGCAGAAAAATCACAAATGCCTGGATTTTCTTGACAATAATATTGTGCTGGTGACATATAAGACAGGCATACAGGTTAAATATAGTGTAAGTAATTGTGGCCTTCTCCACACATTTTCATATTTAGAACACACTGAAGCTACACACTAATTAATAGCCCCCTCTAACATTATTGAATTATATTCATTCCGAATAAGATCTGCAATTTGTGCGCCTTAAGTAGGTTACAATGAAAGTGTGTTACACTTCTATATAGACGAGAGTAAAAGAATCATAACAACTTTTTAAAAGCATGTGGAAAACAATATCTGCCAGTCTTCCACCAGAGAAAATTCTCAGTCTTAGTCACAGACGTATAACGACTAGCTAATGGCGCCGTATGGCCATACAAAAAGGCAATGGTGCTGGAAGTACTCACTCATTTGCTCAAAACGTAAGAAAACCCTCTTGTAATCACCTGTTAGAAAATGTCATACCTATCTTTAACGGCTGACGAACAAATAAGTGTCGTTTTCGTCCCCGCGCATTTCTACCAGAAAATAGGGATTCGAGATCACACAGATGGATAATATACTGAATTGATCGAACGAAATTATATGGTTTCAACGACCTTGGCATGTCTCAAAGATTTATGATGTATATATGCAGACCAAAGAGACGAAATATATTTGTACCAAGACCGAGTTTCAAGCCCGGATGTCCTGCTCTCTAGGCAAAAGGGCTTACCACTACGCCCCCCCCGCCCCACCCCTCACACCTTCCTCCTCAATCCATATTCGCATTCGTGCCTCAGCCCACTTTTTTCTCCCTAAACTCGAACAGCATTGTAATGGCTCCCCAACTGTATAGGAACAGCACCTCAGCCTCGAACGAAACGAGGGATCCTGCCTTAAACCCAAGCACAATTGCTTTGATAAATTCAAACCATATGGTTCCAGAGACATTTTCAAGTCTCAAACATCTATGATGCATTTATGCAGATTGGAGCGATGAATCCTGTGCGAGTTTAGAGGGGATACGAAGTGGGCTGAGGCGCCAATTGGAATTTGAATTGGGGGGGGGGGGGGGGGGGGGAAGTGTGCTAGGGTGGTCTCTGAATTTGTGCAAAGTCACTGTCCCGGGTCGGCGTTGTAGTCAGATCATCTACGTAGTGGACAGGAGACATGGGTTCGAGTTCCGGATTTGGTGCAACTAGGCTGTCCATTGTAGCTGAACTAGTCACTATCTAAGTTCTTGGGAAATTAGCTCGCATCTCAACTAGGCACGTTAATAAGACCACCAATAGGATTTGGCGTCAGTCGGTAGTCACTCCTAGTATTTTCTTGTTACGTACTGCTAGTATCATCGCTGGTGATCATTTTCTAATATGAAAAATGTTAAGCCGCTCCGTTGTTCGGAGTAAACGCTAAACTGTAGGCATTTGTAAAGTAGCTGATTAAATCAGTTCCAGGTTTTGGAGGTAACAGGATGTCCAATAAGTACTTGACGAGTAAAACACTGCAGTGTTCAAACTAATCTTCAAGTTGAGGTCAGCTTTGGTCCCAATTAAGATAGTCCCTGTGGGTGACCCTAAGACAGACACTGGTTTCAAGTGAACAAATTTAGAAAATACGTTGAATGGTTTTTCACTTGCAGTCCATCATGTGAGCCTAGAGAAAGCATTAGGACCAAGATAACGCAACTTCAAAGCATTCGTTCATTAGGCTAGACGGCTAGCAGTCGTCTTCTGTCTGGCACCATACCGTCCGCACCACCGACTGAAAATGTTTCGTATGTTTATTGTGTTACCACCATAGAAAGCTCATTAAAATTCTTGAATAACGGTCACTTCTGCCATTCAGGAATTGAGAATCTAGTAGAACGTCATCTGTACTGACCGAGGTCGATGTAAATAAGGGGAGGATACTTATGTGTGTCTTGTACACAGAATGAAGCGGCTCCTCCGCTATCATTTGATTGTTCTCAAACATCCCTCTTTGTTAAAGCCTCAAGAACCTTGGGAACGCCTTCTTATTGTCTTTCCCGGCCCTTGTATTGCTCAAAGCGGTCGATTAAATCCGGGACCGTCGTCTCGGCTCACACGTTTTCCGAGAAAAGCTTCCGAATGGGAGAACAATTTCTTGGCTCGCAATAGCTTGTGATGTGGCAGATTGTTTAGACTTAGTATGACAGTGTTGTTAACGGAAATGGTAATTCCTATGTTACTCCTTGCAATATCATTAGTCAGAACCATACAGTTACTCATGAAAATCTAGTGGTGAACGTAACATATTCGTACATGTCTCATTGAATCCTCAATCAAGAGAAACGTCCGGAAAAATCAAGTGGCATACCGACTGAAAATCAATTAGATGTATTTGAAGTTCTCTAAGGCTGTAGATACTGCGATAAGGAATATTTCAGTAGGCAGTTCAGCAGAAGAAGAGTGGACATCTCTAAAAATGGTTCAAATGGCTCTGAGCACTATGGGACTTAACAGCTGTGGTCATCAGTCCCCTAGAACTTAGAACTACTTAAACCTAACTAACCTAAGGACATCACACACATCCATGCCCGAGGCAGGATTCGAACCTGCGACCGTAGCAGTCGCGCGGTTCCGGACTGCGCGCCTAGAACCGCGAGACCACCGCGGCCGGCAGTGGACATCTCTAAAAAAAGGAAGTTACAGGAGTTAAATAGCCAAACATAAGTTCAAGACAGGTGCTACGAAGAAACTTTTGGTAACACAAGAAATACTTCGGCTGGTCAACGAAGGAAAGTAAAAAACAAAACAAAAATAAGAAACCGTAAAGGAAACAAAGGGATACAGCTGCAAAAGTCACATATAGGTGAAAAATAGGGAGTGCAGAGAAGCCAATGGTAAGTAACTGTGGCCGGCCGAAGTGGCCGTGCGGTTAAAGGCGCTGCAGTCTGGAACCGCAAGACCGCTACGGTCGTAGGTTCGAATCCTGCCACGGGCATGGATGTTTGTGATGTCCTTAGGTTAGTTAGGTTTAACTAGTTCTAAGTTCTAGGGGACTAATGACCTCAGCAGTTGAGTCCCATAGTGCTCAGAGCCAAAATAAAAATAAGTCAGCAGCATTAATATTGCAAAGGGTGCTTTACTGTCGAACAAAGAGGAGAGAGGGGAGAGAGAGAGAGAGAGAGAGAGAGAGTGAGCAGTTAGATGGAAGGAATATGTTGAAGGTGGAGGTTTTGAGATGGAGAAATGGGAGTCATTATGTAAGGCATAGAGAATCCAGTATTATAATCACAACTTAAAACGGGTTTGGAAGAGTAGGAATCAATAGCGCAAAAGGTATACAACACATTTTTTCGGAATTTCTAAAAGCACTGGGGGAAGTGTGAACTACTTTTCGAAATGGTGTGTAGAGTGCATGAGACTGGAGGTAACCCATCAGACATTCGTAAAACCATCACCTACACATTTCCGACAATAGCAAGAGCAGATAAGTGCGAGATCTGCCGCAAAATCAGGTTAAATCATGCATCGAAGCTACTGAAAATAACAACATACACGGCATCTCAGAGGCAATGGTCAATCTTTAGGCAATCTTTGTGGGTATCACAGGAATGATCATCCGAAACAAATGGCCTAGTAAATATTGACTCTAAAATGCATACCTTAAGCGCTATGAGCCCTTCTTCAACTTCAATTACGTGAAAGAAGCTTCTTCTATTGGATGCTCTTTGTTTTCAATATTTTGAGAGGTGTTAGTGTAGCACAAAATAAGAAAGAAATTTCCAGTAAACCTGTGCTCTAATGTGTGCAGGAATGAGAATAACGAGAAACTTAAAATAAAAGTTGTTGACCATGAAATGAACGAAGTTAAGCAGTTCTTCTACCTCGGAAGCGAAGTTACGTATGAAGCAGCGAGATCATAAAAAGCAGACTAGCACAGACAAAGAGAAAATTTCTGACCATATAAAAAGGTACTACTATCGTACGTAAGTCTTAGTTCGAGTAAGAAATATCTAAGAATGTAAGTTTAGATGACTGTATAATGTGATAGTGAATCATGGACTCAAGAAAAACCGGAATAGAAGTGAAGTAAGCTTTTGCGATGTAGTGCTGCAGAATAACGTTGAAATTACGTGGAGGACGTTGGACGCAAATGCTACTCTGAGATGAAGGAGTTGGCACAAAAAAGGAACTCGCTGCGGATATCACTAAACTAGTCAGAAGACCGATGAGTGAAAACAAAACACCATCAGTGACATCATCATTTCATCCCCATCGGCACGTGGCGTCATCTCGAAAGACTTGCAAAAGGCGAATGGTCTACCCGACGGGAAACCCTAGCCACATGACATTTATTTATTTACTGAAAATTCAGAGGATGCACAGCCGAGACGACAAAAAGTTATTGCAGCTTCACAGAATTTTAGTCCTAATCACCTCGTAACCTAACAGCTAAGTATGTTTACCTAACATGTACCTCTCTTGTCAAAGAAATTCAGTGTTAGTCGTTATGAACGAAAAAGTGTTTCTATCGACTATAGCATGTTTCACAAAACAGGTAGATACATTACAAACGACGATACTTAAAATGTTTACCAATAGTGAGGGAAGTTCGTCTTGGAAAGAACTTTCTACAAATGATTTTCAATTTTCACCACTATATTACCATAATGCTCTGCGCGGCTGGAAGTAATGAATTCCCACCCATTCCTTCCCTTTCTCCGCAATTTCGTAATTTCGTATAAGCTCATTCGAAGTCTCTTAGCTGCCTGAGTGACCCATTCTGCTGTTCTTGCTTCTCTAGTGACAGCACAACACTCCCAGCCACCTTGTACGCACACTGGTCTGCCTCTCGTGATATCTAATGGTGAGTTTCGCGTTACATAGTATGGCGAAAAAAGCGCTCTATCATTTGAGAGATACAGAGGGGAGCGAAAGTGACGGGACTTATACCGGTTCAATGCTACTAGCGCCACGTCACCATAACACGTCTGTGCGTACCGTACAAATATTGCGTCATAATCTATGGATGAAATTAAAAATTAAAGTAGCTTTTCCAAACTTTGCCGACATATGTTTCAGCATGTTAATGTTCAAATTGTTAAATCTCAGAGTGATCAGATAAATATGTTTCCCTAAATACATCGTTTTAAACAAAAACTAAATAGCGCTAAATAACAAAACTAAAACTAAACTAAACTCTATCCGAGCAGGCCTCGGAATGCCCAACGGTTCCGAACGGCCACGGTGTCACCCTCAGACCACAGGCGTCACTCGATGCGTATACGGAGAGGCACGTGGACAGCGCACCGCTCTCCATGCCGTATGTCAGTTTACGAGACCGGAAATAAAAAAGCAAGGAAGCTAAAAATTGTTCAGAATGTGCAAATCTATGTCAGAATCAACTGTTTCAGCTTTCAACTTTACCAGAAAATTCTTTTGGTAAAGATCAGCGTTTTTACTAAAAATTGAAGGCTCTAAATATTAGACTTAGAAAGACTGAAGTTACTCTGTGACCCCATTTAGCTCCCTCTCAAAACTAAATTTGGAACGAAAACGTCCTTATTTGTTCTAGGTCAAGCATCTTTACACTAATAATAGAAAGTTTTGATTATAATACTTGATGAAACCCATTAACTAATAGAGCTATAACAAGATTCTAGACTTTAATACTGTTGTTGTATTGGTCTTCAGTCCAGAGACTGGTCTGTTGCAGCTCTCCATGCTACTCTATCTTGTGCAAGCTTCTTCATCTCCCAGTACCTAGTGCAACCTACATCCTCCTCAATCTTTTTAGTGTATACATCTCTTGGTCTCCCTCTACGATTTTTACCCTCCACCCTGCCCTCCAATACTAATCTAGTGATCCCTTGATGCCTAAGAACATGTCCTACCAACCGATCCCTTCTTCTAGTCAAGTTGTGCCACAAACTCCTGTTCTTCCCAACTCTATTCAATACCTTCTCATTAGGTATGTGATCTACCCATCTAATCTTCAGCATTCTTCTGTAGCACCACATTTCGAAAGCTTCTATTCTCTTTTTGTCCAAACTAGATATCGTCCATGTTTCACTTCCATACATGGCTACGCTCCATACAAATACTTTCAGAAACGACTTCCTGACACTTAAATCTGTACTCTATGTTAACAAATTTCTCTTCTTCAGAATTGCTTTCCTTCCCATTGCCAGTCTACATTTTATATCCTCTCTACTTCGACCATCATCGGTTGTTTCCTCCCCAAACAGCAAAACTCATATACTACTTTATGCGTCTCATTTCCTAATCCAATTCCCTCAGCATCACCCGATTTAATTCGACTACATTCCATTTTCCTCGTTTTGCTTTTGTTGATGTTCATCTTATATCGTCCTTTGAAGACACTGTCCATTCCGTTTAGCTGCTCTTCCTGGTTCCTTGCTGTCTCTGACAGAATTACAATGCCATTAGCGAACCTCAACGTTTTTATTTCTTCTCCATGTATTTTAATTCCTACTCCGAAGTTTTCTTTTATTTCCTTTACTGCTTGCTCAATTTACAAATTGAATAACATCTGGGATAGGCTACCACCCTGTCCCACTCCCTTCACAACCACTGCTTCCCATTCAAGCCCCTCGACTCTTATAACTGCCATCTGGGTTTTGTACAAATTGTAAATAGCCTTTCGCACCCTGTATTTTACCCCTGCCACCTTCAGAATTTGAAAGAGAGTATTCTAGTCAACATTGGCAAAAGCTTTCTCTAAGTGTACAAATGACAGAAACGTAGGTTTGCCTTTCCTTAATGTATTTTCTAAGATAAGACGTAGGTTCAGTATTGCCTCATGTGTTCCAACATTTCTAAGGAACCCAAACTGATCATCCCCGAGGTCGGCATCTACCAGTTTTTCCATTCGTCTGTAAAGAATTCATGTTAGTATTTTGCAGCCGTGGCTTATTAAACTGATAGTTCGGTAATTTTCACATCTGTCAAAACCCGTTTTTCTGGGATTGGAATTATTATATTCTTCTTGAAGTCTGAGGGAATTTCGTCTGCCTCATACATCTTG
The DNA here is from genome assembly GCF_021461395.2 of Schistocerca americana. NCBI lineage: Eukaryota > Metazoa > Arthropoda > Insecta > Orthoptera > Acrididae > Schistocerca > Schistocerca americana. The sequence goes on from NC_060125.1 coordinate 329,358,698, forward strand.
CTCACCAGATGGCAGAGTTTTGCCAGGACTGGCTCTCCCAAGGGCGTCAGTAGTTCTAATGGAATGTTGTCTACTCCAGGGGCCTTGTTTCAACTTAGGTCTTTCAGTGCTCTGTCAAACTATTCACGCAGTGTCATATCTCCCATTTCGTCTTCATCTACATCCTCTTCCATTTCCATAATATTGTACTCAGGAGCACCGCCCCTGTATAGACCCTCTATATACTCCTTCCACCTTTCTGCTTTCCCTTCTTTGCTTAGAACTGGTTCTGCATCTGAGTTCTTGACATTCATACAAGTGGTTCTCTTTTCTCCAAAGGTCTCTTTAATTTTCCTGTAGGCTGTATCTATCTTACCCCTAGTGATATACGCCTCTAAATCCTTACAATTGTCGTCTAGCCATTCTTGCTTAGCCATTTTGCACTTCCTGTCGATCTCATTTTCTAGACGTTTTTATTCCTTTTCACCTGCTTCATTTACTGCATTTTCGTATTTTCTCTTTTTATCAATTTAATTCAATCTCTCTTCTCTTAACAAGGATTCCTATTAACCCTCGTCTTTTTACGTACTTGATCACTGCTTCCTTGATTATTTCATGTCTCAAAGCTAGCCATTCTTTTTCTACTGTATTACTTCCCCCATTCTTGTCAATCGTTTCCTAATGTTCTCCCTGAAACTCTCTACAATCTCTCGTTCTGTCAGTTTATGCCGGTCCCATCTCATTAAATTCCCAAATTTTTGAAGTTTCTTCAGTTTTAATCTTCAGTTCATAACCAACAGATTGTGGTCAGAGTCCACATCCGCCCCTGGAAATGTCTCACAATTTAAAACTTGGTTCCTAAATCTCTGCCTTACCATTATATAATCTATCTGAAACGTTCCAGTATCTCCAGGCTCTTTCATGTGTACAGCGTTCTTTCATGTTTCTTGAACTGAGTGTTAGCTATGATTAAGTTATGCTCTGTGCAAAATTCCACCAGTTGGCTTCCTCTTCCATTCCTTATCCCCATTCCATTTTCACCTACTACCTTTCCTTCTCATCCTTTTCCTACTATCGAATTCCAGTCATCCACGACTGTTAAATTTTCGTCTCCCTTCACTATCTGGATAATTTCTTTCATCTTATCATACATTTCATCAATCTCTTCGTCATCTGCGGAGCTAGTTTTCATATAAACTTGTACTACTGTGGGAGGCATGGTCTTCGTATGTATCCTGGCCACAATAACGCGTTCACTATGCTGTTTGTAGTAGCTTACCCGCATTCCTATTTTTTTATTCATTATTAAACCTACTCCTGCATTACCCCTATTTGATTTTGTATTTATAACCCTATATTCACCTGACCAGAAGTCTTGTTCCTCCTGCCACCGAACTTCAGTAATTTCCACTATATCTAAATTTAACCTGTCCATTTCCCTTTTTATATTTTCTAACCTACCTGCTTGATTAAGGGATCTGACATTCCACGCTCCAACCAGTAGAACGCCAGTTTTCTTTCTCCTGATAACAACGTCCCCCTGAGTAGTCCCCGCCCGGAGATCCGAATGAGGAACTATTTTATCTCCGGAATATTTTACCTAAGAAGACGCCATCATCATTTAACCATAGTGTAAAGCTGCATGCCCTCGGAAAAAATTACGGCTGTAGTTTCCCTTTGCTTTCAGTTGTTCGCAGTACTAGCACAGCCAGGCCGTTTTTGTTAGTGTTACAAGGCCAGATCAGGCAATCATGCAGACTGTTGCCCCTGCAACTACTGAAAAACGCTGCTGCCCCTCTTCAGGAACCACACGTTTGCCTGGCCTCTCAACTGATACCCCTCCGTTGTGGTTGCACCTACGATACGGATATCTGTATCGCTGAGGCACGCGAGCCTTCCCACCAACACCAACGTCCATGATTGAGGGGAAGGGGGGGGGGGGGACTTTGATGCTAATGCCAGAGAATACGAGGTCTCTAAAAGATGCCGTTCAGAGGTCATGGTCTACTGCAGTTCCGTTCTCAAAATTCTAGACGGCACAGTTTAAACGCAAGCATGCTCTTTCGGTGATTATAGACAATTTAAAGCCTTTTATACAAAATTACGAAGATTCTAAATTGATTCATGACAGAGTTATAAAATAATATGTGTCGGAGAAAACGGTCATTTACAGTCTGCTAACGGGGCATACAGCGGATGACGACAGGTGTTCCCATCGGCTGTCCGCTGCGCCTATATACTCGTATGAACAAAGCCTGAGAGCCAGTGGCACACTTCACTTCGCGCCGAGCCATCAGTCTGTCGCAGCCAGTCAAACGTCTGCTTAAGCGCTGCCTCGAATGACGTCGCAGCCAGGCTGCAACTAAACGCATGTTCTCGGTACAAATAGGAAGTGAACTCTCGCGGACTGTACACCGTCTTGGATCGTTTAGATTGCTCGGAAGTAGCCTCCTTTTGTGTGCCACCAGTAACGTTACCGATATGGCGCAGAAAGTGGTGATATTATTTTCCACTTTTGTGGCGAGCAAGTAACTTTGATCATTTAAAAGCCAGAGCGAAAGACCATTTAATGGGAACTTACCGTAGAGGTCGTCTCTGAATTGCTCACAATGCTGTTTATGTTAGTCATTATTATTATCAGCAAAATTACTATGTTTCGTGTGTGAACTTTTCTTAAATTAATTGAATCAATTATAACTAAAAACTTTTATTTACAATTGTAGTTCCTGATCCCGAAGAGCAAACAGTAGAAACATTTCTTTCAGTGAACAAAAGAAGAATATGGACTTGTAGACTGGAAACTACGGTCAGTGCCAGTGTTACAAGGCCAGATCAGGCAATCATCCAGACTGTTGCCCCTGCAACTACTGCGCTTCGCTTCGCGTCTCCATCGCTTTCTGGATGACCCTAGAAATAGTTTTCAGGCTCTCGTAAAAGACGGCGAACATTATTTCTTATTTCTTATTACTAACCCCCTGCCCTACAATAGGCGATACTTGTCTTGAGACGGTGTGCAATGTGTTGCCCTCTTTCTCCATGTTCATGTCAAAGACGTGGTTTTATGTTCTCTATATAATTTTTTTTACATAGTATGTTCAATATGCATTTTATGCTCATCTGAGAGTTCAAGGCTACCAACAGTTCATTTTCAGCTGCATTTGAAAACTTAATTGAAAACGAAACTAATGGAAATGAGTGATACTTTTGATACTATCTGATTTGTAGTCTTGGAGATCTGAGAGAAAGTTTATGTTAAGTACTTTGGTGTTCTGTAATTCTTGATAGATGTAGATGAGCACAAACATCATCTGTGTGGTCGATTGGTGGCATCTCATGTGGGCAGAGCCCGAAACAAACGAATTATTCACTGTCCTTGCTAAACTATCATCACGCAAGAGTAGTGAAATTTAGCTGTGTGTGCGCAAATATTGATACCTATCCTTGCGAAACGTTTTGGGTTTCGTTATCAACCAACGGTTTCTCTGGCGTCTTCGTAGGTGACAGCCTTTCAGCGTCTCGAGTGGAATTTACGGGCTTACTCACAATAGAGAGCCATCTGCTGGGTGTTGACTGTGTCCGAAGGAGTCTCACTCGATCGTGGCCTGGTTTATCTAGCTGTGGAAGTCCACCCAGCACGTCTATATGACGTATGTTTACTTTCAGGAACGTACCGACACCTGCTGGAGTGTCACTGCTTTCCTCTGCCTGTGCGGTAGCGGGCCATACTGCGGAGATTGACTGATTGACTAGGGTTGTATCGCGGATTGGTTGGTAGACGTGGCCACATACGTGTATGCCGACCTTACTCCTCGTCTGATACAAGAATAACGATGAGGACCATTTCTTATATGTGGTAAGTTGTCCATCGGGGTGTGCGAGAAAGCCCTGTGCTTTTACAGAATTTTGGGTGATGTTTTCACAGTAAGTTGATTCGATTTATACTTTTGGCCTTTGCTCGTCTAAAGGCCTTAACCTGGATCAGCATCCCGACAATAAGGACAGTTTCTAACAAATATTTATTCGATTGCAAGGGGGCTTCCCTGTCATCTTATTCTGTTTGTGCATACTTGGTGTAGAAAGAAATGTTTTTACCCGCACTACTGCTGCGTGTGTTTTCTAGGTTTAGATAGTATCACAATTTCTTTCATAGTCAGTTAAGATTAAAATGCCCATGTGTGTGCTGTAATTTATTTTGTTATGTAAACTCTACTCTGTTGACTCCAAGTACTTGTATGTCAAACGAACTCAGTTTTCTGCTCTCATTTTCCCGGTCACGAAGGGAGGTCGGTGTGCTGTTTGCCATTCGTATGTTGCGCTAATTTAATTTATTTCAAGTGTGTATGTTTTAGAATCTGTGCTGAGTCGAGCAACCTGTTCGGAGCGTTGGCCGAGCTCAAGCTGGTTACCGAGATTTGTATAATCCACGGGTTTGAGTACCTTTATTTGTTTTGTATTTGTCCTCGGCTGCTCTTGTGAATAGCCGCTTAAGCTTATCGATATGCTTACGGCCTCTGTCATATTTTAAAGCCTGCATAGAAGTGTCGTATTATGTTATCTTCAAAACATTTAAAAGTTTTTTAAATGTACGTACTTTGTGGTCTTTGATAATATCGATTTCCAGGTAGCCAAAGCTACTGTTAAATCCAGTAAGCGTCTCTAGGGCGATTTTCTAGTATTTATAAAGTTCAAAGAGTTTGGTTTTGCTTACTGCAGAAATAATTTTGTATAAAAGTATAGAAACCATAACTTGATTATTCTTACTTGCGGCTTTCCCGTGAGCTAAACGGTGCGTAATTGGTTACATCAAATTTGGCGTCTGTGGTAAAAAAGTACTGCTTATCTATGCTGATGTTATATTTGGCCCCTGTAGAATGTAAGTATGTTAAAAGGATTATTTTCCTTTTGCTCAGCACCTTACCACTCACAGATCCTAGCTCCTTATCATTTCAGGAATATGTAAATCTCTCCAGAAAATAAAAGTTCAACCTTCAGATGGTAAGGTCCAAATGCATATAATGCCAGACAGGCACTCCCTGTCGGATAAGCCAACACCGCCTTGACGTCGCACAGCACTTTTTTTTAAAGATAACTGTCATTGTAACTATCATTCATTATAGTCCACTGTATGCATTTGTGAATGATTATGAAATGTTTTTAATTTACTTGTTTAGTTTTAGCACAGCGACAGTTCGAATGTGCTACGAGTACAAACGAACCATAGAAATTTGCTTGTATTAAAGTCTGTAAAACAGTTTTAACCGGTTGTTTATATAGTTCAGCTACGTTTGGGTAACGTTCGGTATGTGTTATGTGCAAGTATTTACATCTAAGTGAATGAATAAAACATTCAAGTACTTTTTTTGAAATGAGGTATTCAGTCAAACTAGGATGAACTTGATAAATATAAATATATAAATAAAAAGTCTGTAAAGCCATAATAAGCTTTTGTTTACAACGGAAAATCGTCAGATTTCATCGAGAAAACAACGAATATAACCACAATTGATAAGATCACCTATTTTCATTATAATGTATAGTCTACAGCTAGAGCAAAGCATTATGTCAGTGTATAGTTTTGTTCTCCGATTTTTAAAAAACGTGCCAGAGTGCGCTTTCAATATAAGCATCCTAGTACCAAAATTTGTGACTCGAAGAACAAATAGAGCATAAAGGAGAACATGTTTTTCCTAAAAACTAAGAAATAATGAGATAAGGTGCAGAGCAACTTAGCAACATATTATGTATTCGGAATAATGCAGAGTGCTCGTAGTTTATGGAGCACATGGGTACTGCGTGTTACTTATGACAGCCAATTCGGTCGGCACCTGTGAGATGCAGAAGACCGCAAGGCGCGAGCTTCTTTCAGCTGAATGATTTTCCTTTAACGTGACCATGCAACGCTCGATATCAGGGATTGTGCTGGCAGACATTGTAAAAAACAAAAAAAAGATTTGATATATCTCCTATTCACCCTCTTAATCAGAGATTACTAGGAATCAGACAGCAGCCGCATGAACAAAGCACTCTACTGAACAGTGCCGGTACGTGATCAACCATGGTAGCTCAACGAAGCCTGATATCTGTATCTAAAAGTATATTTAGTGGCCCAGCGAAGCCTGATTTCTACATCTAAATGTACATACATAGCAAATCAATGTTTAGTGCACGATGGAGGCTACTATGTGGCAGTATTAGCGAATAACTGCATTGTTTCATTAACGTGTTGTGGGAAAAATGGCTTCATGCTTTGATACGCTACTTAATCTCTCTCAGATTTCTGTGGTGATTCGTACGCGAGTTACAAGATTGAAGTAGAACAGCTACTGTACAGTCTGACTCGACTACGGTTCCGTAAATGTTTTCGTTCTGTGACAACTAGATTACCCTTTAGATCATTGCCCACTCATTTTCATATGGGCTGGACCAGAGGAATTTTCCAAGTCATTCCTAACGCTTCGAACGGTTTTTGTAAGAGAAACCTGACTGTGAATGCTAACATGAAGCATTTGCCGATGTGAACCAGCTTCTATTTGCCTGCGACCTGTTGAGGATTCAGCAAGGAGAACTACAGAAGAATCTGTTGCGGATAAATGTACCTCTCCCTATGTACAACTGCAATCGTTTAGACACAGGAGTAGTTACCATCAATGACATGTCATAAAATACCGAAACTAAAGGAATTCATAAATATAAGGTATATTCATGATAAGAAAAGTACCTATATACGTTCCCAAAAAAATTTAACGTCAGTGAATAGAAAATTATGATTGTAATATTTATGATATGTTAACAATAATTCTTCTATTACTAATGTAAAACTTTGATCTACTCAATCGTTGTTATCATATGAGCTGTTCATCTCCTGGATTACTATTGATATTTTAAGTGTACGTTTTATGTAAACGTGTGCATGGAAGATGGTAGAGGCAAAAGTCCTACAACCAATAAAAAATCAATAATAACAACATTGCGATATCTCTGAATTCTGTGAATATCGTCTGTCGAGCTTCCTTGATAAGGAATCTAAACGCTGGAGCAATGTCACTGTATTTCGTGTGCTGTTTGCTTTGCAAGTGCATGGAACTTACCCAGAGTCATCTCAATCAATCTAACTCTTAATATCGCTTTCCCTGCTGCTAACTTTATGTGTTCGTATCGTTTATCACCACTTCATGTTATTACTCTATGGTACTGAGAAAATGTAAACGAATCCTTTACTTTACCACTAATTATTCTATTGGTTTTCCTTGACCCACTGAATCCAATTCAGCTTTCGGAGCTCCTCTATTGAATTCGAAATCTCCTCGTCTCAGTTCTTACCCTCTTCTGAACCATTTATCCCAGTCGTCCATCGTCTCGGAATTGCGGTGTTTGAAGTCCAACAGGGTAGAAAAACGTTTTTAAGTGCAACCCATTATCAGTCACATTCTTCTAAACTACTACCTTTAGGAGGTAACCTCGACTGTCTGTTGGAACATAGTAATTTTATCTATACGTACTGCTAAAGCGTTTAACTTATTCTGATAAACTAAAAACTTTTACCAGTTGCTTAATAGAGTGCTGGTCCATATCTGGAACGCAGTACAGCAACGATACAGTAACGTCAGTGAAGTGAAATGGAATAAGGTAAGGATTTCTGGTCCAACGAGTATTGGGTAATATCAACATGACCAGAAAATGATATAACGGGAGCAGCATTCGCTATGAATAGGAAAGTGGGGCAGAGAAAGAGCTGCAGTGAACATTTCAGTGGTAGGATTGTTGTCATCAGATTCGACAGAAAACCAAAGCGAAGGATCAGGTATACATGCCGACGTCGCAAGCGGAGAATGAAGAGACAGAGAAGATATATGAAAATACTGTACTGCTGGTAATTCATTATGTAAATGGCGATGAAAATTTATTATCACGGGGGATTGAAACACGGTCGTAGGGGAAGGACTAGAAGAGAGGGTTACGGGACAAAATGGGCTTCCATCAAGGGATGAGAGAGAAGGAAGACTAATTGACTTCTGCAATAAATTTCAGATGTTAATAGAATCACGAGAGGAGGAGTTTACTTGGGAAAGATTTGATTTGATTTGTTGCTCATGTAGAGACCTTTGCCTTGGGAAAGACCGAGATGCACGGGATGATTCCAGAACGATTACCGAAGTCAAATATAGGATTGAAAGGCGCACCCATGCTCAGATGTAGACTTAGATCACAATTTAATAGTGATGAAGAGTAGACTGAAATTTGAGAGAATCGTTTGGAATAATCAGAGTGAAAGTTAGTGGATTACTGAACTATAAGAAATGGTGAGACTCGTTTTAGGGTTGCTAAGTATTTGAATACTGCAGTAAGAAATAAGACAGTAAGCAGTTCACTTGAAGAGGACTGGACATCTTTAAAATGAGCAGTCACAAATGTCGGGCAGTCAGTCATAGGTATAAGGAAGGTAACTATGAAGAAATGTTGGTTAACAGAAGAAATATTCAGTTGATCGATGAAAAAAGGAAGTACAAAAATGTTCAGGGAAATTCAAGAACATAACAGTATAAATCACTTAGGAATGAAACAAACAGCCACTCGAGGGCAGGCAAGAGGAAATGGCTACAGGAAAAATGTGAACAAATCGAAAAAGAGATAATCGTCGGAAGGACTGACTCATCATTAAGAAAAGTCAAAACAGCCTTAGGTGAAATTAAACGCAGGGTTGGTGACAATAAGATTGCTTCGAGAATTCCTCTATAAACGCAGAGGAAAGAGCGTATGGATGGAAAGAGTACACTGAAGGTCCCTATAAAGAGGAGGAACTATCTGATGAAATGATAGAAGAACAAACTAGAGTCGATAGAAGTCATAGCGGTTCTAGTATAAAAATCAGAGTTTTCGCAGAACTGAAATCAAATAAAGGTGGAGGAATACATAACATTACGCCTGAGTTTTCAAAATCATTGGGGGAAATGGGCAACCAAAACACTATTCAGTTTTCTGAGTAGAATCTCTGAAACTGGCGATGTGCCATCAAACTTTCGGAAAAATATGATATACGTGGTTCTGAAGATAGCCAGGGCAGAAACCTTCCCACAATCAGCTTAAGATGTTATACATTGAAGCTGCCGATAATAACATATACAGGGTGATTGTTTTAATTTGAGGCAACTGAATATCTCGCAAACGACGCAAAAAGAAACGAATAGAAAGGACATCTGTCTGAGCTACAACTGGCTACATCATAACCACTCTCCCGCGTGGATGGGGTCAACTTTGTTTTTTCTAATGGAATCCCCCCCCTCCCACCATTTTTTCCAATATTCGGATGCTGCGGCAAAAGAATGTACGGTTTACTCAGACCATTGTTTTCTATTCGTGGTAGCTGGCGCTGTAATCGACGAAACTCAAGTGTGCCTGATTATGCAGTTAAGAAGCGACGCATGCGATTCTGAGTTTCATTTGCGATGTAAATGTAAACTTTTCTGTCCTATCGGTTCATATTTATGTTCGAAATTTAGTTAAGTGTTGCAAATTTGATCGCAGAGTACAATATGGTTATCCGCTTGTAAGTAGGCTGTTTAGGTTTTTATGTTGGTAACGCCACGTAGCGCTCTGTATGAAAATCACTGGCTCTGCTGTGTGCAATCTGTGGCTGGTTTGCATTGTTGGAATTTGCTATTGTAGTGTTGGGCAGTTGGCTGTTAACAGCGCGTAGCGTTGCGCAGCTGGAAGTGAGCCGCCGGCAGTGGTGGATGTGGGGAATGAGATGGCGGAGTTTTGAGAGCAGATGATCAGGACGTGTGTCCATCAGGGAGAGAGTAAATTTGTAAGACTGTATGTCATGAACTGATACATATATATATATATATATATATATATATATATATATATATATATATATATATATAATGACTTTTGAACACTATTAAGGTAAATACATTGTTGTTCTCTATCAAAATCTTTCATACCTATCAGTAGTTAGAATCTTTTATTTAGCTGGTAGTATTTGCGCTCGCTGTATTGCAGTAGTTAGAGTAACGAAGATTTTTGTGAGGTAAGTGATTTGTGAAAGGTCTAGGTTAATGTTAGTCAGGGCCATTCTCTTGTAGGGATTATTGAAAGTCAGATTGCTTTGGGATAAAAATATTATGTGTCAGTTTAATGTTGATCAGAATAGGTAAAGAGCGAAATGTCTGAGTACGCTCAGTTCTGCTCAGCTGTTTGAAAATCAAATAATGTAAGAGGTTTATGAGCACAGTTATTCATTAATTTTTCTAAGGGGACGTTTCATACGACGACAGAGGACTCAGTGTCACAGTGTGTGTACATTCTTGCTTGTTAGTTGCACGATTATGTAACGACTATAAGGCTTACATACATACAACATCTACTGGTAATGAGATTTTAATGTAACATTTGGGTTTAGTTGAAAAGACATTCTTTATTTGAAGTACTTTCTCTGAGACTAAAGACGACTTAGTATTTGGTTTGTTTGACAGCTACAATATTATATCACGAGGCTACTAATGTGTGACACGATTTACATTGTTGCCTTTTTGCTGTATTTGCTTTATATCTGCACAGTTTTTCTGAATTCTTCTGGAAAGTAAAACATGATTTAGTAGTAACTTTTGTGGTATAGCTACAATGAGACAGCCTTGTTTGTAGCGCAACAATACGTTACAGTGTAGTACTCTCTTGATCACGGTACTGTATGTAATAACTACGATATCTATACGCATAGCATTTCGCTTTTGTTTATTACGAGGTAAGTCCATTGACTTCCACAGAACTTTGCATACGGACAACGATAATTGCGACACTTGGCAAATTTTTTACCCTTAAGTAATGACAGAGATTATGTTACGACGAGACGCACAATTTAGCGCTGCAGTACACGTATTTCAGTGATTAATTTTGTACTTAAAACCTTTTTTTTAAACATTTTTGAATTACAAAGAAAGTTTTCCTTGATACATTTCATTCCATTGCTGTAATCGGTAACACCTGAGGGTATAATTACATTAATCCTCAGAGGGTACACGCCTACTTTGTGTGCTAAGCGTGTAGCGAGCGCTAGGAGTCCTAGCTAGTTTGGTATTTGCTTATACAACTTTACACATTGGAACCATATTTCTCTAACACAGAATTACACAGCTATCTGATTATTTAACAGAGAAACAAGCATTTTTTTACTACATCAGTGACAGATGTTTACGTAATTACACAGTTGTATAACTTCACACTAATGAAATTGTGTTCTGTCTGTACTTAGTGAACTGTTCATATTTTTTCGGAACCATTGTGATGATATGAGGGCTTTGAATTTCGTATTTGGTAAGGGATCATGATTTTTGAAGTATGTATGAGGTAGATGACTTTATTGAAAGTCTTGAAATTATTGAAAGAAGCTGCGACGATTTTGAGATGTGATTGATCTGTTATGATGTTATTATTACGATGACGATGTGTATTATGCTGTTGAGGTATGTTTACGATCAATAAGATGATGCTACCGTATATGGGGAACGTGATTACGTGTTTATATGTATATGAATAAAACTCTGGTTTGTGAAAAAGGATGTTGGAAACCAAGAATCGTACTTTAAGAGTTATGAGTTGTTTGTCCATGTGTGAATGTATCACAACACTGCTATTCATAAGATTTCGTTTCTACACATTTCTACTGTAACTTTTCGACCTGTGAAATTTTTTTATATGTGACTGTCACTGCTGTCATAAATATTTCGTTAGGAAATTTAAGTGACCTTCACGTAATGAGGCGTGGGCGCCCAGCTGTGCCTCCTGCCTGGAGAAAAAGCCATTAGGTGGAGGAAAAAAGAGATCATTAACCTCACTATTGACATTCCTTTTTAGGAAGCATCGCAAATAGGACACGTTCATTACTTGGAAACATACCGTACTTCGTGCTACTTGCTGAAATGCTTATAAATCGATGGGAAATATTCTTACATCTGCACACCTGATTATGAAAAGTGTCTTTCTACGAGAGAATTTCTACTAACTTATGAAATGCCACATGACTACTGAATGATGTTTTTACTCTTTGCTTTACATAATTGCTTATTTCATTTGATATCTGGTTTCCAGCTGTGTTGCAGCATTGGTTTTATAAAATAAAATGAAATGCATTTACTAACATGAAAACATTCTGTCAACAGATCTGTTAAATAATAATTTTATGATCCACATTCTTCGAAAAAGGAGCACTTGGAAAGGAAAGAACAATAGGAAGGGACTAATAACAGTAACTGCATACATAATTTTCTTTTCAAGTACTTGGTAATTTCTTTTGTAGAATAAGTTGTGGTGCACCACTTTAATTACATAGACATTAAGATTTGAATAGACATTTCCCTTATCTGCACTGTTGTCTTTAATGTACTGTTTTTTCTGCTTGAGCTTTGTAATGTTTAGATATAAGTTATAGTATTTGGTGCTGCTGTTTGGCAGGCATAGTGATACTGAATTTCACTTTGTATTATTCTGTTAAGCCAGTTTTGCTACTGATTTATTTTTCTTGTTTGCTACACAGTGCCTTATATTAGTTGTAATATTGTAATTGCTTTGCTAATTTAGATTTACTGCTGCTAGCTTTGTCAATTTGTATTTTTTGTCATTGCTGTTTGTGTTAATTTGTTATGTGTTGCTGCATTGCTTCGTCCCTTAGTATATATATATATCTGAGCTCAGTAGATTTAAGTTAGCTTAAGAGGGGGTAGACTATGCAAGAGAATGAGTATCGATGAATTGGAAGAAATGCATTGAGAAGTTATAGGAAAAAAGTTTGTAAAAAAAGGGTACTGTACAATGAAGAATAATTATTTTGAATGATGATATGAGTAGAATAATCGGTAGGACTTTTTGGAAATAATGATGAATGAAGGGAGATCTCCAAGAAGTAAAGAAAGTTTTGTTTGGAAAATACTGCAGTAAAGCAAACCCTGTCCTTTCCTTTTTTGTTATTCCGCTATGTGTTTGTGTATCGTTGTGTATTTGTGTTTTTCCTGTCTTTATGTGTTTAGCTGATAAGAGTTATGTTGTAGAACTTTTCTAATACTATGTTATTTTCTTTGTAAATATGTTTAGACATTATTTATTCTGTTCTGTTTTAAAGCTCATGTGTGAAATTAATGTTTTGAAAACTATTCTCATTATTTTATATATTTACTTATGTCATAATTCCTGTAACACTGATGTATATGTCTATTTCTATTATTTTGTAAAGCCTGTATTACTACAAATTTTATCTGTATTACTATGTTTTAATGATGTTTTCTGTACCTTTGTTATTGTATTCTCATATTATAAAATTGTAATTGACCCCAGCTCATTAAATTAAGTAACTTGTAAGCATTCATTTCACTGCACACATTTCTGTTGGTCATAGTATTTCCATAATATGTGGAAAAAAGAAGGAATGTTAGTGTTTGGACGTGTGTTAGTAATTCAGCAATCGACTGATTAACAGCATTGCTGGTTCTAAGGACAATTCCAAAAACTTGTGAGTGCACAAGTGGTGGTTTATGGACTTGCTATATTCTCCGCAAGACTCGTCGATGGTGATTGTGCACCTGCACAGTCGCAGCAGATGGCTGCTGGCTGTATCTACAAGGAATACAGTGGATATGCATCTTTGATGGCCCACCAATACCATTACTTCTATAAGGACTGCAGTGGGTCTGCACCTCTGGTGGCCCACCAATACCGTAATTTCTAACAGGACTACAGTGGTCCGCTCTGTGATGACCTACCTACCAATATTCTTCAAAACTTCCACTGACTCCGATGTGGGTTTGCTCTGTTGTGGCCCATTACCTGTCTGCATGTCAAGAGTCAGCACTGTCTTTCCGTTGGAAGGACAACACTCCTTCTACAAGACTGCATGGAAATCCACTACTTCTGTGTGCATTTTCTTTTACTAATGAGACTTTGTGAAAAAAACTATAATTACTACTGTGATGAATGATCAGGACTGTCTTTACAGATTGTGAGAAAATTTTAGCTTTTGACCAACATTGTATCAATAAGTGTGTGCATTTGATTTCTTTGTTAAGGTAATTATGAAAATTTTTTTCAAATCTGTATTCGCCACTGCCCAAAACAAATTGTAAAAATTTTTGTGGGGAGCATGGGGGCTATGTAAGTAGGCTGTTTAGGTTTTTAAGATGATAACGCCACGTAGCACTCTCTATGAAAATCACTGGCTGTGCTGTGTGCAGTCTGTGGCTGGTTTGCATTGCTGGAATTTGCTATTGTAGTGTTGGGCAGTTGGCTGTTAACAGCGCGTAGCGTTGCGCAGTTGGAGGTGAGCCACCAGCAGTGGTGGATGTGGGGAGTGAGATGGCGGAGTTTTGAGAGCGAATGATCTTGACGTGTGTCCATCAGAGAGAGAGTAAATTTGTAAGGCTGGATGTCATGAACTGATATATATATATATATATATATATATATATATATATATATATATATATATATATATAATGACTTTTGAACACAACTAAGGTAAATACTTTGTTGTTTTCTATCAAAATCTTTCATTTGCTAAGTATGCCTATCAATAGTTATAATCTTTTATATAGCTGGTAGTATTGGCGCTCGCTGTATTGCAGTAGTTCGAGTAACGAAGATTTTTGTGAGGTAAGTGATTTGTGAAAGGTCTAGGTTAATGTTAGTCAGGGCCATTCTTTTGTAAGGATTATTGAAAGTCAGATTGCGTTGCGATAAAAATATTGTGTGTCAGTTTAGTGTTGATCAGAATAGGTAAAGAGCGAAATGTCTGAGTACGTTCAGTTCTGCACAGCTGTTTGAAAATCAAATAATGTAAGACGTTTATCAGCACAGTAATTCATTCATTTTTCTAAGGGGACGTTTCACGCTTCAATGTCTAGAAATACGTTTAACGTGCTCAGGGAACTTCGATGCCGATGTAATAGTTTTCTGTATCCATTTGGATGCTTAATATCAATTAGTCCCCTTGCCTCACACCATGTTGGTGCTTGATTTCGATGAGTTCCAATGCCTCTTCTGATAATAGTATTTCACAACGGATTTACGTTGTGTACATACAGTCCACTAAGGTATTAATGAATCTATCGAAATGGTACTCGACGATTTGAGCATTTCTTGTTAATTGCGGTTATGGTGACACACGTGGTGACTCATCTAGATCAAGCACCCAAATAGTGAGAGGAAAGGACGTACAAATCGAATATGCAACAAAAATGGAGGAGTTACCATTTGAAATAACAAATTTGACTCCTTTCCCCATGCGGGAGGGATATTCGGAGAAAGTCAGTTGTAGCACAGTCAGATGCCCCTAAGCTAATGTTAACTATCGTTTACAACGTCTTAGAGATATTTTGTTGTCTCGAATATATGCGAAAAAAATATAACAGAAAACTAAAGATCTGTTGCATGACGATACGCTTCGCTTTAGGATAGGTACTGCCGTCGAAGATATAGTTTCGTCGTTGTGCTTAATAATGGAAGCAAAATTGAAAGAAAATCAAGATACGCTCGTAGGATTTGTCAGTCTACGAGTAGCATTCGACAGTGCGATATGGTGCAAGATGTTCGAAATTCTGAGAAAAATGCGTGTAAGCTACAGGCAAAGAGGGTGACGTACGATATGCACAAGAACCAAGATAGAGCAAAAAGATTGGAAGTCTAAGACCAAAGTGCTCGGTTTAAAAACGATGCATGACAGGGATGCAGTCTTTTACCCCTACATTTCAATATGTACGAATGTATCGAAGAAGCAATGATGCAAATAAAGAAAGGTTCTAGAGTGGAATTAAAATTCAGGGTAAAAGGACGTTACTGATAAGATTCGCTGATGATATTGCTGTCTTCAGTGAAGGTGAAGAAGAAGAATGTGTTCAATGGAATGAACAGACTAAGGAGTACAGAATATGAACTGAAAATAAACCAGGAAAAGACTAACGCAACTAGAATCAGCAGAAATGACAGCGAAAAACTAAAAACAGAAGTAGTGATCACGAATTAGACGAATTAAGGATTTCTGCAACCTTTGAAGCAAAATATACGATGACGGACGAAGTAAGAAGGACATATAATATATATATTGAAGGGGGATCACTGTTATCAGCTGCAGCGCGGCATCAAGCAGAATCAGCGGCGACGATAACGTTGTGTCCAGGATGGCACAGTGGTTACGGCTCCTGCCTAGTAGGCAGGAGCTACAGGGTTCGAATCCCGGTTCGGTACACATTTCCATCGTCGCCGCTGATTCTGCTTGACGTCTCCCTGCAGCTGATAGCAGTGATACCCCTTCAATCTACACATGTTTCACAGCTGCTAGATCTGCGTGGTGTACATTCTTTCGAAGGAACAGACACTGGGCAATCAAATAAAGGACATTTGAAGTGAAACAGCAGGGACCAAGAGAGTTTTCCTGGCCAAGAGAATTAATCTATTGATGTCAAACGCAATTTTACGCAGGAAGTTTTAGCATTTACGTCTGTAACACGGAATTGAACGGTAATGAAATATGGACAATTGGAAAACCGGAAGAGAATCGAAGGGTTTGTGGCGTGTGTTACAGACGAATGTTGAAGATCAGGTGGTCTCATAAGTAATGAGGAGGTTCCCTACACAATCGGTGAAGAAAGGAACATTTGGTAAACACTGACTACAATAAGGGAAGGATGATACGACTTGCGTTAAGGATCGATGGAATAATCTTCGTGGTACTAGAAGGAATTGTAAAGGGTAAAAAATGTAGAGACAGGTAGCTGGTGGAATACATCCAACAAATTTAGGAAGCAAGGTGAAAATGCTACTCTTGGATGAATTAATTAGCGAAGGAGAGTAATTCGTCGCAGGACGCAGCAAACCAGACTGGTGGCTCAAGGAAAAAAAAAAGAAATCAGTACCTGGTCTGTGTGGTGTTGATCAACATGCCCTTGTTAGGTTTTTGATGTCTTCACGCAACTTAAGCTATTCCCGTAAATTGTAGGGTGTCGGTCTGTGCCGTAGAGCTGGCTCCCTAGAGGATCTCAGTTGTGTTCCTTCGGGTTCACATCAGGCACATAAGATGGCCAAACATGAACGAGAATTCTTTGTCATGCTCCTCAGATCAGTGCAGCACGACTCTGATCATGTGCCATGGATAGTTATCCTACTGGAAAATACTATCGCAGTCGGTAAAAATATCAAACAGAAAGGGATTCAGGTGGTCCACAATAATGCACGTGGTCCCCCGTTCATGGTGCCTTCGGTTGCTATCACACGTGCTTAGAACAAGTAAACATCCCCAATAAAATAATAGTTTATCCACTGATCTGCACCAGATGCACGTTTCATGTTTGAGCAGCTGTTCGACTAGAATATTGCGTATCCGGACACAATCATCGAACTGGTGTTCCAAGAAACGTGGTTCTCGGACAGGTTGACAAGCTTCCATTGATACGTGGTCCAATGTCCATGATAGCGTGTCAGATGCTATCGTAAATGGCTATGTCGTTGGGTGTACGTGTGAAGACGTGGTGACTGTCTTTCTTGGAGCCCAGTATTCGGGAATGTACGCTAAACAGTGTCCTCTGGCATTGTACCCCGTCGTCAGATCTCCCACTGATCGCCGACACCCTAGTTTACAGAGCAAGCAAACCTTCACGTTGTCTATGAAGCTTGGGCTTCGAGCACTCTAGTCGCCTATTAGCGTTTCCATCCTCCCTCAGCCATTTTCTATAGACGATCACAACAGTGCCACACAAATAGCCGTTCAGCTTCACCGTGCCTTAACAATTAGCCTATTGTCAAAGTGATTTATTTCTGTGGATTTCCCCATTTTCGAATATCTCTATTGTGTTGTCGCTTAAATATTCAGACAATAATTTATTGCGCTATAAATGCCACTTATCTCTATAAACATGCACGTTAGCGCCATTGGTGTATTACCTGCCATCTTACTTATGACACGTGCTGTCTACGCCGTCTGGGGATATTCAGTCCCGGGGTTGTTGAGACGATAACGTTCTGACTCAACAACGTAACTCACCATAACAGATTAGCTGCATGTTTGCCGGTTCTGCTGCATTTACTACATTCCTCACAGGAGGCAGAAGACATGAGGGCATAGCTTGGTCACGGAAGAATAATGCACCTATCCTCATCTGTAGAATAATAAACACTTTTTTCTAATGCTGCTGATGGCATATAATTCCTAATACGGAGGACAGTCTACTACGAGCTAAGGTTGGTTCTCACTTCATCACAAAATATGTCCAGATAATAAGACAAGCTTCTAAATACAATGTGGTTAGTTAATGTCCACTTACGATGTTATGTGAAAAGTTTTACAACTGCTGTTCTCAATCCAAAAAAATCCAGTTCATCCGGCTATGCGATGCAGTTATTGGAATGAAAGTATATCTACAGAGGAATATTTTTGAATGAATTATGACATCACGTTCATGGCTTACAAAGAAGTTTGTAACCCGAAAATTTTGACGATAATCAAATGAAACTATATGGTGCTAGATACTTTTTTTATGTTTTAAGCATCTATGATGCACGTATGCAAACTGAAGCGACGAATGTAAATTTCTACCAGAGCCGGGATTAAAATCCGGTATTTCTCGCTCACGAGTCAGATGCGCTATCCACTACACCACTCTGGCAAGTAGCTTTGCACAGCTGCACAGATTACCATAGCATGCCTCCTTCCTCAATCCAAAATTCCCATTCACGCCTTAGGCCACTTGGTATTTCCCCTAATCCAAACAGCAAAGCACGCATATGTTCAGACTCAAATAACATTGCATTTGGATTGAGTCAGCATAGATATATGGATGAACGGATGCAAATGTTATTTGAATTTAGGCGAAATACCAGGTGGTTGACGAGTGAATGGTAATTTTAATTGAGGAGTTAGGCGTACTAGGGTAATCTGTGCAGTTGTCCAAAGCCACTGTATTAATATGGCATAGTGGTTGGGGCATCTGCTTCGTGAGCAACAGACACGCGTTCGAAAACTCGCTTTGGTACAAATTCACATTCTTCGCTTCAGTCTGCATATATTCATCTACATGTACCTACATATTTACGGATACTCTGCAAATCACATTTAAGTGCCTGTCAGAGGATTCATCGAACCACCTTCACAATTCTCGATTATTCATATCTCGTATAGAGCCCGGAAAGAACGAACACCTATATCTTTCCGTACGGCCCCTGATTTCTCTTATTTTATAGTGGTGATCGTTTCCCCTACGTAGGTCGGTGTCAACAAAATATTAGCGCATTCGGAGGAGAAAGTTTGTGATTGGAATTTCATGAGAAGATTCCGTCGCAACGAGAAAGCCCAAATCATGTATCATTTCAGTTACACTCTCTCTCTCATATTTCGCGATAATACAAAACGTGCTGCCCTTCTTTGAACTGTTTCGATGTAGTCCGTCAGTCATATCTGGTAAGGATCCCAAACCGCGCAAGAGTATTCTAAAAGAGGATGGACAAGCCTAGTGCAGGCAGTCTCCTTAGTACATGTGTTACATTTTCTAAGTGTCCTGTCAATAAAACGCAGTCTTTTGTTAGCCTTCCCCACGACATTTTCTGTGTGTTCCTCCCAATTTAAGTTGTTCGTAATTGTAATTCCTAGTTATTTAGTTGAATTTACGGCCTTTAAATATGAGAGTTTTATCGTGTAACCGAAGTGTAACGGATTCCTTTTAGCACTCATGCGGATGACCTCACACTTTTCGTTAATTAAGGTCAACTGCCAATTTTCGCAACATTCAGATATCTTTCAGAAATCATTTTGCAATTTGTTTTGATCTTCTGATGACTTTATTAGTCTATAAACGACAGCGTCATTCTCAAACAATCTAAGACTGCAGCTCAGATTGTGTCCCAAATCGTTTATTTAGATAAGGAACAGCAGAGGACCTATAACAATAGACTATAACCAAACCTTGGGGAAGCCAGAAATCACCTCTGTTTTACTCGACGACTTTCCGTCAATTACTACGAACTGTGACCTCTCTAACAGGAAGTCACAAATCCAGTCACATAAGAGACGATATTCGATAAGTACGCTATTTCACAATAAGCCCCTGTGTGGTACAGTGTCAAAAGCCTTCTGGAAATCCAGGAATACGGAATCGATATGAAATCCTTTGTCTATAGCGTTCAACACTTGATGCGAATAAAGAGTTAGTTGTGTTTCAGAAGAACGATATTTTATAAACCCATGTTGACTTTGTGTCAATACACCGTTTCCTTTGAGGATATTCATAATGTTCGAACACAATATATGTTCCAGAATCCTGCTGCATATCGACGTAAATGAAATGGGCCTGCAATTAAGTGGATTACTCCTACTACCTCCCTTGAATACTGGTGTGACCTGTGCAACTTTCCTGTCTTTGGGTGTGGATCTTTCGTCAAGCGAACGGTTGTATATGATTGTCAAGTATGGAGATAATGCACCAGCATACTCTGAAAGGAAACTAATTGGTGTACAGTCACTGATGATAATCGATTTGAGAAAACTTAAATGTCGTTGTAAACATATTTTGTTTCCCATAGCTCCACAACCGGTGCTTGTGTAAGGGTACAAGTGTGGTGCGTTGCGTAAGGTGAGTACTCAGTATGTTTCTTAATTCTGACGTACAGAGCACCAATGTGCTATTTAGTACGAGGAGCAGTTCATATTGTAGCAAATATAACAGCAGATTTTCAGTCTGAACAGCCATCGTGAAAATTACAACGGGCTGCACTCATTATGTTAGCATTGGGTACTCAAGCGTCAAGTGGGGATGAATTCTAGCGTAAACCTCGCGTCAACAGTGCTACAACTTTATCCGTGTACTGGAAACTAATAATGCAGCCGTTTACTGTACATCAAATCACAGTTTTCTCTATTTCAGCAAAATGCATAAATACAAAGAAATGTCCGTGACAACGATAAAAGAGATGGGCAGGGCTACTGTATCAGTTTCAGATTGAATACCGCTGCTTCATTCCTTTTGTTTTATTTTCTACTGCAGACTGCGTTTATTTGGATGAAGATTCGCACGTGTAAAATAAAGGGAGCAGAACCTTATCCATAACTGTTATAGAAAACAGACCGTGGTAAAGTTATTCGAACCGCATTCCAACGAGAAAGTAATTGAGAAAGGGTTGAGAGAGATTTGTAACCTTTTTTTTTTGGCCTTTAAGTTTTATATTGAGCAAGCAGTGAAACAAATTAAGGACAAATTTCTAGAAGTAATTGGAGAGCACATTGTAGTTCTGTCAGACGAAAAAGGACTTGGAATGTCAATTAAATGGAATGGATAGAGCTGCAAATATTGTATGAATGTAATCGTCAATACCATTATAATAGTGGCAATGAAGAGCAGTCAACATAAATCCAGCGACAATGAGAGAATTAGATGTGGAAAGTAGACAAGAAAATCCGACCAGTTTTGCTATTTTGAGAATTAACGTAACTGACTTCGGCAGAAGCAAATTTGTTATAAAATGAAGACCGCCACTAGAAAGGAAAACTTTCCTGAAAAAGAAAAACTAGATCGAATACTAATTGAAGAACTATTTGTATCGAGTATGTGGAATATAGCCTTAAATGTAAGTAAAATGGGATGACAAACTTGACAGAGAACCACGGTATAGAATATTTTGAATGCTGAAGATAGTTTAGGTAGGTGGGATAACCAATGTATCAGAAAGAATTTGAGAGAAAATGAGTGTAAGACAGCTTTACTATAAGAAGTGGTGGATTAATGGGATGCAAGATAGTTTAGGTAGGTGGGATAACCAATGTATTAGAAAGAATTTGAGAGAAAATGAGTGTAAGACAGCTTTACTATAAGAAGTGGTGGGTTAATGGGATGCATTCTGTGACATTGAAGAGTACGGAGGGGAGCACGGGGACCACGATTATAATGGGAGACCAAGAATCGACTATAGCAAACAGGTGCAAATGGGTGGAGGATGGAGTAGTTACGCTCATCCAGACATGAATGGACTTGGGAAGAACAAAGTAGCATATGAAGAGCTGCATCAAATCATCCTCCTGGTCCGAAAGCAACTTAGTTCACAACTGCGAAGTTGCCAGTGGAGAGCCGTAACAAACTAATCGCTGTTTGTACAATAATAATTTCGTTTATTGCGTACGTTGTTAGTAACATCGTAGTGTAGGTAAATTTGTGAATATATGCGTCTTACTTTCTCTAAAATGTGGAGAGGAAAGGGAGGCTCTTGTTCACAGCCAAGTTATTCATATGGTGCGAACCCCAATTTCATTTCTGGTTGTGGGATCATTGCGGGTAGTCCCATAAACGAGACTCCTCCTGAAGTTGAAGAGGATTTCCTGGCACACATTCTAGAGAGTTGATGAGTGGCTCGTACGAAACTGAGGTTTCGTACCTGCACATAAGCTTTGGGATAACACTTTGAACAACTTTAGCGAATCTAGTACTTCGTACAAGCCGAGAAGAGAAACAAAATTATGAGACAAATCAATTAATGAGATCAGCTGCCAGTGAGCATTGATTACATCAATGGGAAAAGTTGAAATGTTGTGCCGGACCAGGGTTCGAACCCAGGTCTCCTGCTTACTAGGTTGATGCATCGATCACTGCAGCATCTTCACACAATAGTGTTCGCCACTGCATGGACTGTCTTAGCGCGCCTACTGCTAGACTCATATTCTCAACTTATCCACACAATGCTGGTGTAGTACCATTTTCCCATCACCAACGCCTTAATTATATAAAATGTTCAAATGTGTGTGGAATCTTATGGGACTTAACTGCTAAGTTCATCAGTCCCTAGGCTTACACACTACTTAACCTAAATTATCCTAAGGACAAACACACACACCCATGCCCGAGGGAGGACTCGAACCTCCGCAGGGACCAGCCGCACAGTCCGTGACTGCACTTAATTATATACGTGGTGCCTATTTTTCCATAGAGGTCCTAACAATTTGTATGCAGATGCTAGTAAAGCCTGTATGTTGCTGCTGCAGTTGACAAAAAACGGCACCTCTGCACTGTCAATATGTTGCAAGTTCCACATGTGGTCAGAACAGTGGTCTGCGCAGTCGATAGTGCATTATTTCTAAGCTCAGTGCATTCTAACGTGACGAAATTGTTGGTATTTGAATGGTGTGTGCTTCCGTAACCAAGGATGAGGAAGTTTTTAGTATTTCAAGATGCATCGCATCGAAGATATGTCTTTCGCTAAGTGACAAAGTGGACGAAAGTGTGTGTCGAATGATCATGCGGACGGTCATTGGAGAGAATTGTGACGAAAACTAAGAAAACGGCAGTGGTGAGTTCATTGCATAACTGAATGTTACATTCGCGAACCCTTCGAGCATCAACACAAAGGGAGCTCCATGAGCTGAAATTACAGTGCGAGCTGGAATTCTGAAACCTCCCGTAGCTGATTCCACAAAATATGGACTATGGAGCAATGGAAGGAAATCTTTTGTTCGAATGAGTCTTGATTCACACCGTTTCCAACTTCTGACTGCTTCTATGTCTCAAGAGTGAAACATCGCTGGTGTTCGCTAATGATTTGGGCATCCATGTCGCGGTATTGGTACAAATGGTTTAAATGGCTCTGAGCACTATGGGACTTAATATCTGACGTCATCAGTCCCCTAGAACTGAGAACTACTTTAACCTAACTAACTTAAGGACATCACACACATTCATGGCCGAGGCAGGATTCGAACCTGCGACCGTAGCGGTCGTGCGGTTCCAGACTGAAGCGCCTAGAACCGCTCGCCCATACCTACCGGATGTGTCGCGGTATTCCATGGCATACATGT
Source organism: Schistocerca americana (assembly GCF_021461395.2). NCBI lineage: Eukaryota > Metazoa > Arthropoda > Insecta > Orthoptera > Acrididae > Schistocerca > Schistocerca americana. The sequence goes on from NC_060125.1 coordinate 329,382,486, forward strand.
TTATTAGTTACTCTGCAACGTTGCATTACTGCCAAGAGTTATGTAACCGTTTTGCCTGATAAGTTCCATCCTACAGTACAATATTTGCTCCCCAACGCTCATGTGGTGTCCCCTGTTAACATAGCTCGCAACATCCAGGAATCGTTTTGTGAGCACGATGATCAATTGTCACATCTTCCCTGCCCAACACAGTCAGCAGGTGTCAATATTATTTAGTCTTTGTGGTCTACCTCGGAGAGATCGCTATCCACCTCCATCATCGTTCCCCGAACTAGCCACTATTTTGCAAGAAGGAGGGTATAAGATTATTTTGAAAACCATGCAGGACCTGTATTTATACATTCCGAGAGGACTGGAAGCTTTTTTAAATGCCAACAGCTTTCCTACACCTTATTATGGATGGTAACGTGTTCTGTTTTCCGTGTTTCCATGTCTTGTCCGCCACCTGTATGTGGTGTCCAGCCATATGTCATCGCACCTAGTCTGACGCCTTCACCCAAACAGTTTACCGAAATATGCCTATCTCCTCCTCTTGCGTCATCTGCAAGTGTATACTGGTGCATGAAATACAATTCACTACTAACAGAGTGGGAAAAGCCGAGTGGTAAACGTGAGTGTGTCAACTGAGGTAGACTTCACAACGATTTGCATTGTGTAGACGTTCGTAGTGGTGGGCAGTATTTACGTTCCAGTACTAACTTTCAATCAGCAGTGGAGTATGCGCTGATATGAAACTTCCTGTCGTATTCAAACTGTGTGACGAACCAAGACTCGAACTCGGGACCTTTGCCTTTCTCAGGCAAGTTCTCTACCGATTGCCCTCCCCAAGAACGAGACGCAACGCGTCCTGATATCTTCACTTGCGCCAGTGTCATATTTCCTTCCTTCCCCCCCCCCCCCCCACCCCCACCCCACCCCCCACCTCTTTCCACACTGCACAGAAATCCTCCTGCGAAACTTACAGAACTACACCTCCTGGTACTGACGAAAGTAAAACTGTGAGGAAGTTTCGTTCGGAAGCTTAGTCAGTAGAGCACTTACCTTCGAAAAGAGAAGGTTTCGAGTTCGAATCTCCGTCGGCCGCACAATTTTAATCCGCCGGGAAGTTACAGTGTTTACGTTATTCGGTGGTAGTGTTGCTATGTCGTATTTTGAGATGAGCCGCAGTTCTACATTTAGGATCATTAGGGAGGTAATCTTGTGTGGAGACTGCAAAATGAACAACCGTTTTTACATTGCTTTCAATTCGATCACATTGTATCGTACAGTAGTCAATTTCTAATGCAACTACTACACTTAAGACTTTTTAAGGCCTACTGTTCATCATAACTAAATTCTGGTCTGAGTCTATGTATCTCAGATGATCGACGAAAGAAGGAGGTACAAAAATGTTCAGAGAAATTGAGAAACAGTGAAATACAACTCACTTAGGAATGAAATAAACAAGAAATACAGGAAAGCTAAGGCGCAATGTCTGCATGAAAAAAGTGAAGAAATCGAAAACGAAGTTATTGTCTTAAGAATTGACTCAGTAAATAGAAAAGACATAACAACTTTCGGTGAGATTAAAGAAAGGGCGGTAATATTAAGAGTGTAAAGGGAATTAAATGCCGAGGAGGGAATGTATAAATGGAAAATATATATTGAAGGCCTCTATAAGGAGGAAGACTTGACTGATCACAGAAGGAAAACAGGAATCGATAGAGAAGAGATATTGGTCCAATATTAGAATCATAATTTAAGAGATATTTGGAAGACTTAAGACCAAATAAAGCAGAATCGATGGACAACATTCCATCGGAATTACTGAAATGGCTGGGGAAGTGGCAACAAAATGACTATTCACGTTGGTACGTAGAATGTATGAGACAGGCGATACACCATCGGACAATCGGAAAAGCATCATCCACATAACTCCGAATATTGCAAGAGCCGACAAGTTTGAGAACTTTCGCATAATCAGCTTACCAGCTCATGTATCCAAGTTGTTGACAAGATTTCGTGCATAGAAGGATGGAAAAGATAAGAGGATTTGTTAGATGCCGAAGGTAAGGTAAAGGCACCAGAGAAGAATAGATGTTTTGATTGATAATGCGAGCAAGATTGAAGAAAAATTATAGACACATTTATAGGATTTGTCAACCTGGGAAAAGCGTTCGACAATGTAAAATGCCGCAAGATGTCAGAAATTATCTGAAATGTAGGGAAAATTTTTAGGGAAAGACGCGTAATATACAATATGAACAAGAACCACCAGTGAGTGGAAGGCCAAGAACGAAGTGCACGGATTCCGAAGTATGTAAGACGGGGATGTAGCCTTCCACTCCCACTGTTCAGTCTATACATCGAAGGAGCAATGGCGAAGATAAAGGAGAGGCTCAAGAGTTGGATTAAAGTGCAAGGTGAAAGAACATCAATAGTAAGATTCGTTGATGACATTGCTGTCCTGAGTGAAAGCGAAGAAGAATTACAGGATCTGTTGAGTGGAACGAACAGTTTAATAGGTACAGAATATGATTCGAGAGTAAACCCAAGTAAGACGAAACTAATGACTAGCAGCAGAAATGATAACAGTGAGAAACTGGACATCATAATTGGTAACTAGCCAGCTGATGAAGTTAAGGAAGTCTGCTATCTAAGGAGGAATGTAAACATGACGGACGGAGCAAGGAGGACGTAAAAAGCAGACTAGCACTGGCAAAGGTGCATTTCAAAACTGGTTGAAACAGCTCTGAGCACTATTGGACTTAACTACTGAGGTCATCAGTCCCCTAGAACTTAGAGCTACTTAAACCTAACTAACCTAAGACATCACACATCCATGCCTGAGGCAGGATTCAAACCTACGACCGTAGCAGTCGCGCGGTTCCAGACTGTAGCGCCCAGAACCGCTCGGCCACTCCGGCCGGCGGTGCATTTCAGGTGAAGAGAAGTCTATTAGTGTAGAACATAGGCCTTAATTTGAGGAGGAAATTGCTTAGACTGTTCGCCTGGATCAGAGCATTGTATGGTAAAGAATATGGAATATGGGAAAGAAGGAACATGGTGATAGAACATATTTTAAACAATCAGGGAATGACTTTCATGTTACTAGAGGGAGCTGTAGAGTGTAAAAAGTGCAGAGGAAGGCAGAAACTGGAATAGTTCCAGCAAATAATTGAGGACCTTGGTTCCAAGTGCTACTATGTGGTGAAAATGTGCCACACGAGGGGAATTCGCGGGGGTCCACATCAAGCGAGTCATACGACTGATGATCGAAAGAAAAGCCCACTTTTTATGCCATGCCTTCGGGGCCTTGATATGCTTCAACGTGATAATCAAATGGCTCTAAGAACTTTGGGAGTTAACATCTGAGGTCATCAGTCCCCTAGATTAGAACTACTTAAACATAACTAACTTAAGTGCATCACACACACACAAGCCCGAGGCAGGATTCGAATCTGCGACCGTAGTGGCGGCGTGGTTCCGGACTGAAGCGCCTACAACCGCTCGGCCACAGCGGCCGGCTACGTGACAATCCAATACTGAAAGTTCTTCTTGCTTTTATGACCTACCCCGATATTGAGGGAATTCACCCCATTTCTGGCTTTTTCTTCCATTCTCCTGCCATTGAAGACATCTAGTATTTGCTATTTCAGTTCGACTAGATACGCAGCAGAGGCTAGAGCTGGAGCCGTCAGCTCTCTCTGCTAGATGTTGCAACAATTGTACCTCAGATCATCTAAAAATTTCATCATGCAGTCATCCTACTACTTTTTTATCCAGAAAAAGACAAATTTCATTTCCGATATCCTTCATCTTCATGCAATTTTAGTGGCAGGCTGTGTGTATAGAACAATGTAATCACAATGTAATCCACAATCGTGGAAATAGAGAAGAGCCGCTGAAAATATTCCGATGGTGGACGTGCGCACACGTGTGTGGAGATATAAACGAGTGCGAATGACTGCCGGGATGTCGGAGTGACACGGGCGCTCACCGCAAGCCTCCGGGGTTATCAATTATTAGCGCACAATGGCGCAATGACGCGGCACATAAACAGCGCCAGAAATATATGAACTTTAGTGGACCTCTGGCGCTGGCGGCGCCAGCATTACGCGCTGCTCTAAGCGGCGGGCACCCGCCCGCGGAGACTCGTAAAGACGGCTTTATTACAAGTTGGCCGCTGGTTTATGTATGGCTGTTCGCAAATCACCGCGTTTGCCTCGCAGGGGCCTCAGCGGCGCGACGCGCCATGACGCGACTCTGATAACTAGCGGAACACGTGCGTCCCCCACACGAAGGGTAAGCGGGGAAGCGCGTGTGGATGACGCTGCGGAAACGTTCAGCTCTCGTTCGACTGAATCATTTGAGCAGCATTTACTGCAGTACAAAATTGTTAAGGGCTCTCGTGGCCACTTGTTGACAGACTGCCTATTGGCTTCTGTCTCGGGTTCTTCGGCCGACGTTCATCTAATGAATTTTCTGACGTTTCGCCAGCACGAGTGGCTGGCATTGTCAAAGCTTCATCCTCCATTGCCGGAGGTGAACTGGAGCCGATCTCGCGGCCGCAGACTATATGTACCTGGCGCGCCAACGTCCGAGGGCTTCTCCGCGGTCATTTCCGGTGCGGTTCCCCTCTTGCTACCTGCGACGGTCGTTCGCTGCAGTACGGGAAGCCAGGATCCGTTTACCTTAAGGCTTTCCTCTTTCTTTTTCAAACTGTTCGCGTGTTTTTGTATTTCTACAGCTTCTCTGAACATGCGCGTCTGACAGTGCTTCTCTACAGCCAGAACTTCCGTATCAGCGAATTTTATTACGTGCTCGGTCTCGTCCAGTGCGTGCTCTACCGCTGCCGATTTCTCCACCTGCCCCAACCTGCAATGTCGCTTATGCTCTTTGATCCTGGTGTTAATGGATCGTCCAGTCATTCCGACATAAACTTTTCCGCAGGTGCATGGTATACGGTATATTCCCGACGTTGCAAGTGGGTCTCTTTTCTCCTTCGCCGATCTAAGACACTCTTTGATCTTCCTTGTCGGTTTGAAAACCGTCTTTACGCCATGTTTGCGCAATATACGGCCGATTCTGTCCGTCACTCTGGGAATGTATGACAGAAAGGCCGTACCCGACATTTCTTTTTCTGGTTCCTTACTTCGCCGAGTGTTTGGCTCTGTTACACTTCTAATATGATTTGTGGAGTACCCATTGCTCCTCAGGACAGTTTCCAGGTGTTGCATTTCTTGTTCGAGGTGTTGCGGCTCCCCGATATGGGGAACGCGACAGTCGTAATGAAGACCGAAGATTATGAGCAAACGATCCGAGACTTATTAGATCCGACGACGTACCGAAAACTAAGCGCAGATCCGACGCATCGTATCATTCGGAATACGAATCGATTAATCAAGGCGTCTTCTCTGCCGGCAGACATACAGAGAAACCTGCGCAACACAGAAGCCCTACCACCTCAGCTGTATGGATTACCCAAGATCCATAAGAACAACGTTCCACTGAGACCGATCGTTAGCGCTCCTGGCTCACCGACGTATACAGTGGCAAAACACTTGGCCTCTCTGCTCCAGCAACACATGGGGAAGACCGACACAATCATTAAGGACTCAGGACATTTCATTGAATAGCTGAAGAAACTGAAACGTGCACCAAACGACATCCTGGTCAGCTTTGATGTTGTTTCGTTATTTACGAAAGTGCCACTCAGTGACGCTCTGAAGCACATCGGTTCCATTTTCCCGCAAGACATCAGAAAGCTCTTCCATGCATGTCTCAGCACGAGCTATTTCACGTGGAATGGCGATTTCTACGAACAGCTGGAAGGCGTCGGCATGGGTAGTCCTCTCAGTCTAGTGGTGGCCAACTTCTTTATGGAACAATTCGAAGCACAGGCACTGGACTCGGCGACTTGCAAACCTAAGTTGTGGTACAGGTACGTCGATGATACTTTCGTGGTGTGGAGCCATGGTGAAGAACAGCTCGGTGACTTCCTAAGACACGTGAACAGCCTCCATGCCAACATAACATTTACCATGGAAGTAGAAAAGGACAAAAAACTGCCATTCCTAGATGTGCTGGTCGCAAGGGACGGCGAAAACCTGGGACACAGCGTGTATCGAAAACCGACACACACGGACCGATACCTGCACAAACTGTCAAACCACCACCCGAGACAGAAAAGAGGCATGATCAGTACGCTCGTAACGAGAGCAGGACGAATATGTGAGCCGCAACATCTCGAACGAGAAATGCAACACCTGGAAACTGTCCTGAGGAGCAATGGGTACTTCACAAATTATATTAGAAGTGTAACAGAGCCAAACACTCGGCGAAGTAAGGAATCAGAAAAAGACATGTCGGGTACGGCCTTTCTGCCATACATTCCCAGAGTGACGGACAGAATCGGCCGTATATTGCGCAAACATGGCGTAAAGACGGTTTTCAAACCGACAAGGAAGATCAAAGAGTGTCTTAGATCGGCGAAGGAGAAAAGAGACCCACTTGCAATGTCGGGAATATACCGTATACCATGCACCTGCGGAAAAGTTTATGTCGGAATGACTGGACGATCCATTAACACCAGGATCAAAGAGCATAAGCGACATTGCAGTTTGGGGCAGGTGGAGAAATCGGCAGTGGCAGATCAAGCACTGAATGAGACCGACCACGTAATAAAATTCGCTGATACGGAAGTTCTGGCTGTAGAGAAGCACTATCACACGTGCGTATTCAGAGAAGCTGTAGAAATACAAAAACACGCGAACAGTTTGAAAAAGAAAGAGGAAAGCCTTAAGGTAAACGGATCCTGGCTTCCCGTACTGCAGCGAACGACCGTCGCAGGTAGCAAGAGGAGAACCTCACCGGAAATGACCGCGGAGAAGCCCTCGGACGTTGGCGCGCCAGGTACATATAGTCTGCGGCCGCGAGCTCGGCTCCAGTTCACCACCGGCAATGGAGGGTGAAGCTTTGACAATGCCAGCAACTCGTGCTGGCGAAACGTCAGAAAAATCATTAGATGAACGTCGGCCGAAGAACCCGAGACAGAAGCCAATAGGCAGTTTATTTACTGCAGTCTTCACCTATAAAATTCTTGCTGCCTCAGAGGTAGTCGAGGCATCCCACCACCTTATCTCTAGACTGTACTAATGCCAACGCAGGAAACTTTCCGTAGGATGTTGCCGCTTGAAGAAAAACATGTGCATCATTTTGTCAAGAAGAAGAGACCGGGTGACAGGACATGTGTTAAAATATCAAGCAGAAACTCAGTAATGATACAGATATCGCTTGTGTACTTGACGGATCGAATCTACCCATACGCTTGTTTGCTACAATGCAGCGGCATCGCTGACGGTAATGCCTTGTAGTTCCAAGACGGACGGGTTGGCGCATGGAGATCGTTTGGCAAGAGGGAGTGAGTCAGTCGTGCCACAGCTATCACGCTACTGGGACGTGTACGTATTTGAGAAAAGCAATCGTTGTTTAAGTAGTAATTTTGAAGTACCGGATTAATTTGCTCTTAGGGAAGCTGCTATAAAATACTATAAAATAAAACGGCCACCCTACTGTAATGAATCGGCAATGGTGAACTAATGTAAGATCGTGATAGAAGAGTGATTTTAATAGTAGTGTGAATACGATCAAAACAAGCACGGACGTGATACTAGAAATTACAATGAAAGAAATTGACTGCTTCCTACAAAAGTGTTCATATATCGCAACCTCATTATTATTAGAATAATTGAAAATTTTGGTAAAACCTTAAACGACGATCTATGAAGTAAAGTTTGTAATATGGACCTAAGCTAGGCTGAAGTTACGTGAAAAACCCTATAGAAATCCATCTATTAGTTTTGGAGGTTAACGTGTTCAAAGACAAACAGACAGAGACGACGGTTTTATGGAAGGGACTGAGTGATCTGTGAAGTGGGTGAAAGATGAGGCATGCTTCCTAAGCACAGTGTCAGAAATTTAGTCGGAGCATGTACATTGGGAGTAAGTACGCTCTCCAGAAATGGTTACTTATTAATATGCGAAGCCTAATTTTCCAACCAGCCACAGTGTAGCAAGTAATAAGTAAGTGTAAATCAATAAATAATACGGAGTGGCGACTTACAACAGATAAAAAAAAACAATAGGTAAATAAAATCGCAGAAAGTAGCTATCGTATTTGGACGTTCCAGCGATCGCACCTTGAATAAAGCGTTCTGAATGCTTGGTGAAACACTGTTCATATTCTCAACTTATCCAAACAATGCTGATGTAGTGCCATGTTCCCATTACCAACGCCTTAATGTGTGTACCAAGAAATAGTGTAGCACTAGCAATATTATCATATGGTGTAAGATCAGTCGTAAAAATATGCTAACCATCAGCGATCGGAGATTAGTGTCAAGCCTTGTGAAGATTTAATAGATTCTCTCCATATACATTTCTTGCGTTGGTATTATTAGTGACATATAGCTGAGTTCCATATGCTCTTGACGCACCTTACGGGTAATGAACACCCTCCTCCTCCCCCTCCCCCCCCCCCCCCCCCCCCCCAGGCATGTCTGCACTTTGCGTCACCAGTGATACGTAAGACGCGTTGCGGAAACACACTGTAGTTACTTCTCGAGACTTTGTCAGGTAGAAACAGAGGGGGCTCGCTTGCACCCTCTTTAGTTTGCAAATCTCTGAAGTAACGAATCACATTACAGGAGCGCGAGGAAATTTAGTGAGTAATGCCTGGTACCACTGTCAGTAAAAACAGAGTACAGAGCACGCGTAGGTGAGCCGCTCTGCTATTGTCGGCAGAGGGTGTTTGAGTATGGCACCATCTATCTGCAAATCATTGCGCATGCCTTGATTTCCCCGTCTGCGCATTCTTCGCGCACGTGTTCTAGAAACGGGGCGTCAACGTGGAGATACCGTCAGACGCACCTAGCCACCAGCAAGGTTGAACCATCTGAAGATGTCGGACACTTGCTCCGAGGAAATTTGTGGAATTTGCACAACGTGATTCGGCAGCAAACTCGTCAAGACTATTGTTATTGTAGTTACGATAGTTTTATTACCACCACATTAAGTGCCACAGAAATCAATGAACGAAACGTTTCGCTGTTCCATTCAACTGCGATTCCATGTTCAAAAATGATGATTGTACGTACAACACATAATGAATACGTTATTTCCAATGTGTTAGCTAGAGTGCCAAAGTTTTATCTCAGTACTGACACTGTCCAACTTGATGATATAAACATAGTACGACTGTAGTCTGTAGAGCCTTTGAACTCTTTAAATCTATCTAATTTATCATGTCATCATATGTTTTTAAAGAAAAATGTTATTGTTGTGTAATTAGAAAGCTTAACGCAAATCAGAGGTTCATTAACGTTGCAAGAAAAGTTGTAACTCAGTTATGAAAGTAGTTCATGAGAGCTGAATTTATTTAATCCGAAAAACTATGCTCATACTTGTAATGCCTTGTGATCCAACCACACATTTCCAATGCTAAGAAGACAATCCCCAGTAAAAGCAGCCTTCGCTATGACTGTCAGTAAAGCACAAGATTAGACGCTTTAAAGTTCAGGAGTGTATTTACCACAACCTGTTTTCTCGCATGGAGAGTTAGACGTGATTTTTTTTCACGATTTAGCAAATTCATTGGTATTTATTTTGTGCTAAAAGCACATACAGCCAAAAACTAAACGATGCTCACAGTACGAGTGCTAAGTAAGTTATCTAGAGAAAAGAATTTTAAAAGAATAGAATTAATCTAAAGAAGATAATGTCTGCTTTTCATTTTCTTTACAGTCGATCATTATGTATATTGTAGCTGATACTGACCTACTGCACTTATACATGGTGCATACGTTTAATAACGCACTTCATTTAACAATAATCATTTATTTTACACCATTAAAGCTATATTTTTACATAATTGCGAAGTTTTCCGTCCCTGCAATGCGAGAGTTACGATTTTATTTGTAGGAAATTTGATGCAGTTTAATTTTTTTCCGGGAAACAATTTCGCTATAAGTCACTGTTTTCTAGTTACACAAAAAATGAAAAAGTGAACTTTAAACGCGGCCTCCCCCCCTCCCCTCCCCTTCCGCACCGCCAACCAACCCCATCTTCTGGGATTTTCAGAATGATGTTCATGGCACTCCCTCCTACCAACGCACAAGGATTTTCTACTATCTGATTCTCCTCCCTGTTCGATCTGTTTTGGTCTTGATTGAATGGGGCATTCAAATCCGACTGCTGCTCTAAGGGAATGGAAGTTGCATGGGGTATTGCGCGTAGTGGTCATTTTTGGTCGTGTACATTATAAAAGACCATTTCTCACAGCAACACAGAAAGACTAATATCCTCGGTGGGTAGAACGAGCGTTTAACTCGGAGTGTTTGGAGGGTGTAGTGCAAGCAAGACATGATCCTATAAGGTTTTTGGGATGTTTCTCGACTGGGTCCTAGGTTACCATGAACGTAAACTGTGACGTTCATTTTAACATTGTTGTAAGTCAGGAGTTGCCCTTTCATCAATGTTTTCAACTGAGTTTTCCCAAGACTCTCCTATCCTAGATTACCCAGTGTCCACCTTGTGCATTTGGGCGTGATCGCATATGTAGCACTCACAGAGGCTTGTTAATTCTTGAAGTCATCGTTGGTGACTACTGTCTAACGTAAGTACTAGTTCTGTTTGTAATTAAACTGAGTAAGCAGCAGTTCATGTCTGGCGCTCTTACTCATCACAGTTTCCTACTTCAAGACACTCGCTTGAGAAGGTTCCACGTAGGTTGCTACTATTGAACGTATGGATTCTGTTGAAGTCGTTTCAAGACAGAAAGAGATGCCATGGAGATGTTACTTATCGGGCGCAGTCGGCTATACTGTCCTCCTTCCCTTGAACACTGTACGTGTATATCCCCCACCAAATATGTTTCCCGCCCTACAGTATTTCTTCCCAACAGATTCTTTCACGAACGTGGCCTCCTCTACCATTGATCTCGGATACAGAGCCCTCTGCCGCGGTATATACCGCCTCACGTTCGCCTGTTTCTGAGAACGACTACTCGCCACTTCCCAAGTGCAGACCCCCTTGCGTCCAATAATGTAGAAATATAACCTACACCGAACACTGCTACACTGCAAACTAAATTGATGAAATTCTTAGAAAGTTCAACGCCGTCACAGAGCCATCTCCTCATTTACACAAAACATTGGTATCACAACTTGATTTTCTTGACTGAATGTATTGACACTGCGATAGTAAAGGCTGTCACAAACCTTTAGGATGAAAACCACATAAAGTTAAGTGTCCCTAACTGTTTTGAGAAAAGAGGTAAGGGTCGCAAATTATAATTTCAGGTGTTGCAGTGTACTGAATGATCAATACGTATTGCCCTCAATACAAATTATGTTGAATATCAGTGGACTATTTCCCACACTAATCTTTCTAATTCGGAAAAATGTACAAAGTTTTCTGTGATTTGTTCAAAATAGCGTTTACCAATGTCTACAGTTTATGTTAGTGGAATATAACTCGTTGCAGAAAGCTACCTACGAGAAAACAGTATTTTTCCTAGCAAATCTCCCCTTAAATGAAGGAAATCTCCTTATCGCAGTCCGTTACAAAAATAACTGTGTAAAAACCATATGCCTTTGCTGAAGTTACGTTTACAACTTGTTACCTATCATTTTATGTATTGTCCACCTTTTACTAAATATGTGACATAAATTTGTATCATTTGTGTTTGTTACTCATTTATTTTGGATGTTTATTCCTGTTTTATGTCGAATTACATGACGTTTTATGCAGTGTTCTAGTAAAATATGTGTGTCGTACAGTGTGTGCCATAACATTAGGTGAGTCCAACCAGACACAAAAGCATGAGGGAGTTTTCTTTGGTGAAGCATTTAGACTGCTTGAAAACTTTACATCTGACAAGTACATGTTGGCTAGAATTCGTTTGCACCTCACAACTCGTCACAATAGTATTCAAGAGCCGTTGTGAATCGTTAGCTCCCTGTTTCGGTGAATATCAGCAATTCTATCTATCAGAGGGAGTGCAATATTCAGTGAATTCTGATAACACCCAAATTATTACGATTTTTGTTATTCCAAGTTTAAATACTAGAGATCTTACAATAATAGTGAATCAAGTATTGTCCATTTTATAATTTTTTTATCAAATTGTGGTTCATAGTGATATAACAGTTAGTGTTATATCTAAATTTCTTACGTGAAGATTGTCGTTCGTGATAAGAGTAATGTTAGGGAGGCTTGTGTCCCATTGCAATACGTTCATGAGTTTTGAGATTTTCTATCATTATAATGAATTAATTAAGTGCAGCCTCGAATTAATACAGTCTCATGAAGGAAACTTGCAGCATCTATCAAAATTATGGGAAATTCAACGCAGGAAATACGAGATGAAAGAAATGGAATTACATTTTGGTACTAAGTAAAGAACTTTGCGTTGTGAATAACTAAATGTCATTGGCGTCAAGATAATTGAACACGAAGGTGGAGTCATCGTCTACGTCGTAATTTCAGTCTGTAGGGTCAAATCCAACTGGAGAAATTAATGTATAAAAAAACGGAATTCCACACATAAAATTTGGCATGTAGTTTGATGATGCCTTCTGAGTATTTTAGTGTAGGATACCCGAGGTTCCTGCGTAGCTCAGTATAGCGTTATAATGTTTGTTAGCCCAAATATTGCCTTTATACTGTGATAATACCTTCGCAGCAGTGAAAGAGCCTCCAATATGCAATAACAAATATCAACATCCGAAAACGCAGACTAATGCAACAATCCGCAGATGCAGACTTATTGTAGCGTCATTGTCGTCACTGATAATCAGCTCACCATAGCGCCATTCTGCCAGTGTTCTATTGCATTCATTGACCCCATACACGAGGGTCGTGTCAATCAACTTCTCATCAGCAAACCCTACTGTGTATCAACGTTGTGCAATTAACACTGCCAGGATAACAAACAGTGCCGAACAGAATCTTGGCGGCCTACAGTAACGTGCGTATTAATAATGACAACAGCAAGTACTACGAGCAAATGGGTTAAAACTGTTTGCCACAGACTCAGAACGTTGACATTACGCTGTTCTGGAGATATTTACAATGCAGTACAGATACAAGGAATCATGTGGGCAAGAAATTAAATGAAATTCAATTAGTCTGTGAATAGTCATTGGAGAATGAGGGTCCCTTATGCAGAAATATCTAGAAACATCCCTGAACAGCTTTGAATATTTTTCCTGTCGCGTTCAGATTAGGAATTTATGAAGAGAGCCGTTTGGATCGTAAGCTGGACATTACACCCTTAAATTTAGTTCCATTAAGGTATGTCCCACTCCTCGGCATCGTGGCTTTTAGCGACTGGAAGCCATAGCTGTAAAGTTGCTTCAGCGGTGGAAGACTTGTGCATTTCCACTGTTGTCTGTCAGCACGAGTGCCGTGTTCTCGTGAGGGACTGAGTTAGAGATACCTATTGTGTTGCAGAGAGATAATAGCTGTTCCTACGGCGGGTGCAATAGTCCGCCATGCCACGTGCCTCTGATGTCAGATTTTGTACTAGCTGTCAAAGGGACAGTCTACCGCAAAGCGAACAACACGAGCTGCACCAACGCCTCTGTACGAGTCTAGGTCAACGCCGTCCGCCTCGTGCTACGCTCCTTCTCCTAGGTTGTGAGGGTATTTCGCTTTACACGTGCCACGGTCCATCCACTTGTTCGCCTACAGCACTGTCCAGATGGCACAGCGCGCCATTCCATCTATCGAATTGTGTTAAGAGAAATGATCCGTCAATATGATAAAGCCTGTTACCTCCGCAGCTGATTAGTCGGTGCCTGAATAGTGTACGGAGCAGACAGGTTCAAATGTCTGTTATTCTAAAGCTGTTTTCTTGATGGGAAGACTGCAACAGCGTGCATTTGTGTCAATTGAGCTGCTACTTGAGTGGGACGTAGAGGCTATAAGCACTGAGAATGCGATAGTGTCCTGGAGAGTATTCAGCTGACCTTATACCACCATACTGCATCCACTTGGCACTATTGGCAGCACGGGATGATTCGCCAGAACGAGAACGTTGAGCTGCTTATACTGCTGATTCAGCCTGAACCATTACAGGATGTACGTCATTAATGTTCCTGTTTCAAAACGCTGTAGAAAGCGGACCACTGTTGAGAATGACGTCAAATTTGAACAACTTATAGTTGAAGCAGGGAAGAAACAACATGGAAAAATTACCGAAAATGTGATCAAAGTGTGGCGCTCCAGGCGTCATAATATGCACAACAGGCGCACGGCAGAGTTTCCTCCTTGGAGTGCAATATGACGAACTTAATGAAGAATCACGCGCTGCTGATAAAAATATTTTACCAGAAAGGTTACTGTGTCCCAGATGACCTGCGGAAGTTCCGGAAGCTAAAGGGTATGAAAAAATAAGTTTGTCCGTTGTCTGCTAAGCATCAGATGCAAATGATTACAAAAACCGAAAAGACAGTGAGACGTAGCGCCTTCGCATCGCTCCTGTCACTTGTTAGGATGATATCGTTATAGGCATGAGTCATCGTTAGATGTCACCAGCTGACATGGACCTGAGTTACAGAGCTGCACGTAGTTGTACTAGAAGGCAGCAGAGGTCAGCAGGTGACAGACAGTGCTAGCAGTCGTAGTCAAAACAATGTTGTAAAGTTATGACTGATTAATATTTAATGTATTTGCATAATTATAATTGTTTTACATGTGTAGTAATTAACAGTGTGAGTGTTGTATGAGTGAAGAAGAAGAGATGTAAATGAAAACTGTTTTGTTTATTCACGAAGTACCAGTTAAACTATACAGGGGATTTAATAAAATTAAATGTGCAGTCAGTTTATGGTACTAATAAATCTTGAGTAGAACACAAATTAATCGGTAATTTCAGAAAGAGTAATTTTATATTTGATACTTTTCTAAATTTATTTATTTAGCAATTGCCATGGAAAGAAGTATTTTACTATGATTGGTCATTGAAGTAAAGCGCGGGTTAGCGCGGGATAATACTGCATCCTGATTTGCTGTTTGTGATATCAGCCAATCAGAAAAATGCAGGCACGCGCCACTCTATGCTGGGAACAAGGCCTTTGGTGTGATCTAGGTTGGTCGGGGCTGAGGGTTCGAACTAGTAACATCTCACTGAAAGCAGCTCCGACGAAAGTACTGTAAAATCGCTGAAAAATGCTAATTACGAGTTCGCGAAGTAGTACAATGTGTATTTAAGTGAACGGTATAGTGGAAGTCGTGTGGAATTTCGGACAAAATATCAAAGTTATTGCTTTTGACTGTTAGTTAAAACCGCGTGGCGTGTTGTGCGATCTAAGACTGGAACAGGTATTACGTGTAGAGCAGAGGGCACAACATTTGAGCGAGCATTTTCATAACTAAACGACCCAGTGAACTCTATTCACTTCGGTAACGGGTGTAAATACCATAAACTGACTACGTGTGTGATTGTGGTGTGCGTGTGAACTTTGCATTGTGTTGCCACTTAGTACGGACTTGGCAGTATTAACTGTGACGTTTATCGTAAAAATACACCTGAAAATTTACATTGCCAAGTTAAAACTTTTATTTCAGTAGCTAGCCACATCCCGTTTTCCGGGCAATTCTATGTATGTTGCGACCTGCAATAGACAGTAGTGATCTAGTATTTTATACTACAGCTTTTAGCTAGACAAATGAAAATTGCTGGACACTCGCAGGGTGGTAAAAAGAAACGTGCCGCGCTGCAACAGGTTCTTTTGAAATGCAATGCTGCAGAGGGAGGAAAGCAGTTGAACCGACGTCTGTTGAAGATGCGGCCGCAGCATTTCAGAAAGCGCCAAGGGATGGTATTCAGATATGCAGTACATGAGAAACTGCCCTAATATTGGACATGCCTGGCAGCTTGCTGTTTAAAAAGCTACGAACATCATGCATTGCTATCCATACAAAATCACCCATGTTCAGGAGTTGCTTCCTGTTGACCTGCCAGCAAGACAAACGTTCGCTCTGAAATTATTTGCTCGCGTAGAAGCGGACAATGAACATTCTGTGGACAGATGAAGCCCATTTACATCTCCAAGGACAAGCGAATACGCAGAACTTCAGTATAGGGGCAACTGAAATCCTCAATCTAATGAACGGGTACCACTTCATTCTGCAAGGGTGACTGTTTGGTGCGGTTTAACGCCATCGTTTATCACACGGCCGTATTTTTTCGAGACAATAAGTCCTGCTGGTCCTGTTACCGGCACGGGCACTGGTAAACGCTATGAGAGTTGTGTTCTGCGCACCAACGTCATTCCAACCTTTCATCAGCGTGAGTCTGTGGTTAGGATCGTTTTTATGCAAGATGACGCTTCTGCTCACATTGCACAGCCAGTGAAGCGGCTGCTGCAGAGTCATTTCCGAAATGCTAGAATTATCAGATGTCATTTCCCTACTGATTGGTAGTCCAGAGCACCTGATCTTCTGGTTGTGGGGTTATCTGAAGGATGTTGTGTTCAGTGCTCCAAATACTAACGTAGCTGAACTGAAGGTACGCGCTGAGCAACGCATTCTGAACGTGAGCCCCGATCTGTTGGTGAACGTCCTATTTCTCGATTTGTCCTAGTAGCAGGAAACGGTGGACAGCTCACTGAACATTTCTTGTACCAGTCTAACGATTAGAAACCGATGTCATTCTGTTTTTTACGAGGCTTTTGGCCCCATGACAATTAAAAACCAAAGTCATTTTGCTTTTTATGTGGTCATTTGGCCTCAGGTAATTTAAAGAACGACTTTTTCTATCCAATTTGGTACGACCTTGACGTGGGGATGGGCTTACCTAACTAACAGTACCAGTGTCGATTGCCGAACTTGTGACGTCAAGTACTTTGAACAGTACGGATGGTGTAATGTACGACTCAAACCATAGCCGTTATTTCCTATTGTCAGACGAGGTCATTTAGGTTGAGACGCTTACAGCATTGGTAAAATTTTCGTTAAATTTTTTATTTGTTCTATGACGTTCCCCCTGCGTCAATAATATGACGTTCAAATTTTGACTTTATTCTGAGCAAATAGTTCTCTTTCAATAGCATTTTGGAACTGGAACTATAATAATGGACACCCTGTAGATAGTATATCACATAACGCCATCTCAATCATGTGAATGAGCTAAGTCATACACTCAAAACTAATCGTAAATGACATGCCTTATGACTACAGTCGACATCTGGTCGATTCAACGATTGAACGTGTAAAGCCGTTTATAGAAGCATGTCTGGGCTTCCCAACTATGACAGATTTATAGGAATTAGTCTCATTGACGCCCTTTCCTCACTGCAGTTCATATAAGCTACGGAGCTAATTTCATTCGTTCCGGATTATGAACCGTCTAGTGCAAAAATTTTGTTGATCTCTTAGCTAGAAGTAATTATGAACAAATACGGAGCATCATGATGGATGAATGGGTTAGTGATGACAAGGTCCTTGTGGTGAAAATGAATAATGTAATATCCAAGTGCACCAAACTCTATAAGCTTAGACCAGATGTGACTTGCATTCCCAGAAATAGTTTCGAGGCCAGTTGAAAGATTTTTACTAAATAAATGAATCAGTTACGAAATTGATCACTGGTCAGAACACTGTTGCAGAACCAACGAAAAACGCATGCCGAGTTTTAAGTAACGCATAATCTCCGTTATTGGCGATGATTTACGAAATTCTAAATTTTGCATGGACTTCAATGCGAGATGCTTTTAATAGTTCCCAGATTGAAAGTCGTTCTCGACACTGTCAGAAAATACAAAGATTCTGGTCGTATCTAAAGTATACCACCGGCAAGACACAATCCATAACTCCACTGTACGATAGCAACTGTATTATTACCGTTGACAGAGTCTCTGTCACGGAGTTACTAAACACGGCTTTCCGAAATTCCTTCACCAAAGAAAACTTAATAAATGTTCCAGAATTCAAAGCGAGAACAGTAACTTTGCAGATATATTTAGTGTAGCGAAGCCACTTAAAATGTTCAGCACAGCGGATTGCTAAGCGCAGGGGTGCTGTGTTGTCCTTACATTCGTATCGTCATAATTGACGTTACTATTGAGATGGCTGGTTGGGCCCGAAAGCCAGTAAATTACAAGAAACAGCCATCTGAAATTACTTAATGAAGGCAAGTTTTCCGGTTCAGATAATATTTCGTTTCTTTTAGAGTGTTCTATTACTGTAGCTCTGTATTTAGTAACTTTATGCCACCGCTCACTCAACGGAAGATACGCAGATACGCAGCTAAACACTGGAATGCTGCACAGTTCGAGAAAGGAAATAGGAGTAATCCGCTGAATTCCAGACTCATAGCACTGACGTCGATTTGCATTAAGATTTTGGAACACATATTGTATTCAGACATTATGTGGATTATTTACACATAGTGAGGTCGGGTTCAAAAGATATCGTTCTTGTGCAACTCAACAACCTCCTTGTTCTCATGAAGTAATGATTTTTATCGAGCAGGCGATTTCAAATTGATTCCATATTGCTAGATTTCTACTACGTTTTTGACATCATTCCTCTCTAATGAAATATTGTGGCTATCGACTCAGTTATGAGATTAGGATCGTAATTTCCTGTCAAAATAATCCCAGTTCGTAGCAAGAGACACAAGTCATAAAAAAAAAAAAAGAAATAATATCTGGCTTTTCCCAACGAAGTGATGTGGTTGCTCTTCTGTACTGCATCTGTATAGACGATTTAGGTGAAAACTTGCACAGCTTTCTTAGAGTGTTTGCAGAGAATGCTGGTACTTAGTATCTAGAAAAGTTACCAGAAGATAAAAAAATTGCAAAATTATTTTATACATCATATCTGTATGGTGCGAGAAGTGACAATTGACTCTAAATAATAAAAGGTATTAGGTCATCCACGTGAGTACTAAAATAAATCCGTTACATTTCCATTACACGGTAAATCACACGAGTCGGAAGGCTGTCAGTTCAACTAAATCAATATCTCAACTAATTACGAACAACTTAAGGTGGAACAGTTACCGTTACAAACAATATTATGTGGGGTAGGCAAATGAAAGATTGTTCTTTACTGGCAGAACACTCAGAAGATGAAACAGCTCTACTACAGAGACTGTCCATAATATGTTCGTCAGTCTTTTCCTCGATCCTTGCCAGATGGAATTGACGGAGGATTTTGAGAGAGTTCGAAGAAGGGCGGCTCCGTTAATATTATCGCTAAATAGGGGACAGTGTGTCACGGATATGATAAGCAGGCTGCGGTTGTAATCTTTAAAAGAATTACATTTTTCGTAGCATCGAGCCCTTTTCAAGAAATTTCAGTCACTTGCATTCTCCTGAGAATACGGAACTACGTAGGGAGAAATGAACACATTAATACAATAACAGCCTTCAGAGCTTTCACAGAAAATTTTACGTTGACTTATTTCCCTCTTCAGTAGTGTAAGAGTAGAGAAATAGCCTTGAGATGGTTTGTTGAACCTTCCGCCATTCACGTAAACGGGAGCAACATAGTGGTCATATACATATAGATATTACAGCTACCGCATCAGTCATTATTCTGCAGAAATGACAAATTTCTGATTGAATTTATTGGCCTTTAGCTTCAATATAGAGATAGAAAATCAGTATTCGCTGCAAACACACTCATACACACACACACACACACACACACACACACACACACACATTGTAGACAGAACATACATAGTTCCGGATAGACCAGTAAGGTATAAGGTATAAAGCCAAATATTATAGAAATTTTTTGTGCATTACACTGGCAGTGATAAGTTGGTCTCAAATGTGGATACATGTGACAACAGTGTGTCTGTACAGCATACAGAAAATTATATGAACCATATTGCTAATAATACCGTCACATAGAAAGGTGTCTCCATAATGTGCTGGCTGTGAAGGCGTTTATGGAAACGTCAGTGGTTAAGCTTGAGTCTGTCTATTAGAGAGGCGCTGAATTTGTATGAGATTTCATGTAGTAGTATACCAATGGGTGAATTGTTGTGTACTTGTTGCCTTTGTGTCTTGCTATTTCCATGCATTTCTATAGCTAGTCTTCTATGGTTTCCTGTCAAGTATCTGTGTAGATCATACCGAGAATCCATACTTGGGACTGCAGTCCAGATTGAATGTCTGTCACTACAGCTTCCTGGACCAAGTGATCGGCAGGACCATTGTCAGTGGTCCCACAGTGTGATGTCACCCAGTCAAGTCATTTCGATAATCCAGCACACAATGGTGTTTTCAGTGAAACGGATTTTAAAATTTTTGAGTAGGGAAGAGTGTTACACATTGAAGATACTGTACCAAGGAACACATGATGTTTCCTGGTTGATGTTTAAATCTAGTTACCGAGTTAAGATCACATCAAGGAATGTCCACTAGAGTCATTTTCAAATGTTTTTGTTGTTGTTAGCCATAAGGCTGCTGTTTCTGCACCTTTTATAAATGGTTTGAGTTCTGCAAATTTAAGTGCCGTATAATACATTAAAGGTATTTCGGACATATACTTACTTCAGGTACAGAATTTTATGCTGAGTAGAATTCTACACGTTTGTCAAAATTAGTTATACCATGAGTGGTTGGTTAAGCCATAATTCATCAGCAAGGCACCATATATTACCTGGAGGCGGAAAAAGACTGTGGAACATGTGACATTAGTAGTAGCAATCGGGTGAACCCTGGGCGACGTCAGAAGACGCTACTATGCGCACTGACGGCAGGTCCATTCACAACCGGTCTCCATTCAAATTTTTGGAAATGCTGACCAGACACGGAAACGAATGAATGAATGTGACATTGGTAAATGAAACGAGTTTCTTTAATCTTATAATAATTTCACTCGCCTTGAAAATACCATAGTTCACATTCTTGAATGTATTTGAGTTGAAACTGGTGTTTTATAATACTTCTGCTTAATTAGATTTCACTTACTGGTTACTGGTGTCTAGTGGAGTAATTATGTAACAGATAGAACATTAAATACACTACTTACAAGACTGTTTCGAGTGCAGCCCTTTTAAAAAAATAGTTCAAATGGCTCTAAGCATTATGGGACTTAATATCTGGGGTTATCAGTCCCCTAGACTTAGAATTACGTAAACCTAACTAACCTAAGGACATCACACACATCCATGCTCGGGGCAGATTCGAACCTGCGACCGTAGCAGCAGCGCTGTTCCAGACTGAAGTGCCTAGAACCGCTCGGCCACAGCGGCTGGCGCAGCACTTTTAAATTTCAATAGAATATTTGTTCCAAGGTACAGAACCATATTGTAGTTTGGAGCACTTTTAATATTTGTGAAACCCCTTCTTTTCTAGAGTAATTTTTGTAACTTCAGGAAAAGACTGCAGCCCGCGACACTAAATGCTATAGTTTAAATATTGAGCAAGAAACTGTATTAAATTTCTATTACAGGACTGACTTGTGGCGGAAGTGCAAAGAGTTGCCATGTAGAATACTATCCCCTAGTGTTAAAGCAGTAAAGAGTCATTGAGTAAGAAATATAGAGATTCTGTCTGTTGCAAGCAGGAACGAAATGATTCTAGTATCGAAAAGAGTTCTGCAGTCACGATTCATGATGAGCTCATTTTATTGTGATTCCATGTTCAGAATTATTTTCCAGCTTCATTCTGTGTCACTTTGTTTTTTTTTGTGAAAGGATATGTTCTACACTAACAGCGCTTCTTCAGATATATGCAGTCATAATTACTAATATTTGTAATTCAGTGTTAGAATTTAGATCGAAAAAGAGGTTTCTAGGAAACAAATCGTAAATTTCCTGTTGCTTTTTAATCTGGAACCAAAGTAAATCTCACAGTTTTGAAAGTGCTATGAATCTGTGATCTTACACGCTAGGAAATATTTAACAATCATTCCTCTTTATATGACCAGCGGAGTGCATGACAAGCAATGTTCTATAACGTTAGAAATGTTCATCTTGTGTAAATAATATATCCGACCTATCTCCAAGGTAGAATATATCTCACGAACATTCCTTCTTTTTGCCACTAGCGGGGTGCGCATCTTATCTTGCCCACCTATCATATTCGCGCGATTGTTCTTTTGCGATGAAAACGTGTAGTTGAATTACCGTTGACTATTGTTTCTTGCTGCAGAATGTGTGCAATCCACTGCAACTGCACCAGAGTGAAGCATCAGATATATGTTTCAATGTGCACGGCTTCGCTGAAAATGCCGTTTATGTTCATTCACCACTACTGATCATCTAGATATGATACCATGTACGCTTTCAGCTCTTTCCACATCTTGAATTCCGGATGGATGCATTTTTTGTCCGGAGTTTTTAATACACTGGAAAAAAGAGCACTCGGTTGTCCAGCGTGAATGAGTTATCTCCAGCAGCAGTTGATCTAAACAGTGACACATTATCAAAGTCATTCACAGTGATTCCACAACTAGCCCCTACGGTTTTACTACGTCGTACAAGGCAAATAACGGCATTGTTCCTTTGGAAGGACGTCGACCGACTTCCTAAGTACGCGATCTTGTATTTCTTGCCTTACCTAGTCACTAACGGGATGGTAAACACATTTATACCTTCCTTACAACTAACCTGGGACAACTTTGTGGAAATCTCACGTCGCCATCAATTTGACGGTGCAATTGTAAAAGCTGGAAGGTGAGGATAGTACCGTCTTGCACTCCAACCTGCAATTTATCGAGCAAAACAGTGCTGAATTACGACACAAGGCTTTCAGTCGCCTACCCAAACGCGTATTTACTGTGACTGCCATAAATTCGTAAGTCAAAAGTTGGGATGAATCGTTTGAAAAGGAAACAACTGATATCTATGTTATACTATTCCCATTCCAGTGTTCTACTCCTTCTTTAATGACCCTCATCGTGGACGGGACGTAAACTGCTAATTTCATTACCCCTCCTTCCTTCCAACTCGAAATTAATACCTCTTACTATTTTCGGAATTTTCACCTGAACAGTAAGCTGGTAATTACCTAGGTAATGATATATACCAACACTTTTCCGTACATACCAGATATGTGTTAAAGATAAGCTTCTCACCAAATATCAGAAGAAAGAAGTAGCATACGTAAATCAATTGTTACTTTCAAGCAGTGTTTTCTCCTTAGTGTTGTGGAAAAGAGGAGTTCTCTTTCCACTACATGCTACAGTCAGTCTGATTTAAAGATATCAGAACACATCAAGATCACGCTTTCAATCGTGAAAGGTATTAAAAAATTTGCATTCGTTGTTCCCATAACTCTGTCGAGTTTCAGTTTTGTTCTCTCTTCCTGTTACAGTCGGTGTCAAGTTAAAGCTTTTTACTGTACTAGTGAGTACAATTTAATTTTGAAATCTATCCCTCGAGGTTATTCCCCGATATTATTCAATCTCTGCACTGAGCAATCAGTAAAAGAAATCGAGGATAAATTTGGAGAGGAAGTTAAAGGTCAAGGGAAAGAAATAAGTGCTTTGCGGTATGCCGATGTTCCTGTAATTCTACCAGAGACAGCAAAGGAGGTGGAACAGCAATTGCTCGGAATGGATAGTGCCTGAATAGTGGTTATGAGGTGAACATCAGTAAAAGTAAATCAAGGGTAATGGGTCATCGTCGAAAGAAATCAGGCGATGCTGAGGGATTCGGTTTAGGGAATGAGGCACTAAAAGTAGTTGAAAATTTTTCCTATTTAGGTAGCAAAGCAACTGATGATAGTCCAGGTAGAGAGGTGTAAAATTCTGACTTGCTGTAGGAAAAGCATTTCTGAAAGAGGGATTTGTTACCTAATACAAATTTCGGTGTCATCATGTCTTTTATGAAAGTGTCTCTGTGGAGCGGAGACTAGTACGGAAACGATTACTAAAAGCAGCTCAGACAAGAAAATATTAAAAGCTTTTGAAATGTGGTGCTACAGGAAAATGTTTTCGATTAGACGGCTAGCACGAAAACTGATTAAGGGTTATTGAACTGAATTTAGTAAGAAAGAAATTTATAGCACAATTTGTCAAAAAAAGGGATCGGTTCATAGGACATATCCCGAGGCGTGAAGGAATCTTATAATTAGTATTTTTATTTATTTACTTACTTATTTACTCTGATAGTGCACAACTTTGAAATACAGAAAAATCTTCATGGCTTAGTTTTTATTAAGCGTTATGTGTTTCAAAATTTTATCATCAGGCTGAAGCTTTGGAATAAAGTGTACAAGAAATTAATGACATAAAATTTACTTAAATTTGTATCTAAGTATTCCAGTATGTAGAAATTCCAAATAATATCGTACGTACATAAAAATCAAATTTAAGTGCAGAGATTACGAAAGTGAGCAGATGAACTGAATACAATACAGATCCACGTCATTTTGGTGTATTTTACAGAGGTTCAAATGGTTCAAATGGCTCTGAGCACTATGGGACTTAACATCTATGGTCATCAGTCCCCTAGAACTTAGAACTACTTAAACCTAACTAACCTAAGGACATCACACACATCCATGCCCGAGGCAGCATTCGAACCTGCGACCGTAGCAGTCGCGCGGTTCCGGACTGAGAGCCTAGAACCACTAGACCACCGCGCCCGGCATTTTACAGTGCCGTCGTCTCCCGAGGAGAAGCAGTGCTAACCGAGTGTGGCGATTGAACTATCGAAGCGGTAAACGATGGCCAGTAGGTGAGCGTGGAAAGCAACTCAAAGAGTAACTTTACAAACTTCTGTACACTCCGATGAGGTATATGTCAGCATCTCGTGAACAAATTTGACAAAACATTTTTGCTACTTTTATAGAATAGAAACTAACACTGACAGCATGAAAAGTTTATGAGGCTACATGTAGACGAAATTTCCAGAAGAAAGATGGAAATGTGAGTGAACAGCTTTATAGGTTGCATCGTGGGCCCTGCTGCCTTTAAAATGAATCAAAGGTATACACTGAAATGAGCAACATTAAATTTTACGCCGTAATACCGAATGTCCAGTGAGTTCTGAATTCATATTATACAGACATTCATTAGATATACCGAAACTGAAACGAAGAAAACGTTACTATGCGGCAACACAACTTCTACGTTACTGTCGAAGCAACTTCATTACTTCAAACACACATGAACTGCGTCCAACACTCAGTGTTTTATAATAATTTAATATTTTTGAGAACACTAGTTATTTTCGAGTGTTTCGCAAAACTGCCCACTGGCGCATGCCTAAGTTGCGTACATGAATTTCAATTGATTTATATAAAAGTACAATTTCAGTAAGCGTTCGTGTTATTATTGTGTGTGTTAATATCGAAATGGTTGCTTATTGGCAGTTATTTAGCTTTCTTTGGTCACAATTTAAAAAAATTTTTTTTTGGGTCAGTTGCATTAAATCACTCTCTGTTTTGCTGTTTTGTGTTACAAACAATAACTTGTACACACTCATGGCCCCTCTTAAGTTTCGTATTTCGGAAACCACTGCCTCAAGTACAAAATCACACTCACAGGGTCAGTAACGTATGCAACAGCAATGAGTGGATTACAAATAAAAAAAAAAGAAAGAAAAAAATAAAGTAATGAAAAAGAGATGAATCGATGTTAATCCCTCATGACTAGTGAAAGTTTAGAATTGATTATTAGCTACTCAAGCTTGTTGTGATCCTCCGCACCACTGAACATGAACAGAGTAATTATAATTGAAGTTTAACTTTCAAAACTCTGCAGAAATAGCACGACTGATCAGAATGACGTCAAATTGCAACGGAATATTTTCGAAGAAGAGGTAACACGTATGGCAGAAGAAAAAAAAATAGTCTGAAAATTGATCAATAGATGGCGCCATATGTGTCATAATTCGTAAATGAAAACACCTGTCGTCCGCACGATCCATTAAAGTTGGTGAAAACACATCGGGTACATGGCTTTTGCTCCTCTCGCGTCTCCGGCGTTTGCCATGACTGTTTCAATGCAGGATCGCACTCTGCTTGTAAAGCTGTATTACAAGAATCGTGACTATGCACACATCGTTATGCAGAAGTCCCGGACACTGAGGGATTTGAAAAAAGACGTTGGTCCGATGACTGCTGTGGGTCCGGGGAACACGATTCGGAAGTTCTAAAAGACGGGTTCCTTTGGTGGGCAACCTGTTACAGGGAGTAAACGAATTGATTCGGTGCACGGAGAATTGTCGGAACACTGGACATGCCCGTGAGCTATCGATTCAAAATTATCCATGTGCACGAGTTGCTTACTGTTGACCTGCCAGCAAAAGAGACTTTTGCTTTAGAATTTCTTGCTTGCATGGAACTGGACTTTGATTGGCCGTGGAAGATTTTGTGGACAAACGAAGCCCACTTCCGTTTGACAGGATTTGTCAATACACAGAATTGTCGAATACGGGCAACGGAAAATCCACGCGCAAAACAACCATTACCACTTCATCCTGAAAATGTCACTGTGTCGTGCGGGTTTAAAGGCATAATTTATCATAGAGCCATATTTTTTCGAAGAGAAGGTGCTTCCGGTCCTGTTACCTGTACCGTCACTGGTAAGCACTATGAGTGTCTTTTGCGCAAGCACGTCATTCCAACTCTTCAACAGCGTGGATGTGTGAATGGGATCATTTTTATGAAAGTTGGTTCACCTCCGCACATTGCAAATCCAGTTAAGCTGCTGCTGAAGCGCCGTTTAGGAAATGCTGGAATTATCAGCCACCATTTCCCTACAGCCTGGCCATCCTAATCACCAGATCTTAATCCGTGTGACTTCTGGATGTGGGGTTATGTGAAAGATGTATTGTGCATCGTTCCTATTGCAAACGTAGCTACATTGAAGGCACGCATTGCGCAACACATTCAGAACGTGACCCCAGAAACACTTCTATCGATTGTGGAACATGCTGTTTCTCGATTTCAACTTGTTGTAGAAAACGGTGGACAGCATATTGAACATGTTTTGCGCCAGTCACACGGAAATTAATAATCCGATTTGATTTAGATTGATGCTTCTTACGCGGTTTTTTGCCTCAGGACAATTAAAAACTGATGTGAGTGATGCTTTTTATGCAGTTTTTAGCCTCAGGACAATCAAAAACCAATTTTTCGCATCCGATGTTATATGATCTTGCCGTGGTGAATGGTCTTACGTAACTAACAGTATCACCCCTGTACACCCATGCCTACTGAGTAGCACAGTTTAACTTCAAACGTACACCTTAGGCATTGTTGTTTGATCATTTGTCATTTTTAGTCGACCACTATCAAATTATGGTGCCTACAGCACCATCTATTGTCCCATTTTGGAATTATTTATTTTTCCTCTGTCATGTGTTTTCCCCCTTCTCCGACACTATTCCGTTGCAATCTGACATCATTCTGACCAGTTGTGTTACTTCTACAGCAGTTTGAAAATTTAACTTTATTTATTGTCACCCTGTGCTTCGGTGAGTTGTAGAGTTCACCACTATTCCATACAACTTATAGAAATTAGTGTAAGCATATATGTATCTTACAGCGCGGAAGCTCTGCAGCAAGTAGTATGAGAAAGAGGGGCGCGGAATTAGTGCTCGGTTGCTACGTGAGCTGGGAACATGGGGTATTTGGATAAAAGTTTTCGTTCTAGGCCGGACCAGCGGTCATTTATATATCCATTCGAATATAAGCTGTAGCTGTGTTACAGTTTAAGGGCAAACCAGAGCTGTCGCTCTGAAGAATTTTGCAAATGGGCTAGTTTCTTTTGCAAAAGCATTTACTTCGGCTGAAAGTGATGTTCAGGAACTGGTACCATATGTATGTGCACAGTTCGGATTTTACGTGCAAAATCTGTTAGTCTGAAATTCTTTCGGAACAGAGACAGTCTGACAGTTCAAATTTGGTTTATCTGTGTATCAGATGTAGGTGTAAGAGAAGTTTTAGCTATTTGAAAAAGTCTTTCATCCTATGGGTTTTACGTGGGGAAAACACAATTTTCTGGGAGTTTTTTGAAGCGCACCACATCTGTGCTTTAAACTTGTACGAAACTAACGAACTTTGCGCAGTTGTAGATAAATTATAAATTTGAAACCAATTTTTTTAGCTAATAATCTTTATCCGTTGTCGAGATGATATACTGTTTGATCCAGCATGTAAGGCTTTGTCAATGACCACGCAGAAAATTAAACTAACCTGAATTCTGCTGTAAAAATAATTGTAAGAAGAGGGGTCACCTAACTTCCGATCAATAGAAGAACAGGTTTTATCGCTTTTTTCTTCAAAACACTGCTACGCTATCTAGTGAGAATTTATTGTTGAACAAAACAAGCTTCGTCAATTTTCGAACAGGAGTGACAAGTTGATAGTATTTTGTCGTGCATACATCGTTTCGCAGTTTCCCTGCTTATTTCAGCCAAACGTACTGATAATTCAGATTGGTTATTGGAACATTTTGTGCCAAAGTTATTCAAGTGAGTTTTTCTTGCGGCGTTTTCTTAATCTGTAGTTTTTGTTACTCTATACTTTATTTAAACAATGGCAGGAATTTTAAGAGAAAGTAACATGCATGCTTTTCGACAGTTTACTTTTTATTGCGTGAATCGGTCCGCGTTCATGTAATGCATGATTCATTGCACAGTTTCATGTGCAACATTTCATTTACAATATCATTCGGGAAATTTTCAAATATTTCGAGTCGTTACATTCGTTCAGATGATAGGTAAGTTATTTTTAACGACAGATAGGTACGGTTCCCAATAAGCTGGGCATATTTTGGTCCATTAGTTAATTTGTCAACAGTTTAAATCCTTAGTTGTATGGCTGAGTGGATTGTTAATGAGTCAAATTAATTAAAACGTCAGTTCGTTTTTTGTGTGTCTAGAATGCTTCTTCTTACTGGTCATCAGACCTGTGAATATCGAAGAGCCAGCCAATCCCAGCACATTGTTGCGCTCATTTCGTGATTCACTGCAAACATACTTTCACATTTCATAATGGTCCTCTGTAACTTCTTCTATGAATTATTTCGTGCTATTTCAGTGCGTGGTAGGTCACTTGGCTATGGCGGGCTACTTTGCTACTAATTTTAAGAAGCAAAATAATGTACAGTCTCGTTCTGCTGTTAAATTAGGCGAAAGCCTTTCACCTTCCAGACAAAATTTAACAAGTGGCCATTTTTAACAGTAGTATGTGGACACAGAGAGAGTTACACAATATCCTAAATTTCGAAGCTACTACTTCACATGACCCATGTAACCACGACTTTCTCTTTTTTTTTTTGTTCTAACATTCTACATTCTTTTTCGTATCATAAGTTTATCCATAATATGGTCGTGTCGTAAGTTTATCTACGTAATGTAAACCCATCACGTACATTAGCCGCGCGGGGTAGCCGTGCGGTCTTGAGCGTCTAGTCACGGTTCGTGCCCCTCCCCCCGTCAGAGATTCGAGTCCTCCCTCGGGCATTGTTATGTGTATTGCCTTTGGTGTAAGTTAGTTTAAGGTAGAATAAATAGCGCGTAAGCCTATGGACCGATGACCTCAGCAGTTTGGTCCCATAGTCCTTACCACAAATTTCCAATTTTCACGTACATTGTTATCATCAACATCGCACAGTGTATAATATTTCTTTTGGTGTGGTATTTTTGTTTACTATTATTCTGGGCTCTGTATTTTTGATTATTTTCCACATGTTTGAGCATACACCCTTATGCGTAGCTTTATATAAGAAAAATCTGTGTATCTGTAACATACACAAAAATAGAAATTTTAAAAATAAAAAATATAAAACAGAATAAGGGGAAAATAAAAAAATAAAATGTATGAGAAAATAAAAAGAAACAAAAAACCACCAACAAACATGTAACATTGACATGGGCTTGAGGATTGTACGCTCTGAGAAGACAGCATACTATACTGGACAGGTTCAATCGTAACAGGAAGGCAACAGTAGAGGATCCAGTCAAACGAAGCGCAAATCAAGCAGCATGGTACGTAAAACAATAAAAAAAACCTATACTGAATCAGTCATCGGTGGAGTCAAAAAAGCTGGACATCGCTTATCAGGCTATGACCATCTAACGGCAAAATTATGGTCGAGTAAATGTTCGGAACCAGAATGATAATGTTTCCTTCAAAAGAAAAATAAGGTGAGTAAGAAGGGCACTAGCTTTTCGACTTATCTGGCACCTTTAAAAACATTTAAATCAAAACATCTTGACATACTTGCACTTTTTCACGAGTTACCGTACTTCCCGAGCCCGAGAATTCTCTTAGCAGCAAGGTGTTGGAACTCCTGCATCTTGCATTTTATAGGCTAAAGTCCCTCATCCTGTGCCCAAAAGCAAAAGATTCGCTAAGCAATGTACAATATCATTTAACTGAAGAGTATACATGTAATAGCTGAAACGTTTTCTGTTAGGACAAAATTTCTAGGGGTGGATTTGTTTCTTGGGGGTGGAGGGTACGCCAAAGCATTCATTTGAATCCTGGATTGGAGGGGCGGGGGTGCGATTTAATTTCATCTGCCTAGCACTTCTCCCCCAAACTCACCACCTGTTATATGGATGGTGAGTGTGTAAGAACAAATACAAAAAAATTAATGGGCTGCTAGAGAGTGGAAAACATTTATAATAGGAATTGCCCCAGAGAGGGAATTCATACATCCTAAACTCTAATAACACGTTGTGTCATATTCCATGACATGACGAATGTCATGTCGGATGGCATGTGTCATGAAATACGACATGGCGTCATGTATCATGTTATTTTACTTGACACGGTGCATTGTATTACATGACATGGGTACTAACAGTAACAACTAAAAAGAAGCTTGAATATGTCAAGATGTTTTGATTTAGATATCTTTAAAGTTGCAGATAAGTCGAAAAGGTAGTTCCCTTCTTTTGGAGCGCTAACGCTGCCCAGTCCATAGTGGCCTTTTTGTGCTCTGAAAGAGCAATTTTCATTCTGGTACATGCATATGTATGTATGTATCACATCCCCTCCTAAGCGATTGGGCCGATATCAACCAAACTTACTACACATATCACTTATTGCCTGGGGAGAATTGCTGTGGGAGTAAGAACCACCTACCTACTACAGGAATAGGTGTGACGATGAAAAAGTAGTGTAGATAACAATACCTGAATTGGTCGAAGTTATTCATCCAGTGTTAGAGAATGAGAACATTCAGTGACTTGTAACAAACGTAACACATAATTTCAAACGCTCTGTTACTGACAAACCAGACAAAATTGTGAAAGGAAAAAACTTTATCGCTTACTACGTTTTCGCTGTTCATGCAATAAAAATGCAGCATCGTGCGTTCATTACTTCTCTGCTCTTGACTTTGCTCGCAACACATTTCGCTTATGGTATCCACATATATCACAGAATGTACCTGCAAAATTATATCATCGTACGATAGGATTTGAGGAAATATTACGTCATGAACAGCGAGATGCGTGAAAAACTCCAGCATCATGTATGGCGTTTTAATGTCTGAGTATTAAAGTATACCAATTAATGTACTCGCAACATTACGTTATTGTTTGACACATTGTTCAAAAGATATAACATCATAGAGATTGAGTTGTGTTAAATCGAAACTGCAGGACTAAATTAGCTACACATTCAGGTAAAATATGTGTACAAATATGTATGAAATATGTTAAATATGTATGAAATATTTGTGACATGTTCTTACTCTGGCAAAGCCGGGGCTAAAAGGCTCCTCCTAAACCTCTGGATCGACATCTATGAAAAGTGGTACACAAGTTATTGGCAAAAAATACAGTGGTGGTAACTACCAGCAACCTCATATCGGGGAGGGATGATAAGGTGGAGAAAGAAGGGGGAGTAAGAGATGGACAGACAGAGGGGGTGAAAGACGACTTGGTCACATCTATGTCGGACGTGAAAGAACATTGTGAAGGGAAGTGGGAAATGGACAGAAAAAGGCTAAAGAAGAAGGTAAACAGAGAGAGGTAAAGGAGGAGATGGACAGATGAAGGAAAGAGGAGGAGATAAACAGAGAAAGTAGGAGGTGGAGACAGACTAACAGAAAGTGGAGGAGGAGATAAGGAGAGAGACGGGGAGGAGGGAATAAACGAAGAAAGGGAAGATTATGTGTAGTGAGTGAGAGGGTGACAGACGAAGAGCTAGAGGGGGGGGGGGCGGGGACATGGATAGAGAGAAACATAGGAGGCTATAATTGGAGTGAGGAGGAGAAGGAAGGGAAGGAGGAAATTTACAGTGAATTGGGAAGACGGAGATGGATAGACAGAGGGGGAGGAGGAGGTAAAGAAACAGATGAGGAGATGGACAGAGACAGTTGGTAGAAGCAGATGTTCAGAAAGAACGACTTGAGTAGCAAATGGACAGAGAGAGGGCAAGAGGAGATAGGCAATGGGGTGAAAGAGATGGACAGAGAGGGGAAGGAGGTGGACCGAGAGGACGGTGAAGGAGATGGTGAGAGAGGGGGTAAGGAGGATATGGGATAATGGAAACAGAAGAAATACTTACTCAGCTAGTACTAACTACAACATGAAGTTAATAATAAGACCATTTCATAATTGAAACAAACATTTATGATTACCGTCACTACAACAATTCGAAATACGTTTTACGTCTAAATGATCGTTTTTCTTTGAAATATACACTCCCCCAAAGTACGTTTCACCAGCCGGAGTACCGCACTTACTTGTTATTGCTCCCATTACCAATAGGTTGTCATTCAGATCGGAGTACTTCGAATAAATATGCTGTTTCGTTAAATATTTTTGCAGTATACGTGTACCTTTAGAAACAGCTTGTAACATTTCTTTTGTTGCTATATCATACTGTAGCGTGTTTACGCTAGAAATAAATTGTAACGAAAACTCCATTCAGTCAGATTTCAATAATTTATTTCAGCTAACTCTGTTGCACTGAATACGTTTCGTATGTCTGTTCTGCAGACAGCGGAATTTTTATAAGGAATGCTTAGCAGGGTATTCATTTAATTATTGCAAATAACTCTCAGAGCGGAACTTTAACAACTTTCAGTGATCACTAATGGTGTGGTTTCTTGAACAGATTACAAGTGTTCAGTAATTATAAATCTGACCAGTGACTAAAATACTACGTACGCAGCCACAGTGTAACAACATCAACATGAATCGATAGGTAGCATTTGTCCTTCTATCTGAAAACAGAGCAGGAACTGTAATTGTGGTTGGCCAGATAACCAATTACCTCCCATTAGCTCAATATGTATAACACCGGAACTCACAAATCCCAAGTGTCACAGTAGCTGTATGTGTACAATCACTTGAAATTGCGAGCTTTCATTCCAGCGAGTAACTCAGGATATCTATTACTAAATATCCATATACTCCTGTTCTTCGTGTGGTGCTGTTATAGCAGCTTTCTACAGAACCTAATAAACGTCTACCAGTGTCATTTACTATCTTTGTATTCGATAATTTTACGATTAGTTTAAACAATAGAACACCGTCTTACTTTTATTTCAGACTGTCAAAGTAGAATGGTTTCTATCGTCATTCACGTGTGCTTTCCTATTATATTAGTATTTCTTTTTGCAGCTCTGTTTACATTAGTACTCCGCTCACCACTATGAAGTTTATAGCAGAGCACTTAGCATTACTCCAAATAATAGGGTTCGTGCGTAGTGAACGCTGGAGAATGACTGCTCGAATCTCCTTGTGAGCGCCTTAATTCCCTGCTCCTGTCATCGTGACCGCTACGGCTACGCTACTTACGAGGCTAAGGAGTATAATTATATTATTTTTTTAATATTGGCTCCGGAAACACTGTAAATTTTCGCAATCTAAATAGCATACCTCATCAAGCGCCTGCTAATTCACTTTTATCAGTAGTTCCGTGACGCTCTTCCGTGATTAATGCTTCGTTGGCGTAACTTATGTTGATCTTTAGATATACGCCATTGGTGAAAAAGATACATCTACCGTGAGCATCTGAATCAGTGCTTGGGAATATGGTGAATTGTGGTGATTCCCTAAATTGTTAGATAATACGCTATCCAGTTACTTTAAGGTGACTACCTGCCAAAAGCCTGAATAACCACCTTTTGCGGTTCGCACCGCTGCGAGATATGCAGGGAGCGTCAGTAAGGTGGTGGGAGGTACTGACATGATATGGAGCCAAGTCGACACCAGTGCCGTGAGAAGCTTTTTTAGGTTTCTCGGTTGATGATCCTTGGCGCGATAAACCCGATCGAGGAGGTCCCATAGATTTTCGACTGGGCTAGAATCCGGAAATGTTGATGGCCAAGGGAGTTCGGCACATTCATCCTTATGCTCTTTGAACCATGCACATACACCCCGCGAGCTGTGAGACACGTTGCATTGTTCTGCTGGTAGATGCCATCGCGCCAAGGAAATACAACTGCATGTAGGGGTAGACATGGGTGGACATGGTCCCCAAGAACTGGTGCACAGTGAAGTTGATCCACTGTAGTTGCAGAATCGCCAGGTCATCCAGGGAATGCCATCAGGCGTGGATCATTCCGACGATTGTTGTGGGGTGTTTTCTTTCATATATTTCACGCCGTACATCTACATCTACATCTGCATACATACTCCGCAAGCCACCTGACGGAGTGTGGCGGAGGGTACTTTGTGTACCTCTATCGGTTCTCCCTTCTATTCCAGTCTCGTATTGTTCGTGGAAAGAAAGCTTGTCGGTATGCCTCTGTGTGGGATATAATCTCTCTGATTTTATCCTCATGGTTTCTTCGCGAGATATACGTAGGAGGGAGCAATATACTGCTTGACTCCTCGGTGAAGGTATGTTCTCGAGACTTCAACAAAAGCCCGTACCGTGCTACTGAGCGTCTCTCCTACAAAATCTTCCACTGGACTTTATCTATCATCTCCGTAACGCTTTCGCGATTACTAAATGATCCTGTAACGAAGCGCGCTGCTCTCCGTTGGATCTTTTCTATCTCTTCTATCAACCGTATCTGGTACGGATCCCACACTGCTGAGCAATATTCGAGCAGTGGGCGAAGAAGTATGCTGTAACCTACTTCCTTTCCTTAGGATTCTTCCAATGAATCTCAGTCTGACATCTGTTTTATCGACGATCAACTTTTTATGATCATTCCATTTTAAATCCCTCCTATGCCTACTTCCAGATAATTTATGGAATTAACTGCTTCCAGTTGCTGACCTGCTATATTGTAGCTAAATGATAAACGATCTTTCTTTCTATGTTTTCGCAGCACATTACACTTGACTACATTGAGATTCAGTTGCCATTCCCTGCACCATGTGTCAATTCGTTGCAGATCCTCCTGAGTTTCAGTACAATTTTCCATTGTTACAACCTCTCGATATACTACAGCATCATCCGCAAAAAGCCTCAATGAACTTCCGATGTTATCCACAAGGTCATTTACGTATGTTGTGAATAGCAACGGTCCTACGACATTCCCCTGCGGCACACCTGAAATCACACTTTCTTCGGAAGACTTCTCTCCATTGAGAATGACATGCTGCGTTCTGTTATCTAGGAACTCTTCAATCCAATCACACAATTGGTCTGATAGTCCATATGCTCTTACTTTGTTCATTAAACGACTGTGGGGAAGTGTATCGAACGCCTTGCGGAAGTCAAGAACATGGCATCTACCTGGGAACCCGTGTCTATGGCCCCCTGAGTCTCGTGAGCGAATTGCGTGAGCTGGGTTTCACACGATCGTCTTTTTCCAAACCAATGCTGATTCCTACAGAGTAAATTTCTAGTCTCCATAAAAGTCATTATACTCGAACATTATACGTGTTCCAAAATTCTACAACTGATCGACGTTAGAGATATAGGTCTATAGGTCTGCACATCTGTTCGACATCCCTTCTTGAAAACGTGGATGACCTGTGCCCTTTTCCAATCCTTTGGAATGCTACGCTCTTCTAGAGACCTACGGTACACCGCTGCGAGAAGGGAGGCAAGTTCCTTCGCGTACTCTGCGTAAAATCGAACTGGTATCCCATCAGGTCCAGCGGCCTTTCCTCTTTTGAGCGATTTTAATTGTTTCTCTATCCCTCTGTAGTCTCTTTCGATATCTACCATTTTGTCATATGTGCGACAAACTAGAGAAGGAACTACAGTGCAGTCTCACTCTGTGAAACACCTTTGGAAAAAGACATTTAGTATTTCGGCCTTTAGTCTGCCATCCTCTGTTTCAGTACTATTTTGGTCACAGAGTGTCTGTACATTTTGTTTTGATCCACCTAACGCTTTGACATCAGACCAATATTTCTTAGGACTTTCTGCCAAGTCAGTACATAGAACTTTAGTTTCGAATTCATTGAACGCCTCTCGCGTAGTCCTCCTCACGCAAAATGCCATCTGTCCAGTGGCGCACGAACATGATTCTTGTGAAAAGATCACTTGTCGCCACTCAGTGGTCGTCCATTTCCGGTATTGGTGTCGCAAATTCCAAACTTTATCGCTGATGAACAGCCGTCAGCATGGGTGCACCAACCAGGCATATGTTGCGGACACCCGTATGCAACACATTCCGCTGAATGGTCGTTGAGGAGACACAGATGGCAGCTCCTTCTTTCATCTGGTGAGCAGTTGTTCCACAGTTACAGGTCTCTTCACTAGTACACATCTCCGCAGCCGTGGTTCACCCATGTCATTTATAGCCTGTCGTTCACCAAAGGCGACGATTTTGGATAGCTTTATTTAACCATACATGGTATACTTTAACGACGGCGACGGGCGACGGTTTACAGACTTAGGCGTTTCGGAGATGCTTCCATCCTTGGCCTGAAAGCTAATTATCATGCCGTTCTGGACATAAATCACTCCTTTTCTACACTACGACAACCACTGCACTCCTTTTACGTGGCCTGACGGGTACGCTTCATATCCTTTCCACTGATAGTGATGTGACCTACCGTGTGTTTATCGCATGTAGACGTCGAACGTAGATGGTGGTCACACATAATGCGAATGAATCGTGTATTTTTATTTTTATATTTTTATTTGTCTCCACCTTTCCAGCCAAAGCGTTCGAAGGGGGAACTGACCCAGTCCATAGCACTCCATAAGCTATACATAGACCTACCTCCTGAATCATGCCAAACGGCGACTAAATCATGGTGCCCGGACTTCTTTGTCTGGATGTGGGTCTGGGGACCCGGCATACCCTGCGGTTGGTACTGATGTGCACCACCATAAACACTCGGAATGCTTCAGCTACCACCATGACGTCAAATGGTGGAAGGCTGTGATTCTCAGGATGTGGCGGTCTCATCTTAACCGTAGGGATCTCAAATTACATACACACCTCAGTAACATAAACCCTAATCTCAAGTTTTGCTGCTTACAGATGCGTCAGTCTGGGGAACCTGTCGCAACTCGGTTTTACGACTCACCCAGGCAAGCTCGGCTCTATCTGATTGGACGACGAGATCCTCATTTATTGTGGGACTTGAATGCTCACAGTTCACAAAACTAAAATCCAAAGAAAAATTGAAGACGCTGTATCGTCCAGCAGTTGGATGTGTTGTGCAACGAATAATCCATGAATCAGGTTACCTACCTTGGTATCAGCTGTGTTAGTAGGGGTGAAAATATGAAATCTTGACTTGTAGTATCGGTTAACAGCAGCCAACACAAAATATTTACCACTTAGACGGTCAGAAGCAGAACTGAATTTCAAAGCAGCCCCTACCGCGATATGTGACTTTTCGGTTGAGGTTCTATAATGTAACTGAGCCGTACCGTTACCGTTATCGATACCCGTTCTACAGCTGTTGTGCAGCTGATGTTGTAATATATCCTAGAAGGTACAATTACGCCCCAACGGTCGAGGAATCCCAGTTAGAGAGCTTGATGGTAGTGAGAAGTTGAAGTGAGTCAGTCGCTGGCTAATGGTCAAGGATGCTAGTCGCACTGGGTGGACGCAAGATTGATTTTGAATATGAAAACGAATCCAGTGCGAAGTAATGAACTAAAATTTGTACCAAGATCAGAATTCGAATATGTGTTTTCTGCTCACTAGACAGATTTCTCATATATGTCTCTTGAACATACACTGATGTTCAGGAAAAAAGCAAACCACCTTGAATGACTATAAGTAGGACGTTCATATTCACGGCAGCTCGTTTTGTATCATCACGTAATAGGGGAGAGAGTGTGGCAGATATGATCCGCGAATTGGGATGGAAGTCATTAAAGCAAAGACGTTTTTCGTCGCGGCGAGATCTATTTACGAAATTTCAGTCACCAACTTTCTCTTCCGAATGCGAAAATATTTTGTTGAGCCCAACCTACATAGGTAGGAACGATCATCAATATAAAATAAGAGAAATCAGAGCTCGAACAGGAAGGTTTAGGTGTTCATTTTTCCCGCGCGCTGTTCGGGAGTGGAATGGTAGAGAGATAGTATGATTGTGGTTCGATGAACCCTCTGCCGCGCACTTAAATGTGAATTGCAGAGTAGTCATGTAGATGTATATTAGTATGTTCTGCAGACGTGATTAGCATATGACGCACGTTGGCCCGCTGATTCAACGTCAACTTCGACATCGTAACGCGACACCACCCACTGGTAAAACGTGTCTGCAGCTCTCTCTGTCGCCATAAACCGAAGGTAATGCATCAGTGCGACTTGAGCAGATGTCCAGGATGCCTCGCAGACGTATACGTGAACCATACCGTCAATCAGTGATTCTGAAGGAGAGCGCATTATTGGCATGAGAGAATGTGATGCATCCATTCGAGAAATTGCTGCTCGTGTGGGACGAAGTGTTTCGGCTGTGCAAAAGGTGTGTGCAGAATGGTTCATGGAAGGCCGTAGAACACGACATGACGGGTTTGTTTGCACCACCCAGACCACCTCCAAGAAGATCGACACCACTTCCGAATGGCATTGCACGACAGATCCGCATCCTGCTCATACGTGGCACAACAGTGGAACAGGTCACTCAATATTAGGGATAAGAGTACGTCGCCGTTTATTACGGCATGGGTTACGTGCGGGCCGCCCGCCTACCCTTGACGAATGTGCAGAAAAATGCTAGACGGCAATGGTGTATGGGACGACGTCACTGGGGACAGGAACGTCATAAGATAGTGTTTTCGGAAAAATCCATGTTCTATTTGTTTGAAAATGAGGGTTGTATTTTGGATCACCGCAGACAGGGAGAGCGGCATGGCAGTGACTGCATTAGCACAAAATATACAGCGCCAGCTGAAGGCCTCATGCTGTCGGGCGCCATTGGGTACAGCCACAAATCACAGGTGGTGCCTGTCCAGGCCACAGTGACCAGTGTGATCTATTGAATGGCGTCCTGCCACCCGTAGCTATACTGTTTCTGCACAACACCGCAGACGCCATTTTTCAGGAAGACAATGTACGACCACATGTTGCTGGAGAATACGTGCCTTCTTGGTGTCACAGGTGTCACAGGAGGTCAGACTTTTGCACCGGCCCGCCACGTCACAAGACTTGTCACGAATCGGAAATGTGTGAGATATGGTGAAACGGTGCAACGCTGACACCCAGTGCGAACCACATAAATGAACTTTGGAATCAGGTGAAAGCAGCATGGATGGCTATACCAGAGGACACCATTCGCGCCTTACAAGCGTAAATGTTGTCATGCATAAAACAAGTTATCAGGGCTCATGGCGGACCCTGTGCCTACTAGGCGACAGTACACATACTAAACCGAGGTGGCTAAAATCATTTCTGCAGAACATATTAATATACATCTCCTGTGAGTACGAACGTCCTATCTGTAGTCGTTCAAGGTGTTCTGTTTTTCTGAACGTCAGTGTATAATATATAGAATTAATTGGGATCTTATAAATATTTTGGAAGTGACGAGAATAAGTGACTCCTGACAGTGGCTGAATATTTGTGGGAAACAATTTTGTGCAGCTGTTTGTGATGAACAGTTTGAAGGTCGCGAAGTAATTCGTAAATCGTTATTAGTAGTACACGGCAAACTAATTTCTCAGGCGACGGTGTTGAAAACATGAATATCAGAGGTAGTCCTGAAAAAATTTTGATGAATTAATTATCTTACTGAAATAGTCGTACCTTGAAATTGTTTAAAGAGACGGAGTAATGTTAGACAGAGAGACTGGTGAGGGACGATAAACTTGCTACTAGTGAACACACAAACTAGGGTAGAAAGGAGTGACGTTTATCGTTTCATAACAGTCACAGAAATGTACACGTTTCTCTTGACGGGGCATCCACAACTGTTACTCATCATCAATGATAACATCCTCTAAATCGTTTTTACAACTGTAGTGGGTTTTATCACTGATAATAAAATTACAGTTTCCTGTACGTAAAGGATAAAATGACAACGTTGATCTAGGGAAGCTGTTAAATTCAATAGCCGCTTTTATATATTTTGTAACGAACTCTTTTTTCACTCGCCCAGTTTACGTTAGCCCGAGTGAACATTTTAAATACTGAAACAGTTACATAACGGCGCTTACAAATTTGACGCTAATTTGTAGTAACGTCAGCAGTGAGTACAACGAATTATTTCGCGTCGTTAATCTTGAACAACTACGTTCCTCTTCGAAACCAAATTAACGAGTTCCGTTCCTGGTGTCGTACTTCATCTTCTGTGGCTATACAGGAGCTACCGATAGTGCAGCAGTTTCCTAAACAAAGAGGATGGTCATAAATTGCGGTTTTCAGTTGTGTGCCAAGACACACTTTGTAGCAACTTCACACAAACCGCACGTTTATGACGATAAACTGACCCGCATGCTGCGTACCCAATACAATATATTACAGAAGGAAGGGAACTCCTATTCCAGGATTTCGAATGCCCTTGCGATTTTTGTTTGCAAGTGGAACTAATACTTTATGAAGTACATTCTGTATCCACTCAATTTTCTATTGAATCGTGTCAACACGTATTACTGAACGGGTAAGGGGAAAACGTCAGAAGAAGACCTACAAATTATCTAATTCCTTTTTACAAGCCGATAACGATCGCGCAGCTTTCATTGTGTCAATCTATTCTCCTGACTGTGAAAACATAGAGCACTTTCGTAACGCAAATGGTGGCTCCTCAGATAGTTTGCATACGTAGAATAGGTAGTCTGTATGGTTCCGACGTGATTGATTGGATGGAATAGTTCTGTATTCGGTATATAAACACAAGTGTGTTGCGTAGCCAGTAATATCAAAATTAGAGCAGACGAAATGCAGATGTATCATGTGAAAGGATATTTTCATTACAATATGCCGTCACATTGTAGAAACCGATATAAAACACAAACTTAGAACTTCAAATCAATTAAAATTTACGATATCTCACTTTAAATCCAACATGATTACACGCTGAAATTCTAAATAATAGATCAAAAAAATAGGTAAGGTACTAAAAATTTAACTTACGTTATAAGAAACATTTTTCGAAGGGAATAATATCTACTCAGAGTCTACCACACCGCAAGGTAAAATTTGCACACTCAAAATAATCTGTAGTGGCAACAATTATTCTAACAACACCAAATCAAATAGCCATTTCCCTATTTCTATGTACTAAATCTATTTCTGAACCATATTTGTGGAAAAAGAGTTGCTTTAGTTTCAGTTATGTTTGACAGATACAACAGAAAAGTGGCGTTGGCATACTCACTGATGTGATTCACAAAAACACTTTCCCCACGGTCTTCGAACAGAGCGAAGAACGCAGTTTCACAGGGAAGCTACGGCTCTTAAGAGAAAACAAATCTCAAAAATTCCTGTAAAATGTTATATTATTTGTTATTGTTTTCGTCTAGCACCGGTATTACATTTGAGTCAATAAATGTTATTAGCATAACCTAGGACACAATGTTGACACAAACGGCAAACGCAGAACTCAAGAGTATTTTTGACATCAACCGAACGTTCTCCAAGTTACATTGATACTAATTGTCTACCTTGCGATGACAAGAGACTGAAATTAATCAAACACAATAAAAATTAATATAACAGAATTTGACACTTTTAAGACGTCTTTTCTGAATCATTCAAGAACTGTGGAACACTGGCAGCTCACATTATATTAGCTTCGCGACATAATTTTTAATGAAATATCAACTTGTATTGTCCTACAGTATTGTTTAATTTGATATGTCAACTTTAGGTTTGGCTCTGAGCACTATGCGACTTAACGTCTGAAGTCATCAGTCGCCTGGAACTTAGAACTAATTAAACCTAACTAACCTAAGGACATCACACACATCCATGCCCGAGGCAGGATTCGAACCTGCGACCGTAGCGGTCGCTCGGCTCCAGACTGTAGCGCCTAGAACCGCACGACCACTCCGGCCGGCTCAACTTTAGGTTTAGAAGACATAAGTTTACAATACATTTATGACTGATCAGTCTGGCAGATGTATGGAAACTAGAGTAGCTGTAGGTTGTAGAGCAATGTACTGAATGAATATCATAGGTATCAGCCACTGTCCTATGTGTTCCACTAGAAAAACTAAGAAGAAATCTGACTCAGTTAGAAGCCCATTAGATCAAGAAACATATGGCACACATTCCACGGTACATTTCAAAAGATCAGTTTAATTCGTCTCTTCTAGTGAACGTCTTTGCTGAATATTTTTCCCTTCATACTAGATTCGTATGAGCTCCCAGCTTTTAAACTACAGTTCTTCTACGTTTGTGTCTTTCTCTACTTCTCGTCATCCTTTTCATTTAATTATACTTCGTTGTGTAGTGCACTGCTATGTCACAACGAGGTTACCAGGGATGACCAGCTT
This sequence comes from Schistocerca americana, assembly GCF_021461395.2. NCBI lineage: Eukaryota > Metazoa > Arthropoda > Insecta > Orthoptera > Acrididae > Schistocerca > Schistocerca americana. The sequence continues at coordinate 329,425,229 of NC_060125.1, forward strand.
TTGTCTTAATTTGCAACACATTTCAGAAGCCATAACTCTTCCAAAGTAAACAATCAACTTCCTGACGCCTTAGAAGTGTTTTTTAAGACAATTGTTATTTTATGGCAAACCGTTGTAAGGTAAGTATTGTAGAGAATAAATGTTGTTATTGACAAGTTCGTTGGTGTGCCAAACTGAAGAAAGAGCTAGGTAAAGTAACATGTTGCCAGATCCCTCCAGTTGTGCAGAGAAAGTGGAACGTGACGTGATGTCAGCACGGGTATAGGGCCAAATGGAACTGGCCCCGCAACACGAGACAGTTCAGGACACGGGAAAAGACAGCCTTTGATAATCATCGTGCAGTTATGGTGTAGTGTGGTGGTTTCTCTTCGACATGTCCTGGAGACGTACTGTGGATGACTCCACGAGGGGAAGAATCACCGGGAAACTGAAGGAGGACGAAGAGTGCTCGCTGCATTGTTCCACGTGCATGGGGAGTGGTCCTAACAACACGCACGGTCCCCGAAGGACAGGCAGTTGTTGACCACGGTCAACCGCTACATTTTGGAGAAGACAAACAGAAGGTGCAATTGCAATCACATTTAACAAGACTACAATGCACGCAATCTTACGCTCTACAGTGGCACGATGACTACACTGGGGTGGCGTCTTTCGCCGACGAATAGTACATTGTTTTCCGTTGACACAAACGCATCGGCGGTGCCTTTTGCGACGGTACCAAGAGCAGAGTGACTAATCAAACGAAGAGTAGTCATGTATTATTCTCGGATGAGAGAAAGTTGTTTGATTATTGATTCTGGATGTATTCTCATATGGCAAGAGATAACAACACTTAACGGACCCAGGAACAACGTCGAAAATGACCATTTTGGTCGTCCAGGTGTAGTGGTGTCGGGAGGCATAGTGTGCCATGGACTTGCTGACCTCCAAATCTCTGAACACGGTCCACTCACCGGTCAAAGTTATTGAGTCACAGTACTCCTTCACCGTGTACTTCGTCACAGGAGTGCATTCGGCCCTAACTTCAATTTTATGGATGACAATTCGCGACCCCATTGAACGGTGCACAGGGAGTTATTGTTGGACCGAGAGGATATTCTCCGGCCGTGGTGGTCTAGCGGTTCTAGGCGCACAGTCCGGAACCGCGCGACTGCTACGGTCGCAGGTTCGAATCCTGCCTCGGGCATGGATGTGTGTGATGTCCTTAGGTTAGTTAGGTTTAAGTAGTTCTAAAGTTCTAGGGGACTGATGACCATAGATGTTATGTCCCATAGTGCTCAGAGCCATTTGAACCATTTTTGAGGATATTCAGAGAATAGACTATGCTCCCCATTATGCCGACTTAAATCCCATCGAGGAAGTGTAAGATGCGTTTTGGAGACCTACTGAAGCACTTTCAATCCACCAACGTCCGCCCCTATAGTTGAATGGTCAAACATGATGGACTGCGGTTCTAAGGGCCCCGGTTCGATTCCCGGCTTGGTGAAGGATTTTCTCGGCCCAGTGACTGGTGTTGTGTTCTCTTCATCATCATTTCATCCCCATCCGGCGCGCAGGTTGCCCAGTGTGGCGTCGAATATAATAAGACCTGCACCAAGGCGGCCGGACCTGCCCCATAATAGGCCTCCGGCCAATGACACCAAACGCTCATTTCCATTTCATTCCACCAACGACCATCCAGCAGCAGTCAACCATGCTGGTGGATGAAAGGAGCGCCCTACCGTAAGAAATCCTTGCCAACCTTGTGGCCATTGCAAAACGTACGCCGGCCAGGGTGGAACCGCGCGACCGCTACGGTCGCCGGTACGAATCCTGCCTCGAGCATGGATGTGTGTGATGTCTTTACGTTAGTTATGTTTAAGTAGTTCTAAGTTCTAGGGGACTGATGACCTCAGAAGTTAAGTCCCATAGTGCTCAGAGCCATTTTTTTGCGCAAAGCGTGCATTGTTGTCCGTGTTGATTACATACAGTGTTAAGTGTCATTTCCCGCCTTTTGTAATGTCCAGCAGACCATCACTAATCGCAGTGATTTCGGTGTAAGTATTCTCTTTCAATAATCAATCGTCTTGTTGCGTATCTCTTTTAGTTACCTTGTGTACTACACTGTAGCAGCAATGGTCCAAATTTCCATGAGCTCTGATACTTGGCAGTGGCACGTTATGCGAAAGATACTCTTTCCCTTCAGTATTTCAAAAGAAATGTACCGGGTGGTCATAACGAAAGAGCAGTTCTTTTTTCTTTTGGCGCGAAAATGTATTTCCGTATGAAAAAGAAACCACAACGTGAAAAAGTCAATTTTTATTTTCTACACTCATAAATTAAGGATAATGCTGATACATGGTGAAACAACTCTCTGGTGGGCAGTTCCCCGGTTTAAATCACCTCGGAGTATGATCACGCGGTGCAATTGACCTGCGGTCGTCGCATGGTGGCGCAGGTAGCAGTCCACATGCGCAGAGGTGCGTTGGTGCATGTCAGAGTCCGGTGCAGCGAGTAAGTGTGCAGACATTTTCAGACGTGCTAATGGTGACTGTTGTGTTGAAAATGGCTCAAAGAACACATATTGATGACGTTATGAGCTGTAGAATACTAGGGCGACTGGAGGCTGGTCAAACACAGCAGGTCGTAGCACGGGCCCTCCGTGTGCCACAAATTGTGATCGCAAGAGTATGGCAACGATTCCAGCAGACAGGAAACGTGTCCAGGAGCTACAGTATTGGACGTCCACAGCGTACAACACCACAAGAAGACCTATATCTCACCATCAGTGTACACACACGGCCACGGAGCACTGCAGGTAGCCTTGCTCGGGACCTTACCGCAGCCACTGGAACAGTTGTCTCGAGACACACAGTTTACAGGCGACAGAACAGACGTGGTTTATTCACCTGGAGACCTGCAGGGTGCATTCCACTGACCGCTGGTCACAGGGGAGCCCGTAAAGCCTGGTGTCAAGAAAACAGCACATGGACATTGGAACAGTGGTTTCAGGTTATTTTCACGGACGAGTCTAGGTATAGTCTGAACAGTGATTCTCGCCGGGTTTTCATCTGGCGTGAACCAGGAGCCAGATACCAACCCTTTAATGTCATTGAAAGGGACCTGTATGGAGGTTGTGGTTTGATGGTGTGGGGTGGGATTATGTATGGTGCACGTACACCCCTGCATGTCTTTGACGGAGGAGCTGTAACAGGTCAAGTGTATCCGGACGTCATTTTTCACCAGTTCGTCCGTCTTTTCAGGGGTGCAGAGGGTCCCACCTTCCTTCTGATGGATGATAAGGCACGGCCCCACCGAGCTGCCATCGTGAAGGAGTACCTTGTAACAGAAGATATCAGGCGAATGGAGTGGCCTGCCTGTTCTATAGACCTAAAACCCTTCGAACACGTCTGGGATGCTCTCGGTCGACGTATCGCTGCACGTCTTCAAATCCGTACAACACTTCAAGAGCTCCGATAGGCACTGGTCCAAGAATTGGAGACTATACCGCAGCAGCTGCTCGACCACCTGATCCAGAGTATGCCAACCCGTTGTGCGGCCTGTGTACGTGTGCATGATCATATCCCGTATCGACATCGGGTTACATGCGCAGGAAACAATGGCGTTTTGTAGCACATGTGTTTCGGGACGGTTTTCTCAACTTATCACCAATACCGTGGACTTACAGATCTGCGTCGTGCGTGTTCCTTATATGCCTATGCTATTGGCACCAGTTTTGTGTAGTGCCACGTTGTGTGGCACCACATTCTGCAGTTATCCTTAATTTACGAGCAAGAATGTATATTGCTCCTTCATCTCGCTTCTGGCTACAATGCGCTATTGTGTGCCACCCTCCTTGAGATGAAATGGATAGTAATCTGAAGACATTTAATCCAAAGTAGCAAATTATGGAAAGAGACTCATGTGAATATCAATCAGCTGCTTTTGCGACAGGAAAAGTCGGATGTCCAGGTCGCGTAAAATCAGTGCTTTTGTTCAAGGGCACTTACGGGAGAAACTTCGTGGTCGGAAATACACTGGCAAACAGAAGCCACGACGTTCGGGTCATGGATTTACTTCAAACTTTGTAGACCATTAATTTAACGGCTTATTTCAATAGTGGTACAAGTCCATTTTTGTTCATTTTGAGATACAGAGTCCTAAAGTTAAATGAGCGCTTAAAAATCTGCAGTTGAGATACCAGAAATATTCAAGCATATGGCTTCTTGCTAGAGATGAACCTTTCTTTCTGTTTGTTTGGATTATTCATGTCAGAGGCATTATAGGCAGAAAAGTGGAGGTAATCGACTTATACCACTATTGAAATAAGCCCTTCAGTTGTCCAGTAGATAACGTAACGTGCGAGTAGCAAGTCGTATTACTCAGGCGATTTCGAAAAAATCGCAACAAAAGTTTGACGCGTCAGTGAGATGTACCGGTGCGTTGTAAGTCTGAACACCAGCTGGCGGCGCTTATATGGTTAGCGTTCAAGCCACGATTTTTTTTGTAATTCATATTTTTTCAACAACAGTCATATTATTTCATGCGCTATGCATTTCAAAGGTAATATGGCTTGTATATGCATCAATATTTAGTGAAATTCCAATGTTACATGGTTGTTAATTTTTAATATCACAACAGATATTGTATTTGTAACTATCGACAAGTAAACGACCAAAGGCAAAGTTTCCTCAGAATGTACGCCAGTCGTGATTTCCGAATTCCCTTATACCTCCAGTCGGGTAAGTTACCAAGAACTGCCATTCACCTGAACCCTTCGATTTGCAGGCAGAGATTTCAAGGAAAAGAGACAAGCCTGGAAAGCCCAAGTCAAACATCAATGAAGAGACGTTTATTTAATCCAATAATAAGCTATATGCCATAATATGAGGGGAATATAGGATTAATTGTCGGATGTGCTATCGACAGTATATGCTGCAGGATGATATCTTACATATAGACACACCATACATTATAACGTATATACGGCCAACATTAGTCCAGTTGAAAGACTATATATGCTCACCAGACAAAAAATTAGTCGCACCAGTGCTCAAGCACAGATGAATCGTTAAGCCTTCGCAGGTGTCGCATTGATCGAGCGACGTACTCAACCGCTCGCCGAGTGTCTCCGCGTGAGCATAAGGCAGCAGCGATCAGTGAGACATTTATGTTTCAAGCAAACGTTGTGCTTAAACATGGATGTATCGACGTAACAGAGTGGCAAAAAGGGGTAATAGTGTTTCGCCGCGCACGTTGCTACAAAGCGTGTGAATTTCTTAATTTCGCAGCGGACTGTTCAGCGTGTCTAAAACCAATGGTCTAACACGAGGCCACGAAACGCAGCGTCAGAATTGTTGTCCGAGAAAGATCCTCACTCACGAGAAGAACAAGGCAAGTTGGTTCAAATGGGTCTGAGCATTATGGGACTTAACATCTGAGGTCATCAGTCTCCTAGAACTAACGTAAGGACATCACACACATCCATGCCCGAGGCAGGATTCGAACCTGCGACCGTAGCTGTCCCGCGGTTCCAGACTGAAGCCCCTAGACCCGCTCGGCCATAGCGGCCGGAACACTACAAGTGCCATAAACCGATTTCCCAGAAACTTCACTCAGTGTAACTGGGGTTAAAATAAGTGAAAACTTTTCTCGGCTTATCCGTAAACATTCGACCTTTTCTGAGAAAACAGTGATCAAAGTTTGTGCGGTAATTTATGTGCCTTTTAGCGCATAAACGGTCGAACAGTTGTGGTAGCACAGTGACTAGTGCAGTGAGTGATTCCACAAGTTTGCACCCCGTGCTCTATACCGGATTATTATAATAATTATTATTTTGTTTTTCATTACCCACGTCCATAGAAGATAACTACACGAATGGTTTTCATTGTATATTGAAATAACGTTTTCCTTATTTGTGTACTAACTACACTGCTGAAAAAAAATTAAAAAAAAGAAAAAACAATAAATGAATGGAAAAGTTGTTTGAACTCGTTTTTCGGTGCGATTCTTGTAGTGTATCCTGATACATAATCAATCGCAAGCGCCAGTTTTCGTAAAAGCGATCCATTATGCATTGTCTGCAGCGAAATTATCAACCCGTGATATCTTCAGCAATGTTAACGACTTATATTTCCCGAGTGAGATTCATACGAAGAAACGTCGCTGTGGCGAACTTGCCTTCGTGCGGTGCTAGTGTTGTTCGCAGTTTTACGTTTCGAATGTTTCCATGATCGGTATCATCCAAATGAATGCGCCAAATCGTCCCGAGGAACAAATATAAGAACAAAATATAAGAATTAAGAATTGATATAGGAATGAAACATAAGAATACGAGAATTTAAGAAGCTTGTAAGCCCTGAAAATATTACGCACACACATAATATATAAACCTCCCCAATGCACCATGGACCTTGCCGTTGGTTGGGAGGCTTGCGTGCCTCAGCGATACAGATAGACGTACAGCAGGTGCAACCAAAACGGAGGGGTGTCTGTTGAGAGGCCAGACAAATGTGTGGTTCCTAATGAGGTTCAGCAGCCTTTTCAGTAGTTGCAGGGGCAACAGTCTGGATGGATGACTGATGATCTGGACTTGTAACACTAACCAAAACAGCCTTTCTGTGGTGGTACTGCGAAGGCAGAAAGCCAGGGGAATCTACAGTCGTAACTTATGCCGAGGGCATGCAGCATTACTGTATGGTTAAATGATGATGGCGTCCTCTTGGCTAAAATATTCCAGAGGTAAAATAGTCCCCCATTCGGATCTCCGGGTGGGGGGGAGGGGTACTACTCAGGAGGACATCGTTACCAGGAGAAAGAAAACTGGCGTTCTACGGATCAGAGCGTGGAATGTCAGATCCCTTAATCGGGCAGGCAGGTTAGAAAATTAAAAAAGGAAAATGGATAGGTTAAAGTTAGATGTCTTGGGAATTAGCGAAGTTCGCTGGCAGGAGGAACAAGACTTCTGGTCAGATGAATACAGGGTTATAAATACAAAATCAAATAGGAGTAATGAAGGAGCAGGTATAATAATGAATAAAAAAATAGGAGAGCCGGTAAGTTACAACAAACAGTATAGTGAACGCATCATTGTGGCAAAGATAGACACGAAGCCCACGCCTACCACAGTAATACAAGTTTATATGCCAACTAGCTCCGCAGATGACGAAGAGATTCATGAAATGTATGATGAGGTAAAAGCAATTATTCAGATAGTAAAGGGAGACGAAAATTTAATTGTCATCGGTGATTGGAATTCGATAGTAGGAAAAGGAAGAGAAGGAGACGTAGTAGGTGGGTATGGAATGGGGGTAAGAAATGAAAGAGGAAACCGCCTGGTAGAATTTTGCACAGAGCTTAACTGTATCATAGCTAACACTTGGTTCAAGAATCATAAAAGAAGGTTGTGTACAAGGAAGAGGCTTGGAGATACTCGAGGGTTTCAGATAGACTATATAATGGTAAGACAAAGATTAAGGAACCAGGTTTTAAATTGTAAAACATTTCCAGGGGCAGATGTGGACTCTGACCACAATCTGTTAGTTATGAAATGTAGATTAAAACGGAAGAAACTGCAAAAAGGGAACTGGATAAAATGACAGAACCAGAGGTTGTAGAGAGTTTCAAGGAGAGCATTAGGGAATAATTGACAAGAATGACGGAAAGAAATACGGTAGAAGAAGAATGGGCAGCTTTGAGGGATGAAATAGTGAAGGCAACACAGGATCAAGTAGGTAAAAGACGAGGGCTAGTAGAAATCATTGGATGAGAGAAGGTATATTGAATTTTATTGATGAAAGGAGGAAATATAAAAATGCAGTAAATGAAAAGGGCAAAAAGGAATACCAACGTCTCAAAAATGAGGTTGACAGGAAGTGCTAAATGGTTAAGCAGGGATGGCTAGAGGACAAATGTAAGAATGGTTAGGCATATCTCACTAGGGGTATGATAGATACTGCCTACAGGAAAAGTAAAGAGACTTTTGGAGCAAAGTGAACCACTTGTATGAATATCACGAGCTAAGATGGAAACCCAGCTCTAAGCAAAGGTGGAAAAGCAGAAATGTGGAAGGAGTATATAGAGGATCTGTACAAGGGTGATGCACTTGAGGTCAGTATTATGGCAATGGAAGAAGATGTAGATGAAGATGAAATGGGATACTGGGTGAAGAGTTTTACAGAGCTCTGAAAGACCTAAGCCGAAACAAGGCCCCAGGAGTTGACAACATTCCGTTAGAACTACTGATAGCCTTAAGAGAACCAGCCCTGACAAAACTCTACCATCTGGTGAGCAAATACCCTCAGACTTCAAGAAGAATATAATAATTCCAATCCCAAAGAAAGCAGGTGTTCACAGATGTGAAAATTACCGAACTATCAGTTTAATAAGCCACGTCTGCAAAACACTAACAAGAATTATTTACAGTCGAATGGAAAAACTGGTAGAAGCCGATCTCGAGGAATATCAGTTTGGATTCCGTAGAAATGTTGGAACACGTGAGACAGTAGTGACCCTACGACTTATCTTAGAAAATAGAGTAAGGAACGGCAAACCCACGTTTCTAGCATTTGTAGACATAGAGAAAGCTTTTGACAATGTTGACTGGAATACTCTCTTTCAAATTCTGAAGGTGGCAGGGGTAAAATACAGGGAGCGGAAGGTTATTTCCAATTTGTACAGAAACCAGATGGCAGTTATAAGAGTCGAGCGGCATGAAAGGGAAGCAGAGGTTGGGAAGGGAGTGAGATAGGGTTATAGCCTCTCCCCGATGTTATTCAATCTGTATATTGAGCAAACAGTAAAGGAAACAAAAAGAGAAATTCGGAATAGGAATTAAAATCCGTGGAGAGGAAACAAAAACTTTGAAGTTCACCGATGACATTGTAATTCTGTCAGAGACAGCAAAGGACCTGGAAGAGCAGCTGAAAGTAATGGACAGTGTCTTGAAAGGAGGATATAAGATGAACTTCAACAAAAGCAAAAAGAGGATAAAGGAATGTAGTCGAATTAAATCGGGTGATGCTGGGGGAATTATTTTAGGAAATGAGACACTTAAAGTAGTAAAGGAGTTTTGCTATTTGGGGAGCAAAATAACAGATGATGGTCGAAGTAGAGAGGATATAAAATGTAGACTGGCAATGATAAGGAAAGGGTTTCTGAAGAAGAGAAATTTGTTAACATCAAGTATAGATTTAATAGTAAGTAAACCGTTTCTGAAAGTATTTGTATGGAGTGTACCCATGTATGGAAGTGAATCATGGACAATAAATAGTTTAGATAAGACGACAATAGAATCACTTGAAATATGGTGTTACAGAATAATGCTGAAAATTAGATGGGTGGATCACGTAGCTAATGAGGATGTATTGAATAGAATTAGGGAGAAGAGAAGTTTGTGGCACACTTTGACTAGAAGAAGGGAACAGTTGGTAGAACATGTTCTGAGGCATAAAGGGATCACCAATTTAGTATTGGAGGACAGCGTGGAGGGTAAAAATCGTAGAGGGAGACCAAGAGATAAATACACTAAGCAGATTCAAAAGGATATAGATTGCAGTAGGTACTGGGAGATGAAGAAGCTTGCACAGGATAAAGTAGCACGGAGAGCTGCATCACACTAGTCTCTGGACTGAAGACTACAACAACAATAATCTCGTATAATGAATGTGACACTTAATGTGATACCGAGTTCTAACTTTACAATTAATATGACGACCGTGTGTCCCTTAACTTGATAACATTCGTTCATTCTGTATCTTTCTACGTGGTTTGATATGAGTGAATGAAAATATAAAATAAATAAATAATAATGAAATAAAAACAATAAACGGGTTTTGAACACACCCCGTATAAAGTGAGAGACCGAAACTACTGTCCACGATGCCACCAGCTAGTGTGATTCATCTGTGCCGAACGGGATATTTATTACATCGAAAACTTTGACCATAGTTTTCTCAGAAACGGTCTAGTATCTACCGATACCCCGAGGCGTGTGTTCGCTTATTCTGGCTCCTCTTCCACTGAGCAATGATTCTGGAAAATCAGATTATCACACTTGCCGTGTTCTACTAGTGGAAGGGAACAGAGTCGGCTTTCACGACTCGGGAATCAAAATCTCTTCGAAACCCGATAGTAATTGCTGCATTCAGTGAATGGAATTCCACGCCAACCTGTTAGCGAGAGAACATTGCGACAGGAACTGAATGCAGCCAACATTTAGAGTTGATCACCTCGCAAGGCACACAAAGACACATAAAGACGACAGCCGAAAACTTCACCGCGCTGGGAGAATATGTGAGCGGTTTCTGATCACCCGCCAAATCTATCACTTCTCGACTGGTCTGCAAAATCATCTGACTTGAACCCCACGGAAAATCTTTTGTACATGTTGGAAAAGCGGGTGAATGAAACTGAGCATCTCCGCTATTTGGTGCATATCAGCATCCCCGCAATTTAGTGTATAGTTGTAATCAAATACTCAGCGAGTGGCTTAACCTGGATACTGCGTACCTGCAGAACCTGGTGGATCGACGTCTTAAACGAATACAAACGGTTATCATGTCCAGGGGCGGAATTACACAGTATTAAATGATGTTTGCAATGATTTCTAGAGGAGTGACTATATACTTTATTTTTTATGTTTGGTAATCTTAGCTGATATGTAGAGACCGCGGCCCGCGGGCCATACGCTGTCCGTTATTGATTCTAGTGGCGCCCCCGCCCCTCTGACTACTATTTCTCATAAACTAAAAAAAAAAAAAAAAAAAAATATGACCCAAAAGCAAAGCAACTGTGAAATCAGTGGGGAGTCACCTTTCAAATTAAATTGTTTAAAGTTTGTTTTCTTAAAAATAGATTTTGTAATTACATTTGTTAAATAAAACGAATGTGTGTGACGAAAATTATTTAACTTTTCTTTTCCTTTTCCCTTACGTAGTCACTGTGATATGTTTTTGTGGCCCGGGGTACTACCAATTATGTACTTTGCTGCTATGTAGGTGGGCCTCCTTAATTTTAAAAGGAAGGAAGGGGGTGTTGAGGAAAACGGTTTTGGATCTCAGTGTTGAGGAGGGTCGTACTAGTCTCCCACCATGTGGAGATAGCAATAGCGAATGACAGCAACCGACAACGTACTATGGCACTCGGGTTTTCAAAACATGTAACTTCACGCCTCTGTGCAGGAACACGCGACAATGGAAGTTTACTTCAGTCACCAACGATCCGAAATATGCATAGGACTTCGAAAAAGCTACAACTGCCTTGAAGATGTTCTCCGTAATCGGGGATGAAATGTTGGTTTAAATAAGAAATTCACTCGATCATGGCGTAACAGCCAGTAATTCATACAAATATTATACACTAAAGCGGTAAAGAAACTGATATAGGCATATATATTCAGGTACGGAGATATGTAAAGAGGAAGAATTCAGCGTTGCGGTCAGCAACGCCTATATAAGACAACAAGGGTCTGGCGCAGCTGTTAGACCAGTTCCTGCTGCTACAAAGGCAGGTTATCAAAATTTAAGAGAGTTTGAACGTGCTGTTACAGTCGACGCACAAGCGCTGAGGCACAGCATCTACGAGTTTGCGGTGAAGTGGGGAGTTTCCCGCATGACCATTTCACGAGTGTATTGTGAATGTCAGGAATCCGGTAAAACATCAAATGTCCGACATCGCTGCGGCCGAAAAACGATCCTGCAAGAACGGGACCAACGACGGGTGAAGAGAATCGTTCAACGTGACAGAAGTGCAACCCTTCCGCAAACTGCTACAGATTTCAGTGCTGCGTCATCAACAAATGTCAGTTAGCGAACAATTCAACGAAACGGTATCGATATGGGCTTTCGGGACCGAAGACCCACTTGTGTACCCTTGACGACTGCAGGACACAAAGATTTACGCTTCGCCTAGGACCGTCAACTCCAACATTGGACTGTTGATGACTGGAAGCATGTTGCCTGGTCCGACGAGCCTCGTTTCAAATTGTATCGAGAGGGTTGGACGTGTACGGGTATGGAGACAACCTCATGAATCCATCAAGCCTGCAGGTCAACAGGGGACTCATCAAGCTGGTGGAGGCTCTGTAATGGTACGGGGTGTGTGCAGGTGGAGTGATATGGGACTCCTGATACATCTAGATACGAATCTGACAGCTGTAAGCATCCTGTCTGATCAACTGCATCTATTCATGTCCATTATTCATTCCGACGGATTTAGGCAATTCCAGCAGGACACTGCGACACACCACTCGTTCAAAACTGCTACAGAGTGATTCCAAGTACACTCTTCCGTATTTAAACACTTCCGCTGGCCGCCAAAATCCCCAGAAATGAACATTATTGAGCTTATCTGGGACGCCTTGCAAAGTGCTGTTAAAAAGATATCTCCAGACCCTCGTACTCTTACGGATTTATAGACAGCCCTGCAGGATTAATGGTGTCAATTCGCTCCAGCACTACTTAAGGCATTACTCGAGTTCATATCACGTCGCGTTGCGGCACTTCTGTCTGCTAGATGGGGCTCTACACGATATTAGGCATTTGTAACCGTTTCTGTGTCTCTTATTTGTAATTGGGAAAATTTCTTCAGAAAAACTGTGTTTGAACCTTGGAAAAACAACTTAATCTAGCATGTCGTAATATTCAGTCAGGCTTGTATACGAAATATAAGTCGTGCACATCGAGCAAGGATATTTTTAACACAACTCAGAAGGAAAATATCTTAAGAGAAGCTTTACCCATGAATAGAACCGTCTCTACGGAAGAATAACGCGTAATTATTTACAGTATTGATAATAAAGAAGGATGAACTCAAGAGTCAAAGAAAGACCGGAAACTGTCGATAGTGAAGCACAGCACCACTGGCGGCTGGCGTGTAAATATTTTGGCTGCTGCTACAAAAGCAAACACACACAACACAAACGCAGGGGACAGCAATCTTGATCGCTACAATGTTGTCCTCGGTTATCTTTCCACGACTAAAGCACTGAATCAATTTTGATGAAATATGGTGTGGAGATAGCTGGAACGCTGAGGAAGAACAGAGGCTACTTTAAAAAGTGTGTAGTTTAGGTCACTGCTTTCAGAAATACAACACGAGTAGAAAAAATAATAACCCTTTGAAGAAGCACTTTACTCTTTGACTTTTGAACTTCATCATGTTCGTGAAAATGCTTTTATTGATTGAAAAGCTGTGCGTAATACGATTCACTGTGATCGATACAACTCTTACACAGTCGTCAACAAGTTGAATCTTTGCATCTGGACGAATAGTATTAAATGTGAAAGTTCTGTCTCATTTATATCCACGATTAAATCGCTAAACTGATTTCCATGAAATGTGTGGTTTGTTGATAGCCTGATCAATGAGGAAGAACGGAGGCTACTTAAGAAAGTATATATATATATACAGGGTGAGTCACCTAACATTACCGCTGGACATATTTCGTAAACCACATCAAATACTGACGAATCGATTCCACAGACCGAACGTGAGGAGAGGGGCTAGTGTAACTGGTTAATATAAACCATAAGAAAATACACGGAAGTATGTTTTTTAACACAAACCTACGTTTTTTTTAAATGGAACCCCGTTAGTTTTGTTAGAACATCCGAACATATAAACAAATACGTAATCAGTACCGTTTGTTGCATTGTAAAATGTTAATTACATCCGGAGATACTGTAACCTAAAGTTGACGCTTGAGTACCACACCTCCGCTGTTCAATCGTGTGTATCGGAGAGCACCGAATTACGTAGGGATCCAAAGGGAACGGTGATGGATCTTAGGTACAGAAGAGACTGAAACAGCACATTACGTCCACATGCTAACACCTTTTTATTGGTCTTTTTCACTGACGCACATGTACATTACCATGAGGGGTGAGGTACACGTACACACGTGGTTTCCGTTTTCAATTACGGAGTGGAATAGAGTGTGTCCCGACATGTCAGGCCAATAGATGTTCAATGTGGTGGCCATCATTTGCTGCACACAATTGCAATCTCTGGCGTAATGAATGTTGTACACGCCGCAGTACATCTGGTGTACTGTCGCCGCAGGCTGCCACAATACGTTGTTTCATATCCTCTGGAATTGTAGGCACATCACGGTACACATTCTCCTTTAACGTACCCCACAGAAAGAAGTCCAGAGGCGTAAGATCAGAAGAACGGGCTGGCCAATTTATGCGTCCTCCACGTCCTATGAAACGCCCGTCGAACATCTTGTCAAGGGTCAGCCTAGTGTTAATTGCGGAATGTGCAGGTGCACCATCATGCTGATGCCACATACGTCGTCCATTTTCCAGTGGGACATTTTCGAGCAACGTTGGCAGATCATTGTGTACAAACGCGATGTATGTTGCAGCTGTTTTGGCCCCTGCAATGAAGTGAGGACCAATGAGTTGGTCGCCAATGATTCCGCACCATACGTTTACAGTCCACGGTCGCTGTCGCTCTACCTGTCTGAGCCAGCGAGGATTGTCCACGGACCAGTAATGCATGTTCCATAGATTGGCTGCCCCGTGGTTTGTGAAACCCGCTTCATCGGTAAACGGGTAGAACTGCAACGCATTCTCTGTTAACGCCCAGCCGGCCGGGATGGCCGTGCGGTTCTAGGCGCTACAGTCTGGAACCGCGTGACCGCTACGGTCGCAGGCTCGAATCCTGTCTCGGGCATGGATGTGTGTGTTGTCCTTAGGTTAGTTAGGTTTGAGTAGTTCTAAGTTCTAGGGGACTGATGACCTCAGAAGTTAAGTCCCATAGTGTTCAGAGCCATTTGAACCATTTGTGCCAACAAAACCAACGTGGTTCCATTTAAAAAACGTAGATTTGTGTTAAAAACTATACTCCCTTGCATTTTTGTATGGTTTGTATTAAACAATTACACTAGCCCCACTCCTCACGTTCGGTCTGTGGAATCGGTTCGTCAGTATTTGATGTGGTTCAAATGGCTCTGAGCACTATGGCACTCAACTGCTGAGGTCATTAGTCCCCTAGAACTTAGAACTAGTTAAACCTAACTAACCTAAGGACATCACAAACATCCATGCCTGAGGCAGGACTCGAACCTGCGACCGTAGCGGTCTTGCGGTTCCAGACTGCAGCGCCTTTAACCGCACGGCCACCTCGGCCGGCAGATTTGACGTGGTTTACGAAATACATCCAGCAGTTGCATTAGGTGACTCACCCTGTATATATATATATATATATATATATACCCTCGGACCCTTAGACGTTGAAACAGGGACTGAAACATGAGATGAGGGCGAGATGTCACCGCATTATTCGTGAGAGCAAGAAGAGGTCGTGGCAAAAGTTCCTGAACACCGTTAATCGTTCCACCAAAAGTTCCATTGTGTGGGAGACCATTAGGAGAATTTCTGGCAGAGGAGGGAGGTGCCCCATAGCTGCTGTACTGAATAACGGCACTCTCCACACAGATCCGCGAGACATTGCCCAGACTATGGCAGCATATTTTGCGACAGTTACTGCCACAACCAGTCAGGATCCAGGTTTCCAGCGCCATAGAGCGGTTGCTGAGAGGTGTAGTCTGAACTTCCAGCCCACCTCTCATGAAGTTTACAACTGCCCTTTTTCTATGTGGGAGCTGGATTCTGCATTGTCTGGAGCTCGTGACACTTCCCCTGGTCACGACAGGATCCATTACAGTATGCTATGGCACCTCACAATGCGCAACAAAGAAATCCTCCTCGCACTTTTTAATGCCATTTGGGCGTCGGGTCACTTTCCTGACGCGTGGCGTGAGGCAGTTTTAATCCCTTTTTTAAAACCTGGGAAAGACCGCTCGAGCCCAAGTAGCTACCGTAGTATTGCCCTCACTAGTTGCATAGGGAAGACCTTGGAGCGGATGGTCAACCGCCGCCTTGTCTGGATGTTAGAATCCCGGCAACTACTTAGTCGCTTTCAGTGTGGGTTCAGGAGGTTTCGTTCCACCTTCGATAACCTTGCCCTCCTGGAGGCGGCTATCCAACAAGCTTTCCTACGCCGTCATCACCTTATAGGTGTATTTTTCGACATCGAGAAGGCCTACGATACCACTTGGCGGCGTCTCATCCTGGAGCAGCTTCACGAATGGGGTTTTCGTGGTTGTCTTCCTCTTTTTATTCAGTCTTTCCTCTCGCCACGATATTTTAGATACCGAATTGGTGACGTCCTGTCTGATCGCTTTGAGCAGGAGAATGGTGTCCCTCAGGGTAGCGTTTTAAGTGTGACTCTGTTTGCCATCGCTATTAATAGCATTACGTCCGTGGTGAAAAGTCCTGTCCAGTGTTCTTTGTTTGTGGATGATTTCTCTTTGTTCTGCTCTTCTTCAAGCCTTGCAACGACAACTCGTCAGTTGCAACTTACGATTAGGCGTTTGGATGACTGGGCGCTGAAGAGTGGATTTAAGTTTTCCACCGAGAAGTCTGTATGTGTTCCTTTTAACCGTTCTCGTTCGATTTTCACCTTTCCTGAGTTGCGCTTGAGGGACACTATTCTTTCTTTTAAAGACACGGTGAGATTTCTGGGTCTTATTTTTGACTCGAGGCTCACGTGGTTACCTCATCTTAAAGACCTGAAACGGCGGTCGCTTCAGGCTTTAAGCATTTTAAAATGTCTTAGCCACAGTACATGGGGAGCTGACAGGACTTGTCTGCTCCAGTTTTACAGGGCGTTTGTGCGATCTCGGCTCGATTATGGGTGCACGGTGTATGGGTCAGCGAGGCCTTCGTACTTAAAGATTTTGGACGTTGTCCACCATGAAGGGCTGCGGTTGACCACTGGGGCATTCCGAACTAGCCCCATACCAAGCCTCTGTGCAGAGGCTGGTGAACCGCCACTTCATATGCGGCGACGGCTACTTACGGTACGCCAGGCGTATAAAACTTTGTCCACACCGTACACACCTGCATACCATACCGTTGCTCAGCCTCCTCTGGCACGGTTATTTCATAACCGGCAACGTGCGACGCATCCCTATGGGATTCGCGCACAGGATTGCCTCGCTGCAATGTCTATGGCTGGTCTTCGTGTTTTACGTCGCGGTTGGAGCAGATCTCCACCTTGGCTCCTCCGGAGACCCAAACTTATTCTAGATTTGACTCGTTTTAAGAAGGATGGCACGCCAGATTTTACATTCCAGTCACTTTTTTTTAACATTTTAGATGTGCATCCCGGTTTCACTGTCGTTTACACTGATGGCTCCAAACAGGAGAATTTCCTTGGCTGTCCTGTGGTGTTCCCTGACCATGTTACCCGGATTCGCCTCCCTGCTGAATATACCGTTTTCGCAGCGGAGCTCCAAGCGATCCTGACGGCACTGGAGCAGATGCATCGAGTTCGGGGCGATCGCTTTCTTCTCTGCTCCGATTCTCTTAGTGCCTTACAATCGCTGCAGAACCTGTACCCGACTGAAGAGATGGTCCAGCTGATACATAGCCAACTGTACTTGCTCCAACAGCGGGGTCAAGAGGTATCCTTCTGCTGGGTGCCTGGTCATGTCGGCATCTGGGGCAATGATCGGGCTGCCAAGGAGGCCTGCAGAAAGCAGGACGTGGTCCAGTGTCCTATCCCCTTACAGTCAGTCATCGCTGCACTCCACAGGAAGTGCATGGAGTTGTGGGAGGACGAATGGCTGGCGGTGACGGCCAATAAACTGCGGTCGGTAAAGTCAACCACTCGGCCGTGGCGTTCCTCCTGTCGGTTGCTCAGGCGGGAAGAGGTGGCCCTCACACGTCTTCGGATCGGGCACTGTCCTCTGACGCATAGCTATTTATTACGGCGGGAGGATCCTCCGTTTTGTGATGCTTGTGGTGTGCACATCTCTGTCCGCCACATTTTAACAGACTGCATTTTATACCGTGATGCAAGGGCAGAAGCACAAGTTGATGGTGATCTGCCCTGTGTTTTAGCTAATGATGAGACGTGTGTGTCTAGGGTTTTTAAGTTTTGTGATGTGTCTGGACTCTGGCCTAAACTTTTAGGCTGGAGGTTTTAGTGTATTGCAGGGTGGCTGACACCTCCCTTTTTTTCCTTGCGGTCAGCCGGCCACTTCCATCTGCTACATTGTTTTAGCCCCCTCTCTCGTTTTCTTCCTGTGTTGTCCATGTTTTACTGCTGACGCCCTGCTTCATCCCACGCTTCGGTCTGGGTGAGCACATCTTTTCCGATGATTGTTTCCCGTGTTTTATGTTCCGTTTTATGTAAATATTCTGAGTTTCTTTTTTTTTCATGACACCCGTCTCACTATGATACTGAACGGGCGCTGAAGACCTTGTTGTCGTGCGCCCACAAAACCCCTCTACTACTACTACTACTACTGAAACATATTTTATTACGTCAATGAACATGTACTACGTTATAAAGTTATTAAAATTATCCATAACTTACCCGTTGTGTAATAACTTCAGTAGCATGGGTCATAGATCCCGTGATCCTGTCCTGTTGTCGTGGGTTGCGCATTTTGGTGGCGGGAGGTAGGGGAATGGGAGATACACATCAGCTGTGCAATCCTGAACAGGCAGACACGTGAGGCTACCTGACATTATAGCTTTATTTCACGTACAATAGCTTACTTACTCACCATCGTTCTTCACAACAAAGCTAGTCATATACTGTTGCAACTGCATCTAACATCTAGTATTTTAATATCTATGACAATTTCGATTGCTTACATTTTGCTATTGGACGTCATAATGATTAATTAGGGCACAAGCGATGTGGTTTTCGTTCCTGTGGAAAATTCGCTGTGTGGTGTACGGAGACTAGAAACTCCCCTCGCATATTTGAACCTCCATACAAATTTCTCAGTTCTGTTGGCATTGCATAGAAAGTGGTATAGGTGACGTACAGCATACGGGTCAATCTTTCCAAGCAGAGGCTACGTTAATTTATATGATCCTTCCTTGGATTACCTTAGTGAATCGGCATATACTTTTTCCCCACACCTCTACGAAGTTCTCGTAGATGATGACCCGAAAAGCAGATCTTGCCTTTCGCGGGCAAGTGCTCTACCATCTGAGCTACCCAAGCACGACTCACGCCCCGTCGTCGCAGATTTACTACTGCCAGTGCCTCGTGTCCTACTTTCCGAACTTTAAAGAAGCTCTCCTGTCTCCGCAATATCCTTTCTTTCAGGGGTGCTAGTTCTACAAGCTACGCAGTAGAGCTTCTGTAAAGTTTGGAAAGTAGGAGACGAGGTACTGGCAGATGTAAAGCTGTGAGGAAGGGGAGTGAGTCAAGCTTGGGTAGCTCAGATGGTAGAGCACTTGCCCGCGAAAGGCAAAGATCCCGAGCTCGAGTCTCGGCCAGGCATACAGTTTTAATCTGCAGGAACTTTCATATCAGCGCACACTCCACTGCAGAGTGAAAATCTCATTCTAGTTTCTACGAAATAAGTTCCAGGATGCCATAACGATGTATTTATTTGCCAACACCGTAAAATGTTGACACTTTAATACGCAGAGGTGAAGAAATTCAAGGGCAACCTCATAATATCGTGTAGGACTTTCTTTTGCCCGCTATAGCGCAACACCTCGATTGGACATGGATTCAAGAACTCGTTGGAAGCCCTTGCAGAAATGGGGAGCCATGCTGACTCTATAGCCTTCCATAATTACGTAAGTGTTGCTGGTGCTGGATTTTATGCACTAACTGACCTCCCCGTTAGGTCCATAAATGTTCGACGGGATTTACGTCGAGCTATCTGGTTGGCCAAACCATTCACTCTAACTGTCCAGAAAGTTCTTCAAACCAGTCGCGAATAATTGTGGTCCGAAGACTTGACGCACTGTCATCCATATAAATTCCGCCGTTGTTTGGCATCATAAAGTTCATGAATGGCTACAAATGTTCTTCAAGTAGCCGAAAATCCAAAGGGCCCAGTATACTCCATGTAAACGAGAGCTTTACCCTTATGGAGTCACTACCAGATTGCAGGGTCTCTTGTTGACAACTAGGGTCTTTGGCTTCGTGGGATCTGCGCAGCAGTCGATCCATATCATCAGCTATTATTTACTGAAACCGAGACTCATCTCACCAGGCCATGGTTTCCCGGCCGTCTACGGTCCAACTGATATGGCCAAGAACCCACGAGAGGGGCTGCAAGCGATGTCGTGTTGTTGGAAAAGGCACTCGCGTCGGTAGTTTGTTGCCATAACCCATTAATGCCAAACTTCGGCCCACTGTCCTAACGGATACGTTCGTCGCACGTCCCATATTGATTTCTGGGGTTATTTCACGCAGTGATGAATGTCTGTCAGCACAGACAGATCACGCAAACATTGCTGCTGCCAGTCGCCAAGTGAAGGCCGTCGGTCTCTACTTCGTCCATGGTGAGAGGTAATGCCCGAAATAAGGTATTTTCGGCACGCTCTTGACATTATTGCTTGCGGAATATTGAATTCCCCACCGAATTCCGAAATGGAGTGCCAGACGCTTCCAACTCCATTTACCGAACTACCATACCGCGTTCAAAGTCTGTTAAAACCCGTAGTGTGCCGTCATGTAGGAAACCTTTTCAGGCTTATCGCCTGACTATAAATGACAGCTCTTCCAATGGACTACCCATTTGTACCTTGTGTATGCTATACTGCCGCCATCTGTATATGTGCATATCTGTATACCACGGCCTTTGTTACCTCATTGGGTGGCGGACCTTTTCTTTCACAAGGTCACTGTTTGGTAACTCCAAATATACATGCGAACAGTATCGGATTGCATTATATCGCTGACTCTCGCATGTGAACAGGAGAGCTTGGCTTGCAAGCGAAATCATTCACTCACTTCGTTATACTTCTTACTCTTGTTAATTTTCTTTAAGTTAATAATACTGATTTTTTTATTGAATTTATAAGATTACTGCATAGCGGTATTATTGCGATGAAGGCCTGATGACATGCAGGTTCGTCCTAGCACCTGTCATGTCAAAAAGAAGAATTCTGTTATTAATAGCCGGCCGGAGTCTGGAACCGCGTAAGCGCTACGGTCGGAGGTTCGAATCCTGCACCGAGCGAGGTGGCGCAGTGGTTAGCACACTGGACTCGCGTTCGGGAGGACGACGGTTCAATCCCGTCTCCGGCCATCCTGATTTAGGTTTTCCGTGATTTCCCTAAATCGCTTCAGGCAAATGTCGGGATGGTTCCTTTGAAAGGGCACGGCCGATTTCCTTCCGCATCCTTCCCTCACCCGAGCTTGCACTCTGTCTCTAATGACCTCGTTATCGACGGGACGTTAAACACTAATCTCCTCCTCCTCCTCGAATCCTGCCTCGGGCATTGATGTGTGTGATGTCCTAGGTTAGTTAGGTTTAAGTAGTTATAAGTTCTAGGGAACTGATGATCTCAGAAGTTAAGTCCCACTGTGCTCAGAGCCACTTGAACCATTTTGTTATTTATATTTAATGATGCGTAGTCGTCACTTCGCACCCGAACACTAATAGTTCCACTGCATATGTTTCAAGGCTCGCGTTTCCCTTCTCACTCTGATGATTCATCATCGCGACGTATGGTGTGGTTTATCATACAATGTAGGCTTTCACCACCGTTGCTGACTTCACTTAAAACGTCCGGGCATCGATCACGGTCTATCAGGACGGAAGTTTTAAATTCACCTGTGGCTACCTCTGCCTTTGTGGGAACCAGCTTCCCGTTCATTGTCGAATTACTCTGCAATGCTGCATAATGCAACGAACTGACTTCTGCCATATGCCGAGATTCGATAAACACAAAATTTGAAAAAAAAGTACCCCCCCCCCCCCCCCCGCCAAAAAAAAAAACGGTCCGCCTCACAAATTCTACTACTCAAATGTCTGTCGAGACAGTGATAAGTTATCGAAGATACTCCATAAGATTTGGTTAGTAGCCGACGATGTCGTACAGTGCCGAACGCTTTTCGGAAACATTGGTAGATGCTCTCATCTACCACTACTGTTAATTAAAATTCGGACTTCAATAAAGCAAGCTCTGTTTGATATGACCCCTTTTTCCCTCGATGACTGTCATACTGTTTGAGCATAGAAAATTACGTGGGTGGCAGTAGAATCGTTCAGCATTCAGCTTCGAACGCCGGTTCTTTAAATTTTCTCAGTAGTCTTCCTCGAAAAGAACGTCTCCTTTTCTCCAGATATTCACATTTGAGTTCCCGAAGCATGTCCGTAATACTAGCATGCTGGTCTAACCTACCGCCAACAAATATAGCTATACTTCTAGTCTTCTATCCTCTTTGTATTCAGGAGTGATCTGCGTTCCTTTGTAGTCATGTTGGACCAATTGTTACGGGACGGATTGTCTTTAGATATAAGCTGTAGAAGATGCTAATTTTGCTGGCTGTTTACAGTACAATTTTGTCACAGCACCGTAAAGACTGCTGCTTCGTTCACATTACGTTTTATTTATTTTGTTGAAACGACAACGCACAGCAGATGCTTAACAACTGTGGGCAAAATCATTAATTGATTTGCAGTAACTAGTGAAACAGCTGTATTTGGATTCTGTTATATGCATTTCTGGAGTTTGTACATACTTTGGATGTCTCAAAGGCTAAGCGACAATTTTGAATCTCTAATTATTCGCGCGCAGTCTTTAGTCAGAGCAGCTGTGTCACTGTAAGATGTGTTTCTTTTGTCGTAGCTGCTAGGCAGCGAGGAGCCCGGGAGTTCTATAGTTAGGGTAGTAATCAGAAAGACGCCGAGAGGAGGACTCATGGTAATGTAGACGTAAGTGCTTCTGTGTTTAAGTAAAATGATTTCCTTGAATAGTAATTAGAAATTTGTGGTAAGGTCTTATGGGACCAAACTGTTGAAGTCATCGGTCCCTAAGCTTACGCACTACTTAATCTAACTTAAACTAACTTACACTACGGACAACACACACACGCATGCCCAAAGGAGGACTCGAACCGCCGATGGGGGCAGCCGCGCGGACCGTGACAAGAGGCCCTAGACCGTGCGACTACCTCGCGTAGCCTTTGAATATTGTGAAACGGAAGGATTTGATTAGTGATTTAGAATTGAACTAGATGTAAGGATATGGCTATGAAGAGGAACGAAGTAATATTTTTAGTTACTGGCACTGCAGTTGTGTGTAGTTAGGATTCATTGTTGAACCACACAGCCGGCCTGTGTGGCCGAGCGGTTCTAGGCGCATCAGTCTGGAGCCGCGCGACCGCTACGCTCGCAGGTTCTAATCCTGCCTCGGCCATGGATGTATGAAGTCCTTAGGTTAGTTATGTTTACGTAGTTCTATGTTCTAGGGGACTGATGACCTCAGATGTTAAGTCCCATAGTGCTCAGAGCCATTTGAACAATTTTGAATCACACATCCATATAATGTTGTATACTCGCTGGCAGATATATTTGGTTTCTCTCGCAATTATAATTCAAGAGGTAAACTGACAGCAAAGTAGCAACCAACCAGCCAACACAGTACGAAACCACAAATCAAGTGAAAAAATTATAAAAATATTTCTCTAGGGCACCCAATATCTATGCTCTGTGAGTCTGTACGGCGGTAAAATATCTGTACAGCAGTAGCCTCTTCCGTTGATAAATTCCAAAATGTGGAATTTCATACTTGTATTTTCTGTCAAATAACTTCAGCTTTAGCTCCAAACGGATCCCACAGTGATGGTATGTTTGAATCCACTCCTTGCCTTTACGTATATCAGTATATTCCTACATTTTTTGCCAGGTTGTGAGAGGTGCGTTTCATGTACTGTTTTACAAGATAGGTGGGCCATAGGGGAAACAAACCGGTCTCCAGTTCATTACGGGTGCCAACAACCGGTATGCAGCCTCGTTATTCAGAACATGCTCTTCGCTAAATGATTCAGATATCATATCTCCTACTGAACCAGGTAACTAAATGTATAAATTAGCTTGGGTGCAGAAACACCGCCTTTCGAGTCTCGACTCATGGAGAAAGGTGTCCTTGACTGGTCATTGTGTTAGCACTTTGTTGTAAAAAGACAAGGAGTTGGAAAGGTTTCATCTTGACGGTTATGCAATTTTGATTCGGGTGACTGAAATATTTCCATGTGACGCAGGTTTTGATAAGTGGATCATCGGGAGAAAATTCGTGTACGATCAGATTTATCTGTTTTTCAAATTACATCGACGCACTGTGCGTGTATTTTCCAATCGCTCCTGAGTTGGATAGCAATAACGGTGAAGGCACACCCCTCAACCCATCCCCTCAGACCACTCTCTTGGTTAGATGCTGGTGCCAAAAGGCATGTCGATATTGATCAATGTAAAGGCTGATTGATTATTCATTCATTAACCTATTATTAATCTGTCGTTGCGGTCTTCAGTCCAAAGAATGGTTTGATGCAGATCTCTACGCTACTTTATCCTGTGCAAGCGTCTTCATTTCACAATAACTACTGCAACCTACACTATGTGATCAAAAGTATCCGGAAACCTGGTTGAAAATGACTTAAAAATTCGTGGTGCGCTCCAGCGGTAATGCTGGAATTCAGTATGGTGTTGGCATATCCTTAGCCTTGATGACAGCTTCCACTCCCGCAGGCAAACGTTCGATCAAGTGGTGGAAGGTTTCTTGGGGAATGGTATCGACGTCGGTTGGTGAGGCGTGGCATGAAGTCGGTGTTCCAAAACATCCCAAAGTGTGGTATAGGATTCACGTCAGGACTCTGTGCAGACCATTCTATTACAGGTATGTTATTGTTGTGTAACCTCTCCGCCACAGGCAGTACATTATGAACAGATGCTCGATTGTGTTGAAAAGTGCAGTCGCCATCCCCGGATTACTCTTCAACAGTGGGAAGCAAGAAGGTGCTTAAAACATACATGTAGGCCTATGCTGTGACAGTAGAACACAAAACAACAAGGGTTGCAAGTCCCCTCCGTGAAAAACACGAGTACACCATAACACCACCGCCTCCGAATTTACTGTTGGCAGCACATATGCTGGCAGATGACATTCACCGGACATTCGCCATACGCACACCCTGCCGTCGGATCGCCACATTTTGTGCCGTGATTCGTCATCCCACCCAACGTTTTTCCACTGTTCAATCGCCCAATGTTTACGCTCCTTACACCAAGCGAGGCGTCGTTTGGCATTTACCGGCGTGATGTCTGGCCTATGAGCAGCCGCTCGAACATGAAATTCAAGTTTTCCCACCTCCTGCCTAACTGTCATAGTACTTGAAGTGGATCCTGACGCAGTTTGGAGTTCCTGTGTGATGGTCAGGATAGATGTCTGCCTATTATACATTACGACCCTCTTCAACTGTTGGCGGTCCCTGTCAGTCAACAGACGAGGTCGGCCTGTACGCTATTGTGCTGTACGTGTTCCTTCAGGCTTCGAATTCACTATCACATCGGAAACAGAGGACGTAGGGATGTGTAGGAGTGTGGAAATCTCGCATACAGTCGTATGACACAAGTGACATCCAATCACTTGATCACGTTCGTGGTCCGTGAGTTCCACGGAGTGTCCCATTCTGCTTTCTCACGATATCCAATGAGAACTGAGGTCGCTGATATGGAGTACCTGGCAGTAGGTGGCAGCACAATGCCCCTAATATGAAAAACGTGTGTTTATGGGAGTGTCCGGATACTTTTTTTCTCATAGTGTACATCCTTCTGGAGCTGCTTACTGTAATCACCTCTTGGTCTCCCTCTACCATTTTTACCCCCAACAATTCCCCTTCAATACTGTACTTGTAATCCCCTGATGTCTCAGAATGTGTCCTATGAACTGATCGTTATTTCAGTCAAGTTGGGGCACAAATTACTTGTCTCCCCTTTACCGTTCAGTACCCCCTAATTTCACCGTATTTCAAAAGCTTCTTTCTCTTCTTGTCTAAACTATTATCGTCCATGTTTCACTTCCATACAAGCCTACACTCCACATAAATACCTTCAGAAGCGATATTGTAACACTTAAGTCTATATTCGATGTTAACGTATACCTTTTCTTAAGAAGCGCTTTTCTTGCCATTGACAGTCAACATTTTATATTATCTCTGCTTCAGTTATTTTGCTGCTCAAATGACAAACTTAAATTCTCGTATCCTAGTCTAATTCGACTACATTCTGTTATCGTTGTATTGCTTTCGTTCATGTT
Source organism: Schistocerca americana (assembly GCF_021461395.2). Lineage (NCBI taxonomy): Eukaryota > Metazoa > Arthropoda > Insecta > Orthoptera > Acrididae > Schistocerca > Schistocerca americana. The sequence goes on from NC_060125.1 coordinate 329,451,304, forward strand.
TATTTTGTATCCTCCTTCCAAGACACTATCCAGTCCCCTCAGCTGCTCTTCCAAGTCTGTGAGAGATCTGCAATGTCATTGGTAAACATCAAAATTTTATTAATTTTGCAAGAACTTTAATTCCTACTCCGAATTTTTCTTTGGTTTCCTTTACTGCTTGTTAAATGTAAAGTTGAACAACATTGGGGTAGGCTACAAGCCTGCCTCACTCCACTCTCAATCTGTAATGTAATCCCCTCCTCCTCATGCATGGCCTCTTCTTTCTACTATTTACTTTCTGTCATTCTGTCATAGTCAATAACAGCTGCTCACACAGCAATGCGGTAGCGACGCACCTTCCCCTCCTCCCCCTCCCACCCCATTAGTGACGCCTGGTGGTGTTTAATTCCATTGACATACATAGTTTTTAATTGTTAAAATTTTCGGCTGAAAGAGTGACGCTTGGCACTGGAGCGCAACGTGCAACGCATGACGCTGACGCGTGTGGTTTATGTTAAAAATATTTATTAAGATATTTCCATGTTTAACGTGGAGTGCGTGGTGATATTTATTTACATTCAGCAGATACATTCCACCATTCACATGAGAATGAAGGGCGCCACACGTCGTTCTCCTGTGTCACCATGTTTAACGTGGAGTGCGTGGTGATATTTATTTACATTCAGCAGATACATTCCACCATTCACATGAGAATGAAGGGCGCCACACGTCGTTCTCCTGCGTCACCATGTTTAACGTGGAGTGCGTGGTGATATTTATTTACATTCAGCAGATACATTCCACCATTCACATGAGAATGAAGGGCGCCACACGTCGTTCTCCTGCGTCACCAGTGATGCTTTCCACCGAAACACACAGAGTAGATTAGACATTTTCATAAAAAAAATTTCGACACGGGTCACTACGGACATGGACACCGCTACTAAATTATTGCAGTAGAAGCTGTTAACAATTACGTCCACGAGAAAGCCATAACAGTAATTAGTACTATTAGTAGTAGCGGACGTAGTACTGTTGGTGGTGGTCGGATAAAGAAGAGAAGGCAGAAATAAATGGAAGAAGTAGGAGGGTGAAAGGAGGAGGTCGTTATTATCAATCAGTTTGTCACTAACCAGTCATTATATCAATCAATAATTAATCAGCCGCCCTCCCATGAACCACGGACCTTGCCGTTGCTAAGGGCATTTGCGTGCCTCAGCGATACATAGAAGAGTACCGCAGGTGCAACCACAACGAAGGACTATCTGGCGAGTGGCCAGACAAACGTGTGGCTCCTGAAGAGGGGCAGCAGCCTTTTTCAGTAGCTGCAGGGGCAACAGTCTGGATGATTGACTGATATCGCTATGTATCATCAACCAAAACGGCCTTGCTGTGCTGGTACTGCCAACGGCTGAAAGCAAGGAGAAACTACAGCCGTAATTTTTCCGGAGGGTATCCAAGCTTACTGTATGGTTAAATGATGATGGCGTCCTCTTGGGTAAAATATTCCGGAGGTAAAATAGCCCCCATTCAGATCTCCGGGCGGGGACTACTCAGGAGGACGTTGTTATAAGGAGAAACAAAACTGGCGTTCTACAGATCGGAGCTTGGAATGTCACATCCCTTAATCGGACAGGTAGGTTAGAAAATTTAAAAACGGAAATGGGTAAGTTAATGTTAGATATAGTGGGAATTACTGAAGTTTGGTGGGAGGAGGAACAAGACTACGGGTCAAGTGAATACAGAGCTATAAATACAAAATCAAATAGGAGTAATGCAGGAGTAGGTTTAATACTGAATAAAAAAACAGGAGCGCCGGTAAGCTACTATGAACAGCATAGTGTACGCATTATTGCAGCCAAGAATGGCGCGAAGTCCACGCCTACCACAGAAGCACAAATTTATATGACACCTAGTACCACTGATGTTGAAGAGATAGAAAAAATGTATGATGCGAGAAAAGAAATTATGCAAAGAGTTAACGGGAGACGAAAATTTGATAGTCATGGTGTATTGCAATTCGATAGTACGAAAAGGACGAGAAGGAAAAGTAGTAAGTGAATACCGACAGGGGTGAGGAACGAAAGAGGAAGCGGCCTCGTGGAAGTTTGCACAGTTCATAACTTAATGATAGCTCACAGTTGGCTTAAGAAGCATGAAAGAAAGTTGTATCTGTGGAAGAGGCCTGGAGACACTGAGAGGTTTGAGATAGTGGTAAGACAGAGATTCAGGAACCAGGTTTTAAATTGTCAGATATCTCCTGGGGCAGATGTGGATTCTGACCACAATTTATTGGCTATAAACTGTATATTAAAACTGAAGGAACTGCAAAAGGTAGGAATTTAAGGAGATGGGACCTGGATGAATTGAAGGAACTAGAGGTTGTAGAGAGTTTCAGAGAGAGAGAGTCAGGGAACGATTGACAAGAACAGGCGAAATAAATACAATAAAAGGAGATGGGGTAGTTTTGAGGGATGAAATGGTGAAGGTAGCAGAGGATCAAGTAGATAAAAGGACGAGGGCTAGTAGAAATCCTTCTGTAACACAAGAGATATTGAATTTTAATGATGAAAGAAGAAAATATAACAATCTACTAAATGAAGCAGGCGAAAGGGAACCCAGCGTCTCAAAAATGAGGTCGACAGGAAGTGCAAAATGGCTAAGCAGGGATGGCTAGAGGACAAATGTAAGGATGTAGAAGCATGTAATACAAGGGACAACATAGATACTGTCAACAGGAAAATTAAAGAGAGCTTTTCAGAAAAGAGAACCTCCTATATGAATGCCAAGAGCTCAGATAGAAAACCAATCCTAAGCAAAAACTAAAGCAGAAGGGCAGAAGGGGTATATAGATTGTCTATACAAGGCGATGTTGATGAGGGCAATATGATGGAAATGTAAGAGGACGTAGATGAAAATGAAGTGGGAGATGAGATGCTGGGTGAAGAATTTGACAAAGCACTGAAAGACCTAAGTCGAAACAAGGCTCCAGGAGTAGACAACATTCCATTAGAACTACTGATATCCTTGGTGAGCAAGATGTATGAGACAGACTTCAAGGAAAATATAATAAGTCTAATCCCAAAGAAAGCAAGTGTTGACAGTTATGAAAATTACTGAAGTATCAGTTTAATAAGCTACAGTTGCAATATAATAACACGAATTCCTTACAGACGAATGGAAATACTGTTAGAAGCCGACCTAGGGCAAGATCAACTAAGATTCCGTAGAAATGTTGGAACACGCGAGGCAATACTGACCCTACGAATTATCTAAGAACATAGGTTAAGGAAAGGCACACCTACGTTTCTAGCGTTTGGAGAGTTAAAGAAAGCTTTTGACGATCAAATCTAAAGGTGGCAGTGGATAAATACAGGGAGCAAAAGGCTATTTACAATTTCTACATTTCTGGCAGTTATGAGAATCGAGAGGCACGAAAGGAAAACAGTGATTGAGAAAGGAGTGAGAATGGCTTATAACTTACCACCAATGTTATTAAATATGTATATTGAGCAAGCAGTAAAGGAAACAAAAGAAAAACCTTGGGTGGGAATTAAAATCCATGGAAAAGAAATAAAAGCTTTGAGGTTTGCCGACGACGTAGTAATTCTGTCAGAGACAGCAAATGGTCTTGAAGAGCAGTTGAACGGAATGGCCAGTGTCTTGAAACGAGGATATAAGATGAACATCAACAAAAGAAAAACGAGGATGATGGAATGTAGTCGAATTAAATCAGGTGATACTGAGGGAATAAGATCAGGAAATGAGATACAAAGTAGTAGGCTAATTTTGGTATTAGGGAAGCAAAATAACTGATGATGGTCGAAGTAGAGAGGATATGAAATATAAACTGGCTATAGCAAGGAAAGCGTTTCTGAGGAAGAGTAATTTGTTGACGTCGAGTATAGATTTAACTGCAAGGAAGTCTTTTCTGAAAGTATTTGTATGGGGTGTAGCCATGCATGGAAGTGAAACATGGACAATAAATAGTTTAGCCAAGACGACAATAGAAGCTTTCGAAACATGGTGCTACAGAAGAATGCTGAAGATTAGATATGTAGATCACGTAGCTAATGAGCAGAAGAGGAATTTGCAGCACAACTTAACTAGAAAAGGCGATCGGTTGTTAGGACACATCCTGAGGCGTCAAGGGATTACAGATTTGTACTAGAAGGAAGCGTGGAGGATTAATATCGTAGAGGGAGACCAAGAGTTGAATACCCTGAGCAGATTCAGAAGGATGTAGGTTGCTGTAGTTACTAGGAGATTAAGCGGATTGCACAGAATAGAGTAGCATGGAGAGCTGAATCCAAGTAGTCTCTGGACTGAAGACCACAACAACAATCAATTAGCAGCAATAGATATAGACAACCTAGCCAGATTTCTTTCCTAGGGCTCCGACTTTCGGAGTGATGCCGTAAAATGATTCCCTACTCTCAACGTGCTACTTAAGAAAGCACCTCAGACATGAATGTTCTGTACGGACTCCTGCTTAGAACGTATTTTCTTCCATCAAGCATAGTCCACCAGTCTTGGACCATTTTCCGACCAATCTCCTTGAGCGTAGACGACGATTCAGTTCTATTGGATTGGATTGACTCCTCAACACTGTCAGTATCTAGTCTTGACCAATCCAAAACATATCTCTGCCGACAACAGAGTGAGATGAAAGCTGCCCTCTACAGCGTCTATGTGCATTACTTGCCAACGTACTACTCTAGTATTAAAGCCATAGAAACTTCTAACATTCTGCGTAGTGTCTGTTTGTTCTAAGTCGTGTCTCCCTACCACTTTCGCGCAACGACGCTCTGAGCGTGTTTTTTAGGGAATTGACTAGTTTGAACCTGGGACCTGTTGCTGGTAAGGAGACGCCAGACCGCACATGACATGTAGAGTTCAGAAGAGATCGGTGAGACTAGTGATGATATACCCAAATACTTAATTATTTCAGCGTCAGCTCCACTGCACTACCTGTAATAGAATCTTAATACTAACTAAATTTAGTGGAAGAGGTTCAAGGCTTTCCTATTTTTAGTTAGCTAGTAAAATAACGTCGAAAAAGCAGTTAAGTTTACCATTGTAAATTTTATTCTCCTCACAAAACATTGTTTATAATTTGCACTATTGACAAAAGGAAATATTTTAATACAGGATGATAAAAACCAACTGCGTTCAACAAAAATATGAACGAATATTCCCTGAATGGGTTTCCAAGTTCTACAATGGATCGAAGGATGACCTATGCCATATTACATCTATAATCTAGGTTTAAATTAAGTTACACAAAAGAGAAAACTATCAAAAAGGTCTACAGTGACCCTCAATTATCTTTAATTACTTATCTAACTTGTCGTAAATTACAGTGGCTGATGTGGCTTCTCAATAATTATATAACAGAAAAATCATCGCGTTTCAGATTTTCACTTACGTAGCAAATGTGAATACCATGAGCTTCAATTGACGATCGACACTAGTATTATGTAAAAAAGGGATGTAACAGATGAGACTTCTGCAGTTCAGAGTGAAGCTCAAAAACGCGGCATCGCGTGCGCTCATTACCTTGTCGGTGTTCGTCAGGGGGCGGCGGCCGGCGCAGCTCCATGCATCTCCCTGACTCGGAAGCAACTCTTCTCTAACTTCTCCTTACTACAATTTACCGAAGTTGGTTAAAAAAAAAAAACTATCTGGCTGTGTTTTCATCTGATGAATCAGGGTCTGAATGTTAACCTTAAGCTCTGCCTACAAAAATTATGTCTATCCTATGAGAAACGTTATACTTTTCGTGGTGGGGCAATGTTTTTAAAGTTTGCAACGTAACAGAGACGCGAAAACGTCTCATGCTAAAACTTGCGGCTGGTGTGGCCCTTTTTCTGATATTGTAAGATCTATACTGTTCTTCTGGAGGGCTCTAGCTTTTAACGTGGGCTGGGGGGTAGTCCCAGCGGTTACTTTTCGTGGTGGGGCAATATTGTTTTAGGTTTGCAACGTAACAGAGACACGAAAAAGTCTCCCACTAAAACTTGCGGCTAGTGTGGCCCTTTTAGTGTTACCGTAAGATCTATACTGTTCTTCTGGAGGGCTCTAGCTTTTAACATGGGCTTGGGGGGGTGGTCCTGGTGGTTAGCTGGTGACGTGGGTGTCCGTCCCTTATCGTAGGGCCTTCTAGCTTAACACGGTTCTGCTCTCGGCTTCTGTTCTCGTTTCTCCCCTCGAAACTGCGTCTGTCTCACAGTGGGAAGGTATGACATGCATTTCGGCATTCTTGCGTTAGTCTGTGGTATTCCATTTGCTCACTCGTTTCTCGTATTACTTTGGTTAATTTAATGTCACGATTTATTCGGATCTATGTGATTTACAACTGGATTTGCTTATCATGTCAGGGTTTTCATGGAAGGTGTTGGATTTGCCTGACACCTTACAAACTAATAAAAGTTGAAAGTAAATTTTGCTGAAAACTTATTCTGAAGAATTTATGCAATATGTTTCGAATCATTTTCCCACTGAGAAACAAAATGATATTACTATTTCTCTTAAATACTTTCACCTTGCTTGTCCAACGACTATTGTAAGCTCTCGAGTATGTTCTGGTGTTTTCAGATCATAGTACTTGCCCTTTTCACTTGCCAAAAGCGGAAAGGTACTGTGTTTGGAAGGCTTAAGGCCTTCCGCCCCCCTCCCCCCCCCCCCCCATCCCGTTCCACAGAAAATGTCTCCCGAAGTACCCTTCTTTTCTTTCTGAAACTAAATGAAAACCCGCTCTAGTTGCTTTATTATAATTTACAGAGTCGACAGGACCGGTTTCGGCCTTTGTACACGATCTAGTCACATTAAGGTGACCACCACCTATGTTAGACGTCAGCGTGCAGTAACCAATCACAGAACGCATGTGCACTGGAGGGTATAAAAGGCATGTTGGATTGACTCGGAAAACAGTGCAGTCTTTGTTGTAATGTGGAAACGGAGTGAGTTAGCTGACGTCTAAAAGAGTCTTTCGGATCAAGGATGGAAGCGTTTCCGAAGCGACTAATTCTGTAAATTGTTCGCGTGCCGCCATCTTTAAAGTATAACGTGAATGAAAAAAGGGTGATATCCAAAACCACCGCTGAGGCTACTGAGGTCCACGACGAGTTATAGATGACATGGGTAAATGACTGCTTGAGCGATGTGTACTGGCGAATAGACGTGCAACGATTGAGCAGACTTCCAACAGAGACTCTTCAACTACCGTTTGGCGAACGCTGCTGCGTACTGCTCTCCGTAGCACACAGCTTGTTCATGCAACATGCTGACTGTTGATCATTGGCGACAAACGCTGTAATTTGCTCGCCAGGACCGTAATTGAAGACTGAGTGGCTACATGTGGCCGTTTCAGATCAATCATGTTTTCTTCTTCATCGGAGAAGCAAATACCCTGCAAGAATCTTCAAAATTGTTCAAATGGCTCTGAGCACTATGCGACTTAACATCTACGGTAATCAGTCCCCTAGAACTTAGAACTACTTAAACCTAACTAACCTAAGGACATCACACAACACCCAGTCATCACGAGGCAGAGAAAATCCCTGACCCCGCAGGGAATCGAACCCGGGAACCCGGGCGCGGGAAGCGAGAACGCTACCACACGACCACGAGATGCGGACTCAAGAATCTTCGTATGCGTCGATGTCGCAGGGCGTTCCGTGGGAGGTTTAGTCATTCTGAAAGGCGCAGTGGATTAATAGTAGTGTGTGTACATCCTTGGCAACCATGTCCACCCCTACGTCCAGTTTGTTTCTCCGCGGCACGATGGCTTCTGTCAGCTGGACAATGCAATGAGTCGCCGCACTCGCAGTGCACGTGTGTGGTTCATTGAGGACCAGGATGTATTCACCGTAGTCCCCTGGTCACCAAACTCGGCGGATTTAAACCTGATCGAGAATCTGTGGGAGCACCTCGATCTGGCTGTTCGCATTAAGGATCCTCAACCGAGAAACCCAGTGGAGTTGACCACCGCACTGGAGTCGACGTGGCTCCATACCCAGGTCGGTATCTTCCAGAACTCTCCTGCACGTCTCGCAACCGTCCGCACTGTGAAACGTGGTTAATCAGATTTTTCACAGGTGATCACATTAATTTGCTGGATAGTGTATTAGGCCGTCAGGAAGCGTATCCGAAGGTTACGATGTGGAGAAACAATGTCAAATCATTTGACGTGCTCCTCTACAGCATAACTTTCAAATATACTTGATAATGAACTGATATAAAGGCCGAAACAGGCCGAAAGTTTCTTTCAGCAACTGGAGTGGCTTTTCATTAATTTTTAAAATTTTTAATTAATTGAACAACAGTCGCGGAACCAGCAAAATCCGAACTCGGAGATACTAAGATTTGACCTTGTTCATAGAGGAGAAGACTTACTTCTCTAAGACCATAGTGAGGTTTACGTTTTGAAACCATCACTTCTGTCATGTCGATTGCCTTTCGTTAACCCGCTGAACTACTCGTAAATTTACGAGGAGAGTACTCGTAATATCAAAGCTCTTGGGTCGGTTAATGAAACATGGTAAGATTGTTGTGTCCATGTAAGCGTTGCCTTGGAATGTCAGGGACTGCTGATCCGAGTCCAGCTCCGGCAAGCAGTTACTAATCGTTAGGAAGTTTGTAAATAGTTAATGAGTATCCTGATTTGAGTTTGTTGATCTTTTACATCCGCTTCTATGTACATAGCCCGCAGTTAAGTATATGTTGTATAAAACAGAATAGATTCAATTTCGTTCACTAACGGAGGGAGGGCAAAGAATAAAGTTTGTTGGAAAAGAGTGTATAGCCTCTCCAGTTGAAGATGGCCCCTGCCGTCTAGATCTCAACATGTCCGTTTAAGTTACAGTGGTCGCATTCCCTTACGTTGATGGAACCGCGTTACCGGCTGAAGAACAGAATATTTCGAACAAATTGGCGTCATCTTTTCTGATATTTATCTTCGAATGAAAGTTCAGAAAAACAGTCTATCCGAGTGTACGATATTCAGAAGTTTTCTGTTACAAGCACAGTCTCCGTGGGTGAATGTCCCAAGTACTGTGATAAACTTCGAAGCAGTCAGTTTAAACGCATTCGTCAAATTCTAACACCCTAAACATTGAGACGAGTGTGATCAACAATACAGGTCGATTCAGCTGTCCCCATCGATGTTGTTTTATGCAACCCGCAATGTTAAAAATGACATTCCAATACCGCGCACGAGATTTTCATATTTTCGCGCTCGCTAAGTGCAAACTGTATGTGCTACAGAAAAAATGAACAGGGTATTTTTATAAGAAATATGAAGTAGTTACATTTAGTACTAGTATACGTTTTCACTACAGGCAGCGGTTTCCGAGTTATTCGAGGAAAACGTACAGAAGCGACCTACAAACGCAACTCCGCTCCTACACTTAGCCTCACCAGGCAGGATTTATTCTATGTTGTTCGTCGCTCTCCTTCGTACCGCTATTAAAAAATTTCCGACGACGCGAACTGTTCACGTTAATTTTAACTTTATTGGTCTCTATTCACTGACCTATTACGCCACCAGCATGGTCGCCTATTTCGTTAATGTTATTAACTTGAACGTGCCCGTGAGGTTAATGACAGAAAAAAGATTATCGTAAATGTTACGTGAAAATTACGTGAAAACTACAAACACACTAGTTTCGTGGTCAGCAGGCCTTACGAATAACGAAGGAATTGTTTACTGTATGATGTTAAAATTTTTAAAAAAGTTTAAGCAAATCTTACACTTACATCAGCTTTACAGTAAGTGCTCGCCTAAGGAGTAACATGGCTGGTCAATGAAGACCAAAAAAGGTCGTATGTGGGAAACAACTAGTGCAGTCGCTAATTTTTCTACTGTGATAAGAGGGAGTGCCATGAACAACATACTACAAATCCTGACCGGTGGGAGCTGAATGTGGGAGTTGGGGCGCGTTTGCACGTAATTTTTGCAGCTTTTCTATCAATAGCTTGAAAACTACGGACTCTAGGGAAACATACCTCTATAAAAACTTTTTCTTTGTGGACTTTCTTACAAAAAATCCTGTTCCTCCTTCCTGTAGGACTAACAGTTAAAGAGTAGTGAGTGAAAGATTACGAAACTCTCGCACGCTGTTTTTGAATGCCAGGTGTAAAAAGACATTGTTAGGGGAAGCTAAATGACCCTGTACATGTAGTAGTCTATAATTGAAACTGTCTTTCTGTTTTTCCTACTGTTACCGGTTTTGCTATACAGTACTATCCTCAGGCCATCCCCTGGGACGACGCAATCGTCGCTCATGGTGCAGGTGTGGTCTGACGATGAAACTGCGTTACGAAACTGGTAGCTAGTAGGCGAAAAAAAAAGAAGAGTGCGTTTGCAGACTAAAACACATATTATTTCTTAAGTCTATTAGTCACTGTTCCAACCGATAGTATGTCGAAAATACGTTATATGATGAACGTTTGTACGAGAATTACCTGTTGTTACGGAAGTATTTGAACAAGAATTTCAGAGTAAATAATACCTTCATATTATCGAGATATTTAGTGGCCCAGAACTAGCAGGAAAATTATTTACAAAACAAATGTCAGTTAAAGATTTCCCATCAATACTCACCCGTGATAGGCGAGCAGCGACAATAATAAGAAAACACAAGCCAGCACATCTGCGCGACCCACGATCCCCGTCACCTGCAAAGAAAACAGAGACTTTTATAATGGCTAACGAAAGATTTTTCTTTGGTTGTTGCTGCAGCAAGACATCATTAAAAAAATCTCATTGCGCTATCATTGAAGAAGAATATGTTGAAACTTCCGCTCTCGTATGCTTAATTTACAACGTATCTAAAGACTTAATTATTTAGAATGAGAGTTCATTTCACTACATTTATTGTTATTACTATAACCCAGTAATGTGTATTTAAGTATTTAACGAATGATACATATGTAAAATTCTATTCCTACAAAGATTGTTCCCACAAACGTATTTGTAAAACAGGATATTAGATGAAAATCGAATATTCCGGTACTCCGTCGGTCTCGCATACGTGAATATCCAGTTCTCGCTTCCGAATGAGTAACTTTAGAAGAGTACACACCCACGCTGAATGTTTTAATTTTGTCCAAAAGCATATTAAAAATGATACTAATACATTAATTCCCATGAGTGTTTTCAGGGGATTATCCTTGTTCCAAGACAAATAACAATATTGGTAATCTAGAGATATTCATTTCTAATAGTGATTTACTCTGCTGTACTACCAGCTCACGTTATATTTGGCTGGAAGAAAAGAAAAAAAGAAATAGAAATAAAGAAAGAAAGCAAGTTCTTAGAACTACCCAAATCTCGAACTACCCAGTATACCCTTTGCCGCAGAAGCTAAGAAAATAAAGGTAAATATGCTTCACATGTCAGGTTGGTCATCGCACATGAAAACAGATACACGCTGCCAGCTGAACTAGTACAGTCGGAAGGACAGATATAACAAAATGTGCGAGATTTAAGGGAAATAAATTATGAGAAGAAAAGCTGAATAACATTGTAAAATAATTATTAACCTAAGAAGAAACTGAATGAATTCGGTTCTCACAGTCAAGCAGCTTGCTCTGTCCTTCAGGGTGAGTGAAACAATACAAAGGGTGTTTCACAGTCTTTAACTGCAACGATTACAGGTGATTAATCAAGTCATGGGGAACAATTTTTGCTAGAGACGCTGACGCTAGACGTATTATTATTGCTTCTGCCCCCCGACCAGTAGCAGGTACACAGTGTGTGTTATCTATATTCCAATCATCTTTTCCACGTGAAAGGAGATGGGTGAAGCAAAATAAACCTCCTGACTCTTCTATTTCTCTGCTTAGAGACATTGTTAGGATTTCCTAATTGAAAATAACTTGCTCAATTTACTGGCGTAGGTAGCATACAGTCAGCAGACCCTGCTAGTTCAGCGAAATATCCTCGTCCCACGGGCAGCGAGGTCACTAAAAAGACTTCTTCATGGAACAATTCGAAGCACAGGCACTGGACTCGGCGACTTGCAAACCTAAGGTGTGGTACAGGTACGTCGATGATACTTTCGTGGTGTGGAGCCATGGTGAAGAACAGCTCGGTGACTTCCTAAGACACTTGAACAGCCTCCATGCCAACATAACATTTACCATGGAAGTAGAAAAGGACAAGAAACTGCCATTTCTAGATGTGGTGGTCACAAGGGACGGCGAAAACCTGGGACACAGCGTGTATCGAAAACCGACACACACGGACCCATACCTGCACAAACTGTCAAACTACCACCCGAGCCAGAAAAGAGGCATGATCAGTACGCTCGTAACGAGAGCAGGACGAATATGTGAGCCGCAACACCTCAAACGAGAAATGCAACACCTGGAAACTGTCCTGAGGAGCAATGGGTACTCCACAAATTATATTAGAAGTGTAACAGAGCCAAACACTCGGCGAAGTAAGGAACCAGAAAAAGAAATGTCGGGTACGGCCTTTCTGCCATACATTCCCAGAGTGACGGACAGAATCGGCCGTATATTGCGCAAACATGGCGTAAAGACGATTTTCAAACCGACAAGGAAGATCAAAGAGTGTCTGAGATCGGCGAAGGAGAAAAGAGACCCACTTGCAATGTCGGGAATATACCGTATACCATGCACATGCGGAAAAGTTTATGTCGGAATGACTGGACGATCCATTAACACCAGGATTAAAGAGCATAAGCGACATTGCAGGTTGGGGCAGGTGGAGAAATCGGCAGTGGCAGAGCACGCACTGAATGAGACCGACCACGTAATAAAATTCGCTGATACGGAAGTTCTGGCTGTAGAGACGCACTATCACACGCGCATGTTCAGAGAAGCTGTAGAAATACAAAAACACGCGAACAGTTTGAACAAGAAAGAGGAAAGCCTTAAGGTAAACGGATCCTGGCTTCCCGTACTGCAGCGAACGACCGTCGCAGGTAGCAAGAGGAGAACTGCACCGGAAATCACCGCGGAGAAGCCCTCGGACGTTGGCGCGCCAGGTACATACAGTCTGCGGCCACGAGCTCGGCTCCAGTTCACCACCGGCAATGGAGGGTGAAGCTGTGACAATGCCAGCCACTCGTGCTGGCGAAACGTCAGAAAAATCATTAGATGAACGTCGGGCGAAGAACCCGACACAGAAGCCAATAGGCAGGTTGTCAAGCACGAAGACAGTAGAAACTTTCGCTGTGTACGAGCGAACATCAGTCATATTGTTCATAGGTAAGCTCAGGATGACCCATGAAGAGCAACAAAATGGAACGTAGAATGTCGTCGACGTACCGCTGTGCTGTACGGGTGTCGCAGATAACAAACAAAGAGATCCTGTTGTGGAACGATATAGCACCCCAGACCGTCAGTCCTGGTTATCCTGTCGTATGGCAGGCTACAATAAGGTTGGTATCCAGCCATTGTCTGAGGCGTCTGCAGACACGTCTTCGCTGGTAATCGGGACAGTTCGAAGCGGGACTCGTAAATGAAGACAGTTCTACTCCAGGCAATGGGATTCCAGGCCGAATACACATCTGGAGACAGCTGTGGGGCACCAAGATACCAAGCTGACTGTCGCCCGCCACCGGCACATCATCCAGGAGTGATGGTCTCGGGTACCATATCCTTTCATCGCAAGACCCTTTGGTTGTCACCAGCGGCATCCTGTAGCACAGCGGTATGTTGATGATATTCTACTCCCATTTTATTCTCCTCATGTCAAGCCATCCCAGGCTTATATTTCAGCAAGACAATGCTCACACGTACACGGCCAGAGTTTCTGTTAATAATCTTGATACTTGCAAAATCGTATCCAGCGAGGTCACCGGATCTTTCCCTAGTTGACAACATATGGAGCATTATGGGCAGGAGCGTCCTACCTACTCAGGCTTTTGGCGATCTAACGATCCAGAATGACAGAATTTGGCCCGATATCCGTAGGGGAGCGTCCAACAGATCTAACAATAACTTCCAAGCCGATTAACTGATTGCATTAGGGCCAGGAGTTAATGACTTGACCAAGTTTTCAAGGTCTTTGTCCTGAATAGATCATCAATTTTTTCTGTAATTGTAATCATTTGTTTTTCTGTTTTTCTACTGCCTTTTGAGCTGCTTTATTTTTGATTGTCTAGATACGCACTTTTGATTCAAGTCTTTTGTGTTCCCTCGTATTCCCTTTCCTAATTTGTATATCTTTGGATTTACGGCAGATTTTCCTATCCCACTATCTTGAATTATCTCCAATATGAACCACCAAATGAAATGTGCAGTACTATTTATGATTTAATTATTAAACCATGCTTTTTATGACTCGTACTGTTGAGGCGTTATGGAGTACAGTAATGTAATTTTAAATTTGATAGTGTTTAGAATTTATTGGAGTCAGTGAACTAAAGTTTTTCGTTTCCACAAGGCTGTGAGTGTAGAGATTCAACTGTGTGAATTGTTTCTGTTTGGGCGCGCCAGCTTTCTTGAAGCGTGACAATGGCGCCAGTGATCACGACACCGCTACGGGCGAAACACGACTGGTGTGAGCATCGACGCTATCGTCGACGAGGAATTAGCGGCAGACGCGGCGTGTGCCGAGTGGCTCCGCCGTAAAGATAACACCAACACCGCCAACGAGCCAGAGGGCGAGCGGGCGAGCGGGCGGCACTTGAGCTCTCGATTGCGGGCGCAAGTTGCCCGAGATGGGTGTAGCGTGCCGCCCCGATGTTTATTATATGGTAATCTCATGCGGCGCATGCAAATCTCAAATGGGCCTAATTTCTGGAACACGGCGCCAGTTAGCGCCTTCATTCGTGGCGCCTCATTAGACGGGCATCCGGCAGGGGCGCTGGCAAAGAACTTTGACTCATTACCACCGAGAGTGCTGGTGGAGGATCCGCATTCGTATCAGGAGCGAATAAAGGCTTCCCGCTGTTCCGAGAGTGAAGGGCCGACTGTCCCGCTGGCATGAAGTACGCCAATTCATAATACAGAGTATTTCAAAAGTAGTCATGTTATTTCATAACGCCATATCTTCTATGGACGTTGCCCCGTGGTTTGACGATTTAATGAACTGTTAATTAAGTCAGTAAAATTTTTTTACCCGTTGTTTTCTGTCGTATTGATTCGGCATCGGACTATTTGTAGACAGCGTTACCCGACGCACGAGTATCTCGGTAGTGCAATAACTATCATGGGCGTGTACCTATGTGATACGTGTCTTCTCAGTATGTTGCTGTCACTCTTCAGTATAATTGACTCACTGAACGTAATATGTTGAAAAGTGGTCTTTAAATTGAACAAAAAATGATTCAAATGGCTCTGAGCACTATGGGACGTACCATCTGTGGTCATCAGTCCCCTAGAACCTAGAACTACTTAAACCTAACTAACCTAAGGACATCACACACATCCATGCCGGAGGCAGGATTAAAAACTGCGACCGTAGCAGTCGCGCGGTTCCGGACTGAGCGTAAATTGACGAATCTGGTCAGTTAGTTACATGTTTCATAGATCATTTAAACGTTTTTTTTATATTGAAATGATGTGGAACGAGTCTGTTTAATGGATGTCTGTATGTGAAATCTTATGGGACTTAACTGCTAAGGTCATCAGTCCCTAAGCTTACACACTACTTAACCTAAATTATCCTAAGGAAAAACACACACACCCATGCCCGAGGGAGGACTCGAACCCCCCGGGACCAGCCGCACAGCGCCTCAGACCGCTCAGCTAATCCCGCGCGGCTTAATAATGTTAAAACCAAGAAACACCTTTTCATTTTAGTTCTACTCATGTGACAATACTTAAGAATTTCATTTACTAGCTACCAGTTTTTCAGCAGAAATGAAGGAGAAGTAGTTACTCAGGAGAAATGATTGTAGCTTAAATTCAAAACTTGATTTGCTAACTGTCAGGCATTATATGTTATTGTGTAAAAGATCAAAGATTTTTGCTGTTGCATACTGAAGTGGTTTCCGACCCACTGACAGCTTTAATAATGGCTATTAAAAATCGTTTTTCCCGTTAGTGTTTTAGGTGTGCACATCACTGTTGTCCTCGAATTGTAGTAGATAATTTGCGAAGAATTTCATTAGCAAATATATATGTTGTGATAGTGCAGCTAAAATGCTTTAATGCTTGAAGAAGTTCGTACATGATGACTGCAGGGGAACACCGTATAATATTCCTACTGCTCGCTTGTGTACTGTTTATAACTTGGTTTCGAAGAGATGACTTACACCAGGCTGCTATACCACAAGACTTCGTTGAGCGGAAATACGTAAAATATCTCAAGATGTTAATTTGTTTGTTTCCAAGAGTACAAATTTCACGAAGAGCAGAAGTAGCTGAACTCAACTGAAGCTGAGTATACGCTTCTTCCAATTCAAGGTCTCATCAGTATTGGCACCCAAAAATTTGCAGCATTCTACCCCGTTTGTTGACTACTGTTTATGTCCTACGTCAACTGTTGGTATGAATCTATCTGTTCCATCGAATGGAATATAATGTTTGTGTTTTCTTTTTAATTTAGGGATAATATATTTTCAGAGAATGACTTAATAATATTTTGAAAATGTTCGCTAACAATCTCTTCTGTAGCTTTGTCCCTAATGGAATTTATTATAACACCACTGCTGTCTGAAAAAAAAACTGCTTGTTGAATGTTAAGTGGAACATCAGTGACGTAATGAGGAGTCGGAGTGGACCCAAACTTTAACCTTGAGAGTGTACCCTTGTAATTTCTCTCCAGGTACTAAAATTTTCTCTCCTGACATTATCTGGATTACTCGCACAACCTTTTGCATTCGTTTTTTTAAGTATGATTCAAACTAGCAGTGCATCACCATTTCCAGAAAACTTGAGTTTTTCTAAGAGATTAATATGATTTATATACCAACTGGTGATATCTTGTTACATAAGGCTTTTATTATTTGATGAGTGAATGTATGACTAGCAGTCTCACTTGAGGTTAACAATGTGTTAATTATGTGTTGCCTTCAAGAAAAAGTCTCCATGCCGATTTAAACTCTACTGAGAATACATGACCACACACATTATTAATATTTTCGGGTGAGTATTCCTTGTCCTTTTTGATCCTGTTCGGTAACCGTGATAACATTCTTACTGTTCCACATTGGACTGGGTCGGTTTAAGGATGGAGCGGCAGAAGTGTTCGCTTTGGCTGATAAGCTGAATGGGGCGCCAGAGGCACCCCCAGTAAAATTTGCACGCCGAGTGTAACACGTTAGTAGCGACAACATGTCATTTCCACTGTACTGGATTTAGAGCCCAAGGAATGGTAGCTAAAGCATGAGGAAGAGACTGAAAGCGGAGGGTGGTGGCAAATTATAAGTAATTCATATGAATATACAGAGGAGGAGACCCGAAATGACATGTCTCTAGTCGGGAAAAATTTTCTCTAACCGGTACTGGACAACAACCATGGAATAAATTATGTTTGTCATATTTACACCACCTACTGCAGATCCCGACTCGAACGCGTTCACCCAACCAGCCGCCCTCTAGGAGAAACGGTTGCCTTTCCTGCATGAGCCAGAAACGCTCACGCCTCTCCCTAATCGACGGGGAACCCCGCACTATATGGGGTTTTTGGTCCAGGGGAAATCGCTAAGGATAAGATTCGATACATCGTAGCGGTGTCGATATCTGTACCCTTTCGTATACACGAATGAAAGAAGAAACTTGAAGTCAGTGCCAACTTATGCAAAGGACTACAAAGCTTTTATTTTGAAAATAAGTGTCTAATTTTAAAGGTGAATATCTCGTGTGCATGCGAATGCAACGTTGGAGAACATTTCATAAATTCCCCATTACTCTGTTATCAAGGCATTATTTTATAAAAAAATTCTCTATGAATATACACCAGAAGATACAACATTAAAGTTGTGAATCGGTTATGTGAGACTCTAACGAACTTCAAATACAAATATTGGGAACTATTGGATTTTTCCTTTAGTTTTATACCATCATAGCTTTGACACCTGTATGTCATCATCTATGGTATACGGTATGACTTGTCAATTAACTATGTATAACTTCAGAAATCAGTCTGGGATCAAAGTTTTTATTTAACTTTTAGATATTAAACGTGCACCACACGGACGTCAACAACTCGTACACATTTGTCGTGCCTTATGTCGGAGACCATCAATGAGTACATCACATTCCACTACCAACAATATTTCAGTAAAGATTCACACACATCGTTTAAGGGCTATTGCTGTTCCTACAGCCTAGTCATGATCAACAGTCCATAAATAAATCTTGATCGATAGCTCTGACGCACATATTGTCCCAGAAACCTGTGCCAATTGATAATGTCTAGGTTGTCAAAACGGCTGTAGCCATGAAATAATGTGTGTGAACCTTTACTGAAATATACTTAATAGTTGATAGACCAGTTCATTCCATAATTTTACGAGTGTGTCTGGAGCTACCGAGTTATCTGCAGTGGCTATTCGGCGTTGCAGTTCACCAGAGTTGTTGGCAAGGGAGGAGATTACACGAATTTTTCCTCCCCCCCACCCCCTCCCCCCCAAAAAAGGAAAGTAATACTTGTTGTGAAAATAGGCGCCATTGGAGGCCATCGATGCAATGCGATACCCATACGCCTCCTGCGCTGTAGTAGGTACAGTGCCGTAGTCCAGATGCAAATCACGTCGCGGAGTACTAACTGAAATACAACCTGTTGAAACGGATGACGCAAAACACAATTTGTTGTTACGTTACCAGTGTTACAAAGTGACGAACACAGGGTAATAAACGAACGGGGATCTAGCTACATCTGGGAGACCCCTGTAAGCAACCATAAGAAACTCCTTCCGAATAGACGGCAGAGGTCCCAAAGGTACCGACCGATCGCCGTGCCATCCTCAGTCGACAAGGGCCCCTGGACAGGCGTGGGATCAGCACACCGTCCCCCGGCAGCTGGCAGTCTTCGTAACCGGGAGCCGCTATTACTCGGTCAAATAACTCCTTAACTGGCATCGCGAGGATAAGAGCAGAGCAGTAGGTCAACATCGCATAGTGGCCCTAATAGTGATCCATCCAAGTGCCAACCACGCCCAGCAGTGCTTAACTTTGGTGATGGGATAGGAACCGGCACACCCACTGCCGCATGACCGTTGACAACCGTATGAAGACGCAATTTAAAATTAGTGCCGAGGCAACCCTTTATTTCCGAAGCGTATGCTACGATTCACCTCAAGTTTTTATCTCCATTCATCTTAAAAAAAATAGTCACATGAAATCGAATTAAGCATTTTGAGGTTCCCTGTATACTAGCCTCAGCTACGACGAGCAATTTTCTTTGTTTTTATTTTAGATGTGCCCATTGGCTTTAGTTCTGAACGCTACCGATTTCGAGGACTGATGGCCTCATTATACGATACACGAATCAATCGAGATCCGAAATTTGTGCTGTCTCATACAAACATGTACGTCCCAGATGGTTTTGATAAACAGTGGAACTATAAAACTGACAAATGGTCTACCCTGCTGTGATGCAACAGGAAAATTTAATTAATCGCACGAGCTTATTTACTGAAAAAGTTATGTGTATCCATTTTTGTTACGAAACTCAATATTCTGTTGTGTGAAATCGTCTGTAAATGGCCAGAAATGAGTTATTTTTAAATGCAAATTAAGTTAATAACTCGTAAATTTTTTCCTTCCCCCGCATTACGAAATGTTGTGGAGATTTTTCATGGAACAAGTGACTAATTTACGAACTAACTTCAATCGTTTATCTAACTGCTTGAAAATGGTTTGATAATAGTGCTATACATCTACAAGAGGGAAATGTGAAACGCTTTGCCTACACCAGACATGCAAGGACTGTAATTTTAATATCTCTGACGGGAGATTACTACCTTTAAGATAATTGACCGCATACGTTCCAATACAGCAGCAGCTGCTCCGGTTTCGCAGTTTGTAAACTTTATCTGCAAAACCGCACCTGAAGATGCTTCATAAGTAAAGCAAGTGAAACACTTTATTCTCCAATTTCGTATCATAAAGAAAAAATGAAATGAAGGAAAATGTGCCACCACTGTATCTTTAACTGCAATATAAAAAGATATAATATGAAAAAAATTATCAAGAGAATTGTGATTTACACAAAAGGTGCGCAACGTTCCACGCAGCGTACACCGGTTGATAACACTGCTCAAGAACCACACGCCCAACTTAAATTTTACCTCAAAGACCATACATAAAGACACTTTAAAAAAATGTAAACTATTGTACCACCCGAATTTTCTTCACGCAGTTTGAAATTTATATGCGTACTCTGCTTAAAAACTTTGGAGATATAACTCCTTTTCTGTCTCATACTTAACGCAATTGAGGACAGTTTTACGCCAGACGTGTTTAGTTTTTATTGACAAAGTATCTTAAGTGTGATTCCACAGATATTGCATACATAATATGTCTTGTATACGCCATAACCAAAAAACCATCACCTATTATTTGAAATGCGTTTGGTTTAATATTCTCCTAAATTACAGTAAGTATAAGACAGAAAAAATAGTAATTTACGTATAATGGCGACTGTGGAAGATGGCTATCCAAAGGAGCGTACGAAGTAACTATTTAAGTTCATAACAGTACCATGAATAAATGTCTATAACTGACGTTCTCCCGATTTATAGCTCTTTTCTAAATGAATGTCATGTTTTATTACTTTCAATTCATATCTCTCTATTTCATGTCTTGAGGACACATTTGTATTAAACAGGCTAAAGCGAAAACCAAGAAAATTTCTAAAGCTAGGTACACCTCTAAGGAAGTGAATACTGGACTGTACTGTTAAATAAAGAGTTGCATGTTTGCTTTCCTTACACTAACGTTGTTTACCTTACATGTGTAGTGTAAGGTATGATAGGAAAGTAGCCGTGCAGGGGCCGTAGAGTCGAGAAGCGGTACGCTGATGAGGCAAAACGACCGTGATCATTGAGGCAATGCTCCCATGGACGCACCAGGTTGAAGATACTTGTTTGGTAAAACGCCGTGTCCTGCTGCGTGAAGAAGTCTGTAACTGCCTGCTGCACATCTACGTCCGACGGGAACAGTCGACCATTCGAGGCCTTCATTAAGTGACTGAAGGTCTGATAATCATAATGGTGAGAGATAATGACTGTAGGACGGGTGCTCGAATGTCTCCCACTAGATTTGGCGTAAGTTCCACGTTGCAACATTTACTATATGGGGACTTGTTTTATCATGAACTTGGTTCATCGTTCGGGAACAGTCGTTTTCGACGTACATGCTGCCCCATACGAGTAGACGTTCTATATTCTCCGATGGAAGTTTGCCGGTGTTGCTATACACCCTTTGGAAGGCGCCTTGCAACAGTCGCCGAAACGTCGGAATTTTATAGATGACAATGCGGCCTCAAATCAAGAAGAATTATATTGACTACAACAGAAAGTTGGTTCTGTTTGGATGCATTTGGTAATAGAATCACCGTTTTCACGTTTCCCCACTTACCGCACGGGGGTCGGGAAGACACGAATGCCACACTAATAACTTGCCAATATGTCGGTGCTCATATGCGCGCACTGGCGTCGCGCTGTGTTGCATATACAGTGCAGCAATGCCATTAGACGTAAAATATCTGAATAACCCTTATATTTTTGCTTGTTTCATCACTTAAATGAAACATATACTACAGATAAGTTGTAATACTTTTTGACCACAATGTATGTAGCAACATTTGTCCTGCTTGCTGCCGCTGAAGTTGTGTAGAAGAGTTAGAAATAGTTTATCGTCTGCGAAGGAAAAATATAACGTTACTGGCTGGGAAATTTCCACGTATCGGTAGCAGTCACGAACCTCTGATGAATATCTGGCGTTGCTAAAATATACCTGTCAAGACTTCCGGAAAGTTTCCCCACTTCATTAATATTTAATTCGCTGTTTCTGTTTCCAGTGAAGTTGCTGATAAGGGAGAAATATGCTGTTACCTAACTATGGGAATTATTGGTTTTTCGATTCGTCCCTGGCGGCCTTTTTCTAAAACAGTATTTCAATTGAACAGACTGGTTACTGCCGTGGTTTACAATCGTATCAATCTAGTATGGGACTACGTCACAAATTTTGGTCATTATGTCTTTTTTCTGATGATTTCCAGCCTTAACATCGGTCGCAAACACTGAGAATACCGAATAAAAATTTAGCGAGAAATAGGTAAATTTACTTATATCATTTATGCGCATTATTTGAGAAGAAACGTATCTATTTAATTAGTGTCTAATACAAATTGATACAAGGAAGAGTGTTCATGCAGTCGTAGTGTCACTCGTTCACTCATAACATATGTGTATAAATGTAGCTCAAACGGAAGAGAGACTTTCATGAGTGTTCAAAGGATTTACGAATGAAGTGATCAAACCGAATGGCCTTACAAGTACCGACTTGCAGTCTAGAGCTAATTTTCTAGCCTAAGCCTTTATAAGGGGTACCAAAACTAACACGAAGCTCTGATTTCGTAACAATGCAAGGATTTATGTACACACGCGCTTATTTTATCGACGAAACTTCCATTTACACCCCGTAAAATTACGGGACTTTTCAAAAATCATTCATATGACAGGTCAGAGAAGTGTCTATTACTCTGATAAGGCGTATTCTGCAACGGTGCTGGAACTCTGGGAATAAGAGCTGGTGATCCTGTAAGATACGATAAAAGTTTTAACGTACAACTTACATTGTTTCATATAATTCGATTTAGACTGTCAAATCTAGTCGCTATTTCGAGAAATCAACTGGAATGCAAAACTCTCTCCTAACAAACATTTTGTTCGTTTCTAAGACATCTTAACACAACGAAATAAAAAAATTTGTACTTACGCAGTATTCAATTGAGGAAACAATGTGTACTAATAAAATTACTACAAGATTCAGTGTTTTCTGTTCATAGAATATCGATTGTATCATGTAAGTGCAACCTAATGTCCGTCAGAACCAAATTGCTTAGTCATTCTCATCTTCTAAGTAGTTTTTGTCTTCAGATCAAGTGTCTCACAGATGCATTCTATCCTTCCCTGACACAAATGAAGCTTTGTTTTCAAGAACGTTATTTAGTTCGCTAAAACTTAAGTACCGAATGTCATCTGATTATATTCTAATATTGCAGACAAACAAACGATCTATAAAATTCTTTTTGAAACGATAACCTGTTAGAAACAATTTACGATACCATTTTCGACGAGATATTGCCTCATTTACATTAAAATATGGACTGAACAAGCATTTTCAGTGTTTATTAACGTTAAAATAAAAAAGTACAATCGAATGCAATACAAGGTCGTTTTTGATAATCGTTAATTTCCATTAAAGAACTAAACATAATATGCATAGTGATGCGATGTAAAAATTCCTGTATACAAACCCACGATTTCTTCAAATCCGTTAAACTAACTGTTTGTAATTACCTGACAGTCAAACGTTCAACTTAAGCGCAAAATAATTAACGGTTATTTTACAGACGCTTTCTGCAGGCAGTCCTCTCTCTCTCTCTCTCTCTATCTCTCTCTCTCTCTCTCTCTCTCTCTCTCTCTCTCTCTCAAAGATAAATGAAACACCTTAAAACCACTGTAATCAATTGTTTTGATAATTTTTATGTTTTCAGTGTTGATGAGGGTGACAGGTATAATCAACATAATAAGGAAAGACGGTTTCTTGACATCAAATGTACGGACGAACACTGGAGTCCAGCATATCAGACATCATTGTTTTGTAGTATACTCGAAGTTCATAATTTATTTCGAATTCGCTTTGTAATAGAATTCATGCTGCTAAAGTCGACTGCCTACTAATGTTACCTAGAGCAGTCAGAGCCAACTTATAAAAAAAAGGCAATATCATAAACTATAATTCCGCACTATCAGGATTTCACAGGAGATTAGTTACCTTTAAGAAAATGCTAGCGTAGTATGAAATGGCGCTATAGGGTCACATACATAAAATATGGAGACGGACGAAAAATGTACACTGCAAGGTGACGACATGAATCAGGATACGTTATATGACGTATGAATTGATGAATCCAATATGCTTGGGGACATTAAATTTACTTTTACGTTTACAACCAAACAATCTAATTCTACGTTACATGATTTTGAGTAATTCGAAGTTTATATCCAGTATCTACTGTGTTTGGAATGTGGGGATAACTGAGTGTTCACATGCCTCGTTACGCACGGGCGCCTAGTTACCTGTCTTTATACATCCCTTATGTGGGCCGTAGTACAAACGTAGAAAATTTGGTAGTATTCTTTCCCGAATAAGAGTTATAACGTTATTCCTTTAAATCTGTACTGCTTTTCTTCTAAAGTTTTCAGTTAATGTTTACCATATTTTCGGACGTATCGAACAGAGCTTTCATGGCCACTCATGTGCGTCTCTGATAACATCTGATGCCTACTTGACATATTTGCTGCTAGCTAAGAGTGTCAAACACTGTATATAAACTGAATACCTGCACGCTGTTCCCTTTCGGATTCGACACAGCTGCCCAGAATTCTCACTAGTAATCTAATTTTCCTATTAACCAGTTTAGTTATGGATCTAGTGTATTCCTTCCATTTCGCATTGTTTTCTTTGTGCATCTAAATCTGACCGTCAAAGTATCCCTTTACAGGGTGTCCCAGGTGCAATGATCAGTAATTAGGGATATGACACGCAGGATCAGTGTGCTAAACATGTGGACTAAAATGCATATCTTAAGACATATGAGCATTTCCGCATCTTCGACACTATAACACAAATAGCTTCTACTGCAAGATCTTTGTTTTCCGTATTTTGGTTGGAGGCAGTATGGACAAAAACAAGAAAATATGTTTCGTAAGCATGATCTCTGAAATGCATTCAACATTCTCGTAGCTGTTAAGGTATGCATTTTAGAGTCCATGTCTACAGTAAGTTTTTTTTCAGAATGATCGGTGCTGTCATATCTGACGATGTGACAGTCTCCGGCAGTTTACTAGTAATATCACAATCGATTAATGTTCGGTTCTTTCCCTTTGTCATGGATATCATTTAAAGACAAAGACTTGAATTAAAACTAAGAGACCAGTTAGCTGTAACTTTTTTTAAAAAAATTAACTTTTTCTTGTTGTTTTCTATCAAGGAATGTGCTAGAAACTTTAAGACAAAATGCAATGAGACAATTTCAGTCAATAGAGAAATATACAATGCTGCTTTCACGGCCAGTGTTTGAGTTCATGGTGAATTTTACGGGCATTAGACCGTGGCACACGTTATAGTTCTCTGCCATTGCAGCAGACATCAGAAGAAGCTACAACAGCTTAGAAAGCATCTGTTACACGAAACAAGCTCAAAAAGTCAACGTTGGCGTGACGCCGTAAACAGCGATCTCATGATATTATGAACCGATCGTTGCATGAATGCGTATAAACAGTTCGGCCTGCTGAGCTTGTTTGAGATTGTAGCTGCTTTCTAAGTCATTGTAGCCTATGATTATGTCTTCAGCATCGGAAGACAAAATGTCAGGGAAATATGGCTTGGAGCAGGGCCAAGTACGCGTCAGACAAACATCATCAACGACAATTCTGAATAGTTGGTGCTCCGCAGCTTCTAAATATTTGATAAAGGGCACCTCCTACACGTAGTGAGCTGCACCTAAAATGTGTGATACGTAAAGAAGGACAATTCTGATTGCTTGGTGCTTCGTACCTTTGCGCTGTGTATCAATATCTTCAGCTTCCGAAAGACCTCCCTATCATAACATGTTCTCTATCAACAACGCAATAGATTTCTCTAATAAATGTTATATGCATTTACAGAAAGTAGTTGGATGTTTAATATTAAGTAATGCTGTATTAATTGAATAATAAGTGTTATCTTAGATGTATCTGTAAGTTACATTTTACGCCATTTTATAAATTATTCATTCAGTGTCGATGTTTTAAGCATCGATGTTTTAGGGCCAATATTAACGACCATCAAAATTTAGAATGAAATTATAAATTCTAATTCAGCAGCGTGACTTTCCATGATCGAATATCCCCTGGATGTGATAATGATTAAATGCTCGTTAAGTGTGTGTTTTTCCCTATATGAGAAAGTGAACCAGCGTTGGAATTAAAGACAATGAGACTGGGGCGGTGTCTCCAAACTGTGGGGAGTGTTGTACACTATCCAGAGACTCACAATTTCAACAGTATTTTTTGGATCTCTGCACACTTCGTAGCATCGTTTTCGAGAATCCTCTTGTATTCAAATTCGCTCATGATCCCATCTATGCATATTGGTCCCCCAGTGCCTGATGAAGCCAAACCATCAAGCTGCTGCATCCATGTTTACAGTAGCTACCATGTTCTTAGGTTACCTTTCTGTGATTGGTAGCCTCCAAACTGTACCACGTCCATTACCCTTGTGTAAGCAGAAACTGCCCTTGTCCGACCAGAGAACGTGATCTCAAAATTTTGTTGGTTACATCACACACTAGTTAGCAAATTCAACTTGCGTTTTTTGACTGACGCGACTGACATGGTTTCCTCTCAGGAACACGGCAACTGTAGCCGGCATTATTTAAGACCCGTTCAGCCGGAATATGTTCAAGGCTTCCTCTAATGTCAGATGCCATCACCTTTGGATTTCGCTTCAGACTTTTTATTATTTGCTTCCTGTCTGTAGTAGTAAGCTTAGAAGGAGCGGCACGGTTCGGCTTATTCACAACACTATTAGTCTCTTTGAAGCGCTGAATGGTGCAGAACACCGTAGATCAGCTTCTGTCGAATGCACTGGCTATTTCAGAGTGCCATTTGTTTTGATTGTACAGATCAATTACAACATTTCTCTCTTCAGCCGTTGTCTCATTACCTTTACCCCCAGTTTTAATTGTGGACGCTTACAATTACACCACAATAGCGAGCTACTGTTGCGAGGAACAGTATGGATGTAACGGACATGACAGCTGTGAGGCGGAGGCAAAAAGCATGCCTCAAATCTTGTGTCTCTCCATTCGTCTGGATGCGTTGGAAAACGTATGTTGTTATATAAGTGAGAGCGCGTGATAAATGTAGTACATACAGTGTGAGAAATACACCAATTATCATATTTTAAGTATAGTTTCTGAGGCAGACGACGGGAAAATTTATACGTTTAAAAATTCAACACTACTGGATAATTATTGTCTTCTTAATAATATATACAATGTATAGTATTATAGAATTAAATACTTCTGTCGGAATCTGTATGCAACGCAAGTCTTTTGAGAATCCGGTTGATTGCTTCCAAATGACAACAGTGCCCTAAATTCAATCAAAGCATCCACGAAGTTTGACGCAGCCTCTACCTCGGCTACTGTTGACTGCGATTTTGGAGAAGTATTTGTGTTATTTGTACTCAAATGTTTTTAGTCCAGTCTTTGATCACAATATCAATTCCTTAGACGATGATCGGTTTCAGTCCGTAGTGACCATCCTCAGATCTTTTTTACACCATAAAGTGATAAGGCCATAATGGAATCGTCAAAACATAGAAATATAATCAGCACAGCATCATCGAAACATCCAAATATAATCAGCACAGCATCGGCACATAGACCATGTCGCAGTTGGTGTTATTTGTACTATTTATTTACAATATTTGCCTCTTCCACCATTGTCTCGTTACCTTTATGCCCCTTTCATGAGTACGCCAAAACTGCGAGCAATTATTGCGAGGGATAGTACGAATACAACTAATGTATGATGGGGGGCATAAATCACGAATCGAATTATGCGTCTCTCTACTGGTCTGGGTATGTTTGAAAGCTTATGACGTACTATAAATGGGACCGCAGGATAAATAAAGCATCGATTACGTGATGAATACGTCAGTTAAGAGATTTGAAGTGTGGGAGGGGCGCTCAGTAGATAATGCGACACTTCTTTTACGAAAACATTGATTTCATTCGGAATTCCCACACAACATTATTCTCCACTCCTTTGGCTACAAAACCTATTTTTCAACATAATTTTCTTTCAATGTGACGGTCTTACACCATTTCGCTGGGAGAGCCTCTATGCCCACATGGAGCCATCCTACTCGTCGACGTGGGAGCGAAATCTTGCTGCATCAATATACACCCCATCACCTTCGTACTGCTTCCCGCAGACTGCATCCTTCACTGGGGCAACCAGATTGTAGTCGGGAGATCTGAGATCTGGGCTGTAGCGTGAATGAGGAAGAACAGTCTAAGGAAGCCTCTGTCTGTGGTGCGCAGACTTGTGCGCGACCTTGGTTTGGCGGGGAGCAGGAAAAGTTCATTTCCTTTTTTGTGGCGACGAACACGCTGAGGTCGTTTCTTCAGTCTCATGAAGGTAGCGCAGTACACTTAAGAGTTGATGGCTGCATAATGAGAGAGGACATCCCTTTTGCTTGGATCTCACCTGCCATACAACCGTAGTTGTGAAAGCTACTTTTATACCCCTATACCTGACTGAACTTAATGAAAGCACAGAGGCTGAAGTGGGAATTTTCCACTATGTCCTACACGTAACTGTTGTAACACCGAAACTGATCGAGAAAAAAAGTGTTACTTGTTTATTGTTCCTGAGGCACAAAATGGTAACGGTTATACGTTTATAAATTCAACACTACTAAATAAATATCGAATTTTTTTATAATACGTACAATGTAGAGTACTGTAAGTTTCGAATACTTCTGTCAGCCTCTGCGTATAAACGTCAGTCTTATTAGGTTTGCAAATGACACCGCTGGCCTAGATTCAGTCAAAGCGGCCATGGCGTTCGACGCAGCCTCCACTTCGACCACGACGGGTCGATGCCGCCGGACTCTCCAGAGTCGCCTGTCAAGAGGGAGACAGGTGTCTATCGCTTGTTACCAGCGCCTCTGCCCCTCTCGCGTCCCACACGCTGACGAGATCTCTGGCAGTGACAGCTTCCAGCGACATTGTGCTGCTGTCCTTAAACGCGCTCAACATTTCAGCTTGTGGCTCGTGAGGCGTTGCGTTGTTCTCTTTCAATCGTTTATATATATTTCATTTCCAACTACTGGTCATCATAACCGAGATGGCTAAGCCACTGTTGTACAGCTGCGCCTGACTAGGTGGTAACCAATCAGTCATGGGGACGTGATAAATTTTCGTCGGTAGCATTTGTGCTGCAAGGAGAAGAGATGTGTCGGAGTACAG
The DNA here is from genome assembly GCF_021461395.2 of Schistocerca americana. NCBI lineage: Eukaryota > Metazoa > Arthropoda > Insecta > Orthoptera > Acrididae > Schistocerca > Schistocerca americana. Next base: position 329,480,468 of record NC_060125.1, read on the forward strand.
TTCTGAATCATTAGATATCGCACAGATGTCCAGTGTTAAAGTCCTAATCTCTCCGACCACAAATACAAATACATGGTGTAAACGATAAATGTTTACAATGTAAGACAATGATGTTGCCTTCTGTCGGAGGGTGGTGTCACTTTGGCATCACCATTAGTCTTCTCTTCACGGGAACAAGTTCCGGGGAATTAAACCTCTCCCAGCGGCTTGGCCGACCTCATCTCGGTCCTCTCATTGCGGGTTCATTTTAGCTTGTTTGCGTATTGGGCACTGCCTCTATAGCCATTGCCATTTGTTAAGTATGATCCCCCACCATTTTGTGCTCTTTGACATCAAAATTTGACGTTCACTATTTCCTGACTGAGTGCCCCTTATTTAACTGCTTGCGTTCCAGTGTATCTATGCCGTCTGAGTTATCCCCCGCGTCGTCTTTTTTATCCGTCGTAACAATATGGTGATGGACATTCTATCTTTGTTTCGGAACATCCACTGTCTCTACGGCGTATTCTTGGACCTTCCTTCAAGACGAAGCCTTCGTTTTTAGCTCTCTTTCCTTCCGTTGTTTGGGCTTCACGTGCAGTCGCTTTTATATTCTTTTACTTATTAGTGTTCTAAGGTTGTGACACTGGCTCTTATGACCTCAGTTGTTTCTGCCAGCAAAAAAATAAAAAATAAAAAAGCAGTGGTATAGACAACGTCTAGAGCAACACTAGTGGACTACAAAATCGAAAAAATACCTCAAATTGGCCCAGGAAAACAATATAAGCTGCAGCATATACGCTTCGCAGGAGATTTTCAGAAATCTCTTGCTCTGTTCGCACAACCTATTAGTCATAGAGAAAAAAATGAATAGGACCATTTGAATCTAAAATTTAATGTGATTTACTTTTGGGAGGGGATGCGTTTTCGCTAGAGACCATGGATTTCGAATTATTAAAGACAATCTCCAAATCTGACCTCCAAACGCACCCTCACCACCATATCACTCCCCCCCCCCTGCCCCCCCTCCCCCCCAAGCTCCTAAACAGTTCAAATATTAGCGACTACACGAATTATAAGGGACGATCAAAAACATTCCGTTCCAAGGCCGTACAGTCCAGATTCGACGTACCAGTCAGGCAAAAACGCCATGAGCTCTGAGGCATTATCCCACCCACGCACCACGTTGATTATACCAGTTTGGTACAACAGCGTCACCTGCTGCTTGGAGAAGTCTGTAACTGCTTGCTTCACACCCTCGTCCGACAGGAACCGCCGATCATTCGAGATCTTTTCTAAGGGACCGAAGCCGTGATAACACGTATGGGGAGATCAAGACTATAACACCGGTGATCGAGCGTCTTCCACTTAAATAGGCGTAACTACTGCGTTACGACTAATGGAATCCCAGATCGATCGGCGTCTTGTGTCGAATCGCGACAAGTACGGAACCTGGCGCATCATACCACAACGGCCGTCTTCCAATAAAATTTGAAATAATTTTGGTCTCCCTGCTTCAAATGATTTTTCATCGCGAATATAAAATTCTCGTTGTTTTTCTACTAACGGAGCTGTGGACGAAACACTATTTGTATTTATGGAAATCTTTCTGTGCAAAAAAGTGTCATAATATGTTAATTACCAGCATGTTGCCATACACATCAATTATTAATTTACACATGCCCTAGAAACTTTTTCGTTTTGTATTTTTCAACAGTCTTGCATCAGCTAACTAAAATTGGTACCATTATTTTAACCGTTGTGATGGTAGTTAAGTGTCATGGTTATTCATCAATATACTTGAAGAGAGTTAGCCACAGGAGTGCGTTAGCGAAGCACTACAAGGTCGTAATTGGAGCCCAACTGACCTGTAAGAATTTTGGATTTTTAAAAGTTTCTTGGCCATTAAATAGACAACAAAGGTAAAAACAGCATGACACGACGAAGATACTGAGTACAACTACGATTAGGTATATTCACGGATCGTCTGTTGTGAGGCCATAGCGCAACTGCGCCTTGATGTCAGTACGGAGGTGATGATGTGCTAGTTGTCCTAGTGTGAGATTTATTTAATCATATAAAAATATAAGTATTTAAATTTTAATCTGAAAAACTGATGTGATACAGTCTACATATTCCAGTTCCTATGACTTTAGGTGATAAGAAGAGGTGACGAGAATAACAAAGACTGGAGCTAATATGATTGTAGCTTCATCCAGTGTAGAAAGGAATAGTAAGGAAAAACGAAAGACAGCTGAACGCTTTTAAATGTGCATTCCTATACTTGATAGCGATTTACAGTATAAAATTCCTAAAGGCAACCTACATTTTGACTAATACTGATTCAGTGGCGCCAACGTGAACTGATGTTTGACTAAGAAGCTAGATTCGGCGCCCATCTTGAGAGTTTCAAGCTAAATTTAATTAAGATTCTTTGTACGGGAAGTTGTTTTCGGCGTTTACTTTCGCAGCAGACGCTGTTAACTTTTAATAGGATCAAGTTCTGTTGCCGGATTTGGACCAAGTTTGCTCTCAGCAGCATCCGCTTAAACGCTCTCGTACATGATGTTCCTTGAATGTCGATCAACTCTCCGGTGCAGATTCATTGTGCGTGACTGAGCTCCATTCACAGTTTGAGAAGATTGGAGAACCGTTTTACGACGACTCACTCTTGGAACATGATACGTACAACACGTAGCACTGTACTTTTTCTATTAGTGGGTTTGCTATTTTAGGTTGGCTTAGTGTTCTTCAACTAATGTAAGAAGAAGCTCACTGTGGATCTAACTAAAGTAAAACAAGTTTATTCCGCTAGTCACCAATTGAAGTTTTGTAATGTTGCTGCCCAGGGAAATGAGTTCTAGGAAAAAGAAAATTGGGAATCTAATCAGAAGGGCATCTGTATGTTAACAGTTCGCAAACGAACAACACCGTTTGGGCCGGCCGAGTGGCCGAGCGGTTCTAGGCACTACAATCTGGAACCGCGCGACCGCTACGGTCGCAGGTTCGAATCCTCCTTCGAGCACGGATGTGTGTGATGTCCTTGAGTTAGTTAAGTTTAAGTAGCTCTAAGTTCTAGAGGACTGATGACCTCAGAAGTTAAGTCCCTTAGTGCTAAGAGCCATTTTTGAACACGGTTTGGTAACAGCGACGACCTGTAGCTTTGCCGTTAGCTATTTCAAGCTGACATGATTTAGGATCTGGTTGGTGGTGAATATCGCGGTAGTAGCTGATGCAAGCGTTCAAACGTGAATGCTAATTTCTTAAGCAAAATCATATTATCCACAGCTCGGTCTTGAACTGTGCGATGCAACAGACACAGAAGCAACAGCATTTCGATATCACTAGTTTCCAGAAATTTAATAAAGGTGCTTAAATTACGTTCCGTCGTGACTTAGAAAATTTTAACCACTGTGCCTTTCTTTCTATTGGAAATTGTCAAATACCAATTTCCGAAGCGTGTACGAATACATCAGTGATTTGAGGACCTGAATAACTGGTATCATCTCTAAAGTTACACCAGTTAAATTACATGTACTTAAAGAAGTACGTAGTGAAGCCTCGAAGAACCTTCTAAAGTCTGACATTCACATGTGCCGTAATTCGTTTAGATGTATTACTTAGCACCAGTATGTTAGTCAACCATACCATAACGTTGCTAACCAAAAGCTAAATCTCGGGTAAAAAACTACATTTCTCCAATTCGCGGGAATAGTATAGACTTTCAAATATATTATTATCTGAAACATTTTTTTGACTTTGTAAACGGAGTATTATATGTCTCTGCAGCTAAGCATATGTTTTATTCACGTTTTCAGATCAATTATGCTGACTGATTCATTAGTTGCAAATGCATCAGGTATCACTTTTGTAACTATAGTGCGAATCAATGAGTACAATTTGAGCTTCATTCACGTGGTTGTAGTTGGCTGACCTAACGCTGGGTGAAAATGTATGCAGTGTTTTTTGGTTTTCTATCCACATGTTTGGTGCCGAATTATGTAGTATCCATCCAGCCCATCAACTGTATGAACGATGGCCGGACACTAGCCCTCTGAACCATCGCCAGATTTATAGAGTTTGAGACAGATGACATGAAGCAAAAGCTGTTAATAACAAGCAACGTACTTTGAAACAAATAAATATTTGATTAATGTGTCAGTTCCTTTGAAAAAGATAGTTAAATACACTCCTGGAAATTGAAATAAGAACACCGTGAATTCATTGTCCCAGGAAGGGGAAACTTTATTGACACATTCCTGGGGTCAGATACATCACATGATCACACTGACAGAACCACAGGCACATAGACACAGGCAACAGAGCATGCACAATGTCGGCACTAGTACAGTGTATATCCACCTTTCGCAGCAATGCAGGCTGCTATTCTCCCATGGAAACGATCGTAGAGATGCTGGATGTAGTCCTGTGGAACGGCTTGCCATGCCATTTCCACCTGGCGCCTCAGTTGGACCAGCGATCGTGCTGGACGTGCAGACCGCGTGAGACGACGCTTCATCCAGTCCCAAACATGCTCAATGGGGGACAGATCCGGAGATCTTGCTGGCCAGGGTAGTTGACTTACACCTTCTAGAGCACGTTGGGTGGCACGGGATACATGCGGACGTGCATTGTCCTGTTGGAACAGCAAATTCCCTTGCCGGTCTAGGAATGGTAGAACGATGGGTTCGATGACGGTTTGGATGTACCGTGCACTATTCAGTGTCCCCTCGACGATCACCAGTGGTGTACGGCCAGTGCAGGAGATCGCTCCCCACACCATGATGCCGGGTGTTGGCCCTGTGTGCCTCGGTCGTATGCAGTCCTGATTGTGGCGCTCACCTGCACGGCGCCAAACACGCATACGACCATCACTGGCACCAAGGCAGAAGCGACTCTCATCGCTGAAGACGACACGTCTCCATTCGTCCCTCCATTCACGCCTGTCGCGACACCACTGGAGGAGGGCTGCACGATGTTGGGGCGTGAGCGGAAGACGGCCTAACGGTGTGCGGGACCGCAGCCCAGCTTCATGGAGACGGTTGCGAATGGTCCTCGCCGATACCCCAGGAGCACCAGTGTCCCTAATTTGCTGGGAAGTGGCGGTGCGGTCCCCTACGGCACTGCGTAGGATCCTACGGTCTTGGCGTGCATCCGTGCGTCGCTGCGGTCCGGTCCCAGGTCGACGGGCACGTGCACCTTCCGCCGACCACTGGCGACAACATCGATGTACTGTGGAGACCTCACGCCCCACGTGTTGAGTAATTCGGCTGTACGTCCACCCGGCCTCCCGCATGCCCACTATACGCCCTCGCTCAAAGTCCGTCAACTGCACATACGGTTCACGTCCACGCTGTCGCGGCATGCTACCAGTGTTAAAGACTGCGATGGAGCTCCGTATGCCACGGCAAACTGGCTGACACTGACGGCGGCGGTGCACAAATGCTGCGCAGCTAGCGCCATTCGACGGCAAACACCGCGGTTCCTGGTGTGTCCGTTGTGCCGTGCGTGTGATCATTGCTTGTACAGCCCTCTCGCAGTGTCCGGAGCAAGTGTGGTGGGTCTGACACACCGGTGTCACTGTGTTCTTTTTTCCATTTCCAGGAGTGTAGACTGTGCTGCACGACGCAGAGTCACTTCGTCTGGATCGGAGTTTTATTGTATATTAATTATTATGTGCACGCAGCTCAGCATCTCATGAGCAGTCGGCGGGAGATTAGTGAATAGTCGCTCCTGGTAATCAGGAACAATTCCAGCAAATATTCACTGTACATATTCCCAAGGACAGATGTCGTACAATTGTTGGACAGATGGCACTGGCAGCTTTGCGTCTCGATGAGATGCGTGACCTTGAAGCACGGCAGGACGTCGGTCACTGAATATCAGTAAGCCATCTCTTACGAGCCTCGTTTGAAATAAGTCGGATAGTAGCCAAAATTCTTGTGTTAGTTACCCAATTTAATTGTACTGTGCCACATTCTCCCATACACAGTGAGACATCAGCTCTCTTCAGTTTTAGCCAGTAATCGGAAATAATGAAAGCAGCGACTGTTCATTCAGATTTCATACTGCCTCTCAGTTTATTGACAAATCTCTTCCACCGCCACGCTTCGTTGGATTATCTCAAGGTTCAAATGGTTCAAATGGCTCTGAGCACTATGTGACTTAACTTCTGAGGTCATCAGTCACCTAGAACGTAGAACTACTTAAACCTAACTAACCTGAGGACATCACACACATCCACGTCCGAGGCAGGATTCGAATCTGCGACCGTAGTGGTCACGCGGTTTCAGACTGTAGCGCCTAGTACCGCTCGGCCACTCCGGCGGGTGATTATCTCTAGGCATTTAAGGAACAATGTTGGTCATTTCCATTGGTTCCCAGTCGTCAGATGTCTTTTGGTACTGGGAATGTGATCTGCATCCAGAATTTTTTATATTCGGATGAGTTGTAATAGCCCCACACGAGGTGCATTGTCCTAATATCTGCTACCACTAACCTGTAAAGCAACTGTGAAAGGGCAAGGAAACAGAAGGCTGTCCTTGGCTACGGAAAGGACTGAGGATGATAAGCTATCGAGAAAGATACATTAGATGATAACGATTTTGTGGCTTCTTTGACGAAGAGATTCGGGGGAACGATGAACGCCTGCCAAGCTAAATGCTGCCCTCACCCACCAAGACGAGCAAAATATGCTGAAACAGGAAGTGTCCTTTGACACTCTTAAAGACTTCGAGGAACGTGCCTTGGATCGCCGGCACTGAAACCTGCCTGTTCTTACAGATATGAAGACGACACATATATCGTGTGGTGTCACGATAGTGCGGACTTAAATATTTATAGTCATTTTATCCGAATGTTTGTTTCATGATAGAGCAACAAAAGGATGGCTGCCTTCCCTCATTGGAAGTGTTGGTGAGCATGAAGGTTTGCGGCACGTTAGAGCACGCCGTGTACAGGAGGCTAGCCCACACCGCCTCGTATCTACAAGCAGATAGTTATCACCATCTGGTTCAGCCTCAGTGCGTATTTCACTGATTAACAGGTCCCACAGCATCTCAGACCCTGAATGTTCGTCAGCTGGTCTAGCCAGTCTTAAAGTCACCTTTCGTCAGGGTGGTTATAGTGAGAGATAGATCAGACGTGCGTTGGACTACCGATCTATCGAGCACAAGCTGAGTAACGTTAATACGGAGGTAGCACCAAAGTCTACGACCTTTTTGCCTTAAGTACGAAGCATTTCCAACAGAATTGCTAGTATTTATAGGGATTAGGATGTAAAGTGTGTTTTTCGACCACCAAGTAAGATTAAGGCACATTTAGAGTCCATAAGAATGATCTTACTCTGCGTAAAGCGGGGGTCTGTCGTATTCTTTGCAATTGTGAAATGCGACATACTGGTCAGACCATCAGGGCCGTGGAGGAACGTTGTACAGAGCATAAGTGTCATGCACGCTTACAACAGCCGAGAAAATCTGCTGTTGCAGTACACTGCCCTGTCATTGGTCAGTCAATGGGGTACAATAAAACGTGGATTACGATATGCACGTCCTGCTGCAGCGATAGTCTTATTAAGGAACCAGATGAAATTAAATTAGCGATGAACTTATGAACAGATATGGAGGATTTTTCGTAAACTCTGCGCGGAATCCTGTCTCTTTTTATTTAAAAAAGATAAAGTCATTGCTGCTCACCTGTTGGATATTAATATTCGCTATCGATAACTTCTGACGTCGGTTATCTCTGGTTGTGTGGTGGCGCTATTGTGTACAGTGTGAGTGTGTGTGTGTGTGTGTGTGTGTGTGTGTGTGCGTGTGTGTGTGTGTGTGTGTGTGTGTGTGTGTGTGTGTGTGCGTGTTTAAGTTAACTTTCTGGAAACGCTCGGCAAAGCGATGATTTAAATTCCCTTGCACAGCGCTTCCTCGCTACATGTGTACCTTGAAAATGACAGGGTGTGCTTCTGTCGAAATATCGGCTATCACCTGGTTACAAAAAATGGTTCAAATGGCTCTGAGCACTATGGGACTCAACTGCTGAGGTCATTAGTCCCCTAGAATTTAGAACTAGTTAAACCTAACTAACCTAAGGACATCACACACATCCATGCACGAGGCAGGATTCGAACCTGCGACCGTAGCGGTCTCGTTGTTCCAGACTGCAGCGCCAGAACCGCGCGGCCACTTCGACCGGCACCTGGTTAGAACAAGAAGAGTATTAAAGATCCAGAGCAAGTGTTGCCAACATTCAACTGAACAATATCGACATTAAATTTCATTCCACAGTCACATTAAATACGAGAGCTTCTGAACGAATGTGTAAACGGTTTACGGTCAAGAACGGGAAAGTGCGGAAAAATTCAGTTTCTTCAAATAATCAGAAAAATATTTCTAATTGAGGCGGTAGCAAACTCAATTAAATATACCAACGAATGTAAGGACAATTTCAAAAATTGCGAGGTGGCAGAAACAGCAGATTGGTATGTATTCCAATGACACAAACTGCAAAAGACAACTATAAGTCTTAGAATAAAATTAATGGGTAGAAGTTACAGCCATGTCCTTACTTATGTATGCACTTGGTAATTAATTACACAATTTTCAAGGTTGGTTTCCAACATGAACTAGTAATAAATTAGATATTAGTGTGATTGTAGAAGCACGTATTTATGTCTCACCAGTCTAGTGCCACGATGCTCCTAGGAACAATCATGTTACCTTCGTACAATTTGTAGGTATATTCTCGACATCACTGTTTACAGACATTATTTATTATTTGTAACTGTCTCTCCAAAACAGCAGCCGCAATAGTAATGGAAGTGATATCATCGTAATAGTAATTCTAAATTTAATCTCATTCGACTGATATCTGGGTCTCCTTGCGTGAGGAAGCTGTGCAGATTTCCATGAGTTTGATCTGAGTGTTCCTCTAATTAATCTTCTCCACCTTACACAGACGAGGTAATTAAGCCCCCACGAACTCTCCTTTGTGTTCCTTCTTTGTGTCACAGAGAACTGAACAAGCTGTCCTCAGCTCCAACGCTCAAAACCTTCCGCTCACCTAAAATAGATGTGCTTCTAAAATTTGAAGCAGTCTATCTGAAAGAAAGTTTATATAAATTATTGAAACACACTGACCATTAGAAAGCAGAAGTAGTTTAATGTTACTGAACAATAAGTTTTAATTTTTCCTCGCGGAAATTACCTTTCAAGTATAATGTAAGAGTCTAGGCCATAGTCCGAACATATTGAGCAATTCTCTGGACTCCGATCGAGATATGTTGTAGCAGTCTTTAGGCAGATTATCATTAGAAGGATTTACAGCCTATCGGTGGACGTATTCTTACAGTGTAACCATGAACGTCACCGGTTGGACAACGCTTTGGATCACTTGTAAGCATATTTCATAAGGAGTTTCAGCTTAGCCCTGTGGAAACTATAAAGAGATAATTACATGCAGAAGCTCATCTTCCAAGTCTAGTATATTACAAGCAAACAGTGCCCGCATAATGAACTATAGCAGCGCGGGATTAGCCGAGCGGTCTCAGGCGCTGCAGTCTGAGACTGTGCGGCTGCTCCCGGCGGAGGTTCGAGTCCTCCCTCGGGCATGGGTGTGTGTGTTTGTCCTTAGGATAATTTAGGTTAAGTAGCGTGTAAGCTTAGGGACTGACGACCTTAGCAGTTAACTCCCATAAGATTTCACACACATTTGAACATTTTTGAATGAACTATTGCACTGTTGAATCAATGTACTCTGCTTAGAATATTTATACATAGAACGAAACTTTACTAAACGACGCTATCACGAATGTAACACAATAAAATAAACGATTAAATATTTAAATGTACACATTATTCGAAATTTATAGAGTACCTATAAAAGTATGCCTCTACGTCAGCTATATACGTCTTAAATTCTTGCTGCAGGAAACAATTATGTACAGAGAAAATAAAACTGGAAATTTTGTTAATCATTGAAATTTTAGATAGATTACGACGAAACGTATGTAATGAGCTACAAAGCTTGAACAACAATTCAAAATATTGGTTTGCTAAGTTGTGACATGCCATCAACGGTGAGCCATAGACTTTTTTTTTTCTTTCCGAGTCATCAGTCTTCCGAGTGGTTTGATGTGACCCGCCACGAATTCCTCTTTTGTGCCAACCTCTTCATCTCAGGGTAGCACTTGCAACCTACGCCCTCAATTATTTGCTGGATGTATTTCTCTACAGTTTTTGGCCTCAACAGCCCCCTCTAGTACAATGGAAGCCATCCGCTGAGGTCTTAACAGATGTTTTGTCATCCCGTTCCTTCTCCTTGTCAGTATTTTCCGTGTACTCCTTTCCTCTCCGATTCTGCACAGAACCTCCTTATTCCTTACCTTATCTGTCCATCTAATTTTCGACATTCGTCTGTAACACCACATCTCAAAACCTTCGATTCTCTTCTCTTCCGATTTTCCCACAGCCCATGTCTCACTGCCATAGTGTGCTGCGGTCCAATCATACATTCTCAGAAATTTCTTCCTCAAATTACTGCCTGTGTTTGATACTAGCAGACTTCGGTTGGCCAGGAATGCCCTTTTTTCCACTGCTGGGCTGGTTTTGATACCATCCTTGCTTCTTTCCGTCATCGATTACTTTGCTGCCTTAACTTCATCTACTTCATGACCGTCAATCCTAATGTCAAGTTTCTCGCTGTTCTCATTTCTGCTACTTCTCATTACTTTCGCCTTTCTTCGATTTACTCTTAATCCATGTTCTGTACTCATCAGGCTCTTCATTCCATTCGACAGATCATGTAATTTTTCTTCACATTCACTCAGGATAGCAATGACATCAGTGAATCGTATCACTGATGTCTTTTCACCCTGAATTTTAACTCCACTCCTGAACCTACCTTTTATTTCCATCATTGTTTCTTCAATCTACAGACTGAACAGCAGAGGCGAAGACTACATCCCTGTCTTATGCCCTTTTTAAGTCGGGCACTAAATATTTATTCGACCACTCTTATTATTCCCTCTCAACTCTTCTAAGTATTGTATATACACGTCTTTCTATATCTTACCACTATTTTTCTCAGAGTTTCGAACATCTTGCACCACTTTGCATTTTCGAACCCTTTTTTAGGTCGAAACATGCAACGAACGTGTCTTGATTTTCCTATAGTCTTGCTTAAATTGTCAACCGCAAAGTCAGAATTGCGTCACTGGTGATTTCACCTTTCCTGAAGCCCAACTGATGGTCATCTAATTCATCTTCAATTTTCTTTTCCGTTCTTCTGTATATTATTCCTGTGAGTAGCTTGGATGAGTGAACGGTAAAGCTGACTGTGCGATAGTTATAGCACTTTCCAGCTCTTACAGTGTTAGGAATTATATGGATGATATTTTCCCGAACGTCATAAGGTATGTCGCCAGTCTCATACATTCTACACATTTACTTATTCTCCTGTATCTATTTAAATGTAGTCTGAGAAATTCCTTTATATAGCAAATACTTCTGTGATGTTGCGCAACTTCCTTTTTTAATACTTGTACAACTGTTTTAAGTGTACGTTAATTTGATAACGCTATTTACTTAGTGTATGCCTGATTGGCTGCTACCGTTATAATGTGATAAGCGGTGGGCGGAGCATCCAGTACTTACCCCTAGCCCCTCGACTATAAGCAGCCATTGACGTCCGTACATCGACGATACCGCTCCGTTTAGCACCACCGCTTGCTGTCAGAGCTACACCGTATTTTAATTTGGGTCATATTTTATCTATCCTTCATCAACTCTTTGTCTTAGATTTCTCTCTGAAACAATTTTATACTCACATTTCAGTACATATGGTCTGAAGATATTGCTATTTGACCCAAGCCGGTTACAATTTTTATAGTTGTTCTATTTCGATGAAGACTATTTCAATTTCAAATTTAAAATATTCGATTACGATCGCTGTTTTATTCTCTATAAATGTGCTTTCAAAAATTACGATTTCCTTTTCTTTTCCACTCAAAAATGGAACAAGGGAACGACGGCCGTCTGTATGCCTCTGTATGCGCTCTAACTTCGTTTATCGTCGCGGCTATTAAGGGAAATATATAGTCGTGGCAGTAGAATAGTTCGGCAGTCATCTGCGAATGTCGCTTCTCTAAAATTTCGCAGCAGTTCTTCGTGAAAATAACATTGTCTTGCCTCCGCAGTTTTCCATATGACCACGAAGCATCTCAGTAGCACCTGCGTGTTGGTCGAACCTACGAACACAAATCTGATAGCACGACACTGAATTGCTCCGATATCTTGCTTTAATACGATCTGATTACGATCCCAAACAAGAATGGGCAGTACTCAAGAACTGGCTGCATTAGTGTTCTAAACGCTTTCTTTACTATCGTTCTACGTGCTCGTTCCTTTTGATATAGCATTGCTTCGTTATATATGTGTGAAGCAAGACTCCTATAATATTTCAAGATTGTAACAGTACTGTTTGCTTTACTCATCTGCATTAACTTACATTTGGCTACACTTAGAGCAAGATGTCTTTCGTTACACCCAATTCAAATTCTCCCAATGTGGTCGTATATCCTTCTACAGTTGGTCAACGGCGATACTCTCCAGTAGACAACAGCGTAATCAGCAAGCAGCTGGGGATTCCCGGTCACCCTTTCCGACAAGCTATTTATGTGCAATATATGGACAAAAAGAGCGGTCCTGTAACACTTCCCTGGCGCACTCTTGACGATAGTCTTGTCTCCAGCCCTCGCTGTCAGAAACAACGTAATTGTTTTCTGTTGCTTAAAAGTCTTCGAGCAACTCACATATCTGGAAAGTTACTCCGCATGCTCGGACCTTCTTTAACAGTCTGCAGTGGGACACCGTGTCAAATGCTTTCTTGAAACCTAGGAATATGGAAGTTAAAGAAGTTTCACAGTCAAAGTTTGTTGTTTTACCAGTGATAATTTAAATAGCACCACCACCTCTTGCACGAGTAGTTGGAGACAAACTGATGTAGTACTGAAAGGGATTATAGGAAGAGATTTTACTGTTATGACTTTAGGTTGGCATCACGGGGATGAGCTGAAAACAGCTGACGGATAGAAACTGTTTTTCTTATAGCCTCAATACTGCTTTTAATGATGACGTGTCCACTTCAAGCTTTCACGTTAGTTGAACAACGTTCAGTGATCCGTTTTATGATTTCTGAACGCGAGAAACCTGCAATATTCATTTCTCCAATGATTTTGCAGTTTGATGAGAGTCGTTTGGACCGCGGAATTATTTTTAAGTCGCTACGATTTAAAAACGGTCGAACCTAAGTGACTGGCGAACAATACGCTGGCAAGACAGTCAAAGTGTCAACTCCTTCACTAGAAACGCGGACTGCCGACAGTATTCGTGAATACCGATGTGTTACAGTTGAACATATATATCAAAAACAGTTGCAGTAAGTTCACAACTTTATCAGTAACAATTTGGCTACGAAGTCTTATCAGTAACAAGCTCAATTACAACAATAAAAGTTCAAAATGCGTTCCGAAAGAGTTAACGCGACAACACAAGGGAGTAAGAAAATTTTGAAATTTGTGGTAAGGTCTTATGTGGCCAAACTACTGAGGTCATCGGTCCCTACACTTACCCACTACTTAATCTAACTTACACTAAATTATGCTAAAGTCAACATACACACCCTTGAAAGACTCAGACCTTCGGCGGGGAGGGGGGGGGGGCGGGGGGGGGGGGGGGGAGCCGCGCGGACCGTGACAAGGCGCCTGAGACCACGCGGCTACACCACGCGGCAGGGAGGTAAGAAATGGTTCAAATGGCTCTGAGCACTATGGGACTTAACTTCTGAGGTCATCAGTCCCCTAGAACTTAGAACTACTTAAACCTAACTAACATAAGGACATCACACACATCCATGCCCGAGGCAGGATTCGAACCTGCGACCGTAGCAGTCGCGCGATCCCAGACTGTAGCGCCTAGAACCGCTCGGCCATACCGGCCGGCAAGGAGGTAAGACTCAAAGTGAGTACAGACGTCAAAGAACGCTACGAAAGGGAAAGTAATCCTACCCTAAATAAGGTTTTATAGGCATGAAACTTGGGTTCGCCATTTTCAACCAGAGTCGAAAAGATAAAGCGTGTAACGGAAGTACACCATCTTATCTGGTCGAAAGAGATTCAGAGCGCAAACAGCAGCGAGAATAGTGATGTTGACGATCTTTTTAGCGCACAATGAACGACGCCTATTACTCAGACGTATGATGAGCTAAGTGAAGCCAGATATGAGAGGAAAACATCTCGGATCTCAAAGGAAATTCTTGGTACTGATACGCGACAATGCTCGCCCTCTTACCACCCAGATTTCGTTCCCTCGCATTTTTATTTGTTTGGTCCAAGGGGGCATTAAGCTCAGTAACAAAGGCCTGGTCAAATATTTTGTGGGAAAGTGGCTCAAACAACAAGACAAGGCCTTCGTTACGTCAGGTATAATGAAACAAGTTCATAGTTAAGCTCTGTGTATTAATATTGCTTTCGATTGTGTTGAAAAGTAATAAAAGTCTCCAGAAAGAGATTTTTACTCTGCAGCGGAGTGTGCACTGATATGAAACTTCTTGGCTGATTAAAACTGTTTGCCGGACCGAGACTCGAATGTTCCCGAGTTCGAGTCTCGGTCCGGACACAGTTTTAATCTGTCAGGAAGTTTCATATCAGCACACACTCCGCTGCAGAGTGTAAATCTCATTCTGGAAACATCCACCAGGCTGTGGCTAATCCATGTTTCCGCAATATCCTTTATTTCAGGAGTGCTAGTTCTGCAAGGTTCACAGGAGAACTTCTGTATATTTTAGAAAGTAGGAGACGAGTTACTGGTAGAAGTGAGGCTGTGAGGACGTGGCGTAAGTCGTGCTTGGATAGCTCAGATGGTAGAGCACTTGCCCGCGAAAGGCAATGGTCCCGAGTTCGAGTCTCGGTCCGGCACGCAGTTTCAATCTGCGAGGAAGTTTGAATAAAAGCCTCATTTTGTAAAAATTCTTTACCTACATCGACTTTTCTCCTCAATTATTGAATGTTCCTCATATTAGCAAATTTTTATCGTTTTTCAGATAGTGTTGCGAGAGTACGGGTTCATCGTAGAGCATGAGCATCAAGAAGCTGCAAAACATTACTACGTAAGCCGACATTTGAAGACGGTCTCTACCGGTTTCTACCAGCTACGAGTTCAAATAGAGCAGACCATGAGCTGACGCACCAGAAAGCAAAGTAGGGCATTCGCGTTTCGGACTCACCGCTTCCGTGTGCACGGGGTGCGCAGCGAAGATGACGCCGGCAAGGGCGGCGAAGGCGGGCGCCAGTCCCGCGACGGCACAGCAGGCTCGCGCGAACAGCAGCGACGCGGCCGCGTGCAGCAGCACGTTGCTCGCGTGGAACCAGGCGGGCGCCGCGCCCACCAGCCAGTACGTCGCCCTGCACAGCGCGAGCCAAGACACGCTGTTAACATCAGCGCCCTCCACACTGCTCAGGGTTTCATCACATATAAACATACACTGTAGAGCCAAAGAAACTGGTGTAGCCATGCGCATATACAGGGTGTTACAAAAAGGTACGGCCAAACTTTCAGGAAACATTCCTCACACACAAATAAGGAAAAGATGTTATGTGGACATGTGTCCGGAAACGCTTAATTTCCATGTTAGAGCTCATTTTAGTTTCGTCAGTATGTACTGTACTTCCTCGATTCACCGCCAGTTGGCCCAATTGAAGGAAGGTAATGTTGACTTCGGTGCTTGTGTTGACATGAGAGTCATTGCTCTACAGTAATAGCGTGAAGCACATCAGTACGTAGCATCAACAGGTTAGTGTTCATCACGAACGTGGTTTTGCAGCCAGTGCAATGTTTACAAATGCGGGGTTGGCAGATGCCCATTTCATGTATGGATTAGCACGGGGCGATAGCCGTGGCGCGGTACGTTTGTATCGAGACAGATTTCCAGAACGAAGGTGTCCTGACAGGAAGACGTTCGAAGCAATTGATCGACGTCAGGGAGCACGGAACATTCCAGCCTATGACTCGCGACTGGGGAAGACCTGGAACGACGAGGACACCTGCAATGGACGAGGCCATTCTTCGTGCAGTTGACGATAACCCTAATGTCAGCGTCAGAGAAGTTGCTGCTGTACAAGGTAACGTTGACCACATCACTGTATGGAGAGTGCTACGGGAGAACCAGTTGTTTCCGTACCATGTACAGCGTGTGCAGGCACTATCAGCAGCTGATTGGCCTCCACGGGTACACTTCAGCGAATGGTTCATCCAACAATGTGTCAGTCCTCATTGCAGTGCAAATGTTCTCTTTACGGATGAGGCTTCATTCCAACGTGATCAAATTGTAAATTTTCACAGTCAACATGTGTGGACTGACGAGAATCCGCACGCAGTTGTGCAATCACGTCATCAACACAGGTTTTCTGTGAACGTTTGGGCAGGCATTGTTGGTGATGTCTTGATTGGGCCCCATGTTCTTCCACCTACGCTCAATAGAGCACGTTATCATGATTTCATACGGGATACTCTACCTGTGCTGCTAGAACATGTGCCTTTACATGTACGACACAACATGTGGTTCATGCACGATGGAGCTCCTGCACATTTCAGTCGAAGTGTTCGTACGCTTCTCAACAACAGATTCGGTGACCGATGGATTGGTAGAGGCGGACCAATTCCATGGCCTCCACGCTCTCCTGACCTCAACCCCCTTTCACTTTCATTTATGGGGGCATTTGAAAGCTCTTGTCTACGCAACCCCGGTACCAAATGTAGAGACTCTTCGTGCTCGTATTGTGGACGGCTGAACGTTTGGCCGTACATTTTTGTAACACCCTGTATGTATATATATATAAACGGGCAGAATACGGATCTGCCGTCGGCAACACCTACATAAGACAACAAGTGTCTGCCGCTGATGTCAGATCGGTTACTGGTGCTACAACGACAGGTTATCAAGATTTAAGTGAGTTTCAGTGTTGTGTTATAGTTGGCGCCCGACCGACGGGACCTAGCATCTCCGAAGTACCGATGAAGTGGGGATTTTTCCCGTCCGACAATCTCACGAGTGTACCGTGAATGTCATAAATCCGGTAAAACATGAAATCTTTGACAGCGCTGCGCCCGAAAAAAGATACTGCTAGAACGGGAGCAACGACGACTGAAGAGAATCCTGCAACCCTTCCAAAAATTGCTGCAGATTTCAATGCTGGGCCATCAACAAGTGTCAGCGAGCGAACCATCCAACGAAACATCATCGTTAAGGGCTTTCGGAGCAGAAGGTCTGCTCGTGTACCCTTGACTGCAAGACACGAAGATTTATGCCTCGCCAGGGCCCGTCAACACCGTCATTGGGCTAATGATTACTAGAAACGTGTTGCCTGGTCAGAGAAGTCTCGTTTAAAATTGTATCCTGTTGCGCGTGTACCGGTATGGAGACAACATCATAAATCCCTGGACCTGGTATGTATGCAGGGTATTGTTCAAGCTGGTGGAGCTCTTGTAATGGTGTGGGGCCTGTGCAGTGGATGACACGGGGCCCTTGATACGTCTAGATACGACTGTGACAGGTCACACGTACGTAAACATCCTGTCTGATCACCTGCTTCCATTCATGTCCATTGTGCATTCCGTCGGACTTGAGCAATTAAAGCAGGACAATTTGACACCCCAAACGACCACAGTTGCTACAGAGTTGCTCCAGGAACACTGTTCGGAGTTCAAATACTTCTTGATTCATTGGCGACTCCATGGAGTGATAGCTCCTCAGTTTTGGTTACTGATTACTTGTTACCTGTGTCTGAGTTTAATTTGTACACCACAGCACTGAAAATGATCACTATGTGATTGAAAATCGATTTTGCTATCAATAAAACATCAATATTACGGCCAACGCTGACCTTCCTTTTAATTTAATCAAACACTTCTGTTGCCCACCATACCGCCCCAGACATGAACATTATTGAGTGTATCTTAGACGCCTTGCAAGTTCCTATTCAGAAGAGATTTCCACCCCGTCGTACTCTTTCAGATTTATGGTCGGCCCTACACGATTCATGGTGTCAATTTCCTCCATCAGACAATATTCAAATCCATGCCACGTCGTGTTGCGGCCGTGTTCTCGTAGGGGCCCTACACGATATTAGGCAGGTGCACCAGTTTCATTGGCTCTTCAATGTACATCTACATGAATATTCTACAAATCATACTTAAAAGCCTGGCAGAGTGTTTATTGAAACACTTTCACAGTAACATTACACTCTCTAAGATCTTGGAAAGAACTAACACTTGTATATTTCCATGCGCGCTCTGATTTCTCTTAGTGTATTATGATGATATTTTCTTCCCATGTAGGTCGGCGAAAGCAAAACATTTTCGCATTCGGAGGAAAAAACTGGCGATTGAAAGTTCGTGAGAAGATCTCACCGCAAGGAGAAACGTCTTTGGTTTAAAGATGTCCACCCAAAATCCTGTACCATGTCCGTCACACTCTCTGCTTTATTTCTCGATGATACAAAACGTGCTGCTCTGCTCTGAACTTTTCTCGGTGTACTCCGTTAATCCAATCTGGTAAAGATCCCACACTGCGCAACAGTAATCCAAAAGAGGACGGTAGCCTAGTAGACCTATTGCATCTCCTAAGTGTTCTGCCAATAAATCGCAGTCTTTAGTTCGCCTTCCCTACAACGTTTTCTGTGTATTTTTTTCCAGTTCAAGCTGTTCCTAATTGTAATTCATAGGTATTTAGTTGAATTTACGACCTTTAGAATTGATTGAATTGTCTTTCTACAGGATTTTAACGGATTCCTTTTAGCACTCATGTGAATAACCTCGCACTCTTCGTCATTTAGGTTATATTATTCTGTATATTAGATACACTCCTGGAAATGGAAAAAAGAACACATTGACACCGGTGTGTCAGACCCACCATACTTGCTCCGGACACTGCGAGAGGGCTGTACAAGCAATGATCACACGCACGGCACAGCGGACACACCAGGAACCGCGGTGTTGGCCGTCGAATGGCGCTAGCTGCGCAGCATTTGTGCACCGCCGCCGTCAGTGTCAGCCAGTTTGCCGTGGCATACGGAGCTCCATCGCAGTCTTTAACACTGGTAGCATGCTGCGACAGCGTGGACGTGAACCGTATGTGCAGTTGACGGACTTTGAGCGAGGGCGTATAGTGGGCATGTGGGAGGCCGGGTGGACGTACCGCCGAATTGCTCAACACGTGGGGCGTGAGGTCTCCACAGTACATCGATGTTGTCGCCAGTGGTCGGCGGAAGGGGCACGTGCCCGTCGACCTGGGACCGGACCGCAGCGACGCACGGATGCACGCCAAGACCGTAGGATCCTACGCAGTGCCGTAGGGGACCGCACCGCCACTTCCCAGCAAATTAGGGACACTGTTGCTCCTGGGGTATCGGCGAGGACCATTCGCAACCGTCTCCATGAAGCTGGGCTACGGTCCCGCACACCGTTAGGCCGTCTTCCGCTCACGCCCCAACATCGTGCAGCCCGCCTCCAGTGGTGTCGCGACAGGCGTGAATGGAGGGACGAATGGAGACGTGTCGTCTTCAGCGATGAGAGTCGCTTCTGCCTTGGTGCCAATGATGGTCGTATGCGTGTTTGGCGCCGTGCAGGTGAGCGCCACAATCAGGACTGCATACGACCGAGGCACACAGGGCCAACACCCGGCATCATGGTGTGGGGAGCGATCTCCTACACTGGCCGTACACCACTGGTGATCGTCGAGGGGACACTGAATAGTGCACGGTACATCCAAACCGTCATCGAACCCATCGTTCTACCATTCCTAGACCGGCAAGGGAACTTGCTGTTCCAACAGGACAATGCACGTCCGCATGTATCCCGTGCCACCCAACGTGCTCTAGAAGGTGTAAGTCAACTACCCTGGCCAGCAAGATCTCCGGATCTGTCCCCCATTGAGCATGTTTGGGACTGGATGAAGCGTCGTCTCACGCGGTCTGCACGTCCAGCACGAACGCTGGTCCAACTGAGGCGCCAGGTGGAAATGGCATGGCAAGCCGTTCCACAGGACTACATCCAGCATCTCTACGATCGTCTCCATGGGAGAATAGCAGCCTGCATTGCTGCGAAAGGTGGATATACACTGTACTAGTGCCGACATTGTGCATGCTCTGTTGCCTGTGTCTATGTGCCTGTGGTTCTGTCAGTGTGATCATGTGATCTATCTGACCCCAGGAATGTGTCAATAAAGTTTCCCCTTCCTGGGACAATGAATTCACGGTGTTCTTATTTCAATTTCCAGGAGTGTATATAGAGGGCGTCCCATAAAAAAATCGACTAACTTTAAGGACAGCTTCCTTACACCAGAACAAGAAAATAAGTAGTGCACAAACGCTATTAAACATATCTCTTCTACTGCAAGCTCTTTGCTTTTCGTATTTTGGAAGGAACTAATATGGACCAAAACAAGATAAAAATACGTAGTAAACGTGGCCTCCAAAATGCATACCTTAGGAGCTACGATCTCTATTTCAGTAGAAAAGACCTTTTTCACACTACCGAAAAAGAAATAGTGCCCATAGCTGTTAATGTTTGCTTTTTGTGGACCATGATTACTCGACACTTCTCCTTTCTTTTGGTCAATACCTCCTCCTGCCAAAATAGAAGAGATGTATTCCATGTTATCCAAGATGAAAAAGTACCTCTTAAGGTACTCATTTTAGAGCACATACTTACTAGACTTTTTACTTATTTGTATAAGGAACCTGTCGCTACGGTTTGTCGGTCTTCCTTTGTGACATCCGGTATAACACACAAAAGAATTCAAAAAGATTGTCATCTGTTGGATGACGAACAGTTTGGCTTTAGAAAAGGTAAAGGCAGCACGGAGACACTTCTGACGTTGCGGTTTATGGTGGAAGCAAGACTGAAGAAAAAGCAACATACGTTTATTGTCAGTAACGACCACGAAAAAAGTTTTCGAGCATGCAGCATGGTCTGAAATTTTACAGATTCTGAGGTAAATAGGTGTAAATTATAGAGAAAGGAAGGTAATATGCAATATGTACAAAATCCAAAACAGCTCAATAATAATGGAAGAACATGAACGAAGTGCTCGAATTTAAAAGGGTGCAAGACAGGGATGTATTCTTTTGCCACTGATGTTCAAACTGTAGATCTAAGAAGCAATCACATAAAATTCAAGGTCAAAGAATATCAATAATAAGATCTGCTGATGACGTATATATCTTCAATGAAACGGGAGAAGAATTGCGGCATTTGTTGAATGGAATGAACAGAATGGAATGAAAAGTCAATGCATACAGAATATTGATTGAGAGTAAACAGAAGAAAGAAAATTGTAACGAGACGCAGCAGAAAGGAACACAGCGAGAAACTAAACAGCAGTATTATTTAAGGAATTCTGCTAACTAGGCAGAAAAGTAACCGTTGACGGACGGAGCAAGGAGAATATAAAAAGCAGACTACCACTGGCAAAAACGACATTCCTGGCCAAGGGAAGTCTACTAGTATCAAACATAGGCCTTAATTTGACGAAGAAATTTCTGAGAATGTACGTTTCGAGCACAGTATTCTGTGGGAGTGAAATACAGACTCTAGGAAAAATAGAATAGAAGCATTTCAGACATGGTGCTAGAGAAGAGTGTTGAAAACTAGGTGCACCCATAAGGCAAGGAATGAGGAGGTTCTCCGCACAACTCGTGAGGAATGGAGCATAGAGAATACACAGATCGGGAGAATCGACAGGATAACAAAACCGGTATAAATACCAGGAATAAATGCCATCCTACTATAGGAAGCTGTAGAGAGTAAAAATCGTAGAGGAAGTAAGAGACTGGAATACACTTAGCAAGTAATTTAAGACTTAGGTTGCAACTGCTACTCTAAGATGAAGAGGTTGGCACAGGAGAGGAATTGGTGGCGGACTGCGGCAAACCGGTCAGATGACTGATAACTCAGGGAAAGAAGCTGACCGTCTAGGGACTTATGATACGTAAAATTCCTCTAGCATGGTTGTTGCTCGAGTATAGTGCATAAAAAAAGGCAAGAGGAATGAATTTATGCTTCTCACAGTGCAAGGAGTATAATTTGTCATTAGAGTAACCAACTGCATTGCACAAATACTTTCGAAAAAGTGATTCAGTAAGTTCTAATAAATTACTTTTTAGACCTGCAGCGGAAGTGTCTGAGCGCCATGAAACTCTCCAAGCGTCTACGAAGGGTGGCTTTTGGCAAATTGTATCCAGCGTAGATACTGAAGTGACAAAAGTCATGGGATAACGAAAAGCACATGTACAGATGGCGGTAGTGTTCCACACTTAAGACTCAGAACGGCAGGGCGTTGGCGGAGGCGTCATTTGTACTCGGGTGATTCACGTGAAAAAGTGTCAGACAGGATTATGGCCGAGCGACGAGAATGAACAGACTTTGAACGCGGAATGGTAGATAGACCGAGACGCATGGGACACACCATTTAGGAAACTGTTAGGAAATTCAGTATTCCGAGATGCAAATTGTCAAGAGTGCACCGAGAATACCAAATTTCAAACATTACCTCTCACCACGGACTTTGCTTAACGAGCGAGAGCAGCGGCTCTTGTGAAGAGTCTTCAGTGCTAACAGACAGGTAACATTGATTGAAATAACCGCAGAAATCGAAGTGGGACGTACGAAAAAAGTATCCGTCAGGACAGTGCGGCGAAATTGGGCGTTAATGGGCTCTGGCAGCAGACGACCGACTCGCGTGCCTTTGCTAACAGTAGCGTTCTCGCTTCACGCGCCCGGGTTAGATTCCCGGCGGGGTCATGGATTTTCTCTGCCTCGTGATAACTGGGTGTTGTGTGATGTCCTTAGGTTAGTTAGGTTTAAGTAGTTCTAAGTTCTAAGGGACTGATGACCATAGATGTTAAGTCCCATAGTGCTCAGAGCCATTTTGAACCTTTGCTAACGGCACGATATCGACTGCAAAGCCTCTCGTGGGCTCCTGACGAAAAGTGTGGTACAGACCCCACGAAGCGATTCACTCAGGTCGTCAGTAAGGCAATGTGCATGCGGGTGGTGGCTCCAGTATTCTGTGGGTTCTGTTTTGTGGAATGGACTGGATCCTCGGATCGAAATGTCCAAATGAACCAATCATTGACTAGAAATGATTATATTCGGCTTCTTGGAGACCATTTGGAGCCATTCATGGACTTCAATTCCCCTACAACGATGGAAATTTTATGAACGAAAATATCCAGTCACCGGGCCACAGTGGTTCACGACTGATTTGATGAACAGTCTGAACAAGTCGAGCAAATTATTTGGCCACGTAGATCGCACGACAGAATCCCATCGAAAAACCATGGGACATAATCAAGAGGTCAGTTCGTGCACAAAATTCTGAGCCAGCAGGACTTTCGCAATTGTGGACAGCTGTAGAGACAATATCGCTGGCACACCCAACGACATGTACAGTCCATGCCACGGCAAGCTGTTAGATTACACCAGGAAAAGGAGGTTCGACACGATATTAGGAGTTGACCCATGCCTTTTGTCACCTCAGTGTACATGCGTACATAAGAAAGGAAAACAAAATTGAGTGTTGTTAGATGGCGATCAGTTCGGCTGCAGGAAATTTAAAGGCACCAGGGAGGCAGTTCTGACGTTGCGGCTGATAACAGAAGACAAGAAAATTGAAGAATAGTTCATATGGTGTGTCGACCAGGAAAAAAGTTCGACAGTATGAAATGGTAGTAGATGATCAAAATTCCGAGAAAAAAGTACAAGATATATGGAAAGAGGGTAATATACAATGTACACAGGGACCAAGGGGGAACAATAAGAGTGTAAGACCAAGAATGAAGAGCTCAGATTAAAGAGGGCGTGAAACAGGCATGTAGTATTTCACCTCTGCTGTTAAATCTACACACCGATGACGCTATGACAGAGATAAAATAAAGGTTCAGGAGTGGATTTAAAATTCATGGTGAGGTAATATCAGTTATAAAAGTCGGTCATGACGTTGCCATTCTCAGTGAAAGTGAAGAATAATTATAGAATCTGTTGAATGGAACGAACAGTCCAATGAGAACCAAAGGACAATAGAGAGTAAATTGAAGAAAGATGAAAGTAACCAAAAGAAGCAGATATTAGAACAGCGAGGAATTTAACATAAGAGCTAAAGATCACGAACTACACAACATTAACATTTTCTCCTATCTGGGCAGCAAAATAACCGGTGATGGACGGAGCAAGGAGGACATAAAAATCAGACTGACGCTGGCATACCTAGCAAAGAGAAGTCTACTGATATCAAATATAAGCATCAATTTCAGGAAGAGATTTCTGAGAATGTACGTTTGGAGAGCAGCATGGTATGATAGTGAAACATGGACTGTGGGAAAACCGGAACCGAAACAATCCTAGAATTTGGGATGTAATGTTACAGAAAAAGGCTGAAAATTAGGTGGACTCATAAGGTAAGGAATGCGAAGTTCTCTGCAGAATCGGAGAGGAGAGGAATGCGTGGAAAACACTGACAAGAATACGTGACATCTGTTAGACACAAGGGAATAATTTATGGAATATAAATTTCGCCTTTTACTCAAAAGACTGTTCTTCTTCTTTACTGTATTTTCTTTATTTCAACTTCTTCTTTTTCTTCTTTGCATAAAAGGCATAACCTATATCCAATATGTTTAACTGCAAACAGCCGGCCGCTGTGACCGAGCGGCCCTAGGCGCTTCAGCCTGGAACCACACGACGGCTGCAGTCGCCGGTCCGAATCCTGCCTCGGGCATGGATGTGTGTGATGTCCTTAGGTTAGTTAGGTGTAAGTAGTTCTAAGTTCTAGGGGTCGGATGACCTTAGATGTTAAGTCCCATAGTGCTCAGAGCCATTTGCACCATTTGTTAGCCCTAAAGGAAAAATGACCTGTACAGGAATATGTTTCGACTAGAGGCCGTAGTGCCCGAGCTATTCCAGAAGCACCGACAAAAGTGACCTTTAAACGCGTCCCCACTCCCACTCCCAGGCGCCACCGCTCACAGTTTTGGTATACTGATCATGGCACTCACTTCTACAACTGTAAGAATAATTTTGACTAAACGCATTATTTCCCACATTATATCCTTTTTGGTCCTCATTGACTGGCCTTACTATGCCACCGGCTTACTTGAGCACTTCAAATTGTAAAATTGATGTTTGTGTAAATTAGACCTAACCATTTCGTGATTTATAACACCATAAAATAAACAATTATATTGTTATGGTGTCAGGCCTTCGGATTACGAAGATATTGTGCTAGTAAGGGTTTAGTTTCGATCGAATTGTCAATGTAATTAGATTTAGTATAACGATTTCCAAAGTTGTTTTTCGTTCATTACCCTCACGGGCATGTATAAATTAAAAACGTTAACGAAGTATCCAACTGTGCTGGTGGTGTAACAGTCCAACGGATAAAGGCTAAAAAATATCGAATATCTGAAAAGATATCGCTGTAGGAAATTTTTGTACAGCAGTGGGAGGGAATGCCACGAGCAACGCTAGAAATCCTGAATGGTGAGTTATGAGTTTGGTGTGGAGGTGCGTTTGAAGGGCACTTTTGTAAGTTTTTCATGAATAACTCAAAAACCGTGATCTCCGGCGAAAACATGTCGCAATGTATGATTTAACTATACTAAATTATCTAAAAAAGGGTCCTGCTCATTTCTTTCTGCAGGATTAATAGTTTACGCGCAGCGAGTGAGAGAATATGAAAATCTCGCGCGGGGGTTACCAGGTCCAGCTATAGCATAACTTTCTTGAAACTACAGCGAGAGCAGCAGAATAGTCATCGTGTATAAGCGAAACAGAGAATTCGACAATATATCCACCAGGCGTGGAACAACAATATACACCATTGAACCAAAATTTTACGACCACATCGTTAACAGCATTTCAGCCTCCCATTGAAACACAGTGCTCCAGCTATTATCCTTTGCATGTGTACTAAAAGCTCTTGGTAGTTTTCCGGAGCTATGTTAAACCACATGGCTTAGCACAGGCGACGCAGCCTGTTTTACTAGCCGGTAGTTTGTAGGCGCGGAGATGGCACCAATGTTGTCATATAGTAGTACCATCGGATTACGATCAGGCGAATTTGGTAGCCGGTACAGGGGTTGGACAAAAATATGAAACCACCAAAAACATAACACGTTACCATGCCTAGTATAGTGTACCTGTACCGAAGCAGCTTCCAGGCGTCCTGTGTGGGTTTCAATAAAATGTTACACCAACCTTCCAGCAAAATAGTGGTAAATGCCTGAACCTTCTACCCAGATCAGACCACGAAGGATCAGTAAAATTAACATCTGATGACTGTGGTGGAAAGGGTATATCCGACAATTCATTCTATTTCTCGCAAAAATCCAGCTATCGTGTTGCAGCACACAATCACCACTGGGGAATAAACATTGTACCATTGGATGGACCTGATCAGCGAAAATGATAACAAAATTCTTGTCAATGTGACCTTGCAGAGTGAACATGGTGCCCTTTTAGTACCACGATGTGCCTACTCAAATCGTAGCCGAACACCCGCCATGTTTTATTCATGGAGCATGACCTTGGCCAGAAGTTAAAGGCAGTGTTAAACAAGACTCATCCGATATAATGCCGTTCTTCGATACTTTATGGCTTCGGGACCATATTTCCCTGTTACAGGCATTTGCATCACTGATGAGTGGTTATGGAGTTCCTGCTCGCCCTGCAATTCACTCTTTACGGAGCTCCATATTATTTACATTATTTTGGTGTTGTTTGGTACTGATAGGTTTCGTCAGTGCCACGTTCAATACGATAGCGCCTTTTGCAAATGTCGTCCTCTTATTTTCCGTCACAATGCTCTTCCGTGACCGTCCGTCACGATCACTCAACACAAACTTTCGTCCGCGGTGTTACTTAGCGGATGACGTTTTTCGGCTTACCCTTTATGCGTTTTAAATCTTCGACAAGGCGCTTCTTGAAAATCCCAGCACTTCGGCGACCTTGGTTACAGAAACACCCACTCAACCAGTACCAACAATCTTCCCACGTTCGAATGCACTTAACTTGGACAGAATGCACTCACAATTACACACAACAATTTTATGACCACCACTTGCAACTTATTAAGGATGCTGCACAGGTACCGCTACAGGTCACAGTCTTCGCGACATCTGTACTGAATTCAACTAGACATTCCTAGCGGTGTTTACATATTTTTGTCCAACCCCCGTAGATCAACGTTATGTTCTGTGTCATGCTCTTCAAACCACTGCACCACGATTCAGGTCTTGCGAAAGAGAGAGTTACCCTGAGAGAAGACAGCAATAGCGAAGAGGTGCTGATTGTGCACAACATTGTCACGACGTCCACAGCTTTCATTGTGTTTCCTAATCGCGTGAAAGCCCAGATGGATGTTCCCAAACTCTAATACTGTACACACTGGTCCGAGTCCGTGATACGATGCTTGTTTCGATCAATGGTTAGCCGCCATCACTGCGTACCCAGATAAGACCATCGAAGCGATGTCACAAGAAACGTGGTTCATCCTATAAGCAATACGTTTCGCTCTTGCCTTGGTAACACTTTACGTGCCCGCAGCCCTACCAGGTAGTTTTCAGTCTCGCGGTGGACAGGGTCAGAATGTCTTGGGTCATCGTATTTTAATAACAAACCAGTGATAACTTTAGAATTTAAGGAAATAAACACCGGGAAGCAGATAAGACACCTAAAAATGGGTATAATTTCAACAGAATGGACAACTATATCTTCAAAGCTTCGTGTCTTCCCGCCACCAGGAAGTATGTACCCAGCCACGGCGTTTCGGTAAAAGACAATCATCTGGTAACCACCTAGAGTTCAGTCAGACACTCAAGTACACTTACATACACGGACGCAAACACACACACACACACACACACACACACACACACACACACACACACACACTCTGAACTAGCAGAGGGATCGGAACTTTATGTTGTGGACTTATACGTCTGGAGAAATGTGTGATAACAACTAAACCACCCGGAAAGTTTTACTTTCATATTCATGTGTATCTCTAGAGAGAAGAGAAATTGAGAGTTATAATTCCCGGTCTCATGTATTCTACAAAATAAACGGAGTACGAGCTCAATTAGAGAATAACTTGATGAGAAATTGGCGTCGGCAAATTGGGAGGCTTGATGACACGTACGTAGTTCGATTCTGGAGTAAACCTACTTTCGTAGTTTTGTAATTTTTTATTTATTGTCTAATTTCGTCAACTTTTTTCGTTTTTTGAGCCAACTAGTCGGTACTGTTTTCCGACTAGTGTGATGTGAACCATAATTTTGTAATATTGTATTTATTATTTTATTTTTTTCATCTTTCTTCGTTTTTTGAGTCAACTAGTCGGTACTGTTTTCCGTCTAGTGTGATGAGAACCATAGGGAGTTCTTCTCCTGTGCGAACGACATTCATGTTAAACATTATTAATACTGATATCCACTTACGTGACAGAAGTCATGGGATAGCGATATGCACATATACAGTTGATGGTATTATCTCAAGTACAAGAGGTATAAAAGGGCAGTGCATTGGTGCAGCTGTAATTTGCACTCATGTGATCCATGTGAAAAGGTTTCCGGCATGATCATTGCCAGACGACGGAAAATAACAGGTTTTGAACGCGGGATGGACGCTATGGTAGACGCATGGGACATACCGTTTGGCAAATCCTTAGAGAATTCAATATTCCGACATCCTCAGTACCAATAGTGTGCCGAGAATACAAAATTTCAAGTATTACCTCTCACCCCAGACAACGCAGTGGCAGACAGCCTTCAGTTAACGATCGATAGCTGCGGGTTTTCGTAGAGCCGTCAGTGCTAACACAAAAGCAACAGTGAGTGAAATAAGCACAGAAATCAGTTAGGGATGTACGACGAACGTATCCGTTTGGACAGCGTGGCGAAATTTGTCGTTAATGGGTTACGGCAGCAGCCTACAGAAGCTAGTGCCTTTGCTAACAGCACGATATCGCCTGCAACGCTTGGCCTGGTTTCGTAACCAGATCGATTGGATTATAGACTTCTGGAAAGTCGCGGCCTGGTCGGATAAGTCCCGATTTCAGTTGCTAAGAGCTGACAGTAGGGCTCGGGTGTGGCACAGATCCCATGAAGCTATGGACTCAATGAATGACAGTGCACCATGTTACCGTGCCACAACTGTTAGCGACTGGTTTGAACATTTTGGGCAATTCCAGAGGATATTTTGGCCACCCACATCGCCCGACATGAATCCCTTCGAACGTTTAGGTGCCATAATCAAGAGATCACTTCGTGCGCAACATCCTGCACCGGTAACACTTTGGCAATTATGGACGGTTACAGAGACAGCATGGCTCAGTGTTTCTACAGGGAATTTCCAACAACTTTTTGACTAGATGCCACATCAAGTGGTCGCCCTACGGCAGGAAAAAGAGAGCCGACACGACATTAAGAGGTATCCCATGACTTTGTCACCTCAGTGTACATCCATGAATAGGGCTCCTTTAATTATAGATGGGATACATTCCGCTAAACGAGTGGTTTTTACCTTCTTGTCGACATAGTGGATATTGTGTTACTATATCCAAGTATTACAGTATAAAAAGTACTCAATTTCGAAATATTTTATAACACAGAATATTTGTTGTTTTGTTGTGTACTAGAACTTAAAGTAAGTGTGGAATGGAGGGGAGGGGGGAGCGCGGGGGGGGGGGGGGGTTCGTGGCGTTATCCTGTAAGTTGGTAAGCGTGCTACAAACAGTGTGCAGAATGGCCTGTAGGTGGCAGCATAGTGCAGATGCACACATATCGTCGCAGTATCAGTATAAAAATGGCCGCCCCACTTGCGACTTGCACCAGCGAAGAACAGAGTTCTGTTATTCGGTTTTTGCGTAGTGAAGGTGTGAAACCTATAGAAATTCATCGACGAATGAAGGTTCGGTACGGTGATGCATGTTTGTCACAGCAGCAAGTCTACGAATGGAATAGGAAGTTCGCAAATGGTGTGACTTTAGTGGAAGATGCTCCTCGTTCAGGTCAGGCACAACGAGTTGTGACTCCACAGAACACTGCAGCACTTGAAGCCATAGTGAGGGAAAACCGCCGGCCGACACTGAATGACATTGTAGCATGTTTACAGATTACTCATGGGTGAGCACACCACATTGTACATGATGTGTTCCAGTTTCACAAAGTGTCTGCAAGATGTGTGCCACGGCAGCTGACTCGTGAAATGAGAGAACGACGTGTTGATGCTTGTGAAGAACTTCTTCGGCGCTTTGAACGAGAAGGTGATGGCTTCCTTGCAAGAAGAGTTACTGGGGACGAAACCTGGGTGCACTTCCACCAAACGGAAACGAAGAGAGCGAGCAAGGAATGGCGCCATTCCTCATCGCCAAAACCAAAGAAGTTTCGAACAGAACCATCAGCAGCGAAGGTTAGGCTGACTTTTTTTTGGGACGAAAAAGTTGTCATTGTTTAGCATTACATGCCTATAGGGACCACTGTCACCAGTGCATCATACACAGATCTCCTAAAAAATCATCTGCGGCATTCAATCAAATCAAAACGATGTGTATCGCTGTCAGCAGGTGTCCTTTTGCAACATGACAATGCAAGGTCCCACACTGCCCGTACAACAGTTGCAACAATCACAGACCTGTATTTTGAGTGTCTTCCTCATCCACCATACTACCCAGACCTTTCCCCAGTGATTTCCGTACGTCTGGACCACTCAAAGACGCAATGGGAGGAAAGAAGTTCCGTTCCGATGAAGAGGTACGCCACGCGGATCATGAGTGGTTGCGCGGACTACCAAAAGAATTTCTTTCTAAAGGAATTTATGCACTTTGTAAGCGCTGGGGGACTTGCATTGAGCGTGGGGTAGATTATGTTGAAAAGTGATACAGCTTTCTAGCACTTTTGCACAACAAATAACATTTAAAATAATATTTAAGGTTTTCATTTGACTCACCCTCGTATATTACTAAGTGCTGACTGGATTGGAGGTCTAAGACATTGCGCGAAGCGTAACGTACAAGCATACTTTGTAGAATATCAGGCCTATAGAGCATTCACGCTGAGCCTACTCGATATGCGATACGATACGCGGTGCATCTCGTGATATGACGCAGCGCTTAAAGAGTTCGAGCGACTTAACAGGTTCACACTGGAGCGACAGTGCAACAAATGTGACGCCTGTGTACGTCGCATCGCTCGGAGCAATAAGGATGATGGTGATGATGATGTTTGGTTTGTGGGGCGCTCAACTGCACGGTAATCAGCGCCCATACAAAGTCCCAATTTTTACACAGTCCAATTTTCTTACACAATCCTGTCTAGCCACTATCACGAGTGGTCGAGTGATGATGATGATGAAACAATTAAGACAACACATACACCGAGTTCCCGGGAAGAGAAAATCCCCAAACCGGCCAGGAATCGAGGCGCAATATGGAGTGCTAGTCGCTCCGCGCGGCATGTGTCATATACGGAGAGGAATATTTAATGTCATCCGATGCGCATAAAAAAAGGGTTGTATGTAGATGAAGTAAAGCTACATCCGTCTCTGTACTTAGTTTCTCAGTAAAACTTTTACTTTTCGAGTAGAAAATTAAAAATCCCTATTGCGGGAGGCGCACGCGTTCTTCGCTACTCGTATGTAGTCGTTCTGTTCGATTGCGAGGAAACCACTCAGGCAAAACAAGGAAAAAGAAAAGAAAAATAACTGATAGTCCTGCATCATATTGTAATAATGAACTGATTTACTTTTCGTTATTGCAACGTAATTATTGTGATACGTCACAGATAAGTAAGCCACTGGGCAGGTTTTGAAAAGTTTGCAGCGAAGAATGGGGTCGCTGGCCAGTTAACGTTTGGTGGGTTTCAGATCGTAGGCTGGTGGATACATAGCTAACATATCTATTTTGTTTTTAACGGTGGTGGAAGAGAGGTACCTCTTTCTGTTCTCGAGAAACTACGTGAGATATTTTGGAGTCTGTCCGCGAAGTGTTCGGCAGCTATACTCCACACGCACTTGTCCTTCACCAGCAGTGGTCTGCAGTGCGGAGTGCGGAGATGCCTCGTGTTTCTCGTTTCGTATGCCACCGATACAGGCTGATGCTGGAAATGAAGTCTTTCTCAAATGAAAAGAAATGAAAAGACAGCTGATGAAGCTGACTGGATGTTTTTACAGTCTGTGCTCCATGATTTCCGGAAACTCTGTGACAGGAGTAAAAGGAATCTGAAAGCTGAACTCTCGTTACAAAGGTGCGAAATAAAGTCGCTTTGGAGGCTACCCACCGCTCTAGTAAATATGCGGAGATTTGTATTGAAGCTGCTAGGGTCGCATAAAATGTCATACAGTAGATTAAGAATGACGTTATTGATCACAAATGTGCATTACGCATTTCGGAATTATTTGCATCTTCAGAAACTCAAGCCTTAAATGTGGCAAAACACTAGGGCCTTACCAGTTGTGTACGTAACATGAGATAACAGGACCCTCTTTACTACGCAGCTGCAAACGCTCAAGTCCTTGTGCTACCTTTGCATTTGGATTTCTGTAGAAGGAAATAGTTCCGAAACATATCATACACTCTTTGACATCAATAAAGTCATTTTTCACTTTCTGTATGACCTTTCATGTGACCTAGACAACTGTACTGTAGATCTAGGCGTCTTAATATTCCTGTAACTTTTGAATGAGAAGCTTGACGAAGACCGAGAAGGACACAAGATTTTTCTTATCATCATGAGCTTCTTCCATTTCTTCAAATACATTGTGTACCTTTATGCAGACTTTATCCGTAAGGTCAGTAACTTTCATCTGAATACTCCGCAAGTTGGATCATTTACTACTTCGCAATAATGAATAATTCATTGTTTATTAATCTGTAACTTTTACTTAAACAGGGTGTTACAAAAAGGTACGGCCAAACTTTTAGGAAACATTCCTCACACACAAAGAAAGAAAATATGTTATGTGGACATGCGTCCGGAAACTCTTACTTTCCATGTTAGAGCTCATTTTATTACTTCTCTTCACATTAATCATGGAATGGAAACACACAGCAACAGAACGTACCAGCGTGACTTCAAACACTTTGTTACAGGAAATGTTCAAAATGTCCTCCGTCAGCGAGAATACATGCATCCACCCTCCGTCGCATGGAATCCCTGATGCGCTGATGCAGCCCTGGAGAATGGCGTATTGTATCACAATCGTCCACGATACGAGCGCGAAGAGTCTCTACATTTGGTACCGGGGTTGCGTAGACAAGAGCTTTCAAATGCCCCCATAAATGAAAGTCAAGAGGGTTGAGGTCAGGAGAGCGTGGAGGCCATGGAATTGGTCCGCCTCTACCAATCCATCGATCACCGAATCTGTTGTTGAGAAGCGTACGATCACTTCGACTGAAATGTGCAGGAGCTCCATCGTGCATGAACCACATGTTGCGTCGTTCTTGTAAAGGCACATGTTCTAGCAGCACAGGTAGAGTATCCCGTATGAAATCGTGATAACGAGCTCCATTGAGCGTAGGTGGAAAAACATGGGGCCCAATCAAGACATCACCAACAATGCCTGCCCAAACGTTCACAGAAATGAGTCGCATGTCAACACAAGCACTGAAGTCAACATTACCTTCCTTCAATTGGACCAACTGCCGGTGAATCGAGGAAGTATAGTACATACTGACGAAACTAAAATGAGCTCTAACATGGAAATTAAGCGTTTCCGGACACATGTTCACATAACATATTTTCTTTATTTGTGTGTGAGGAATGTTTCCTGAAAGTTTGGCCGTATCTTTTTGTAACACACTGTATACAATCATAAAAAAAAGTTTTGCATCACCCCGGTTCCCAGAAGTCCTGAAGATAGACGTTGACTGTGAATATTGTATCACAGACACAGTCCCTTTGACTGTTCACAGATGTCACTAAACCCTCCCAAAGATGTAAATAACCTTGCATAAGCAGCGCCTATTAAACTGAGGAGTCCTACAGCCAATCAGCTCCAGTCATTCCACCTGGAAGAAGGAACACGGCTCGTGTTGTCTGTAGTTCTACCAAATACCGCGGTTCGATGGCGTCCACATTGTTACTTTGTTACCAGGTAAGGCTCTAAACAAGGGAAGTGTCCAGTCGTCTCGGAGTGGACCAATACGATGTTGTTCGGACATGGAGGAGATATAGAGAGACAGGAGCTGTCCATGACATGCCTCGCTCAGGCCACCCGAGGGCTACTACTGCAGTGGATGACGGCTACCTACGGGTTAGGGCTCGTAGGAACCCTGACAGCAACGCCACCATGTTGAATAATGCCTTTCGTGCAGCCACAGGACGTCGTGCCCAACAACATGCCGAATGGACCGCTCAGGATTAGCATCACGTTCTCTTCACCAATGAATGTCGCATATGCCTTCAACCAGACAATCGTTGCAGACGTGTCAGGCTGAACGCTTTTGACACACTGTCCAGCGAGTGCAGCAAGGTGAAGGTTCCCTACTGTTTTCTGGTGGCATTATGTGGAGCCGACGTACGCCGGTGGTGGTCATGGAAGGCGCCATAACGGCTGTACGAAACGTGAATGTCATTCTCCAACCGATAGTGCAGCCATATTGGCAGTATACTGGCAAGGCATTCATCTTAATGCACTACAATTCGCGCCCCCAGAGCGCACATCTTGTGAATGACTTCCTTCAGAAAAGCGATATCCCTCGAGTAGAGTGGCCAGCATGTTCTCCAGACATGAACCCTATCGAACATACCTGGGATGGATTGAAAAGGTCTGTTTATGGACGACGTGAGCCATCAACCACACTGAGGCATCTACGCCGAATCGCCGTTGAGGAATGGGACAATCTGGACCAACAGTGCCGTGATGAATTTGTGGACAGTATGCCACGACGAATACAGGCGTCCATCAACGGAAGAGGAAGAGCTACTGGGTATCAGAGCTAACGGTGTGAACCACCACCCCTGAAAGTTTCGCTGTGTTGTTATATAACATGCATTGTGATTTTTGCATGAGCATTAAAAAGGGCGGAAATGATGTTTATGTTGATCTCTATTCCAATGTTCTGTACGGGTTCCGGAACTCTCGAAACCGAGGCGATGAAAAAGTTTTTTTTATGTGTTTATGTACCATAATGAATAAAGGACAGTGGGTGGTGGAAAAATTGTCTTTTCATGGTGGAATTTTTAACGCCATTCATACACTTTTACCATCTTACGTGATTGTAATGATTATCACCTCAGTAGCGGAAAAAACAAGTTGAACATTTGTGTCCGCTTTTAGGAGTAGCTGATAGCAGTTGCTCCAAAAGGTGGAAACTGTCCGGAGTCATTCTGTAGAATTCGTGGAAATTTTCGTGTTGAGAGACCTTACGGCAAACCACAGTCGGACTATTATTTTTATAGCATTATTTGAATGCCCAGAGTACTTCCTTTTCTTTTCCAATTGTTTGAACTATAAATAACATTGAACCTCAAAATATCATGTGGAGGAGGGGGTGTTACTATATGTCCACCTTTTAAAAATAGTACAATCTAGTCATTTTTCTTATATTTTAAAATTTTGAAAAAAAAAATTTGTTGTTGTTAATCAATTCTTCTAACAGTTTCCTGAATTTTTTAAATTTTTCAGTCAAACTTAACACAAAAATTTAAGTCATGGTACTGATTGTTACTTTCCCAAATGAAAGTTAAATTCAAATTTTCATGTTCAGGAGCGTATTTATACACCAGTATGTCTCCAAAAAGCATGTTTTGACTTAGAGTGAATAAAAATTAACGGACTTTGCGTTCAAACCTTTTCTCTTGTGGTCATACTATAGCTGGTAGTACACATTATTGAAAGTGTCTGGATAGTGCTAAGAGTGTGCTAAACTACATTTTCAGGTTCTGGAACCTACTTCCACATCAGTACATATCTAACATGTGAGTTATTAGATACGTTAAGAACAATATACGAATTTGTTTCGTTTTAGATTTTTTTAAAGGGTGGACATGAAGTACCGTCCCCATGCCCCCACGCCACCAATATCTTTTAATTGTCGTTGTAGGAAATGCGTTGGTATTGCTAGCGTTAGGGCACAATACAGCCCTTTTTTACAGGAACCGGCCAGTGTGGCCGAGAGGTTCTAGGCGCTTCAGTCTGGAACCGCGCGACCGCTACGGTCGTAGGTTCGAATCCTACATCGTGCATGGATGTGTGTGATGTCCTTAAGTTAGTTGGGTTTAAGTAGTTCTAAGATCTAGGGGACTGATGACCTCAGATGTTAAGTCCCATAATGCTCAGAGCCATTTTCTTTTCACAGGAGTTCATGACTGCAAGTGAAACAAAACAGAAAAGTGATTTGTACTGTCTTGGTGCTTGTAGTATGGCGAGTCGCATCGCTTATCGTATCGCATACCGAATCATCCAAATCGGGACACGAGTGCCGCCTTCAGCGGCCCTTGTTGCTACGTGTCTTATCGCATTCCATATCGTTGCCTATGTTGTAGAGGGACGTGTTCTGATTACCTGGCTAGCGGCAGTTCGTGCAGCTGCTTTTCTCAGAAAATCGATCCCGAAGTTTCCTGCGTATTGCCTGTACCCGTAACGATAGTTATGCTTCTATCAAGTGAACGTAGTGCAGCTGCTAAGGTTCGCCACTTCCACGTTGGCGGTAAGGGTTCAAATCCAGCTTTTTTTCCCCCTCCGGTGCTGAACAAGGAGCGAAAATCGTCACCGTACGGCAGATATGATTTGTACAAAATTAGTCGTTTCTTCACACGACAATATACAGGGTGATTATAATTAAAGTTAAACTTTCAAACCGCTGCATAAATAACACCGCTGGTCAGTTGACATCAAATTGCTATGGAATATTATTGGAGAAGGGGAAAACGTATGGCAAAAGAAACATAAATAGTTACAAAATGTAGCAATAGATGTCGCTTTAATCATAATAATTTAATCGTCGTCGACTACAAATGATAAATGAATCATACAACAATGCCTACGGTGTACGTTTGTCATTAAACTGTACTACTCACTGTGCATGGGTGTACAGGTGCGATACTGTAGGCCCCACCACGGCAATGCTGTATCACATCGAATGCGAAAAATCGGTTTTTATCCTTCCAGAGGTCAAAAACCGTATAAAAAACTTCAATCGCATCTGTTTTTAATTGACCTGAGGCCAAAAACCGCATAAATATCATCAATCAAAGTAAAATAGGATTATTAATTTCCGTGTGACTGGCGCTAAACATGTTCAGTATGCTGTCCACCGTTTTCTGCAACAATTCGATATCGAGGAACAGCATGTTCCACAACTGATCGAAGTGTTTCCTGGGTAACGTTCAGAATGTGTAGCGCAATGCGTGCCTTCATTGTAGCTAAGTTTGCAATCGGAACATTGAACATAACATCTTTCAGCCCCACTGCCAGGTGTCACACGAATTAGGATCAGATGATCCGGACGGCCAGGCTGTAGGGAAATGGTGACTGATAATTCTAGCACTTCCGAAATGGCATTTCAGCAACTGCTTAACTAGATTTGCAATCTACGGCGGTGGGTCATCTTGCGACTCGGTTGCGCAAAACACGCTCATAGCGCTCACCAGTTATGCTAGAGGAACAGGACGGGAAGCATGTATCTCTTCGACAGAATTTAGCCCTATGATTAATGATGCCATAAACCCGCGCCACACTGTGAACGTTTCAGGATGATGCGGTACTGGTTGATTTGCATGTGGATTTTCAGTTGCCCATATTCGATAATACTGTGTATTGACATATCCTGTCAGGTTTGTCCACAAAATCTTCCACGACCAATCATTGGGAGCAAGAAATTATAAAGCAAAGGTTTCTCTTGCAGGCCTGTCAACAGGAACTAACTCTTGCACGTGGGTAATTTTGAATGGAGAGCAAAGAACGATGTTTCACAGGACTTTACGCTCCGTGGTCACTGGTATCTCCAATGTTCGGGCAATTGTACGTGCACTACACGTTTGCACACCCCCGCTCGTCTCCTCCTGCATTACTGTGGCCACTGTTTCCACTGACGTCGAATCAATTTGTTTCCTGCCTCTACCAGGTAGCAAATAAAGAGAACCCGCCTTTTCGACTTTGCGAATCATTTTTCTCCAGGCCCATGGCAGTTATCGGACCAACTCCTTTTCTTCAAATCCTTCTCTGGCCGGTACTTCTGCAGAGCGACATGTGCACAGTAATCATTCTTGTAATACAGCTTTAGAAGAAGAGCGCGATCCTGCATTGAGACAGTCATGACGAACGTAGCCGACGAGAAAGGATTAAAAGCCGTGTACTCGGCGTGTTTATACCAACTTCAATTTGTCGTGCGCATGACAGGTGTTTTCATTTACGTATTCTGACACATACAGCGCCATTTAGTGATTAATTTTCGCACTATTTTTTTCTTCTGCCATGCATTTTTCCCCTTCTCCGATAATATTCCGTCACGTATTCTGACACATACAGCGGCATTTAGTGATCAATTTTCTCACTATTTTTTCCTTCTGACATGCGGTTTTCCCCATTTCCGATAATATTCCGTTGCAATCTGACGTCATTCTGACTAGTGGTGTTATTTCCACAGCATTTTGAATGTTTAATTACAATCAACCTGTACTATATGCACATCAGGAGAGATATTCCCTTGCTGTTTTCTTATGTAGACAAGAACCATCCGGGAAATCTTGTCTGTTTATTCAAGAAAGGACGATTTGCCTTATAAGTTAAATTTTCCACTTGTGACCGGCTCCTCGCTTCTCCCAACCTCCTTGGGCGCATCACCATGGATGTCCTTGATCTCATTGGCAGTGACCATGCTCCCGTCCTCCTCACTATAAGGGTCGCCATCCCCATCCCACTCGTCGCCCTGAAATCCCTCCTAAGCTTCTCCACGATTACTCCCTCGCCAACTGGGATGCTTACCGAGACTCCATACACACCCAGGTCGAACGCCACGTCCTTACCCTCCAATCTCCTGATGACATCTCCCGCACCGCTGACTTCCTGCACCAGACGTCTGACGCCGTCGCCACCCATATCCCTACCAAAGCTATCCACCCTCACAGCCCATCCCTGTCCCCACAGGCCGTGCTTCTTCTTCGTGAATCCCGCCGACTCATCCGCCATCGGCAATTACAACGACACGTCCGCAACGTGCTAACTACGAAGAAACGCCGTGCTTGGCGACCGACATCTACACGACTCAACACCAAGCTCCCAATAAACTCTTCCAAGTATTGGTCTGCTTTCCACCGCCTTACTGGGAACCGCCCTACCTCCCAGTACCCCCTCCTCCTTGATGACCATCTCTTTGCTGACAACCTCAGTAAGGCCAACCCCTTTGCCTCCCACCAATCCGATGTTTTTTCTGCCCCAGATGATCCTTAATTTGATTATTCACACTTCCCTGATGCCATCGACCATACAGACACCTCAGTTCCTCCCCTCACTCGTAGCTTCCAGTACTTGGGCCACACACCATCATCTGAACACTCCCATCACTACACAGGGCATCAGCCTCACACTGTATTAAATGCGACACTGCTCCCGGCCATGACCGCTTTACCAACCGCCACCTCTAACACTGCCATTCCTCGATCCTCGCAGTCCATGCCACCCTCTACAATGTAATCCTTGCCACTGGCTTCTACTCCGACCTGTGGAAAACCTCCCATATCCTGATGTTCTCCAAACCAAACAAGCCTCCATCTGATGCCTCTTCCTGTCGCCCTATATGTCTCACCTCGGTGTTCAACAAGCTCTTGAAATCCATCCTTACCCAGTGCACCCATCGCCACCTCCACCAACACCACCTCCTTCCCAACACCAGTGTGGCTTTCGACCTTCCTTCTCTGTCAATGGCCAACTCATACACGTCACTCATCACCTCTTCCTCCAGCTTAGCTCCCGTCACTCAGCCATTTTTGTCTCTCACGACCTCGAAAACGCGTACGACCATGCCTGACGACCTGGCCTCCTGTTTAAACTCCAGACCTTCACCCTTCCTATCAACTATATCCGTCTAATTGCCTCCTTCCTCTCCTGCCGCCCCTCCTATTTTACCATCCATAACGCCGATTCCCACACCTTCTACATCTCTGTGCGTGGTCCCCAGGGCCTTGTTCTCTCCCCTCTCCTCTACCTCCTGTACACGG
The DNA here is from genome assembly GCF_021461395.2 of Schistocerca americana. Lineage (NCBI taxonomy): Eukaryota > Metazoa > Arthropoda > Insecta > Orthoptera > Acrididae > Schistocerca > Schistocerca americana. The sequence goes on from NC_060125.1 coordinate 329,520,708, forward strand.
CAGATACGCTCCAACTGCCACCACTCCCTTCAGTACACTTCCTGCAGTATGCCGATGACACCGCATTCCTTGCCGTCGCTGCTAACCTCCAACTGTTCTATCACCTTCTCCAGAATCACCTTGACCTTTTTGCCGCTTGGTGTAACAAGTGGCTCCTGAAAATCAGTCCTTCCAAACCCAGGCAATCACTGTAGGTTGTACCATTCGCTCCTTCCAGCTCATTGATTTCTCCCTTAGCATCTGCGCCCATCCTGTCCACCTCTCTCCCACCCTCACCTACTTTGGCCTCACCTGGATCCCTCACCTCCGCTCTTTACAATACAAAGCCCACAGCCACCTCCTCACCTACAAATTCTTAATCCGTGCCATCCTCTGTTATGCCAGTCCCACCTTGATATCTGCATCCCCCCTCCCCCCCCACCCCAATTCTATTAGTCCCTGCAGACCCTCGAGCGCCATGCACTCCGCCTCGCCTTCCATATATGCCTCCCATCCCCCATGTGGATCCTCTATGACCTGATTCCCTTCCCCCATGTGCTTCTTGTTCTTGAACATATCCACATCCTCTACACCTCATCCCCTGGTAGATCCTCTCTTCTCCCCTCCAACCCCCACCTTCTGCCGCACCTTCACCGTTGTGGCCCCCTACTCTTCGCCTCTACATCCTTCATCTCCTTTCCCAAGGGGGCTTCCATCGACTTCCCCTCCCGGATGATGCCCTCTCTCTCTCTCTCTCCATTTATCCCTCCTATCAACTCTGATCTTCACCTCGCCCTCCCTTCCTCTGTCCTTTTGCCGGGCTCTCTCTTCCCCCCCCCCCTCCTTCCATCCTGTTATCTCCCCACCTACCCTCTCTCTGCCTCCCTTCTCTCCCCTGAGTCCTTTTTGCTCACCCCTCCACTGCCTTTCCCACTCCTTCTTGCATCCACACTGCCTCCTTTTCTATGTCCCCTCCCTCCAATGGCTCCCACTTTTTTCTTTTCCTCTCCAGCCACCCTTTTTCCCCTCATCGGTCTGGGTCCTCCCCCCCCCCCCCTTTCCCATCTGCCACCATGTCACCTGTATAGTGCTGTTTTAAGTGAGTGTTCAACGTTGCGCGTCCCCTGTTAGTGTTGCGAACAACCACCATATTGTCGCTAGTTGTGTTTTTTATCTCCTGTGAACAGAAACGGGACTGTTGCCTTGTTTTCTTTTAATTGTGCCTACCTACTTATTGTCTTCACCCGTACGTCGTCGTGGTATTTTTATATTTAACATCCACAACTTTCCGCCATTTTACAGTTTTTTATAAAGTCACCGTTTTATCGCCTTTTTATTGTTTGTTTATATTCTCATTATGTTTTTTAACTTTTCTGTAGGCTGTAGAGCAGAATATTACGCTGCTGCCAGGCGCCCCCCCCCCCCCCCCCGTCCACCCTCTGGGTGGGGAATCGTAATGCAATAAAAAAAATGTGACTAGCATGGAATCACGGACGTTCACGGATATGTTGCATGAGGATTTTTTAAAATCTGTTATACTCCCACACATGGAACAAGGAAGGTTCTTTAACATTACTCTTTCGTGGGTCGGGCAGACTGATCAGATATTTTGCAATGAAATCTCTGTATATGAAAGTAAAGCATGCACCAGCACCACCAAAATTATCCTATCCGATCTGCATCACTTTGCAGACACTATGATGTTTACTTTCATAGGAAGGCTACAATTTTAACGATGTGTATTCCCGACTTGAGAAAGACTATCAGAGAAATCGCTTCGAGGAAAGGTTCAATAAAAAATACATTTTTTAATCCCTCATCGATTTAGCGCAACTGCTTTCACAGGAATGATCAAATTTGCCTAGTTCACATCGAAGTTGATCGAAGAGAATAACAGTCTTTCTGAATCGAAACGAACCATCTTTCCAGCGCTATCTTTCTGAAAAATCCTTGTGCCAGCAAGGCAGCAGCTAACATTAAAAGTGCATGGTGCTCTACGAATTTATGTTTCGGTTGCTTGTGTGACAAGTACCTTGCGGAATTCTGTTCTAGCGGTGCAAGCGATAACGAATAGGACAATTGTGTTGTCTGTTTTGTAACAAACGAAACACACATTTCAGTGATGTAATGATTGATGTATTAATGAGATAACTACGTCAGAAATGACTATTTTAGAATACCTGTACTTGACATATACTATTTAGTGACTTTGTGTATGGCGAACTGAAAAAAAGGATACACGGGCAGCGTTAGAACCCACATCGTGGTTACGGTGAAAGAACCCCTGCGGTGTGCTCGCTCAACCGAAGCAAGACTGACGTTACAAGTGTAGCATGTACGCGTAAAACTTCAACATCGATTTTCTTGCAAACTAGGGGCCGACGCATGCAAATATTCTAGCCGAGTACATGGGACACGTCCCTCTACAACATATTTTCATCAAAATCCGTGATAGACGGGTCTGATGGCTACCCTGTCAGTGTGATCCGCATCTGATATTCCACTGCCAACGCAATCTATTCCCTTTATTAAAACATGTCGTCGCGTTTCGTCGCGTATCAGCGACGACACGTACGTAAACGATATCGTTAAGACGGTTACGACCCAACATTGCAGATTGTGACAGACCATCGAAAAGAAACAGCACTGTGGTATACGGAATTTGCACGTCGACTTTAAGCCGAGGATTCATCAAAAGAATTAATTTTGCTTTGAAATACCGACTTTGCAATTAAAGTCTGGTATTAAGAAGAGATGGACGCTAATATTATGGTATTCCAGAGTTCTTAGCTTCATAAAGAGGAAACATTGACGAGAATAAATTTTAATATCACTGGAAAGGCCGGTGGCAGCGGGGCAAGTGCCTCTCGCCATACCGCTTTCATCCAACGCGGTAGATGGCGCTTCTTTGCTGCTATGCGCCCCACCGCCTTATTTCAAAAATCACCGTGCATCCTTCTCGAATACAGCTAGATGCTCCTGTAGGCAGTAATATCATTTACAAGTCTACATCTTTACTCTAAACACCGCCGCATATTTTGCAGCGTTTCGTGTATGGTGTACTGCGCTCTTTCTTTTGCAGTTGCGATTTGTGTGAGGGAGAAAGAGTGTTGGTAGCCCCGTGCACGCGCCGAGATAGGTGGGGCATCTTTTGAAACAACTGTACTCTCGTTTGGACAGAGCTCGGGCACACAGCTTTTTCAAAACAGCTTCAGACCGGTGCCAATTCTGTTATTCTGAAAGGAGCAAGGCTCATTTCATTCCTCTTCTTTGCCCGTGAGTGAGCTGGTGCATCAACAGCAATACTCTAAACGTTAAAGGTGCGTTAAACACATTTCCTTTCTTCCTTCGTACGTGTTGGAATTCATGCAGTTTATTCCTCGAGGCTATTACGCGAGATATAAATCTGAATATGTAGTTTTGATTTAACGGTCACCCGAGTAATCTCCGTCAATAAATTGTTTACGGATTAGGGGAGGGTGGAGGTGGCTTTGTTACCAAGGCGAATGAATGGATTTTGGAAAAATTGGATATTTGTGGTAAGTTCCTATGAGACCAAACTGCTGAGGTCATCGGCCTCTAGGCTTGTACATTACTTAATGTAACAAACTAACCTACACTAAGGACAACACACACACCCATACCAAGGGAGGACTAGAACCTCCGACGGGAACAGCCGGGCGAACCATGGCGAGGCGCCTTACACAGCGTGGCTACCCCGCGCGGCATGGATTCTGATTGTGTCTGTGAAGGAAGCTTTTGGGTCATTTACCGAGAGCAACGTCACTGAACTCGTAAGGGGCATAGCGCAATATGCCAAACGAAAAAATAGAGACGTATTCAGTGGCGTTATCTTCTGCTGAAAGACGCAATAAAGAGGTGCCTCATCAACATAACAGCTTTATGTTGTAAACTGATAATTCACTAACCGAAACACATTAGATGAACAATTAATTAAAGAAATAGCTCAGCCATAAAACAACTAGGATATCCAATCAATTAAAATAATACTTTTTTTGAAAACGGCTTTTCGCTCCGTAACAGCATGGCCTCAGAGTAAAGAAAAATCTATTGTCAGCACTCCAACAACGTGTCACATAAATTTATTTATTTTCACGTCTGTGATCACAAACTTGTTAGTTCCTGGGACTACCCGATTCGGTCAGCAGTGTCCATCATCCGACCTGTTTTAAAACCATGTAATATAATGGAGTCATAGAGGCATCGTCAAATGATAAACACGAAATCAGCTCCAGCATCGTCACCCATATATAAAATTTGATATGTACTAGAGTCATCTTGCTAACAGAGCCCAACCAGATGACTCTACTACATTTTGAATGAGTCTGACGAAGATTTTCTGTTTATCATTTGACAAAGCCACTACGACTCCGTTATATCAGGACGTGTTTTTAAAACAGATCTGAAGATGGCCGCTGCTGATGGGAACCGATAGTCTGAAGACCTGGCAAGTCTGTGATCATAGACGCAAAATAAATAAATTTATTCTACACTTTCTAGATTACTTCTAGATCCATTCCCGGCCATGTCACATCTTATGAGAATATCTCACATCATCACTTTATACATTTTTTGTATTGTGTTTCTGTATCATTGGTGGTTCTAGATTATATGCATCAAACCGAACTAGGACCCACGAAAAAAGTGTTTTAAACGATTACTAACAAAATCGACTAGTAGTACGAAATAGTACGCGTTATAATCAAAGCAACTGTTGTTGACAAAGTATCTCATTTATTCACCAATCCCTTTCGTTATCATCTCCCACTACAGCTCTTTTTGTAACAACCTATGTGACTAACGTAATTTTATTGTAGAAAGACAATAGTGACACGATGTAAAGAGAAACTCACTGATGCAAGCTCTTGTGTAAATTTTTGTTACTTCTTTTTTACGGCATGTGCAGCTCTATGAAAGAAAAAGATAAATCGCATGAACGAATGTCTGCTTTGGCCGAAGTTTCTGTGGAGCCCGCATGAAGTGGATCGTGCAACTGTATGCAAAACCTCACAAACCGAGTATGGGCCAGGTTTTGCAGTCTGCGGTTGGAAGCAGCGACCGACACAATTTATGACGGCAGAGGGTGAAAACTGAGATTTACGACAGCACTCGCGTTGCTTTAACACGAGTTTTCAATACAGCGCCATACGAAACGATTGCTAAACTTGGTACGGTTCCAGCTGCGATTGATACATCCGTCTTCGTTTGCCGTAATGGGCGCATGTTAACGGGTAATGTCGCCCTCCTAGCGTTAATCAAGATGCACGCACATATTCGCCTGGGAGCGGGCGTAGTGAGGCCACCTGCTCCAATAGAATAACCTCGATTTCGAGGTCGGCCGTGTGTTCAGAGGGTGGCAATAGCAGTGACGTTTTCTCCTTGAAAGGGCCGGCCGCTATGGCCGTGCGGTTCTAGGCGCTTCAGTCTGGAATCGCGTGACCGCTACCGTCGCAGATTCGAATCCTGCCTCGGGCATGGATGCGTGTGATGTCCTTAGGTTAGTTAGGTTTAGGTAGTTCTAAGTTCTTGGGGACTGATGACCACAGATGTTAAGTCCCATAGCGCTCAGAGCCATTTGAACCATCTCCTTGAAAGGCAGCCCCTTAGCCGTTGCTAGTAACAGGGTCAGATGCGAGAATCACACCATTTGAGCTGTTTCATTGTCTGATGTAGCAACAGTATACTTTCTAGGTGAAGTATTACCGTGTCCCGGTTCAAAACAAGCGTATGATACCAGTAAGCGTGACCTATTTATTCATCCTTTCCCTAGAGGTGACAAATACTTATACACGGACTAAAACGAACTTTTAGATGAGGTTCTGAGAAGTAAAGTGGAATCGCGTCGGAAATACTAATACTGATAATGCTCTGTTTCAGTCCGTGACTCTTATAGAAATACTCAGACTTATAAGAAATAATCATCCACCCGGCGGCACGTTTCTTAAATTCTACGCTAGCAAATTCTAGTTGAGCATGTTATCAAGTAAAGTAACTGGCTATATCTGCAAACTTGCTAGGTTACTAGTATAATACTGTAGTGTAGTTCTTCACGGTTGTAAGAAACATGCAAGCTTTGATAGCATTTTTTTTTTTTACAAAAATTACAAGATATCGATCAATTGGAGAAAATTAGAGTTTGTTTTTGAAAGGCGCTACAAAGTAATCAATTTTTGCTAGACACAATATATTTTTCACCTGAAGTAACATTCTTTCATGACGGAAATGTAAACATGCGTTGTTAGTTATCGTCATAATCGTACACATCCAACCATAACACGTTTTCGACAATACGCATTTCAAGTGCCTCCACATTGTTAAATTTACACTTACGTCTTCCTTTCGTTTCCAGTACACACTAGAGACAATGCTACGTAGTAAAATTGTTTTCGTCCACACAATGAATGAAACGTATTCGGAAAGTCTTCGAAGTCTGACAGATTGCGCAATATTGACGGAAATCAATTACTGAACCAAGATTTATACAAGGGCATTTATTATGGACGTATCTGTCTTGACGTTCAGAAGTACCACTATTGTTTAAGTGATACAGTTAACATGGAACTTAAAAACCTAAAAAAGACAGGTTTTCGCAATAAAAACTATTTCATTAGTGACATAAATAGAAACTGGTAACACACTTTAACCATAGCCCTTTCATTTGCGGTATAGGTTCGCCACGGAAAATCTTTCTGATTTACCAAAAACACTTCTTAGCGATTATGAATCGTCTGATTTCGTCTTTCTGACAACCCTTTCAATATTAGCAGCATTCTTACATCCAAATACAACTACTGGTTCTACGATTTACTCTTCAATCGGCACTGTTTTCTGTTCAGTGTGTTGATTATTCACTATTTCCATTGTAAATGTTTTCTTTAGTCCCACGTCAAAACTTTCTTGTTAAGTTCTTCATTTTTATATTCCAGCTGATTGAACTAATGATCTGAAAATAGATTTGGTTATATGATATCTCTTTTCTTTATTTCAGAACATTTAAATTTCAGAGGCAACTAGCAAAGTGTTCGTTGTCACGTATCTCGAAAATATAAACTTATAGTTTTGTATAATTTTACTTACTGTGTCATGCTACTGTTACAGTTTGGTCGAAACTATCGGTTCCCATACAAAATCTGCGTAGTCAAGCTCGAGATTTGCTTTTCGTTTATTCTTCGTACCTAAAACATAATTTAGAGTTTGATTGTGTACCTTCGGTGAATAATCACAGTTTCTATTTTCATGTCTTGAAATCGTGTGTGCGTAAATTTCTGAATGATTGCCTCATGTCAGTCTGGTGTAACATATTTTCTTAAAGAAATCGGTCCATAGTTTAATGCCTTCCTTCTTCATGACACTGTTTATTCTGGCAGTATACCTAACTTTGCTTTGAATCTTAAGAGATAGGAAATGGTTTAGAAGAGTCATGTCCCCTATACTCGCTTTATTTAATTTGGATAGGAAATGGTATAGGAGAGTCAAGTCGCCTATAATCGCTTTATTTAATTTTTTGTTGCATTTGGGAATTGCCTAATAAGTTTTCTACTTGCTTTCTTTTGGATGTATCATCATAATGCACTGGAAGATTGCCACTAATGTATAAGTTCTTTCAAATGGTTCAAATGGCTCTGAGCACTATGGGACTTAACACCTGAGGTCATCAGTCCCATAGTACTTAGAACGACTTAAACTTAACTAACCTAAGGACATCACACACATCCATACCCGAGGCGGGATTCGAACCTGCGACCGTAGCAGTTGCGCGGTTCCGGACTGAAGCGCCTAGAACCGCTCGGCCACCGCGGCCGGCATAAGTTCTTTCAGTTCTGAAATAATACCTAGTGAGAAATTGTTCTTCATTTATTGCCAGACCTTCAATTCAGCTCATCACCATCATGTATTTAGACTTTCTGTCATTTATCAGTATCATGCTAGTGTGAATATAGAAATTTGAATTATTAACCAAAGATACTCGTAAAAACTGAAATGCATGTTGTAGTAGTGAAGCGTAAAAGAAAAGAATGTCTGAAGAATTTAGGTGTAGATGATTCACGGAAGGCAAGAGTTTCATGCACTTTAATAGGAACATGATACAAGATATAAAATTAAATAAACTTATTTGTAAATATCTTGGAGACGTTGTAAGAGGATATCGAAAAACTGAATAATAATGGAAAATGTAAGAAAATAAACAAAAGATCAGAAAAATATATTAGGCTGAAACAGTAATTCCTCGTTTCTAATGATAGCTGGTAAAGTAAATACCACCAGAAAGAAAATTAGATAAAAAGTTAAGGATTTTTACAAGTATATGAACAGTTCAAGGCGCGATTATAGACGTCTTCCACAATCTCGTCAGAATTTTAGGAAGTACGTGCATGAACTTGAACGCTTTCTATGAAATACCTTTAATTTGTATATTTGAAGGGGGGTAGGACGCAAAACGGGCCGACTTGGAGCAGGAGAGGCATCACAGGACATTTTAATTTCCAGTGTCTATACTTTCATAAATAAATTCATAAGACTTTGTCAGCATCACCAGGAAGCATTCACGATTCACACTCATTTCAGTAGAAGTTCGAAAACATAACAAAATACTTTTTCTTACATATGAAATTTCATCATTTTTTCACTTACTTATGGCTGCCTTTGTTGCTATGGGTACACTTTTCTTCATAAGTTAGATAGATTCTTCGATGAATTTTCCAGAGCATACGTACCATACTTACGGGTGTATGAAACTCTACAACTTATTTAATTTATGAAAAAATGAATGAGCTGTTATATTTTAAACTTCATGTTCAAAAAAAAAAAACACAAATTTTATAATTAATTACCTCAATTCTTACCACAGCTTTTAATAGATGTGGAAAATTCTAGAGTTTCATACACCTTTAAGTATGTTTTGTGTGCTGCGCAAAATTCATCGAAGGATCTCCTTTATTTATGAAGAAAAGCGTGCCTATAACAACAAATGCTGACATTAGTAAGTGAAATAAATTAAGAAATTACACATGTAAAGTAAATTATTTCGTTATATATTCGAACTTCCACTGCTATGAGTGTGAATTCTGAATCATTCCTGGTTATGCTGACAAAGTTTTATCAATTTATTTGTAAAAGTATAAACAGTGGAATTTAAAATGTCCTGTGGTGCCTCTCCTGCTCCAAGTCGGCCCGTTTGACGTCCTAACCCCCTTAAAAGATGATGCGAATGACTGATGAGCGAATGTTTAAGGTAATTTGACTGACGATCATTTCCCATGGAAACCAAATTTTCGTCCAGAGACAGATGTTGATTCAATATAGTTGAATAATCCATTCCCATAACCTATTTCTACACAAACAGCAAATCGAGTAAATAAATGATGAGACCAGGTGAACATCCGTATTCGATGATAAAGATGTGGAAAAAACAGCAGCTATATATATATATATATATATATATATATATATATATATATATATATCTATAGTAACACTCGGATACTTTTATGAGCCCTCTTGTTTCCTGAAACTTTGTGGAATATTAAAACTGTATACCTCAGAGTGCCTTTATTTATTATTTATCCAGTAATTGTAATTGAACGAAAACATTCTGAAGTTTCGTCCTCGGTGGATGTAGCACTACCTCCACTACAAGCCCGCTTGTACTTCCAGTATGTAAATACGTGTGTTATAATGCACCATAAGTAGGCAGTGTCATTTAACAGTTTTTGTTATTTTAGTTATTCTTCGTGCTGAACGATTTGCTTCTCCGAAGGTCCTGTTTCTGGACAGAACAGGAAGTTGGAGTTCAAGTTATTTCGAGTCATTTAAACATCAAAACTTCACTGCGGGTCACGCACCGTACTCATAAATCTTTCTGTCGTAAATTGGTCTGCCTTCTAGAAACGAGACGTTAATTACAACTATCTGATCTTAGCTTACTGGGCACAAGATCAGAGGCATCGATGTAGTTGCCGAGAACAAGGAAAAATTCATGGCTCTTGAGCGGTAGTTCACTCTGACATTTCTTCGCCGTGCTCTCTTTCCGTTTGCATGAGGGCAGTAGTTTCTTACCGAGAATATATCAATACTTAGCCCTGCAGGTTGCGTCACTTCGAAATGTAGATAACTTGACACACTTTTAGACAAGTTTCCTCTTCTGTAACAAACGTCAGTTTCCACATCAAATGACATCGACGTACCATAGACTATAAACATTGAAAATGCAGGACCATATAAAACAGTGAAATAAACAAAATTACAATGCTTAGAGAAGCTGAATTAGCTTCTGCAATATGTGCGAGATATTAGTCTTTTGGTAAACTGGATGAAGATTCAGTACGACACGTTAACAAAAATCTCAATCTGCATGATTAAAGCACGTCTTAAGAGAATATAAAGATTGACTGTCCTCAGTTAATTAATTTGCTACAGAACTGATAAGATGGTATACTCCTCTGATATTAACACAGCTAAATTTTTAGTATTTTATAACAGCAGTGCAGTAATTCAAAAATAAGACTTCTGCTAGGTCATTGAGTTACCTTAACTACGAAATATAAATTTACATTTCCTAAAATCGGACCTACATTTAATCGACAAAATCTGTAAAAGTTTCATATGTTTTGGTGACGAAAGTCACTGTATATTGCAAAACGTATTTCGTAGAGAAAGTGAAACTAAAATAAACCAGGACACGAGAAACATTATATCTTATGTTTTAATGTGTACTCATATGACAACACTTAGAAGGATGATCAGTGCTTAATTGTAACGAATTACAATGGAATTTGATAGTTACCTAACTGACTAGCATCATCTGCTTGATAAATGTTGCGAAGAGGAACGAGACAGAATGTTAGATATATGGGCTGAACCAAGTACACGTTTTCCATAAAGGAAAGTGCCAGTGATAGATTTTAATAGTATCAGCTGTGAGAGCTGAACAGTGTTGGTTCAATGTCACAATTAGAAGGTACTCAACAGTTTTAGCTAAGTTCATAAGCGAAAGCTGCTTACACTTGCAGCGTCACATACGCAAAATGGCGACTCCCGAGCGTAAAACCCTCTGTGTTCTCCGGTTTGATAAGAGAGAATCTGTAATTGCGATTCAATGTGCGTTTCGTTTGAAGTTTAATGGTGATCACCGATGAGGCAAAAGGACCTGATGATGGTATAGACAGTTCGAAACGGCCGGATGTGCGTCTAAAGGGAAAACCACAGGAAGACGAAAACTATCTGAAGAGGATACTGGCCGTGTCCGAGTATCTTACCTTCGTAGTCCCAAGACATCTGTTAGGAGAGTAAGTCTTCAACTGCAGCTACCGAAGATGACTATATGGAAGATTTTATGCAATGTTTTTCACATGCTTCCATACAGGTTGCTACTGGTACATGCTGTGCAGCCCGATGACTTTGGCGCTTTTTTTAACTTTGCAGGTAAAGTGTCACAGGGGGAAAATGATTTTCGCGCTCGCATGGCGGTTACTGTGGCAACGTTTGATTTAATTGGGAAGGTACATACCAATAATGTTCGTTTCTGGGGTCAGAGCTTCCTCACGAACCGATACAATATTCAGGAGATTCGCAAAAATTGTTTTCTGGGCTGTGGTCCAATGTTAATCGCACTGTCCGTTTTTCCACTGAAGCTGCCGTTATCTAGATGTGTTGCATGAATGGCTCTTCCCTCCATTGGAATTTGAACCAGAAACATTATTTTCCGATAAGATGGAGTCCCTCCCCACTCTTTACATGTGTGTGGTAGGACGTCGCTGTAAGTGACTGTTGGATTGACCATAATGGTCAGTATGACAGAGCTTTTTTCTTGTGCCTCCACGTTCACCTGACCTTTGGGTCCTTGTAAATTATCGTGTCTATGTTCCGCTACTATGCATTGATGAGCTTGAGCTTTGACACAGAGTAAAAGAGGTTATTCCTTCAATTACTCTAAACTGAAGTGTTACAATACATCACTGAAACCGGAAATCTTTTAAGGTCAGACTGTAGTTACAGTGTTCCATGTGACTTGTAGTCCGAGCGGTCTAAGGCGCTGCAATCATGGACTGTGCGGCTGATCCCGGCGGAGGTACGAGTCCTCCTTCGGGCATGGGTGTGTGCATTCGTCCTTAGGATAATTTAGGTTAAGTAGTGTGTAAGCTTAGGGACTGATGACCTTAGCAGTTAAGTCCCATAGGATTTCACACACATCTGAACATTTTTGACTAGTTATGTTCTGCCGCGGTTTACTATTGGAGTGTGCCGCCCATTGTGACAGAACGTACACAAGATTCCAGCTATGAAGCCCAAGGAAACCTTACTCTCAATATCTCTCGGGAAGCCTCGTACAACTGTCTCATGAATCGGTACTGAAAATGTTACACTCCAATTTTCAAGAGAGTGATATTTTCACCACAACTTGTTCCTGGACTACTTTATCCGATTATCGAGCGTTATGAGACAAGGAATCAAATCAAAACATCATAATACTACACGAACTAAGAACCATGTAAAATTATTTATGTCGTCCTTTGCTATTAGGCACTGTCAAATGGTAAAGCTAGCAGGAAACACATATTGTCGAAGGTAAAACTCTTCCTAGAGCATCTCTTGTTGGAATGTCATGCTCTTCTGTGCTCTCTTTAGTGATGAACTCCTTGGGAAGCAGTTACCAATTTATTCGAATTAGCGGAGTTAGATTTTCTGTCGGTCCATTCCACACGTATGCGCGCATAGCAAGATTTGTGAAGCATTGGTTTTCAGAGTTTGCTAGGAGTTGACGTATTCGCTCTGTACTATGGAGCCACTGTTACAGTATTTGAAACTTCCTGGCAGATTAAAACTGTGTGCTGGACCGAGACTCGAACTCGGGACCTTTGCCTTTCGCGGGCAAGTGCTCTACCAACTGAGCTACCCAAGCACGACTCGCGCCCTGTCCTCACAGCTTTACTTCTGCCAGTACCTCGCCTCCTACCTTCCAATCTTTACAGTATTTGTTGAAAATAGTTTACACGTGCCTCAGCGCTTGCGTGTACGCGCCAAATCATACTCTGTCTCACACGTTCACACTGAACAGCTTGCATACGAACAGCGTCGAAGTCAGCATGAATACGCTGCTCCAAAGTCTCCACACCTGGACTGGGCTCCACATACACGATATGTTTCAGATGGCCCGATAATCGAAAATCGCACGGGTTGAGATCCGGTGATCGAGCAGGCCATGCAACTGGACCCCCCTTGTCCGACCCGTCGACCAGCAAAGACACAATTGAGATGTCTCCGGACGTTGACGGCGAAGTGGGCTGTAACTCCATCAAGTAGCTGCCACACAACCCTTCAAATCATCAATGGCAATTCTTCCAGCAAGGGAGGCAAAGTCACCGCAAGAAACGCCGATAGTCCCGGCCTGTTAGATGATGTGGGAACAAAACTGGGCCCAAAATACGGTCACCATTTAACCCAGCCCACACACTCCGCCTTTACCGATACTGATGATTCGCTTTCAGCATACCTTGGGGGTTCTACATAGTATGCCAAAGATGACTGTTATGGAAGTTGGAAATACCATTCCGCGTAGAAGTGGCGTAATCTGTGAATAGGATGGGTGACACAATTTTTAATCCCGGAATCGTAGTTGTCTGGGTAGAAGTCAGTGACAAAACAGCTCCCGATGTGGGAAGTCTGTCGCTAGTAAGCCCTGTGATAATGGTAGAAACAAATAATGGTAGCAACAATTGTCATGGAGGATTTTCTACACAATCATCTGGCTTACCCTGTACTGGCGGGCCAACTGCCTGGCACTGACACGGCGGACGCCTTCCACAGTGTTAATCATATTTTCTGGTGTCCGAACATTTAGGGTACGTCCTTCATGACTTCCTGTGTCCTGAGACGACCCTGTCTCAGACAAACGGTGAAATGCCGTTGCAAACACTGAATGCTGTGATTGTTGTCGACGGGGTAGATCTCCTGACACAGCCCTGGTGCCTGCCGCCCTTTGCCCTTTGCCTTTGCGTAAGTAAACACCATGTCGGCAGCTTCTCGATTCGAACACAGAACCATTGTGTACAACGCTGTGTTACGTCCACCACAAGGTGAGTCAGTAGAAGTGAATTACCAGTTACTACGGTAGGAGAGGGTGCTGCAGATTGGAAAATTGCACAGGTCACACCAGTGTTTAAGAAGGGTAGTAGGAGTAATCCATCGAACTGCAGACCTATATCATTGACGTCGATTTGCAGTAAGGTTTTGGAGCATATACTGTATTCAAACATTATGAATCACCTCGAAGGGAACGATCTATTGACACGTAATCGGCATGGTTTCAGAAAACATCGTTCTTGTGCAACGCAGCTCTTTATTCGCACGAAGTAGTGGCCACTATCGACAGGGGATCTCAAGTTTATTCCGTATTTCTGGATTTCCGGAAAGCTTTTGACACCGTTCCTCACAAGCGACTTCTAATCAAGCTGCGGGCCTATGGAGTATCGTCTCAGTTCTGCGACTGGATTCGTGATTTCCTGTCAGTGATATCAGGTGTTCCTCAGGGAAGCGTCCTGGGACCTCTGCTGTTCCTGATCTATATAAATGACCTGAGTGACAATCTCAGCTTTTCTCTTAGGTTGTTCGCAGATGATGCTGTAATTTACCGTCTAGTAAGGTCATCCGAAGACCCGTATCAGTTGCAAAGCGATTCAGAAAAGATTGCTGTATGGTGTGGCAGGTGGCAGTTGACGCTAAATAACGAAAAGTGTGAGGTGATCCACATGAGTTCCAAAAGAAATACCTTGGAATTCGATTACTCAATAAATAGTACTATTCTCAAGGCCGTTAATTCAACTAAGTACCTGGGTGTAAAAATTACGAACAACTTCAGTTGGAAAGACCACATAGATAATATTGTGGGGAAGGCGAGCCAAAGGTTGCGTTTCATTGGCAGGACACTTAGAAGATGCAACAAGTCCACTAAAGAGATAGCTTACACTACACTCGTTTGTCCTCTGTTAGAATATTGCTGCGCGGTGTGGGATCCTTACCAGGTGGGATTGACGGAGGACATCGAAAGGGTGCAAAAAAAGGGCAGCTCGTTTTGTATTATCACGTAATAGGGGAAAGAGTGTGGCAGATATGATACGTGAGTTGGGATGGAAGTCATTAAAGCAAAGACGTTTTTCGTCGCGGTGAGATCTATTTACGAAATTTCAGTCACCAACTTTCTCTTCAGAATGCGAAAATATTTTGTTGAGCCCAACCTACATAGGTAGGAATGATCATCAAAATAAAATTAGAGAAATCAGAGCTCGAACAGATAGGTTTAGGTGTTCGTGCCCGTGGTCTAGGGGTAGCGTCTTTGATTAATAATCAAAACGTCTTCGGTCCCTTGTTTGATCCCCGCCACTGCCAAAATTTCGATAAATAATCAGCATTGGCGGCCAAAGACTTCCGGCATAAGAAGTCAGCCTCATTCTGCCAACGGTCTGGTCAAAGATGGCGGAGGAGCGGATAGAGGTTCAGGGCACTCTCTTGTCCTAGGGGTGGGAAATTGCCCCTAAAGGCGGAAGAATCAGCAATGATCAAAGACATGAGGATGCAGAAGGCAATGGAAACCACTGCATTAAAGACACGTAACGTGTATCCACGGGACATGTGGCCTGTAATTGAAGAAGTGTCATAATGATCTCTCCATTGGCAAAAGATTCCGGAATAGTCCCCCATTCGGATCTCCGGGAGGGGACTGCCAAGGGGGAGGTTACCATGAGAAAAAGACTGAATAATCAACGAAAGGATAACGTTCTACGAGTCGGGGCGTGGAATGTCAGAAGCTTGATCGTGGTAGGGAAACTAGAAAATCTGAAAAGGGAAATGCAAAGGCTCAATCTAGATACAGTAGGGGTCAGTGAAGTGAAGTGGAAGGAAGACCAGGATTTCTGGTCAGATGAGTAAACAGCAGCAGAAAATGGTATAACAGGTGTAGGATTCGTTATGAATAGGAAGGTAGGGCAGAGGGTGTGTTACTGTGAAAAGCTCAGTGACCGGGTTGTTCTAATCAGAATCGACAGCAGACCAACGCCGACAACGATAGTTCAGGTATACTTGCCGACGTCGCAAGCTGAAGATGAACAGATAGAGAAAGTGTATGAGGATATTGAAAGGGTAATGCAGTATTTAAAGGGGGACGAATATCTAATAGTCATGGGCGACTGGAATGCAGTTGTAGGGGAAGGAGTAGAAGAAAAGGTTACAGGGGAATATGGGCTTGGGACAAGGAATGAAAGAGGAGGAAGACTAATTGAGTTCTGTAACAAGTTTCAGCTAGTAATAGCGAATACCCTGTTCAAAAATCGCAAGAGGAGGAGGTATACTTGGAAAAGGCCGGGAGACACGGGAACATTTCAATTAGATTACATCATGGTCAGACAGAGATTCCGAAATCAGACACTGGATTGTAAGGCGTACCCAGGAGCAGATATAGACTCAGATCACAATATAGTAGTGATGAAGAGTAGGCTGAAGTTCAAGACATTAGTCAGGAAGAATCAATACGCAAAGAAGTGGGATACGGAAGTACTAAGGAATGAAGAGATACGTTTGAAGTTCTCTAACGCTATAGATACAGCAATAAGGAATAGCGCAGTAGGCAGTACAGTTGAAGAGGAATGGACATCTCTAAAAAGGCCCATCACAGAAGTTGGGAAGGAAAACATAGGTACAAAGAAGGTAGCTGCGAAGAAACCATGGGTAGCAGAAGAAATACTTCAGTTGATTGATGAAAGGAGGAAGTACAAACATGTTCCGGGAAAATCAGGAATACAGAAATACAAGTCGCTGAGGAATGAAATAAATAGGAAGTGCAGGGAAGCTAAGACGAAATGGCTGCAGGAAAAATGTGAAGACATCGAAAAAGATATGATTGTCGGAAGGACAGACTCAGCATACAGGATAGTCAAGACAACCTTTGGTGGCATTAAAAGCAACGGTGGTAACATTAAGAGTGCAACGGGAACTCTACTGTTAAATGCAGAGGAGAGAGCAGATAGGTGGAAAGAATACATTGAAAGCCTCTACGAGAGTGAAGATTTGTCTGATGTGATAGAAGAAGGAACAGGAGTCGATTTAGAAGAGATAGGGGATCCAGTATTAGAATCGGAATTTAAAAGAGCTTTGGAGGACTTACGGTCAAATAAGGCAGAAGGGATAGATAACATTCCATCAGAATTTCTAAAATCGTTGGGGGAAGTGGCAACAAAACGACTAATCACGTTGGTGTGTAGAATATATGAGTCTGGCGATATACCATCTGACTTTCGGAAAAGCATCATCCACACAATTCCGAAGACGGCAAGTGCTGACAACTGCGAGAATTACCGTACAATCAGCTTAACAGCTCATGCATCGAAGCTGCTTACAATAATAATATATAGAAGAATGGATAAGAAAATTGAGAATGCGCTAGGTGAAGATCAGTTTGGCTTTAGGAAAAGTAAAGGGACAAGAGAGGCAATTCTGACGTTACGGCTAATAATGGAAGCAAGGCTAAAGAAAAATCAAGACACTTTCATATGATTTGTCGACCTGGAAAAAGCGTTCGCCAATATAAAATGGTGCAAGCTGTTCGAGATTCTGAAAAAAGTAGGGGTAAGCTATATGCACAACAACCAAGAGGGAATAATAAGAGTGGACGATCAAGAACGAAGTGCTCGTATTAAGAAGGGTGTAAGACAAGTCTGTAGCTTTTCGCCCCTACTCTTCAATCTGTACATCGAGGAAGCAATGATGGAAATAAAAGAAAGGTTCAGGAGTGGAATTAAAATACAAGGTGAAAGGATATCAATGATAAGATTCGCTGATGACATTGCTATCCTGAGTGAAAGTGAAGAAGAATTAAATGATCTGCTGAACGGAATGAACAGTCTAATGAGTACACAGTATGTTTTGAGAGTAAATCGGAGAACGACGAAGGTAATGAGAAGGAGTAGAAATGAGAACTGCGAGAAACTTAACATCAGGATTGATGGTCACAAAGTCAATGAAGTTAAGGAATTCTGCTACCTAGGCAGTAAAATAACCAATGACGGACGGAGCAAGGAGGACATCAAAAGCAGACTCGCTATGGCAAAAAAGGCATAATATCAAATACCGGCATTAATTTGAGGAAGAAATTTCTGAGGATGTACGTCTGGAGTACAGCATTGTATGGTAGTGAGACATGGACTGTGGGAATACCGGAACAGAAGAGAATCGAAACATTTGAGATGTGGTGCTATAGACGAATGTTGAAAATTAGGTGGACTGATAAGGTAAGGAATGAGGAGATTCCACGCAGAATCGGAGAGGAAAGGAATATGTGGAAAACAGTGATAAGGAGATGGGACAGGATGATAGGACATCTGCTGAGACATGAGGGAATGACTTCCATGGTACTAGAGGGAGCTGTAGAGGGCAAAAACTGTAGAAGAAGACAGAGATTGGAATACGTCAAGCAAATAATTGAGGACGTAGGTTGCAAGTGCTAATCTGAGATGAAGAGGTTAGCACAGGAAAGGAATTCGTGGCGGGCCGCATCAAACCAGTCAGTAGCCTGATGACCAAAAAAAAAAAAAAATTCCCGTGCGCTGTTCGGGAGTGGAATGGTAGAGAGATAGTATGATTGTGGTTCGATGAACCCTCTGCCAAGCACTTAAATGCGAATTGCAGAGTAATCATGTAGATGTAGATGTAGAAAAGGTCTCCGCGTGGAAACCATGCATTTCCGGACATAAGTTCACTACACCCATTTTGTTCCGTATCCTCTCATCGATCAATCGCTAGAGTTTGAACACAAACGTACTACTTTCTAACGCAACGCAGAAATTCTACGTTTGCCTGTAAAAGCGGCTGTCTTTAGTTTGCAGCATTGCCCCGAGGGAATAACACGCCAACATGAGAAGTTCTGGGATGAGCTTTATGTCCAGCCGGCCGCGGTGGTCTCGCGGTTAAGGCGCTCAGTCCGGAACCGCGCGACTGCTACGGTCGCAGGTTCGAATCCTGCCTCGGGCATGGATGTGTGTGATGTCCTTAGGTTAGTTAGGTTTAAGTAGTTCTAAGTTCTAGGGGACTGATGTCCACAGATGTGAAGTCCCATAGTGCTCAGAGCCATTTGAACCATTTGAGCTTTATGTCCGATAATGCTTACCGGCATAGATGTGTTATGTCATACTTCCGGACGATATTACAATTTTTATATAGTTGATATTGCAATGTATACATTTTTTTCTAGTTTTGTGATAAAGTAGTCTCTAAACATGGTGTGGTAAATTATCACTTGCTCTCATTATTAGTTGAATCATAGGAAATCGCTACTTACTGCCCTTTATCTGACTGAGGCAAGAGCAAATCTAGCGTTCCCAGTGAAGTTTATGAGCGTGTCGATAATCGTGGACGATATAATGCAGCTTGTGTAAGCTGTTCAATCTGCCATTAGTCTTCAAGGATTACGTCAACCTGACTACTGTTCTGCGTACTTTGTCACTGTACAACAAGAAGAGGTATCAGCAAGATAAGTTGCCCGACGTAATGGCATCTACCACTCAATCATTCAGCCGGTTTGAAGAGTAGCGATATACTCAAAATCTACTTCGCAATTTCGCCTATGGTGAACAACACGAGCTTGAGATTTCTATTTACAGATTTTTCCTCGTAGTGGTCTCGAGTAGGATGCAACAAATTTTGAGCGCTCGTGAAAACGAGGAAACGAGGGAGTCTGAGTCGACTGGGCCAATGGGAAACGGTCTCCACCTTATTAGTTTTACCGCTAGCCGTCCACGACCAACACAGTACAAACCATTCACCCCCGCGGTGCGATCGTACAGTCGGAACATGGGATATGAGTTGGTGGTACCGGATACTCTTCAGCGACTAGTGCATAAGTAATTTGATGCGAGATGATCGTTGTCGTAGAACGTAGGTGGGTTATTCATTTTCGGACCGGTGCCATATGAGGATCGCGGACGTCTCTCACCTCATGACCTCTCTACATGACTTCATTGTCCCATCTTTCGGAATATTTCTGTGTCAAACAGCAATCAGGATGTATGAATACCTAACTGTTTAGGAGCGAACTCGGACTTATTTTATGACGTTGAAATTTTTCCACGTTGCTGGTGACTGGAAACAAAATATCTTCGCATTCGGCGAGAAAATTGGTAATTGAAATTACTTGAAAAGATCTCACCTCATCAAAAACAACTGGTTCAAAAGGCTCTGAGCACTGTGGGACTTAAAATCTGAGGTCATCAGTCCCCTAGACTTAAAACTACTTAAACCTAACTAATCTAAGGACATCACTCATTTCTATGCCTGAGGCAGGATTCGAACCTCCGACCGTTGCAGCAGCGCGGTTCCGGAATGAAGAGCCTAGAACCGTTCAGCCACAGCGGCCGGCTAACTTATCATATTTGTGACACTCTTTCCCCTATTTAACGATAATGAAAACGAGTTGACCTTCTTTGCAATTCTTCGGTGGCCTCCGTCAATCGTATCTGATACAGACCCGTGACGTGCATCAACTTTTCAGGAAAGGACGGGCACGCGTGTTGTAGGAAGTCTCTTTAGTAGACCTGCGGCATCTTCAAAGTGTTCTGCCGATAAAATGTAGACTCTCATTCACTTTCCCCTCTTTGTGTACATCATATTTCCAGTTTAAGTTATTCGTAACTGTGATTCGTGTGCGTTAGATGAACTGACAGCCTTTGCATTTGTGTGATTAATCGCGTAAACGAACGGATTCTTTACAGTATTCACGTGGATGACGTCACAGTTTTCCTTATTCAGAGTCAACTGTCACTTTTCGTACCACAGATTTCGGTTTAATACATTTTGCAATTCGTTTTGATCTTATTAGAAATATACTGCGCCGGGCCTTTGTAACCGCGCGGTCAAAGGCACCTTACCATAGTTAGCGCAGCACCTCCCGTCAGAGATTCGAGTCCTCCCTTGGACATGGGTGTGTGTGTTGTCCTTAGCGTAAATTAGTTTTCGTTAGATTAAGTATGTAATGTGTAAGCTTAAGGACCGATGACTTTAGCAGTTTGGTCCCTCAGTAACTTACCACCACGACAAATGAAATAAATACCCTTTCACTTAATACGAACCGTGACAATTCTGATAGGAAATCGCAAATCCGGACGCACAACTAAGATGATACTCCAAAGTTACACAACTTGATTAAATGTCGCTTGTGAGGAACGAAACGAGAGGCCTCCTCGAAACGTATAAGTATGGAGTTAGCTTCAGATCATCTGTTGACAGAACCCACTACTTCGCATAAGGTAAGAACGATATTTTCTGAATCTGTAATATTTGTCAATAGATTGTTTTCTTCGAGGTAATTAATAATATTGGAGCACAGAATATGTTCCAAAATCGTACTGCAAATCGGCGTCGGTGATTCAGGTGATTATTCCTGCTGTGTCCTTTCATTCTTTAGATACGAGTCATTCATCGAGCGAGTGATTTTGTGTGATTGCTAATTACGGTGATATTGTATTAGGTTATTCTTTAAGGATTCCAGTCGGAACACAATCTCGGCTGTATGTCTCACCTTTGTAAAGTGACTTATGCTGCTTCACTATACCGAAGATGTCTACTTCTTATTTATTCGTATTGGTCGCTGTTCTTGATCCGCTGATCCGCTGTTCTCGCTCGCTATATATAGCAATTAAAGAGCTGCGCGGTATCGCAAAAAGCTGCTGCAACTTATTGCTCGCTCCAGAGTCAACATCTTGGCGATGGATTCATCTCTCAGAATAATAATGATCGGAAACACCGCTTTCAACTTGTGAAAACATTCCTCCAGAAGACAAGAACCGACCGAACAGAATAGCTTGCGGTATCTCCTGGCGTGAGATTGCTTGGAACCAGTTTAACCTTCCAATGATTCGTCGCCCGAACGCTATTCGCTGATTGGATGTCTTCAGAAGGGCCACCGTAAACAACGGTTCAGGACTAAACATCGTCTGGACTACCTTGAGGACAGCATTGTAGGAGAATTCAAGCGTATTATGCGGCTGTTGGTGGTGTAACACGATACTAATTGTTACCTAGCAGCAGAATTTGTCTTCAAATATGTCCAAAATTTCAAGCAGACTGCCCCACTCATATCCGCCATTACGCTGGTGATACAAAACTATTTTTCGAGCAATTTGTTTTGCTTCATTAAGAATTCATAATGACCTCTCAGATATCACTTGTCATAATGGTTTGACCCTGTCTCTCTGATGCACACGTAAATAGAAACGATTGCTGTTGTTGTGGGGAGACGTGATGTAGTTAACACAAGGATAACCCTCATTATAAACGGAATATCTCCATCTGCCAAGCATCTATCAAGCGGTGGCAGAAAGTCGAACCCGACTTGAATGAGGCAGGTAGGGCTCAAGCGGATTGTAGCCAAAAAGCATTGAATCGTTGTTTAACAAATGGGAAGTACCAAAAAAATTTTTTTCTTTTAATTCGCAGATATATGTGATGCATAACTTACAGCCATTCTGTTCCTGAGTCCGTGATGATTCAGTTACTTTTGTTTACAGTAACTGTGGTCCCCAGAAATACTGGAGGTTTTGCAGGACTCTAACAAAAGTAATTAACGTTTCAGTACACGTGACCCCAACAAAGCCCTAATTTGAGTGAACTGAAAGATCAGTTATGCCTAAGACAGCCAGTGAAGGGTGGCCAAACGGTGAGAGGGCTTGAAAACAAGTACCAGAAAGCCCCGCCGAGGGGTACACATGCCTATAAAGAGATGCTATTTCAGTTGTATAGTGACATATTGATTTGATAGTTACGGTTGATGTTGACGGTGATTTTGATGATAATTAAGATGATATTGAGAGCAGTAACAGGGTGGCACACTATGCCGATCCATAGTTATAGCAGAGTGATTCGCATCCATTTGCTTAGAGCACAGCCGTTATAGCAACGACCAGTCTGATGAAAAGCATTGTCACTGTTTCTGTTCACCGCTTTCAAATCGCTCCATTACCTCTACTGCTAATTATAATCCTGCTTTCGATAATCTGGGCCGGTGGCGTAGCAGTGGTGATCCGTCTGATGCAAACGTGTTGTTGTCTTTGTTATCCTGGTCCAGATCCACTCCTCTTTATTATAAACAAGAGATCTGACTGCTTAACGTACTATAGCAAGAGACATATCACAAGCAACCGTGTCACATTCTCACACGTTGTGCAACAGGAACGTGCGTTAGAGACCTCTGCTATGGATACGTGTGCTTAAAACTATAACCAAGCAAAAAGCAGCAGTATAAATCAGAGTGCC
The DNA here is from genome assembly GCF_021461395.2 of Schistocerca americana. NCBI lineage: Eukaryota > Metazoa > Arthropoda > Insecta > Orthoptera > Acrididae > Schistocerca > Schistocerca americana. The sequence goes on from NC_060125.1 coordinate 329,543,997, forward strand.
GTTTAGCTGAAAACTGAATTCCAGCTGGCGGAAATGTGTCACATCTGTACCTACACCTACATACTGCACGTGTTGCAACGTTCTCCTCTGGTACTAATTTCATATCCGTCCTCTTGTGTCCCTTTCGCCAGTCGTGCATGATAAGGACAACTATCAATAAACGTCCGTATCATATTTAATTTACCTAATTTTCCCGCTGTGGCAATTTCGCTAAACGTAAGATAGATCAAGTACCGGTAATATGTTCCAGGACTCGCTTTGGAACTTACACTAGGAACTCCAATAGCAAATCCCCCTCTGTTACATAAGGCCTCTCTTCTATAATATGCAATGGAGTTTACTGAGCGTCAGTCAGTATTTATGTTGTGGAGAATGCCTCCGTACGTGACGTTAATGCTGTCTGCGAATACACTGATCAGCCACAACATTATGACCACATACCTCAAAGCTGGTATGTTCACTTATGGCACAGATAACAGCGCCGACGTGTCGGGGCATGGAAGGAATGAGGCCTTGGTGGGTCGCTGGAATGATATGGCAACACATTTACAAGCACAAATCACCTAATTCCCGTGAATTTCAGGAAGGTGTCGAAAAGCTCTGACGTCACGTTCAAGCACATCGCAGATGTGTTCGATCGGGCACAGATCTCTCGAGTTGTGGGGCGACATGTCAACTGAAACTCGTCACTGTGTTCCTGGATCCGCTTCATGACACTCCCAGTCTTGCGATATGGTGCATCATCTTGCTGAAAATTGCCACCGCTGTCGGGAAACGTGACCTTCATGAGGGGGTGTACGCGGTCTGCAATCAGTGGACAACACTCCTTGGCCATCATGGTGCCTTGCACGAACTCAAATGGACACATGGATGCCCACGTGAATGTTCCCCAGAGCTAACAGAGGCTCCGCCAGCTTGTCTCCGCCCTGCAATACAGATGCCGAGGCGCTGTTGCCCTGGAAGACGACGGATCACTCTCTCCCATCGGTGTGATGAAGAAGGTATCTGGATTCATCGGACCATGCAATGCTGCCACTGGGCAGGCGTCCAGTACCGATTCTCTCGTGCCCAACAAAGTCGCGTTTTCCGACGTCGTGGAGTTGACATTGGCAGTGCGTGAGTCCTCGGTTGTGGAGGCCCATTGTTAGTTCAGTGCAATGTGTCTTCAGACACACTTGTTCTCTGCCCAACATTAAAGTCTAATGTTACTTTCGGCACAGTTCACCGCTTGTCCTGTTTCACCAGTCCACTCAGACTACGACGTCCAGAATCTACGAGGGTTGGAACCTACATACTGGCAACTATTTATTCACAACCGACACAAAATAGTTACATGTTTGAACCTGTTCCTGTCCTTCAAAAAAGTCACCAGTGTTGTGTAGAACCCATTGCCAGCGATGTGGAAGGCGTAGTATACCGTTAGTGGAGCCTATTCTGTTTATGGTGCGAATGGAGGGGTCCACTGTCTGTCGAACAGTTCTGAAGCGAATACCACTGAGTGGTTCCTTCATCTTCGGAATCAAATGAAAGTCACAAGGACTTAAGTGCGGGGAGTATGGTTGATGGTACAGTATTTCCCAGTCCCATCGACCAAACAGGGCAGCCACAGCTTGCCCTGTATCCGCCCGTGTATTGTCGTACAAAATGATGGGTGGTTTTCGCCGAAAGTGTCGTCTCTTCTTTCGCTAAGCTGGTCGCAGGTGATGCTCCAAAAACGAACAGTAACACTGTACATTGACGGTCTACTGTGGAGGAACGTAATGCGTTATGATAACACCATCACAGTAGTACACGAATTCACCATAACTTTCACCATACTGGAGCTCTGACGCAATTTAGACTTTTGCGGCTACCCATAATGACGCCATTCATTGGTTCGGCGTTTCAGTTTTGGCTCGTACGATGTAGCCCACGTCTCATCCAGTGTTACGATACGGCATGAGAAAGCCTCTAATTAGCACTCAAAGCGCTCTATGTGCGTCCGAGCAGCTTTGTAACGCATCCTTTTCTGGATTTGTGTCAAGTCATTCGGAATCAATTGTGATGCAATTTTTCACATGCCCAGGCATTCCTTCAGGATGCGAAGCACAGTCGTATGTTGGCGAGCTTACGAATAGTATGGCATCGATCACTGTCCACTAACGCGACAAAAGCAAGCTCTTCTTCTTCAGAGACGCTAGAACGACCTGCTCGATGCATGCCTGCCACAGTTTGCCTACCTTCGTTGATGGCTTTTACCCAACGTGCCACTGATCTGTATGGCAATTGCGATTCACCGCACGCCTGTTGAACACCTTGATGACACTGTAATGCTGTACGACTTCTGTCTCATTGAATCTTTATCCAACTCCGTTGTTCCTGTTTCGAAAACATAGTGACACCGTTACGTTAGACCGCTCGGTCACAATGTTTCCCTCGATTGTGAGCACGCCGGTGAATTGGGACGGGCGAGTCCTTTTGCTCGGAGGTAAGGCAGGTATGTCAACAAAGTGTGATATCAGCGACAATAGTAGATTCCATTGTATAGTGTCTCCACAGCAGTGTTGCCACTATTTAAGTTCCGTCCTACATATAATAAGGGAAGGGAGACCAATCCCACGATGTCTGGACGTGGTTTCACCTTGGTTTCGCCACATGTTGAAGACATTCACCACAGCATTTCTCGAAAACTCGACACGTAGAGGAGGTTCCGAAATGCCTCCGGGCCACCACAGTCTGCCCTCGGTCGAACTCAGAAATATCGCGCGCCTTCCCTATTCTACACGCTCACTGATACTACGAGAGAGAGTTGGAAAACAAGTATCCTCTGTTGACTGTGGGTAAGGCTGTGTGATATGGGTGAACGACGACACGGCAGGTGAACGTGCACGTGCAAGGGACCGATACACAATTGGGAAGAGGTCGTCCGCGATCAAGCAGATGGCGCTGTCGCAGTACCTGCGCAAAGCGGAGGCTAGCCGCTCACTTTTCCCGGAGCTATGAAGAGAAGGTGCGTTTTGGAGACGTGGTCAAAGGCGGAAGTAAGAGCTGTTATCCGCTATGAATGGGCACGTGGAGTATCAGGGACAGAAATTCATAACCGCTTTGTTGAAGTGTATGGGTCAGGTGTGATGTCGAAGTAAATGGTGCGGAGATGGTGCCAGCACTTCATTAATGGACGTCAGCAAGTGCAAGACATACCGAGACCTGGACGGACGCGCACGGCCACTACAGATGCACATATCAGGAAGGTAGATGACATGATTAAAGCGAACCGGCGTATCACCATCGATGGAGTAGCGGCAGAACTTGGAATCGGACGTGAGCGAGCTCACAAGATCATCCACAACACTCTTCGCTACAGAATGGTGTCAGCACAATGGGTGCCCCTCCAACTGACCCCGACACACATGGAACAACGCACGGCGTTAAGCCTGGAACAGCTCGTGCGTTCCCATGAATCTGGCAATGACCTTGTGTTTCAGATTGTGACGGGGGATGAAACGTGAGTCCACCATTACACGTCAGAATCGAAGGCCGCATCCATGGGGTGGAAAAATCCGTCATCACCTATCCGAAAGAAGTTCAAAAGCACTCCGTCTGCAGGTAAAGTGCTACTCACCGTTTCTGGGACGCCAAAGGAGCTTATGTGCTGGACTTTCTGGATGATGCAAACATTAATGGTACGCGGTACTGTGCAACTCTGTCGAAACTGAAAGAGGTAATTCCGAAAAAGGGGCCTGACCTTCTCAGATCTGGCGTTTTGCTGTTGGATGACAATGCGAGACCACACACGGCAACGACTACGCAAAACCATATTGCAACTCTTGGTTGGTAGCGCCTACACCATCCACCTTACAGTCCGGATCTCGCACCAAGTGACTTCCATCTGTTTCCTGCTTTGAAGAAGACTCTTGGCTTTGGCAGCAGTGCTGACGTCAAACAAGCCGTTCAACGCTTCTTCTGTATGCAACGCCCTGATTTATTCCTGGATGACTTTTTGAAGCTTATAAAGCCCATGACTTATGTCTCAGTGTACTTGGAAATTATGTAGAATAATAAAGATATGTCTTATCTTTAATGTCTCATTCTCTTTTTTTTTCCTTTCACCAACAACTCTGACCACAGTCGACAGGGGAAAGTTATTTTCTAACTCCCCCACGTACATGCGCCGTACGTGTGTCTGATTAGCAATCATTCTCCGGCAGGTAACGTTGCTATCATCTGGACGGGCTTAGTTCGATAGTAGGTCGGTGATCATAATGCTCTGCCTAATCCGGCTAAGAATAAGTGCATTGTTTGGCACACTTTTATGACTGACAGTGTAATTTATGCTATATAACGAATGCACGGGTTTTATTACTTGGCACCATTGATTTCAACGTCTAGTATCATGAAACTGATGATGGACCACGTACTGAAATATAAATAACTTCAATCAATAAATAACTTCAATCAGAAGCTCTGAGAGGTACATCTACATCTACATTTACTCACATAGTCCGCAATCCACCACACGGTGCGTGGCGGGGGGATACCTCGTACTACAACTAGCATCTCCTCTCCCTGTTCCACTCCCAAACAGAACTAGGGAAAAATGACTGCCTATATACCTCTGTACGAGCCCTAATCTCTCTTATCTTATGTTTGTGGTCTTTCCACGAAATACGAGTTGGCGGCAGTAAAATTGTACTGCATTCAGCCTCAAATGCTGGTTCTCTAGATTTCCTCAGCAGCGATTCACGAAAAGAACACCTCCTTTCCTCCAGAGACTCCCACCCGAGTTCCTGAAGCATTTCCGTAACATTCGCTTGATGATGAAACCTACCAGTAACAAATCTAGCAGCCCGCCTCTGAATTGCTTCTATGTACTCCCTCAGTCCGACCTGATAGGGATTCCAAATGCTCGAGCAGTACCCAAGAATAGGTCGTATTAGTGTTTTATAAGCGGTCTCCTTTACAGATGAACCACATCTTCCCAGAATTCTACCAATGAACCGTTCCCCACAACTGCCATTACATGCTTGCCCCACTTCATATTGCTCTGCAATGTTACACCCAAATATTTAATCGACGTGACTGTGTCAAGCGCTACATTACTAATGGAGTATTCAAACATTACGGGACTCTTTTTCCTATTCATCTGCATTAATTTACATTTATCTATATTTAGAGTTAGCTGCCATTCTTGACACCAATCACAAATCCTGCCCAAGTCATCTTGTATCCTCCTACAGTCACTCAACGACGACACCTTCCCGTACACCATAGCATCATCAGCAAACAGCCGCACATTGGTATCCACCCTATCCAAAATATCACTTATATAGACAGAAAACAACAGCGGACCTACCACACTTTCCTGGGGCACTCCAGATGATACCCTCACCTCCGATGAACACTCACTATCAAGGACAACGTACTGGGTTCTATTACTTAAGAAGTCTTCGAGCCACTCACATATTTGGGAACCAATCCCATATGGTCGTACCTTAATTATGAGTCTGCAGTGGGGCACCGAGTCAAACGCTTTCCGGAAGTCAAGGAATATGTAATCAGTCTGTTACCCTTCATCCGTGGTTCGCAAGATATCATGCGAAATAAGGGCGAGTTATGTTTCGCAGGAGCGATGCTTTCTGAAGCCGTGCTGATGCATGGACAGCAAGTTCCCTGTCTCAAGGAAATTCACTATATTTGAACTGAGAATATGTTCGAGAATCCTGCAACAAACCGATGTTAAGGATATTGGTCTGTAATTTTGAGGATCCGTCCTTCTACCTTCTTATATACAGGCGTCACCTAAGCTTTTTTCCAGTCGCTCCGGACTTTACGTTGGGCAAGAGATTCGCGTTAAATGCAAGCTAAGTAAGGGACCAATTCAGTAGGGTACTCTCTGTAAAACCGAATAGGAATCCCATCAGGAGCTGGTGATTTATTTATTTTCAACCAAGCTAAAAGTGACGTTCCTCGAATATTTACGAGCTATGGGGCAACACCTTAAAATAATATTCGATGTTCTCGGTAAATCCAGTCTGGTAAGGGTCGTAAACCGCGCAGAATAGGATCTCAAGCGTGGTTTAGGGAGTCTGCTTAGTAGATTCATTGCGCTTTCTAAGTGTTCTGCTAATAGGACGCAGAATATGTTTCGCCTTTGGCACAACACTGTTTCGCAAAAAACTGAAAATCGTGAATTGTGACAACCTGCCACGGTCTCCCCTACATCAGAGCGGCGCGAGGCGTCGGCTATTTCTCGGCCGCTGGTGCTGACCCTTCGCTACGCGCGCCGGTGGTGACGCTCGAGTTGCGGCTCCGCTCCTTGAAGTCTCAGTCAAGGGCCTTCGGAAACTGCTGTCGCCCGTGGGTCTCGGGTATCGACCGGGCCATCGGCGCTCTTGTGTGCCGCCGCTGCCACCGCCGTCGCCGCCGACGCCACCTCCGCCCCTGCGGCTGCCGCCTCGTGAATAATGTCGCGCCCCGAGCTCGCAGCGCTGCCGCAGGTGTCCGCTCACACACGGCGGCCGGCCTTCCCTCCTTTCCGGAAGAAGCTCTGCTTACAAAAGTCACGGGGACCGCCCCCTCTCGACCAGTTTAACATCAAAGCCCTTTCAGGCGCCAGGTCATCTTTATCCCTGCCGGATTTATAATACGCGTTGCTCGCAGTAGGAAGAAATCCGCCAGCTTTTCTCTCCTGGCTTTCTGCTGCCTTTCACTCCTCGTCCCAAGCTAACGTTGCGTCTAAGGCCGACCACGTTTTTTTCCTGTCAAAGCTGGATTTTTACTTCACTCCCTTCTTTTTTTCCAACTTTTCTGTTGTCTGTGTCTATCTTGTACCTTCGAGGTACAAGACGGCTAGGCGACCGGGGTCTTAAATAATCCGATTGGGAAAAAGGCAGCTGTTTCCTTTTACTTCAGATAAGAAGCATGCTGTCGTCAACGGGCGTAAATCAGCGGGGCTGGACATAATTTGTACATTCCTTACAGCATTCTACCACATAAATTATGCTTCACTTCAAGAACGTAAGCGCTCGTCTTCAGGTTTCGTCAAAGAAACTGTTCCACAAAAGACGGTCTCCCAGCGTCAACTGCCCTCGTCTAATTTTAAAGTTGCTATCCAGTGGTCTAAAGACATGCATCAGCTCCGTTTCCCTCATACCAAAAATACTTCCTGAGTATCAGCGACTGCAGACTTTTCCAAAGCGCGCTACAACAGTGGATAATAGAATAACGGTGCCTCTACATCGTGCACTCATAGCCTTGAGTAGCAGTCGCAGGAACAACCCGTGTTCTCTATGCATGTTCAACAATCCCTGTGTCTAATGAAAGAAAATATATTTCTTTGATACCATTCAGTTACAGAGCGTCACATTAGCTTAGAAATATTCTGCTCTGCCGAGTGACCATACGAAGAGTTTCGGCAGATAATTTTAAAACTATGGCAGCCACAGCTAAAGTCGTTGTACATAACTGATTGCCCAACTGATACTGTATGACAGACATTTACATACAGGTACTGAAATTATTAAAATGTAAAACTGAATGAGAAGTCCAAAAGTCCACTGTAGCTGCATTTCTCTAAGTCCGTTATAGCCACAGAAATCGGTCTCGCAACTTGTAAGTCGCATCTTCTGGTGAATATAAATGCTATGACATATAGTATATATGCCGCAGATTAATAGTTAGTGAGGCTAGGCAAAGTTCTCAGCCTTTCTCAGTTAATGCTTCCATCATCTATTACGAGTGTCCAGTCTCTGTTCGGATCACGAACTTTCATAACTTTACCGATTACAATTTGTTCTTGTTGGCCTTTGTTCAGCAACAGACGATGACCCTCGAAAAATATTGCGTCCGGAAGCAGGCACACTTATGTGTGTTTCTCATCAACATAATAGTAACTCTAGCAGCCAACAGCACAAGATATGTGTATACCCAGCGTGCTGTTGGAGGCTGTGCGGTGTTTCCCGTCCGTGTACTAAGACAGTTAAGGAAATTGAACTAACGCAGGCAACACCAGACACTGGACTCGAATACCGGCCATACAGGTTTAATTTTCACGTGCTTTTCCCTCGGCGCAAGAAAAATGTCGGTTATCTCTTTGAAGCCGACACGGCCGACTTTCTGCCTCGCTCTGTGTATGTCCTTCGTATGTAACAACGTCCTCATCGTGACTTTAAAACCAGCTATTTCCTCTTTCGCTATGCTGGTCTGCCAGAATATTTACACACTTCTGGCATCTTTCTTGTTCGCCCATCGAACTAAAATGCATTCGAATTTTCTGATTCAGCAAACATCGTTTTTAAAAGAAATTATCTTAGATGAAAAAGCTTTTGTTAAAAGGTGCTGCTCTAAGGCTTCTAAATCTCCAGAGAAAATATTACACAATAAGGAAAAAGTGGAAGTCGAAATTGATATAGTAGAACGATCTCAACATCTATTTATGGTAATGAGCATTATTTGATTTAATTTATCTGTTTGAATAATGTACTGGTGTATTTTAGGTATCTCAGCAGCGATAGCACGAAATATGTAAGCTATATTTACTGTAACAGTCTGGTTACTGGCTAGTCTCTCTTCATGAGTTATGCTCACACCACTACGATTATTACAATACGTCTTCGTGATGTCTGGAAATGGGAGGTGCTTTCTGTTGAACTACGACCGTTCTATGTGTCTAATCTCTCTCAAAATGTTAGCTGCCATATTTTTGCGACAGTTTTGCTAACGGGGTAGATTCGGTAACACATAATCACATCAGATACCTTATATGAAGATAAATCTCTATTTACCCAATGGCTCTAAACACTTTGGGATTTAACATCTGAGGTCATCAGTTCCCTAGACTTAGAACTACTTAAACCCAACTAACCTAAGGGCATCACACATATCTCTGCCAGAGCAGAATTAGAACCTGCGACCGTAGCAGCAGCACGGTTCCGGACTGAAGCGCCTTGAACTGCTAGGCCACAACGGCCGGCTGCTATTTACCAGCTAAGTAAGTAAGACGCTCTTGGTTATACCAACAGCACTTCATGTTACATATTCAATGCTTCTATATTTTATTTTAAAGTGGAACTGTTACATCAGAATTAATTTTCTAAGGTCCCAACAATAGGAAAGCCCAGTAAGTGGTGGTTTATTGTATTAGGTGTAGAGCTTCTGTAATCTGAGGTACGCTTACACTTAATACTGATTCATATCCTTCCATAGGAATTCACGCAAGCAATGATTTTTGCTACAATTATATACAAGTATAAGGTCATGAATATATTTCATCATCCTTTCTCTTCTGCTTACTCCTTTGAAACTAATTGAAGTATAACACAGAATATAACGGATACCCTTAGCCTGGTTAATACTCGTTTAGATATCTCATTATTTTCTAACAACCATCGACTTTCAAGGAGTACGACCGATGGTCTTTGGTTTCAGATGTAAATTGAAAACTTCTGTAACAGGGAAACTGTTGACGGACGGGTTGTACTGAAGACAGAATTCTTTCATATATCTCAAGACAGTGTATCTCGTAATATTATTTCAACAAAATTCAGTATGAGGTTATTTTCCTTTCGGAAACATATGCACAACTTGCGTTACGTGATTTTCATATGACTGTTGTGCTAATAATTGTCAATCGGGTCGCAGTGGATTCAGGTATTCTGATTTATATTTCCTTACAGTGTTTCTAGTTAACTTCAAATGTAGGGTACGTCGATAATTACTACGCTGGTTCCGTCCTGTCCATCTGAGCAACTTTTCGATCTATAACGACGTATACGTCGATGGTATGTTAATTCATAGCTTTTCTTCTTCCTTAGGTTCTGCCTAGCATTCCCTCCCCCTCAGGTTTTTGCAAGCACCTGTCTCGGCAGTTCCATGTGACATTTTAATTGTGCTCTTAGCTCTACGGGGTAAATATTGGTCCCACATAAAAGGGATACAGTATTGAAGACAATAATTTAGTTACGAACCAGCATTAGGAGACCTCATTGTTATGCCTCGGAATATTCAATTCAGTTTTGGGAATAGTGTGCAAATAGCTATTTATGTCAATGACGCCTATTACTCACGTAGTCAATCAGTCTTTTGTAGTTAACGGGACGGTAACCTTTAATCTTCCTTTCTTGTCACATAACGTATTCCATATAACACTGGTAGTGGGATGAACACACACGCTCCTAATATGGATGTAACTGCCTGGCGGAGCCGGAAGCAGCGGTGAAACTGAGGCAATAGAAGGCAGTGGCCAAGGTACGTTAGTTTCAAACAGTCACTTCATAGCATGAAAGTTTTCTAGGTATAGCAACGCATCGTGAGGTAAAAAACCACAAATTCCCCCCCCCCCCCCCCCCCCCCGCCGGCCGGTGTGGCCGAGCGGTTCTAGGCTCTTCAGTCTGGAACCGCGCGACCGCTACGGTCGCAGGTTCGAATCCTGCCTCGGGCATGGATGTGTGTGATGTCCTTAGGTTAGTTAGGTTTAAGTAGCTCTAAGTTCTAGGGGACTGATGACCTCAGATGTTAAGTCCCATAGTGCTCAGAGCCATTTGAACCATTTCCCCCCCCCCCCAAGGTTACAGTGGTCTTCCTCTGAGTCCGGTTACTATGGCCGAAACGTTTGTTTCATAAATAAAAGCTTTTTGCGATATGACGCGGTGCAACACCAAGTGAACTTTCATGTTAGCTGACTCTGGCCGCGAAACCCAAGACAATAATTACAGGGATTGACCAAAGAAAGGATACACCAGAAACACAAGACATTACCATATCCAACACAGTGTATGAGAACTGCTGGCATTCAAAATAGATTCCAGTCGTCTAGGAATGAATAAATACACAACTAGCATATTTTTCAAGAGAATATTATACCATTCTTCCTGCAAAATAGTGGCATGTTCACTTAATGATGATGATGGGTAGTAATCATGCACTCTTCACTTCAAAAAGAACACAAAGGCTCAACAATACTGTGATTTGGTGACTGGTGGCCAGAGGAGATGCGAGAGTTCATCCTAGTGCTCTCGAACCTGTTCTGGAAGGTGCGGGCTGTCTGAGAGGAGCTGTGTCATTTTGGAACACATCACCATTGGCGAATAAACATTTTATCATGGGATGGATATGTTGTTGTTGTTGTGGTCTTCAGTCCTGAGACTGGTTTGATGCAGCTCGCCATGCTACCCTATCCTGTGCAAGCTTCTTCATCTCCCAGTACCTACTGCAGGCTTTATCCTTCTGAATCTGCTTAGTGTATTCATCTCTTGGTCTCCCTCTACGATTTTTACCCTCCACGCTGCCCTCCAATACTAAATTGGTGAGCCCTTGATGCCTCAGAACATGTCCTACCAACCGATCCCTTCTTCTGGTCAAGTTGTGCCACAAACTTCTCTTCTCCCCAATCCTATTCAATACTTCCTCATTAGTTATGTGATCTACCCATCAAATCTTCAGCATTCTTCTGTAGCACCACATTTCGAAAGCTTCTATTCTCTTCTTGTCCAAACTATTTATCGTCCATGTTTCACTTCCATACATGGCTACACTCCATACGAATACTTTCAGAAATGACTTCCTGACACTTAAATCAATACTGGATGTTAACAAATTTCTCTTCTTCAGAAACGCTTTCCTTGCCATTGCCAGCCTACATTTTATATCCTCTCTACTTCGACCATCATCAGTTATTTTGCTCCCCAAATAGCAAAACTCCTTTACTACTTTAAGTGCCTCATTTCCTAATCTAATTCCCTCAGCATCACCCGACTTAATTAGACTACATTCCATTATCCTTGTTTTGCTTTTGTTGATGTTCATCTTATATCCTCCTTTCAAGACACTGTCCATTCCATTCAACTGCTCCTCCAAGTCCTTTGCTGTCTCTGACAGAATTACAATGTCATCGGCGAACCTCAAAGTTTTTATTTCTTCTCCATGAATTTTAATACCTACTCCGAATTTTTCTTTTGTTTCCTTTACTGCTTGCTCAATATACAGATTGAACAACATCGGGGAGAGGCTACAACCCTGTCTTACTCCCTTCCCAACCACTGCTTCCCTTTCATGTCCCTCGACTCTTATAACTGCCATCTGGTTTCTGTACAAATTGTAAATAGCCTTTCGCTCCCTGTATTTTACCCCTGCCACCTTTAGAATTTGAAAGAGAGTATTCCAGTCAACATTGTCAAAAGCTTTCTCTAAGTCTACAAATGCTAGAAACGTAGGTTTGCCTTTCCTTAATCTTTCTTCTAAGATAAGTCGTAAGGTCAGTATTGCCTCACGTGTTCCAGTGTTTCTACGGAATCCAAACTGATCTTCCCCGAGGTTGGCTTCTACTAGTTTTTCCATTCGTCTGTAAAGAATTCGTGTTAGTATTTTGCAGCTGTGACTTATTAAGCTGATAGTTCGGTAATTTTCACATCTGTCAACACCTGCTTTCTTTGGGATTGGAATTATTATATTCTTCTTGAAGTCTGAGGGTATTTCGCCTGTTTCATACATCTTGCTCACCAGATGGTAGAGTTTTGTCAGGACTGGCTCTCCCACGGCCGTCAGTAGTTCCAATGGAATATTGTCTACTCCGGGTGCCTTGTTTCGACTCAGGTCTTTCAGTGCTCTGTCAAACTCTTCACGCAGTATCATATCTCCCATTTCATCTTCATCTACATCCTCCTCCATTTCCATAATATTGTCCTCAAGTACATCGCCCTTGTATAGACCCTCTATGTACTCCTTCCACCTTTCTGCTTTCCCTTCTTTGCTTAGAACTGGGTTTCCATCTGAGCTCTTGATATTCATACAAGTCGTTCTCTTATCTCCAAAGGTCTCTTTAATTTTCCTGTAGGCGGTATCTATCTTACCCCTAGTGAGATAGGCCTCTACATCCTTACATTTGTCCTCTAGCCATCATGTCATGGATATGTTCAGCGTAAATTGTCACGTAATACTTGACAGTATTGCGACCTTGAGAGTACCCATGGGGCTCGTGAAATACCACTATGTTGTTGTTGTCGTAGTCTTAAGTCCTAAGACTAGTTTGATGCAGTTCTCCATGTTCCTCAGTACTGTGCAGGCCTCTTCATCTCCGAGTAACTACTGCAACCTACATCCTTCTCAATATGCTTAGTGTATTCATCTCTTGGTCTCCATCAACTAATTCTACCCTCCACGCTTCCCTCCAATAATAAATTGGTAATCGCTTGATGCCTCAGAATGTGTCCTACCAACCGATCCCTTGTTCCACACAAGTTGTAACATGAGTTCCTCTTCTCCTCAATTCTATTCAGTACCTTCTCATTAGATGCGTGATTACGCATCTAACCTTTAGCATTCTTCTGTAACAGCACATTTCAAACGCTTATATCGTCTTCTTGTCCAAACTGTTCATCGTCCATATTTCACTTCCATACATGGCAACACTCCATAAAAAACTTTCAGAAAAGACTTCTCGACACTTAATTCTATAATCAGTGCTAACAAATTTCTCTTCTTCAAAAACGCTTTCCTTACCATCGCCAGTCTACATTTTATATCCCATCTACTTCGACTATCGTCAGTTATTTTGCTGCCCAAATAGAAAATATTCGTCTACCTTTTTGTGTCTCATTTCATAATCTAATTTCCTCAACATCACCTGATTTAATTCTACTACATTCCATTACCCTCGTTTTGATATTTTTGATGCTCATTTTATATCTTCCTTTCAAGACACTGTCCATTCCGTTCAACTGTTCTTCCAAGTTCTTTGTTGCCTCTGACAGAATTACAATGTCATCGGGAACCTTGATTTCATTTCTTCAAAAGGTTTAAATGTGTGAATTCCTAAGCGATCATACTGCTGAGGTCATCGGTCCGTAGACTTACACACTACTTAAACTAACATACGCTAAGGACAACACACACATACCCTAGGGAGGACTCGAACCTTCGGCGAGAGGCGGCGCGCGTTTCTGACATGGCGCCTCTAACTGCGAGGCCACTCTGCGCGTCTTTTGTTTCTCCTCCCTTGATTTTAATTCCTGCTCCAATTTTTTGCTTTGTTTTAATTTACTACTTGCTTAATATACAGATGGAAAGCAACCCCGAAATGCCCCAATATGGATGCCCAAGTCATCACCGCTTCCTGCCATGCTTCACTCTTGGGGCGTAAACTCGCCCAGAATTTGGCAATAGTTTGCTGCAACACCCATCTTACCAATTTACTTTCTTCCATTGTTCCACAAGCCAGGTCTTGCTGCTTCGACTCCACTCTTTGGTGTTACAGCATTTTGCATCACTCTTGAGTGGTTTTGAAATTGTAGCTACCTGTTTGCAGAGCTCGCATCGTGCTGGCAAGGTTTGCGAGTGCGACATTCAGTTCTGCGGTGATTTTTACAGGTATCGTCCTCTCATTTTTGGGTACTAATCCCTTTAATGACCATCTGTCACACTTTCGTCCACTTTATTACCTATCGCACGATGTTTCTCCGCTTTCATTGTATGCGGGATAAATCCTCGATAGGGGCCTGTTTATACACCAAACACTTTGGCTACCTTGGTTACGGAGCATCCACCATAAGACCATCAACAACGTGTCCAAATAAGAAGCCACTTAACTCCGGCATGATGAACTCACAAACCCACAGAACGGTGCTCTGATCACGAGTGGCGCTTACAGCATGTAGAGAACATTGCACAGGTGCTGCTAGTGGTCAAAGACTGCAGCGAAAGCTGCAGGCTTGGCTAGCAATTCTGTTGAAGCTGCATTTCTTACGGCGTTTCCATGTTTTTTTCCAATCCTTTTAAATGTCACTTCATAGTTAAAAAAGAAACAGAAAATAGAAAACATAATCCAGACATCGGTAAGTATTTCGGAGTTTTGTACTATAAATTGCTCAGGGAATATTTCTGATAAAAAAATTCATCAAATTAATAATTAGAAATATTTCAGTTTTGTACTTTTAAACGGAAGGTAATTCATACAATGTCGAGTTGGTTACGAATTTAGAGCGATGTGGAAACTACAGTTGGTCAATCCCTTCCGAATGGAAAGCGTTTCCGCACCACCCAGACAGGCAGGCCTTAAACCCCGTCCCAAACAATATACAAGTAATTGAAGGCCCATTTAATGCTACTAATCTGTAATAAAAATGGACATAAATAGAGAACTTGTCATATGCTGCAAGTCTGTAATATATGTAAGAAAAGGCATACTATTAATTTTATTTTCTAATGAAGGCAACGAAATCAAATAAACTTGTCAGAGGAAGGAATGTCGTTCGGTCCTGACGTTCTTAAAGTTCCACAAAGAAACGGGAACAATATGTCCCCATTGAATCTCTAATCATAGGATCGCGCTGAATCCGCAGCCATAGACATTATAATTATATTGACACGACGATGAGTGCTATTGACAAGGGATTTCAGATCGATTCCGTATATCTGGATTTCCTAAAGGCTGTTGACACTTTCCCACACAAGCGGCTCGTAGTGATATTGCGTGTTTATGGAATATCGTCTCAGTTATGCGACGGGATTTGTGACTTCCTGTCAGAGAGGCCACAGTTCGTAGTAACTGACGGATAGTCATCGAGTACAACAGAAATGATTTCTGGCGTAACCCAAGGTAGTGTTATAGGTCCTTTGCTGTTCCTTATTCATATAAACGATTTTGGAGACAATCTGAGCACCCGTCATCGGTTGTTTGCAGATGAAGCTGTCGTTTATAGACCAATAAAGTCATCAGAAGATCAAAACAAACTGGAAAACGGTTTAGAAAAGATACCTGAATGGTGCGAAAAGTGGCAGTTGTCCCCACATAACGAAAAGTGTGAGGTCATTCACATGAGTGCTAAACGGAACTCGTTCAACTTCGGTTACACGATAAATCAGTCTAATCTAAAAGCCGTAAATTCAACTAAATACCTAGGTATTACAATTACGAACAGCTTAAATTGGAAGGAACACTTAGAAAATGTTGTGGAGAAGGCTAATCAAAGACTGCGTTTTATTGGTAGGACACTTAGAAAAAGTAACAGACCTACTAAGGAGACTGCCTACACTACGCTTGTCCGTCCTCTTTAGAATACTTCTGCGCGGTGTGGGATCCTTCCTTACCAGATAGGACTGAGGGAGTACTTCGAAGAAGTAAGCACGTTTTGTATTATCGCGAATCAGGGGAGAGAGTTTCACAGAAGTGATACAGGATTTGGGTTGGGAATCATTAAAAGAAAGGCGTTTATGGTTGCGACAGAATCTTCTCCTTCAAATGAGAAAACATTTTGTTGAAAACGACCTACATAGGGAGGAACGATCACCACGACGAAATAAGGGAAAAACAGAGCTCGTAGGGAAAGATATAGGTGTTCATTCTTACCGCTCGCCAAATGAGATTGGAATAATAGAGAATTGTGAAGGTGGTTTGATGAACCCTTTGCCAGGCACTTTAATGTGATTTGCAAAGTATTCGTGTATATGTAGATGATCGCTGAACATCACGCGTTCTTTGTTTTAGCCAAATTTTGTTACCAGTAACAGTGTGGCACTGCAAAATACAGTATCTTAAGGCATTCGTATCTTTTCCTTTTAAGTGGGTCAGCCTGGGTGGCATAAAGTAGCCCATAATCAGAATTATTCAAATGATAGTGGCACGTTTCCCGAGGCAGGGAATCAATAAAGGTTGTTGTGACTGGCAATGAATTTTCCCCAATAGAGAGGAGTTACGAAAGGAAATGTGAGAAATACATAAAGTGAAATTCCTATGCAGAATTAAAAATTGGTTCTTAAGGCGAGAGTTGCCTACACTGATCTTTTGATGGTATGTTTTCTTACTTTTAAGTTTCACATCAAAAATCAATCTGTAAACCCCTTCGCGGCAAGACAGGACAAGCAGTTGGGAATGTACTCATTTCGAAGCTCTAGAATTCCATTACAAAGAACAAAACTCAACTTTTAGAAGGACTGCTTTATTGGATATTTCGCTTAATGCCAAAAACATATTAGAATACACCATACAGTAAAGCCTCGTCACTTTTGGCACAAACACTTATGCAGAAATTTGTTTCAACGTCTTCAGCTTTTGAATGAATAATCTACCTTAAGTGAGCCATACAGAGTTATAATGTTCCATGCACAGTGGTTTAGAGAAAAGTGTTCATTCATTGTTCATTTATTTATGTGTTCGTTCTTTGTCATGTATTCAGCTATTGATTCACACATTTTGTTCTATAAGTCCCATCCTCAAAGAATACCTTCAGGTATGTGAAATGATTCAAGATACCCCTGAACACGGAGAGACTGTCACTGCAGACTTCTATTGCAAAGACGCCAAAAATTATTACTAAAGCTAATCTATCCAATAGTTACTGGTTTTGTTGCTACAATATATTTCTCTATATCATAGGACAAAAACAGCTAATTTGAAAAAACGTAAAAAATGACACTGATATTACTCTTAAGGCATTGAACTACGGTTCTCACCTACAGTGTCAAACAATGCACTTATGCGACTTTACACGATACTCTGGCGCTGTCTTTATGGAGATAAAGCTAAGATTTCTTTAATACAAACATTAGAATTAAATTGTAGAAGTAGTGACTGATTAGGTACTTAGTCTTTAATTATTGCTTGATCTCAGTATTATGCCTCTTGTCTACCGCCCAGTGGTCTTAGACTTTAGTCAGTATTAGGTACTTACATTTGATGATTATTTCTGCTTCTAGTGTTGAGGAAAGCATCCTTTTGATCCTTTTCTTAAGTGGAACGAGATACTTGTTTTAACGGAATTGGAAAACTCTTGAAAAATTCGAGCCCAGTAGTATAGCCTGTCATAAAACATTTCATAAAATTCACAGATGAGTTAAGTTTTATCGTTTTGACTGACACTTCCTGCACAAGAGTTGTGCGCCCATTTATAACACAAACGCTAGCCCCCAACCTTCAGTCAACCATGAGTATAAATTGTTGCGGTGAAGCCACTCAGTGTCATTCCCATCTGCTCCACTTTCGATAGTTGTTTAATTTTAGTAGAGTTTTTCTTGTTGTTTTGCCTTCCACAGGAATAAATTACTCTTTTGGCCTTTCCATCTTCCTCACACTTTTTTTTCTCATAAACATTTGGAATTGCAACAACGTGTTGTGGAGAAACATGGGGAGATGTTGTGGAACCTGGTTACGATGCTGTAAACACGGTCAACTAGAGACCTCGTACCAGGATCCGTCGTCAGATGCAGCAAGAATGTAAGCCTACACAAATGTGCGAAAACTTGTTCTCTTCTTTGCCCTGATTTATACGACATAATCAGGTACGCTTATGGTTAATGCAACTATATACTAACTTCTAGTGAATCAGGAGGCGCTTAGAACCACTATGTCACTATAGACTGCTGACGCCGGCCGCGGAGGCCGAGTGGTTCTAGGCGCTTCAGTCTGGAACCGTGCTTCTGCTACGGGCCCAGGTTCGAATCCTGCCTCGGGCATGGATGTGTGAGATCTCCTTAGGTTAGTTAGGTTTAAGTAGTTCTAAATTCTAGGGGACTGATGTCCTCAGATGTTAAGTCCCATAGTGCTCAGAGCCATTTGAACCGTTTGAACTGCTGACGATGGTGTTCACAATCTTTTATTTGAGGATTTGGAGTAACTGGTACAGAGGAAGTGGAAAACCCTCCAATAGCTACAAATGTTAGGAACAATAAAGCTACTATAGCTTGACATTGGATAGGATGGAGTAATATAGAGTGACCTAACATTGCATGGAACACTATTAATATTCTGCAGGACACTAAAGAACAGTTGACAGGCGGGCGCAGAACATAATTGTATACGGAGCAATGATGTAGCCCCAAACTAAGGAAAGTGAGAGAAAATTACAACAGTGGGACTGGGCGCTATCAGAAGACGCGTGAAGTTAACGAGGCAAGATAGTATACGAAATGATGACATACAGGAACAAATGGACGTAACGTTTTCCTTAACAAAAACTTTAGATAACAGAGGGCCTTTGTTGTTGGACCATTTACCTTAGGTAGCCAAGGAAGATTTAAAATTGAGAGTCACCCGGGAGGACGTGAAGTTGAGCGCTGTGTCCAGATGATACAAATCAGTGTCACTGGTATCTAATGTCTTTAATTCGTAGTGGTTGAATGATTAAAATGGTGTCTGTTCTTTGATACATGTCCAGAAGGAAAATCAGCGCGTAGATATTTACAGAGATTAAGCGACAAAATTATCTTCCTGTCTGCATACAATCCTTTGCCGAAAACTCTTCAATGCCTTGAAGTGTTCTCAAAATAGGAGGGTTGTCTTAAGTGCCTCATCCTGTATGTGTACGTCAGCTGATGTATAGGTATGCGAAACTGAAAGAATTGACTGAGCAGAAAGTTTGTTGATGCACATGAATATGGAAGTACAATTTAATAATGACGTTTAAGTCGATATAGTCATTCATTGAAACTTATTTTGTTTTATTCTTGACAAAATTACTTTGGTTGTTGCGAAGCAACGTTTTAATTTTCAAGAAAACCCGACACAAGCACTCTTTGTGACCTGTTCAGGAACTGAGAGAGGTGAATGGTAAATTCACACATTTATTTTTCGAATATAAACTGACGTAACCTTCATTCAACTTCAGTGTGCTGTTCATATCCCGTTTTAACTGGCTAGGAAAACATCCGCATGTGCGCTTGCACGCATTCGGCTCTGTGCTGTGCAGGCGGCTACAGTTTGCCACCGGAGGTCCCCACTAGGTGACGCCACTCGGCACACGCGTCATGTGGCCGTGTTTCAGGGCGTCCCCTGGCGGGTGCTCTTTCACAGGCCTGGCGTTTCAAGCCACGCCGGCGGACAAGTTATACGCCCGCCGCAACCCCGGGGCCGTATCTGGCGCAGTGACAAGGTGTAACGGCGTTCTTTACGACCATTAGCCGTGCCGCCGGGATTAGGAGCCCAGATGGCATCTGCGACACGCGACCGAGCCGCCGCTCCCACCAGCGCAGCGCAGGTCTGGCCGACTCTTGTGTCGGCTCTGATACGGCACCAACGTTGACTGCGTTGTATGCGAAGGGTTGCGGAAGCAAGAATACGTTCAGGTTAGTAACTAACTGCAGATTGTGGGGCAGAAACACATGTCACTTTCACTGTGAATGACTAATTATATAACCCAGTTAATCACACTGTTCGTGTTTAACAAAAACCAGAATAATATTTACTTGTACTAAAGTAAACAAGTAAACATGAACTGTATACATTACATCAAACACCAGCTCAATGACATTCTTAACACTTTGATGGTACTTTACAGGGACAAGGAGAGAGTAAGATAAATCGAGATGCCTACAAATAATAGACTATACAAGCTTAAGGAGCAATTATGAAAGAAGATAGTTAGGCACAAGTTCAGGACACCACTCCCAAGTAAAATACAAATGAGAGCTGGCCTAAGACACTCTAGAGCTTAAAGTAATACCACCAATCAACAATTGGTAACAAGAAACTGACAGTCTGATCAACGCAGGAAAAGCGTACACAGGGGTGGGATATAAGCAAGATACTGTGGGGGAAGTGGCAACAAAATGACTATTCATTTTGGAGTGTAGAACGTATGAGACCGGCGATATACCATCACACATTACGAAAAACGTCATCCACACAATTCCAAAGTTTGCAAGAACCGACAAGTGCGAGAATTATAGCACACTCAGCTTAACAGCTCGTGCATCCAAGTTGTTTATAGGAATAATATACAGGAGAATGGCAAAGAAAGTTAACGATGCGTTAGTTGACAACCAGTTTGGCTTTAGGAACGGTAAATGCACCAGAGAGGCTGTTGTGATGTTGTGGTTGATAATTGAATCACAACTAAAGGGAAATCAAGATACGCTCATAGGATTTATCGGCCTGAAGAGGGGTTCGGTAGTGTCAAGATGTTCGAAATTCTGAGAAAAATAGGGGTAAATCTATACAGAAAACGTGATACTATACAATAAGTAGAAGGACCCAGAGGCAACAATAAGACTAGGACCAAAAACAAAGAGCTCTGATTAAAAAATTTACAAGATTGGGGTTAGAATTCAAGGTGAAAGAATATCAGTACTAAGATTTGCTGATGATATTACTATCCACAAAACAAAGAGCTCTGATTAAGAAATTTACAAGATTGAGATTCAAGGTGGAAGAATATCAATACTAAGATTCGCTGATGATATTACTATCCACAATGAAAGTGAAGAAGTATTACAGTATCCGCTGAAGGAATGAACAGTCTGTCGAGTACAGAATATGGATTGAGAGCAAATCAAAGAAAGTCGAAAGTAATGAGAAGTAGCAGAAATTATAACAGCGAGTAAGGATTGTTTATCACGAAGTAGGTGAAGTTAAGGAATTCTGCTACCTAGGCAAGTATATAACCCATGAACACGGAGCAGACTAGTACTGGCAGAAAGGGCCTTTCCTGGCCAAGAGAAGTTTACTAGTACTAAATATAGGCCGTCATTTGAAGAAGAAATTTCCGAGAATTACGAGTGGATCACAGAGTTGTGTGAAACGTGGACTGTGGGAAAACTAGAAAAGAAGAGAATTGAAGCATTTGATATGTGATGCTACAGAAGAGTTGCAAAAAATTAGGTGGAGTGATAAAGTAAGGAGGTTCTCCGCAGATTCGGCGAGTAAAGGAATATACAGGGACACTGACAGGAAGATGGGGCAGAAAGGTAGAACAGCTGTTAAGATATCAGTAAATAATTTCCATGGTATTAGAGGACACTGTAGAGTGTAAAAACTATAGAGGAAGACAGAGATTGAGATGGATCCAGCAAATAACTGAGGACGTAGGTTGCAAGGTTGCAAGTGCTAGTTTGAGATGAAGAGGTTGGCGTAGGGCAGTAATTCGTAGTGAGAAGACCGACGACCCCTCCAAAAATAAAAAAAGACTCCCTACAGATTCATATGCATTTAGTAAAAGGTGACAGACAACGGATAGCTAATAGGACAGGGACGGTCCTAGAAAAGGTGAGTCATGGCTGTTGTACGTCATAAATGATAACGAACAGGGTGATTATCTGTTAAATGAGAAAACGGGCCAGATTACCTCATTATTATTATAAAGTTCGCTGCAAACATACGCACGTGTTCGATCTCAAGAAATGCATAGAGAGCTAAAACTGACAATTATTGACGTGGGGAAGTACCAATATAACGACTCAGTATCCCAGCAAAGAATGGATGGGATAGAACGGTAATTAGTGAGATACAGTAAGAAAAATCTCCATACGTCCATACGGCGCTTAGAGATTTTCTGAATCATCCAGAGAATGAAAATCTACCACATGCGAATAATATAATTGATTGAGTCACTGAAGAAAAGCGTAAGATTCGTGGAAAAAATCATACCTAACAGCGCACTTAGAAACACTTGATCATTCTCATACTTCACTCAGGTAAGCAACCATTTCTCACCATACTCTAAACTCAGTGACCACTGTGATCTTCTGCAGACTGCAACACGTCAGCTGCCTATAGCAAGAATAGGCCTTCGCTTTATTTGCAGGTGCTGTCCTCTCTTCTGTGTCCCTCGGTCAAGTGCATCGTTTCGCATCTCCAGCCAAAGTGTCCCTAACCAACACATTTCTCCTCTGTACATGCTTGCACAATTCTCATATGCCAATGCAAAATACTCTGAAAAATGCTGTCCAATGATGTTTTTGCTAACAAGATAACAATCTCCCCGCCTAGTAAAAGTTTTACAATGTTAACCAATCATTTAATTCGCACATATGTAGTTCCTAAACAATTCTAAGATGCTCACCCACTCTTCAGCTAAGTTTCATGCTTCTGCCAATACACTAGCCCACATATCTGCATTTTTCGGAGACTGACATACTGAATACCCCTTCTTTGCTATATTTAAGACTAAATGACGATGAGTACTCTTACAACTGTTTAGACAAGAAGTTGTTCATCCTGTGTAAGTATGTGCCAGAAGGTTATCCCATCATTTTGCAGGGAAAAAGTTATTCATATCCACAAGGTGGCTCAGCCACTTCTCACAGAACGCAGAGATCTCTGAAATTAAAATTATCTGGGTTGCTACACCGCGACACATTTCCTTCTAAAATAATTGAACTTTCGATCCCTCTGCTGGGATCTTCTTCAGGATTTGTCGGTGTCCACTATTGCCAGAAAACTGTTAGAGAACAGCGTCGCTTTCTCTTATAGATATTTCCCGCGTTTGTGTTGGAGAAGCGGGGGTATCGGTTAACATTCTTGTGGTGGGCGATCGTCACAGGCTAACATTCCTGCGTTGACGCAGAAGAAGGGGCGTTATTGGCTAAACTCTTACGGATACTCTTGGTCGTCCATCTCTGTTACTGACATCTGCGCAGAATTCTCGAAAGGAAACTCGTCGACACAAAACAAAGTTCCACTGAAATGGATTTGTCTGTATGGCACTGCTTCAAAAAATTAGTATGCTAAGTACACAAAGGCGTTCCTTACACTACGCTACACGACTTCTGTGAATATAGATCAGGACTCCATACTACCCATAACGCCAGAATGGGGTGGCCACATGCCCAGCTTGAATAATGCTTGTGTTGCAGCATGCATTTACCACGAGCCGGTACTTTGTCCCATCTCACTCCTCTAAAAGCCAAGCTGAAACTTTCAGGGGTCAAAACCAGACACCAAGTCAGTGCACTGGGCCCCTCTCGCGACACTGCTAAACTACAGAAAATATGACATACAAAAGGGACGTTAGTAAAGAGAAGGAACTACGAGCAGTATAGAAGTAGATCTCAGAATCCTAGCAATCACTGAAATTAGTTGTTACAACCGTTAAATACTTTTTGACTGGATTAGAATTCTATAGTAGTGACATAAAATCAACTATAAGTGACACGTGAGATGTACCAGTCCAACATTGTACTGACGCCTATCAACAGCCACGTTCAACAATTCAAACACTAGGCGAACCGACTAAGAAGTAAAACAAGTTATCCAGTTAATATAATCTTAATAATAATAAGAAGCATAATCTGTGTGTCTAATTTACATAGAGTTATCCAGAACTTAATCGTACTTCAGCCAATCACAATTCGGCATTGCAGCGGTTCTACTATTAGGACAGCAGTAAACAGGAAAACACTGAACCATCAACTTCTAGCACAGATTAAGGTGATTCTCAGCCAGAGCACAGGCGGCTGTACAATCAGCCGATTTTCTGATCACCACCAGCACGAATCTCCTTTTGTGCATCTCCATTCCACAGTACACACCTTTGGTACCATCGACGTGTGTCTCACCAGCACAACTTTCCCAGGAATCAACACACCATGGAACCCACCCAGATGTCAGCATGTTGATAACAATTGCCACTAGCCCCTCGCTCAGGCTGCCTCTCAGCTGACCATTAAACTTGCAGCTCCACATGTACTGATCACACCCATCTCAGGTGCTTTATTGCTGTCCTTCCTTATTAACTCTCCCTGGAATGACTAACTCCTCCTGTTCCCATGATAGTGGAGGGTTACTATAACCCATTTCCTGCAGACAACTAGGACTTGTCTTCTCAAGCAGCTGCTACAAATTCCATGGCTCCACTCTTGCATGACTAACTCCTGGATCACCTAATAGTGCAGGCCAGCCAACGATTCTAACCTACGAGACTACTTGCTTATGTTGTCAGTTGCTACCAAGACTCACCTCACAGGTTCTACTCTGATACGAGAACTGACGCTGCTTGTTGTCAACTCTAGGAACCAATCACTTCAAGGTGTAATAAACACCGAATATTGCGTCTTATATGGACCAACATTGCTATCAACAGTTTGTCCTGCCATTGATGTCCAAAGGATCCAGTGCTACCTCCAAGTGTGGCTGACTCCCTGTCCACAACGGACTCCCTTCAACTGTATTCGACTACTTGGAAGTTTCGAACATTTTCTGTCACGGTGGTATCACGCCACCAGCTCTGTTGTCTGCTGCCTAGCAGGCCAAGACCTTTACTATCCCACGTGCCGCTAAATATAGGCACAGACTTATTTACATGTACCTCTGAGGTCTCAGAATACACCTGTATGAATACATACAAACAACAGACACAGGCCATTCGATAGAGAAAATTTACAAATTTTAAACTTACACTGTTTGGTCGAAAGTATCCGGGGCTGAAAATGACTTTCGTGGCCCCCTCCATCGGTAATGTTGGAATTCAGTATGGTGTTGGCCCACTCTTAGAACTCATGACAGCTTCCACTCTCCAAGGCATACGTTCAGTCAAGTACTGGAAGGTTTCGTAGGGAATGGCAGCCCATTATTCACGGATTGCTGCACTAAGCAGAAGTATCGAGGTCGGTCGGTGAGGTCTGGCACGAAGCTGACGTTCCAAAACATCCCAGAGGTGTTATATAGGATTCAGGTCAGGATGCTGAGCAAGCCAGTCCATTACAGAGATATTATTGTCGTGTAACCACCGCCACCGGCTGTGCATTAGGAGCAGGTGCTCGATCATGTTGAAAGATGCAATCGCCATCCCCGAATTTCTCCTCAACAGTGGGAACCAAGAAGGTGCTTAAAACATCTATGTTGGCGTGTGCTGTGACAGTGCCACGCAAAACAACACGGGGTGCGAGCACCCTCCATGAGAAACACGACCACACCATAAGACAACCTCCTCCGAATTTTACTGTTGGCACTACACACGCTGGCAGATGACATTCACCGGGCATTTGCCATACTCACACCCTGCCCTCGGATCTCCACATTGTGTACCGTGATTCGTCACTCCACCCAACGTTTATCCACTGTTCAATCGTCCAATGTTTACGCTCCTTACACCAAGCGAGGCGTCGTTTGGTATTTACCGGCGTGATGTGCGGGCTATGAGCAGCTGCTCGAACATGAAATCCAAGTTTTCTCACCATCCGCGTAACTGTCAGGGTAACTGCAATGGAATCTGATGCAGTTTGGAATTTCTGTGTGATGGTCTGGACGGATGTCTGCCTATTACACTTTACGACCCTCTTTAACTGTCGCCAGTCTCTGTGAGTCAACAGACGATTTCAGCCTGTACGTTTTTGTGCTGTACGTGTCTCTTCACGTTTCCACTTCAGTATCATATCGGAAACCACGGACTTTGGTATGTTTCTGGAGCGTGTAAAACTCTCGTACAGATATATGACACAAGTGACACCCAATCACCTGACCACGTTCAAAGTCAGTGAGTTCCGCGGAGCGCCCCCATTTTGCTCTCTCGCGATGTTTAATGTCTCCTGATATGGAGTACCTGGCAGAAGGTAGGAGCACAATGCACCTAATATGAGAAACGTATCTTTCCGGGGATGTCCGGATACTTTTCATCACGTAGTGTATATAGTGTACATACGCCTTCTGTGAGTCAGGAGGCATCAAGACGATAGTCAAAATCTGTCATACAATTCCCAAAATATAATGAACAGTATCAGCGAAGGCATTAGTTTTTTTTTCTTACAACTCTTTCAAGTTACAGTGGAGCCGAGAACATATGGTCTTTCATATAACCCCGTAAAACCGAAATCACAGGACCCTATTTAAGCTCAACCACCATCTCGTTCCAGGATTAAGTCTCCTCTTTTATGCAGCTGTGGCATAAATAATTTCTGCAGCACATCCAGGTTCACGAAACCAGTCACAGTTTCCTCCACAAGGAAAAATGGTTCATAAACATCTGGAGAAGACTTGAAACAAAAGACGTTAACGTTGGCTGAATAATGAATGTGTCAGAATCTTGCTTGGATGTTCTATTCCATATGCTCGCACATTATGATTATGCACCTTTCCAGATGCATCAAACGAGGTGTTGTCACAGAAAAGTGTCTTCCTCCAGTAGCGGCGGCAAATCGTTGCGAAATCCAGAAAGAAGCTCATTGCACCGAGTAGTCAGAACACGCAACAACTCAGACTTTTACGAAGTATGCGCCAGACAGTTGACTGCATTGTCTGCAGTTCCGAGCTCGACCGTGTCGTTGATTTCTTCAGGGTCCTGGCAAATGTTTCCCACACACACTCCAGCTTCTCTGCGGCTAGTCCTGCATAACGTGTTTTCTTCGAACTACGTGCATACTCCCTCTCACTGAACGTGTTGCACAATGCTCGGTTGTACGATTTAATGGAGATTTTACATGTTCTTTGGTACAAAATCATCACTGAACTTCACAACTGCTTCACATTTAGGGAATTGCAGTATACTAAATCCGCACATTTCTCCGTTATACATCAAGCTGGGACACGTCTGCCTCCACAGTGGCGTGCTCTGGAGCTACGCGATGGCGTGTGTTACGAATCGCTGCATGATAAATGCTCCATCCTTTGATATACAGCGTTTCTCAGGAGCAGTAGTGAATATTCAGGGGTATTATAGGAACACTCATTTGAAGCACAAAACTTCATATGAACATATGCCCCATTCCGAATTGTTTCTGGCATAGGAAACATTTAGTGTCCACTTGTTTTCTGGATAGAGCCGAACACGTGTGTGTCTTACCCACCCAACCTCAAAGAAATTTGATTTTAGCCCAACCTACCTCGTTGTTATCAACCTCTTTGCACTAGATCCCTTTCTGCCCTTAAACTCGCCCGCTGATCCAGTAACCATTCATGGTGTGTTGCGAGTAAAGTATTGGAAGAGTTTGAGAGTGTACCGGACAGGAGTTTAGAGGTGAATGTGTTACATTTGCGTATCATGCAACTGATACTTTGTAAAACGCGTGTTGCAATGTTTACTGTGGTACATTTGCATATATGTAAATCAGTGCACAAAAGAAGACACTGTACAATAAATGTGTTCTATCTAGGAAATCATTCGGAATATGGCATATGTCCATTGAAGTTATTCCCTTCAAGTGAGCGTACTGTCATGTCCGCGGCTGCTGACCATTCGTACTAGGACACTGCGTATGTCATTTTCCTTTATGGCTTGTAGGTTTCCCTCAGACAACTACTGAAGCCCTGGAGATACATATGAATATCAATAAAAAAGAATTTGTTACGTCTTAATAATCTAGAGTTCCCCCTGTGCTAGTGAGTCCACCAGGGAACGATGTTGTTGTTGTTGCGGTGGTCTTCAGTCCAGAGACTTGTCTGATGCAGCTCTTCACTCTCGTATGTCCTATGCGAGTCATTTCGTCTCTGCATAACCGCTGCATGCAACATCCATCTTAATCTGCTTATTATGCTCAAGCCTTAGACTCCCTCTACAATTCCTTCCCCCCCACACTTCTCCCCTCCACCAAACTGAAGATTCTTCGATGCCTCAGGATCCGCACTGTCAACTGAATTCTTCTTTTAGTGAAGTTGTTCCAGATATTTAATTTTTCTGGAATTAGACTGAGTACTTAATTAGTTATTCGGTCTACAATAATTGTTTCCAGCATTTTTTACACCACCACATTTCAAAAGCTCCATGTCTTATTGAACAGTTTACCACCTTCCCTTTCGTTACGCCTGTCGAAGATCTGAAATTTTACCGATCCTGATGAATATTACAGCAGAATACAACAAACAGTTACATCTTTGATGAGTAACACCCAGAAATATGAATCAGGCATACTACAGCAAAACGCGATGACAAATTATACGTATGATTTATCCACTAGTTAAGAATAGCGAATACTAGATTAATCGTAATGTAAGGTGCTGGAAATATAGCCAAGAAACCACTTAATGCCTTACATGGATGAATACCTAATGTTAATGCACAGGATTATAAATACCATTTCTCTACTAATAATTATGAAGTACTTGTTGTCACTGACGGTCAACAGCGTGAAGAAATCATTCCGAGGTATTCACGGCTACTCATAATTGATAATGACACTAACAAACCTGTCCTCTGTCATGTCTTTACTAATTTTTCTTAAAACAACTACATTTTATGTGCATTTCAACCTCAAATTATGCGTAATTCGAAAACCTATTTATTTTGTGTCAAATGTTGCAGGCAATTACAAAACGAAAAGTAGAAAGAAGATACGAAGACTTTAGTATGTACGACCTGTTTTAAAAGATCAGGTAAGAGGTCTTTAAATTTGCACAAAGAATCATAAATAATATACTGGTGAAATCTAATAAAAGCACTAGCACTGAAGTACGTATTCTTGAGTAATGTAGACCGAATCAATACCATGTAACTAATCGAATGCGGGTACTGATATCAGAAAACTGATTCAAAATTTTTCATTGTAAATAATAATTCTGGGCAAAGTGTTAATTAATACTCGTGGTATATTTCCATAATTTCGTTCAAGAAACGAAACAGTTCCTTGAGCAATGGACTTCTCAATCTATCCTGGTCACTTTCCTGATTCGAACCTTAAACTTTCAATAATTTTAGAAATATCTTGCGCTTTATGAAGAGGGCGCTGGAAGTGTATCATTTCTCTTGCCTCTTCCATCTATTGTGAGGGTAAACAATAAAACACAACGCGTTGTTCCAGTTTTCAGGAATTGTTTTATTATTTATTAGACATCCTGTAAACAATTTCTTAGATCCATTTGTATATATTTTCTGTGAGCTGTAATAATTTCTACTGTGATGCTATAACCTCCAGGAAAACAAAAGCTGAAATAAGAAACTCCATGATCTGACCCAGAGGGAAACGCGGTTCCGACCGACCGCCGCGCCACCGTGTGCCATTAGGTGTCGTTTACACGCAAAATAGAGTGGTCTGGGATCGGCAGGATTCTATTCAGGCCTCTGTCAGTGCTCCACACAGTTACGCAGGTCGGGAACCAGTACTTCTCATTCTCCTATCACACGGACTAGCATTAGGAAAAATTAACTGGCAAGATCTGGAACTGAAACCAGATCCTTTACATGGCGGTAAAATTACGGTGGTGAATATTATTTCAGACGTCTTTCCTTTTTACATATCTGCGTGGCCTACACAAAGCATGTCAGTTTCTCTGTCATTCTTAAACTTCGTGTTGCATCGGTACTTGAAAATGAAGCCTCGCCTCTTAATCAACACAGATATGCAAGCACGACTCACAATCTCTCTCATGGATCCCCTTTGGCCAGTATCTCTCCCTACTTTCTAA
The DNA here is from genome assembly GCF_021461395.2 of Schistocerca americana. Lineage (NCBI taxonomy): Eukaryota > Metazoa > Arthropoda > Insecta > Orthoptera > Acrididae > Schistocerca > Schistocerca americana. The sequence goes on from NC_060125.1 coordinate 329,574,007, forward strand.
ACATCACACTTCTCCATCATATCTCTGTGGACAGCACTGCTTCTAGAAAGAATATTGCGGAGTAATGACTTGCCCACAGCCTAGAATCGTTTCCAGAATAAGAGTAACTGTTGTGAAACGTTCCTGGCATACTGTTTGCCGCACGGGGACCCGAACCCTAAATCTGTTCTCTCGCGAGCAGTGCTCTTACCGACTGAGCTATTTAGGAACGACTCACCACCCGCCATTGCAGTACCTCTACCGAACTCTCCAGACTTCACAACCAAAATTAATCTTAAGAGAATGCTATTTTTGTAATAGCTGAGAAATGATTCAACAATTTAATTACTTTTTAGCTGACGCTAAATTCACTTGTTTAAGTTACCTGGGAAAACTATTAAGTTTATACAGGGATGCATCGTAGTCACAGATCCTGCTCCGCTATACATTACTGACTTGGTAGTTATATGCGAATCAGAAACTAAAATGAAAAGTCACTCCCATATCATAAATATTAATAAACAATTTGTCTATCCATGTAACCAAGTAAACAATGGTTTCTGTTACTACCCAACGAAACAGAAAATTAGCCTCAGGAACGTTCTGTGCGTCTATGGAGAGTAAAGAGAATATTTCTTTTTTCCAGGGGGTATCATTACTCGTGTACTGTATAACACGAGCCTTGCTAGCCGGAAGTAGCGAGGGCATATAACACCATAAAACGTTGCTTGACAACTTAAGACGCCGTTTCATTATCCCACGCACGTGTCGTTAGCTTGGGGCTATTTAAAGTGGTGGCGTGGACGCAGGACGTCGTAGGTCACGCAATACTGTAATCGGCTTCCTGTGTACGAAATGAAGACAATGAATTAATTAAGCGAGGCCTTAGACAAACATTCATTACGCCACATGGGACCGATGCTTTATGCTCAACTGCTGGACCAATTAGGTTAAAAACGGAAAAGAGTTCAAACGTCAACTATCGTAGGACTTTGAGGTCATTCGATCAGGAATACTAATTCGGCGGGTGGGGATGGAGTAAACTCTGTTTTTTTTTTTTTTTTTTACTCTCTGGACGACTTATGTTAGCGTCCGCGGCTAAGTGAAAGTCACTGAATAGCTCGCATTCGGGAGGACGGCGGTTCAATCCCGCGTCCGGCTATCCGTGATTTCCCTAAATCACTCCAGGCACGTGCCGGGATGGTTACTTTGAAAGGGCACGTGAAACTTTCTCCCCTAATCCGATGAGGCCGATGACGTCGGTGTTTGGTCTCTCCCCCTGACACGAACGTGGTTTAGCACTATCTAATGCTACGTGGATGATGGCAAAAAAAAAAAAAAAAAAAAAAAGAGATATGGTTCATCTGAATTTATTTCCCTTTCTTGTTATTGCGTGACCCGAATATGAACGAAACGGCATTTTTTCATCAAGTGTCTGTGAAACACTCGGATTACGTGCCGGATTCGATCTCTGATGACAATAATAGGTGTGATTTTTAATACTCCCCGCTGCTGACAATTTATTACGAACACGTGATACTTGATAATCTGTTATATTGTACGACTATAACGGGACCGCATTCTGTTTTTACCGGCAATCGCATAACGGCTTGTTAAGTATTTGCACTCTACATTTTATGGTATATATTTGTGATTTAACATAACCGTAAACATTTGTCCAACCAATAGCTTATTTCAGTGAATAAGACGTTCTTTAAATATATATCTCAGTGCTTTTCCAGGCAAATACTGAGATGGTTGCAGATAAAAGGACAAAGAGGATTTTCATTCGTGTCCCATCCGATATTTTTTCCAATGGCCTCATTGTCGCCAGACCGTTAATCCTAAACCGCCTTTCTTTCTTGCATTTGTTCTTCCCTTGATTGTCACCAGTATAGAGACACATCATTTTAACTTCTTATTTCTTTGGGTATTCCCTGGAATTATAGAAGAGTTTGTTTTATAGTGGTTTCGATACTTCGTAGTTTTATTAGTATTTCTAGCATATACCCCGATGAGGCTAAATTTTCACTGTTCGTATCAGTATTTATTGCCGTCTGGTGGCATTGCAGGTGCATGAATCTGTACGGAAAGTACGAGGGCCCGTCCAAATTTTTCGGTTTCAGGGCGTTGCTGAAGCGTATAAGTGTAAGTAGGCTGTTTAGATGTAAGTAGGCTGTTTAGATGTAAGTAGGCTGTTTAGGTTTTTATGTTGGTAACGCCACGTAGTGCTCTATATGAAAATCACTGTCTGTGCTGTGTGCATTGTTGGAATTCGCTATTATTGTGTTGGGCAGTTGGATGTTAACAGCGCTTAGCGTTGCGCAGTTGGAGGGGGGCCGCCAGCAGTGGTGGATGTGGGGAGAGAAACGGCAGAATTTTGAGAGCGGACGATCTGGACGTGCGTCCATCAGAAAGAGTAAATTTGTAATATTGGATATCATGAACTTATATATATATATATATATATATATATATATATATATATATATATATATATATATATATATATAAAATGACTTTGGAACATTATTAAGGTAATTACATTGTTTGTTCTCTATCAAAATCTTTCATTTTATAACTATGCCTATCAGTAGTTGGTGCCTTCAGTAGTTAGAATCTTTTATTTAGCTGGCAGTATTGGCGCTCGCTGTATTGCAGTAGTTCGAGTAACGAAGATTTTTGTGAGGTAAGTGATTGATGAAAGTTATAAGTCAGGGCCATTCTTTTGTAGGGATTATTGAAAGTCAGATTTCGTTGCGCTAAAAATATTGTGTCAGTTTAGTGTTGATCAGAATAAGTGAAGGGCGAAATGTCTGAGTACGTTCAGTTCTGCTCAGCTGTTTGAAAATCATATAACGTAAGAGGTTTACCAGCACTGCAATTCACAAATTTTTCTAAGGGCTATGTTTCATGGAACGCAGCGCGAGTCAGTCTGGCGTATAAGCACCAACATGTAAGCAAGGGATTTGTATGACATTCACGTCTTTCCGACGCGCTTGCGGTAAATGCGGAAATATGGGCTATGGAGACTTTATTACTAAATTCATCCAAAAAAGACCAACATGCTCTTATTATTTTCTTGGCTCCCGAAGGGCAAACACTGGTAAACATAGATCGGAGACTGAAGAATGTGTGTGGGCGGCATGTCTTGAACATCATCGTTCCGCAATGGAACGCCAAGTTCTGTGCTGGTGGCAATGCGACAAAAGTCAGAAGACGTAAATCCAGTAACGTACAAGTTCCACGAACTCAATTGAGAGACGAGCACCCGAACTATGGTCCTGATATCTCCCCATGCGTTTATCACCCCTTTGTTTCCTTAAAAAGGCCTTGAAAGATCGAAAATCCTATCAGACGAGGATGTGCAACAGGCATTTACAGTCATCTTCATGCACCACGACACGGTGTTTAACCAAACTGGTGTCTTCAACCTTGTGCGTCGATAACATGTCTGTTTTTTGCTCACGCTGATTTTGCCTGATTGTCGTACCGATGCGGGATTGTACAATATTCGAACTTTTCGATTGCCCTTTATATAAACTACGTGACCAAAAGTATCTGGACACCTGTCTGGAAATGACTTACAAGTTCGTAGCGCCCTTCTTTGGCAATGTTGGAATTCAATATGGAGTTGGCCAACCCTTAGCCTTGATTACAGCTTCCACTCTAGCAGGCATACGTTCATTCAGGTGCTGGAAGGTTTCTTGGGGAATGGCAGCCCTTTCTTCACGGAGTGCTGCACTGAGGGGACGTATCGATGTCAGTCGGTGATGCCTGGCACGAAGACGGACATCCAAAACATCCCAGAGGTCTTCTGTAGGATCCTTATTCTGTAGTGGATCCTGATGCCGTTTGGAATTCCTGTGTGATGGTCTGGACAGATGCCTTTTACACATTACGACCCTCTTCAACTGACGGCAGTCTCTATCAGTCAGCAGACGAGGTCGGCCTGTACCCTTTTGTGCTGTACGTGTCCCTTCACGTTTGCACTTCACTATCGCATCGGAAACAGGGAACCTAGTGATGTTTAGGAGTTTAAAAATGTCGCGTATAGACGTCTGACACAAGTGACCCCCAATCACCTGTCCACGTTCGAAGTCCATGAGTACCGCGGAGCGCCCCATTCTTCCCTCTCATGATGTCTAATGATTACTGAGGTTACTGATAGGGAGTACCTGGCAGTAGATGGCAGCACAATACACCTAATATGAAAAAAGTACGTTTTTAGGGGTGCCCGGATACTTTTGAGCACATAGTGTATTAGCGGAGCAAAGACTGATTGGGAACCGTCATTGCAACTATATGGCCCAAAAATGGAGAAATCGACTCTGACAAGTAGAGCATTGTCATTTGCCGACACATTGGAACGAGACTATTGCTATGAGTATCTATGAAATATGAAGGACGGTAGTAGGCGAGAAGAACGCGGAGGTCGGAGACTTGCCTACTCTATAAAGTAGAAAAGGTGACGATCTGCTGTCGATATGACTACAGAGTACAGTGCTGATGTAGGTAGCGGTGTTTGGGAACACCGCTTTCAGCTCACTTTGCTGAACTTGAGGTTCCGCAGGAGACGGCCCCTCCATCTTCCCAAGGTCCGCATCTCGTGGTCTAGTTGCTTGCGTTGCTACCCCTGGATCACGCGGGTTCGATTACTGTCAGGCTTGTGGATTTTCTCCTGCCTCGTCATTTCATCATTATTCGTGAAAGTGGTGAGAATGGGCTGTGTAAAGATTGGTAATTTGTATGGGCGCTGATAACCACGCAGTTGAGCGCCCCTAAAACACATCATCATCGTCTTCCCAAGATCATACAATAGCAATTGCAGTGGGCACAGGATCATCGCAGCTGGACAGCCGACCAGCGGAAAAGTGGCCTTGGTCACATGAAAGACTATCCTCGTTGTAGAGGAGGGGGCAGAGAAAATGCATATCTTTCACCACAGAATAACTTCAGCTATTGTAGTTCCAAAAAATAAAGTTTTTCGTCTAAATTATTTTTACAGAATTTTTGAGATTTATATACATTAATTAGATTTAGAAAATAGTGCACTAGGTTGAAAGTCTTTCTTGTTGGATCCAAATTCATAGCCTCTACTCAAAAGTGGCATATGGCTTGAACCAACATTTCATTTGGCTAACCTTCAGTTTCTTGACGACTGGAAATTTTCAGGCTATCGATTGTGGAGTGCTCGTACACTCCTGATTTCAGATAACCCCACAAAAAAGATGTCACATTTCGATAAAGCAGGAGAACCTGCGGACAAAGTAACATCGCCGAGTTTTGAAATGACTTTTCCAGGAGACATTCGTCGAACCACTTCCAGGAACGTTTCTACCATGTAAACTGTGACATCATACTGTTAGCACCACATCTGTATCACACTCATCTGATGCCTTTCCATTTTAGATTGCAGGAAGGCGTTTAAAATTTAGATGTTATGCGCTGATCTCACAGTAACTACATATCCAATCTGTTCATAAAAGTAAAGACCAACGATGCCTAGTTTTCTGACACCGCACGACACTCTTACTTTTGAGCTATGGCGACGTGTCCAGTGTATTCCGCGTGGGTTCTCCAACCCCAGTACAATTCTGTACAATGACCAAGCCATCCAGATGGAAATGGGCTCCATAACTCATGATAATTAGGACGACAGAAATTTGTGGCGTTCATTATGCCACAAAATTCACAGAACTGCATAAAATCCCTTTCACTTAGTTGCTGGACAGTCATTTTTTGTATGGTTGAAATTTGTGATCATCATGCAAGATGCGATGAATCGAACCACGTGCCGTATCCAGCCTAACAGACTTCGTTTCGTTTGAACAAGAACCGTCATTCTACATATTCTGGCGTTTGGACTCAGTGAAGAACAGGTAGTGTTTTCTTCAGCACGCATGAACCACTGGAGTACACCTCAGCATTCGACATTAACATTTCGATGAAAATGAGGTTGAACTGTGACCATAGAATCGTGGTTTCCAAAAAATGCTCGACTTCAAATATGCAATGCTCTATGCTTCAATGGTCCAGGTAACGATTGAATCTACGTTGTGTGAGCTGTCCGCAAGAGATTGGCCAAAGCCAATACCCCTACTTCCCGCTGAATACTAGAGATTTAAGAAACGTACGCACGGTTAGATGCATAGTGTACCAGATCAATAGCCATCCACGCGATCGGTGGCTGTCCACGGAGCCAGGGATCAGTATTGTGCAAAGGAGGACATTCATATGTACTTCCATGGGACTTGTGGCAGTAATAGAAGGCATGTAGACCATTGAGGACGACGTGGTCACTGTTGTTTGAGAGCGTGCATCACTTCACATATCATGTTTTCCTTGATATTGATGGCACCTTCCAGTAGGGCACCAGTCCGTTTCATAGTGTTACAGCGGTTTGAGTAATATGATAGTGAAAGTGGTCAGTACGTTTGCCTGATACGATCATAGTGGGAAACGCTATTAGCTCCGCATCTCTCCGTAATTTACGGGAAATGCGTGACTTTTCAGCAGTGCCATAACTCTGGTGAACTACCAAGGACTTTCCGAATCCAGACCTCGCAGGAGCAGCTGTGTATTGTGTGCCAACCAATAGGTATTAACCCTCTCGCTGCTGTGAGCGTGTGTACACGTACTGATATGTCGTTAACAAGTGTTCTAGACGTGTATACGGACGCTGCATGGACGTCTGAATGCGTCCTGTTCCGCCGACCTCTCATGGCTGTGGACTAGTTACTTCCGTATCTCGGTGAATAAAAATGTTCCGCGCATTTATCGTACAACACAAAGTCTCATTCAGCGCTGTAATTTGCAGAAAACCTTGTTATCACATGCTGAATGGCTCATGATATATATGAGGATTGTTATGACAAAATCTACATCTACATTTACATCCATACTCCGCAAGCCACCTGACGGTGTGTGGCGGAGGGTACATTGTGTACCTCTATCGGTTCTCACTTCTATTCCAGTCTCGTATTGTTCGTGGAAAGAAAGATTGTCGGTATGCTTCTGTGTGGGCTCTAATCTCTCTGATTCTATCCTCATGGACTCTTCGCGAGATATACGTAGGAGGGAGCAATATACTGCTTGACTCTTCGCTGAAGGTATGTTTTCGAAACTTTAGCAAAAGCCCGTACCGAGCTACTGAGCGTCTCTCCTGCAGAGTCTTCCACTGGAGTTTATCTATCATCTCCGTAACGCTTTCGCGATTACTAAATGATCTTGTAACGAAGCGAGCTGCTCTTCGTTGGATCTTCTATATCTCTTCTATCAACCCTATCTGATACGGATCCCACACTGCTGAGCAGTATTCAAGCAGTGGGCGAACAAGCGTACTGTAACCTACTTCCTTTGTTTTTGCATTTACTTAGGATTCTTCCAATGAATCCCAGTCTGGCATCTGCTTTACCAACGATCAACTTTATATGATCACTCCATTTTAAATCACTCATAATGCGTACTCCCAGATAATTTCTGGAATTAACTGCTTCCAGTTGCTGACCTGCTATTTTGTAGCTAAATGATAAGGGATTTATCTTTCTATGTATTAGCAGCACATTACACTTGTCTACATTGAGATTCAATTGCCATTCCCTGCACCATGGGTCAATTCGCTGCAGATCCTCCTGCAGTTCAGTGCAGTTTTCCATTGTTGCAATCTCTCGATACACCACAGCATCATCTGCAAAAAGCCTTAGCGAACTTCCGATGTCATCCACAAGGTCATTTATGTATATTGTGAATAGCAACGGTCCTATGACACTCCCCTGCGGCACACCTGAAATCACTCTTACTTCGGATGACTTCTCTCTGTTGAGAATGACATGCTGCGTTCTGTTATCTAGGAACTCTTCAATCCAATCACACAATTGGTCTGATAGTCCATATGCTCTTACTTTGTTCATTAAACGACTGTGGGGAACTGTATCGAACGCCTTGCGGAAGTCAAGAAACACGGCATCCACTTCTGAACCCGTGTCTATGGCCCTCTGGGTCTCGTGGACGAAAAGCGCGAGCTGGGTTTCACACGACCGTCTTTTTCGAAACCCATGCTGATTCCTAGCTTTCTAGTCTCCAGAAAAGTCATTATACTCGATCATAATACGTGTTCCAAAATTCTATGTCGAAAATATTTCGCCATGCACTAGGACGTGAATGGGTGCGTCTGTGCGACCGTCTCTTGGGTATAAAACCCAATGACTTACTGTTATGATCTCAATTTTGAATGTTTGATGGCTCTAAGTACTATGGGATTTAACATCTGAGGTCATCTGTCCCCTAGACTTAGAAATTCTTGAACCTAATTACCCTAAGGACATCACTCACATCCATGCACGAGGCAAGAATCGATCCTGCGCCCGTAACAGCAGCGGGGTTCTTTACTGAAAAGCCTAGAACCGCTCGGCAACAGCGGCCGGTTCGATTTTGAATAAAATTTCAATATATTATCCACATTTCTTTCACTATAATGTACGTGCTAAAACAATCGACCATGTGAAAAGTTACACAACGCGTTTTTACCTCTGTAAACTCTTTACAATTTCTTACAGTGTTTTACTTAATTTTATGTAGCACAGTAAGTGTGGCGGATAACAAAAAAACTACTTGATTGAGTGAAGATATCAGACTACAAGATTTGCACAAATCAAATTTTTTTACTTAGTTTTCGAAAAATTTGATGGCATCTGTTCCATATATGCCGAAACTACGTCTCTCAGCGGAGGAACAACCATTTGGCCATCAGTACAATCATAACAAAAGCAGCCTTAGCATGGAATGCAAAGATCACGTATGTAGGAGCGAAAGGTTTGAAAGGTTTTGCTCATCAGCATATGTACCATAAGTACCATAATGTATCACTGCAATACGTTCATGTTCAGAAAAATGCAGAACACCCTGAACGTGTAGGGATAGGAGGTCCATATTTACAGGACATGTGTATTAGTATGTTCGGCAGAAATGATTAGCATTTGAACTATGTCGGTCAGACAGTTCAAGGACAACATCGATTCGCGGAGCAAAAGGTCAGTCCTCTAGAACTTAGAAGTACTTAAACCTAACTAACCTAAGGACATCACACACATCCATGCCCGAAGCAGGATTCTAACCTGCGACCGTAGCAGCAGCGGGGTTTCGGACTGAAAAGCCTAGAACCGCTCGGCCACCCCGGCCGGTGAATGTGTATCACCCAAGAAGATTGACACCTCATCCGAATGGCATTTCAGACAGATCCGTGTCCGCCTCAGCTCTGGTGCAACAATGGAGCAGTGTAGGTGACAGTCAATCTCCGTTTATTAAGACAGGGGTTATGTGAGGGTGGTCCACTTCTCCGCCTGCCTTTGACGATTGTGCAGAAACATGCTATACGACAATATATGGAGTGACGTCCGTCACTGGTAGCTCAGTGGGCGGCTGCCGCCGGCAGTGCTGCGAGGCGGTCACGCGCCAGAGCGCTGCGGGCGAGGCGCGCACGGTGTGTTTGTGTTTACTTCGGCCGCTGTAAGTGTCGTTTTCCTTCTAGACCACCATGGCGCACAACTATCGGAAGAAGACATTAAGTTTCAACTTTTGTTCCGACTTCGCCCGACCCAAGGCCCTGGAGGTAGAACGGTTTATACGCGATGAAGTTAAAATACCACCAACGGATCTAATTGGTATCCACTTGTCCATAGTTAGCAGTACCGTCTACGTCAAAATGATCAACGATGCGGCGTGCGACAAGGTGCTTCAAGAGGCAAAACGTGGATTGCGCTTCTGTCATTCCGACGGCAACGTCGGACCCGTTACCGTCGATCACGCAGGTCTCGGCACACGGACGATAAGGATCTTCGAACTGCCGTTCGAACTACCTGCAGACGTCGTCATCGAGGCGCTCCGTCCCTATGGCAACGTTCTGGAACATGTTGCCGAACGATGGGTCCAATTTCAGACCTATCCAGTTTTAAACGGTGTTAGACAGGTCCGCATCGAGTTGCAGAAACACTTCCTATCTACGTATCGGAGGCTGCCGTGCCATTATAATGTACGACGGCCAACCTCGGACCTGTTCCGGTTGCGGGAAAGAAGGTCACCTACGGTCTGAATGCATTCAACGACGTGTCGCGCAGCTCCCGTTGTCGGAAGCGTCCGTCACACCCACGATGACAGCCCTACCGGTCACTTACGCAGCGGCTCTTGCCACGTCTACAGTTTCGTCCAGTCCGTCGCCCGGTCCTTCCGATCGGCACGTCCCACCGTCCCAGTCACCAACGGACGGTACAGACGTCCCACCTGACAACCTTGCCGCCGAACAGGCTCCCGCACCGGACGCTGAGGAGACCAGTACATCTTCACAACACCTGTTTGACAATTTCATTGTACCCACCGACGCCTTCGAACCAGGTCGACGCTCCTCCTTGCCGTCGTCCGACACTGAGGAACACGTGCGCAAACAACGCTCGCCACGTCGGCGCAAACGCCGTCGCCGTTCACCCACGGGCTCTCAGAGCGTTGCCACCCGCGACGACGAAGACGACACCCAAGCAGCCGACATTTCCACGCAGAGGTCGGCGGACAACTTTCACGATGAACAAGACGTTTCGCAGGACGGGACCACTATGGAGGTTGCCACGCACAATGTAACAATCGGTGCGCCGGTTGAGACGCCTGTCTCCCCGCCGACAACTCCAGATCTCTCTCACCACGACGCAATTCCCATGGACATTGGACAGACCCACGGCACAGGAGCATGGGCCGACGACATTGAGGAAGGTACGCCCCCTCCTCCGGATGAGTTACCTCCGCCGGACGAGGCTACCTGTTAACATCAAAAGCGAGGCATTGCAGCTGATGGGACGGGACTTCCTGTCGGTGCCCTCCTCTTACTTCCCTTGGTGATGGTAGATGCGCGTCCACCACCACTGAAACAAACATACCGGTTTGCCACACTGAACATCAACATGATCGGCACTGCACCCAAGCTGCAACTCCTATGTGACATGCTTCGGGCCTCTGACGTCGACGTCGCCCTTCTTCAGGAAGTACGCGTTGCCACACTACCACCAGTCTACGGCTACGACTCATACACGTCCACATGTGATCAATCAGGGCGTGGAGTGGCTTTCTACATACGCGAGGGAATCCCACTCACGGACACGGCAATCCTTCCCTGTGGAAGAGGCATGGCTGTTACCATCTTCGATACGCGCGTCATCAATATCTACGCTCCGTCTGGCTCCACGAACCGTCGGCAGCGGTCCACTTTCTTCGGACATGACGTGGCGCCCCTGTTTTCTGGACGCTATGATCGCCTTATCATGGGAGGCGATTTCAACTGTGTCCTCCATCCGCAGGACCAAGTACCTGGTTATTCGCCATGCCCGGCGCTGCTCACCTTAATCGAAGATTTTCATCTAGTGGACGTTTGGGAGAACATTCATGGCAATACCCCCGGTTTTACCCATTATACAGCACATTCTGCCAGCAGACTGGACCGGTTTTATGTCTCTGCTCACCTCGGCAATGAAGTCGCCCAAGCTGAACGATGGCCCCTTGCATTTTCGGACCATTGCGCCGTCATTTGCTCCCTGGCTCTGCCACCTCAGTCAGTGTGGCGCAGCAGAGGTTACTGGAAGCTTAATACCTCCCTCCTTAATGATCCACACTGCCGACAATGTATTGCCACTACATGGGCGTCTTGCGAAAGACGCCTTCCGCAGTACACATCCACGTTCCATTGGTGGCTCAAATGTGCCAAACTTGCGATCAGAAAGGCCTTCATACAATGTGGCAAGGAAGCAGCAGCATGGCATCGAGACACCACAAATTTTCACTACGCCGTCCTCCGTGAGCTCGATGCGCTCCCTCCATCACCTGACACCCACAGGGAACGACAACGTACTAAAGCTCGTCTCCTCTCTCTTCAACGTGCACGACTGCATGGTGTCGTGGTGCGTTCCCGACGACAAGACCTCCTCCACGACGAAACCCCATCCACAATCCATGCCGCATCCGACCATAGTCGTCAACGTCGGCTTTTCGTCCCCAACATCACGACCTCCGATGGTGTTCACCACACAACAGAGGCGGCGGTCGTGTCCGCCTTTGCTGAACATTATCGCCAATTTTATGATGATGAACCGATGGCGACGCCCATTCCTGATGATCTCCGTCCTTCCCCTGATCGGACTCTCACCGTAGCGGAGTCAACGTCCATGATGTCTGCAATCACCGCGGAAGAGGTGGTAGATGCGATCAACAAAGGGGCCAAGAACAAATCACCCGGACCAGATGGTCTCCCAGTGGAGTTATACCGGGCGTTCACCACGTTAATGCTTCCTCGCTGGACGGAAATGATTTAGGAACTCTTTACTCCGTCCTTCCCAATTCCACCTGAATTCGTCACTGGCATTCTTCTACCTGTGCCTAAACCGAAGGGAGGGTCTCATGTGTCTGCATATCGCCCCCTTACACTACTGAATGCAGACTATAAAATCTATGCACGCCTCTTAGCAGCGCGCATACGCACCGTCTTACCTACGGTCCTTTCACCTGAGCAGACTGCACGTGGTTGTGGGGCCACCTTACAAACAGCCCTAGGAGAATGCCGTGACCTCATTGCACTGGCGTCGGTTTGTCGCCTTCGTGCAGCACTGGTATCCGTCGATTTCACGAGTGCCTTTGATCGCGTTCGACACCCATTCCTCCTCATGGTGGCGACACGTATGGGGTTCCCTTTGCTTTTTGTCGATGCCATTCGCCGGTTACTCCTTCCCGCGGTCTCGATGGTACAAGTCAATGGGAGGCTTGTAGGACCGATTCCTATACGCCGCTCTGTGCGTCAAGGATGCCCTATGTCTACTTTACTATATGCCATTGCACTTGAGCCCCTCATCACTGGACTTACCTCTAGACTGCAGGGCCTCACTTTGCGTGACCACACGTTTCACTGTAGGGCTTATGCGGACGATCTCCTCTTTCTCACCTGCTCCTCCACGGAACTCAATGACGCCATCCAATGGATCCACCAGTATGGACGTCTTTCTGGTAGCATTCTTAATGTCAGTAAATCGACTATGATGCACATTGGGCGCGGCCTCCCGGCTATGGTGCCGACCCCACTCCCAGTTAGTGCCACCCTTCGTTACTTGGGTATCGAATTTACGAGCTCCACACACCGCACAGTGGCCCTGGCTTACCGGCGGCTTTTGCAGTCGATTCGGCACCATGTTCGCGGTCAAGTGCACCGTAACTTAAACCAACTCCAACGTGTGTCCTATGTCAACATCTATGTCGCCCCTAAACTGGTACACGTCGCCCAGATCCTCCCAATGCCGTTACTCCTTGGCCGCCGCATCCAATCAGCCTTTGGATATTTCGTGTCAGCAGGGGCACTTTTCAAAGTCCGCTACAACACTCTAACACTGCCTCCTGCAAAAGTTGGTCTCGGACTCGTCAACGTGCGGGCACGCTCTTCTGCACTCTTTGTCCACACTCTGTTGCGGCACTGGCAGGGGCCGGTCCCGTCCTTAACACGCAGTCTCTTAGATATCCTCCGACCAGCTTCTCTCGATCCACCGATCAATGTGGCACCTATTTCTCCATTATTGTACTACGTCGCGAATTGTTTCATAGAACTCAGCTACGTTCGGGCCGATCTTCCAGTCACCCGTCCTCCCCGTACAAAAGATTATTATCGTTTGTCTATGCTGTCCAACCCTTGCGACCCCATGGTGCTACAGCATCCTGACATTCACTGGCGCACGGTTTGGGGGTGTGTGCATGCACCCTTTTTACCGTCGTCTGTGTCTGCACTCTGGTATGTTTTAGTCTATGGAAAATTCCCGACTAATAGTCGACTTTATCGCATAGGACTGGCCACCTCCCCACTCTGCCCTGACTGTCAGCTCGAAGACACCGACGAGCACCGTCTTACGTGCCCCCTGAAACAAAACGTATGGCTCCTCATCCAACGAATCGTGGGCTTTTACCTCCGTGCCCCGCCAACGACAGTAACCCCAGATTTCCTGTTGTTGCCCCAGACATTTCACTACCCTCTCGCTAAGCACCATACCCTAATCTGGTTTCGAGGACAGGCTTTAGAATATCTCTTTCGGAGTGGTCCGCATACAGTCCTTGACTTCTGGTACAAAGTTGTGACCGCACATAGCACCCTCACCCGAAAACCATCTTACCAACAAACTTTTGCCGGTTATCTCCGCAGCGTCTTCCTTGACCCCCCTCAAAGTTGGGGTGTACCATGCCTACCTGTCACATGATGCAACACCCTTATCCACGTTCTCATGCATCGACCAAAAACAAACACAATTTTTTTTTTTTAGGAAGCAGACAGAATATGTTATATTTTGTTGTATTTAATGTTTTTCTTTTTTAATTTTTTTTTTTGATTAACTAACAGTCATTTGTATATTTTTAAATGGTACCGTGAAGAACTTTTGCATAGTGAATATATATGTACTTTTAGTTTGTTCAATACAAATTTTTAAACAAAAACAAAAACAAAACAAAAAAACAAAAAAAAAGGAAAACAGGATATGTTCTAATTTGTTGTATTTCATGTTATTCTAATAATTTGTTTACCTAACACTCATTTGTATATGTTTAACTGGTACCTTGAAGAACTTTTGCTTTGTGTATATATATATGTACTCTCCGTTTGTTCAACAAAAAAAAAAAAAAAAAAAAAAAAAAGTGGTCAGCGCGACGGATTGTCGTACCTAACGGGCCGGGTTCGACCCCGGCGAGGCCGAAGATTTTTATCCGCTCAGGGACTGGATGTTGTGTTGTCCTTATCATCATCATTTCATCCCCATCGACACGCCAGTCGCCGAAGTGGCGTCAACTCGAAAGACTTGCACAAGACGAACGGTGTACCCGACGGGAGGCCCTAGCCACACGCCAGGGTATTGTACTATTACGGGGTGACTTCATGGGGGCAGGAATGGAATCACATATTGTTTTCAGACGATTCAAGGATGTATTTGTTTCAATATAATGACCGCATTTAGGTTCACCGCAGACAGAGTGTGCGGCGTCACAGTGGTTGCATTCACACAAAACATACAGCGCTGACTCAAGGCCTCACGGTGTGGGGTGCCATTGGGTATACCCACAAATCACAGTTGGTGTGTGTCCAGGGCAGTGTGACGGGTGCGACCTACGTGAATGACATTTTGGGTTCTATAGCCATACGCTTTCGGTATAATATCCCAGTTGCAATTATTTACCAAGACAATGCACTACCAAATGTTGCTGCACCAACACGTGCCTTCCTGGGTCATGGGATGCCAGCCTCTTGCCGTGGCCCACCATATTACCATATGAACAGAGCCCACGGCGGATCCTGTGCCTTCTAGGCAACAGGACACATGCTGGACCAAGGTGACTGAAATGATAATCATTTCAGCAGAACATACCAGTGTACATGTCCTCTGAATATGCAGGTCCTATCTCTAGTCGTTCAAGGTGTCCTGTTTTTCTGAACGCGAGTGTTCCATTACATTTGGTAGAAGTAATTTCATAAGCTACAAACGGCTTTAGCTAGTATTTTTCTGCTGAAGGGGTGTGATCATTTTGGAGCTATTTGACAATAATAACGCTCGTTCCAAATACTTACGGAATAGATGGTGTATGCGAGCAACATTCGGCATTGGCTTTTCGAAGGCACGGGTCGCAACGGCGACGACGAATACGACGTCCGTGCCGTGTCGACGTTAATTCGGTACTATCTGTGGCCGATAGCGTCACGACGCTGCACGGCACGAGAGCCGCCGTCCACGCCCCCATGACCGGTCGCCGCCGGGGTCGGGGTACTCAACAACAGTTTACTGGCCTACATTTCTGCTCCTCCAGCAGCAGTGGCAGCGCGGTGGGGATTAACGCCGAATTCGTTTGGATCACAGATTGTGAAACGATAGCAACTTTTTTACATATTTACTTATTATGACTTATCGTTTAAAGGCCGTGCAGCCAGCTGATAGCCACTCGAACACGAGTCTCTTCGTTGTATCACGTTACATGTAAAACCACTTGCATAAGGATGCCCTAAATGCTGACCATTTGTGGAAAAGATCTACATCCATTTAGGTTCTCTGTAAATGACACTTCAGTGCCCGGCATAGGATTCATCGAAACACCGTCACAATAATTCTCTTTAATTCCACACTCCAATAGCGCGCAGGAAAAACGAACACCAATATATTATTGTGCTAGGTCTCATTTTCCTTATTTTATTATGATGAACGATTCCCCGTATGTAGGGCAGAGCCAACAAAATACACTACTGGTCATTAAAATTGCTACACCAACAAGAAATGCAGATGATAAACTGGTATTCATTGGTCAAATATATTATACTAGAACTGACATGTGATTACATTTTCACACAGTTTGGGTGCATAGATCCTGAGAAATCAGTTCCCAGAACAACCACCTCTGGCCGTGATAACGGCCTTGATACGCCTGGGCATTGAGTCGAAAAGAGCTTGGATGGCGTGTACAGGTACAGCTGCCCATGCAGCATCAGCACGATAGCACAGTTCATCAAGGGTAGTGACTGCCGTATTGTGACGAGCCAGTTGCTCGGCCACCATTGACCAGACCTTTTCAAAAGGTGGGAAATCTGGAGAATGTGCTGGCCAGGGCAGCAGACGAACATTGTCTGTATCCAGAAAGGCCCGTACAGGACCTGCAACATGCGGTCGTGCATTATGTTGCTGAAAGTAGGGTTTCGCAGAGATCGAATGAAGGGTAGAGCCACGGGTCGTAACACATCTAAAATGTAACGTCCACTGCGAACAAGAGGTACCGAGATCGAATGAAGGGTAGAGCCACGGGTCGTTACACATCTAAAATGTAACGTCCACTGCGAACAAGAGGTGACCGAGACGTGTAACCAATGGCACACCACACCATCACGCCGGTTGACACGCCAGTATGGCGATGACGAATACACGCTTCCAATGTGCGTTCACCGCTATGTCGCTAAACGTGGATGCGACCCTCATGATGTTGTAAACAGAACCTGGGTTCAGCCGAAAAAATGACGTTTTTCCATTCGTGCACGCAGGTCCGTCGTTGAGTGTACCCCCGCAGGCGCTCCTGTCCGTGATGCAGCGTCAAGGGTAACCGCAGCCATGGTCTTCGAGCTGATAATCCATGCTGCTGCAAACGTCGTCGAACTGTTCGTGCACATGGTTGTTGTCTTGCAAACGTCCCCATCTGTTGACTCAGGGATCGAGACGTGGCTGCACGATCCGTTACGGCCATGCGGATAAGATACCTGTAATCTCGACTGATAATGGTACGAGGCCGTTGGGATCCACCACGGCGTTCCGTATTATCCTCCTGAACCCACCGTTTCCATATTCTGGATCTCGACCAACGGGAGCAGCAATGTCGCGATACGATTAACCACAATCGTCGTAGGCTACAATCCGGAAACGTGATGATACGCATTTCTCCTCCTTACACGAGGCATCACAACGTCGTTTCACCAGGCAACGCCGGTCAACTGCTGTTTGTGTATGAGTAATCGGATGGAAACTTTCCTCATGTCAGCACGTTGTACGAGTCGCCACCGGCGCCAACCTTGCGTGAATGCTCTGGAAAGGTAATCATTTGGATATCGCAGCATCTTCTTCCTGTCGGTTAAATTTCGCGTGTCTATCGCATCACCTATGTGTTGCAGCAATTTTAATGGCCAGTAGTGTATTTTCGCATTAGGAGGAGAAACTTGCTCACAGAAAGTCCGTGAGAAGATTCTCCTGTCGCAACGAGAAACGCCTTTGTTCCAAAGATATCCACCCCAAATCCTGTATCATGTCCGTGATACTCCCTCTCTTACTTCTCGATAGTACAAAATTTGCTGCCCTTCTTTTCTCTATAAATTCCACTTTTCAATAATCCCACACCACGCAGCAGTACTCCAAAAGAGGACGGACAAGCGTAGAGTAGGCAGTCTCTTTCGTGGATCCGTTACATTTCCTAAGTGTTCTCCTAATAAAATGCAGCGTTTGGTTCGCCTTCACAACAACATTTCCTCTGTGTTCTTTCCATGTTAGGTTTTTCGTAACTGTAATTCCTAGGTATTTAGTTGAATTTAGGGCCTTTAGATTTAATTGATTTACCGTGTTACCGACGTTGAACGGACTCCGTTTAGCAATAATGCGGATGAACTCAAACTTTTCATTATTTAAGGTCAGTTACCAATTTTCACCCCACACAGATACCTTTTCTATGTGGCTTTGAAATTTGTTTTGATCTTCTGGTGATATTTATAGACGATGGACAGCATCGGCTGCAAAGAACGGAAGAAGGCTGATCGGATTGTCTCCTAAATTGGTTGTATAGGTAAGGAACAGCAGAGGACGTATAACGTAAATTCGGGAAACGCCAGGAACCCCTTCTGTTTTACTTGATGACTTTCCATCAGTTAGAAAGAACTGTGACCTCTCTGACAGGAAATCACAAATCCAGTTGCCTAACTAAGACGATATTTCATAAAGACGCAATTTGATTACAAGCCGATTGTGAGGTACGGTATCAAAAGCGTTCTGCAAATCTAGAAATAATGAATCGATTTGAAATTCTTTGTCGAAATTACTCAGCACTTCGTGTGAATAAAGAGCTAGTTGTGTTTCACAAAAACAATGTTTTCTAAAGCTGTGTTGACAGTTTGTCAATAGAGCGTTCTCTAGGAGGTAATTCATAATTTTCGAACACAACATACGTTCCTAAATCCTGCTGCATATTAACGTTAATGATATGGACCTGTAATTCAGTGGACTACTCCTGTTGCCTTCCTTGAATACTCATGTGATTTGTGCAGCTTTTCAGTCTTTGAGAACGAATCTTTCGTCGAGCGAGCGATTACATATAAATGTTAAGTACGGCATCAGCATACTCTTAAAGGAATCTAGATGGTATAAAACCTGGACCGGAAGACTTACTTTTATGGAGTGATTTATGTTGCTTCATTATCCCGAGGATATCTACCTCTAAGTTCCTCATGTTGGCAGGTTTTTTTTTTTATTCGGATTCTGGACTATTTACTTAGAGAGAGGCATTTAAAGTGCCACAAAATATTGTAAAAGGCAACATCGTTTCTTCCGCTATAAAAAGTGACTTTCGTTAATGTGAATAATATTAGTCAGCAGTAAAATTTCTAACCCTTACATTCTAACTGCAGTACTGTCAAAACTTACAAAAAGATAGAAGCAGGGGTCCTGCTTGTCTCATACACTGTTGAAAACATGCATCCAGCAAGTGTTAGGCTTTAGCATTAGGAAATTTGCAGGATTGGGCATTCAAAGAACAACGGATCAATGTATGTACATATTGTTTCAGGCAGATGGTTCAAATGGCTCTGAGCACTATGGGACTCAACTGCTGAGGTCATTAGTCCCCTAGAACTTAGAACTAGTTAAACCTAACTAATCTAAGGACATCACAACATCCATACCCGCGGCAGGATTCGAACCTGCGACCGTAGCGGTTTTGCGGTTCCAGACTGCAGAGCCTTTAACCGCACGGCCACTTCGGCCGGCTTCAGGCAGATGGTCACATAGTGATGGCTAATGAAGAGGATGATATCAACTTTGTGCTAAGAAAATTATTAGATGATTTTTTTATTGGCAATTTATAGAACTGTTACCAGGTCGTACATCTTACAAGTTTCGTTTTTCATATTTTTGCAATGTTCTTTTCTTTCGTTTTATCGTTTATTAGATGATGCGGTAAGTGGAGAATGAAAGTAGATTTTCGGAAGACTGAATTCCCTCGCAATGGAGAATATGTAGGAGGCATAATAGTAGACGGCCAGCGTAATCAAAGCATGTAAAAAACTTAAAATTTTGGGTAGCTTCCTGTTAGAAGACACAACTAGTAATTTAAAATACAGCTGCTGGTTTCCCATGGGAAGAAATCAATCCGGAAAATAAACCCTCTTTCATGATCTTTTAACGCAAGTTTGAAAGTAAATAAGCTGCTCTGTATACGTCCTGTGTAGCCTGTAACAATGTATGGATGCGAGTGCTATGAAATGCCTGGAAAAAATAAAAACAAACTCATTTTAGAAAAGTTCAGTCTCAGGTCGTGTATAATTTCTCAGAGAGAACACGGAATGTAGCAGAAGTTACCTTTACACAGAAGCTGTGTTTAAATATTTGGGCGTAACGTTGCAAAGCAATATGAAACGAACGAGCATGTGAAGATTATGGAAGGGAGAACGACGTCGGTTTATCTTAAGAATTCTACGAATGTGTGGTTTAGGAGACCGCATAGAATACACTACTGCGACCAATTGTTGAGTGCTGCTCGAGAGTTTGGGATCCGTACCAGGTTGGATTAATGGATGAGTTCAAAGCAATTCAGATGCTGTCTGCTAGATTTGTTACTGAGAGTTTCGAACAGCACGCAAGAGTTACGGATATGCTTCGGAAACTCAAATGAGAATCGCTGGAGGGAAGGTAACATGATTTTCGAGGAACCTTACTGAGAAAATCTGAAGAATCGGCGTCTGAGGCTGAGTGACGAATTATGGTGCTGCCTCCAGCAAATGTTGCGCATTAGAATCATGAAGATAAGATAAGAAAAAACAGTGCTCATACGGAGGCAAATACTCAGTCGTATATTCTCGCTCTCTTGGCGAGTGGAACGGGAAAGGAAATAACTACTAGTGGTGCGAGGTATTCTCTGCCAGGCACTGCAGTGTATCTATATAGATGTAGGTGTAAGAAATACAAAGATTAGGAAAGCACAGAATAGTAGAACGGCAGCTCACCTGATAAGAACGTTTAACGTGAATGAGAGATGGTAGATGGCCACAGAAGCCATTAATGTACTATTCTCAGAGAGAACGATGAAGGCCGAAGGTTGCCTGGTTGAATGGGTAACGGAGGCCGTTAAAAAGAGAGGTATAGATTTTGACGAGATGAAAGCCGATGGTGACAGATACATAGAATGCATACAGCTGTAGGAACCCTATAGCAAAGAGAATATTCTCCCTACAGTTACGTAAAGGAAGCGCCTATAAAATTCGTCACGGAATCATCGATATGTCTGCTGTTGGTTCACATCAGCCTGCGATACAGGATCTGTCCGATCTTCGTAGGTGAACAGCTGCCTACGGGATGCCTGTAATTAGCACTCCACTAACTCTCCACTCACAAACTGAGTTATTATAGTTCGGTGGGTGCTTCCCAGGCCATGTTATCTACACCCTATTGACCACACATCAGACACCATTGTGCGAGATGTATGATAATTGATACCCTTCGAGAACCCGTGGACCGAGACGCATTACCTGTGCACAAGATATTTGGTGATGTTGACGTGACAATTATTAATCGCGGTCATTAGCACGAATGGGCATGCTACAAGTTATTAGACAGAAATCAACGACTGATTCTCTCGCGTCTACTGTTTTTAACTCGTATAATATTTGACACCTTTATAATCCTAAGCCACAAATTTATTTTCAGTCACCCCGTCGTTCTCCACCTTCAGTTCTTACCGCCGTGGTAACAACGGTTCCCACCATTGCTGTCGGACTTGGCTAACACTTGGATGGGTGACCGTCTGGATCCGCAAAGTGCTCTTGGCAAGCGGGTCATTCTCAGCCCTTGTGAAGCCAATTGAGGAGCCACATGATTGAAAAGTAGCTTTGGTCATGAAAACTGACCACGCCGGGAGAGTGGTGTTCTGACCGCAATGGCCCTCCACATCCTCATTCAGTGACGCCTGTACGTTGAGATTGCCGTGCCACCCCCGTAGGTTTGTACCTGTGGGTCTTCCGAGACATACTCGGTCGGAGTCTAATTAGCCGTTCTCTTATGTCGAGCCCACGACTTTGTAAGACAATCGCATTTGTTATCTACTCATCTGAATTTCACATACTGTTATGCGTCCAGACGCGTTACAACACCTGCTGAATTTATTTTGAAGTTCGTCCTTGTAATGACACAGAATTTTATTAAGCTGTCTAACCAAAACAGACTCTCCATAGCGCACCACTGTGCTGCTACAGCCAACGCTTTTACATCTTCCTCTCAAGGACATTGTGGGAAGAATTCAACTAAAATTAGTTAAATAGTCGCTTTACCTTCAGATGAATATTAATTAATTGATTAATACTGATCACACGGAGTATGATTTATAAGTTGCCCTACATCGCTTGGGCTTAATAGGCAAACTCTGTAACACGAAAATATCAGAATGTGTACACAAATTTATGGCTTTTAAAGGAAAATATCCAGTACCTACTGAAACAATGCTAAATGGACAATAAGTTGAGCAGGTTCCTTACTTTCAGTGGTTAGGATTTGATACATATTATAAATAATAATAATAATAATATTACCACCAATAAATTAAACAAGTATCAAGTCATATGCAGCCCTATGCATGGTACACTAGTCAATAAAACCAGCAGAGACAGTCAGACAAAATTTTGCAAAGTAATGGCAACACCTGTGCTCACATACGGAAGTGAGATCCGGAAAGTAACTTAGAATAAAGAAGGATACAGTCAGATTAAATGAAATTTTTAGAAAAGGAAAGAGATGTATGCTGAGGGACCAAATAAAGAATTCTGAAATATGGAAAGAATTAAATACATTTTACATGGTTGAGAGAAATGAGTACGGATAACAAATTGAGAAAAGCAGGTTGAAAGAAGATGGGCAGAAAGAATAGTCACACACGTAATAGACTTAGACCTAAAGGAAAGAGATACACGAGAACCAAAGAAGATGAGACTTTTGCGAAGATGAACAGAGTATGAGGCTGTTCCCTACGCTGAAGAAGGAAAAGAACATTATCCAGATGGCAGTTACCATTTCCTTTTCCAGTTACATGATGTTTTCTATTTGATCAGAGTTAAAATAAGCTTTACACCACCTTGCTGAACGTCAGAATTTGCGAATCGCTAATGCAGAGCGCTTACAACGTCTTCATAATGATTCTACGTGTAATGCTGTCTTCAGAGAGAATGCGTTAAGACAATGGTATATCCCTATGGTTGACTGCCGGCTATCATTCGGAAGACGTTACTCCAACAGATTACTTAATGCGAGGGTCATTCAATAATCAAAGAGACAAATTGATCTGGAGAAGAAAGCGTTTATTCCTAGAAAACAATACTTTTTCTGATTTTTCGATGTAATGCGCTTGCACATTTATGCACTTGTTCCAACGGGCTACAAGCTTTTCTGTTCCGATTGTAAAGAACTCTTTATCTTGATGTTTAAACCAATTTCCCCTAAACATTTTCACATCCTCGTTGTCCTGTAACTTCTTCCCACGTAATGACTCCTTCAGTGCACCAAACAAATGGAAATCACTAGGTGCTAAATCAGGACTGTGAGGGGGATGAGGCAGTACTTCCCAGCCCATTTTGTCCATGGTTTCTCGGGTTAGTTGAGCAATATGAGGACGTGCGTTGTCTTGCTGCAGAATCACACCTCTCCACTGAGATCCACAACGTCTCTCTCTCATGGCTGGCTTCACCTTATTTAAAAGCAAATCCGAGTAGTATTGGCTGTTCACTGTACGCAGCTCTTCGAGATAATCACAAAAAACTGAACCTTCAGCATCCCAAAAACACTGTAAAGATGAATTTTCCCGCTGATGCTTGGATTTTGAATATTTTCTTGACAAGTGAATTGGTATGCTTAGACTCCATGCTTTGTCTTTTTGTTGAGGAAGTGCTCATCTTCTTTTTCATAACGTTCCTTTAGCTCTGTGCACACTCTCAACCTTGATTCCTTTGTAGCCGCGTCAACTTCTTTGGGACCCATCTTGCGTATGTTTTGTGGTACTTCAGCTTGTTACAGATAATGTTATAAACTTTACCAGTACGAACTTGACCTTTCCACACTCACAAGGCGGTCGGCACGAAAAATGTCATCAATTCGACTTTCAAGTGAAGGAGTTGAAACTGCCACTGGTCGCCCAGAACTATGTTCGTCAATTACTGAGTCACGACCATTTTTGAACTGCTCCACCCACTTGTAAAAATTTGCACCATTCATACAACCGTCACCAAAAACTTTAGACATTCTACAGTTTACATTCACTGGTTTCTCGCCTTCAGAAAGTGAAAAACGAATAACAGAACGTTGCTCAACTAATGTGTAAGTTTGAAGCGGATTCGTCATCTTGAAATGTATTTTTGAGGCTACAAAACAATGCTGATGTATCAGCAGGTCAGGGCTCATCTCAGTAATGCCAACTTAAAGCCATGAAAGTAACAAACTTGCCCTACTAACAGTTTTTCACCAGACCACATTCTCTCTTTAATTATTTAAAGGACCTCGTATATTACTGTGAGCATCCATTATTAAGTATACAATGAACAGGCCAAAGGAAAATATTCCCTAATGCATTGTTGGCCACGTTCACTGAGTTTAAATTCATCGGACCAAATATTAGTCACTCGGTTAAGAGGAGGTCATGTGACTTTCCACCGATTATATTAATCAGTGTGATCGTATGTATGTCCCAGTCAGTTGTATGTAATCAACGCGAGATAGAAGGCGGAGAAATGACACAATAGCACGAGGAAGTAATCGTGTTTGCACGCGTCCGTGAGTGAAGTTACACGATCTGTTGTATCAGAGCGGAGTGTCGAACTTGTCTGCAAGGAATGGTGTGCCACTCGATGTAACATAGCGTAAGAACAGCGGTGTCAAAAATATACCCTAACCGAAACGGACTGCAGACTTGTATCACGCCTTGCTTGCGACAATGGATTTAAAGTCCAAACGGGCCAGGCAACACATTACCTGACTGGAGAGGTGCATTATGCTCAGCGAAATGACGCAAGACTTCCAGAACACCGACTTCCCAACATGGCTTTTAGTCCGCAGTGTGAGGAGGATTGCTATTCCGATTGCTACGTGTTTATTTGTCGATTGTCATTTTTATTTGTAGTTGCTATTTGTGTTCACATATTGTCGTGTTGTTATTTGGAGATAGTGAGTGGAACCGTGGACGCTAGAAAATGTAGGGCCAAGTAGAAAAATCGGAGCGTTTTAGAATATTCTTGTGTTTGAATTACATAGTGGGGTGACAAGAGTGGATTCACGCACAACCATTTTTACCGTGTATGGGGATAACGTCACTGGACAGAGAACGGCATGAAAATCGTTTTCCTTTTTAAAGGATTATCTTCTTGACGTTAGTGACTCTCCACGCTCAGGAGGACTTTCGGAGATTGATCAAGATCGTTAAAAGGTATTGATCCACAATGACTCACACCAGTGTATTCGAGAATTACAAAATTTGATGAACTATGGTCAGAAATCGCGTGTATGGGTACCGAATGCTTTAAGCCAAAATCACAGGGTGACCATAAGTGCATCTCTGCTTGCACATCATCAGTTGGCTCGTGAACAACACCTAACAATCCTATCCTGTATCGTTACTGGTGTCGAGAAATTGTGTCTTTATGCTAACATAAGGAAAAGAAAGAAATGACTGAACCCAAAGAAAGCAGCAACTCACCGTATAAAGTCCTGCGTTTATCTACAAAAGATAATGTTATATATCTGGTGGAACGGTGAAGGTGTTGTGTATTATGAATTTCTGCCCCTAGGTGTAACCATCACTCCGTTACTGACACTAAGGTTCTAGGCATATGCGTACAAGATAATTTAAAATGGGACTGTCATATAAAAGAACTTCAGAAAAAACTTTCATAAGCTTGCTATGCTCTGCGTGTGTTAAATAAAAGTGCAAGCAAGTCAACAGTTATTCAGGCGTACTGTGCATACTTCCATGCACTACTACGATATGGGCTAATCTTCTGGGGAAATTCAGCCACCAACATAAATATCTTTAGGATGCAGAAAAGAGCAATCAGGGCTATCTGCAACCTAAGAAACCTGGAAACGTGTAGACCACATTTCATCCAGATGAAAATAATGAGCCTACCGAGCCTTTACATATATGAGTGTATCCTGTTCGCAAATGAGTATCTTTTAAACCAAACTGGACATCTTCAACAAAATAAGCATATACACAGTCACAACACAAGAAACAAAAATAATATCCACATGTCACAGTGTAGAACAGCACTGTACCAAAAAAGTGTATCACAGATAACAGTTCAGCTATATAATAGCCTACCCAGTGATTTAAAATCTCAGCAACATAAAAAATTTTTTAAACATAATCTTAAGTCATTTTTAGTGGAAAAATGTTTTTACTCTGTAAAAGAATTTTTAAATTAGAAAAAATAGCCTTGTAAATAATGATTATGTAATAGTGGTTAAATTTAAATGGCTATATTTGTCACTTGTAATTTATGATTCTTATCTGTAATTAATTTTGTCATGCTCTCTCTCTCCCTCTCTCTCCCTCTCTCTCTCTCTCTTTCTCTCTCTCTCTCTCTCTCTGTGTGTGTGTGTGTGTGTGTGTGTGTGTGTGTGTGTGTGTGTGTGTGTGTGAGTTTCTCCTCCTTTTGCAATTTGGACTTGTTCTATATTCAATGTACTGTTTAAATATGTAATAAATCAAATGGACCAATAAATAAATGAAATGAAATCACTGCCGACGTTTATTATTCAAAACCTGAGGCGCCTTGCAGACGTAATCCAAGAATAACGATGAGGAATTCCGCGTGAAGTGATGCTACCCCACGATAACGCCGGCGCACACTGTGCCAGACTGCCAAAAACACACCATACAGGAGTTTGTTTCGGAAGTCGTTCCGCACCCTCCTTATTCACCTGATGTAGAGCTCTTAGAGCTTTCAGTTTTTTCGCCCTCTCTCGTGCAGTCTTCAAGGAACTTCCTTTCCGGATGAAAGTGCCCTCCGAAGATGGATCGAAGGTTCTTCGCCTCGAAACCAAGTGATATCTACAGTCGCAGAATCGAAACGTTAAACCAGCTTTGGCAGACTGTTGTAAATAGTGAATGAGACTACATTATAGATGACTAAAGTCTCTGTTAGGGGTCATTTACAGGAAAACACTACGAACTTATGCACCAATCGAATAGTTCAGGCCTGAGAAGCTTTCGTGATGTTTAAGAAGACTTTTCGGTACCAAATCATTTCCTGATTCATTTATGATATCTTCAGTAGGAGGATAATTCAGTCAGCTTTCTCCATGACTAAATGTTGCACTCGATTCGAAATTTTCCTGATCTTGATTATTTTGATACTCCCTTATTTGGAAATGACATCAGCAGCATTGTTTACAGGGCTGAATGTACACTTTCCTCGTTTGCCAAACCCTAAGGCATATTATTGTACCTCGACTGGTTCTTTAACGCATCCGATCTTACTCCAATGCAGAGCATCTACTGGATACAGTGTTTGGAACATCTTCGAAATTTCGCAGCTTTCCAGGATCTACTCATCAACAAGCCTCTTCGGTCGTATATAGCACTACTGAAAACATGTTCTGGACTCCATTCCTGACTGAACGTAGAATATTATAAATGCAATACCCTGTGTTAAATGGTATTAACGTGAAATTGCTTGGAGAAGTCAAATTATTTCTCTGAAATGCATAAGGTTCTACCTATTTGTGACAATTAAATATGTTGTTAAGCAATCAATTTACCACTGTTCGTGAAAAATTTTGTCATAAATAATTATTGAAACAAAATTTTATGACATCCAACGGGGGTGGATGATGTGATTAATAAATAATTATGACATTCCAAATATTATATGCTTCATGCAGTAGAAAACTAGTTGTGCGCTTCTGCATAGTGAATACCATTCTTAAAATAATATACCTTTATGAAAATAATTCTTACATCTTAAATTTCCAACGTGTTACTTGGGAATTGTGCTCGATGCTATGAAAATTAGATCCACTTTCGTTGTTCCAGGACGCTGAGATGAACTAATGTTTTCTGTGCCATCGTACATTACCGCTGACGTCCTCTGCTCTTTTACTCGAAAGCTTTTGTGCAGCGCATGTAACAAGCACTAGAAAAATTGCACGAAGTCCCTTGCAGCTGCTACCCACTAACATTGGGATTTGCGTCATCACCGCTCCCAGTCCTTGCACAATATTACTCTGCGTTATAACGAAATTTTTATTCTACTTTTACGTGAAACGTCGGAGGATACTTTTGCATTAGCGTTGAGGTTCAGACTATGTTCTTTCCTCTTTGATTCTTTTAGCTCGTAGTAACCACTTCGCTTGTAAAAGCAGTGGAAATGTTATACCCATTCGTTGTTCAATACAGGTAGAGTCAAACTTAAACTTCAGTGAGGCAAACATTTATTAATTATTTATTAGAATTTGTCTTAAATATGTATTTTTTCACGTGACTTCTTGTCTGGATACAATTTTAGCTTCCTCTCAAGGTAACAGTCGATTTTTTACGCCACTGTTGGAGTCTCCCTGAATAGGGTTATTTGAACTTGATGAACTAAAGGTGAAATAGTTTAGGATGCGAGATAGCGAGATAGAAAATGTCCGTATAATCTGTCATACTGAATTACGAAAGAATATTTGTTTCAGCAGAGAAAAACTGCAACAAGAAATGACCTTCACTCCACGCCGTAGTTTTTTTTGTATTTGAGACGTAATACATTTTCTGCTGACTTCTGCCAGTATCTTATTTTCATGTAATTACTGATAGTGGTCATGGTTACGCGTTAATAAACTTTTTGCAGGTTGTGGATTTCAGGTCGAAGGACTAATCACTTAAGATTTAGGTGTCTTGAAAGTTATCACTATGCAGTGACTATACTTTGGTATCCATAATACAACAAAGGAACCTTCCTGAAAGGTACCAAGGATAATTTTAAATATACAGAGACTGATCTAACGACGAATTTTAATCAAATACTGATAGCATGAAAAATATAAACGTCAAACAAATTGTCCTCTGTTTCTGAAATTCCAGGGTGTTTTATTAGTAACATGAATAACCTCTAGTGTTAGTGTCTCCTTTCATGGTAGGTTAATCCAATCTATTGTTTACTAATCTGTGAAAGGCCAATGTGTAGTGATGTAGACAAGTAATACGTATGCTATAAACTGAATTGTGATACATGATTTCGAAAAATCAGAGTGCACATGATGTGAAATTGGAACGTTAGTTTTTGCAGCTTAACACGTGTTATTTTTATGGCAAGATCGTTTTGCAGGAAACCAATACCAAATTAAATACGAAGATTGCCAATAACTGGTTGCCATGCAAAAGTTTATGAATGAAGACTGAGTTGTTGCTTTGTTGTCTCCAGTCCAAAGGCTGTTTCTATGGAGCGCTCAATGCCCCTCAATGCCAGTCTATCCTATGCGAGAATCATCATGTCTCTATAGTTACTGCAATCTACATTCACTTGAACCTGCCTAATGTATGCAAGATTTCGTCTCCCTCTACAAATTTTACCCTCTTCTTTCGAAAGCCAAGCATAATGCCTCATGATGTACTCCGGAAACCAATTTCAAACACTTCAATTTTTTGGCTTGTCTGAACTCCTTATTTTACAGAAATGCTTTTCCTGCTATAGACACTCTGTATTTTATATCATCCCTACCTCGTGGATCATCAATCTACCTCGCTAGAACGAAACTGATCTACTACTTTGAGTGTTTCATTTCCTGATCTAATACTCTCAGCAGTACCTGATACAATGCGACAGTTTCCAAAACCTTTGTTTCAATTTTTTTTCATGTTCACCTTATTATTCCTTTTCAAGATACTGTGCATTCCATTCAATTTAAGTCCTCTGCCATCTTTGACAGAATTACTAGGTCATCGGCTAACCCGAACGTTTTTCTCCAGGAAATTTATTGCTTTTCTAAATTTTTCGTTAGAGCTAACTCAGTGCATAGATCGAATAACATAGCTGTATGTCATGCAATGTGAGAAAGATTCTTGGTCTGTGTATCACCCTTCTGAGATTTTATCTTCACAGAAGCCGTGTAGAGCGAATTGTTCAACAACAAAACATTATTTTGTAGTGTGGCACAGATCTGTCCTGAGTGTTGTTTGGTTGCAGGATTGTGCGAGCATGGAGGCATTCTGAATTAATTTATGTTAGCAACCACATATCATAACATAAAGGCTCAGACTATGTCAAAAGAAAATCATCTACAGTTTAAGAATCAAATAACCAGTATTCTGGCGAAGAATATTGTTTCAAATTTGCACAGAATATAATAATAATAATATAGGTTGACTCTTACACTGAGGATTAAGGCAACCAGGCACTTTTTTAATGCTATTTGCTTATTTAAACAGCGCCGTAACCGGTTTCAAACCTAAAGCTTCATCTTCTGACGGCTAGCTCACATTTTAAATTAGATTTTTGTGTTTTGCTTCCCCATCTGACGAAACTTCCTTGGGTTGGTGATGCCAATGAAGAATCGACGACATTATGTTCCAGTGCAGGTAGCTCATCGACTTGCACCATCGAAAACTGTATAATGCACTTTACTTAGAAGTATGACGAAACTTTTAAGTTTGTGATTGGTGCTTTACATTATGTCCATATACACATATATATACCAAAAAAAATGAATTAGACTGTTTTCGATGCTGCAAGATGATAATCAACCCTCACTGAACATAATGGTGCGTATTCTTCATTGGCATCACCGCCCCAATGAAGTTTCGTCAGGTGGGAAACAAAATACAAAATCTAATGTAAAACGTGAACTAGCCGTCTGAAGATAAACCTATCGGTTCGAAACTGGTAGCGGCGCTGTTTAAATAAATAAATAAAAGGTATTGTAAAAAGTGGCTGGTTGCTGTAATCTTCTGTGTAAGATTTAACCTATATTTTGTACACAGCCACGGGCTCAAAATGTCAGTTTTTAACAAAATAGCAATAATAATAGTACCAAATTATCATAATGGAAATCTAATATTCCTCAACAATAACGGCAATCGGTTCTGGCGACAAATAAATGGGCATCAGTCAAGAAAAAAATCACAATATCAGCCCTTAATAGCTTTAGAAGTGAACACAGAATAACACAATATAACTAAAATGAGCAACTGACACAGATCAGAGCTACACTCTATCAGAATCCACACACTGCCAAACATGCTACAGAAATTACACGCAGATACGTATTATACTGACAAGAAAAGACGCACAATACAGAAAACTTATGGCAATAATATAAAGGCTGAATCACGATTTTTACATGGGTAAAATAGCTAAAATGCGATCTCTGTATATAATAGAAAATGTCCTGCCTGTTTCACTGTTACACTGCGAACAGTTCAAACAGCCAAAAACAGATTTGGAAAGGGTGTTAGTCTTACACTATAGGCAGCGTTTCAACAGTACTTTTCGATATTTGACATGCGAGGGTGTGAAACAGGGTTGAAATGCTTTATGAAAATATATCACGAGTCGGAGCCCGGAATTTCAGAAGTTCGAACATGGTAGGGAAGCTAGAATATCTGAAAAGGGACATGCATTGGATCAATTTAGGTACGGTGATGATCAATGAAGTGAAATGGAAAGAAGACGTGGATTTCTGGTAAAATGAGTGTAGGGTAATATCAACAGCAGTAGGAAATGGTATAACGGGAGTAGGATACGTGTTACTGTGAAAAGTTCAGTGATAAGGTTGTTCTCAGCAGAATCGACAGCAAACCAACAAAGACAACGGTAGTTCAGATATACATGCAGACGTCGCAAGCTGAAGATGAAGGGTTAAAGGATGTACATGAGGATATTGACAGGGTAATGCAGTACGTAAAGGGAGATGAAAACTTGATATTCATGGGGGACTGGAATGCGTTTGTAGGGGAAGGAGTATAAGAAAGGGTTACGGAAGAGTTTGAGATTATTACTAGGAATGAGACAGGAGAAAGACTAATTGAGTTCTGTAGCTAAGTTCGACTAGTTATAGTCAGTACTTGGTTCAAGAATCGCAGGAGGAGGAGGTATACTTGGTAAAGGCCGGGAGATACGGGAATATTTCAGTTTGATGACATCATACAATACGCAAAGAGTGGGACACGAAGGACTGAGGAATGAAGAGATGTGACTGAAGACGGAAGTTATAAGGAATGAAGAGCACGCTTGAAGTTCTCTGAGGTTATAGATACTCCAATAAGGAATAGCTCAGTAGGCAGTACAATTGAAGAGGAATGGCCATATCTGAAAGGAAACCACAGAATTTGGAAAGAAAAACATTGGGACAAAAAAGTTAGTAGTGAAGAAACCAAGTGTAACAGAAGAAATGCTTCAGTTGATCGATGGAACAAGGAAGTACAAAAATGTTCAAGAAACTACAGGAATACAAAAATGCAAGTCGCTAAGGAATGAAATATATATGAAACACAGGGAAGCAAAGACGAAATTGCTGCATGAAATGTGTGAAGAAACCGACAAACAAACGGTTGTTCGAAGGACTAATTCAGCATATAGGAAAGTCAAAATAACCTTCGGTTACATTACAAGCACGGCTGATAATATCAAGTGTGCAATGGGTATTTCTCTGCTAAAAGAATGGGAGAGAGGGTTAGGTGGAAAGGGTACACTGAAGTCCTTTAAGAGGGGGAAGATTTGTGTGATGTGATAGAAGAAGAATCAGTAGTCGATTAATAGGAGATAGGAGATTTACAGTTATAATCAGAATTGAAAAGAGCATTGGGAGACTTACAATGAAATAAGGCTTAAGGGATACGTAATATTCCACTATAATGTCTAAAACCACTGGAGGATGTAGGAACAAGGCTACTATCGACGTTGGTGTGTAGAATGTATGAGTCTGGCGATATACCAGCTGACTTCCGGAAAAATATCGTTCACACAGTTCCAAAGACTGCAAGAGCTGGCAAGTGCGAGAGTTCTAGCACAGTCAATGTACAGCTCATGAATCTGGGACGTGGTAGGTGACAATGAATTAGGCTTTAGAATGATAAAAGCACAAGAGAGACAGTTCTGAGGTTGCGGTTGATAATGGAAGCAAGGCTGAAGAGAAATCGACACATTCATAGGATTTATCGACATGGATAATGCATTAATCGATGTCAGATGGTGCAAGATGTTCGAAATGTTGAGGAAAAAGAGGGTGAGCTATAGGGAGACACGGCTAATATACAGCATTTACAAGAGCCAAGAGAAATAATAAGAGTGGAAGACCAAGAACGTAGTGCTCGGATTAAAAAAAGGTGTTAGACAGGGATATATCCTTGCGCCCCTACTGTTCAATGTATACATCGAAGAAGCAACGATGAAAATAAAAGAAATGTTCAGGAGTGAGATTAACATAAAAGGTGAAAGGATATAAATAATGCGATTCGCTGATGACGTTGCTGTCTTCGGTGAAAGTGAAGAAGAAGACACGATCAGTGGAATGAAGTGAACAGTCTGATGAGTACAGAAAAGGAATTGAGAGTAAATCTAAGAAAAAGAAAAAAGCAAAAACCTCATTATGAAAGCATTTTGAAAGGTAAATTTATAAAAATTGGCTTCACGGTTTCAAATGAAAATATGCGTGTTACTGTGGTTTTTGTAAATTTTACTATTAAGTGGATGAAGTAGGAGATAACCATTTTTGCGAAAGTAATTTGTTATAATAATATAGGGTGACATTGAGGATTAAACCTTTGAAAATAGGTCGCAATCGAAATAATTTCAAAGCTACAACTACGAAACTGATATTGGTTTTTCGATTAGAAATTTAAAAAAATACGGTTTCCACCACTTTCGGAAATTCAGCCCCTATCTAGGTGAAATGGGTGCTGAAAATTGATATGAAAAAATCTTATTATGGAAGCAGAATCGCTGTTTGTTCAGAAGTACATTTGGAAATGTCTGTGCTCCTATGGCCTTAATTAGCGTGAAAAGTTCATAAGGCAGTTTGTGAATTAGATCAAAGAAAGCTATGTAACAGTCACCAGGAAAAATCGTCTTTGTTGGAATGGAAATAAAAAGAAACAAATATTTAATTCATTAAGTTTTCATTAGTTCTAATTTATGTCTATAACTTTACCTTTGATGGAAATACTATGCAAGCGAACCTTTACTGATAACAACGTTTTTGAGATGAGAGAATTCAGTACCGGGTGTAAGATTGTCGCCAATAGTTCTAGGACCACTTTTCAGATTTGTCTCTTTCTTAGCTCACTATATGAAATTAAATTAAACCCGTTGGCCACTTCACTTACACAAAGACTGTTTGTCATGTAAAGATTCACTAATTCTTTTATAGTGTGCAGATTTACACACGAACAATTGGCCTAACACCGCACATATTAGATGAAAAAAAAAAAACAAAATTAATATAAAAATGTCTTTGCAGACCATATAATCTTTGTGAACGAAGCTGTAGGGGCTAAAATATTAAAATGTAGCTCCTTGATGTGCTACAGCCTCTCCTTGACGTACAAAAATTCCGCTTCTAAACTTATAATAGTGTCAATATGTTTGAACATACTGCTACAGACATCAGCTGATGTCACCACGTTTGACAACCTCTCCACTATAATTTACTCTACCAAAAACAGTCAACTGCCCGCCAATGGATGTGAGTTACAAGAGCATAACAATTGGTACACCGCAAACTTGTTGAATAACCAAACTCTCCAAAGTTCCTTGTCCCAGGTTGTGGACTGACATTTCGTGCTGGACACTAGGAGAAGACACTGTCAGCTCTCCTAGCAGACAATGTGCACATACAGGTTAGTCACGCTGGCACTGATCATTTTGACTTTGCAAACATGTTCCCCGGCTCCACAGCGCTCAGGTTCGAACTACCACTCGCTCCGTCATGCAGTTGGAGGACGTATCGAGCATAGAAGTGCATAGCAAGTACCCTCTCGCTGTGGGCGCTAGCGGAAGCTGCCTGGTGACTCGATACAGGTAGCGGTGTGTCAAATGTGCAGCTTTACACGGCGCAGTAGCGACATTTTAATCTGGCTATAGGCTAGTAAGACATGATCGATCATCGCGTTACGTACCCAGGAAACGGGCAGCCTAGCACAAGTCAACCAACAGATGATAGAGACTATTTTCTTCTTACTGGTTTCACAGGAAAAGAAATACGACAGCTTAGGGCAAATTACTAGTAATCACGGAAGCACAAACGCACGAGTGAAAACAGAGATAGTTATCCGCTGTGCATGATCTCGTTGATAAATTGTTTATAATAGTTATCTCTACATAAATTATTATTAAGAACTTTTTTATAGGTAGTATGCACGTACAGAAGGTTTGAATATAGTAATGGGAAGAAGTTATTAGTAGTAATTCCACGACAAGTGCGTTTACACGTGTGCAACTAACTACCCGTGCAAACTATGTGCATGAAGAGACAGGGAAGCCCATACATCGATGCAAAGCCTCAAGAGTCTCCCCATCCTGCAATAGGAGACGCGTGCAATAGTCTTCAATGTTCACAGTTTATGTCTCTTTGCTACTTCGTTTCACTACGTCTCACTGTTAATTCAGTATTATCATACGCTTACTTTTCTCAACCTGATTAATTCCATGGATGACAAAGACACAGTAAAAGTAAATAAGTGTCTGCAGTTCCTCACAAATAAGAACAATCTGGCAACAGCAATGGCAAAATTCAACAAATAAAGCCTTCGATCGTACTTACAGAGAAGTGTTGAACTGATTGTTTAATTCTTGTTGCACCGAAGCCGTCCTGGTTCCACAGCGAGCCGCTTTGGTTCATGAATAGTTTGCGTCGACCAGAGAAAATAAAAGCGTACTGAAATCTCTACTAGAAATGCGAATCCATAAAGTTGTTTTAGATTTGCAGATAGAATCGATAACGCGAAGTATACCGCTTGGTATTTCTTTATTAGCCGCCAGGCAATAGCTGTATGTTTCAGATCCATACAATGTAGAAATTGCTTCCTTTATATTTCACCAATTTCTGCTCCCAATGCATCCAGCTTACTTGTTGAAAGTCACTGCCTACGTAGGCTGCATTTATTTTTGAATTAAACGCTGTATTTCCTGATTTTTCGTTGTTAGGTAATCTTGCCGGCTTGGGCATTTTCAAACTATTTCGTGACATTCAAAAAAGTGATCTTATTTGTTTCTTACACATATTTGTGAAGAGGAAGGCCCATTTAATACTATCTATAATAAATGTTACTTACGAATGTGGTGGTAATGAGCACAACAAAGATGCATTTCCACATGATAAATTTATGTATAGAATTCGCATCTGCGTTGTGACTGTTATCGCCACGTTCCTAAGTAATCTTAGACATACCATTCTTATTAGGGATACATTAGACGACGCTTCCTCCACGCCAGTGTATGGAAGATAAGAAATTTGAACACAGTATTCAATATGACTGAGGTAGTGTGAAAACACCCAGGGGGCATAATTAGGTAATAGCGAAAAAGCATTAAATAAAGTGTTTATTTCATAAATAAAAGCAGCCTACGCAAGTCATTGACGTCCCTCAATCTGCAGCAGCTTTGGACTCACAAATATGAAAGAGTACATCCGACTTAGACACCGACTCGAATTTATCAAAGCAACAACAAAATCTCCAGATCTTTCAATAACTTTGTGAAGCTTCTGACTATGATCTCTCCAACTCACCTAAAATATCTAACAGTGATATAAAATGAAGAACTTTAAAACCATGTTGTTTTAGTAATAGTACTTTTTCTTAATATTTAGTTTCCTGGTTCTTAGAATCAGCAACAACGATTAAACGTTTTGTTGGGTAAATAAAATAAATGCTCTTTAATATTGTTTACCAGCACAATACAAATGTAAACAAATGTTTAGAGAGAATCGTTTATTTATACTGCAGTCGCCGGTTACACAGCGGCAGAAGTCATGGCTGTCTCAGACTAAAGGAAACCACTGTCCACTGACCAGTCGTAAGACCAAATTTAACCTGCAGCTGCCTTTTTATCTTGGAGTAGCATGGCTGGTTTCGTCTAGGAGTGAATGGGATCATTCATGTGCACGTGCTGAGAAAGATTTACGCACCGAGATATGTGCCTCTAGTTGTGTACCGGGAGGGGCGGGGGAGAGAAGGGGGGAAGCACAGTCGCACGGCTACTAAGCGCAAGATGCTCTGGTGCGAAAGAGGGTATTGTATTGTTACATTATTGTTAATGATGAAATAATTTGAGTGTGGAAATAAGACCAATATAGAAGGAAACACTTCTCATTATAGTGCCATAAAATAAACAACCATTTGGACATATAAATAACTGTACTTTCACTGTTTCCTTCTAAAAGTACTGTAATTGTCTTATACGTAGAACTAAAAATAGCAGTTGATCTAGTTCGGTGTTTCCTTTTTTCCAGGTAACTCTAGAGATTCCACGTCCAACTAAATCATGAACATCATTCGACTGAGGTCTTATTTACGTTAGTCTGCCGAAGGAGATGACGGCAACAAAAGTATGTGCTACATGTTACTTTAGAAATTCTCTACAAACACCTGTATGTGACCTTAAGTGAAATAAACTGTCCATTACGAAAAGGTCTATTTTTAGGTCTCGACGAATTTATGCTTTTTAGTTAAATAATATACAATGAATCAAAATTTTGTACTCTCCATTCATGATAGTGTAACATACATACCAGAGAACACAAAAGGCCTATTGCTAAACAAATGAAAATAAACGGTATCTACTAACTACACTTAGTAAATGTAGGAAGATATCAAATTCATAAGTGTTAGGCGTATCTTTGTATCATCACACAGTTTTGATGGGCGTATTGCTTAATGAATAAGAGCAGCTACAGTTTCCGTGAAGAATTTCTCCACAACAGAAAAAGAAATAAATTATTTTCACTTTTTCAGTGACTGACTATCTTTATTCGGTGGTTCTTACTCCATGCACAACCATTGTCATCAGTATTACTGTAAATCTGAAGAGGATCATGCCGTGAACGGAACGAGTCACCTTTGAATAAATGTGCCTTGAAATTTAAACTGTTATAACTATTTTCAAAGATTATCCTTTGGTCGCTGAAATTTCCTGTGGTGTTTTTTTTAAATAGATTTAACTTTGGTGCCTGACTTTTTATCGTTTCAAAAAAATGTTCCTGACGAGGGATGTTCTCAACGCTCCGTCAACGTTGAGAACGTTAGACAAGTAACAGTCGAATTAGGAGCTTCTAATTGTATTTGTTAATGAAAGTAGTGACAGTGTACAGTCGTGTGGGTATCTCGAGACGAAAGGTGTAAAAGAGGACTACGGTCCCAATGGCACCGTGGACAAATGACGAAGAACAATAATCGTTCCATGAGAGACCGGGGAAGTGGAACTGCTCAATATCTAGCGTGGGGACGGCAATATGTGCGGAATTCGACCAGAGTGGTGGTATTAAACCCGCCTTATATTACGCGGACGGAATCTAGGACCGCGGTAAAGGGTACGCCGAAGCCGATGAAAAGATCAATAAGTATGTGTATTGGAATCGGCCGAGCAGCCGGGCGTAGTATTGGATTCGAAATTCCTAGCCACTAAGACGCTTGCCCGGAGAGTAGCGGGCGAGTCGGTGGCGACTGGGGCGCCACCGCCTTCTATATTAAAGAATAATCTTGAGATCGCGGCACTGGGCGCCCGTATCATTCATCGCTCCAGGTCGTGCCAGAGTCGCCGCCACAGAGGTAGGCAACCGCGCGACGCGCCTCACCCTTCTCTCCCGTCTGGCGGCGAAGCCGGCAGTATCGACCTTTTTTGAGACGGCTCCAGTCTACTATAGCGTCCAGATTTTAACGTGATTCCATTTTATGACTTCGTGGAAAGGATTGATCAGTCTGTCGCGAAGTGAGATACTTTAAAAATAAGTATAATATCCGAAAAGGTAACAGTCATGTATTTTACGTTATTTGACATAATCAACTCGGAGATAAGGGATCTGTGTTTATTGTAAGTTGTGGATTAAGAAATGAAGGGTTTATCGTTCAAGATCGCAAATATAATTTTTACTGGTTATTAGTTCCGGCTAATTAATTAACCATCTTCGGTCCACAAGAAATTTTTATTTAGTGTTCATCACCATACATCGTCATAAATTTGTTTAAGCTTCATTGGTTGTTACATAACGTTAAAATGTTTTTTATCGTCCCCATTTGTCTGGCGTTGTTGTTACTTGTTATTTGATACAGTCAGTACGAAGATCTGACAAAGACCGTTTCACTCTAATTTAACTAACACAATAACAGTATTAATTTTTAAATTTGCTAAGTCAGGCGAATGGATACTATATAAATATCGGAAAACCGTATAAGAGCTAATGCAGCTCAAGGAAAATTATGACGATGTGGCTCACAAGATTGTGATACACACACAAAAAAAGTTATGTGAAGATGTCTAAATAATTAGCTGTAACTAGTAAACAGTAAAATATTTATACTAGAAAGATTGATTAATAAAGATTTTCAATATACAGCTTTTAAATTACTTTAAATATATATGGCCTTATAACGAACAGGAACGTGAAGTAACAACCAATACCAATGGCCCTGCAGATCTGGTAACAGTGAAAGAGCTGCGAAACGTCACAAAAAAATAAAAAAGTCGGCATATACTAATAATATAAACAGCGTGCTGATTAAATGTACATCTTTTCAACGAATGATTGCTAATTTTAATGAATGCTTGTTGACTGAACATACATGCGCCAGATTAATGGAATGAAGCTTTGGTATTCTCTATTGCGAGAAAGACAATAAATGAAAGTGCGCAAATTGCCGAGGAATGGTTCAAATGGCTCTGAGCACTATGCAACTTAACATCTTAGGTCAGCAGTCCCCTAGAACTTAGAACTACTTAAACCTAACTAGCCTAAGGACATTACACACATCCATTCCCGAGGCAGGATTCGAACCTGCGACCGTAGCAGTCCCGCGGTTGCGGACTGCAGCGCCTAGAACCGCACGGCCACCGCGGACGGCAAATTGCCGAGGAATCAGTCTGCTATATTTGTTTTACAAGCTCTCTGTTAATATTATAAACGTGTTATTAATACACTTATGCACTAGTGTCAGAGAAATAACATGGTCTCTTTTCACTTTGGCGCAAATAACGATATTTGGGTCTGCTTTCATCGATTTGGAAAGGCGTTTGACAAGTTAAAGCAAGAAACGATATGGCAATCACTATGGGAAATGGCGGTTCCAACCCTTCACGGTACTTCAGTCACTATTCAAAAATAATAAAATAATGATTCACGTTGTAAGCAATGGGACATTGACATTGACTTCTGATAAAAAAACTGTTTAGTTTTCTGTCAGATATTAACAAGGACGCAACAGGAAAATATTTTATACAAGTCTTAAGCATGTCATTCGTAACTACTGATCACTGTTCGCATAGCTATTCTCTTACTGTATGACTGTATGACGAGAGACGGCACTATTGAATATCGTATCTCTAAGTTGTGTTGAATTTATGTGAACAGTCGACGAAATGGACTGGCCCTGCAAAAATTTTGTCTATGTGATTGATCTGAAGATGATGATTTAATTTCGCTGAAACTAGTAACCATTGCGTATTTTTGTGCGATCTGGGCGAATAAACTTCTGTAATAAGAAGAACAACCGTGCTTTATTGTTGTCTTACGACACACATACCTAGATTTAATATCAAAAGAGACAATAAGAACTAATGTGACTTCCTTGGATTCAGACTGAGCTTTTTTACAACACAGGATGTATGAAAATGACAAGAGCAACCTTCGTACAAATGATAAGAGCATTAAGTGTTAACCTCTGCTCAACTGCTGAACTCTATACTGAAAGGCCTGCACGATCACGCGAGAGTAATGTGTTCAAATCGGAAATTACTTAA
Organism: Schistocerca americana; assembly: GCF_021461395.2. Lineage (NCBI taxonomy): Eukaryota > Metazoa > Arthropoda > Insecta > Orthoptera > Acrididae > Schistocerca > Schistocerca americana. Next base: position 329,614,730 of record NC_060125.1, read on the forward strand.
CTAAAATTGTTAGTACACGTATTGATAGGCTCAGCTGTCTTCACAAATACGTTCTTTCAGCAGTTTAAATATCGAGTTCCGACACAAAATAACACAAAACGCAGATAACATAAGACTGTGGAACCTTTTGTGATGTTATACTGAGGGTGATATACTAATGAACTGAGAAAGATAATTTGAATGTGTAGATAAGTCTTCGAAACACATCGTTACTAACGTATGAAAATCTTACTGAATCGTTACAGGGTGATTTTGTTATATTAACAGTTTCTGGTATGTGTTACTTAGATATGTGCGCGCGGGATTAGCCGAGCGGTCTGAGGCGCTGCAGTCATGGACTGTGCGGCTGGTCCCGGCGGAGGTTCGAGTCCTCCCTCGGGCATGGGTGTGTGTGTGTTTGTCCTTAGGATAATTTAGGTTAAGTAGTGTGTAAGCTTAGGGACTGATGACCTTAGCAGTTAAGTCCCATAAGATTTCACACACACTTAGATATGAACGAATGTCTGCGATGATTTAAGTTAGCCGAGTGTAAGACGCTAGAGTCCACGTTTAGACCCCTTTTCCTTAGTGTGAAACAAATTTTCTAACACCCTTACGTTACTGTACAAATTAAATGACAGTAAATTCAATAGTTGTATGAAATATGAGCAGTGAAACCTCCATTCACTGATGGGCTGATGTTTTATACGTGCATTTAACTATATTATTAACACTGCATGGTTTTGTTATTACTTTAATGACTGCAAATACCTGAATCATCTAGAGGAGAAAATATTTTTAAGTTTGAAGTGTCTGTGAATGAAAGAAGGTAAATGGATGCATGTTTATGAACTAGGTGAGGCGTAGATGTACACTACAAGAGCTCTCATCTAAAGTCTGGGGTTTCCGTGAGCTCGTCCTCTTCCGCATCGATTTCTCATGGCCGTTTCCTTCCAGTTTTCTTTACGTCCCGCCGTAAACATTGTGGAGTGCCTGTTAAAACGTACGTCTGCTGTGTTGTGAAGACGTACCACATCAAATTCACGGAACTACCGTGACAGAAGCGAGGTATTCATTATGAAGCGACAAGTTTTCACTCTTTGTCACTGGAACAGAAAACACAGAGCAAAGAGGAGGGTCTGCTTATGAAGATTCCGACAACGATATTCTGCCATTACATCGCAATGAAGCCCCACGTATTCAATGAGATACAGTTGGCTGAGTCTCTTCTTGCTTGTCCGTCTGAAACTTTGCCGTCTGAAACTTGTCCGTCTGAAACTTTGAAACTTGCTTTCTGAAAGACGCCGCTGAACAATTTGCCATTGAGGCTTGCTTCCCGATCTCTTGTCGATACGTTTGCAATCGACATTAAATAGTCGTTGTCACTGAAACTACTGCGGTAATTCAGTTAAAAGGTCAGAAGGAGCTAAGAGAGTACCACCTTCAATAGCACGATGCCAGGGAAACATTTCGATGTTCAAACCCGCATTCGCACCGAGAACATCTTATCTTGGGTGACATGAAAAGGAAGACACGACTTCATTTATGTTTCAATGGCTCTATAATAATAATTAGATGATATACACTACAGCTTTTGGGATGCCTTTACGATATCTTTTGTTTCTGTTATGTTCTATAGTATATTTTTTCACATGAAATGTTTTGAACTCCAGCGTCTGGAATGACACACATTTGAGGTTAGTTTTAACACCCCACTGATATTTCGTGTTTGACTAGCTTAACGATTTTTCTTTTTCTTCTATACAGTACACGTTTAGTTAGTCAGTTAGTTACATGTTCCATGGGTCATTTGAACGACTCTTTCATCGAAACGGTATGGAACAAGTCAGTTTAGAGGATATTTATTCATGCTTAATGTTAACATTAATGAACACATTACTGCTTACTCCTACTACTAGATTAAGAACAAGTCTCTTCTTTTTTTTAAAAAAAGTAGAAATTCGTCAGTGGAATAGGAGGAGTCGTCCAGGAGAAATGATTTTAAGTTACTTTCTTGCGTTTGTATTTTGGACAAAAGACACAATCTTGCTTTTCTGCGTACTGAACCGCTTTCTGAGCAACTCACGGCAAACCCACATTCCCACTTTGCTCCACCTATCCGCAGTCTCTGTACCTTCCTGCGTTCCAGCTACTCTGAAATTCCTCCTGGAGGTCGATCGTGCTTGTGCATCCACACTGAAGAAGGTGGATCCATTGTCCTCCTACGTTTATCAGTTATATGAATTCGTGCTGTCTGTTCTTCGGACATAACCGAAAGAACAGACACCATGCTTTCATATAACGAAAATGTGTTTGCTACAAATGATAGAGGAGTCCCAATACGGTGGCATATTACACAGTCCGTACTGTTCAATGTACATGACAGCACAAATTCGGCAGTCAGCAGTTGTCGCCCAGTTATTTAGGTAATCCCATCCACCGTGGCGAGGTCATATGACATAGGATGGTAGAAACCGGTTTTTAATTGTCCTGAGGCCAAAACAAAATAAACAAAGTGACATCGGTTTTTAACTCTCCTGGTTCCAAAAAGCGCACAAGACGCAAAATGACATCGGTTTCTAACTGTCGTGAGACTGGCGGAATACGTGTTTAGTATACTGTCCAACGTTTTCTGCCGCAAGTTGAAATCGAGAAACAGCACATTCCACAACAAATCGGGGTGTCTCGGAGATCACGTTGAGACTGCACTGAACACAACGTCTTTCAGATAACCCCACAGCCAGGAGCCAGATTAAAATCAGGCCTCCTGGACGGCCAAGTTGTAGGGAAGTGGCGTCTAATCATTGTAGTACGCCCAACGTGCCTTTGCAGCAGCCACTTCGTAGGTTGCACAATGTGCGGAGGATCGCCATCTTGCATAAAAATTATCCTACCCATACATCCACGCCGTTGACAGGTTGAAATGATGTTGGTGCGCCAAATACTCACATAGTGTTTACTAGTGCCGGTACAGGACTCATCCCTCGAAAAAATACGCCCCTGGTATGTATGATGCTGTCAATCTTCACCACACAGTCACCCTCGCAGAATTAAATGGTACCGGTTGAATTGCATGTGGATTCTGCGTTCACCCTGTTCTGCAACTATGCGTATTGACCTGTCCTTGGTGACAGAAATGGGCTTCGTCTGTCCACAGACTGCTCATATGGCCATTCATTCTCCTGTTCCAGGCGAGCACTAGATTCCTGAGCGAATATTTGTCCTGCTGGCAGGTAAGCATGAAGCAACTATTGACCATCGGTAACGTTGTACGGACAGCACTGCTGGATGTTCGAAGGATTTTATGTACAGTGCTCGCAGGTACGTCCAACACCCGGGCAGTTCCCCTTACTCTGCATGTTTGCGCGCCATCGCTTGGCACCTCCCGCAGTGCTAAGACCACATCTTCGACAGAAGTCGGATCACTTTTCTCCCTCCGCTACATTTCATTTGAAAAGAATCTGTCTTTTCCAATTTTGCAATCGTTTTCGCCAGACCTTTAAGACATCAGGCCATTGTCTTTTTTGGTACCTTTGAGTTTACGGAACTTAAAGCAGGGCTGCTGATCCACAGTCACCGCCCTTGTGAAAGAGCTTTACCAGCAGCTTGCGACCTTTTATGGAGACAGTCATGTTGTGCATCTCCGACGCAAACTGAAGATCTTCCATGTGCAGCTCGTCTGTCTGTGTGCATATTCTGACGTATACAGCACCATTTATTGGTCAAGTCTTGTTTTTCTATTTTTCCTGCGTCAATAATATATCGCACAATTTGGATGTCCTTCTGAGCAGTGGCCCTCCTTCAATAGCATTTTCAAACTGGAACTTCAATTATGAATTCTGACGGTTCAGTTAAAATGCTTACTCATTGAAGAGGCTACTACATGGTGCCTGTGGGTGAGCGCCTCAGTGTCAGCGCCCTATATGTTTCTTACAGCTTGCTTTTGTACAGTGACAGACTGTTCTTCTCAAATTGTGATGGAATATTCGTGACAAATCTCATCTTCGAATATACCGGGTGTGCATAATTAAAGTTTGTTTCCTTCTAAGTGATGAGATACTCAGAAAATTATTCCGTAGGACAATATTGAGTTAAAGACGCAAAATATGTCAGGAGGTTACTAATTCGTATGTTTCGCTTCTCCTATTTAAAAAAATGTAATAATTCCGTAACAGTGCTCTTCTTACCACTAAATTTATGTTGATAGACAATACTGATTTTAACTATATATGCTCTGTCATCTGTTCACGTTTTTTTCTGCTATTTTTTCCTCCTCCCTTCAACCATTACTTTACTTAGCTTCCCCATAAGTGTGTTACACAGGTCGAAGGACCTCAGAGATAACGCTTTCTATAAGAAATTTGTACAGAATCGGTCCAGTGTGACGTTTTGAGGGAAACAAAGTCGATTCAGTTCCTCTTTCACATTAATGTCAAAGTTTGTTACTACAGTCAGACTACCCATACTGTTACCAGACAAGATCATCTGATTTTATACATTTTACTCTGCTACTCAGCTTTTGCGTTTACTTCCCATTCTGTAATTAATAAAGGTGGTCCATCATTTTAGTTTGTACACATAGTTATTCGGGTTTAGAGCACTCTGAGAAATCGTTAAATTAGGGAATCCAGGGTAAGTAGTATAGAAGATAATCGTGTACACTGAGAGTATTTTCAACTCGAATTACGCCATTTGCACGAGTATTTCGAGAGAATAAAAACGCTTATGGAAAATCTGGACGTTCCAACTACATTAGAACAATCTGCAGTGGTCCTAGGAATAATAACAGTGTTTCATTTGAAGTGGACGTTTACTGTCTATGAAATTTAGACACAATCGATTACTTCATATTTGGCATTGCAGTACAGTCTGGGTTGCTCTACATAAGCTTTTGAGTCCTCCACAAGGCAAGAACAATACGCGAAAAGTCGTCCTGTGCTCACAGAACGTCTGACACGTAAATTCATGTTACTCGTATCTATTTCTAAAATTGTGGACATGTTTATACATTATCTTTTATTTTACTATTGTCTTATGTTTCTTGACGAGTAAATACAGCATTGTTTGTTTTTAATATGCTGTTTTTGTGATGTTTGTGAACGAATAGATTTTCAACATTATTTATTTTACCAAGCCTACTGTTGAGGTGCACATTGACACATTTTTTTCTATATAAATCTATTGTACTTTGACCTTAATACTACTTAGATAAACAAGGGATCATGGCATTGGGGACCGAAATCAAATGTGATTGTTAATGTAAAAATAGTAATATAACAGGGACTGTCAGTTTATTCCAAATCAATGCCGCAGTTGTGGAAACTGCACCACCGTGCTTCAAATGCTGGACAAGAAACATTTCCACTCCTGTGGCTTGCATGATAATTTGCCAGATTAAATTTATATGTTTCGTTCCTTTATGTTTTACGGAAAGATTTCAACGATTATGGAGAGGAAACAGAAAGGTTTAGAAAATTTTATTAATTTTGTATGCGATTCTAGATAATTATAATTATTACATACTGTTACATTTTTAAGGAAGTTATTGCCCTGCAAGCATTCTGTAAATAATTCGAAATTTATCATTAAAGAACTTTTACTTAGTTTATTTTCAATGACGACCATATCCCAGACTCTTTGCTCGAACTCTGTTGCTGTATAGGCGTATGAAGACCTTATATCCAACAATGTTTCACTTATCAGCGGTCATTAAATGTACTGGTTCATTCACCACGACATGCTGTTAGCTGCATATATTGTCGATATCGACAGTCGAGCATCTCCCTTAACCTTGCTGTTGTTTTGGTGAGGAAGCCGTAGCTGCTGACACATAAAGTAGTAAGAGTTGGGCTGTACTCTTAAGGAATGCTGCTGGCTTGGTCACTGGTTAGAGCCAAGACCCAGAAGGTGACGTGAAGGATTGAAATTTGCTTGTAAAAATACTTACTGACGTGCGTTTATGCACGAGTGTCTCGTGACAGTGCCAATGATTCAAGGGAAACAAAAGGCTAAGCCAAATCGTACATGATATATGTTCACATCCGCGCACATATGTCGTGCCGCGTGGACGGATGTAGTGAACAGTGTATCAGCAGACAGGAAATTTGGTTCTCAAAGTGATTCTAACCAACGTGTAAAAAGCAGCTTGGGAAGAGTATAACAGCGTGGTGTTTATTTGTGATTATACTGATAGCTATGTCGAATTATTGGTAGTAGGGCCTGTAGTACACACAAACTCCCTGAATATCGAACCTTGTACTTACTTAACACCAGTGAATCCAGCAATGCTCCACAGTTGCTGAACATTTAAGGAAATTTGATATACTTCATAATCTCCTTCGCCCCTCTCTCTGACCTCTCTGACCTCTCTTTGTCCGCCTTCTTCCTCTCCCTCTGACCATCGCTTCCTCCTCAGCTCTCTCTCCATCTCCTCCTTCCTCCTCTATATCTCCTCCGTCCCACTCTCTACGTCGATTTTTTCCCTCGCCCTCAGTCCATTTCCTCTTCCCCCCCCCCTCCCCCCCCCCCCCACCATCTCCGTTACCTGTTTCCCACTGTGTCTGACCTTGAGCCTAGTTTGTTGTTATTGCAAATTCCGATTGTGTGGTAGTATTCTAAAGCTGGTAAGACAGTTCCAACTGTCGTGTTTTCAGCGATAACCGACTGCAAGAAAGAAACGTTTATTTAAAGATATACTTAATGAGAATAAAATGTATGGGAGAAATAATTAGATAATGACTTAAATGCCCTGTTATCCTAGTTAGAACCGACCGTCAGAAAGAAAATAAAAATCATACGTTTTCACAGGAGAGCACAGCATTGCATTTTCTTTCTGGAAGTCGGTTTCAACAGAAAACCTGTACACTATTATTTTAAATAATATATATAGCATATGTCCGTCTGAAAGATTTTTTGATCATTGTGTAAACGTGTGAAATAAATCGGTCAAGGAACTCAACATTTGTGTCAACTTTTATATATATAACTCAAAAATTATACAATTGGAAGGAAACTGGTCATATGTGAAAATTCGAATGTACATAGGCTAATATATATATCCTGATTTTCATTGTAAAATCGTGTAAAATTTTGAAGTAAATTTGATAAGATGTTTCGAGATTTTTGGTAACAACCTTAATGGCCGTCCGGATGTTCAGTCCAGTGTGTTGCAAAGATCTGAATTTTTGGTAACAAAGTTAAACAAAGACTTGATTTTATGCAGTACTATAGATTTCAGCAACGCTGTCCGAACAGTGTTTCAGAGGATGAAGCAGTCCCATGCTCGATGTGGCAGGTAGGTAGGGAAGGCAGGTAGCTGTAAAACATAAACTTCCTGAACACATAGAAACACGTTCTGTTCCAGCTGGGCCATTTACAGTGTCTTGTTAATTTTTTGCGTTTTCGCTGACAATAGTTCTCCCCCAAGCGGCTAAGGAAAATGTACATCTCTTACGTACACAGCAACTCATTGAAGAGGGCTCTACACTCAAAAAACATGAACATAATTGAGACATCAAAGCTCAAACGCTGTGCTAAGTGTCTCTTCCGCACGACGAATCTCAGTTAATGATATTGCCAAGTTGCAGCTCGGTCAACTGTTGAGCACAGTAGCTGGTACTCCGGTCCAGTATGAATAATTTGTTTGTGGTCCCCGCTCTGGCCTACTTGGCTGAATGGGCCACGGGACGTTTGCGAGTAAAGTTGCTCCAGACGCAGACGCGGGCAGAGGGGAGAACAGGTGCGCCGGCCAAGGAGAGCAAGCCAAACAAAGCCCTCGACAAACTCCAGCCTGGCGCCAGAGGGCGGGACTTCCCCAGGGCTGAACTATCCCCAAACGCCCTCCGCCGTGTTGTAATATTGTTAGAGCAAAGTTCAGAAGAACTGAGTGCTTCAGAAGATCAATGGACCTGGCTAGATTCCAGAAACTTCAAACACGATTCTGCCTCGAGACGGAAAGGAAAATTCGGTGCAGCAGAAACTAAAGTTTTGGCAAGATTCACTGTCATTCCTTCTCACTTCACTGTTCACAGTTCGTTGTTTTAAACACCTATATTTTTACGCCACGTTACTTCTATTTATTTTCTTTCTTTCTTTGGAAGCAATCGATATACGGGTATAGAAAGAAAAGAAGTAAACACACTAGACCAGAAGTTAGTATATTGGTCGTCATGTATTTCAAACTACTTTGTAACTACTATTGCATGAAATGCTATCGTGGGGATACTATTTGTCATACAGGTTTCAATGACTTACGAATTTGTAATAACATTTCATCGATGCTTGCTGATTCAAGTAGCCTTACTTTTTAATGAGCCCTATATACTCGGCTACATATTACTATAAGAGACTCTAAATAGGCGGTGTGTCCTTGTTTCTTCCCGCAAAACATGGTATATCTGTCGTATCCTATGTAGGGGAACTTAATGTTTTCAGGAAATTTATTTTAGGGAAGAAAATAATCAGGACAGGGGCTACTTCTACTCAATACATATTAATTAATGAGTATCATCATAACAGATTTTTTGAAATAAATTACTTACATGCCGGAACAATAGCATATCTTAACAGTGCTATGATATTCTTCCAATATAGCTAAAGAAGTACTGTCTAAGAAACAGTTATGACTAATCACATTTTAAACTGGATGATAAGATATGTGTTTCTGTCCGGTTGGTCCATGAAAATGCTCATATCACTATGTCAATTGCTATTCAGACTAGTCTTTTAGAAACTGAGATATTTGGTGGTAGAAAATTATTTTTGACAGGTGGAGACATTTTAAAGGCCTGCTCGTTGAAAATGTTGTGACAATTTTGTTTCATCACAGCGAAGATTGTGTTGATGCAGTTCCACCCGCAAGTCATCTCTGCTTCACTACAACAATGCACATTTTCAACATGCTTGCTGAAACAAGGGTTTGGTTCCCCCTTACAGTTTACTTCCCACACCCCCTAAAAAAAAGAAATATCGCACTCCCCCTCCCCCCTCTATACACAAACACATTTCCCTCCTTTGTTATATGAGCTGTTACTCGATACCTCAGGTGATGTCCAATCTAGTCAAGTGTGCCACAAATTTCCTCCCCATAGCCCCCGGCCCCCCCTCCCCAACCAAATTCGATTATGAGCCTCTTCAGTACATGATTACCTTCCTAACTGTCATTTTTCATGTGTAGCATCACATTACAAAAACTTCTGTTTGGTTCTTGTCTGAACTGCGAATTGTTCACGTTCCAGAAAAATGTCGTAAGAAAAGATTTCCTCATACTTGATATTAATCGATGTTAACAGATTTATCTTTTTCAAAAATGCGTCGCTTGTTGTTCCCTGTAGTCGTCTCATTTACATTGACTCTACCATGGACCTAATATTGCTGCCCAAATAATTTTCTTTGTGGTTTCCTTTATTGTTCGCTAAATGTGTGGATTCTGTAATATTAGGAATGGGCTACAATCCTGTTTCTCTGCCTTCTCATCTACTTCTTTCCCTTAATATAATTCGAATCTTGTAACTACTGTATGGTTTCTCCAATAGCCACAGATATTTAGACCCCTGTATTTTATCCCTGCTAACTGCAGAGTACTGCACCCAACACACAGAAAATTTTTCTCCAACCTCATTATAACGGTAGTCGACCATCTGGATATTCTCATTTATTGCAGCTAACAAGGCGAGAAATATTGCAAAAAGAAAATTAAAAAAAATGTTGGTCCAAATGGCTCTGAGCACTATGGGGCTTAACCTCAGAGGTCATCAGTCTCCTAGAACGTAGAACTACTTAAACCCAACTAACCTAAGGACATCACACACATTCATGCCCTAGGCAGGATTCGAACCTGCGACCGTAGCGGTCGCGCGGTTCCAGACTGTACCACCTAGAACCGCTCGGCCCCTCCGGCCGGAGAAATATTGCACTTCGGATGCTCTGACACATAAATAGAGATATTTCTATATGTTTGTTGTACTTCCTGCAGATTCGTATGATCAGGAGAATTGTTTTAAAAGCGTATTTTGCTGCTGGATCTGAGAGGGTTAGATATTCCTCAAACATGTACTGGACCATTGCATGTCTGGTTAAATAGTCGCTAGGGGCCAGGTACGTTGAGGTCTAAGAGCCTGGTTCCACTCAAGGACGGAATAGATTTCTAATTCTCTAAAATTGATTGTGTAACCGTGAAATGGAACTGAACACATTCCAGTAGTATCTACTTTAATTTTTGGCACTGACTGCCGATTTGTAATGTGCACTACAATAGTGAGCCAAACATTATGATCAGTTTCCACCTTAATATAGAATGACACATGGTGGTGACATAGCGGGCACAGGCCGTGGAAAGTATATAGCTTAGCAGAGGCGAACGGAGATTCATTCCAGCGACGAAGCCGGCCAGGAATTAGCCAATCCACTGACATAAGCGACTTTGTAAGGTACACGTGGTGTCCTGTTGGACGACTTTGACAAAGGGCGGGTAGTTATGGATCGATGCCTGGTAAAGAGCATCTTGGAAAAGATGAACCTGGTGGGTCGTTCGAGTGCTACTGTCGCGAGCAAGTGTGGAAAGTGATTAAAGGACGGTGAAACCACGAGTAGCTGACAAGGTGACGGACAACCACTCATCATCATTGAACGTGGAGGTCGGAGTATTGCCTCCTCTGGCAAGCAGGGTAAGCGAAGGGCTGCGGCAGAGATGGCGACGGGGAGCAATGCTGGTGCTGACAAATGTCAGTTCAGCGCACTTTGTTGAACATATTATGTTACTCTACGAGTTCCCATTTTGACCCAACTATACCATGAATAACGACTGATGTGAACGCGGAATCATCGACAATGGGCCATTATTCAATGAAAATGTGAGGTCTGTTCGGAAGAATGCCGTATCTTGTAGCAAAAGGGTCTGTGGTCGGGTCGCATCGACGGTCTACCAGTGCAACTGCTGGCTTCTGCGAGATCCGTTTTAGTAATCGAAGGCGCCTTGCCATCTGTGTCTACGTTAACGTTACTGTGTACCATCTGTATACGTTCATGCCGCATGTCTTCCCTGACAAAAAAGATCATCAATGTCACGCCGCTGGAACCGTGCCACTAAATGCGCCTGATCTGAACCCGGTGCAACGCATCTGAGACGCCTTGCGGCATCTGAGACGCTTACAAACAATCAGCCCACAATTTACGGGAATTGCGTGACTTGGCTGTAGACCTCTGGTGCTACACCGCTAGGCACCTAACTAGGTCTTGTAGAATCCATGCAAATCAGTGCCTCTATTGCACTGCGTTCCAAAAGTGCTCAAATTTGTCAGTAATAATTTGTAACTGTTCGTTGAAATTTGCTGTATATATATAATGCGTTTAAAAAAGTGTCCAAAATTTTGAGAGGTGATAGAACTCACCACAACAGGAAAGCAAGTCCAGTAAACATGGGCTCTAAAATGGATTCCTTAAGATCTATTGATACGGGTTCATCTTCTGCAATATGAAAGAGATTTCTTCTACTTTAGGTTCTTTGCTTTCCATCTTTGAGATTAGATACTGTCAGCCAAAAAAAGTATAAATGTTCAGTAAACAAATGCTCTAAACTGAGTATCTTAAGTGCTATGAACACTTGTTCAATAGAATAGTTGTGTTTCATAGTATTGAAGATGAACAAGTGCCCATAGCTCTTAAGGTACGCATTTTAGAGCCGATATTTACTAGACTTCTTTTTTTGTTTTTGGTGAGTAAAACGACCTCTCAAAATATTGGATACTTTTTTTTACATCGTGTATCCAACCCCCTGTAGTAACTCATGGAATAAGGACATGTGACACTATTGATAATGACCTTACAGCAGTTTTGGACGTTGACCACTGCTGGCCCCGTAGGGACTAATTCAGAGGGGTACTATCAACCGGTAACATCTTTAACCTTGTCCCTTCACTCTCATAGACATCTGAAACACATACGAGACTAAAATATCGTCGCATCCTGCAAGACTCAGTACTCACATTTCTCGAGGGATATGCAATACGGTTTGCGAAGAAAGAAAATGCCTTCAATTACACTACTTAACCTGGACCACGGGGTCTTCCAGCCAACAATGGCATAACTCGAAAACTTAATTTTCATTTATTAACACCGAATTCGTTTCTAATCTTACGAATGGAACACTCAGGTGCATTACGAAAAGTAGATGATTTCCAACTCATTTACTAAACGTATTAAGGAGTTTGTAGAAGAACATTATTGCAACAAGGGGGTGAGATGAAAGTGTTCTTTATGACGTCAAGCTTTTGGCATTTTAAAAACAATATGATTTGTAAATGGTAAACAGTTTCTAGTGAGGATATTATTAGAGATACAAAATTTTTATATTGCATTTTAAGTGTCTTCGAGCTCACGCTACTGACAGTACATGAGGTCGGCCTGTATATCCTTTAAATAGTGTGGACAAAATATCACAGTTAGTTAGGATAGATGCCTCAGTCGGTAAAAACGGAACCCTTATAGGATCATTTTGTTGACTATCGACGTAAAGGTTTTCTGGTTATGGTACCGCGTCATGTCTAGAAGACCCAGAAGAGGGCCGCTGCAATCGTGACCCAAACGTTGGCTCCAGCAGTAGTTTTATGCAAGATGACGCGGTACCGTGCTTAGAAAACTTTTATGTCGACTGGCTCTGGTCGCGAAAGCCTATGCAGTCATACATTAATGACTGTTTGTCTTTCTGTCTGTCTGTGCAACGACTAAAAACCGTTTTTCTCGGGAACGGTTTGACGTACCAAGTTGAAATTTATACTGCATTATAAGGCCTACGGTTCGTACACGGTGTAAAAAATTGAAGCCTCTAAGTCAGTTACTCAGAAGATACGGCCATGTACGTCACATTTATGGTCGCAAACTCGCTCATCAAAACCTGTAGCGTACTTCCCGTTGACCTATAATCACGAAATTTGGCAAGAAGTAGCGTTTTGTGAATTTGTATGTATATCACACAAAAAACTATTTTTGCCATTTTCCATCTGAGTTCACACACAATATTAAAATTCGCGAATACCTTGCAACTGCTGGGACTGACGTCTTGCCAGTATCAATGTCGATAACAGGCAGAAATCATCGAGATTCTCGCTTCGCAGGAAGGATGATCTGCCTGTATATACAGTTAAGTTTGTGCGGAACCCTCAGACCGCGGGTCCCACTCGGACCTGATTTTTTTTCATTTTGTATACGAAACATCTCAAAAACGGATACTTAAAACGAGACTGAAGCGATCAACAGAATAATTCCGTTTTTTGCGACTACACGTGGTGTCCCGATATGAATCATAACAGGTCACTACCCTTCCGCCACGAGTCTGTCTTACAGCACTACGCATTACACCTTCAGGAATAACAATCACTACAGTCTAAAATGTGAGTCTCAATGGTGGTCCTTGTTTCCGTGTGCGATAGCAAGCTGAAGAGCTTGTTTGTTTGTTTGTGTGTGTGTGTGTGTGTGCGCGCGCTCTCGTGCGTTATTTGTATGCATCTCGATATGTGGGATCTCTGCATTTTAATGTAGTTGTCTATGTGTATCTAAGGATTTCATTTCTGCGGCAAAGAAAAATTTAATTTGAATAGTAATTACATCGCTATGAGAAGAAAGCAAATTTAAAGCGTTGGCATACGTTCAAAAGCTAGAGTGAAATTGCTTTTAAACTTCTGTCAGCGACTGCGTCGAAGAGAACTTCCGAACAAGGAATTTTCAATCCAATTTACGCTGCGCGCATCAAAAGGAAGCGCCTTGTGAATCGTGAATTGCTGCATCTTTCCGCGGGATTCAACAGGGTGTTACAGGTCTCGCAATCGCTTTTTCGTCTCCCGCACGGTGTGACGAAATATGCGCAGAATTCCCCCCAGAGCTTCCAGGAAACGTTTTCAATTATGTACGAATACAATAAAACTATTTAGAATGATCGGTTATTTAATTTACCTTGCAGCTTAACGATATCGTTGTACTTTACAAGCAAGTATTGATTTCCAATTTTTGTTACAAAATCCTGTATTCCTACGAAGTTCTGCTTAGAAGAAATAAAAGTTACAAAAAGGTATTGTTTCTTGTATAAGACTGGTAGCACTAATACCTTTTCTAACACTCCTAGTCATTAATATTGAAGTGATTATTTAATGGAAACAATTGCTAAACTCCTGACGTTAGTCCAAAGTATAAACTGTGCGTATGTAACTCGAAGGAACTTGTCCGTGAAAAATAACACTTCCTACACATCATCGCTAAATTTCGCTGTGCTGTAATGGTTATTTATCTTTCTTTTTATTTATTTTCCACGATACCAGATCAAATGTGAGAGTGCAGAAAATCAACTGTCTTCTTACTAATAGAAGTAACTTCTATTCCAAGAGCATCATAACACCCGCGCACCTAGAAGCCACTATACGCATGATATAAACATCTATAAACTTGTAAGAAGAAACGCCGTCGTCCATTAATAATAACGCTATGTCCCAAACCACTTGACATCACTAAGAAAGATAAAAATTCGCGTGTCTTTAAACATGTTGTTGTACTTTTCTTCACCGATCTCATATAATCTGTACGACAGATTTCTCTTCTCCACCGATCTCATTTCTTAACATTCTATCACTGAGATTTCTCCATTTCTGCAAAGTAACTTAACTTGGATTTTGCGTTTTCTGGAACTCGTTAAAGTTATCGTGAGTCAGTGGTCATGTTACTTGTCTCGCATTGGTGAGCAATGGGTTCAAACAATGTCCAGACGTCCAAGGGTTTTTAAGTCGTTTCCATGAATGCTAGGATGGTTCCTCTGAATGTGGCAGTTCCTATTCACATTGTTACTGTAATTATGGTACTGGCGACGCATGTTAAAATCCGGCTGTTACGTGTCTTCCATAAAGTTACCTGTTTCAGTTCGAAACGACTTCTTCAATGAGGCCAAGGAATAAATTTCTGAATATAGCGGTCGACGACTGTATTTCGTGTACCCCTTTCATGTCAATACACTTTGTCCAGAGGCTATTCCACTGTGTTGACTGCGTTCTTGAAATGAGAGAGGTAAAAGTCCCCTTTACGACTATGATGGCCTCCTTAGTGGATTCCAAAAGGATTGTAGAGGCAGATTTAGTTGTGGTAATTTGTAAGAGTCTGACGCTCCTATTCTGGCGACTAGGATGAAAGTTTCAACAATTCTTCCCTCAAATGCAGCATATTTCCCATTCACCTTTTTTCCTTCTAGTCATCTTCTTAAACTTTGTTTCTTCTTGCTGTAGCTTAGTATTACCTAGTTATTGAAAACAAGTGAAATTAATTGCGATAAATTATCTAGGTTTTATTTTTTAATACTTGTCGTTTGTTGTCCACCTGTATAGGTGGTGGTCAGCGTGGATTGCTGCCATGCAGAGGACCCGTGTTCGACACCGGGTACTGGCAAGGGTTTTTCCTTTGGGAGTGGTCTGGTGCAGCATGCACTCAACCTTTTGAGGCCAACTGAGAAACAATGTGACTGAGTTGTAGAAGCACCAGGTCACGGAACCTTACAACCGTCAGGAGAGTGGTGCACCTCTCCATACCACCTCCAATGTCCGCAATGGCAGACGATGACACGGCTTCCGGTAGGGGCCTGTGGAAGAAGTATACGTTAATACATTTATTTGTTAATACATTTTACTTGTTATTTCTTTCAGTTTTGTAATGATATACATGCCGTAACTTGATGCAAAAGTCTTACATGACTACGAGGTATAACAACTGTGTAACACCCCCAACCTGTCGAGGCAAAGTTTGCTGCATTCGATGGACATAACTTTATATTCGTCACTCCGTTGTATGGAACCTACGCATATTTCAGAAGGCAATGCACACAGTCACGACTTTCTACCTCGCAGGATAACATTCAGAGTTCTCGCTATTATTTCTGAAACAGTTGCCTCTCTCTTGAGAACCATATGCAAGAGTCTGAAGTTATTAGCCTAGTCCATTTCAATAGTTCTTCATTCGGCAATCACACAAAACTCCTACTTTTCAGTATTGATACCACTTCACATGTCTGCCACGTCGACTATTGGTAGTTTCACATACTTTCTCTTTCCATCATTCACATGCGATTTTGATCGAGTAACAGATACCGCTCCAGTTGGGCGAATGTAATATGGCATCTCATTGTACTATGATATGATTTGAACCCATTCAGCTGATATTAACTACAAATTTTATGCTGCGTACTTTGTGTTCCAACACGAAAATGCGGAAGGACCAATATTTTCTTAAATCATCCAACAGCAATTAAACACGCTTCTTTTCGTTTCTTCACAGTTTCATATTTGACTAAGAACTGATTTAAGCTATAAGAATTTTGAAATTAAAATTCTTTGTTGATCGATTGTCTTTTGCCAGTGGAAAATTTTGCAGTGTCAGTGAAGACAGAAGTTACTGTTTCATTAGTAGTTGGTTCTTTAAAACCCCGTGAACGATGTCGCTCATTAACACTACATCATTAATTCGTTCGCGATGGAAGTAAGTCATTTCTTTCATCTCCTATGTCAGACAGTCGAAGCTTCATGGAAGCTTCCAGGAATGAGAGGAGCCTTGTGACGTGAGAGGGGGGGGGGGGGGGGGGGGGGGGATGGGGAATCGGAACGAGTGGGGGAGTAGGAATTCACCTACCACAAAAGGTAAATTGAAAATCAAGTAAATGTAATACTTCAGTGTGCCAGCAGGTACGCCCAGTGGAACAAATCCTAGACCTTATCTTATAAGAGAAAGCCGCAAGAACATGAATGAAGTTTTCATTTTATGACTGGAGCAAAGTCGTCCATGTCTGTTGGTTCGTTGTTGGCCCTGGACAGCAGCTGGTCAAATATTGATCAAGGGAGATCGTCATACGTATCTGAGAAGTTCTTTTATTTTATTATGACTACCGGTTTCGGTATTTCAGTACGCCATCTTCAGGCCACATATGCACTTAATTTATAGATATTCAAATGTTCCCATAGTGGTATACTGGAGCCATCAGTGTCTGGATATCGTGAATTAGTTATTCGAATGCATCCTTCGAAGACTTGACAACAACTCTGTTCTCAAATTCTTACGGCTGTTTGGCGATCTCCCTTTACAAAAATTTGTCCATGTTCGAAATTGCTTCTACCTCTCAACTATCATAATTAAACTGGATTACAAATTCTCCTAGGTCAGGGCTCCCTTCTTCATTCAAATATTACTAAAGAATGGGTGAAAATAATTCAACTATACCATAGTCAGGGGTGGAGTTCTAAAGCTGTTTGTCGCACTCGATTGGGTAGCGTACGAAGGAGAATAAACTGAATTACTCACAAGCACAGCAATAGATCGACTTATAGTACAAATGCCGTAGGAGTGATGTATAAAGTTTACACAAACGTGTTGGTTCTTTGATAGTCAATGACGAAATCCTTAACCAGTTTTAGTGTTTTCATGCTCATTTTCTGCGTAAAATCTTTACTCGCTATCTTGGACTTGAAAAAAAAAACTGTAGATATTATGCCCTTTAAAGCTGTGCAGAATTTTTAAAAAATGGTAAATGGTTCAAATGGCTCTCAGCACTATGGGACTTAACATCTGACGTCATCAGTCCCCTAGAACGTAGAACAACTTAAACCTAACCAACCTAAGGACATCACACACATCCATGCCCGGGGCAGGATTCGAACATGAGTCCGTAGCGGTCGCGCAATTCCAGACCGTAGCGCCAGAACCGATCGTCCACTGCGGCCGGCTCAGATTTTAACAGAGTTTATTTTTGAGATGTATATTAGCGGTCGCGCAGTTCCAGACCGAAGCGCCAGGAACGATCGGCCACTGCAGCCGGCTCAGATTTTAACAGAGCTTATTTTTGTGATCTATATTGTCGACTACATGTGGTCATCTGCGTACAGAAGTATAATCAATTATATGAGTCAGAGAAATCAATCACCAATACGGCAGTAAATTGCACTACAGCCACGCAGTTTGGCTTTACCGAATATCCAACTGCCTTCTGTCAGAGAGATAAATCGTGCTTCTCAATTTCTACTATCGTATCAGACTGAAGTTTTGGGTTTCCCCGATGCCTGAAATTATATTGTCAGTGGCGACAGGCACGGCCGACAGAATTGAAAGCACTCCAGTTCATGCAACTGGAAAGCACATAAAGTAATCTAATTGGCGGTCAACCCACTGCGGCAATGTGATTAATATCTGTGGCAATTAAGAGCCGCACGATTGACTGTGTCCTTATTCAGACTCATGTTGCCCTTTTAGCATGGTGTGAGGTTTCGAACTTCATGCGTTTAAAAAAGCCAGAACACATCGGATGTGAAGAAACTGAATCTTCACAAAGGGGAAAAACACGACAAACGCTATAAACCCTCAAATTTATCACGTGTTAATGACTTTTCGACACAACGTTTGAAGTATTTCTCTGTCAGGAAGTATTAACACGGATATTCTAGAGCTGTAGGACAGCACCACAAAAATCCTAATGTTTTCACAGCGGCGCTACAGCTAAATCTGCTGAGAATGGTAGTCTTATAGATAAGCAAGTGTTGTTTCATTCTGACGTAGCGGGCCTGAAGCCAAGTCTAGTCATTCCGTTTAGATTTTCTGTGGCGAATCCCGTGACATTTCATATCACTTACTACTTAATTACGTGTTCCATCCGCGTCCAGTCTCTGCTTCTGCTTAGTCTCTACGCATTTCAATGTCGACAAGACATTAAAATCCAAGTACCGTCTCGTAGTCCCTCAGGAAACACATACTGAAACAAAACGGTTGGATACGTCACAGAAATGGGTAGTATTTTTCTTTTATTTCCTTTTTTGCTAGCTTGCTCTAATGTTGTTGTTGTTGTGGTGATCTTCAGTCCTGAGACTGGTTAGATGCAGTCCTCCATGCTACTCTTTCCTGTGCAAGCTTCTTCATCTCCCAGTACCTACTGCAACCTACATCCTTCTGAATCTGGGTAGTGTATTCATCTATTGGTCTCCCTCTACGATTATTACCCTCCACGCTGCCCTCCAGTACTAAATTGATGATCCCTTGATGCCTCAGAACATGTCCTACCAACCGATCATTTCTTCTAGTCAAGTTCTGCCACAAACTCCTGTTCTTCCCAATTCTATTCAATACCTCCTCATTAGTTATGTTATCTACCAATCTAATCTTCAGCATTCTTCTGTAGCACCACATTTCGAAAGCTTCTATTCTCTTCTTGTCCAAACTATATATCGTCCACGTTTCACTTCCATACATGGCTACTCCATACAAATACTTTCAGAAAGGACTTCCTGACAGTTAAATCTATACTCGATGTTAACAAATTTCTCTTCTTCAGAAACGTTTTCCTTGCCATTGCCAGTCTACATTTTAATCCTCCCCACTTCGACCATCATCAGCTATTTTGGTCCCCAAATAGCAAAACTCCTTTACTACTTTAAGCGTCTCATTTCCTAATCTAATTCCATCAGCAATACCCGACTTAATTCGACTTCCTTCCATTATCCTCGTTTTGCTTTTGTTGATATTCATCTTATATCCTCGTTTCAAGACACTGTCCATTCCATTCAATTGCTCTTCCAAGTCCTTTACTATCTCTGACAGAATTACAATGTCATCGGTGAACCTCAAAGTTTTTATTTCTTCTCCATTGATTTTAATACTAATAACCTACTCAAATGTTGTACCATTTACGTAATGGGACATTGGTAGCTGCCACACAGTATTTAATATTTAGACGTAGGAAAGCTAATCCTCGCAAAAGTTATTCAGCCTTTGTAATGTAATAGTAATGTAATAACAAAATACATCATATGGCATAAGAGGCAGCGTTATTCCTAGAACTTCTTCGGTAGACGAACAACAGTTCACTCCTTAGAGAGTAAAATGATATTTTCTGTAACTATTCTATATACAGCGAATATATTTCTGAAGATAAAGCGCGACTGACGAAAACGTGAACTAGGTTATGTTTTCAATAATTCCCCTCGTTGATACAAAAAGCAAATGTCGCGCTTTACGTGTCTGGATCTTAGGAGTGTCGTGTCTTTTGTAAGTAATGACGTATCAGACAATCTACAGACGCACTGTAATTAATTGTTTTGAAAATAATTAGGGGACAGTTGCCTACATTATACTGGTTCCTAATCTGTACAACTGCTATAAAATTTGTATGTATTGTAGTCTCTGTCATAAACTGAGACCACAGAATTCAAGGGCTACCTCCTAATATCGTGTCGGACGTCGTTTTCCAGGCATAGTGCTGCAACTCGACGTGGCATGTAATCAACAAGTCGTTGGAAGTCTCCTGCAGAAATACTGAACCATTTTGCCTCTATGGGTGCCCATGGCTTTGAAAGTATTATCGGTGCAGGATTATGTCCTCGAACTAACCTCTTGATTCCGTCCCATACATATTCGACATGATTGATGTCTGGCGACCTGAGTGGTCAAAATGTTCGATCGACCTGTCCAAATGCTCTTCAAGCCAATCGGAAATAGTTATGTCCCAGTGTCATGACACTTCTCACCCCCAGTTACCAGCCATTCCAGAAAACGAGCACTCTGATTACGTCTCGGTAAGAAGTCACAGATGAACACATGCTGAATCATATTCGCTTCACTAAGTTCATGAAGAACCCATTCATCTCGAATATTTTCACATCCCAACTTCTTCAAGTTCCTGGCGGTAGTAGCACGACCGACATTGAGCTCCAATGCTAACGCTCTCTTTGTCGTTCGTGAACCCTTGACCATGATGTTATTAGGAAGTTCCACTCCCTAACCGTTGGCCGTCTAGACAGAGGCTTGTCTGTTAAGGCGAAATTCGCCGCCCGAAATCGACTAAAGCACTTATGGCATTCTAGAGCCGTTACTGCATCGTCCCCATATACAGCACAGTCTTCTACGGGAATTTTACCCTTCCGATAGTGAAACAGCTTCAGATGTCGGAAATGATCCTTCTTGCTTTCCATAGCTTGTAAGCACACGGTCACGCTGTTCCATCCAACATCAGGCACAAACAGACACTGACATATTCAATGGCGTGTCATGTTGTTGACCTCTACGTCCCAGGGGTAGTAAGCGACTCTGTTACTCTGGGGGACACGCCGACTGCAGGGTTTAATGGCACTATATATGGAACGCGAGGGCAAAATGAACGAATTTATGAGACAATCCATATAACAAAGAATAAAAGAGTCAAATGGAGACAATTCCCTAACGATCTGGATTCAGTTTCTACCGAGTTGGGATACCGCAATGTCACTGTAAATTTGCCGCATAGTTTAGTTATTTTTCACCTTAGTTCTTCAAACAACACTTTGTTCCAACTCGAATCGTAATAACTTAGAGAACAAAAACAAGTTGATTAAGTTAATTTGACGACCATAGCCAGTTGAAATTCTCCGACACCATTTCTCTTTTCTTTTAATTCTTGAATTCGAACAAAAACAACACGCTTTATTACATCCAACTATTTATTAGGAGAATGGTTACAAAGGCCTTTTGATTAACAAATACGACCTCGAAAGTTCGGTGCTGATCTCTAGAGCTTTGTCTGTGCAAGAAAATGAACGTCTCTTTTGTTTGAGCTTAAGCTGAGAAACACCACTGGACTGTTAACTCGCACCATTTACTATTAGAGTCCATTGTGGCGACTGAGTAGCCACTCAACATTTTTTTTTTCTTTGCACGCTACCGTAATTTCTCGTTTGTATCCAGTAACATGTCAAGTAAGTACCGCGATGACATTTCTGCAGAAACTGAGAATTTAGTACACCATATGGCTTACTGCAGATCTTGATGAAAAAGAAACCAATAGTCCCTTGACATAAAGTGGCTTCACGGATTTGTGATCTTTGCAATCGTTGATATCTCCAAAAGAGTATGTGACGCTGCTGTAAGAAATCGTGTAAAATATTTTTTCGGGGCCTCTTGCAGTGAAATTAATGTTTTCCACGTGCCCGAACAGGAAGACACTTTCAATGCTTTTCTCAGTGGTTTGATATGCTACCTATCAGTTTTCGCCTTTGCAGCAAGAATAGGGCCTGCACGACACATCTGTTCACTGTGTGGACTCAAATCATTGCTCGCACATAAATACAATTACTTCACCATGTGAAGTATATGGCGGGAAGTAAATCCTCAACAGTGGAGAAAATATACACCGTGGAGAAAATACGACAGGGGGTTATATTTATAGAAAGCAACCAGATAAATGCTACCGAATGGCATATTTATAGGCAGCGGTTATCTTCAACGAACGAAATAATTTCCTAAGACATAGCGGACACATTACATAGTCATTTCGTCTCGTGTTTGAACTGTGACACGTGAGGAAAGTACTTAAAAATTCTGTTGCACATATTAATTAACATGTGGATCATTTACTAGCCACAATTTATTTGTACTGGAAGACAAAAATTCTGTCCCTGTTAAAACCTGATTCACGATCAGTTTCTATTGCTTGCCTCTGTACTTTAATTTTAAGGAATCTCTGCGTTTTCTTTAAATATATAGTGCTGTCAATCTGAGATCATGACATGAATCAGAAAAGTAACCTTGTCTTAACTTTTCATTCGCCAATGATCCTACTTTGGGCCGCTCATGCAGGTATGAGGCTGAAGTATGGAAAAAACAGAAATTTCTTCTGCTGGCCGCTGCGAATATATGCCTGTATTCAGCGCTGGTCTTTTGTTTCCGGCCTAGTTAATAACCATTTCGGTAGTAAAAAGAATATGAGTAATTTAGTTCTATTGGCACACCATGCTGCGAAACGTTACAACACCGTTAGCCATTATAATTGTATACTCCGGGAATATTTTTACACAACACTGCTAGGTTGTTAATGGTACTATAGCTCACAAACATTGAATAGGAAACTGCACACTGTGCGTGTCACAAGAGTTGGCAGATATTGATTTCTACTATATATCTTCAGCTGTATCTTACACGCTCATGTGGTGTGTTCTTAGCCTTAGATAGATTACATTTTGCACTTAATTTTATACACTGACGCCTATTTATGCAAAATGCAATATGAATGGAGTAATATTGCGAGTAAATTTGTAAATTTTGTTTTATCTTATGATAGGAATACCAGTATACCATTTTAATGTTTTTATTTAGGTATTAATGGGTAGTAAAATTGAACAGCTACAGGTTCGTCTTCACCTGATACTTCGATGTGTACAGAGAATCAGTTTGCACTCAGATGTCAGCAATATTGACCAGATACTTTTTATCCGTATTTGACAAAATCAGTTTCGTTTTATCCGAAATGGGTATGTATTTTTTAGTGAGTTCTACCTCTCTTCGTTTTTCACGATGTGCATTTCAAGTATTTTATCAATGTTTATGACTGAGTGCTTGTTCCTCCCATTTGTACGAAGAACGTTTTACGTACCAGATTATTTTCACTTATACCGTTTGAAAACAGCGAAAGGCTGAAATGGCCGAAGTGGCCGTGCGGTTAAAGGCGCTGCAGTCTGGAACCGCAAGACCGCTACGGTCGCAGGTTCGAATCCTGCCTCGGGCATGGATGTTTGTGATGTCCTTAGGTTAGTTAGGTTTCACTAGTTCTAAGTTCTAGGGGACTAATGACCTCAGCAGTTGAGTCCCATAGTGCTCAGAACCATTTGAACCATTTTTGAAAGGCTGAAATGCGTGAGCCAGAATAAGATTAATGAATACAGCGGTGAAGACTAATACACTTACTAAGTGCATTAAAAATGTGGCCGCAACATCTCACAAATCATTTATACGTTTCGCTGCTGAAACTCCGGGAGGATAGCAGATGACTATATTTCGCTTATTCCACGTACGGAGTACAATACGGACACGTGATTAAATATGTAAGGAGATTTAGTGGCATACAAGGTCCCTGAAAAACAGGTAGTTAAAATAGATAAAGTTCAGAACAACGGATATTTTACTAATAACCAGGCAAAAAACCCAAAATATCAGTTTATCATAGCAGGAGTACTAAATTATTTTGGCTTTTAATGAAACCTATGTTTTAAAAAACGAGTAAATTTTTTCCATAAATTTACTTTGAAATACTGTTTTATTATACGTAATGTCAAAAGCAAGTGTTGCTTTCTTAACAACGCCGACAGAAGCGAGAAATCAACACACGACATAAGAATTGGTAAAGCATTGCTGAGACAATATTGACCCGTTTCCATGTGGTATGGCCTACTGGACGGTATGCTTGAACATGCAAATGTGCGTCACTTGCCCCACCTCATCTACATGTCAGTTTGACGCTGTCATCGTCGGACGTTAAATGTATTACAGACTTGCGCCTTCGATGGTCTAGAAGCATTTTACCAGGTGCCATCTCACTGAAATACAATGCCCCTTTTGCTTTAAAAGATTAATAATAGGAGGAGCCACACGAAAAGTAGAATTCTCCAACCTCTGTGTTCAGTCCTTAACACTGTCTGTTCGTAAGCCCAAATAGTGGTACGATCCTTGATTGCAACATGATATTTGAGCATAGTTTCAAAAAAAAATTAGTAGAAGAATATTGGTGATTTTTGGAAGTATGTAGGAGAAAATAAAAAAAATGCAGTAAATGAAACAGGCGAAAAAGAAAAGAAACTTCTAAAAAATGAGATCGACAAGAAGCGCAAAATGGCTAAGCAACGATGGCCAGTGGACAAATGTAAGCATGTAGAGGCATATTTCGCTAGGGGTAAGAACGATACTGCCTGCAGGAAAATTAAAGAAACATTTGAATAAAAGAAAACCACCTTTGTGAATAATAAGAGCTTAGATGGAAAACCAGTTACAAGCAAAGAAGTGAAAGCAGAAAGGTGGAAGGCGTATACAGAGAGTCTATTCAAGGGCGATGTACGTGAGGACAATATCATGGAAATGGAAGAGGACGTAGATGAAGATGAAATGGAAGATATGATAATGCGTAAAGAATCTGATACAGCACTGGAAGACCTAAGTCAAAAAAAAGGCGCCAGAAGTAGACAACATTCCATTAGAGCAACTGATAGCCTTGGGAGAGCCAGTCACGACAACACTCTACCAAAAAGAACATAGTAATTCCAATACCAAAGAAAGCAGGTGCGGACAGGTGTGCAAATTACTGAACAACCAGTTTAATAAGTCATGACTGCAAAATACTAACAAGAATTCTTTACAGATGAAAGGAAAAACTGGTAGAAGCCGACCTCGGGGAAGATCAGTTTGGATTCCGTAAAGATGTTGGGACACGGTAGGCAATACTGACCCTTCGACCTATCTTAGAAAATAGATTAAGGGAAGACAAACCTAGGTTTCTAACATTTGTAGATTTAGAGAAACCTTTTGACAATGCTCAGTGGAATACTCTCTTTACAATTCTGAAGGTACAGAAACCAGGTGGCAGTTATAAGAGTCGAGGGACATCTAAGGGAAGCAGTGATTGGAAACGGAGTGAGACTGGGTTGTAGGCTATCCCTGATGTTATTTAGTCTGTATACTGAGCAAGCAGTAAAGGAAATAAAATAAAAATCTGGAGTAATAATTAAAATCCATGAGGAATAAATAAAAAAATGAGGTTTTCCAATGACATTGTTATTCTGCCAGAGACAGCAAAGGACCTGGAAGAGCAGTTGAACAGAATGGACAATGTCTTGAAAGGAGGATATAAGATGAACTTCAACAAAAGCAAAACGAGGATAAGGGAATCTAGTCGAATTAAATCAGGTGATTCTGAGGGAATTTGATTATGAAATGAGGCAGCTGAGGTAGTAGATGAGTTTTTCTATCTGCGGGGCAAGATGACTGATGATCGTCAAAGTAGAGAGGATATAAAATATAGACTGCCTCTGGCAAGGAAACCTTTTTTGAAGAAGAGAAATTTGTTAACATCGAGTACAAAGTGTCAGGAAGTTCTTTCTGAAAGTTTTTGTGTGTAGTGTAGCCAGTATGGAAGTGAAACTTGGACGATAAATAGTTTAGACAAGAAGAGAAGCCTTACAAATGTGGTCCTACATAAGAATGCTGAAGATTAGATGGGTAGATCCCGTAACTAATGAGGAGGTACTGAACAGGATTGGGGAGAAGAGGAATTTGTGGCCCAACGTGTCGGTTTGTAGGACACGTTCTGACGGATCAAGGGATCAACAATTTAGTACTGGAGGGAAGCGTGGAGGGTAAAAGTCGTAGAGTGAGACCAAGAGATGAATACACAAAGCAGATTCAGAAGGATGTAGGTTTCAGTAGTTACTCGGAGATGAAGAAGCCAACACAGGATGAGTAGCATGGAGTGCTGCATCAAACCAGTGTCTGGTCTAAGGACCACAACAACAACATTCACTTACCACTTACCGAACAGCGAATGATAAATGGGAAAGTTGTTTCTTGCCTATTTAATATTTGGGTCTACGTGTCTTGAAACTGAAGGAGTCAAAAGTTTCAATCTTTATTCGATTGCTACGGTTAATACGGGAAGTAATAGGAATAAAAAACCGAAAATATTTATTTCAGAAACTGTTACGTATGTTGAGCTGTCTGAAGACTCATATTATACTGGTGTTGAAAAGAGCTGATATGGCAGAAAAAAAGGTCGACACAGCCATTCCTAGTAGAGAGTTGCCATCTCTAGATGATAGATTCTTACGTCAATCTATGCTGCTGAAACTCTACGTCTGTATTTATGAGGTGTAATAGTTGACGTATGGTGGCGTGTCAGTCTCAAGAGAATCCACGACTGTGTTCAAATTGTTCAAATGGCTCTGAGCACTATGGGAGTTAACATCTGAGGTCATCAGTCCCCTAGGAGAACTACATAAGCCTAACTAACTTAAGGACATCACACACATCCATGCCAGAGGCACGATTCGAACCTGCGACCGTAGCAGCAACGCGGTTACGGACTGAAGCGCTTAGAACCACTCGGCCACATCGGCCGGCTTATTGTCGAAAGGCAACGTCACAGAGACGTGGAGGAGTGGGCAGAGCAACCGGTGTTCCAAGGTTAGAAATGTAATAACCACCTATTATAATCACACGTATTCGTATTATGGGGAAAAGACAGTGTGGCTCTGTTTCTGTGTCGTGCGTTCTCGTCGGACGCACCATTTTCGGCGCACCTTCCTCTTCTGCCACGTCAGAGGAAAGCTCAACAACGATCGCCATGGTAACATCCATGGTCCTCCATACGTCATCGCATCATCCGTGTGAATACGTGTCTTGCAGTGCCTATGAGCTTAAATTAAATAAAGGCACATTTATAATTGTAACTGTATATAGGTCCCCATCAGGAAATTTTCATCTATTTCTGAAAAATTTGGACTCCTTGTTGTGCTATCTGTCAGACCGGGGGAAGCAAATTATTATTTGTGGGGACTTCAATGTAGATTCTCTGAAAGAGGATAATAGGAAAAATGACCTTGAAGTATTACTCGCTTCTTTCAGTTTGACACGCATTATTGATTTTCCTACTCGGGTGGTAAAGGATAGCAGCTTACTGATAGATAACTTCTTTATAGACCAAGATAAGTTTAACCAGATAAATGCTCAGCCTGTTGAGAATGGTCTTTCTGATCATGGTGCACAGCTAGTTACAATATATGACATAGCTCCATTCAGCAATACTAAACAGTCCTCCAAAGTAGTACGTTCAGTCAACGATTTAACAATTGCAAATTTCAGGGAAAGCCTACAGCAGTTAGACTGGGATGAGGTGTACCGTGAACCTGATGCCAATTTAAAATATAATTTATTTCATGACATTTTTGTAAATGCATTTGAAAACTGCTTCCCCAAGAAAATAGTTAAATATACCTTGTTACAAACCATGGATTACTAAGGGTATAAAAATATCTTGTAACCGGAAAAGGGAAATGTATCTGACAGCAAGAAAGAGTAGTGACCCAGAAACTATCAAACATTATAAAAACTACTGTGTTATATTAAGAAAAGTTATTAAAAAATCCACAAGCATGTGTATCATGTCTGAAATCAGCAACTCTGATATTAAATTTAAAACAATTTGGAATATTATCAAAAGAGAAACAGGTCAACCAAGAGCACAGGAAGACAGTATTATTGAATGAAAACCTTACAAACAAAAAGTCAGAAGTTGAAAATATTTTTAATAATCATTTTTTAAATGTTGTGGATATAGTAGGATCCAGGTGTTCATTAGAAGATGCTAGGCTGTTAATGAAAGAGGCCATACCTATGCAATTTGATACAATTGAAATCTCACCCACTTCTCCCTCTGAAATTAGGAAAACAATAAACTTGCTTAAAAGCAAAAACTCACATGGAATTGATGGCATTTCCAGCAAAATACTAAAAGCTTCTTCTCAACAGATAAGTAAGATTCTCAGCCACCTGTGTAATAGCTCTCTGGAACAGGGCATTTTCCCTGATAGACTGAAATATGCTATTGTGATACCTTTGCATAAAATGGGGGATTGATCTGATGTCAACGATTACCGTCCAATCTCCCTTCTAACAGCTTTATCCAAAATATCTGTAAAAATCTATCTGTAAAAATATCTGTAAAAATATCTGTAAAAATGAAGTACTAATATCATATCTGTAAAAATGAAGTACTAACAAAATGTCAGTTTGGTTTCCAGAAAGGTTTTTCAACAGAAAATGACAATCAAATTTTGAATGATCTGAATAACCGAACACCACCCATTGGGATTTTTTGTGATCTCTCAAAGGCTTTTGATTGTGTAAATCATGAAATTCTGCTAGGCAAGCTCAAATATTGTGGCATGAGTGGGACAGTGCACAAATGGTTCAATTTGTACCTAACTGGACGAGTGCAGAAAGTTGAAATAAGCAGTTATCATAATATGCAAAGATCAGCACATTCCTCAAACTGGGGAGCTATCAAGAATGGGGTTCCACAAGGGTCAGTCTTGGGTCCTTTGTTGTCCTTAATATATATTAATGACTTGCCATTCTATATTCATGAAGAGGCAAAGTTAGTTCTCTTTGCTGATGATACAAGTATAGTAATCACACCTGAAAAACAAGAATTAACTGATGAAATTGTCAATAATGTCTTTCATAAAATTACTAAGTGGTTCCTTGTAAATGGACTCTCACTGAATTTTGATAAGACACAGTACATACAGTTCTGTACAGTAAATGGTATGACACCATTAATAAATATAGACCTTAATCAGAAGCATATAGCTAAGGTAGAATATTCCAAATTTTTAGGTGTGTCCATTGATGAGAGATTAAATTGGAAGAAACACATTGATGATCTGCTGAAACGTTTGAGTTCAGCTACTTATGCAATAAGGGTCATTGCAAATTTTGGTGATAAACATCTTAGTAAATTAGCTTACTACGCCTATTTTCGCTCATTGGTTTCATATGGTATCATATTTTGGGGTAATTCATCACTGAGGAATAAAGTATTTATTGCACAAAAGCGTGTAATCAGAATAATAGCTGGAGTCCACCCAAGATCATCCTGCAGACATTTATTTAAGGATCTAGGGATATTCAGAGTAGCTTCTCAGTATATATACTCTCTTATGAATTTTGTTATTAACAACCAAACTCAATTCAAGAGTAATAGCAGTGTGCATAACTACAATACTAGGAGAAAGGATGATCTTCACTATTCAAGATTAAATCTAACTTTGGCACAGAAAGGGGTGAATTATTCTGCCACTAAAGTCTTTGGTTACTTACCAAATGGTATCAAAAGTCTGGCAGATAACCAACAAGTATTTAAGAAGAAATTAAAAGAATTTCTGAATGACAACTCCTTCTACTCCATAGAGGAATTTTTAGATATAAATTAAGGAAAAAAACAAAAAAAATTGAAAAAAAATAAAAGAAAAAAAAATAAAGAAGTTGTTATATTAACTTAAGTATGTTGTTAAATTAACTTAATTACGTCATGTATTGGAAAATTTGACTCGTTCCACATCATTACGAAATATCGTATTCATGATCCATAGAACTAGTATTAAGCTAATCTAATCTAATCTAATCTAACAAGCAAATTTCCTAACTCTAAGTGTGTGACGTGGCTATAAGGTCCTGTGCGTCCACTCGAACACTATGTTTGTCCACTTGGGCGCTAGTAGCGTGGGGACGTTGGGCTCCTACGTAGTGTTGTATATAACCTCCTTGAACCCATCGGTTCTATAATGTGATGTGCATGAGATACGGCCCATGCGAGAGCAATATCCGGATTCTCGATGTGAAACCTGCTGCATAATCGTTCCTTCAGTACATTGACGCATAGGTTCATAGCGTTTTCCCATAAGTTTATTAAACACAACAGATACACATAAAAAAGACTTTGGCCATCAATAAGTTATTCTCCTTCACTAATTACAACAATTGCCAACCCTGGGGTAATTTTTAGAGTCCGCGACTGTGGATATCATGTGGTTTTGAGGAGAAGAATCCGTCGAGCAGCGTTCGGAAGGCATTTTCATCCGGAAATGAAGTTCGTTGAAAGTTGTTCGATAGAAAGCGACAAATTTGAAAATCTGGAATGCAGAATCAGGTGAATATGGTGGGTGCGGAATGACTTCCCATCCAAATTCCTGTATAGTAGCTTGTCGGTTCAGCAGAAGGTGGATGGGCGTCATCGTGGAGTAGCATCGCTTCACGCAGTCTTTCTGGTCATTTTTCTTGGAGTGCGTGTGCAGGACGTCTTAGTTGTTGAGAATAATTGTCAGCACTGAGGATACCACCTCGGGGAAGCTATTCGTAGTACACCACATCGTCGCTGTTCCACCAGATGCTTAACATTACCTTTTGTGGATGCACCGATGTCTTTGTACGGGGAGTTGCTGCTTTGTTTGGGCTCATCCATTCCTTTCTTTTCCTTACGTTAGCATCAAGATACTATTTCTCGTCACCAATAACGATACAGGACAGGAATGGACAGCGTTATTCACGAGCCAACTGATGACGTGCAAGTAGAGACGAACGTACGGCTGCCCGCTGAATATTGCGATTTTGGTTTAGAGAACCCGATTTCTGAACCTCCGCCACAATATGCAATTGTCGTATGATGGTGGAATGACCACTGTGTATCAGATTTGCCAGTCCTCAAATACAGTGACGTGGACCACTCTGAATTAATGTGTTTTAGCGATCTTCATCAAATCCGGAAGGCCTTCCCGAATTTAGAGAGTCGTTAACGTCAGAACGATTGACCTTAAAAAGATAAAACCACTTTCTTGCTGTGGTCTGTCCAGTGAGTTTATCCTCACACACGGCGCAAATGTTTCAGAATGCCTCCGCTGCTGTCACCCCACCACAGATCTTAAACAGAAGAATATGTCGGAAACGTTTCGACTTATCTACTTGGCGCTCCATTTTATAGCGTCCGCAGCTCCATTCACTATCTCCAAGTGGCAAAATGACAATATGTATACTCAAACAGCAACAGTGAACTACAAATTAAAACTGACAATCCATAAACAAACCCATAGCTAGTGGAATACCAATATGAAAACCAAAATCATACTAATCTATTCGACAACGTAACAGAATTGCTCTTTTGTGCGATTGAGCAGAAACGTTAACAGTTTCCCTATCGGAGCATGTAGTACACTTCAAGCCATTCAGAGGTTTGTTGTGTGGTGTCTTCATGGTACAGCGATTTCAGTTTCCACTTACTTATAGAATTCGTAGCCTACTGCAATAACGTTATGTTGAAATGTCTCTGATTAGTCTGATGTCGCTCAGTTTATTCTGCTGTCGGGTTTCGCTCTAATACACAACGTAATAGCACAGCAATTAGTCATTTGCGGTTCTGTGTAGAGTTTCCGTGAGTAATTGTACTCAGCAGCCGTAAATTGCTGGCTGCACTACAGCTCATATAATCTGGAGCTACTAAGAACTTCAACGAAACTACATGTCGATGTAAGAGCAGATGTTAGACATTTCAGTAATTCAGGTGTCGCAGATTTCTCTATTTGACACTACGTGGAGCCATTATTTCGTAGTCCATTTTTTGTTCAGTTGCACCTTGCAGAGTTTTACTATACATCCGTTCAACCAACACCTCCTCTTAGCAAGATTCTTCTTAAGATTTCCGTCTCCACTTCTTCATCATAGTAATTCTTCACATTCTACCCACCCATTCACTATTTATTCATACTCACCCGAAAATAATTATTAACTGATTGCAGTTTCTCCTACGGTGTGTTCTATTTTCCATTCAGTGAAGAACTCGCCCAGAAATATCTTACTTAATTCTATGTCTTTTCACACCTATAGAGTTCCTCTGTTCATTTCATTTTCATATGAACCTGCATCGGTAAGGCATTAACGAGCCTGTTACTTACTTTTCCCCTTCGTTGCTGTTCTTACGGAGATCGATTATAGTGTGGCTACGATGTGTAACAGGAACGTTGACAGCATTGCTTCCGATGCTCATTACAGTGATGTTATTGTTCCTTCTTGATTGGTACACAACGTGTGTACTAAACTTCGTATAACACTGAAGTACTGTGAAACGCGGACATCCACTGCCGTTAGCAATGAAAGTGCCCCTAATGTTCTCGCATTGATCCACCGCACCAACGGCTGAATCTGTTTGCCTCTTACTCTACCGTGTTGAAGTTTGACGTCCTTGCGTTCTATTCATGGGCCCCATAATTACTACCTTGTTGCGCTGGGCTTTGTACTTCAGTGTGGCTCTGTTCAGTGGAGTGTAAACTTTAGTAAATGAGTCAGTTAACAGACGCATGGTCAGACATCACATCCGGTATCTTTGTACATCTACTGTCTGCCTTCAGTTATAATTGTTCTGTGTTCTGATGGAAATAAATAGAAAACATTTTTCCAATACATTTCCAAACTCCGTTCTTGAAGGAAAGTCGATGGCTGTGTAGATACCGCTACGAATGCAGACATTCTACCCTTAATTAACGCCATATACATTACAGATATCTTAGAGAAATTTATTCTCATGCGTCACAGTTTTTTTTTTTTTTTTTTTTTTTTTTTTTTTTTTTTTTTTTTTTTTTTTTTTTTTTTTTTTGCACTGTATGTGGAATCCAGGTTGTGCACAGCTAGCACTCTTAAGAATTTCATTTAAGTTGCAGGCAACTTTCAGTACCAATGACATTACCAATTGAGTCTGAAATGACCGATTTCAGCAGCACGTTCGTGTGTCTACACAAGTATGTTATGCTGTGTAGAACATATTCAGTGCTCACTAAATCACATTTAGAAACAACAGGTCCATGGAGAGAATTTTGAAACCTTTTTATCGAATTTTCAATGCTTTATCACAATATATTTCGCATTTTTTCAAGCTTTCATTAAGCCAGAATGTAATTTGTGATGGTTTAACGATTTGCTCGGCAACAAACATGGCGTGCTCCACCACAATTTATGTCAAAAAAGGTCTCTCTGGTGAGGACATGAGGACTTCAGCGAAAATTAATATCCTGCGATAGTTACATTACATCTACAAAGTAAATGTGCAGCCATTATTAGATAGATTTCAAAATATTGTGTTGAGGGTTGTCTCAGTTGGCACTCCGTGGTCAGTCTCGTTACAAAACTGTATAAAAATTATTTTATTTCAACTTCAGACCCCATTTTAACGTCTTCAAAAGTTGCCACACGGGCATATACTAACAGTACGAGAAACGTATCGCATATTAATCGTGAAGACAGATTTCTGCATCAGACTTTCTTGGCAAGATTTTTTGTGAGGAAGTGTTCTATTTTGATATAACTAAGTGAACAATATAGTGCTATACACTGATCAGCCAGAACATTATGTGCACCGACCTACTGTAGATGCAAACCCACCCAGGTGATAGCAGGGTCACCTGACGAGGACGGCCTGTTGTCAGACACATGCACAGTGCACGTAGCATCAGTGAGCGTGCTGTCCGTCTGTTGAATGGAGATGGTGTGCGATCTATCTTGTCTGACTGAGGGCAGATTATGATGGCCCGGAGGCTTGGCACGAGCGTTTCGGAAACTGCACGAATTGTCGGGCGTTCTAAGAGTTTTGTGGTTAGTGTCTTCAACACGTGGTGAAACCAAGGTGAAAGCCCGGCTAGACATCTTGGGGCTGGGAGGGCACCCGTAATTACAGATATCAGACGTAGACTTATACCTCATAAAGGACAGAACAGTTACACTATTACATAAATTGCGGAATGTATAGAAAACCAAGCGGAATTAGTTCAAGAGAAATGGTACAACAAAGGCAGATAAAGGTTTGGTGTATTTAAACTGAAGGCGTTAGTAGCAGTAAACACGAGGAGAGTGGGTAGGAGATGGAGAGGGAGAGGGAGAGGGAGAGATAGAGAGAGAGAGAGAGAGAGAGAGAGAGAGAGAGGCAGAGGCAGAGGCAGGGGAAAGAGACAGGAACGTAGTAGGAATCAATTAAACAAGAGAGGGTGAAAGAAACTGCGTGAGCAAGAAACGAATAGAGAAAAGAGCATAACTGAGAGAAGACGAAGGGAGAGAAAACTAACCACCTGTACTTCTTTATCCTGGAAGTATTGTGCTGTATTTATACTAAGAAGGAACAATAACATCACTGTACTGAGCATCGGAAGCAATGCTGTCAACGTTCCTGTTACACATCGTAACCACCAAGAAATCGACGAAGCTGATGTAGCGTACGCTAGTTACGTACCTATCTGACAGCAAACATCCAAACTCGGCATAACAAGCACAGAAATTGTCAAAAAGACGGGTGTTGCAGATATAAGGCGCTGGTAGTCACTGCTAATTCAAATCATCAATTTGGCGTGTTGGAGTAATTTGATATAGTGGAGAGTCAGCTTTGTGCGTTACAGATTCTGCTAAAATATATTAAGAACAAACTAGAGAGCATCGAGGCAAGCGTAATTCTTCTTGCACATGACGACAATTTGTTCGCCCAGCTGAGGCACTCGAAACTACACTAAGGTACAACACCATATTTAATTTAGCAGGTCGGAGTAGCCGAGCAGTTCTAGGTGCTACAGTCTGGAAACGCGCGGTAGCTACGGTCACAGGTTCGAATCCTGCCTTGGGCATGGATGCGTGTGATATCCTTAGGTTAGTTAGGTTCAAGTAGTTCTAAGCTCTATGGGACTGATGACCTCAGAAATTACGTCCCATAGTGCTCAGAGCCATTTGAACCATTTTTTTCGTATTTAATTTAAGTTCTAGCTTTTGTGCACGTCTGATCACTAACACAGATTATTATGTGTACGGAAGCATGGATGGCTGCCTCGTAATATCCTCTAGTGTTAAGAACTCTCTCTTCACACTTTGACATTTGCTTCCGAAAGTGGCGACA
The DNA here is from genome assembly GCF_021461395.2 of Schistocerca americana. Classification (NCBI taxonomy): domain Eukaryota; kingdom Metazoa; phylum Arthropoda; class Insecta; order Orthoptera; family Acrididae; genus Schistocerca; species Schistocerca americana. The sequence goes on from NC_060125.1 coordinate 329,649,975, forward strand.
TCTCTCCTCAAAGAGGATACTTACTGAACTTTCTTCGATAAGAAAAGAAGCTGAAGTCATGAATTAGACTTTATGTCAAGGTTGGGAATTGGTTCCCTGCTTCCTGGGTAGATGTGTTTCTACTACACCACAATGGCATTGTGGCAATTGCAGCTGCAAGGAACACCCGCGTCCAATGGCTCATTAACACAATATCGGTGAAATTAAATGCAAAGGTGGTAACATGAAGCGTGCAATGGGAATTCCATTGTTAAATGCAGAGGAGAGAGCTGATATGTGGAAAGAGTACATTGAAGGCCTCTATGACAGGGAAGACTTGTCTGATGACGTGATAGAAGAAGAAACAGAAAACGATACAGAATAGGGAATCCAGTGTTAGAATCGGTATTTAAAAGAGCATTGGAGGACTTAAAGTCGGATAATGCAGAGGGGTACACAACATTCCATCAGAATTTCTGAAATTATTGACGGAAGTGGCAACAAAACGACTATCCACGTCTATGGGTGGAACATATGAGTCTGGCGTATATCACTTGTCTTTTGGAATGACATCAGCCACACGATTCCATAGACTGTAAGAATTGGCAAGTGCGACGACCATTGCACGATCAGATAGGATCCTCATACATTCAAGTTGCTGACAAAGATAATGTACAGATGAATGGAAAAGAAAACTGAGGATGTGTTAGATGACGATCAACTTGGCTTAAGGAAAGGTAAAGGTATCAGACAGACAGTTCTGACGTTGCTGTTGATAACGGAAGCAAGACTACAGATAAATCAAAGGGTCGTTCATAGATATTTTAGACCGGGAAAAAGGGGTCGACAGTATCAGAATGGTGCAATATTTTCGATATTCTTAGAAAAATGGGGGTAAGCTATAGGAACAGACGGGTAATATACAATATGTACAAGAGCCAAGAGGCAATGGAAGACCAAGATCGAACTGCTCGGATTAAGAACAGTGTAACACAGGGATGTACCCTTTCGTACCTACTGTTCTATCTATACATCGAAGAAGCAATGCCGGAAATAAAGGAAAGGTTCAATAGTGAAATAAAAGTTCAAGTTGAAAGAGTATCAATAATAGATTAGCTGGTGACATTGCTATCCTCAGTGAAAGTTAAGAAGGACCACAGTATGCGTTGAACAGAATGAACAGTGTAATGGGTACAGAACATGGATTGAGAGTAAATCGAAGAATGACTAAGTAAAGAGAAGTAGCACAAATGAGAACAGTGAGAAACTTCACATCAGTATTGACAGCCACGAAATAGTTACGGATTTCTGCTACCTACGGATAGAGCAAGAAGAACGTCAAAAGCAGATTAGCACTGGCAAAATGGGCATTCCTGGCCAGGAGAAGTCTATTAGTATCAAACATAGGCCTTAATCTGAGGAAGCAATTTCTGGGAATGTACGTTTGGAGTACGAAATTGTAATCTAGTGAGACGTGGACTGCCGGCCGTGGTGGCCGTGCGGTTCTAGGCGCTGCAGTCCGGAACCACGGGACTGCTACGGTCGCAGGTTCGAATCCTGCCTCGGGAATGAATGTGTGTGATGTCCTTAGGTTAGTTAGGTTTAACTAGTTCTAAGTTCTATGGGACTGATGACCTAAGATGTTAAGTCCCATAGTGCTCAGAGCCATTTGAACCATTTGAGACGTGGACTGTGGAAAAAGCGGTACATAGGAGAATCGAAGCATTTGAGATGTGGTGCTACAGGAAAAGGCTGCAAATTAGATGGACTGATTAGATAAGGAATGAGGAGATTCTCCAGAGAATCGTCAAGGAAAGGAATATATGGAAAATGGTGCCAATGGCTCTAAGCACAGTGGGACTGAGGTCATCAGTCCCCTAGACTTAGAACTACTTAAACCTAACTAACCTAAGGACATCACACATCCTTACCCGAGGCAGAATTCGAACCTGCGACCGTAGCAGCAACGGGGTTCCGGACTGAAGCGCCTAGAACCGCTCGGCCACAGCGGCCGGCTATATGGAAAACACTGACAAGCAAAAGGGACTGGATGTTAGGATATTTATTAAGACTTTAGAGAATAACTTCCATGGTACAGGTTGCTAATACTACTTCTCTGAGGTGACGAAGCTGGTACAGCGTGGGTAAAAAAAAAGAAAGAAAGAAAAAAAAAGTAATTCACTCGTCAGCCCATCTTGATTTTCTCCTTCTTAAATAGTGAGTTCACAGAGGCTCTGATCTAGAATAGCAACCCGCTTTGTACGCAATGGGGAAATCCTGCTTGTACCTCAGCCGCAGGTGTTCTCTTGGTCTAATATATTTACATTTTCCCGGAGACATGTTGAGTATTAACTTTATCTTCGATATGGGCTGAAACTGAACTAATGAATTAAAATTTGTGTCAATATTACCTCACCATTTATCCTTATTGAAGATAAAGTTGAGACTCAATATATCTACAAGAAAATGTAATTACATCGGATCAGTTTCTCGTTAACTTGTACGACTACAGCAACAGTGAGCTTCGAGTGTAGGCACCATTGGTACTCCGTGCAATTGCACAACTGAGACCTCTAGATATATTAACTCACAAAACGCGGTGTGTAAATGGATATCCCTAGTACAAGCACAATCAATCCACAGCCGTGTCCTAAAGCGAGCAGATATGGGAGCAGGTTAATTCTATACCACTTGAGAAGCCATCTCCAGTGGATGCGAGTTGAGTAGCGGGCTGAAGCCATGCCGGTCTCGCCTGGTACGCCGCTGTGATCACAAAGGCCCCTCTGTGCTCTCACGTGACCCCTCCCTCCCTTCCACCCTCCTGCTGCACTACTGCATCCCCACCCCCGACACCAGCCGCCCCCAGCAGCTAAACACCCCCGGCCGGCTCGTGCCTCGCCCGGTACCGGCACCGGAGCACGACGCCTCTGGCGAATTACGCCAATTCCGCATTCGGCGCCGCCTCCGCCGCGCCGTCGGCGGTCGCTTTGCATTTCGACGAGGTGATTAGGGCGGCTGTCTCTCCCTGAAGTGAGGACGGCAGAAAAGGAAAGAAACGCAGCGCCCCCCCCACCCTGTGACTAGCGAGTACGATGATTAAGTGCCGCGACGTCTGCGCCAGTACACGCGAGAAAACAGCGTAAACCGTCACGGCGCTTCGCCATAAATCTTACTTGTACGGTAAGCTGTAGGGAGAGGGGAGAGCTGTTAATGAGAAGCTAATTCCCCACTGTGTAATCTTCTCGCACAAAATAAAGACAGAAAAAGGATTGCGACGTAACAGCAAAGCATTAGAGGAAGATCATTACCAACTTGTTTTAATAATAAATTTTTACAGTCTAGTTCGTGCACAGCTACAAAAATGCTGGCAGCTTACTGTTTCCTTATCGGTACCTTTTTCAAAAGAAAAGCAATACAAAGGCAAAGCGCGTACTGGGTGTGGTCGAAAACAGCTAAATTTTTTTCAGTCGGGAGTGTCTTGTTATTGTGATTTACCCTAAAGTGGAAAAGGAGATCAAGAATAAATACGCGAATATAAAACCAAAATTTAATCCCGTACGTGAATTACAATAGATCTATGAAAGATTTGCACTGAGTAGGCTAGCGTGTGGATCTGCACGAATGATTTTTCGAAGTGATGAGTACAGAATAACAGCTACTTTGAACCTATTGCTACGGGGAGGGGAGCGACGTGTAGACAACATCCAAGATGGTGCACCCCGGGCAACGCTGCAGTAAAATGCAACGGCAAAAAGTCTACACAATTCCGGCGACCGGACGCTCAAATGCCTCCCGGCCCACAAGAAGGCAAACGATTTAGCAGCGGAATTACTCCACGAAGATGGTGAGAGTGTGCCACTTCAATATAGAAGGCTACACCAGGGCGAAAGGAGAAATCCTTGAAAAAATTGTAACAAGAGAAAGAGTAAGTGTTGTACTCTTGCAGGAGACACACCTGACGGATGAAAACATCGAATGATTATGCATACCAGGATTCACCAATGTGGGATGCTCAGGAGACGACAAACATGGTATGGCGACCCTGGTGAAAAATGAGCTTCTAGGAAACCTCGAGATCAATGTGGAATCGGTTCCACACGCAATATACATTAACTGGGAGAGATGACAATCTTCAATGTCTACAAACCACCCTCACAGCAATGGCCTATAGGAATCTTACCGTAGGCTAATCATCCAGCAATCTATGCCGGCGACTTTAATTCCCAGCACACCAGATGGGGATAACAGAGATCCACTCCGGAAGGCGTGGGATAAGTGACTGGGCTGACAACCGGGACCTACACCTCCTGTTTGATCCCAAGGACAGAGCGTCCTTCAATTCAAAAGTATGGGGCACAAAGACGACACCCGACCTGACCTTTGTCACACGCGGCGCAACGGGCGTACTAATGCAAGCTACAAGAAGAGTCCTCGAAGCTTTCCCATGGAGCCAACACCTCCCGATTATTGTGGAGATCGGCCTTTCCATCCCGATCATACAGAGCCCCCCGATTCCACGGTGGAATCTGAGAAAAGCAGACTGGGGGAAATATAAATCTTTTATTGACAAGACAATAAATCGAATACCACCAAGTCTAGAGAACTATCAGTTTGTAAACCTGATATATAAAGGGGCCCTAAAGGCTATCCCCCGAGGGGCCTGGAGGGAATACATTCCTTTCTGGTCAGAGGAGTGCGGGTCATTGTTAGAGCAGTATGAACGAGGAACGTGAGAACAGGTGGAAGATGGCAATGGAGAATCTGGACTTTGCCCATTCTAGCAGGAAGAGCTGGGGTCTACTACGGAAACTGAGTGGTGCCACAACACCACGAAGATCGGCCGCGGGTGTGGGCCCATCCAAAATAGCGACTGCCATGAAACAGGCATCCAAAATACGCCTGAAGACTGAGGAGAAGAAAAGGATCTCCAGGAACCTAACCAAGGAATTAGCCAATAATCCAACTAATCTAGATATTGTCAAAGCAGTAGACGCCGAGGAGATTACCCAGGCCCTAACACTAATGAAAGCAGGAAAGCAGCCGGACCCGACGAAATCCTCCCAGAATTTCTGAGGGAACTGGGACCCATTGGGAGGAAATGGATGGCCAAGCTCTTCACGGAATGCATTAAATCAGTTGCACTACCGAAGTTATGGAAAGAAGCTAAGGTAATGATGGAGATAATCCAAAAACTATAGACCGATCTCACTGCTTTGTCCCTCTTACAAACTATTTGAGAGAATATTACTGGTCAGACTAGCACCATACATTGAGGCGAACCTCCCGGACTGTCAAGCAGGGCTCCGTGTGGGAAGGAACTACTGTGAACAAGTTCTGTCCCTTACAACATATATAGAGAAAGGCTATCAGAACAAGCTGAAAATGGGCCTGGCATTAGTAGATCTTACATCAGCCTATGACACTGTCTGGACCGAAGGACTACTGCTCAAGCTTACTCGAATTATCAAATGCAATCAGACATACACATTACTAAAAAAAATGCTGACAGCCAGGAAGATCAAGGTCTATCTCCATGGAAAGAGCAGCAAAAGCATGGTCATTAACAATGGCCTGCCGAAGGGTCAGCCCTGGCGCCGACCCTTTTTAATTTATACATATCTGATATGCCGAGCACCAGGTCCCATAAATTTGCGTATGCGGATGATCTGGCCATCGCATACCAAAGCAAAAATTTCGAACATCTTGAAAAAACATTGAATGCGGACCTTGAAGTGCTGAACACCTACTACCTTAAGTGGCATTTGCGTCCCAACCCCAATAAAACGACCAGTACCATAATGCACCTTAATAACAGAGCTTCAAGCAGGAAACTACAGCTTTCCCTGAATGACCGGCATATCAGACATGAAGATAAGCCCAAATATCTGGGAGTAAAATTAGACTGTACACTAACGTTTAGCTCCCATCTGGAAGACACCAAACAGAAATTAAAATCTCGAAATGCCATTATGTCTAAACTCCCCGGAACATCATGGGGGTGTGGAGCTAAGACACTAAGGACGTCAGCATTAGCCCTCGTGTACAGCATGGCTGAATATTGTTCACCAGTCTGGGCGAAAAGTGTGCATGTAAATAAAGTAGACACCCAATTGAAAGAGACGATGAGAATTATCTCAGGCACACTTAGGGCTACCCCATGTGACTGGCTCCCAGTCCTAGCCAACATAGAACCCCCTGATATAAGGCTCTCCAGAATATATAGGAAGATCGTATACAATCCAGAACTCCCTATACACCAAGACTTATCACCCATCAACAGGCTAAAATCTAGGTCCCCCGTTTGGAAGATTGCCAGGACTTCGACCCAAAGCTAGCCTGTGGGGAATCATGGCGCAAAGGGACACACAAAAACCAAAAGCTTATCGATGACCCCAGCAAGAAGATAAAAGGTTTTGATCTCCCTCGGAAGCTCTGGGTTGCCTCAAATCGCCTTAGAACAAGCGTGGAAAGATGCAAACATCTAATGAATAAGTGGGGACTTGCGGAGAGTCCCGTGTGTGAATGTGGTGAAATCCAGACAATGGACCACCTACTGGTGTGTGAAGTGGTAGGATATAGTGGTGAACTGAAGGACATACATTACTCGCCTGACCTAGCCATAGATTGGCTCAAAACTACAAGTAGCATTGTGTAGTGTTGTAATTTCCTGGTGGAATGTAATGACACTGTAATATTTGCCTTGTATATGCCGAACGAATAAATAGCAACGGGGTGTACATCTTTTGAGAACTCGTTATTTTAAAATGATGTAAAAAAAAAGATTTGTAGAATTTGTTATTTTCACCCAGTACTTCTTGTCAGGTATACAATACGAATGTCACTTGAATTTCTCAACTGTGTGGCCAGTTTTTTGTGGTTATTGTAGGTATTTTCAATCTGTTCCTGCAAAGAAAATGGATATTTTTGTTAACAAACGCATTTCGTTTTATTGATGAAAAATAGCATCAGCTGTCTCTGATGAAACATATTTACAAGTTCGCATGCTTTCTAGCTCCAAAAACAGTTCGTTACAAAATATATAGCGTTTGCTTGTTCAAGTCTTAGTCACATCTCAAACTGTCGTACACTTGCACATAGTGTTCTACCTCGTTTGGCAGTGCTGTGTTTTGCCTAATCCGACATAGCTTTTCAGCACTTTACTTTTTTTGGTGAAACAAGCAATGTAGTACCAGTATTGTTTCCCTGCATATTTCGAAGCTAAACATTTCCCTCTGTGTTTCCGTGTCGATGGTGTTGCCAACTTAACCTTCACTTCATCTAAAACATTTCTCTTCCTCTGAGGTTGGTCATATATGTAATGATTCATTTAATTATGTTACTATATATTCATTTAATATGTAAGTATAGTGAAGAGGTAGTCATGGAGTTATTGATCTAAATGGTGAGTAGGTGGGGAGAGAAGAAAGGGGGTAGGAGGAATGAGCGAACAGTGAATGCGAAGGTGGGAAAGGGCGAGTGAGTTGTGAAATGGTTAAGAAAGCGGGGTAAGAGAGAGCTAGGTAGAGGAGATAGAGTTGAAGTGGAGAGGAAGGTGGGGAAGAGAGAAAGAGGTGGATATATGCTGTCGTCATGTATTAAAACCGTAACTTAATATAACCTTGCCGTGACGCGTAATGTGGTCCACTCAATACAAGCAGGATCAGGCCTCTACAATCTGCCAATGGTAAATATGCTGGAAACGTCGTTCTGCATCCTGCAATCAGTTACACAGTACTGAATCAACATTTATCGGCAAATTCAAGATGGCCTGAATTAGATGAAACGCTCGTCATTGATGAATAAATTAACGATATTTTCAACTTCACAACCAATATTCTTTTCTTCTCCTCAGGAAAATTAATGCTCTTGTTATAATTTCATTTAAGTCCTACTCTTTATCACATGATAGGATATTTTATGCCATGTAATTGTAGACCTATTAAAATTTCTGTTTCGTTTTTACTATTGTTTTAGGTTGTTAATTAGTAAATTCTTATCAGAAAAAGGATTAATCATCATAAGATGTCTCATTTTTTGTAACGTGATGGTGTGCCTGGGAAAAAGTGCAGAATTGAATGAATAATTCATCCGAATTTTAGTCGATGTTGCCTTTCACACAGATATGTGATTCTAGATTGTCTCACGAAGACCGGAACTTTTCCCCCACTCCTACTTCTTAGTTAACCAACACATTCGTATTGTTTTACCCACGGATTCCTAACATCAATAAGCCTTAAGTTGCAACACGAATAATATACACGAATCCGTCATCCTTGCGAGGTGGGATGCGGGATCTTCGTTGTGATCCCTCGGTCATTAATGTCGAACTATTGATATTCATTCTTTCATTGAATCTCTGTTAGCACAATACAAAAACCATCAATTGGCTTTGATGTCCCATGTGCATCAAAGCTGGTTGAACTGATTTGCTAAAGACACGTTTGCCGCTTCCTACTTATCTGTTCCAAAGTAACCGACACAGTCTTGTCGTTTCCATCTACTGATAAGTGGAGGACAGTATCGTCAAATTGGAAGGTCCCTAACAGTGGCAGATGAAACGGTCGCGTCTGGAGGAAGGCAGCTTAGAATAAAAGCAACTACGTACAAGGTTGTAGCTCAAGATGAACCTGTTAGCTCGCTCTCTAACGCCATTTTTTCTTCGCCTAATTCGCGGCAGACTGGATAGCTCCTCCATCAGTCCTCTCGCATTGCAGACTTGTCTAGTAGAGAAGCAGACCATTGGGATGTTTTTTTTATGTTGGGGCCTCAACCCTACGGATAAAATTTCCCATATCTCTTTTTCCAGTGTACCAAGTGGACAAAAATGATAATCCGTAGCCAAACCTATGCTCCCATGGTAGCATGTGTGAGTGTGAGTGAGTGTGTGTGTGTGTGTGTGTGTGTGTGTGTGTTTGTGTGTACTTGTGTGTACGTGTATATGTGTGTGTTTTGTGTGCTGATATTGGAAGACCACTGGCCTAAATACTAAACGGAACGACTTCAATTACGATCAAAATCATAAATCGTCGTAACATACGGGGTTATTTGAGTTTTATTCCTGAGATCAATGTCACGTGGAGGTCGGCCTTCCCTCTATAGCTCTTCATATTACATTTGGCCTCTTGGCGTAGAGAAACATGAACATCCTGTAAACTTCAAGATTTGATTAACATCGAACCCTTTATCCAGAAAGCAGATTACCATTATTTCTGCAACTGTGATAAATTTTACCATATATTAGTCACTACTATGGGAAATGTGTGCAAACAGCGTGTTGGTATATTTGGTTACCTGTCTCCAGCGGACAATACGATACTTACTGTATCAATCGTCGTAAAGTAATAACTACCATCTTTAAAATATCAATCTGCGACCATGAATGCCTACTTATGGTTTCAGTCCTTCCCTATTTACCCTCCAAAGCGACAGATCTTTTCAACAAAAGATGATTTTGCGGATAACTTGGTTGTTTAAGATTGTCTTTTCACGAAATGTTCCACCTCGAAATGCAACTCGTCACTACCTGGAAATTTCCGCCACACTGTCATCTCTTCATTCAAGAACAGAAAAAGCAGTCACTGTGTACCTTGTCAGGATGGCTTGAGTTAAAATTTGGTCTTCCAAAGTGGCAGCATATGTTCTCATGCAGACGAACTGCGATGTAGAAGACCAGTGGAACCTAGTGTGCGACGACATTTGTCGTGTTCAAAAAGTTTTGCACGTTATTGGAAAGTAAGCCATGACTGATTTCCACTTCTTCAACGCCTCGGTTTTGATACACTGGTGTCAAACACCAGGGCCTCAACTTTTGCAATTATTCACATGATTGTGACAATAGAGTCAGATAACGCTGAGCGATTGAGATTCATTTTTGCCACGTAGTTAATGTAATTTGGAGCGTATTGGGCACGTTTGCGAGGGGGGATGCGGGTCCTTCGTTGTGATCCCTCGGTCTTCTTGGTGACGAGGTGGTCAGTGAATCTCATAAGTAAAGGCGAATGTCCCATGGGAGCTGGACATTTTCACTTCGATAAGTCTGCAGCCTGCCTTGTGCTTTCCTCCCAATGAGCAGAAGGCGCTGTGGCACCATTGCCACCTACAGAGGTACAGTTACCTGTAGGTTCGGCGAGCATGCAAGTATTATGGAGTGAGGGTTCAATGGTTCAAATGGCTCTGAGCACTATGGGACTTAACATCTATGATCATCAGTCGCCTAGAACTTAGAACTACTTAAACCTAACTAACCTAAGGACAGCACACAACACCCAGTCATCACGAGGCAGAGAAAATCCCTGACCTCGCCGGGAATCGAATCCGGGAACCAGGGCGCGGGAAGCGAGAACGCTACCGCACGACCACGAGCTGCGGACTGGAGTATGGGAATCCCTGGAGGGAAGACGATGTTGTTTCTCGCAAATTTAGCAAACTGACATTTGAGACCGACTGCAGAAGTGTTCTACTGCTGCCAATGTACATTTCACATAGGGATTATAAAGATGAGATGGGAGACATTAGGGCTCCTACAGAGGCGTTTGGGATGACGTTCCTTCCTTCCGCCATTTGCGACTATAATAAGAAGGGAAATGACTAGTAGTGGTACAAGGTGTTCTCGACCGTGGTCCGTACGGTAGTTTGCGGTCTATGTATGTGGATGTAGATAACTGAACACGTAAATTTCACCTATTCTGCTTAAAGGGCGGGACACAGAGTTGTCTCCCGATCAGCGTGGGAGCTATGTTGTACTGCCTCCAAAATCTGATGTTTAAAGTCGAATTGAGTAGCCCCGCCACCATGCCTGGCGCGAAGAGGCTGACCAATTGATGAAACATTGCTGCTTCCCTGTACCAGCCTCTTTCTGGTTAAGGTGTATTTTATACGCCATGAATGAAAAATTGCTGCCCATTTTCCCCATTTTATCATAAAATAGACAATATTTTCTTCTGTCACATTAGATACGGCATTGAATAGCTCACCTTCTACGCCCAGTATAGAGTTTTTCTTAATAGCAGAGTGTTGTGAAGAGAGATCCGTGTTTCGCGGTCATTCAATCGCCGCCCACCGTGAGGGTTCGCTCAGCTCTTGGCCGCCGTTAGGTGCCAATAGGCACACGGTTTGCTGATTTTGGGGAAATCGAAGTGTTACAGTTGCAATAGCGCGATCTAAATTCTGAGCAACTCACTACGTATTTACTTTGTCACGCGACATATATTGCTCCATACAGTCTTCAACACTATTCGGTACTTCCAGAGTCGCAGCGTCAGATTGTAATTTCATTTGCGGTTTAGAAAAGTTTGTTCTGCGTTAATTTTTATCGTGATTTTTATCAGATATTGGAGCAACCTGTTACTTTCCTCGACTCAGATTCAGAATTGGAATCCAGCTTTCAAATTACACAAAACGAGTTACCGGATGACGCTCCTTCTACACTCCTGGAAATGGAAAAAAGAACACATTGACACCGGTGTGTCAGACCCACCATACTTGCTCCGGACACTGCGAGAGGGCTGTACAAGCAATGATCACACGCACGGCACAGCGGACACACCAGGAACCGCGGTGTTGGCCGTCGAATGGCGCTAGCTGCGCAGCATTTGTGCACCGCCGCCGTCAGTGTCAGCCAATTTGCCGTGGCATACGGAGCTCCATCGCAGGCTTTAACACTGGTAGCATGCCGCGACAGCGTGGACGTGAACCGTATGTGCAGTTGACGGATTTTGAGCGAGGGCGTATAGTGGGCATGCGGGAGGCCGGGTGGACGTACCGCCGAATTGCTCAACACGTGGGGCGTGAGGTCTCCACAGTGCATCGATGTTGTCGCCAGTGGTCGGCGGAAGGTGCACGTGCCCGTCGACCTGGGACCGGACCGCAGCGACGCACGGATGCACGCCAAGACCGTAGGATCCTACGCAGTGCCGTAGGGGACCGCACCGCTACTTCCCAGCAAATTAGGGACACTGTTGCTCCTGGGGTATCGGCGAGGACCATTCGCAACCGTCTCCATGAAGCTGGGCTGCGGTCCCGCACACCGTTATGCCGTCTTCCGCTCACGCCCCAACATCGTGCAGCCCGCCTCCAGTGGTGTCGCGACAGGCGTGAATGGAGGGACGAATGGAGACGTGTCGTCTTCAGCGATGAGAGTCGCTTCTGTCTTGGTGCCAATGATGGTTGTATGCGTGTTTGGCGCCGTGCAGGTGAGCGCCACAATCAGGACTGCATACGACCGAGGCACACAGGGCCAACACCCGGCATCATGGTGTGGGGAGCGATCTCCTACACTGGCCGTACACCACTGGTGATCGTCGAGGGGACACTGAATAGTGCACGGTACATCCAAACCGTCATCGAACCCATCGTTCTACCATTCCTAGACCGGCAAGGGAACTTGCTGTTCCAACAGGACAATGCACGTCCGCATGTATCCCGTGCCACCCAACGTGCTCTAGGAGGTGTAAGTCAACTACCCTGGCCAGCAAGATCTCCGGATCTGTCCCCCATTGAGCATGTTTGGGACTGGATGAAGCGTCGTCTCACGCGGTCTGCACGTCCAGCACGAACGCTGGTCCAACTGAGGCGTCAGGTGGAAATGGCATGGCAAGCCGTTCCACAGGACTACATCCAGCATCTCTACAATCGTCTCCATGGGAGAATAGCAGCCTGCATTGCTGCGAAAGGTGGATATACAGTGTACTAGTGCCGACATTGTGCATGCTCTGTTGCCTGTGTCTATGTGCCTGTGGTTCTGTCAGTGTGATCATGTGATGTATCTGACCCCAGGAATGTGTCAATAAAGTTTCCCCTTCCTGGGACAATGAATTCACGGTGTTCTTATTTCAATTTCCAGGAGTGTATCAATGGACTGCCTCATTTGTATCCTCTAGCAGCTTGCTGCTGTGCTGTGGTGTGGGTATTTCAGTGTTTACAAGAAATTCTGGCATGAACTTCCACCAAATCAAGATTTTATGTTGTATGTATCACTTAATAGAAAGCAGTGTCTACATCTATTACTATTGTGATGCTGTCTGTTATGTGTTATGTACCCATACAACTACACCGACAGAAAAGAATTCCGCACCAAAAAATAATTGATGTTGAGTAATTAAATTTCACTATTTTGTCTAAAACTGACATGGTGAGACCGTGGCTGTGTACAATTAATGTAGTTAATTATTACAAAGAAGAAAGCACCAACCAGTCACTATTAATACTGCTATATATTTAGGTAAATAGCACCGTTACCGGTTTCGAATTGGCATCAGACGGCTGTTCACATGATTTTCAAGATACACTTTGCATTATCGTCCGTTTTCGGAATAATAAAAATCGAAAACGGACGATAATGTAAAGTTCATCATCAGACGGCTGTTCACATGATTTTCAAGATACACTTTACATTATCGTCCGTTTTCGGAATAATAAAAATCGAAAACGGACGATAATGTAAAGTCTATCTTGAAAATCATGTGAACAACCGTCTGATGATGAACTTGCCAGTTCGAAACCGGTAACGGCGCTATTTACCTAAATATGTAGCAGTATAAATAGTGGCTGGTTGCTGTTTTCTTCCTTGTAAGAATTAACCTACATTAATTAAATTTCGGAAATACTCTATCTAGGTATCAAATTTAAGTGATTAACATTGCGAGGTCACAGGTAAGCTCGAGATAAGCCATTGCAAATATGAAATACTCGTACACTAATAACCCATGTAACCCCTAGAATGTTGAATACAACATGCAAACGCGCACGCATTGTGTTGTTAAGGCGTCGGACGTCAGAGAGTGGAATGGAATTCCATGATTGTTTGATTTGGTCTGTTAATACAGCGACGGTTGATCCGTTATGTTGACGATGCTGGAGTCGTTATCCGATGGTGTCCCATATGTGCTTGAACGGAGACACGTCTGATAATCGAACAGGCCAAGGTAACATGGAAACACTCTGTAGAACATGGTGGACTACAACAGTGGTATGTGGCGAGCATTATCCTGTTGTAAGAAAAACCTGGAACACCGTTCATAAATGTCAACACGTCGAATCACCAAATTGACTTACAGATTTGCAGTCCATGTGCTTAGAATAATAACGAGAGTGCTTCTGCTGTCCTACGATGTCGCACTCCAGATCATAACTCCAGATGTAGGCCGAGTGTGTCTAACAGCAGACAGTATGGTTGCAGGTCCTCAACTGGCGTCCTCCTAACCAACACACGGCCATCACTGGCACCGAGGCAGAACCAGCTTTCATCAGCGAACACACACTGGTCTCGCTTGACAATACTGAAGTCGCAAATGGCGGTGATTTGGGGTCACTGGAATACACACTACACTGCGCCTGGCTCGGTACTGTCCTTCAAGTAACCGATTTGTAACAATCCACCTGATACTATGGTGCCAACTGCTTGTCTTATTGCTGCTGCAGATGCAGTACGGTGCCCCAGACCCGTAAGCCAGACACGATGGTCTTCCCTCCCTGTAGTGTCACGTAGCAGTCCGGAGTCCAGACTTTTTGCGACTGTACATTCTCGTGACAACCGCTGCGAGCAGTCGTGTATAGTGGCTACGTTATTGCTGTCTTTCAGAAAAATGGCATAAGGAGCACCCAGCTTCATACTAATTGAGGTGTTGATGACGGCGTCCTTGTCGCCTTACACATATTTTTGTCTAACGTCAATCACCACGTCAAATCTCAAAGATAACTAAGGCGCACGACCGTTACAGCGTGTACTTAATCCAAATCTCATGTGCATCCTCATAGTGGTGCTACTAGCGCCAATCTTATGCGATGTCGCAAATTTTAGTAGACATCATCTTTCGGATGTAGAAACGTGTCTATATACTTTTTTTATGGCACACAACGCCTTTTTCTTATTTTAATTTTTTTCGAGCAGTATGGGACTTAAAATCTGAGGTCATCAGTCCTCTAAAACTTAGAACTACTGAAACCGAACTATCCTAAGGACATCACACACATCCATGCCCGAAGCAGGATTCGAACCTGCGACCGTAGCGGTCGCGCAGTTCCAGACTGAAGTGCCTAGAACGGTTCGGCCACCCCAGCCGACTGGTACTGGGTGTTGTTCTGTCCTTACTTTCGTATCGTCGGAAATCACATTCCACTGTTAAGTTTGCAGTGCAGCCTCGTTCCGAACTCTAATAATTAAAAAAACTACAACGTAACAATTAATTTCGTCTCTTCTTGGTATTATCAACATTGGTCTGTAGCCTTCTGTAAACTTTCTGATCTGAAGATGGTGGTGGTGGTGATTAGTGTTTAACGTCCCGTCGACAACGAGGTCATTAGAGACGGAGCGCAAGCTCGGGTTACGGAAGGATATGGAAGGAAGTCGGCCGTGCCCTTTCAAAGGAACCATCTCGGCATTTGCCTGAAACGATTTGGGGAAATCACGGAAAACCTAAATTAGGATGGCCGGAGACGGGATTGAACCGTCGTCCTCCCGAATGCGAGTCCAGTGTGCTAACCACTGCGCCACCTCGCTCGGTGATCTGAAGATGGCCATTTAACTGGTCGAAACAAGTAATCGTTATATTCCCCCTAGAGATGTTGTAAAGAAGAAGACCACAACACTATATTTAAAGATCGCCTCCTTCAACCTTATCGATTTCCTGTATTCATAAACAAAATTCAATTCTGAAGCTTCCTGGCAGATTAAAACTGTGTGCCGGCACATAGTTTTAATCTGCAAGGAAGTTTCATATCAGCGCACACTCCGCTGCAATGTGAAAATCTCATGTAATGAATTTGTGGAGCGTTGCCATAAGGAGTGGTAAAGCGCTCAAGCGGTACTGCAAAGCGGTACTGCTTGTGTAGAAAGATTATTCTTAGGTAGCCAGCGAAAAAGTGTCACCGAAGTTGGCAACATTTCATTCCAATTTTGGTGTTTTTGTTTTAGCTGTGTGCTCTTAACCGACAAGTAAATTGCAAAAAGTACCAGCAGCTCGTAAGAGTAATGACCGCTATTTGCGGGGCCTTAACTGGCGCCTCGCGCTTGGACGCACGCGTCCTGCGAGAGATGAGTAGGAGGGCAGTGCGTGAGCTACCGCACCCGCATCGCAGCTGGCTCCGACGCTGCGCCGGCGACGACGAAGAATTTTATGGCTTCCGCTGGGCAGCTACGAGTTGTCTGCTCTCCAGTGGGCAACGTAATTAATTAAGATTCGACGAGGGCGGAACCATCCTTTAATAACGCGGTTATTTGCAACGGAATTGCTTCATTAAACGGCAAAGTCAATACGTCACGGCGAGGAAGACCGTGAGAGGGAGCGCGAAAAAAAAGTGACAATCGTTCACAATCAATAACCCATTAAATTAATAAAGCAAGTGCTGCTGCGCGTCCGAGCGATTTTTCAGGGTTACCTTTTTTTGCGCTCCCATTGGTGCAGTGATAGGCGGCGTGAAATCGTCCGCGGGAGCCATAAAGGATGAAGACTCTGGACAATGGGGAGTAATTTGCAAGGGGCGGGAATCCCTTGGGCTGCAGCCTTCGCCGCCGGCGATTAGCGGAGCACTCGCTGGCGTTTTTGATTGGGTGCGGCCGCCCCTGCTGGCGCCAACGCATGCGGCGGCGCGCCAGCCAACGCACTGCGGCCGGCGAGAGCGGCGCTCCTGGCGGTGCGACGTGGAAGCTTTGGGCTCGATAACCCGCCGGTGCCAAAACAGCATCGAGGGCGGAACAGTCTTGGATTCTTGTCGTGTTCTGGCACTCTCGTGAAACTACTGACACTACAGATTGCTACTTCCGGAATGGGCACAAAGGAGCTGCAAAACGCCTGTGAATAAATAGCCTCTCTTCATGTCACAATGTGACGTCTCACATTAGAAGGCGACTTCTCAAACCCCATCAGATCATCCAGATATATATGAGGCAGTCAAATGGGAACGAGATGGGTGGAAATAAAGTACGAGAGGTGCTCAGTAAAGAAAGCAATACACTTTTTCTTAAAGCAGAATTTCAATACACCATATTCTTCCTCAATCTTTTGGGTACAAAACTCTATTTTTCAACAAAACATGATCAGTGCGACGGCCTTACGTCACCTTACTGGGGGTCCCGTATGCCCGCATGATACCACTCTGTTTGTCGACGTCCGGTCGATCAAACGTCTTTCTGTATTAATAACTTCTTTAGCCGTGTACTGCATCCTTCATTGGGCCAAACAGATGGAAGTCGGAAGGTCCGAGATGCGGGCTGTATCGTGGGTGAGGAAAAACAGTCCAATGAAGTTTTGTGAGCTCTACTCGGTTCCGATGACTTGTGTTAGGCCCTGCTTTGTTATGGAGAAGAAGTATGTTTGCATTATTGTGGTGAATAGGACGCTGAAGTCATTTCACGAATTTCCCGAGGGCGGCACAATACACTTCAGAACTTATCGTTGCACCATAAAAGAGGATACCAAACAGAATAACATCTACAATGACCCAGAAGACAGTCGTCGTAAGTTTACTAGTAGGGGGTGCGGCTTTGAACGTTTTCTTTGAAGGAGAGATGGTGTGACGCCACTTCGTGGACTGCCGTTTTGTTTTGGGTTCGAAGTGATGAACCCATGCTTCTTCACCAGTGACGATGCTCGATAAGAGATTGTCACGATCCGCCTCGTAACGCACAAGCAATTCGACGGATGTCATTCGTTGCTTTTTATGATCATCTTTTAGTTGTCGAGGCACAAAACCTTGAGTACCGCAATTGGCGGATGAGTTTATCATCACTACCAACAGAGACGTCCAATTGAGGAGCGAGCTCTTTGATTGTGATTCATTGATCACATGAATGACAGTGTGCACGAGTTGGAGGAGTCACAGTTGTATGTGGTCGAGAGATCGGACACATTGCGCTACCTTGTTGAGGTAATAACAGACACTCCGTCTAACGACTCACCGTCCTTTTGTTCACTTTCTGGTCTCCAAAACATTCTGGAAGCGCCTCTGAATATATGCGATGCTCTGTTTCTCCATCAAAGGAAAGTTTGTGACAGCTCTCTGGTTGGAAAGCACTTTCGTTACAGACGTCGCCTTGAAGGTTACGCACAGCGCCGTTCCCTCTCATACCTTCGAAAACATATAGTGGCTGAAACGGGAATATTGCACGATATACCAAAACAAGTTCTACATTTTTCAACCGTAATTTGCCGAGAAAAAGTTATGTTGCATTGCTACTGAACGCTCCTCTTAAGTACGCTGTTTATTATCTCAAAAGTAATCGCCATAACTGTACACTTACCTCAGTGTGAGACAAAATGGTCAATGCCTTCATGGAAAACTGCCTACGATTATCTACGTAGTAGCAATTGTACCCTGGCGTATTCATCTTCGGTACTTGAAGGAACCATGGCAACATCTGGGCGGGCGGGAGTAATCGTTCTTCCGTAGGCAATAGCAAACGTTTTCCCATGAAGGCAAAGACCATCTTGTCTCACAGTCCGATAAATGTACAGGGTTATTACAAATGATTGAAGCGATTTCACAGCTCTACAATAACTTTATTATTTGAGATATTTTCACAATGCTTTGCACACACATACAAAAACTCAAAAAGTTTTTTTAGGCATTCACAAATGTTCGATATGTGCCCCTTTAGTGATTCGGCAGACATCAAGCCGATAATCAAGTTCCTCCCACACTCGGCGCAGCATGTCCCCATCAATGAGTTCGAAAGCATCGTTGATGCGAGCTCGCAGTTCTGGCACGTTTCTTGATAGAGGAGGTTTAAACACTGAATCTTTCACATAACCCCACAGAAAGAAATTGTATGGGGTTAAGTCGGGAGAGCGTGGAGGCCATGACATGATCATGATCTCCACCACGACCGATCCATCGGTTTTCCAATCTCCTGTTTAAGAAATGCCGAACATCATGATGGAAGTGCGGTGGAGCACCATCCTGTGGTACGTTTAGCTCCCTGCTTGCTTTATTCGTCGACTTCCGCGAGCTACACGTGAAACTTGCCCGCACGCGTTCAACCATTTCTTCACTCACTGCAGGCCGACCCGTTGATTTCCCCTTACAGAGGCATCCAGAAGCTTTAAACTGCGCATACTATCGCTGAATGGAGTTAGCAGTTGGTGGATCTTTGTTGAACTTCGTCCTGAAGTGTCGTTGCACTGTTATGACTGACTGATGTGAGTGCATTTCAAGCACGACATACGCTTTCTCGGCTCCTGTCGCCATTTTGTCTCACTGCGCTCTCGAGCGCTCTGGCGGCAGAAACCTGAAGTGCGGCTTCAGCCGAACAAAACTTTATGAGTTTTTCTACCTATCTGTAGTGTGTCGTGACCATATGTCAATGAATGCAGCTACAGTGAATTTATGAAATCGCTTCAGCCATTTGTAATAGCCCTGTATTAACAGTTATGGCCGTTATTTTGCAATAATAAGCAGACTATTTAGTTTTTCACAACTCTCTCTGACTTCCTATTATAGGTTATAGACAATCATTTGCTCAACAGATTCAACTAATTCTTAACATTACTTCAGCCACCATGTATACCAGCCAGTTTTAAATTCCAAATGCTGCTTCAATGCTACATTTTTTTAAAAATTTTAAATTAGATCATGGGTAGGAATCACATATTACTTCCGCTGTTCCATAAACAATTGAAATTGGTTTCGGTGACGACACACTCTGGTTGAATGTGCACAATGAAGCCGGCCGGAGTGGCCGAGCGTTTCTAGGCTCTACAGTCTGGGGCCGCGCGGCCGCTACGGCCGCAGGTTCGAATCCTGCCTCGGGTATGGATGTCTGTGATGTCCTTAGGTTAGTTAGGTGTAAGTTGTTCTAAGTTCTAGGGGACTGATGACCTCAGAAGTTAAGTCCCATAGTGCTCAGAGCCATTTGAACCATTTTTTTGCACAATGAAAATCGTGATAAAGGAGCAAAACATAAAATGATTGCAAGTCGGAGTCAGTTGCGGTGCAGACCAACATCGTAGCTAGTTTTAGCACGTCAGCAACTTGATTAATGCTGCCTTTTCTTTGGTATGGCTTTTCATTCAACATGCGACTCCGTGACAATTGCAGGCACAGCGTAATTATGGAAGTTTCTTCAATGCAAGATATCTCCGCCAACGAACGTCCTACCGACGAAAGAGAACTATCTGTACGTCACACACGTAGTTACTACAAGTCAATTCTCCAGTGTACGTTGCAAAGTGTTTTTTCAATTTATCAATGGAATTCAGATATGATATTTATGCTAGTATGTTCTATGGTTGTAAGAGACATCACCTCATGTTATTTTCTCCCTAGCTGCCCGTCGATAATAACACACTGTGAATTTAAGGCCCATTTTAGTGTGACATAGCTTGCAAATGCCCAATCGCTCTAAAATTATTATCTACATTTTATCTTTCGGAAAAAAGAATCTCTTACGCAGGTAAAAGATCGTGTAGAGAAATTACACTGAAGCGCCAAAGAAACTAGTGTAGGCTTGCGTATTCAAAGACAGAATACGACGTTACGGTCGGCAACGCCTATGTAAGACAACACGTGTCTGGCGCAGTTGTTAGATCGGTTACTACTGCTGCAATGACAGTTTATCAAGATTTAAGTGAGTTTGGAAGTGGGGTTATAATCAGCGCACGAGCGACGGTGCACAACATCTCCGAAGTAGTTGGGATATTCCCCGTACGGCCATTTCACGAGTGTACCGTGAATATGAGGAATCGATAAAACGTCATATCTCCGACGCTGCTGCGGCCGGAAAACGATCCTGCAAGAGCGTTACCAACGACAACTGAACCAAATCGCTCAGCGTGACAGAAGTGCAGAAGTGCAACCCTTCCGCAAATTGCTGCAGATTTCAGTGCTGGGCCATTAGCAAGTGTCAGCTTGCGAACCATTCAACGAAACATCATCGATGTGGGCTTTCGGAGCCGGACGCCCACTCGTGTACCCTTGATGAGTACACGACACAATGCTTTACGCCTCACCTGGGCCCTTCAACACCGTAGATGACTGGAAATATGTCGCCTTGGCGGACGAATCTGGTATCAAATTGTGTCGAGCGCATAGGCGTGTATGGGTAAGGAGACAGCCTCATAAATCCGTTTACCCTGCATGTCGGCAGGGGATTGTTCAAGCTGGTGGGAGCTCTGTAGTGATGTGGAGCGTATGCAGTTAGAGTGATATGGGACCGCTGATACGTCTAGATACGACTCTGACGGGTGACACGTACATAAGCATCATGTCTGATCACCTGCATCCGTTCATGTACATTGTGCATTCCGACCGATTTGTGGACGTCCAGAATTGCTGCAGAATGACTCCAGGAACGCTCTCATGAGTTTAAACTCCGCGGACATGATCATTATTGAGCATATCTGGGATGCTATGCAACGTGATTTTGAGAAGAGATCCCCACCCCCTCGTACTCTTACGCATTTATGGACATTTCTGCATAATTCATGGTGTCAGTTCCCACCAGCACTACTTCATACATTTGTCGAATCCATGGGACGTCATATTGCGGCACTCACGCGTGCTCTTGGGGGCCCTACACGATATTCGGTCGGTGCACCAGTTTCTTTAGCTCTTCAGTGCAACAGCGGCTGTGGAAAGAGCTCAGTATAGTAAGATAACATTGTATACGAAGGAGACCTATTAGCGCGTGTTAAATTCTAGGGTGGTGTAAGATTCAGGCTTTAGGTAGGGGTTGGAGTGGAGGTGGAAGGAATTTAAGCATACAGTTTCACATATCACCGGAATAAGATATGCCCCGTGCATTTATTGCCGTGTTCATAGCTACCAGAGTATCGTTTGACACTTCGAATCTCACTTGAGGTGATTTTTCGCACGGGAACAATCACAGTGTTGTAGGTAATCACAACTCCAAAACTAGCAGCGTCAGGCCCATGTAGATCGGCTGTCCCTTGACCAAGAATGCTGCGGAGCACCGGTCAAATGGAATGAAATTTATATGTGCACCGGACGCTGTTATTTAACACCAGTTCCTGCAGCCTCTCAACTCTAATTGCCAGTAAGTGGAGGAAATGGTCATCAAATTAGCGGATTTCAGATGAGCACTTAATCTCCTGATGGGGCTAGACGGCCATAATTACTCTGTTGCGTACGACACGCAGTGTGTGCAATCGTTATCCGACAACCGTGAGTAGGTCAGCGTCTGTCGGATGAAAGTATATCTTCACGTTAAGGAAAGGTGGCTGTTTCGGCAGAGAAAACCTCTCGCGATGAATGAAATGAAACTTCTCGGCAGATAAAAACCGTATACTGGACCGGGACACATGATGACGTACTAGTGAATTGAAGCAGTCATGGGTTTGTGCATCGTGCTTGGATACCCCAGCTGGTAGATCACTTACTTGCAAAGGTTCTGCTTTCGACTCTGGGTCCGACACACAGTTTTAATCTGCCAGGAATTTTCAAATCAGAGCACAATCTGCTGCAGAGTGAAAATTCATTATGGCACGGAAAAAGTTACTCATAACGCAATGCCTGCTATATATTTCCTCTGGAAACTTAAAGAACGAAGTGTGGACCAAAGAATGACAGCAGTCTTCCAAATGTGGGGAGATTGGAAATGAGAGGTGGACGAGGGGGGTGGCAGCTTACGGAAAAGGTCAGCACATTGTTTCAAAAAGATTCATACGATTTCACATAACTACATGTTCTATGTGAACGAAGATAGAGACTTGAAGTAGATTTTAACTTAAGCATCGAAAATAATTATTTTTCTTTGGCGAGAGTTGTAAGTTTCCGTTTGATGCAGTTGTTGGTAGGGGTTTCTCTGGCTCTGCTAGACTACTCTTGCTCGTCTCATACGAATCGGTCGTAGGGTAGAGAGGTCGATAACACAACAACACAAGTCATTTAGTGTTCTCGGCCTAAATAAGCGCTATTCATGTACAACGGTGCTATAGGCCTCCTGCAGCTCAGTGCATTCCACCACGGCACCCAGAAAGATATGAAATTCTTCAGTTTTTTTAAAAAATTCCGTCTATATGGATCCCCGTTAAACTTCTGCCAACAGTGAATTCTGTAACTCCATACATGCTCGCAAAAGTGTGCAATAAATTTATCGCCTGGATGTTGGTAGTATTTCCGGTGGAAGGAGTACTGAACATTTGTGAAACGAGAATGCAAAAATTATCCTAGACAGTACTTCAAAAGTTGAAAGTATACTCCGTCTCTTAAAAACTGGGTGGTTGTTTTGAAAATTAGAACTCTGGAGGCCTTTGCGAAATTGTAATTGACCCCAAGTGTCTACATGCATGTTGAGGACATAGTCTTGTGATACTGGATACATCCTTTTAAAACAAGCAATACATTTCGCTACTAGTACGTGTCCTTGTAAGACAATTGAGCATACCCAGACTGCTTCAAAGAAAACGCTAACGTGCATGACCTTTAATTGCGGATACTTCACGAAAAATTCTCTGTAGTATAATCCGCCACCATAGCTGGTTGGTCACCCTGGCTGGCTACCATGCGGGGAACCCTGTTTCGGTTCCCCGTAGAGCCTGTGATTTTTCCTTCGGGGAGACTTGTAGGGGCTCTCGTGAGAGGAATCGCCGAACTCCGAACGATTAGTAACGGTTGCAAGATCAAGAAATCCGACAACGACTGGAAGAGCTGCGTGCTGACAACATTCCCTTCCACGCCACATCCGATGACGCCACTTACGACACTGACAGTTGGGTCCCATTGGTCAGGCCATAACACAGAACTATATCTTACTTCTACACAGTTCCCAGTGTGCGCATGCGGCTATGAAAAGTCCGAACGATTTCACACACGCTCTACTGCAGTAGTACTAATAACTGAACTGTCTTCTGCAGTCTGCTGCAATATCGTTGTTATAACATGCGGCTATGAAAAGTCCGAACGATTTCACACACGCTCTACTGCAGTAGTACTAATAACTCAACTGTCTTCTGCAGTCTGCTGCAATATCGTTGTTATCGAAGCAGATCCTCAAGGTTAGCAGGCACTTGGAATTAAAAACAGTGGAGCTGAAAAAATGAATAAATTAGTACTCAAGATATAATTACAATAGCTTCTTTTGGCTCATTTCACGAAACGATGTTACTCACGAAAACAGTTAGCTGGTGGCTGTAGCACGACGCAGCGCACTGCAGACTATTAACAACCATAACAACACACGCGACTCTATTCAATACAAAATAGATATAATGAATGAAATTCGAAATGGCTTTGTAACACAATATACAGAATTAAAATCAGCTTTTTACAAAGTTTTCAAAACTATTTTTGTGACTTTTAGAAAGATTTTAGAGATTATTAGAATATATAGGTTGATTCTTACATAGAAGATAACAGCAACCAGCCACTTTTTACAAAGCTATTTACTTATTAAAACAGCGCTGTTACCGGTTTCGACTTCATCTGCAGACAGATAGTTCACGTTTTACATTAGCTTTCGATTTTTGGTCTTTCCCCAACTAACGAAATTTCCTTGGGGTAGTGGTGCCGATGAAAAATCCACGCTATTATGTTCCAGTGCAGACTGATTCTGATTTTGCAGCAGTCTGCAATGGAACATAATGGCCCGGATTTTTCATCGGCTCCACCATCCCAAGGAAATTTCGTCAGTTGCGGAAATAAATGGCGAAAGCTAATGTAAAACTTGAACCAGCAGCCTGAAGACGAACCTATCGGTTCTAAACCGGTAGCGGCGCTATTTAAATAAGTAAATAGTATTTTAAAAAGTAGCTGGTTGCTGTTATCTTGTGCGTAAGAGTCCACCAAAGTTTTGTACACAGCCACAGCTCAAAATGTCATTTTTTGACAAAATAGCGTTATTTGAATAACTTAACAGATACTGTGAGAAACATGTCTACTGTCATACATTTGAATCTAGTGCAAGAGCTACATAAAACATGTCTATAAATGTCATTATCAAATATCGAATGTTGAACTCAAATGGGCATCATTCAGTGGGAGCCGAAGCGTAGTAGTAGGTTTTGTGACGAAAATGCGCAAGAATTCGAAATAAACAGAGATGTCGGCTGTCAGATACTTTTGCACATTCCAGCAACAGGTGACTCAATACACAGTACGAACTTACATTAAGGACACACAGTCTTCAAAGTGGAACCGTTGTGTATGGGACAAAATTTACAAATGTTATTACATTAATCATTTCAGAGGCAGTGAGACTTGTTGTCGCTATTATAATGAACTATCGTGATTTCAGTGTACAAAGTACCGAAGAACTGTTCATTCAGTGGAATATTTTCACTTTACGTTTTGACTTACAATGTACATTTAACAGTGCGAGACATTGATTATGTACTTTAATATTTGGGTTCGTATTTTGAATAATGATTTGCTTTTAGTGCTGGTAATGGTTCGATAATGAATGGAAAGGTTTTAAAGTAGTCAAAAATGGGTCAAATGGCTCTGAGTACTATGGGACTTATCATCTATGGTCATCAGTCCCCTAGAACTTAGAACTACGTAAACCTAACTAACCTACGGACAGCACACAACACCCAGTCATCACGAGGCAGAGAAAATCCCTGACCCCGCCGGGAATCGAACCCGGGAACCCGGGCGCGGGAAGCGAGAACGCTACCGCACGACCACGAGCTACGGACCAAAGTAGTCACCATTAACACAAATTGTCATTGCAACTGACACAGAAAGGGAGAGGAATAACTGGTGTGTTGGCAGAAGAGCCAAAACCCTGTTACTAGAGGAGGCCGAAAGGCATGCGTATTAGCTCACGCAGGCAGGCGTGAGGAGGGAAGAACTATACTGACGTCAGGTCTGGAACATGACAAGGAATTAGAATTCAGAAACCGGACGTAGGTAGTTTGATACTTAACTTTAATCCATTAATGATGAACGTCGCTCTTGACGGTACATGATTCACAATATTGTCTGTTCAGAATTCATTCTAATTAGTGAATATGGCGTCTTGCTAGGTCGTAGCAAATGACGTAGCTGAAGGCTATGCTAGACTATCGTCTCTGCAAATGAGAGCCTACGTAGGCAGTGAACCATCTCTAGCAAAGTCGGCTGTACAGCTGGGGCGAGTGCTATGGAGTCTCTCTAGACTAGACCTGCCGTGTGGCGGCGCTCGGTCTGCAGTCACTGATAGTGGTGACACGCAGGTCCGACGTATACTAACGGACCGCGGCCGATTTAAAGGCTGCCACCTAGCAAGTGTGGTGTCTGGCGGTGACACCACAATAACAACGAATAAAACAGTTGCCTACCTATAATTTATGTAATGGAAAACTCATATCAAAAGCTTTCTCATCATTTCGATTATCGGCATAATTTTCATAGCGAAACGGCGGATGGAATAACCGACCCAGTTTCGTTTCTCGCACTACGGGCAGCCGGATCTGAGATAATGTGTGTTCGTTATGTCAGGCCCGTTTTATTTCTTGATATATTACTATTTTATAACATAAAACAAAAATGCTTAAACTTACAACCTGCGCCCCAAGTGTTCCACTGCGCATCACGTTTTTCCACTGAATTTCAATTTTTTGTCAATGGGCAGCTAGGGCGTTATTGTTTGTTTGTTTGTTGAGATAATACTCATCCCAATGTTGTGAGAGGGGAGTGGAGGACGAGGGAGATGAGGGAGGGCGATCGTGTCAGGGACACTTCGAAAAAATTACAGACGCTGACGGAATACTGGATAACGCATTCATCGCAAGCTGTATTACATAGAAACATTCTTACTAAGAACAGTATCCAGTCGTAGTAAGTCTTAAGTCTGTTGTGGTTCCATTCCCCTTGTGATCAGATTCGTTTACCGTATCGCTAAAACTTCATTCCTATGAGCTTGATGAGGCAACGGCTGTACTCTGGTTAATCTTTTCGTATCCAGCTGGGTATTACAGCCTTTTAAAAATTGATACTGTTTATTTAAATTTAACGTAATTAGGCATTGTATTCACATTAAACATTGAGATCCGTACGTAACACATGACGTAGAAGTGGATTTTTGGGACTCACACTTCACATCCTGTAGCTTTCGTTGAAATACGGGGGCAGCATCAAACAGGTGTCACTTTACCTGCATGTGGGTGTTCCTTGAAGTGCTTACGGTATTGGGATTCAGCTCAGCGAACTGGATGTTGAATGTTAAGGGTAAGCGTGCACACAGATGTGGCTGCCACAGACAGACTGCGCGCGTTGTTAAAGGCGAAACATCATTGACCGCCTCATGCTCCAGCGTCAGTTGATCTGAACATGTTGTAGCCGTGCCTTTTCCCATTATGATGATATGGTCTGTGGACTTATGCGTCGTTGTGTAGCTACTATGCAGTGGGCGCTGTTTCTTCAAAAGTATCGTAATAGTGCTCCCTACCGATGGATATTTCTTCGACCTTCAGTTATTGTCCCACATGTTTCAGCTAGTAATAGCGAATACTATGTTCAAGAATCAAAAGAGGAGGAGGTACACTTGGAAAAGGCCAAGTGATACGGGAAGATTTCAGTTAGATTACATCATGGTCAGACATAGACTCTGAAATCAGATCCTGGAGTTACGGTGTACCCAGGAGCAGATATAGACTCAGTTGACAATATACTAGTGACGAAGAGTAGGCTGTAGTTTAACACACTAGTCAGGAAGAATGAATACGCAAAGAGGTGGGATATGGAAGTACTAAGAATGGCGAGATACGGTTGAAGTTCTGTAAGGCTATAGACACAGATATAAGGAATGGCTCTGTAGGCAGCTCAGTTGAAGAGGAATGAAAATCTCTAAAAAGGGCCATGACAGAAGTTAGGAAGGAAAACATAGGCACAAAGATGGTAACTGCGAAGAAACCGTGGGTAACAGAAGAACTACTTCAACTGATCAATGAAATGAGGAGGTACAAAAATGTTCCGGGAAGCTCAGGAATAGAGAAATACAATTCGCTTAGGAATAAAATAAATAGGAAGTGCAGGGAAGTCAAAACAACCTTCGGTGACATTAAAAGCAGGGGTGATAACATTAAGCAACGCGAATTCCACTGTTAAATGCAGACGAGAGAGCGGATAGGTGGAAAGAATACATGAGGGGGAAGATTTGTCTGATGCGATAGAAGAAGAAACAGGAGTCGATTTAGAAGGGATAGGGTATCGAGTATTAAAATCAGTATATAAAATAGCTTTGGAGGACTTAAGATCAAATAAGGCAGAAGGGATAGATAACATTCCATCGGAATTTCTAAAATAATTGAGGGAAGTGGCAACAAAACGACTGCTCAGATTTGCTGTGTAGAGTGTATAAGTCTCGCGACATACCATATGACCTTTGAAAAATCATCATCCATACAATTCCGATGACGGCAAAAGTTGACAAGTGCGAGAATTATCGTACAATCAGCTTAACAGCTCATGAATCCAAGTTGCTTACAAGAATAATATACAGAATTATGGAAAAGAAAATTGAGTATGCGCTAGATGACGATCAGTTTGGCTTTAGGAAAGGTAAAGGCACGAGAGAGTCAATTCTGACGTTCCTGTCAATAATGGAAGCAAGACTATAGCAAAATCAAGAAACGTTCACAGGATTTGTCGACCTGGAGAAAGCGTTCGGCAATCTAAAATGGTGCAAGGCGTTCGAAATCCTGAGAAAAGTGGGGGTAAGCTATAGGGAGAGACGGGTAATATATAATATGTACAAGAGCCAAGAGGGACTAATAAGAGTGGACGACCAAGAACGAAGTGCTCGTATTGAAAAGGGTGTAAGACAAAGATGTAGCCTTTCGCCCTACTGTTCAATCTGTATGTCGAGGAAGTTGTG
This sequence comes from Schistocerca americana, assembly GCF_021461395.2. Taxonomy (NCBI): domain Eukaryota; kingdom Metazoa; phylum Arthropoda; class Insecta; order Orthoptera; family Acrididae; genus Schistocerca; species Schistocerca americana. The sequence goes on from NC_060125.1 coordinate 329,678,704, forward strand.
ATGGAAATAAGAAAAAGGTTCACAGTGATAGTGAAGAATAATTACATGATCTGCTGAACGGAATGAACCGTCTAATGAGTACAGAGTATGGACTGAGAGTAAATCGAAGAAAGACGAAAGCAATGAGAAGCAGTAGAAATGAGAACAGCGAGAATCTTTACATCAGGGTTGATGGTCACGAAGTAGATGAAGTTAAAGAAGTCTGTGTAACCTAGGCAGACGGACGGAGCAAGGAGGACATCAAAAGCAGACTAGCACTGGAAAAAGGGCCTTCCTGGCCAAGAGAAGTCAACTAAAATCAAATATCGGCCTTAATTTAAGGAAGAAATTTCTGGGAATGTACCTCAGGAGCCCAGCATTGTATGGTAGTGAAACATGGACCTTCGGAAAACCGGAACAGAAGAAAGTCTAAGCATTTGAGATGTGGTACTACAGACGAATGTTGAAAATTAAGTGTGCTAATAAGGTAAGGAATGATGAGGTTCAGCTCATAATCGGAGAGGAAAGTAACATGTGGAAAACACCGATAAGGAGAAGGGGCAGGATGATAAGATATCAGTTAAGACATGAGTGAATGACTTCCATGGTACTATAGGGAGCTGTAGAGCGCAAAAACTGTAGAGGAAGATAGAGATTGTAATACATCTAGCAAATAATTGAGGACGTAGGTTGGAAGTGCTACTCTGAGATGAAGAGCTTGGCACAGGAGGGGAATTTGTGGCGGGCAGCATCAAACCAGTCAGAAGACTGATGAAAAAAAAAAAGTAGAAAAATCCCGACATACTGACTGTTTGAACAACTATCTACACATAAAAATGTTTATTTCAGTCTATAGTCACACGTTTTCATTTAATCTAGTCGTTACTGGACTTGGTACACAGTCTCAACCCACACTAAGATCAAAAAGTCGCATCCACAGCACGGCACGGTTGTATGAATTAGTGTTGTGGCCGTCTCCTAATACGAAACCCCAACCATGTAACGTTCACAACTGTACGATATATTTGAGCAGTGGTCATCACGGCCATGGGCGAGGTCCACGAGAAATACGGGCCACGCAACGAACTTGTGACCTCACACTAGTTCCCTTATCAGCCATACATGGTCAACACTCGACTCTGTACAGAGCCCACGGGAACTCAATATGTCAATGTAAAGGTATCCACTAAGGATCTTAATGTTGTCGGTTGCTATCGAGAGACCGCATTCATTTAAACGCCTAAACGGACACTTAAATGTTATTAAACTCGTCTGAAGTAGTAACCTGCTTCTCTCTGTAGACGGCTGCTGTCGCTCGTAAGACCTGCAGTGTCACGTGCCGTGACGCACGCACCACGGCCAGTCTTTCTTGTGAGCCTCGGGCCTTTGTGGGTTGATGAGTTGCGACACGGCGTGAACGAAAATGAAGCCGTTTCGCTGAGAACCCTGGCATATATATGGGCACTGCCGATAGAAACAGGAAGCAGGAAATGCTGCCAAAGATCTTCAGCTGATAGTTGAAGAGTAGTGCTTACCCACACTACATTGCTGTTCCCTGTGGATAGTGGAGATCTTTTCAGTTAATAAATAAGTTCGGGTTAGCGGTATATAATGCTATTATTATGAGGAGACTTACTTAATTAACTGATTAATGACCCTATCGGTGAATTATACTGATACAAACCGTTTGCAAATGCTGAACGTAGAAGTGGCTACTATGGTTTGCTATTTTACTTTCAGTGTTTTATTACAGTGGGCATTGATTTACTCTTTTTTAGGAAGACAAGCAAAGAATCTCTGTTCATAGGAGGCACTCTTATCACTGCTGACCGCAGTATGTGTCTAGTTACAGCTTGTCAATGCGTTTAATTTTAGTAACTGACATATTTATTTGAAAAGCAAGCGTTAAGGGGCTCCTACATATTCTGATATGGCACTTTAAAACGCATGATTGCTATTACAGAGGTAAACTATTTTGTTAACGTTTTTTATATTATTATTTTAAATATTTACTGCGATTTTCTGATCAAAGGATTGCCTGAGAGTGGCACTGTGTCCCGAAACTGTTAGCCAGTAGGCACAAAGGAGAAACTGCGATTATAGACTGAAACGAATACTAATTCTCCTCTATATTCTTCAATAGCTTGGACGGCTACTCGTTAACACTTAAACAGTAATTCCATTATTTGTTCATTACCGGAATCAATTGATGATAGCTTTTGTCTCTGAAGTGCACTAACCTTACCTTTATACATCTTTCTTCACACGTGAGCCCTCTGTTTACTCTTCTAGCCCTTTGTACCTTGGTGTCTATTATTGCTGCAATTTCATCTTACTCAATGATCTTGGTTTACGTAGCACGAGGGCACCTTAAAATACTTAAGCACCGCTTGTTGCTGAAATGAGTAACATATTTCCATCAGAAATGTTCAGAAAATTTGTCAGTTATAGAATATAAAGTCAGAATAAGAAGTGGCAATCGTAATTGAACAAATATCTCAGAAAAAAATTTACAAAAAGCTTTGTATAACACTGCTTCTCATTTGTCCATACGAAGCAAGCTCTGAAGAGCGACACATAAATATTCCTTGCATGTGGCCCAGATGTCGATTGGAAATATTACAATTGGATACCGCTTCGGAAACTTGCGCGTTCTTAATCCACCTCAGTTACGTTTTTAAACGGAATTTGAACCAAGTGTCGTTTCTGGCGACTCGTCAGTTTCTTGAAGGTTGAACGCTAGGTTACAGGCAGACTCAAAATTTCCGTGGTCAGACTAGTATTCATTCTATCCCATGGCATCTCGATTTCCAGGCACGAGCTTCGCCTCCAGAGCAGCAGGTTCAACTTACATCTTTGGTGTTTTCTACTTTATGGACAATTGGATGTGGTCTAAGGCATGTCGCTGTGCCAAGGTGTATCGTACACTGGTTGCGGATCACCTACATCCCTTCATGACTATTATGTTTCCCGACGGCAGTGCGCCAAGTCACAACGCAAGGAGTGTGATAGATTGGTGCGAAGAATACAGTGGCGAGTTCCAATTGGTATGATGCCCCCGCCCTACCCTCCCTCCCCCCACCCATGCCAAACTAGCCAGATCTGAACCCGATCGGATACTTCTGGCATGCGACTGAATGTGACATCAGAGCTCATTTCCTCCTTCACAGAATTAACGTGAATAGGCGACCTACCAAGGCCTCTTCACTTCCATGCCACAAGGCTTCACCACTGTTATCCGTTCCAAAGGTGGAAATACCAGCTGTTTGGTAGGTGGTCATAATGTTCTGGTTGACTAGTGTAGCTTGCCCTGATGAGAACTGATTTTGTTAAGATGACTATTGACATTTCCTTTAGTAGTTTCTAAATGCGTTTACTCAAATTAGTAGACGAAACGTTAAGATAATAAATATGCCTTAGGGCACGGCGAGTTCACCAAACATGTTAAACAATGCTTCAATTTTTATGTCATACTCGTAGATTCAAATGATTAATTAAACCCAAGACGCACTATAAGTTACGGTACATGAAAATACACAGTCACATTGAAGTGAACAGCAACTGTGTTCGACCTACTAAGCTTCGACTAATCACAGTAGGTGACAGCACTAGCAACCGAGGGTACATAAAACGAGTCGGGGGAAGCGGAAGACTATGCTGTCGCTGTCGTAAAGCGGAAACGGAGAAATTCATGTAACGTCAAAACCGGCAAAATATTTGGCTTTTGGGTCAAGGGTGGAAACATTTCCGTAACGGTTAAGTCTGTACACTGTTCGCATGCCTCCGTGATTAAAGCGTACCGTGCAAGGCACAATGGCACTACCTAACACATGCGCCGTGACAACTGTGGTGTATCATAGGCCTTTGATGAGAGAAAGGCTGCGGAGATGTGTAGGCGTGGATAGCAACTAACCACTCAGAAGAACCAAGGAGCTACTACGAACGGCATACGTTCAGCGAATAGTCCTGCCTATGGGGCTCCGCAGCAGACGTCCGGTCCATGCACCCTTGATAGTTGCTCCTGATGGGCGACGAAGCCTGGTATTTGGTCGCCAGTACAGTAACTGGACGTCCATTGAACGGTTACATGTTGCCAATCGAAACCTATTTTACGCTCCATTGGGCATGAAAGTCGGAAGGGTGCACGCTTGGAGGAAAAAGTGTTGTTGTCGGCAGAATGTTTTTGTGGCGTTCCCTGTGCTATGTCGTCATTCTGGAAGACACAAGTATGCATCTATGCTTGGGGGCAACGTCCACGACGACAGGACAATGCAACGTGTCACACAGCTCGCAGTGTAGTTCCGTTATTAGAATGGCACCAGGATGAGTTTAATAAACTCTCCTAGCAACCAACTACCCTGATTCCAACCCAGTCGGAACCTGTGGGACCATTTCGACCGGACTGGTCGTCTCGTAGATTCACAACCGAGAAACCTTGCGTAGCTGGCCACAGTTCTGCAGTCTGTATATCTCCAAATCCCTGTCGCTAGCTACCAGAACCTCAACTGATGCTCATTCTGCACGTCTCACAAGGGTCCGCGCAGCAAAAGATAGTTATTCAGGTTTTCGACGGGTGGCCACTTTTATGTATAAATGTGTCAAGAACGTAACAGTACATTAAGTAGCCTACAGTTTTTCTCGTGGCACACCGAAGTTGGTACATGGAGCTCTGCTATTACTCAGAAGGCTATATCGGTTCCATTAATCGAATTACAGAGAGGAACCTACAAGGCAAATTCGCGCCGAACATCTCTCACGTACACGCTCTCCAGTAACCGTACTGCGATATGTTTAACATGCACGCCTCGCTCGTGTCATTACCGACGTCATCCCGCCATGAGCATCGGAGGGGCTTAATGCTCGGGATGATTAATAAACCAATTAGGGAATGTATGTAGCAGCAGGCTGCCGCAGTGTAACCTCCCCTTTCACTCCTTAGGCTCTTCATTAGTGCAGTCCGTGTTAGAACTGAAGGTGCACTAACGCCTGACTGCAATTATTTCACGAACGTGCACTACCATGGAAGTTTTTATGGTTTGCTTCGAAAGAATGGAATTTACGAAATATCAGATGTCCATTTTACTGATAAAAAGGCGACGCGAGACATCATTGAGAGGCGCTAATAAACAAGTGGAATTATTGATAAAGTAAAAGATGATAATGATAATTATCTCTTACTGCAGACTCAGAACTCTCCGATCCTCACAATTTTTCTTTTCCTAGCTTTATATGAAGTGTATATTTTGATGTCGTCTGTTTGCTGGCATCAGATTCATTCTCTGGTCTTTTTCTCCACCATTCCTTCTAATGAAGCCTGTATTATAAAGTCTCTTCTCATCTAGCATCCTAGTCAGTTACATTTTACACATTCGTTTCCAGTACTTGCTTTGTCGCATTCACACTGTTCTCTCTATCTCTCTCTCTTGTCCCTTTCAGACACACACACACCCACCCACACACACACACACACAAACACACACACATACACACAAGGGCCTCATTCCCTTAGGTGACGTGTCCGTGTATAACGTATACGGGTCTTGTCTACGGCATGTGTGTTTGCCTGCTAGTACGCCTGCCCTTTTCAGGAAACAGGTTGGTGTTTTCGTGGAAACCTGGGTCTGTCTGTACCCTGCAAGCCAGCGTGTGCTGTATGTCGGAGAGTACACAACTTCCATGTTTCCTTACCCATACTATGTCATGAACATATCATACGCCGCAACAAACTCCGGCAAATACTCCCTGTATCTATTTAACTATACTTAGCTTCATATGAATTGCCTGATATATATATGATGCAGAAAGTTTGTAAAAGTACATTCGTTTATAAGTAGACTCGACGGATTTTGAAGTTTTTTAATGTTCCACGTGATACACCATATCCATCCTGCGAGCTAACATCCCAAATATGTTCGGGCACACATGCGGTTTCTCGTCGTCGAAATGTCTTTGCTCAAACTCGTCTAGGGGTTGAACCGCACGTGTCGCATTACACGCCCTAATTTAGACATTTGTGACCCTTTTATTAAATTGTCTGGCTGATGGCAAGTTTGCGAAATACAGAGTTAACATATACTAACAGTAATAATAAGATCGGGAACTAAATTATCGTCCCATAAACGATGAAGCCTACACAGTTGCGATTTGGTTAGAATAATATTTATTCAGAAAGCAAACTAATAGCGAAAGTCGTCGTATTTAGAGTTACTCTCGGGCTCACATTCATTTGACACAGTTCGACCATTGACAATCTCATCGCGAAATACAAGTTATCTACGCGAAAAGTTAGATTTCACACCAAGCGCGCGGCCGCTCACCGCTCAGAGACTAAGTCCGCGATACCACACAACGCAAAATTTTATAAGTCGTTTGACTTCCTAGCAGCCTAAAGACCGACCGCCCGCTTTGGCCTCTGTGTCCAAACTGTACCCTTTCGTGTCTCCAGCCGAACTATCCGCTTTCGCGTCTGCATCAGCACTCTCTCTGCCCGTTCCCGTCCGCGTTTTCCCGCGCGCCGAATATCCTCGCTCAGCTGATTAGGGCAGTTGGCTTTCCTGAAGCCGTCCATGTGATTGGTTCAAATGGCTCTGAGCACTATGGGACTCAACTGCTGTGGTCATTAGTCTCCTAGAACTTAGAACTACTTAAACCTAACTAACCTAAGGACATCACACACATCCATGCCCGAGGCAGGATTCGAACCGGCGACCGTAGCAGTCGCACGGTTCCGGACTGCGCGCCTAGAGCCGCGAGACCACCGCGGCCGGCCCATGTGATTGGCTACAGCTTATTCAACATTTGAACATATTTAAATAACCAAAGGTAGACCACTTTCACATTCTTAATAAATTAACAATAACATCCAGTAGATAATAAACGTTACATTCTTTTACATAAAACCAATACAATTTCCTTCTTAACTTTGAATGTCACGGCCGCTAGCCTTGCACCAATGTGTTTTCTGATAAATAAGTAAAGAACAAAAGTAACTATTAGGCAATAAACTTTACAACAAATATTATATTACCTAATGATTCAATAAGGTGTCAAGCTGCCATCGTTCAATGTGTTTCGTGTGGAGTAAATGATGATCTGATGCTTAACTGAGGATACTGATAATTTAAATTTACTATATCTTTTAACAAATGAAGTCACAGAGTTGATATTCACATTTGTCATTTTAATGATGCCCTTCTACATGAAATGTCGATCGTTGAGATCGACTAAAGCGTTCAGGTTTTAGCAGTCAGATCTTTGTTACAAAACTTGTGAATTTCACTTTAAAAGTAAATCCTAAACTGTTATAGATATGGTCAATATTCTAGTTGTTTTGGGATCACCACAAGAATTTATGGAGGATGGCACATTTAAATTCCTGTGGCTTGATTCCCTGCATCACTACAGAGTTAAATAGTTTTCATAAATGTTTCCCTTAATGGCCGACCTTAGGACCGCATATTTAACACTGCTACGTCTCCTCAGCCACAAATGGCTTCTACTGGGTTTCCCTATGACGTAGGTTCTCGTTTGTCTCACTCGCACACTACAGCGCTCAGGCCTCAATAGACAACAGACGCCTGTGAGTTTCACCATCTTGTGGTGAATCTGCGCCCTTTGTGGCACACGGTCCTCGACAACAGGGTTCGTTTTATAATTCCCGTAGGCTGACTCTTTCGGCCATGTATTTAAACGACAGCGCAATGCTCGTTAACTCACATTCCGAAAAATCTGCATTTTTGCTTGTTAACCATCTCTGTGATATTCTCACTCCCACTAAAGGCATCCACGACAAATCGTGCAGTTCTCATCTGAGCATTTCTTATTTCAAATACGTCCCTGACAGTCAGGCAATACGTACATATTACAAAATGGGCGTATGTATGCGTGTGTGTGTGTGTGTGTGTGTGTGTGTGTGTGTGTGCGTGTTCTTCACATCTCCTAAACCGCTGGACCGATTTCAATCAAACTTGGTACACGTTTACTTACTGTCAGGCAACAATCGCTGTGGGGGTAAGAACCACCTACCTACAATAGTTCAGGAAATATGACGTGGTAAACACTCGGATACGGGGGAAAATTCCGCATCACGCGTAAAGGTCTAATACAATTGCTTATTAGTACTAGGATACTCCTACAGCCGACTTAAAGAAGTCCCTGACACGTGGCAGTATCTTTGACAGCTTTCAGCTGCAAAGTGTAAACATCTGTAGGGTCTCTACAACCATATTAGCTTTCACGACGCATATACACACATCAAAAAATGTTTTGCATCACCTCGGTTCCGAGATTTCCGTATCCTGTACAGAAAATTGGAACAGGGATCAACATAAACATAGTTTCCACCCTTTTTGTTGCACATGAAAACCACACATTGCATGTTGTACCACCATATAGTCAGACATTCAGAGGTGGCAGTGCAGATTGCTGTACACACCGGTACCTCTAATACCCAGAAGCATGTCCTGTTGCGTTGATGCATGCCTTCATTCATCGTGGCATACTACCCACAAGTTCATCAAGGCACTGTTGGTCCAGATTGTCCCATTCCTCAACGGCGATTCGGCGTAGATCCCTCAGAGTGGTTGATGGGTCACTTCATCCACAAACAGCCCTTTCTTGTTTATTCCAGACATGTTCGATAGGGTTCATGTCTAGAGATTATGCTGGCCACTCTAGTCGAGCGATGTCGCTATCTTGAAGGACGTCATTCGCAAGATGTGCACGATGGCGCGCGAATTGTCGTCCATGGACAAAAGCCTCACCAATTTGCTGCCGATATGGTTGCACTATCGGCTGGAGGACGGCACTCACTTATCATACAAGCGTTACGGAACCTTCCATGACCACTAGCGGCGTACATCGGTCTCACAATAATGCTCCTCAAAAGAGCAGGGAATTTCCACCTTGTTACACTCACTGGACAGTGTGTCTAAGGCGTTCAGCCTGACCGGATTGCCTCCAAACACGTCTCCGACGATCGTCTTGTTGAAGGCATACGCGACACTCATCGACACTTCACTAAGTGAAGAGAACGTGAAGTCAATTCAGAGCGGTCCATTCGGATGTTGCTGGACCCATCTATACTGCGCCGCAAAGCGTCGTGGTTGCAAAGATGGACCTGGCCATGGACACCGGGGATGAAGTTGCGCATCATGCAGCCTATTGCGCACAGTTTGAGTCGTAACACGACGTCCTGTGGCCGCACGCAAAGCATTAGTCAACATGGTGGCGATGCTGTCAGGATTCCTCCGAGCCATAATCCGTAGGTAGCGGTCATCCACCGCAGTAGTAGCCCTTGGACGGCCTGAGCGAGACGTGTCAGAGACAGTTCCCGTCTCTCTCCATCTCCTCCATGTCCATACAACATCGCTTTGGTTCACTCCGAGACCCCTGGGCACTTTCCTTGTTGAGAGCTCTTCCTGGCGTAAAGCAACAACGTGGACGCGATCGAATCGCGGTATTGACCGTCTAGGCACGGTTGAATACAGATAACACGAGCTGTGTACCTCTTTCCTGTTGGAATGACTGGAACTGATTGGCTGTCGGGCCCTCTGCGTCTAATAGGCGCTGCTCATGCATGGTTATTTACATCTTTGGGAGGGTTTAGTGACATTTCAGAACAGTCAAAGGGACTTCTGGAGTTCTAGGAACCGGGGTGATGCAAAACTTTTTTTTGATGCGTGTGCATATGTCGTGAATGCTAATATGATTATTCGGTGCATAGTACTCTTCGACCGTCCTCGTTCGGGGCTTTGCGTGACGAAACGAGCAAACAAAGGAAAAAGAGTCAGGGCATGTTGTTTACGTACTGTGCGGCTAATGGGTGCTTGGATAATGGGGGGATAGTTAGAGCAGTTGCGACTAACTACTGTCCCAAGGTGGCGTAGATTGTTAACGCATCTGCTTTATAAGCAGGAGAAACGGATATGAACTCTGCCCTTTCGGACATGTCCGAAAGTACAGACACAACACATACAGATATAAATGCTAGTCTCTTTCAGTGCTGGATTAATGCCTTCGCAGACTCGAAAGGAAGAATGAAGGTCTGTAGACTGGGGATAATGCTGCTTTCAGCTGTTTAGAAAAAAAGGGCGTATTCCTCTTGCATCCGAACGCAACGAGGAACGTCAGTGGTCGTAATTCACTTGCAATTTTGTCCGTATATGTGAACGAATAAAGATCTTTTGTTTGCGGAGCTGATAGTTCAAAGAAAGAAGACGTTACGTACGATTATTAGTTTCACATGACGCTAGCAATTGAATAACAATTACTAACATTAAGAAAACGCTGCTCGGCGGAGGAAGTTACTAATCTTTTTATACAACGAGTTTCAATGTTGCTGATCTTGCTGGTATATGAGTGGAGAATATATTGGGCACAGTGAGGAATTAATTATTATGGGAAACAAACTCTATATTCCTTTAATATTTCAGTGGAACAGTATGCACAAATGAGTGCAACTGAAAAGTAAGGTGATTTCTGTGAATCTCTTTAGTTACATGTGACTATGTCACTGTTTTCCCATGTGTTTATCCAGATGAACTAATATTATAACAACGATCTGGGCGTGGGTGGAGTATTAAACAGTATCCTCTCTTGCGGACAAATGTCAGTCAATCCTTTTTTAATGGATGAGAAAATCTATCTGTCACGTAACAACGTTCTACACACATTTCAGTCAGTGTTATTATAAGTACAAGCGGCTTTCATAAATTACATGTTATGTCAGCTGGTTGCCTCCATACTCTTGTGAATAGCTATAAAAGTTTATCAATTTCTAAACGTAAACACATGACATCACAGTTACTTAAGAGCAGAGATCAACTTCTGCCGAGAAATTTAGACTAAATTATGTGATATTTCCAAAATCGAAATTCCCATCCCTCACTATCAGACCATATATCTTCTCTGTGTTGTTCATTGATTCTTTGATGCAGATTACATCTACTTTAAAGTACCCTCCCCAACACAACAGGAGATATGTGAATGACATCGAGTGCTCAAATGTGTAAACTGAATTAAACGCTACTCATGTTATTGCTGCGCGTGAAGGCGAGGCGTTTTAATCTCACGAATCGATGGTTCTGGAACATTACGTAATCGCATTCGGACTGCAGGGTTTTAATCGACACACGGTTTCGTGCCTCAACCCAATGTTCGTTACGCACAAATGTGATACCGCCGGTACGCCTGTTGTATGTGGCATACACGTTAGTGAGGCTTAGTGCAGAGATATGTAAGTGGGAGGATTCTATCACTCAAGTAAGCTATAGCGGTAAGAGAGACTATTATTTCTTCCTAAAATAACCATTTTAATCCCTTCTTTCTTATAGCTGCGTAATTATTTTGATGTTCTACGAAGTGCTAAACCTAAAGCACAAGTATGTTATTATAAAAACGTTTTACTTTCAGTGGTTGACTAATAATCTATCTTTATTACCGAGAGTGAGTACAGGATCAAGAGAATAAAAAGTAAAATAGTTTTATTGCATTGCTGTCAGCTCTTGAAGAAATACCAAGTGGGTCACGGAACAAAACGTCTTTGTCCAGTAGACAAACCACCTGCTGTCACAAATGACAGTGCATGAAGGTCTTCGATTTAACCCAGGTGATCATGATAGGTACTCCGCTCTTCCCACTGTTGGCCAGATAGTTATGGCCAAAAATGTCTTTCACCGTTAGAATATGGATCACCCACCACCCATCAAAGAGCAACAGATCAGTGCAGGATGAGGTACGACACTCAAAGTTCGTATGCCGGCGTTATTCTCACGGACATATTTACCTATTCTGGGTGATACACTACAGCAACTGAAACACAATTTTCTAGCCAATGATTATTGAAAACAATGACGGCTGCCAATAATCTAATGGTTTCATTTCCTCTTAAACTGACAATTATGAGAGTAATACAAATATGTCTTTATGAAAAGAATCTTGTATAATTCAGTTACCATAGATCTACGTAAAATTCTAAGCTGAAACCACTAGCATGCATTAGGAAAATATCATCAAATATGGAGAACAGGAATAAAGCCTTACAACCTACTGCACAAGGGTCGAAACACGTGCTGAATAGTAGTACTAGTATAGTATTTTTATTATAGCCGTGTCATGGGAATGGACAAACACGAAGTGTACTTTAAAGATGCAATAAATAAACCCTTACTTGGGATGCCACGCTTATTTGTAAAGGCTTGCCCTGATCATACAAATTTTACAATTCACAAGTACCAGTTTCGACTAATACCATCTACAGATCATAAAATATTTTGAGGTAAGTGCACTTAATGTTTAACAAGGTATAGAGATTTTGACGTTGATATTTTTAACAGAATAGTGCACTTACTACACTAATGGCCATTAAAATTGCTACATCACGAAGATGACGTGCCACATACCCGAAATTTAATTGACAGGAAGAAGATGCTGTGATATGCAAATGATTAGCTTTTCAGAGTCGCCGGCCGAAGTGGCCGTGCGGTTCTAGGCGCTACAGTCTTGAACCGAGCGACCGCTACGGTCGCAGGTTCGAATCCTGCCTCGGGCATGGATGTGTGTGATGTCCTTAGGTTAGTTAGGTTTAATTAGTTCTAGGTGACTGATGACCTCAGAATTTAAGTCGCATGTTGCTCAGAGCCATTTTTGAGCTTTTCAGAGAATTCACACAAGGTTGGCGCCGGTGGCGACACCTACAACGTGCTGACATGAGCAAAGTTTCCAACCGATTTCCCATACACAAACAGCAGTTGACCAGTGTTGACTGGTGATACGTTGTTGTGATGCCTCGTGTAAGGAGGAGAAATGCGTACCATCACGTTTTCGACTTTGATAAAGGTCGGATTGTAGCCTATAGCGATTGCGGTTTATCGTATCGCGACATTGCTGCTCGCGTTGGTCGAGATCCAATGACTGTTAGCAGAATTAGGAATCGGTGAGTTCAAGTGGGTAATACGGAACGCCGTGCTGGATCCCAACGGCCTCGTTTCACTAGCAGTCGAGATGACAGGCATCTTATCCACATGGCTGTAACGGGTCGTGCAGCCACGTGTCGATCCCTGAATCAACAGATGGGGATGTTTACAACAACCATCTGCATGAACAGTTCGATGACGTTTGCAGCAGCATGGTCTATCAGCTCGGATACCATGGCTACGGTTACCCTTGACGCTGCATCACAGATAGGAGCGCCTGCGCCTTAACGACGAACCTGGGTGCACGAATGGCAAAACATCATTTTTTCGGATGATTCCAGGTTCTGTTTACAGCGTCATGATGGTCGCATCCGTGTTTGGCAAAATCGCGGTGAACGCACATTGGAAGCGTGTATTCATCATCGCCATACTGGCGTATCACCCGGCGTGATGGTATGGGGTGCCATTAGTTACACATCTCGGTCACCTCTTGTTCGCATTGATGGCACTTTAAACAGTGGACGTTACATTTCAGATGTGTTATGACCCGTGGCTCTACCCTTCATTCGATCCCTGTGAAACCCTACATTTCAGCAGGATAATGCACGACAGCATGTTGCAGGTCCTGTACGGGCCTTTCTGGATACAGAAAAATGTTCCAGATCTCTCACCAATTGAAAACGTCTCGTCAATGGTGGCGAACAACTGGCTCGTCAGAATACGCCAGTCACAACTGTGGTATCGTGTTGAAGCTGCATGGGCAGCTGTACCTGTACACGCCATCCAAGCTCTGTTTGACAATGCCCAGGCGTATCAAGGCCGTTATTACGGCCAGAGGTATTTGTTCTGGATACTGATTTCTCAGGATCTATGCACCCAAATTGTGTGAAAATGTAATCGCAGCCGGCCGCGGTGGTCTAGCGGTTCTAGGCGCTCAGTCCGGAACCGCGGGACTGCTACGGTCACAGGTTCGAATCCTGCCTCGGGCATGGATGTGTGTGATGTCCTTAGGTTAGTTAGGTTTTAGTAGTTCTAAGTTCTAGGGGACTGATGACCACAGATGTTAAGTCCCATAGTGCTCAGAGCCATTTGAACCATGTAATCGCATGTCAGTTCCAGTATAATATATTTGTCCAATGAAAACCAGTTTATCATCTGCATTTATTGTTGGTGTAGCAATTTTAATGGCCAGTAGTGTATGTAACTGCGTATATAGATTTTGACATTGATACCTGTATCAGCAAATTTTGTGATCTGAAGACAACAGTAGCGTAAACCGGTAATTATGAGTTGAAGAAAAAAATGTTGAGCCCAACACGGACCTTTACAAGGAAATTGCCATAAAATGATTACGGTCTCATTTACAGACTTTATGTAGTCAGTTGTATGAACTAAAGTAAACAGGAGTATGTAATGTTTTGTTACGAAGAAAGAGGACCCTATTAATCAGACTTCATTGGTGTGTACTCTCTTGATTTATATTAACATTTATATCTACTTACGTACTCCGCAAGCAACTTTATGGTGTTTGGAGCGGGGTACTACCTGTCTTTCCTGTTCTGATGGGATAATGCGTGGTACAAACGGTTGGTTGCAGGTCTCCATGTGGGCAATAAAATCTAATTTAACTTTGCATTTTCGGGTGATATACATAAGAGCAATGAACTGGTTGAGTCTTCTAGGAAGATAGGCTCTAAGAATTTTAACAATAAACTACGTTGTGATGCACTATGGCTCTCCAGAAGCGTCTGCCACTGGGGTAGGATACGCATTTGCTGGGCGCTTTCGTGCTGTTCTTCTTTGCATCTTTCTGTTTCTTGTATCAGTCCAATGGTTTAGATGAGAACTATGCCCGTACGTGAAACATCAGTAGGTGTAAGTTTGCGATCATTTAGATTACCTATTTTTCGATAATGTAGGAAGTTATTTTATTTACATTATTAGGGTTTATGCTTCCTGAAACAGATTTTCCAACACTTACCCCAAGCATCCTTTAGGGAATGGATGCGTGTGTGGAAATAATCTGGTTCGTTTCCGTGTTTATGGTCACATAATATTTTGGCAAAATTCGCTACAGTTATATCAGCCTCCGATCATTCACATTTAACAACGGAATACATTGCTGGACGAGATTTTAGTACAAATTGAATATAATAACTGTGTGATTGTGGAGGAGGCGGAAGAGTTAGAGGTTGGTGTCAGTGTTACCGGCGTAAAGCTGCATATTACACTGCGTGAACTAGACGCTGACAATTTATTTGCAGTTACTCACAGAGGTCCATTGTGGGCTGTAATAATAGTGTGACAGCGAAACTTCATTGCTATTGCAATGCTTTACTACGGATCCGATTTACGCTGGAAGAAAAATAGATCTAATTTAGGTCATCAGGTGCAAACCCAGCTCTATGAATACAAAAAGACATATAGGAATGTTTCTAACATTAATGGATTGAGAATGGAACAGGGGGAGAAAATGTCAAACAATCGACAAAGTCATGGTGTAGAGTTTATTATTAACCGTCACTTACACAGTTATTTGATCAATATGAGCACCGGAGACACGGGCAACATACTGCGCAGCGCCAGATTTGAGTCAGGTGGCCAATACTGGAATTACTTCTTTTTCAGCGTAAATCGTTCCGCATTAATGCATTAGCATATCTACCAAGTTCCGCAGCAGCACAAAAACTACAATCTACACTGAACCTCCGTGAGTAGTTGCACTTTAATTATAACCAGCCAGTACCTGCACAACGCCTAACGTAGTGAGTATGTTACCATCGAGAGAGGCTGACGTCTGACCCGTACCACTCAACATGCTGGAAAGTCAGTCAGAAATATACTTCCGTCGAGTTGAAACTCCACTAATGTGAATCGATTTGAAAACTAGTTTCTTCTGAAGTTGATAACGTGCTGGCGGTTTCAGTAACTAAATCCCACCGTTCTGCCTCTTGACACACACTGACAACCGCCTCATTCTTTTTATTTACAAACTTTTTACCTTTGCCAGAATGATGTTTGTTTGTTGCTAGGATATTATTTTTCCTTAAAAATTATATTCAAGCACTGAGACTTTTCTTTGTTGGTTTTCGTTTAGATGAGATTCAAGCACTGAGACCGAACCGATTTAATACCACAGTGGGGATATCAATGTCGTGATCAATAACGGACGGAACCTGTAGCGTGCAATAACTGGAAGTAAACTGGTAAAAGGCTTCGTTTCCCTTTGTTCTTTTTTTCTGTAGAGACGGGATCTGGGAGTGTGGGCATGTATATTTTTCACATTTCACCGACTATTGCAATTCGTCTATATTTTGCTCGTCTCCGTTTTTCCTCTTTGCGGCTTTCTGTGTATTGTCTTGGGGGAGATCGTTATAAACAGATCATTACTGAACAGGGGGCTTGATACGGAAGGTTGGTAGTGTCTCTTTGAAGTGGAGAGCAACATAAGGGGATGAAAGGAGAAATCTTTTTGATAATGAAGATATCAGTAAACAATGTGTCTGGAGGAAAAGCCTATTGTGGTGTCATATCAACAGCTTCTCGGATTTTCCGGAAAATTCAAACCGTACCTTTTGCTATGATGTCTTCTTAGTACCCTCTACATAGCTTAAGTGAACACAACAGACAGAGATACACCTATAAGCACAAACATTGCGACTTTCAGCTTAATACAGTGATGTCAAGTTTCGAAATACAATACAACGATTCTGCGTGGCGTAAATTTTGCAAATCCTTGGTACGATTCCAGAGGTATTGGCACCAGATGTCTACATTATGTTCACATATTTCCCGCGAATTACGGACCGGCTGTTTTGGGTGGAGCTTGTACTCGACAGCGTCCCAGATGTATTCCATTGGATGGAGATAAGGTTATAGGACGATCATCAAAGTGAGGCCACTACCACGCTCCTCAAACTACTTTGCCGAGAATCTGGTCGTCTGAAGTGGGCAGTTACCTTGCTGGAATACGTCATCGCCTTTAGAGAAAAAAAACCGAGCTTGAAGGGAAGCAGGTAGTCCGCTCACATATTCTACAGCTAACACGGTCTCTCCGATTGCTAGTACAGGCCCCTCTGACGAAGAAGTGAATGCTCCTACCAGCCTGCGTACGTGGCGACGTACATGTTTCGAAAAGCGCTTCGTCCGATTATGGTGTATTCAGATACGACCATGATTCTGGTGTATCAAGAAACGTAATTCACAAGGCGACACATTTCCAATTAATTCGGTGTCCAACTCGATGATTCCGTGCCGTTTGATTTACTTCCATAAAAGCAATATAAATAGCACACAGATCTTAATATCAGTTTCCTTTAATACGAGACGATATGATGGATTCTTTGACATATTTCATAAGACTTCATAACGTTCACAATGCACTACTGGAATTATTGTATATCCCAGCGAAATCATTAGCGAATTAACATGTCTGAAGACTGAACTCACATACTGAAATTGGTAATGGGAGTACTGTAATTTGTAGGAAATTCTGGACGTAATAATTTATCACACAGACATCTAAAAGTTTGCATACTTCAATCTTGCCGATAAGTCAGATTTGAAAAGAAAGTGACAGGATGGTTGTGCCATATCATCCAGTATTAAATGCCCATTCAAAGAATTTTTAACGGCCTACTCTTCATGTCCAGAAGATTTAGTCAAAGTTTATTACATTAATACAGGTGTCAAGTATCTTAGAGTTCGGGGAGATTTGCGGTGGACCATTAATTCTAGCAGCAGGGAGGCAAGATAGCACATGCGGATACTTGGAAATATCCTTAGCAAGAGCAATTCCCTTGCGAAATTAGTGGCGTAGAAAACCCTTATTTGGCTGAACCTTAACCCTTACTAAGGTTAATGAACCACATGCATTAGAGCTGCACGATTCTTAATGATCTTGTTTAGTCAGCATGTGAGTGTCACATAGATGCTCGAAGAACTTCAGAGTTAAACGGTTGTAGTGAAGGCTTGAGCACAGTCTATAGACTTAGTAAGGCATCCTGGGTTCAGGAGCGTGTTACAACGGTTGGTCGATGAAACGTAATAATACTATACGAACAGTGTTATTTTGATATTTACACTACTGCCGCCGGCCGCGGTGGTCGTGCGGTTCTAGGCGCTCCAGTCCGGAGCCGCGCTGCTGCTGCGGTCGCAGGTTCGAATCCTGCCTCGGGCATGGGTGTGCGTGTTGTCCTTAGGTTAGTTAGGTTTAAGTAGTTCTAAGTTCTAGGGGACTGATGACCACAGCAGTTGAGTCCCATAGTGCTCAGAGCCATTTGAACCAACACTACTGCCCATTAAAATTTCTACACCAAGAGGAAATGCAGATCATAAACGGATATTCATTGGACAAATATATTATACTAGAACTGACATGTGATTACGTATTCACGCAATTTGGGTGCATAGATCCTGAGAATTCAGTACCCAGAACATCCACCTCTGGCCGTTATAACGACCCTGCAAGGCCTGGGCATTGCGTCAAACAGAGCTTGGATGGCGTGTACAGGTACAGCTGCCCATGAAGCTTCAACACGCTACCACAGTTCATCAAGAATAGAGACTGGCGTATTGTGACGAGCCATTTACTTGGCCACCATTGGCCAGACCTTTTCAAATGGTGAGAGATCTGGAGAATGTGTTGGGCAGGGCAGCAGTCCAACATTATCTGTATCCAGAAAGGCCCGTACAGGACCTGCAACATGCGGTCGTGCATTATCCTGCTGAAATATAGGGTTTCGTAGGGATCGAATGAAGGGTAGAGCCACGGGTCGTAACACATCTGAAATGTAACTTCCACTGTTCAGAGTGCCGTCAATGCGAATAAGAGGTCACCGAGACGTGTAACCAATGGCACCCCATACCATCACGCCGGGTGATACGCCAGTATGGCGATGACGAATACACGCTTCCAATGTGCGTTCACCGCGATGTCGCCAAACACGGGTGCGACCATCATCATGCTGTAAACAGAACCTGGATTCATCGGAAAAAAAATGACGTTTTGCCAATCGTGCACCCAGGTTCGTCGTTGAGTACAGCGTCGCAGGCGCTCCTGTCTGTGATGCAGCGTCGTGGGTAACAGCAGCCATGGTCTCCGAGATCGTAGTCCATGGTGCTGCAAACGTCAAAAATGGTTCAAATGGCTCTTAGCACTATGGGACTTAACATCTGAGGTCATCAGTCCCCTAGAAGCTAGAACTACTGAAACCTAACTAACCTAAGGACATCACACACATCCATGCCCGAGACAGGATTCGAACCTGCGACTGTAGCGGTCACGCAGTTCCCGACTGTAGTGCCGAGAACTGCACGGCCACGCCGGCCGGCTCTGCAAACGTCTTTGAACTGTTCGTGCAGATGGTTGTTGTCTTGCAAACGTCCCCATCTGTTGAATCAGGGACCGAGAAGTGGCTGCACGATCCGTTACAGCCATGTGGATATGATGCCTGTCGTCTCTGCTAGAGATACGAGGGCGTTGGGATCCTAAACGGTGTTCCGTATTATCCTCCTGAACACACGGGTTCCATATTCTGTTAACAGTCATTGGATCTCGAGCAACGCGAGCAGCAATGTCGCGATACGATAAACCGCAATCGCGATAGGCTACAATCCGACCGATGGGAACGTGAAGGTACGCATTTTTCCTCCTTACACGAGGCATCACAACGTTTCACAAGGTAACGCCGGTCAACTACCGTTTTTGTATGAGAAATCGGTCGGAAACTTTCCTCATGTCAGCACGTTGTAGGTATCGCCACCGGCTGCAACCTTGTGTGAATGCTCTAGAAAGCTAACCATTTGCATTTCACAGCATCTTCTTCCTGTCGGTTAAATTTCACCTTTGTAACGCGTTATCTTCATGGTGTAGCAATTTTAATGGCCACTAGTGTATTTTCATTACTCAAGAAGTTGCTGCCACATGTGTGAAGAACAAAAAAGCTATGAAGTTAGGATATCGACGTAAACATGCGTGAGTGGTACTTGGTGTCATTCATGCGACAGGCCTCCAGATGACGTGATTGGATCGTCGTAACTGGTTGCCCAACAAAACGATATCAAAATAACGGCAGTTGGTACAGTATTATAACATTGTAATAAATGTGTGTCGACCACGAACACAATGTGCACGCTGGTATGGACCGACGTTCTGCCTGTCTCGGGTTTTCTAGGTCCTTCTCGGAAGCTCTCGGTACGGGCGTCCGCATTTCGGAATGCTGTGCGACATGGTGTGGTCAGCGTGACATTCTTCACTTGAACGGAATAGTTGTGTCAGCATTGTTTACCTTTCGCTATTTGTTTGTGGTATAAAAGAAGTTCACAGCTCCAGTGGTTACACGCACAAAAAGAGGCCGTCTAGCCGGTCGCGGTGGTCTCGCGGTTCTAGGCGCGCAGTCCGGAACCGCGCGACTGCTACGGTCGCAGGTTCGAATCCTGCCTCGGGCATGGGTGTGTGTGATGTCCTTAGGTTAGTTAGGTTTAAGTAGTTCTAAGTTCTAGGGGACTGATGACCACAGCTATTAAGCCCCATAGTGCTCAGAGCCATTTTTTTGAGGCCGTCTAGCAATCTGTAGTCACAAGCCTTTACAATTAAACGCATGGGAATGACAGAAGAGTACAATTTTTGTGAAGTCTCGTAATCGACTGGTACTTCAGTGTTGCAGCACCATACAGATAGAATCGGAAGTTTTAATTGACGATGAAACAGCAAAATATTACGTCTGTCGACAGACGGGATACATGGTCGTGTGGATATCAAAAAGCACTTTGTGCTAATTTTGCGGGCATGGAACATGTGATGAAAATAATGATACGAATAGAAAGTTCTCTGAAGTCTCACGCATTATTATAAATCTATTCATCAACCAGACTGCGTTGTTGGAGTAGAAGGACGTGAAACGGAAGCAGTAGCTGAGGAGGGACAGAGACAGTGTTGCAGCCTAGCCTACATTTATTGAAACTGTACACCGAGCAAGCAGTAAAGGAACCAAGGCTAACAGTTGTTTCCTGAAAGCAAAGTTGAGGGTTCAAGAATTTCTGAACACAAAAGCGGTAATTATTTCGGAAATTGAGAGTGTAGGACTCGAAAAAAAAAAATTGGTTATCTATTTTTCGAGGGCAAATCCTGTAGCAAACACTTCCCTATGTTTACGCCCCCGATGTTTTTAATGTTGATACCCTCATGCGGCGGAAAAGCGAAATACTTGTACGGGTGGACATGGTCCCAAGGATAAATGCATACTAGTGTTAATCCATTGCGCCTTTCTGAAAGACCAGATAATGCAGTGAATACCACGAAAAGTTTCGCCAGACCAAAATTCTTCCTCTTCCTGCCTGGACTCTTCCGACAACTGTTGCAGCATATTTGGTTCCATCTGCTTCACGCCGTACACGCCAGTGGTCATCTGTCATCTGCAAAAGTCACCTGTCGCCACACACTGGAAATCAAATTACAGTACTGGTATGCAAATTTCAGCCCTTGTTTGCGATGAACAGTGGTCTCCGTATAAACGCATCCAGCACATAGCAGCGTCACTTGGCGAGGAATGACTGCTAGTTGGACACATGGACGGTACATATAGTATCAGTGAGCGTGCTGTCCGTGTGTAGAATGGGGAAGATGTGTAATCTATCTGAGTTTGACCGAGGGCAGATTGAGATGGCACGACCATTTCGGCCACTGCCCGACTTGTCAGGGCCGGCCGCTGTGACCGAGCGGTTCTAGGCCCTTCAGTCTGGAACCGCGCGATCGCTACGGTCGCAGGTTCGAATCCTGCCTCGGGCGTGGATGTGTGTGATGTCCTTAGGTTAGTTAGGTTTAACTAGTTCTAAGTTCTAGGGGACTGATGACCTCACATGATAAGTCCCATAGTGCTCAGAGCCATTTGAACCAATTTTGAACCAAAGGTCACGAGTTTTGTTTGTTTGTTTGAGTTGTCGGGTGTTCGAGGAGTGCTGTTGTGAGTTTCTTCACACAAGGGAAAACCAAGGTGAAACCAGGAGCAAATGTTCTGCGGTTGGATGGTCACCACTGATTATAGATGTCGAACGTTGTAGGCTGGTTCAAAATGGTTGCAATGGCTCTAAGCACTATGTGACTTAACATCTGAGTTCATCTGTCCCCAAGACATACAATTACTTAAACCTAACTAAACTAGGGACATCACACACAATCATGCTCGAGGCAGGATGCGAGCCTGCGACCGTAGCAGAGGCGCGTTTCGGATTGAAGCGCCTAGAACCGCTCGGCCACAGCGGCTACATTACTGTGACTTGGCCGTGTATTAGCAGTTGAGTCAAGATGAGTAGATAAGAGTTAGAAATGTGGTACTATAGAGGTACGCCGAAGATAATACACGTAGATTGAATAAGTAATGAGGTGGATCTGAATCGAGTTGGGGAAGAAATAAAACAATAAACCTTGACTGTAAGAAGGAATTCGATGATAGGATGGATCCTGAGACATGAAGAAACTTCAATTTGGCAATGGATTGAAGTATGGGCATTGGTGGCTGCTGTGTGAGAGCACAAGAGCACATGAACATACTAACTTTTGACACATTGTGGATTTGATGGTTATTTTCCTTTGACCGCTGTTTAAACGTAATGTAGATGCGGTAATTCGAAATACAAAGCACTAAACGTACTGCGCTGTGCCATATATTGCTCCACTAGATTCGGCGAAATTTGGCATCAGGGACGTGAGCACACCTTCAGTTGTGCACTCTTTAACGAGCTTCTACACATGTGCAACTGACATTACGCAATTGCCTTATGGGTGAAGTACATACGGATAGCCTTATGGGTGAAGTACATACGGATTTGATAAACAATATGCACGGTTCATAGCGTGCATTGCTAGCTTACCACTCAACCACTGCTTTACGTCAATGCCACCGTGTGGTACCACACTGCAACAGACTTCTATATCTACGCTCGCCGTAAATCCACTCTAGGTGATAGCACTCTCTACAGATATGCCAAAGTACACACTATATACTAAAATTAGATGGAACATCAGTATATGTTATTCGGGGTGCACTCATCCTCGTGATGCCAACTGAGGATCTACTCGACCGAACAGTAGCGGCTCCGGTCAAAAAAACCATCGTAACGACCGGGAGAGTGGTGTGCTGACCTCGCGCCCCTCCTATCCGCATCCTATTCTGAGGATGACACAGCGGTCGGATGGTTCCGATGGGCCACTTGCGGCCTGAAGACGGAGTGCTTTGATATTTTCAGTATATGTTATAATTACAGAGAGAGAAAAACCTATTTTGTAGGATTGTGAATGTGATATGGCACACAAAATTTTCGATTTTATCGTAGTGTAATCCATTTGGAGCGCTGAGAACCATAAAGCACTACATCGTCGATTGTGAAACTGTAGCTTTTATTCGTGCTTTTGGTATCTGTTGATCTTGTGGTTTATCGGTACTGTAGGCCCACATTGTAATATATTTGAATACTCACGGAGAACTGTCTCACTGGTTTCTCTGATATTCACTTAACTAGAGGAACTAGAGTGGGGGGGGGGGGGGGAGGGGGGGGGGGTAGCTGGGTAGCTGCACGGTCTCAGACGTCTTTTCACGGTTCGCGAGTATACTCCCGTCGGAGTTTCGGGTCCTCCCTCGAGCATAGATGTGTGTGTTGTTCATAGCGTGAGTTCGTTTCAGTTTGATAAAGTAGTGTGTAAGATTAGGGACCTATAACATCAGCAGTTTGGTCCCATTAGACCTCACCACAAATTTGCAGATTTTTTCTAAGTAAGAGGCTCCGGTCAAAGAAAACCATCGTAACGACCGTGAGAGTGGTGTGCTGACCACGCGCCCGTCCTATCCGCATCCTAACCTGAGGATAACACGGCGGTTGGATGGTTCCGATGGGCTCTTATCTCTCTCGGCGCCTCATTTGTATTCTAGTCAAGTGACCGTGTTGATAGATAATACTTCAATTTAATCACTTCCTCAAACGTCAGTTTATGTTGGAAGTTGGTTGTCTTCTGTGCAGGAACCAGCTTTCCTGTGGAGTGTCAACATGAGCTCTGTTGAACCTGTATTAATCGCTAACAGAAAAGAAACGTACCAGAAAGAATTAGCAGCAAAGAACGCAGACCAAATTCTTTGTCTGAGAAAGTGACGAAATCTAATGATCGTGACTACAAGTGTATAAGCTTAAGTCATTATGTGGGTGCAACGTAAGAATTCGTGATTTTGAGCCCAGAACATAATTCGTTAAATAATACATGAATTTGGGATCTTGAACATTTCTCAAAAAAAAAAAAAAAAAAAAAAATTAGAGGCAACAAGAACTCCCACTTACACAAATATGAGACATGGAGAGTAGCGAAAGCTTAAACATTATTTCGTTCTTGAAATAAACTGCACTTAATTACGTACAAAACAACAAAATTCCACAAAAAAAAATTCTTCCTTTTTTCAGACAAGTTATGCATACTATTATTATTATTATTTTTAATATTATTATTAGCGGCCGGGTTAGCCGAGCGGTTTCAGGCGCTACAGTTTGGAACCGCGCGACTTCTACGGTCGCAGGTTCGAATGCTGCCCCGGGCATGGAAGTGTGTGACGTCCTCAGGTTAGCTAGGTTTAACTAGTTCTAAGTTGTAGGGGACTGCTGACCTCAGCAGTTAAGTCCCATAGTGCTCAGAGCCGTTTGAACCATTACTATTACTACTAATGACAAGAGTTCATGTTGTACAAATATGTTGATGAGGATAGCTGTTATACAGCCAATGCTATTAATTTCCCTTTCTCATATTTATCTGAATTTAAAAATTTTGTGAACACGCAGAAAATATCTACGAGCCGCCACTGAGTTCGGGGACAAAAGTTTAAAACCGTGACAAGAGCATGAATACTGTAAGCAGGTTCAGTTGGTTGTAGTTTGCGCCGGCCGGTGTGGCCGTGCGGTTCTAGGCGCTTCAGTCTGGAACCGCGTGACGGCTAGGGTCACAGGTTCGAATCCTGCGTCGGGCATGGATGTGTGTGATGTCCTTAGGTTAGTTAGGTTTAAGTAGTTGTAAATTCTAGGGGACTGATGACCACAGATGTTAAGTCCCATGGTGCTCACAGCCATTTTGTAGTAGGCAAACTTCCTCGAGCTGACTATCACAAACAAAAACAGCACCGTTATATACCTTACAACGCACAGTAGTGTGGCTAACGGAGTTGATATGCGAATGCGAAGAAATTTCATGCGCTGACGCGAATTGTCATGTACGTTCATCGTCACCAATCCAGTCTCGAAGTGTCGAACCTTCACTCGAGCGAAACGATCCGACAGGTCAGCGTTTTGGAGAAACGGAGTCCACGCAGGTGGTGCATGCGAGGCGCGTCCGCGGAGTGGCCTGGTGGCGCTGGGGGCCCCGGAAGCTGCGCATTAGCAGGCGCCCCGCTAACTGACAGGAAGTGGGCCGGCGCGCCGCGCCGCACTGTGCACCGTGCGTGTCCGGCCGGCGCCCGCGGACCCGTCGCTGCCGCGCGCCCTGCACGGCCAGCCGTTCCCGTTCCGCTATCGATTAGCATCCGCAACATACCGCAGCCACGTCCGCGGTAGCGCCGCGTGCGACCTGTTAATGCCACCCAAACCGCGCGTCCCCTCCACACCGCGGCAGGCGCTACTTCGAGGTGTCTTCACCGTCCCCTCGGACGCTCCGGTAGCGTTTGGTAAAGCTCGATTCGTACTGGTCGATACGTAACGGAAAGTTTAGGCATTCCACTACGAAATCGATTCCTATTCTGCAGCTGTGCTTTAGCGTTAGCTATTTGCGGCCGGGGTCCACGAGGAAGACAGGCCGCGGTGCGTACGTCACGGAGGTAGTCCTAAACTCGCTCGCTCGCTCAGCTAAGCAGACAAAATGCGTTTCTAAACCCGTTAACTGGCAGCTGGGCGTCGTAATGGTACATGAATTTCGTAACCATTACGGCACCTCACCTCAACCTCTCGATACCAGCAATATTCTACTGTGTTCCTGTAAAATAGTTAACATATTTCTGTGACAACATTCAGATTGATTTCATTAATATAGAGGTACTTCGATACATCGATATGTATATACAGGGTGTTACAAAAAGGTACGGTCAAACTTTCACAAAATATTCTTCACACACAAATAAAGAAAAGATGTTAGGTGGACATGTGTCCGGAAACGCTTAATTTCCATGTTAGAGCTCATTTCAATTTCGTCAGTATGTACTGTACTTCCTCGATTCACCGCCAGTTGGCCCAATTGAAGGAAGGTAATGTTGACTTCGGTGCTTGTGTTGACATGCGACTCATTGCTCTACAGTACTAGCATCGAGCACGTCAGTACGTGTCATCAACAGATTAGTGTTCATCACGAACGTGGTTTTGCAGTCAGTGCAATGTTTACAAGTGCGGAGTTGGCAGATGCCCTTTTGATGTATGGATTAGCACGGGGCAATGGCCGTGGCGCGGTACGTTTGTACCGAGACAGATTTCCAGAATGAAGGTGTCCCGACAGGAAGGCTTTCGAAGCAATTGATCGGCGTCTTAGGGAGCACGCAACATTCCAGCCTATGACTCGCGACTGGGGAAGACCTAGAACGACCAGGACACCTGCAATGAACGAGGCTATTCTTCGTGCAGTTGACGATAACCCGAATGTCAGCGTCAGCGAAGTTGGTGCTGTACAAGGTAACGTTGACCACGTCACTGTATGGAGAGTGCTACGGGAGAACCAGTTGTTTCCGTACCATGTTCAGCGTGTGCAGGCACTATCAGCAGCTGATTGGCCTCCACGGGTACTCTTTTGCAATTGGTTCATCCAACAATGTGTCAATCCTCATTTCAGTGCAAATGTTCTCTTTACGGATGAGGCTTCGTTCCAACGTAATCAAATTGTAAATTTTCACAATCAACATGTGTGGGCTGACGAGAATCCGTACGCAATTGTGCAATCACGTCATCAACACATATTTTCTGTGAACGTTTGGGCAGGCATTGTTGGTGATGTCTTGATTGGGCCCCACGTTCTTCCACCTACGCTCAGTGGAGCACGTTATCATGATTTCATACGGGATACTCTACCTGTGTTGCTAGAACATGGGCCTTTACAAGTACGACACAACATGTGGTTCATGCACGATGGAGCTCCTGCACATTTCAGTCGAAGTGTTCGTACGCTTCTCAACAACAGATTCGGTGACCGATGGATTGGTAGAGGCGGACCAATTCCATGGCCTCCACGCTCTCCTGACCTCAACTGTCTTGACTTTCATTTATTTGAAAGCTCTTGTCTACGCAACCCCGGTACCAAATGTAGAGACTCTTGGTGCTCGTATTGTGGACGGCTGTGATACAATACTCCTTTCTCCAGGGCTGCATCAGCGCATCAGGGATTCCATGCGACGGAGGGTGGATGCATGTATCCTCGCTAACGGAGGACATTTTGAACATTTCCTTCAACAAATTGTTTGAAGTCACGGTGGTACGTTCTGTTGCTGTGTGTTTCCATTCCATGATTAATGTGATTTGAAGAGAAGTAATAAAATGAGCTCTAACATGGAAAGTAAGCGTTTCCGGACACATGTCCACATAACATATTTTCCTTCTTTGTGTGTGAGGAATGTTTCCTGAAAGTTTGGCCGTACCTTTTTGTAACACCCTGTATTGCAATGATATTATTCTTATGTATATTCTTTCTTTTGTCACTTTGATCATTGACGTACTTGTAACTTTGATTTTGGGGCGAGTAAGCGGTTATTAGAGAGTCAAGCTTTGGTCATCATGTTAAAAAGGCGCAAATTGTAGTCAGTTTATGAAATGTGAGCTTTAACAGTGAGGAAGATATTTTCAAGTATGTTTGATATTGTGAAGTGATGTTTTGGAACGAGTTACGTGATATTGCAACAAAAGTAATAAAAAAGAAGCGTAACTTAAATTCGGAGTGCTGATTACTTTTTTACATCACCATTGTCCTAACTTGCAAAATTTTTATCATCAAGAATCGTTTATGAAACACATCTATAAAACTTTTGAATATCGCAAAATAACACCTAGGCCTCTTTGCATCTGAGCTTGGACTCATCACTACCTAGATTTTCGACGAATGAGCCATGAGTTCACAACGAGACTAGCGTGGGAAACACGAAAAGATGAGTGCCTAGTTTATCCATTATTTCAAGAAATGACTTTATTAACTGTGCGCTACTGACACCTGCGACATAATATAACTTTGTTGTTGCCAGAAAATGCAATATTTAGCAGCGTGAGCAACACAACAATCATAATTAATTTTTGACCTTTGTTGTGGTAGTTTTGTTAGAACGTGTAAGTAATAACGAGAATTGAATCTTCCACTGCAATCTGCTATTATGAAGTCATACTGATTAACAGTATTACAGTAAAATATAATTGAAAATCAATACTTGATATAAATGGTATAACGGCTTGTTTATAGCATTTAGTCTCTTCTGCATAACAGTACTCATTACATGCTGGAAGTGGTGCCTTATGCAACTTATAATCATTTTAGAATGATTTTATTTTATTGTACGCCAGTACAGCCGTATCAAATTATAAGTAGGCCCATGGACTTCCCATCATTATAAGGCTAATAACAGTAAGATTCCATAATGGCGAATTCCAGTAGATGATTCAGTTTTCATTTGTACGCACACGCCTAGTTACGAGTTAACAGGTGTAGAAACGTATTTTGTCTGCTGATTTGAGCGTGCGAGAGAGCGCAGGACTACCTTCGTGACGTACGCGCCGCGGCGTCTTTCTCGTAGGCCTCGTTTGCGACACATGAAAATTTGTGCCAGGCCGGGAATCTGATTCGCCGCCTATCGCATTTACCACTTCGGCTATTCAAACAGCCCTGCAGGACTAATACAACTTTCATATGTCGCGTTGTCACAAAGTTTCTTCCCTCTCAGTTCGTGATTCCCACACTGGAAGACAAATATTGTATCGTCAATGTAGCCCCTCGAGACATGTGTACATCATTAATGGTTGTAATGTCTATGTTTATATAGAGTCTGTATTTTCACAATACAAAGTCCTAAGAGCTGCATTATGTCTGTGGGATATTGTATTGTGAAGATACACTGTGTAAACAGAAATATGGTAAACATCAATGATGTAAACACTCCACAGTGTACTTCAAAATGCGTTATTCTCACAGACCATCAGAGCAACGGAATCACCATTAAGGATACTCGCCAGGACTGTTTTAATGTCAAGTTGAATGCTGAAGGCGACTCTGTGTGCTAACATCGGAAATTGATACAATCTTCGGTGACTTCGCTGCTGTTATAACAATAGGATTTTGTACTTTCGTCATTCTGAGTCAAATATCCTCCGTAAATCTTCCTATAGCTTACAAAATAGTTTTTATGCCTGCATTTTCGTAAACAAACGAAGAGTGGGAGATGGACGAATGAAATATCAAACTGTAGGTCTAGTTTTGCAGAAAACGGATAAATTCACCGACAGTAATCAGGATTATTAAGTAAAAATTAATCACAGAACTGAGCGATAAAATCGGCCAAAGAATTGTTTTCCAAATTTTCATAGCCAAACGAGGAGTGTGTGATGGACAAATGGGGTACCAAATTGACCAGCGTCAGGTCTAGGTTTGCAAAAAAGTATGTTATTGCTTGAAAGTAATCAGGGTATTGAGAAAAACTTAATATCTGAGGGAAAATGTAAATATTTTAGGAAGAGCTGCTGCTAACTACGTAAACCGTCAAAAATTTCGTGTGTTCGAGATCTAATATTGTTACTATTAAAAATATTTACCTATTAAAAAACTTAATTTGAATCAAATACAAAATTTTGGAAACTCCAAGAAAAATGAGTTATCAAATAGTTTATCTGTTCAATGCGCAAGAAAAACTGTCCATTTGTGCTATACCTCGTTTTTAAAATGGACTCCTTCTGATTAAATACATTTACGACATTTAGAGAACAGCAGACACGAGGGAGATAAACTTGGTGCCCAAAACTTTGTCTTTCTAAGAACTACCTAATTTGGTCATATAAGGTTGTATTCATGTTATGGCTGAATCTCCCTTCTTGTCCTATGTGCAATAAGGAAAAGTGGTTCCGCCTTGAGAAAACACAATTTCTCTTGTTTTAATATTCAAATATGTTTCGGAGAAGTTTCTCTGCATTTTTTTATAAAATGAGAGGCACTTTGCCTCTATAATGTGTTTTATCTCTCCCGGGCCCGTTTCGCATTTTACTTTAAGACATCTTCAGTGGGATAGTTATTCTCGGTTTTGGGGCATCTGCATTTCCTCTCATCTGTTCACATACTGGAGGCAGCACTACTACTTCACTTACGAATCATAAGCATGTTTTCATGGTTCGAAATTTTTCTTAATAATGTTAGCCGTTACTGCTGTGGAGTCGTATTGGTCTTCTTCACTAGCTGCAGATATTACATAGAAAACTATGATATACAGTCGTAACTGCTGTAAGTTCATGTCTTATCCTATTTGGTTTCTCTACTTTCACTGTTTTTTTTTTTATTCTCTGTTAAATGACATGTGAAGAATGTATGCATTATAACACAAAAGAGTTTTTGAGGTTATAGCATCTACATTAATAAAAATACTGACAGAAATATGAACAGGAAAAAATAAATGTGCCTTGGTGTTCACGTGGCTGTCTGATACGTGCATCTGCAAGTAAAAGCTTTGTCAATTTCTGTTACCTAATTTTCCAAAATGTTTGGGCTAGTATGAAATTATCGATTTTTTAGGTTCACTAATACATCGACAAATTCATATGGGTCTAAAATTTGGCGTATTACGCAACAGAACGTAGAACACCACTTAATAATTGCAGATGACATAATGGAAGGCAATAATTGTAGCTGTGCTGCAAATATCAGACAGACTTGTGTGCATCAATGTACAATACTAAGGTACACATTTTTTTTCTTTTAACATTTCTGTTCGCACTTTTATTAATGTAAATTGTATAGCCTCAAAAACTGTTACATATTATAATGTATAAATTCTTGATATGTTATTTAAAAGGGAATAAATTGACCCACGGAAGACAGAGGAACTTCTATGAAACGTGTTTGGTTGCTAAATCAAGAAAAACTGATTTTTCTCAAGGCAGATCCACATTTCCATACAACATTAAGTTATATTAGTGTCATGTTCGACTATGAAAATTGTTTTCTTCGAGTCAAGCTCTAAATTCAGGACATTTCGAGGACGGAAGGCACCAGGAAAGCAAATGGTTTGGCAATAAGATCATTTTTTCCGAACAAAACTTTAGAATAAAAAGAAAGAAATGAAAAATCGTACAAGAGTTTTGTGAAATGATTTGTCTAAAATTAAGAAATAAAACAGATTGGAGAAATATCTTACGCACCTTTCAATGGAGCTTGAAGTCATGTACAGCAAATGAGGTGCGTCAAGGTTTTTCTATTTTATTTTTTCCATCTTTTAAAACGCAATTTCACAAAACGTTTAACTGACTGCACTTTTCCAATTCTTTATTACGCCTATTTTCATGCCTTTTGCAGAAGGCAAAATTTTCCGGTTCGTCTGTCGTCAAACACGGGCGTTGTGGTCTAGCGATTGGAGTGCCAGACTCTGGCCGTGAAGATTCTGGGTTCGGTCCCAGGGAGCGGCAGAAATTTTTCCTCGTTCCACTCCTTTGAGGACGCCGGCACGGTAGCTCAGCCCCTTCAGTCAGAGAGCTGGCTGGCCTCTGTAATAAAAAAGAAAAAAAAGGACAGTCTGAGGCCCACACAGCCTGCGGTAGAGAAGAGTACTGGGGATCTTTCCCGTGGATAAGACGCGTCCAAACAGAGAGACCCGCCACCCACCTCCCTCCAAGATCCGCAATGAAACGAAAGGAAGTACTTTATCCGTAGTGCTGCCTACAGTCCAGTCATGGGCTTGCGCCACTGACATTAACTTTACGGTTGTTGAATGTATTTATACACCATGATCTCGGTTGACGGCTTATTATGCTGTTATCTAGTAATAGCTAATCATCAAATGCGTGATGATTAACTTTAGAAAGGACACTGTATCCTTGCACATCTTGTTTACATGTCCTGCATGCATATTAAGAAGATGTAATTAATAACAGAACGTAGCAATTCATTAAACAATTACTATCAATTCTTTGTCATCCGCGAACACAATATCGGCTGTGAGTCCACCAGGTGTATCTGAGAACTACAAAAATAGGAGCGTAATTGTGACTTACTATATGCAAGGAATATGTAAACGTGGTTCACACCAAAATAGTCTCCTCTTACAACGAACGATATGCATTGGCGCCCTTCGTAGTGAGCTGTCGCATGAAAGCAGTAGGACAAAATCGCGAACGAAGTGAATAAGTACATTTAATAACATCGCTAGTGGAAGAAATTGCTCTTCCGGAAATATTACAGGTAAACAAAAAAAAAAAATCTCGTTTTCTCGCTTGCTATATTCTATGACACATGCGAAGGTTGATTTCTACTCTTCTGACAAATGTTCGTCCACAATACTGATTACAAACCTGCAACCGAAAAACTATACGAGGATATCTGGATACAGAGGAAATGGTTTTTAGTAACAATTGTGTCAGCGGCGGACAATTTTTCTATTGAGGGGAATTTAATTTCTTCTATAGATTTTGAAATTTAGAAAGAAACAGAAACGCAAATAATGAAGTAAAAAGACGCCATATATATTATCTTCTAACTATATTGTACGTATATATTTTCTTGAGGATATAAATTGTGATGACGCTTCCTTTGCTAATGGTTCAGGACATTTGACTACCATACGGAAGACCCACTTTCAGCTCCCGGCACTGCAGGAACTATTGCTTTGTGGGATGGCTGGAAAGGAGTAAATTCAGCCTTGAATGATAAGTATTGGCTCCGGGGACTGGAAAACCGACAATTGCTGGAGAGCGGTATGTAGATTTTGTTCCCCTCCATACTGCATCCGAATGACGCGACCAGGTGGGGACGACGTGGCGGCCGGTCGTAAACGTGTTGTCCTATCTTCCTGATTGAAATTTTTTTCGTAAGGTGGATACAAATGTTCATTAACTTCTCACTACCTGGTTGAGAGGACACCATGGTCGTCATTGCTTGTAAACACTTCCTGTTTAAAAAAATCCTCTATTGTAATTTCAGCCGCGTGTCCATTATAAACTGAAATAGTGCGAAATCGTGCATCAGCACTTGTCAGACCTTAAAAATATGTGACGTACATAAATATCATCGTTACGTTTTGACGTGTTGGGTATTTAATGTTGGTACCGTTCATGTAAAATAGTATAACAGCGTTACATAAGCAACATAAGGAAACGAACTATCTCGAGTATCTTTTAAGGATAGCCTTTTGATGATGTACTATTTCCCAGCATTCCACTTGATAATGACACACAGCCGAAATCGAAACGATAGTTTTTTTAAGTACATAATTTTATAACCAAATGTGACCATGTTGCACTTTAATAAATGCTAATCATTTTACATATCTGGGCGGTACTATTCCTATTCTTGCAGCACCTACCACTTCTAAACTGCACAAATTATGAATTTTGCGTCGACCATCAATTAACTCTGCTACAATTTGTAGTTCCGCAAAGGTGAAAGTACCTTCCCTTCCGTCATTTGGACGTTAGGTCAATGGTAACTTCGCTCTCATCGTTCAGTATCCTTAACCTGACGTCTCTTCCGTCGAGAACAGAGCGCCATTTCGATACGCGAAGGGTCCATTGACATCTGATATGAATACTTCTTAAGTCCTTCTGTATAGTGTAAATGTAGATAATACATCGCCAATCTTATCTTTAAACACTTCTCGCTGACTACTGAATCGGCAGCTTCGGAAGGTGTTCTGATTTGTGGCATGGCGTGTGCTCGTTAAGCATACTCTGACCGAAAACATTATACTGAGATGCTCAGAGGAACTGAAGGAGAAAGCTAGGAAAGTCGTTAAATAATTTCTTCTTTTATGGTGACCTGTATGAACTACTGGTCTCAATCAGCCTACCACGCTATAATATTCCCGTAAAATACAATTTCCAGACAGTGTTGGTGTGCTCTTGCCTTGTCTGCACGATAATCAGTATCATGGTATTGGAAGTTTCTCTGGTCTTGACATGATGGGCTTGTCTGTCTCTCATCCTCTTAAGGGGTCTGTAGGACGAATAACTTTCCTAGTATGGTTGGTGTTTCCAAGCACTAGCAACGCTTGTAAAGCCACAACAGGACGCACTATTTTGCAGTGGGAAAACTAGCGCGAGCCGGACACGGCTAATGAAACTGCATGCATACGACAACTTAGTCTGGTTGTGCGAAAATTCTGAGTGTTGAATATTTTCGTAAAGCCGTCTGGAGTGGCGGCCATCTGGGGCACATGTGTTTTCGTAGTGTGAAGTCGAGAGAAGGAGATCCCTTCCAGGTTGTGTTACTTCAGTTTTAGAGACGTCTGTTGACATTTAGTAGGTGAGCACAAGGTCAATAGGGAGACACTTCGTATTGGTTCAAATAGCTGGCTGGACATTGGTGTTTAGTGAACGAGACGGAATTGATTTCCACTAACGAAAATAAATTATGTTCTCGTGGAAATTTCAGAGCGGTGTTGCAGTGAGGCATTAACTGTTGACTGTGGGGTGGAGGGAAGCCTAACACTGTTTTGTGGACCAAACTGAGTTTGGCGACCCTTATTTAGAATGATTTTACACACGTTACAGCCGAGCGCACACATATACCTTCCTGATTAAATCTGTGGAACCGGACGTCGTGTAATCAAATTCGTTCGTTGCACATCGCCAAGAATGCGACGATCCTACCCACGGCCACGACTGTTATTTAATGCCTTGTAAGTTCGAAGACACGGATGAAAGGAACGTTTCATCCTTTGACACATTCGCCATTTCAGAGTACGATTTACTTTCATCGACCTCCATTATATAGTGTGTACTGGATGCCTGTCCTGAAACATCATCGATACTTCTAATTTCGCTTTAAAGTTGTGCAGGCACAGTCAGCTCAGACAAATACTGTTTATCGTGAGTTTCATGTGGCAGCATCGGAAAGGGTTCTCGTTTTTCTCTTTACAAAGTATTGTGTGGATTTTACTGTGAAGACATTGCTTCATTTATGTTTGCAAAGTATTGTATGGCTTATTATGTGAAATGTGATGTACTGTGGTGCAATCAACCCTGAAACTATTCAGAAAACTTCAATACCATCGGGTATCGATTTTATTACAAGTTTGTGTACAACTATACTTACTAAAATTTATTATTTCTGGCTTAATCTTCAACACCTAATGTGTACAGAATGAATTTTTGAAATTTTAACACAAAAACACATATATTTAAATCAAACACGTTTTGAAAAACGTTTATCAACTAATGTCTTTGACAGCGAAGTAAATCTCTCTGTTTCAAATGCTATCTTTGTAATATGTGTTTATACACATAACGAGGAGGTGTGTTTTGTGATGCTGTAGAAAGTATTGTAGTTGAAATTGACATTTTATGGAAGTGAATGCATGTTCAGATATTTTTCATTTCGTAGACAGTGATTCACCAGACTTTCCGCACCCCAGCATCGGTGAATGTTTTTTTGTACAAAGCGGACCTGTGGCATAAGATGAGAACGCAGCTAACTTCGAGAGTATCAGCTAAGCATAAACTGTAGTATAGTGAAGTGAATATACCCTTCAGCGCAACTCCATTCAGAATAATAGCAAACGTGCGTTCCATGGACAGTCATTGTGTAATCTGTGTTAAAAGGGTATATTATGTTACCTATTTCACATAACGGATCCGGAGTTTCCTACTCATGTCACCAACAAGGCGTATCTTCGATAACGCCGGCCACTCGCACACGCAAAACTCCAGAGAAATCATCAAAGTGACAACCACAGAAGATTTAGAGTCGAATTACAACATTAAATACGACAGCGAACGCCAAGTTCCTATTTTTATTGATGATGATGATTATGACGATGATAATAATGTGGACTGTGCGGCTGGTCCCGGCGGAGGTTCCAGTCCTCCCTCGGGCATGGGTGTGTGTGTCTGTCCTTACGATAATTTAGGTTAAGTAGTGTGTAAGATTAGGGACTGATTACCATAGCAGTTAAGTCCCATAAGAGTTCACACACACATGTTAATAATGGAACAGGGTGTAACGGTTTCGCCGCTAAATTCCTCAAGTTTATTGTTAGATATAGAAGCTAAACTAATATGAATATTTATGTAGAAATTTTTGTACGTTATAATTACGGGTATACTTTGTGGGAGCATAAGAGATGTGTGTACCAACCGTTGCAGAAGGAATGTCGCAGTTGGATGTACAGTAGGAAACAGGGATGGAAACCAAGCTGTTCTGGCTGTCACCTATAAGGCGGACACATTTTCTGACATTATGCATAACACGTAAACGTCGTAGATGTATGCGGAACGTGTGTCAAAGTGTTTGCGACGAACATCTGTGTGTGAGACATCATGTCATGAGATCAACTTTTTTTAGGGACGATATGTTCACTGATTCTTTGTACTTGCCGGCGCTGAATCGACGAGGTTACACTGAATTAGCTGGGCCGACTAACAAGTTGTTCAGCACGCTACCCATGTCAGTAAATTGACAGAGTGATTTTCAACAAGAAAACCATAAGGAAGAATGTGTCTAAGCGGATAAAGATACACTGCATATGAAGGCAGAAGAGCGCCTAAATATTGCAGCCTCCGAGGAGCATAACCACTCTATAGCAGCACCAATTGTCATCTGGAAGCATCAGAAAATATTTTGTTCAAAAATGGTTGAAATGGCTCTGAACACTATGGGTTTTTGAGGTCATCAGTCCCCTAGAAGTTAGAACTACTTAAACCTAACTAATCTAAGGACATCACATACATTCATGCCAGAGGCAGGATTCGAACCTCACACCGTAGCGGTTGCGCGGTTCCCGAGTGAAGAGCCTAGAACCACTCGGCCACAGCGGCCGGCAAATATTTTGTCTCAAACAATAATTTTTTCCCCATGAAGTGATCTGTCACCTCCAGACGTTTATCGAAAATACTTTTGAAATATTTCGTATATTGAGAGAGAGAGACAGAGAGAGATGTTTACGTATATACAGTGACACAGACATTCACACAGACACACACACTAACGTAAGAGAAAGTTCAGTTCAAACGTCACAGAGGGTTACCTTGCATTGTAATCGTTAGCCGTACCCAATCAGTGACTAAAATCATGGTAAAGCAAAATATTAAATTCAAAAGACAGTTAACATAACGTCTGACGGAACAGAAGAGAACGAATGGAGGACAACGAATCTTGTCAGATATAACTGGACTGTATTCACATGCACTCATGTGAGTGGAGGGAGTCGGATTAACAATACTCCAGCGACCACAGCGGCAGGACGCTGTACTCACCACCGAATCGGATTACGGCAATTAATAGCTGCTTTATTTCTTTCACAAATTCAGTTTCAAATAACCGGAAAAAAGCCAGAGCATTTACTCTGTTAACATTCTATTTCGTTTCTTTTAAAGAGGATACTGACCGCCTGTCAGTATAGCTGCAAAAGCCGCCACAGTTAAAGGTACATACCAGATTTTAATGATCTCTCTTTTTATGCACATAAAAGAGAGAAATCAGATGTAATTCATGCAACAATATGAAATCTAATAGAGTTCGTCATTTTTTCTGTGGAGTTATGAGTAAACGATATGCCTGCCACGAAATAAATATCTTTACTGTGGCTCTACAGCATTTACCACACAAGGCATTCTCTAGGCTATACGAACAATGGTGGGCAGCATTTACGAAATTTGCATTTCATACTTAAATATCTTTTGCGATTTCTGTGACAAATTGACACTACCGTTCCCTTACGTCCACTACCATAAGAAGTTTAAAGAACCATTCATTTCATTAGATGTTGGTCGCAGTGGGTCTGCTCCTGAAAACTGAAGGGTAGGCCGAATGTAGGAAGTCAGGAGGAGCAGGTGACGCAGAACACTTTGTACTGCAATTAGGTTATAACTCTTTTACTTAACTTTGCGTACAGATGAGCACGTAGGTGCAAAGCCGTTCATCCATCAAATCTATCAGCGGCTAGAAGTTACAAAGGCAAAATCTGTACTGGCTTGCCCACTATGAAATAGAAACCATGTTGCTTGGTCGTCTCGTCGGAATCAAATGGGCTTAAACTGTACCGCCGGCTAGAGGGCGCTGTCGTCGGCGTCTGTCGTAGTGCTAATCTAAGAACTTGCACCTACGCCGTGGCATCGTACCTATCGATTCTACACTCAGTTATTCCGAAGTGAATATTTTTGAACAGTTCGTTCACTTACGT
The DNA here is from genome assembly GCF_021461395.2 of Schistocerca americana. Classification (NCBI taxonomy): domain Eukaryota; kingdom Metazoa; phylum Arthropoda; class Insecta; order Orthoptera; family Acrididae; genus Schistocerca; species Schistocerca americana. Next base: position 329,716,952 of record NC_060125.1, read on the forward strand.
TTTCCAGACATACAGATTTCCTTCAGCGACGCATCTGAAAAAAGACCTGTAAAAGTGTGTGTTCATGATAGCCTTAATTAGTAGTCCCTCATCGATTCAATTAAATGTAGAGTGGCTAAATATTTGATCGGAAGTTGTATTTTGTCAGTCACATTCGAGCGCTGTTAGCTGCTTGTATCAAAATACTGCCTTATGCTGCCTGAAGAGGAGGCAAGACATTAATTCTAATGAAGTGAAAATGCTCAAAATTTTTCTGGACAGCTGTTTCATTGCTGATTCGTTCTATGGAGAAAACTTATAACTTTCAAATGGTAGGTACTATTGTGATAAGCCCTTTGGCATTAAGTTAGACAAGAATATGTCACAAGATTTCCTCATACCCCTGCCATCTAATCAGATGGCAGATTAATTGCCTAACAGTAGTGTCTTACGAGGTCAAAAACTATCATTAAATTGTGCATCGGTATGGCTTATATCAATCGTCGTCATTAACAGATGATCTGCATTTGTTTGCCGTACTCCCCACTGTTCGTACATTCTACACATATATTGTCCTCTTCCTTGAAGAGCTATAGGGCACTTAGTTCAACAGGACCCTACTTTCGCTATGTGGAGGTCACAGCAACGTTGTTCATTCCACAGGTTGCCATGAACATAGTGATATCACGGTGAAGGTTCCCTGGGTTAAATATCCGTGTCTGACACGAGGTCTGAAGCAAGAATGCGAGTGAACCTCAAATTTTTCGGTTACATCTCGATTTTCTTCGCGATTAACAGCAGTTGTCTACAGTTGTGAACTCAGACTCAATGCCACTTCCATTGATCATTCCATGCCGAGCAATAAGAAGACGTGTTTAACCACACTACGACGATTTATTGTTGAAAATTAAGCATCCTTGCAGGTCATGCTGTATGGTGTCTGTTAAATTAGCTGTGACTTCTCTAGTAGCAATGATCATGAAAGGTCCACTTCAACAACTGCCCTGATTAAAGTTACTCTGTTTTTCAAGTGAGCGGGGCCCAGAGGAAATAATATTATTATGCTGACTCACTATTCTCCGGAATAACTTATCACTGGCACACTTACGCAAATATTCTCTTGGCCTCTGAAATGATTTAATGACTATGGCGACATATTAATGTAATGTTATTATGTTCGATTACGTGGGAGTGGCTGTGCCCCCATACCACGATATAATCTGGACAGAAAGAAGGTCAGCATCGCTCGTAATATGAGCAGCCTTTTTTATTGCATCGCAGATCTAAATGCCATCTGTCGGTGCAGCTATCTTCACTGAATTACAAGTAGTCATGCAGGCTGAACGCAATTACAACGATACATATTTGAATCTAACTTAGGCACGTACGAGTCCAATTAATAATTGTATATGCATGAGTTACAATAGAATATGTGTCATGATAATTACGTTCAGTCTACATGACTGCTTACAACGCACAGATAATAGCTGCACAGTCAGTTGAGTCCTAGATTTGCAATGCGATAAAAAAGGCAGACGATATTACGACCGATGCTGACCTTCCTTCTGCATGAATTTGATGTTGTTACATAATAAGAGACGACGAAACCGCTGCTGTCCACAAATTGTCGAGGCAAACTTACCTTCCCCAATCTTAAAATAAGTTAATAATGCAAAATAGACCTTATTATTTAATTAATTTCATAGAAGTGAGCCAAACTGAACAATTGGTGGAAACACAATAATAGATATGTAATTATCACTGCGTAATTCATCAGTGCTATCCTCCTGAATATTCAGTTCTACTATTTAGCAAAGTAATGCTCCATCAAATTAAAATGACAAATGGAACGGAACAACAATAAAGACATGAGATTTTTTTTCAACATCCAGTTTATTATTTGATCCAAAAAGGCACAAGGAATCTACACAGAACTATCAGATTAATGTCACACGATTTTGTTTGTGCTCTCAGTACAGCACACAAACGCATGCTCCACAACGTAGATTTAAAAAACATGTTGTTGTTGCGGTCTTCAGTCCTGAGAGTGGTTTGATGCAGCTCTCCATGCTACTCTATCCTGTGAAAGCTTCCTCATCTCCCAGTACCTACTGCAGCCTACATCCTTCTGAATCTGCTTGGTGTTTTCATCTCTTGGTCTCCCTCTACGATTTTTACCCTCCACGCTGCCCTCCAATACTAAATCCTGTTGTCTGATCCCTTGATGCCCCAGGACATATCCTACCAACCGATCCCTTCATCTAGTCAAGTTGTGCCTCAAGTTTCTCTTCTCCCCAATTCTATTCAATACGTCCTCATTAGTTATGTGATACACCCATTTAATCTTCAGCATTCTCCTGTAGCACTACATTTCGAAAGCTTCTATTCTCTTCTTGTCCAAACTATTTATCGTTCGTGTTTCACTTCCATACATGGCTACACTCCATGCAAATACTTTCAGAAACGACTTCGTGACACTTAAATCTATACTCGATGTTAACAAATTTCTCTTCTTCAGAAACGCTTTCCTTTCCATAGCCAGTCTACATTTTATATCCTCTCTACTTCGACCATCATCAGTTATTTTGCTCACCAAATAGCAAAACTCCTTTACTACTTCAAGTGTCTCATTTCCTAATATAATTCCCTCAGCATATCCCGACTTAAGTCGACTGCATTCCATTATCCTCGTTTTGCTTTTGTTGATGTTCATTTTATATCCTCCTTTCAAGACACTGTCCATTCCGTTCAACTGCTCTTCCCAACTAATCGAATGAAAAATACACTGTTTCAATACAGCTCGGCAGGACTTGGAAGGTTGCAAAATAAAGAAGTACACCACCTTGTGTTGCAGAACACTCGCAGAGAGAGGAGCTGTAAATGCTTGTTATAATCACTGTGTCAATATAAACCCATTGCTTCTTCCATGCTTCGTCCCGTCTCGCTCAATGCATATCAATACAATGGTGCTCGTTGATACCCCATATCAAACACACGCAGAACGCTTCAGAGCAGCTCAAATGGAACAACCTAAAGCAGAACGCCCTGTTTATCGTCCAAACCGGCAAGCCATGTGAGGCAACTATGGCCGAAGCCACCCGGGCCTCTAAGACCTCATGTTGATACACTCATGTAGCCCAAACAGCCGTGAATGTGAGCAAGCAGATCAATAGGCTACAGATACAATGGCGAAATAGCACGCCAGACGAAGCTTCATAAAAATAGAATATAAGAAGGTGGCGTATTCTAATGGACCAGCAGCCTTGTCGCAGAGTTAACACCGGTTCTCGTCAGATCACCGAAGTTAAGCGCTGTCGGGCTTGGCTAGGACTTGAATGGGTGACCATCCGGTCTGCCGAGCGCTGTTGGCAGCCGGGCTGCTTTCAGCCTTAGTGATGCAAATTGGGGAGCTATACTGAGAAGTAGCGGCTCCGGTCACGAAAACTGAAAACGGCCGAGACAGCGGTTTGCTGGCCTCACGTCCCTTCATATCCGCATCAGGTGACGCCTCTAGAACAACACGGTGGCTCTTCCGAGACTTTTTCTGATAGATTCAAAGTAGATGTCTTATATGAAGTAGTTCGTTGCCGTGAGAACACATTTTCTGATTGGCAGTCAAGTAGTTATTTACCGAAAAAAGTAACGGGTGACGGAAGCTGCTCGATAAGAATAACAGTGTACGTAAAAGTTCACGAGCTGCAAGACGATGAATGTGCGGATATACATACGAGCGATTCAAGGAATAGAGAAAAGAGTTTTAAGTCCCGAGAATGAAAATATTAGTAGAGAACAGGTTCGAATTGGCGAAGAAAATCGCTTATGTTCTATTCACTGAAACCTGCTCAGATTTTATCTTAAGCTGTTTGAAGCAAAGGAAACATAATTTTTATAGGATGGCTTGTATTTCGACCACTGCCTTTCTGAATATATGTCCAAAGTTTTCCTACTGCACTACATCGCACGTCAGGAGTGATTCGATACGAAATATAAAGTCTGCTTTTAGCGTAACGGTATAAAATCCACAGGAGGTTGCATTCGAATTGCACGAGTCTCTTACAGGATAAAATAAGGGCTAATATGACTAACGATATTGAGACTGATGAAATGTAGGAAACAGTAAGAAAGAAGGAAACTTTAGCGACAACAACGGTGTCAGAATTCGTCGCTAGAAAAACTCTGCCCAGTCACGTTAATGTGAGCACATGTCAAAAGCATGAATAACCACCTTTTGCAGCGCAAGACGTGCAGGGAAAGAGTCGATGAGGTTCTGGAACACTCCGACAGATGTGTAGAACCAGGCCGCAGTGGCTATCCGTGCTACTATAGGTGTTCTGCTTCAGGATCCATAGCGCGAACAACCCGATTCAGATGGTCCCACAGATTCTCGATTGTGTTTAAATTCGGAAATTTTTGTGCCCCGTGGAGTGTGGTAGGCTCATCCTTGTGCACTTCGGGCCAGGCACGTCCACTGCGAGCTGTGTGATACGATGGATTGTCCTGGTGAGAGATACCGTCGTGCCGAGGAAAAACAAATCACATGTAGGCTGGACACGTTTCCCAAGGATAGGCGCACACTTCTGTTGATACAGTGTACTGTCTAGAATAACAAGATCACACATGGAATGCCACGAAAACATTCCACAAACCAGAAAGCTCCCTCCTCTGGCCTGAACCCTGTCGGAGACTGAACAGTTGAACATGCCAATGGCCATCTGTCCGATGGAAGATAAAACGTTATTCTTTTGAAAAACCCACCTGTCGCCACTCAGTGAACGTCCAGTTTCGGTAATGGCGTGTGAATTCCAATCTTAGTGTCTGATTAACAACAGACAGCGTAGGTGCATAAAGCAGGTGCTTGCTGCGGAGGCTCTATGCAGCAACGTTCATTGAACGGTCATTGAGGAGCCCGAGCTGGCAGACACTTGGTTCATCTGAGTAGTCAGTTGCTTAAAAGTTACACATCTATTCTCCCATACACATTTCCGCAGCCGTCGTTCGCTGCTATCATACTATAACCCGTGGCGTACCACAACTGCCTCGGCGTCGGTTTTGAATAGCCATGCACAGTATACTTTAACCGCGGCTGCCCGTGATTGGTCAACGAACCTAGCTGTTTCGGAAATGATTTCACCCTTGACGCGGAAACCAAGGATCATAGGGTTACAGGTAAATCGCTCCGTTTGCGCATTACGACAACGACTGCACTGTTTTCCGTGTACCCCTGCGCACACTTTGTAGACCCTACAACTGCCGACTGTAAGTGGTTATTGCACGTTGACGTGTAACGTAGGCGGTAGTCACATTAATGTGACTAGACGGCGTAGTTTGAGAAGAGAGAGTTCTTTGAATATGGACTGGAGCAAAAATATAAATATTCAGCTCTGGTTGTGCTTATTTTACCAGCGGCTCAGGTTACGGAGCGATATTAGAAACGGAGGCAATTTAAACAGGATACTATCTACAGTCTTCTACACTCCTTGAAAAAGGTAAAGTTACGATGATGGAAACAGTATGCACAGTGACTAGGCGAAACACTACGACCACCAGCTTAATTACGTTTTGGTGCTCCTTTGGAACGCAACATAGATGCGTCGCATCGATTCGACAACTTCGCTGATAGTTTTCCAGATGTCTATGCACAATTCACACATTTCTCACAAAATACAGTCCGGCAGATTTTCACTTCGGAGCTGGTACCCGACATTGTCCCATATATATTCCATCGGCTCAGATTAGGTGAATTTGGTGACGAAGGTATCTGAAATTCTGGTGACCAAGACACCTGAGACTCTGGTCATGTGACATAGACATGATGGAAGGTGCCATCGCCGTCGGGGTTAAGATTAAGCATGAATGTATGCCCGCGGTCTACAATAGTACAAACAACTTTCTGAGGAGGTCAACAACACTCAACATTTAACTGTCAGTAACCATTCATGTTGTCAATAAAATTATAAAAAGTATAGAATGATGAACTGTTTCCAAAGATGCGTATTGCAGACGGTCCGATGTCGAGTGTACTGCTAGCCTTCATAGGCTTCTTATACCATATCCACCTGTTGGTAAGAAGGCGGAAGTACGCACACCACACGGTGTTTTAAGTTTTACTTAATTGATAATATGCATTAGGTGTCTACCGGATCTTATAATGTATTGTGCGGAATGTTATCCGGCTTGGCAGATTCAGCAGTCATGCTGACAATATCTGTTGGTTCAAATGGCTCTGAGCACTATGCGACTTAACTTCTGAGGTCATCAGTCGCCTAGAACTTAGAACTAATTAAACCTAACTAACCTAAGGACATGACACACATCAATGCCCGAGGCAGGATTCGAACCTGCGACCGTAGCGGTCCCTCGGCTCCAGACTGTAGCGCCTAGAACCGCACGGCCACATCGGCCGGCACAATATCTTTTGTGCGTACTCAATTTTATTATGATAACCCCCCACTGTCATTTGATTCTTAACGTGGATAAGTTCAAGAAATCTGGAACTCGGTATTTGTCCATCTACATTATGGAAATGTAATCATTATAAACCAGACGATGCATTTTTACCTATGTGTATCTGGTAGTTACGTATAAAGCACCATCATACAATCATTTTTTTACTTTTTAATTGTTATAACTTTTACGGTAATTTGAATGGCAACTGAATGTTGTTACTTTTTTTTACAATAATGTTCACGCAATGCACGGCCGTCATTCAGCATTCGATTATTACCGGAGGTCCAATGGAAGTACAGGTGAATGTACCCCATAGCACAACACTGCCCGCACCTGCCTGCGTCCGAGGCGCATTAGTGGTTTCCAGCAGCTGTTCAGCTGTATGACAGCGTATCCGGTCGCTACCAGTGACCTGGTGTAACAAGGAACATGATTCATCCCAATAGGCGGCAGTTTTCTATTGATCTCTGTGATCCTGTGCTTACTGCAAAATTAACTGACACTGTTACTGGGTCAACGTGGAACACGAAGCCCAGTGTTCAACACTGTGCACTGTACTGGGTACTACGAAACCTTTGTTTCTGAATAAGCACTGTACTCTGTCGTCATATCTGCCACACATTGCTGGCAAGCCTCCGCCCTTTGCACCATTGATTAGGTGTGGACACTCATTTTCGCTAACTTGTGGTTTTACCGTCTCTTAACCACTTTCCATAGAGTCCAGCGAGTGTAGTACGTGCATAAACGATCAGCTTCGCCGTTTCTGACTACCTGTTTTCGAGGTGCCGGGCCACTGAGGCGTAGCGTCCTGTATTGCACACACTGTATGTAAGTCGGACAGTAGCGAGCAGACAACTTCATATATGAGTCACGGTTGTAGCTCGGCAGATGTGCGTTCTGATAGAGCAGCAGTTGTAAGTGGTTCCGGCTGTGGCCGAAATGTGTCGACTTCTTATGGACTTGAAACGTATGTAGTTAATGCAGTATTTTTTGGAAACAAGACAGTATCTTCCGTGAATATTACGCCTGCTGTTAATTATTATTGACTTAATAAGTTTAATTAGTATCAATGATTGTGTGACTGGACAGTAATGTAATAAATGAATATAGTTATGTCTATAAACTGTGTGTATAGTAGCGTGATAACTGTGTCTGTACAGGGAGTGAATCATGCTCTCAGCGTAAATTTTCAAAGTGCAGCTAGCCTGCTCATGGGACTGGGGAGACAAGAAACACCTTACCATCATTCAGTTATTTAATGAGAGCTTCATGTTGATATTTTTAAAATCTTCAAAATTTTTTCATTTATTAAATTTTCCATAAAAGCTATTAGATTGTGATTGGTCAAATATAAAAGACATGGTATGCTGTTTAATACTGACATCGAAGTGGCTGCGATGTGTTTCAGCCAATTAGAGGACAATATGTTCGCACTTGTTTTGTGAGCTTCCTAAAGTGCAAAGCTCAGTTCGGAGCTCTGCCATTATCATGTTCTGACATGTACATTAGGAGCACTGAGCAGATGTAATAATTTTGCGGAGTGATGAGAAAAAGGTGTCACAAAGTGAACGCGACCGCATGTGAAGAACGAAAACGCGAAACTCCGGTTTTTATGCGTAAACTGCTACTTTTGAATTAACTAAACTCTGCGTGGCGTGTTATACAAGTCATGACCACTAACAGAATATTCGTAACTGTCAATTAATGCAATATTTTAGTTAGCATTCTGTCACAGATAATCCGTTTTGTAATCCCTTCCTCGTAAGATGTCTAGTACGAGTGGTTGTAGTTGCGTATGAGAGTCAGAACTGTAACGTAGGTTTAACACGGGCTTCGCAGTGGCTTTGTATTAAACAAGTGGCAATATATCGACGATTCCATTCAGAAACTACCCTTTCAAGTAATCACTTGGCTAACATACTGAGGAAACATTTGCTGCTACTGGTAGAAAAGTATATTGCGGCTAGTTTCCGCCACAGGTTTCCATCAGCACTCATCTCGTAACATGACAGGCGAGTGGACATGACTACAGAAGTACAAATCACCGCAAGGTGATTGGATATTTTCTGTAGGACCAGCATTTTAACCGCTAACAAGGTACCCTTTGTCAAACTACCCATCTGCGACCCGTATGTTTCCCCATTCGTATCTGCTCCTTTTATATTATTTTGTACCACGTCGATGTGGAAAGTGGTCATAGCTTTTAGGCTTATCACTGAATATGATGAAAAGCAGAAATGAACACCATGAATTGCTATATCCTTCTCAACAATATCACTATCAGCCTCTACTCTGACGGCTTCCAGCAAATGCCAGAAGACAGTCTCATGGACCTGGCTTCTGATATGAAGCAGAAGGTAAAACCCAGCTGCTTGTTTGCTGCAAACCACTTCGAATCGTGCTGTGCAAAAGTCTATACTCGTTTGCGCCAGACTTTCATAGTCTGTGTACAGTATATCTAATGAACGAAGTTCTGAATTGTTTTTCTACAGACGATTAATGTTAAATTCTAAGCACTTAGACTCCTAAGTATATCACAGTTTTACATACTTTGTGGCGATTGTGTGAACTGACCAGTCGGGTGTTATAGCTGCGCATTTTAATTATGTATAGTTTAAAAATACTATAAATCTTATCCGAAAGACCTACACAATTATTTTGTCAAAACAGTGTTAAATTATAGGTATATACAGTAAATCATATGCAAAAGAACTACACTAATAAATTTGTTAAAATAGTAGTAAATTCTAAGTACTCAGAATTCTAAGTATTATTGTTAAAACAGTATTAAACAGCATTAAATTCCAGCATTGTGCACAGAGTACAACATAACCTCTTTTATAGCTGCGCCTAGCTTTCCAGAACAACTAATGGGTTCCCTGCAACATTCAGTATCATCGAGGACTACTGGTCAGAGACTGGCAGTAGCCAAACTAGGCAAATACTATCCTACACTTATGTAAGAAAATGAAACACCTACAGCCATCCTTACGATGTCGTTTGTTGTACGGCTACTAGTTTCGGTGCTTCATTGCACCATCTTCAGGCCTTAGGATTAACACCATCCGTACACTCCTATAACTGGTTTTCGCAGGCCAACATCTGCAAAAACAATCATATTTATGGATGGTGTTAACCCTCTTGGCATCAGCTAAGGCCTGAATATGGTGCATTGAAGCACCGACACTGGTAGCCACACAGTAAATGACTGTAGGTGTATCATTTTGTTACTTATTCCGTACTTCGGCTGTCGTTACCACAACCACACATACGCCTGTGTTTTGAGTGACTAGCAAGCATGAACTGCTGATGAATGGCGAAATGTTGTATTGGGCAATGATTACAATGCCCATCCTGGCTGTCCATCGTCGACTAGTAAAGTGGCAACCTGAGGAAAGGTCCCATTCTCCCCGCCCCCGTAAGAGAGACACAGCGTTGTACTCCTGGCGTATGCGGAACCATCGCGTCAGTCTTTGTACAGATTGAGGGAACTGCCTCGAACATCCTGCATCGTCGTATGTTACCTCTCATTCGACAGCATCTTGTTTCCATTTCTCAAGAGGACAATTTTCGTCCACACGTTCGCTTGTTATTGAGAAACTCTCTGGCCAGCAGGATCCCCAGTTCTGTCTCTGGGAGGTCATGTGTAGGAGGAGTTCGGACGTAAATTCCTTCCCAGTGCCAGTATTAAGATATCAAAGACCAGTTACACTAGTTCTGGGTCAGTCTGCGTCAACGGCTTATGACACCCCTTCCATCCGCATCAGTTTATGCATCCAGGCTACACAAGATACAACATCGTATGCATAAGTGGGCTCATATTGTCAAGCTCTTTATAACGCTGACTCGAAGTTGTAATCGCCTAATCCGTGGTTTTATTTCCTTTCCTCCTCTCTTCTGGTTGCCTCACTTTTTCTGCCAGGCAGTGTGTTAAATACAAGGCCAACGCTACATTACCCACAAATTGGCTACAATCACTGGCCACTTAACATTTACGAAACCTGTCACGCAAGTAGCTGAAGTGTCCATATCTCTAAAACAGATTATTACTTTAATTAAAAGTACAGTTTCTCTGAAACCGGTAAAAACCTCTTTCTTAATTACATTCGGTACTAACACAACCTTTCCTGGCTAGAGGGAGAATTGTTTGAGTGCGTTTCATACAAACATGTTAAACATATTGTGTGGTGCCTGCTTTTCTCATTTAATTGCTTCCGTAGCCTGCAGCTTAAGCGGAAGCGGTACCAACGCGGAATTAACTAAGTGGTGTGGGAAACAGCTCAAATACATTCCTCTCACGCCAGCGTGAAGTAAACTTTAAATGCCGTACGTTTTTGGACCTGCTATTAGCACCGCACTACGAAGTACTTGGGTTTAATGGGAGGAAAAGTTTCGCCTATTTCTCGAAGCTTGCTGTTCGTTCAACGTGCCAGATCATTTACGATGGAGTAGTGAACCTAGGTGATAAATATTTGGAACTAACGTGGAATAGTGAGAACAGTACGAAGTTGAGTATCCACGTTCTGTATCATGCGATAGTACCTTTTGCATATAAAGAGGAAAATTTCAAAATATAACGAAGCGAGCAAAATAAATGTTATTGAAACATGCAGGGAGACGATCACAAATACGTAACTGTACATTTCAGGAACAGTAAAGAGGAAAGATTGTGATAGCACTTGTGGTAAGTGTTGTGTGTGACAAATCAGCTAACTCGTATTTTTCGGAGTCCAAAGGCGACGAAATAAGCAAGACGTTTAGTGCAGCACCATTCGAGCACAAAAATTGATACCTCTGTAAAATCAGTGTTGCTTATGGGACAAGAACTTCTATTGCTGAAGCTAGACATTATCAAATTGTAGGACGACCTGTACATCAACCTATTTTTAAAACTTGTAGAATCCAAAACGTTCTTTGACCACATTTATTTTTCTCTTTTACTTTGTTTGAAATTTCGTACTTCGTTGTCATCATCAGATGCCTATGCCTGAACTAGTAAACAAAACATGTGAAAATCAATTTTTTAGTAATGGTGCAGGAATTTCAACCAAAAAATTTGAATTTCTGTTGTTTTATGAAAATGAAATTATGAAAATAAGTTAATAGTGCTCATGGACGCCTAAAACATTTCTTTTGTAAGACAATCTTTGAAACCTGTGTGTTAGGTCGCAAGATGTTTTGATGGCAGCATGTTACGTTTTTCAAAACTAAAATGCAGTTGATGTATATGCTACCTAGGATGCCCAAGTTTGTAAAATTCAATGGCACCAGTTTCAGATACTTTCGAAAGCCTTTGTACAAAAAGATATCTCAAAATACCTTTCACAACATGATACGTGGGAATTTACTCCTTCTGCACGAAATAAGAGCAAGTGCTTCCTCATTCTTTGAGTGGTTAATGAATTCTGGAGGAATGGTTACAACATCGATAAAACCGTGTCCTCTATTTGCTGTCAGGGCAAAATAGAAGTAAACACAATAATATTTAAAACTGTACACCGAGAGTGGAGCTACTTTGTATTACGTAGATGATACTGCTTAGTCTTTGGGTCGAATTTGATTCTTACCGTCCCATGTCCAGTTTTTCTGTCGCTATCTTGTTTGGTTTAAGGAAACCAAAAAAAGAGATTTTCGACACCTTCTGAGGCGGGCCGCTTCAAATTTGCATTTTCACTCTCTCTCTTTTATTTTTAATTTTATTTATTTATTTATTTGATGGCGTCAGATTTCGCTATTCTGCCTTTGTTTTCCTGATATCCAAACATAGAACTTTGTGACAGTGCATATAGGCTACTTACTTTTATCACTTCTCCTAATAGTGAATAATTTTGAATTAAGTAACTGAAGGAATCTAAGTAATTACAGTTTCAGTATAATGCTTTAAGCCTTTCAGGCTCTTTAGCTACAATTTTGTACATTAACTCTTACTGTGTCGTAGCTCCAACAGATGTGTTTCTCCCAATGGAAAGTTGATGTACACATTTGTGAAAGGTGAATCTTTTCATCATGCAAAAGCTCTACCAACTGTGTTGGGCACTACTATAACAATATCAATGTACCAGTGTGCAGCAGCTCATGACCACCAGAATACATGTATGTGGTTGATTCCCGATATTCCACTCTGTAATTGAATACTGTTATCGTTATTTTGCATGATTATTATTGAATTGCCACTGTACTGTTTATTACAATAGAGAATATTTTGTGATTAGTTATTTTTCATAAAATGAAGCCAAGTGTCAAAGTATGTTTTGAAATGGGGTACATATTTTCGTATAAATCTTGCACCTATAATCACCTAAGAGCGTTACCACATAATGAAAATTTTCCTTCCTCCAGAAAAAATTCAGGTCTGAAGCGTTTAAGTTAACCGTAAGCTGAGGAATACTCTGGAAGGGTAGAAGCCTTTTTACCTGTCCACGTCAAACATCGCCTTTACCAAACAAGGGTCACTAATTGCGGTAGCTAACAGCACTAACAAGGTTGCATAACGTTAAACTTTTTGATACCATTCGTACAGGATTAAAGTCGTGTGGCCAGATGATCGATTTTCATTCGGTGGTGGGAGAACGCTTGTTATTAACAAAGTACCTAGAGCTTCAAAATGTGCACTGAAATGAAAAGTTAACTCTTAAAATACAAATGAAACCGTATTTATGATTTTATTCCCTCGTTCGTGTGATACAAATAGATGCGGATCAGTTTCGATTAATAAATGTCATTGAATAGTCCAAAAATGAGAGGTCAACAGTTAGTAACAGTCGACGCAAAATGTTTGGCTGATGCAGATGATATAGGTGCTTTTTCTGAGGTTACCTGTGGCATTTTCCTTGTTTCACATCTCAAGCGCCTTTACTTGTCCGCGTGTATACATCTGCTTTTTGTCACACATTTATATTATACAGGATGTCCATAAATTACCTTTACAGTTTTAGACTCTATTGTTTTTGAAAACATACTAGATAATAACAAATGTCTTACAACAAATTGACAAGGTAACCGAGAAAGCAAAATTTTAATTTTAATTTTCGTTTTTACGAATGTCAGAGATTGTGACTCCTCTGCAAAAAGCGATTGCGTTTATAGAGATGAAGTCCAGCAACCAAATGCTACGAAACATTCTGACAATGAATGGGTGGAAAACACCATCCCGAACAACTGTTCATGCTTGGCACTCGTAACTTATGGAAACAGAGAGTGATATACACAAATAAGAGTCGGGTGTCTCATTTAAGTTGCCCACGTGGGCGAAGTACGGCAGGTGTTTTCAAGAAGCCCGAAAAGTTGAGAAGTTTAGCATTAGAGGTTACTTCTTTATATCTTCAACTTACAGCTGCATAAGATATTAAAGCTGAAGGATTAACGTCAGCCCGAAGAGTTTGTAGAGCATATGCTAGCAGAAACTGACGTACACTATGACTTTTGGAAAAAATCAATTTCTCCAATGATGAAATTTTAATGTACGCAGAAAAATGAACAAACATTAGTACATGTTGATCAGGGTAACCTAACATTACAAATGAGGATAGAAATAATCACGTGGTCAGTGTGCAGTGCGCTGTATTCAATATTTGCATCACAGGTCCATTCTTTTACAGCGAGTCTATCGTTGACAGTGGTATTAACCCAAACATGCTACTCTGCCACAGTTGGAACATCTGAAACCTGACCTCACGTTCCAGTGTGATTTGATACGGCCTTATATTTCTGGATGATGAGTTTCCGGATAGGTGGATTGGACGAAGTGGCCCGATTCTGTGTTCGCCACGATCTTCTGACATCACACCAATAAACTTCTTCCTATGGGATTTTATAAATGGTCTGGTGTACCGAACTAATGTTATAGACGTACGGAACATCAAGAGAAACTGATACCGACTCGATGTCGTTGGATGTCGTCCGAGCCAGTAGGGCCGCACACATTCACATGTATGAATGAAGAAACCAAACCATATATATTATATTACCATCAACCGAAAACCAGCTATTACTGTTTAATACCGCACTAAAGGACTTAAATCTGAAGCTGTAAAGGAAATAGACACCCTGCTGCTGTTTTCAATTATAATAGTAATTCGAGCGGGTACTGATATCGAAAGATTTCTTTAGAACCATCCGTTGCGACGTTTCTGACTGTTTGCCGAAACAATCTTCCTGTAACTGGCAGCACATGTAGTAGCTCCGATGATTCATTAGTTTCGCCTAGAAATCAGTTTCTCGACGTGTCTTGATCTTGAAGATTTTGTGAATATATAAACTACATTTCACGAAACAGATGTACCAAAATATGATGTCCTAACCTCCCTCATTTCCTTTGACTGACATGGGGGACATTTAATGTCAAGCAAAAATAATATCAATTTTAAATTGAGAACATGTTATGTAGTATAATAATTAGGAATAATTAGTAAATATTTTTCCTCTCTGATGTTTAGAATGACGAAAGTGCAATAAACGTTTTATCCAACACTGACAACATATTTCACTTTCTAGAAGTACGTTCGCCGTATGATTTCACTTTGAACCACACTCACCGTGTTATTTCTGAAAATAATTTCCTTCACACTGCACTAGATTGGCAGATACTTGATAGTTCTCAAACTATAACATCCGGATCTACACTACAGAGAATATGACACATTTTCAAAAATATAATTTAAAAGGAGCAACAGTAGGTTAACGATACCATAAAGAAGTTCAGCCATATTTATCGAAATACTTTTATTATCAACCGAATTCCATATAAACTGATGGCATAGGTCCTATGTCCAAATATGAAGCAGACAGCTACACATAACATACTAATCCAGACGAAATCATTCCCACGGCGACATATTGGGTTCGACTCCTTCAGATACTTCTCTATTTCAGGAATGCTTACTAATATGTCCTCCTGAAAGGAATCAGTGTATCGGTCAAACGACTGTATGTTAATATGAAACTTCTGCGTGAATGATTTTTTTCAACATGAAATTTCATACTTCAGCTTTACTTTTGTCGTCTTCTCTTGGCCCATCGGACTCGTCAACAGACTGAATATAAGCCTCCGACCTGCTGAGCGATTTTCCGTAAGACCAGAATTTTTTCGGGATCTTCGCAAGATCTTTTATTAAAGTATTAAGGTGGAAGTAGTTGTACGCTTTACGCATCGATCATTTTACAAACGCACGGATAACTCGTAACTTCGCCGGCCGGAGTGGCCGAGCGGTTCTAGGCGCTTCAGTCTGGAACCGCGTGACCGTTACGGTCGCAGGTTCGAGTCCTGCCTCGGGCATGGATGTGTGTGATGTTCTTAGGTTGGTTAGATTTAAGTAGTTCTAAGTTCCAGGGGACTGATGACCTCACATGATAAGTCCCATAGTGCTCGGAGCCATTTTGAACTCGTAACTTTGCCTGTCGTCATTTGGGAGTTCTTTCTTGAACCGAGAGTGGAACAGTTTCTGCTTGTTCAACTCTTTCCGATTTTTTTATTAAACTGCTGTGGGTCGTTACCGTCATTAATCCACTTACTCGGTTTACATTTCTCCAGAGCGTGATTTTAGACTTTGTCCATAACTACTCTGAGTCAATCACATTGGAACTAAATGAGGTCTATTCCTTTTCTGAGTGAGGTGTTAACAACTGCTTATCTATTCTTTCTATCAAAAACACTCACCTCTCCTTCTTGATGGATCCATTAACTTATCGCAGTGTTGACATCATGACCATTAATCCCTGCTCTTATACTGGCACTGTCGGTAAGATTACGCCTGTTTGTAGGTACATAGGGTAACATAGCCGTCAGGTTACCTGCTCAAGACCATTTTTAGAAGAAAAAACTACTTCACAAGATAGTCTGCCGTACCACTTACAGTGAATTCATAGACGTCCCAGACTAAATATTGCGTGATATGGATTTGTCAGCACTACTATTTGGACATATACTTTTATTAAATTTATGTCAACGTGTAATCGGTAGCTGGTAAAGACATCCGATAATTAACTTGATGCCTCACCTGCGGCTGTTACTCTCATCCAGATAGCTTCACAGTTCCACTCAATTTCGACCTCAATGAGCACAATACCTATGTTGATTGCAGTGAACACTCCCCCTCCAATGGCACCTAATCTGGCTATTCAGTATGCTTTCCATGCCTCGCTAAATGTTTCGGAGCTGTGTACTTTGAGTTTGAGGCAGTTCTTAGTCCCTAAAATAACTTCCTGGTAGGCACCAAATTCAAGATCTTTGTTACGAAAACTCCGACAATTTAGTGTTTAAATTTTGGTTACTTTGTACGCGTCTGATTTCGCTCTCTGCCTATCGACTGGTGAGCATTCACCAGAGGACCTAAAACTATTGCCCATCCTATAAAACTGTTACATGCTCTCCAGAAGTACCCTGCTAAGGAGTAGAGGCTTCCTTTGCGTAGTGCACCACTGAAGTTCGAAGGGGAGTTCTAAAATTCTCCATACAATGCTGCAGGTCCAAATACCTGCAGCCAAGATCATCAGAGAATCATCTGAGTCTTTTGTTGGGTCTTTCCACTCACTTCTAAGCCAAAGGACACCGATCAACACTGCGTAGGAAGCTACAAATTGTGAGCTCTGGTTGCACCTGGCAGTGAGTCCAGCTGCCTTTACCAATTCCGGCATTTGCCCACTGTGACTGAGAATTGTCTGAGAACACAAGCGAAAAACGCCACTAGTGCCGACGTGAGCCGCAACCTGCAGAGGTCTGCACTCTGCACGCTCTATAGCCGCAAGCAGGGTCTCTCTCAAATCTCGGATAAGCCCCATTCATTAAGGGACTCCACAACGAGCCTAAGACGGGATCTCACGATAACTAGCGAAGAGTCCCCGTGTGCCTCCTCAGACCCGGCTGAAGGAGCGGTCACTTGTCCACTCACAGGATGTATGGGGGACGCTTAGGCTCTACTTTGATTCTCCTTCTCGAGTCAGGTACGTTGCAAGATGCCTCAGCAGCAGAGCCCCTGGGCGAAACAAGCGACACCTGAGATGTCCCTTTCGACGCGCCAGATTCTCCGCCACCGGTACACCCTGAGGCAACAACCTGAAGATGACGACTGTGGTCAGGACTCACGTCCAAACCATGCCGTGCTCCATACATACATTCTCAGAAAATTCTTCGTTAAAACTGAGAAAGTTTCACACTTCTTTTGGCTAGGAATATCCTCCGTACCTGGGCTACCCCGCTTTTTGTGTACTTGCTTCGCCAGTCATACATTATTTTACTTCCATGGTAACTGAATTCCTTCATTGGGGCTACTTTGTTGTCTCCAAGGTAAGTTAATAGCTAATCTTATGTTCCCTACTGATGTCAGTTACGCTCAATCCAAATTCCGTTCCCTGTACTCCAATCCATTCAAAAAGTCCTGTAATTCTTTCTTGCTGTGACTTAGGTCACCATTCGTGGCAGTGAAATTCTTTCATGTAAGTTACACTTGTTCGTGTGATGGGAGCGGGCTGTCGATTTAATAGGAAGAAATGTCATATGAAGTCATGATATTAAAATATTATTTATTTCATCATGACTGGGTACGACGATTCAGATCTTCGGAAATTTAAAGTGCATACGTATGAATCACATAGCGGAAATGCGTTCCACTCATAATACCGTGTGAGCACATAGATTTGTCAGCAGTGAAGAAGATGAAAATGAGAAATACACATCGAGCCAATGTATCCACTGAAGAGCCATAAGTGTAAAATATCATGTCGTAAACAGACATCAAGGTAGGATCTCATTTTTCTACCTTAGTCTCCTAAGATAGCCACAAGTTTTTTTTTTTTTTTGTTTATCCCGCTGTATATTATCTTGTCAGCCACTTTTAAGCGTGTCCTGTTTGCCTGATTGTTCGATAATTCTTACATTTATCTGCCTTTGATTCTCACCCCGTGTACCGCACCCATACGTTTCTCCGACAGGCGACCACCCCAGGCTCACTGTCGCAGTGCGTGGTTAGTCGAGACAGAGAGAGCAGGCAGGTGTATTTTTTTTCAGCCGGCAGTGCAGGTTTACGGGCGCCCTGGTCCCTTTTTATTTCCGGAAGCGGCGGGCGATGATCGGGCCGACCGTCGGCCTCGGCGAGCAGGTGAGCGAGTGCGGGTCTAATTGAGCCCGCGCTGGAGCGCCATGTGAGCCCCCAGTCGATACGGCGACGCCTCGACGCGTCCCGCAGCACCGCACCGCGAGCGCCGTAACCGCGGAGGATATAGGGGACATCCCCGGGCAACCCTGGATAAACTACGGCCCCGCACGGCCATCGGGGCATGCTCGCATTTTGCGCCTGACCCTTTTGGCACTCGTCCAGGTGGCGCCTGCGCTAAAATAAGTCACTGCCGGTCGCCCACCCCACGGCTTCCTCGCGCCCGCCGGCCATTGTGTTCTGCGGGGCGCGGTGCAGCGCGGCCCAGGAGGAAGTTTGAGCGAGCGCGCATACGCCCGCAGGTCTAATAAAACTCGCTACTGAGCCGCCTAAGTCTTCAGTGGGACGCTAGACGTGACACAGGTTCTCCACTTGCAAATAAGGGCTATCGAACGTTCGTCCTCTGCATGCCGACTTTCTAGGTCAACGTTTCGATTCTGATTCTCAACTGTTTTTCACGAAATGACTGTCTATAGTTGAGTGAAACGATCGATTGTTATGCAAATGTGACGGCATCTGTGGTAACATTATGAAGTCTGCATATTATTTTGGTCACTCTGTAAATTCTGTTTCTTACGTACATATCAATATGTAGTCGTCCTGCTTAGCTGGCCTCCACTGTATTGAATCTTCGCCTGGGCGGCGGTCAAGGCAAGGAGGAGCCTGAAGCCTTTACGTGGCATGAGACTGTTGTAACCGCGACCGGAACGGTTGCGGAGTGGCCGTGAACGAAAGCGCAGCGGGACCGAACGGGAGCGACCGGCGAACAAACAAGACGGACGAACTGGTCACAAGTTAAAACCTCAAGAAATCAACAACGTCCACTCGGATATGGAAACAAGCAAAGTAAGCGCGAAGTCTGCAAGCGCGATATCGAGAGACCCACGCGAGTATCAGACTGCCTCACTGAGTGAGAGGCTGGCGCTTAAATACATGATAGGGTAAGTCGCTACTGCCCGCTAGGACCACGTGCTCCACAGTGGCGCCCTCACATTATTTGCGGGCCAGGAGCACACGCCGCCACGGCTTACGGCAAAACGGCTGCAGAGACCTCCAGTGGTAATCGAAATCCATGCCGTTTGGCGCGGATTTGAAACTCGCGGCGCTAGGTACCAGAGACACAATTATGAGTATTCATAGAGCCAAAATGAGTAATATATAAATGATTGAATGTTAATACTGTAACTAGTTGTACTTTGGCCACGATACAATTTATATGCATGTTTTACATTACTGAAAGTTTTCTAATATGTGGTATTATGCCGTAATCTGCGGCGACAAATAAATCAATTTGGAAAGGGAAAAAAAGGTGGTAACGTGCTTGTCTCCCGTGCAGCGGGCCCGGGTTCGATTCCCGGCCGGGTTGGATGTTTTCTCGGCTCGTGGCCTGGGTGTTTGTGTGGCCATGATCACCATTTCATCCCTATCACTGGCGCGCATGTCACCCGGTGTGACTTCGACTGAAATAAGACTTGCACTTGGCGGCCCGGACGGCGCCTCCCAGCCAACGATTTCATACGCTCATTTCATTTTATGGATACTCATAGCTCACGCAGAACAAAACCATGAAGCTAAATAATCTTTGAATACTGTTACAATATCTTTGTGTTGTGTTGCTACACCGCCTCTACCTGAGAGCACTAGCAAATTTACCCGCATGCTGAACTGAACAGTGTTGAGTAGCAAATATTTTGAAGAAATTTTCTTCATAAGTGTGATACGAGATTGGTGGAATCGGAGTATTAATACTTTTGATGCAGTTATGAAGAGAGAAGCTAAGGAGATTATTTGTGATTTTTCTGGACTATTGAGAGACTGAAGCACACGCACAGGTACGTAGCATTGTTTTGTGTTACTGGCACGAAGCTCAGATAGTAAGATTACTATATTGATTGCCCTGATAGGAAGAGGAGATTCTCCTTGCATAAAGTTATTTCATAAAGTGACGTTATGAAAATTCTACTGTGAACATAGAGTTGATTTTTAAAGCATTACTTTCGAATATAAAGTTTCATTGAATTTTGTCAGAAGCCATTTTCTACCAATTACAATTCCCACCCTTGGATCAGTTTATTATGTACGTAGGCCTACGCACATTGCACTTTGTGATACGAAATTTTCACTCGTAATATTTTATGTTACTTTGCTGCTGTATGTTGTGCGCTGCTTTCGAGAAATCTGCATAAATGTGTGTCAACACGCGAGGAAAGTGAAAATACAGTTGAAGGCCCGGAATATATTTGTACGTTCAGTGTATTTTTTATTTCAGAAGTCAGGATACATTCAGGGTAGCAGTACATTGTTATAAAAACAGCTTCAATTTGTAGACAGTGTTCAATAAATCATAATAAGTCTTTGTATATTTCAATACAGTGTTTTGCACAGTACACGACTTTAAGTTAGGAATTCGTTTTTCAAGTAACAATTTTTGAGAAGTTTTATTAGGCATTTTTAGGAAGAGTTTTACATGATACCTGAATTTAAGTTAGGAATTAGTTTGTTTGGTGATCATATTTGGGAAGTTTTGGTGGAAAGTCTTAGGAAGATTCACTCAGATAGAGACAAGCAAACAAGGGGTTAGGTTATAACTTCAGACACTATTCCCTGGGATTGACATGTTTCCATTGGAAGCTTCTCACAAATTATGTTATAAATAAACTGACGTCGGACGATTTTTTTCCGGAGCCACAGGCATGTAAAATTGAGGGAAAGATATTTCCGCCGTTTGACTGCGTAGAGTGTGTTTATATCATTATTTAGATTTCACCCGTGGGCAATTTTCGAATATTAAAATATCAAAAATCATGTGACTTGTTAAAGAAACACATTATTTATAGGCAATTGACGGAAATATCTTTTCAATAGTAAGCAAACACCGTCTGGTTCAGTTCTTTTACTACCTTCTACTGGTTTCAATCTGTGATGCAGATAATCTTCAAGTCTAGTTCGAATTTGCCAAGAGCAGGCATTGTCTGCAGGGTGAGCGACGGTTAAAACTAAGTTTTCGAAAACAGCCACAAGTCACACTTTATATTTTTAATTGACCGGTTTCGCTCTTCAAATGAACAACAGCATCATCACAATATACAGTTCAAAGTTGGCTGACACCATTAAAGATTGCCTTTGAAATTGGCTGACAGCTCTGAAGATTAAACTGGCTGTACTATAATACTTCACTTTACGTTTAACTTACGTTTAAAGTACAGTAGTAAATCAGTACATTGATATTGACAACGCCAAGAGTGAAATTCATCTACGGCGCTGTGATCTTTAATGTTGTCAGCCAACTTTAAACTGTATATGCTAATGATGCTCTTGTTCATTTGAAGAGCGAAACCGGCCGATAAAAAAGTGCGACTTGGTTGTTTTTGAAACCTAGTTGGAACTCAAAATTCAAATGGCTCCAAGCACTATGGGACTTAACATCTGAGGTCATCAGTCCCCTAGACTTAGAACTAATTAAACCTAACTAACCTATCACACACATCCATGCCCCAAACAGGATTCGAACCTGCGACCGTAGCAGCAGCGCGGTTCCAGACTGAAGGGCCTAGAACCGCTCGGTCACGACGGCCGGCTAGTTGGAATTAATGTTAATTTTACACTGTCTTTTAAAGCACACAAATCAGAATGAAAGTATACGACGCACACCGTATTCTGACATTGTTTTGAGATTTGTTTCTATCTTTTATTGTGTGACGCATCATGCATACTGATATATGTTTAATCATTACACTTCTCAGCGCTAGATTTCATTTTCTATTTTTGTTGATTTATTGACGGAGTAATCTCATTGGCACTGTTGTAATATAATGGCCTACGTCCTATACACACGTCACGTGGCTATATAAATTTTTGTAGCCTATGACATAAGCACACACCAAGTGAAATTACAAATGAAATTACAAAAGTTTTTATCCTGCCCACAACCTTTCTATTTTACGTTGGTTGACGAACTGCACTTTGAGGGGCCAAATAGGTATAGATTTTCATAATATTTTGTTGTTGGTTGTGCTGTCTCTGATGGCTATATTTCTAATGCCACACTTTCGTAATATTGTAATGTTTATTGTTGTTCGCCCTTTCTACTAATGATCTGCAGCGTGGACTGAAACTCTTAGTCGTAATAAAATAATTGACACAGACAGTGTATGTTTATTTATTATAACAACAGAGAACATCGCGCTGCCGTGCGTCTCCAAAACATTGGAAAAGTGGACCCACCCCCAGATCCCCGCCATACTTGCCGACGATAGTCATCTGGGTTAGTAAATAGTCGCGACTCATCGCTGAACGCAGTGCAACACAGCAGACCATGTTTTCCGGTCACAGCACCATTGCATACGGTGCCGTTTGCGTTAGGGTGTTAACAGGTCGTTACATATGGGCCGGTAAGTCTATGATCCCTCAATGAAACTTTCATTCTGCAGCGGAGTGTAAACTGTCATGAAACTTAGTTTCGATTATAAGTGTGTGCCGGACCGATATTCGGTCTAGGTACCCTTTTTCATCGCGGGCAAGTGCTCTGCTAAACGAGACACCCCAGCACGATTCACAATCTGTCGTTAGAGCTGTACGTGTACCAGTACCCCATCTCCTCACTTCCAAACTTAACAGAACCTCTTGGTTGGCAATGAACTTGGGCGCGAAAAGCAAGTGTCCCGAGTTCGATTCTCGGTCCTGCACACTCTTTTAATCTGCCAGGAATTTCATATCTCCTATAATTCGATAATATTTGCATTTATCTAGTCTGGTTGCTTTTAGTCTCCGGCTAGTGGTATGAGATTACGCAGAATGTTACAGGAAGTTCCTTACTTGATCCTGGAAGGCAGACACAGATGTGAAGCAATTACGATGTACTTGGTGCCCAGTAGAATCTCCTTAGTGGTAACCAGATGCGGGCGACTGTCACATCTGAAAGCCGCACAGATCTGTAGTTTCCAAAAATAGACTGGCCGACCAAATAGGAACCCACAATGGGGCCTCTAATAACCTCTGCTAGGTGCTCATAACACTGCCTCACACGAGTAAATGGAATTTTGACAGTTATTACTATCTAACCCCGTTGACGCCTCATAAAGTCAGTCAGGCCTCTAAGCAACACCAAACACTGACAGCACTAACATACTTAGATGGCCGTTTTACATGTCGCAGAGTTTAGCATCGCTAATCATTTACATAGCTGTCGATGTGTAACTGTACGAAATTGCAGCGTGATCCAGTTGCACTATGTGATCAAAAGTATCCGGACACTCCCAAAAACATATGATTTTCATATTAGATGCATTGTGCTGCCACCTACTGCTAGGTACTCCTTATCAGCGACCTCAGTAGTCATTAAACATCGTGAGAGAGCAGAATGGGGTGCTCCGCGGAACTCACGGACTTCGAACGTGGTCAGGTGAGTGGGAGTCACTTGTGTCATACGTACGTATGGGAGATTCCCAAACTCCTAACCATCCCTAGGTCCACTGTTTCCGATATGATAGTGAAGTAGAAACCTGAAGGTGCATGTAAAACACAAAATCGTACAGGACGGCCTCGTCTGTTGTCTGACAGAGACCGCCGACACTTGAAGAGGGTCTTAATGTGTAATAGGCAGACATCTATCCAGACCATCACACAGGAATTCCTAACTGCATCCGGATACACTGAAAGTACTATGATAGTTAGGCGAGAGGTGAGAAAACTTGGATTTAATGGTCGAGCGGCTGCTCACAGGCTACACATCACACCGGTAAACGACAAACGACGCGTCGCATGGTGTAAAGAGCATAAGAAATGTATGATTGAACAGTGGAAAAACGTTGTGTGGAGTGACGAATGACGGTACACAATGTGACGATCCGATGGCAGGGTTTGGGTTTAGGAAATGCCCGGTGAACGTCATCTGACACTGTGTGTAGTGCCAACAGTAAAATTCGGAGGCGGTGGCGTTATGGTGTGGTCGTATTTTCCATGAAGGAGCTGGCAAACCTTGTTGTTTCGCGTGGCACTGTCAGCACAGGAGCACAGGCCTACATTGGTGTTTTAAGCACCTTCTGGCTCCCCACTCTTGAAGAGCAAGCCGGGGCTGGCGATTGCACCTTTCAACACGATAGAGCACCTGTTCATAATGCACGGCTTGTGGCGGAGTGGTTACACGAGAATAACATCACCGTAATGGACTGGCCTTCAAAGAGTCCTGACCTGAATCCCATAGAACACCTTTGGGATGAACGAAGACCTGCCCGTGTGGCGAAGATAATCTTATGTATCTTGTGTAACAGAGACGGTGAGGTATTATGAATTGTTTCTCCCAGATGTAGCCATCACTGCTGACATTTACTGTCAACAATCTAGAAGTCTAACAGACGCAGTCCAAGAACAAGGACCAGGCAGACTGCACAAAGTAAAGTTACTCCACGATGACGCCCGCCTGCATTCTGCTAGACTCAAAAAACCTTACACAGGAGTTGGGATGGGATCTTATTCCGTACCCACCTTATTCCGCTGATCTTGCGCCCTCAGATCTTCATCTTTCTCGCTCTCTGTCGAACAACCTTCAAGAGAACTGCTTTCCGGAAGCGCTCCGAACATGTCTCGTCGAGTCCTTCGCATCAAAACAACGTGATTTCTACGGTCACTGAATCGAAAATTTACCCCAGCTTTGGCAGACTTTTGTAACTAGAGAAGGAGTATGTATTATTAATGACAAATGCCTCTTCGGCGTGTATCTGTTGCTTTTGTTAAACCTATGGAAAAACGCTAGGAACTTACGCACATAGCCAATAATAATGTCCTGGCTGGGCATATCCATTTTACCCACGCTAGGCATATAATGATTTTTACATAACAATCATTCCTAAGTGCATCAAGACAAGCACCAGGTGCTCATCTGTTTTGTCTGCCACTCCCTCCA
Organism: Schistocerca americana; assembly: GCF_021461395.2. Lineage (NCBI taxonomy): Eukaryota > Metazoa > Arthropoda > Insecta > Orthoptera > Acrididae > Schistocerca > Schistocerca americana. Next base: position 329,742,425 of record NC_060125.1, read on the forward strand.
TATGTAATGTGAACTATACATTGTATTAGGCTGCCGTAGAAAAAGTAGTGTCTTGTATAACAAGACTCTCTCTCTCTCTCTCTCGCTCTCTCTCTCTCTCTCTCTCTCTCTCGCTCTCTCTCTCTCTCTTGTATTGCTGAAATATTAATGACAAATTTTAATTCATGTGAATACATAGGTCTGTACCTTTTTTTGTGATCAAGAATTATAGATACAAAGTATAATCTTTCACTGAGAAGTCCATCTAAAAAGAACCAGTCGCATAGCTGAGTACTTACGCAGGGACACATTACTGAACTATTAATGTGACTCGCCATGAGTGATGAAATCACGCTCGTTCCCTCTACCAACTTGACAAGTCCTGTCGAAAAATCCGCCAGAACAACGCCCATTGGTGAAAAATTCGCCGATGACCTCTAACCTTATGAATGCGGTATTTCTCCGACGTCGTAGTTCATAGCTTCGTATAACAACTGCAACAGGCTTCTCCTTTACATACATAAACAGAAAGATTGTAGCAGAGCTTTGAAAAATTATCAACTAGCAATTTTGCATTCATGAAGGTCTGCAGCGTGCAACTAAATAGTATTTATATTGAATTATGTGTCCTAGTGGTTAAATTCCTGGAAACAAAAGGTTCACTCCACAAAAAAGTTTGGAAGCTGATTTTGAAAGTGTGTGAAGATTAGTTTTCTATAGCAGTGGATGTTGCTATTGATGTTACTACCGATGAGAGTGAAACGAGGTTGTTTTTACTTTATGTGGCACCATAGTAACAAAAATACCGCATAGACAGGTGTGAACATTTTTACGATACCTGAAGATGATCAGATGATCCAAACGGTAAAATTATAAAGATTTATTTCATCAGCAGAATTCGGCAGTTCTGAAATATTATTATCTTCGAATGATTGCATAAACAATTACAAATAATCTGTACAGACTTCTGTTTTCCTCATTCAAAATAGCGCTGAAAAATCTAAGTTGTAAGATATTTCAAATGCAATGGAGACTTAATATAGCACTTTTTAGGTTTTATAGTAGAAAATCTCATTTAAATTACAACGTAACGTACTAATAAGTTACATTCAGGTCAATGTTCCATGGTTAATTACGTACATATTCTCTAAAATTCCTAATTTAAAACTGTTATTTATAATACCTGTAAAATATACGAGGAAAGAAACCGAAAAGGATAACCGAAAATCACGTATGATCCAAAGTGCGCTTGTTTACGGCAAGAGCTATTTACTCTATTGTCGTATGACATAACATGTTACATGTCATAAGCCACACTTTACTCGTCGGAAAATGATTACTTATATCAAAATTTACACTTAAGACATACTGTATTTCTTGTCATTTGCTTTCTGTTTAATTTCAGGATTTTTTTTTCTGCAGCCTCTAGTAACACGTGAATACATTTAAGTGCCTCGGTGTGCGTGATAACTGGTTTCTCAATAGCTACATCCGTTTTTGGCGTCTTCCTCTACCGAAGAGGCATAGTTCATTACGTCTGCTTCATTTAGCTAATCAAATCCCGGTTCATGGGCATCACTATTTAGCCTTTCAAGGATGTTTAGTCATCTACATATTAACAACCAGAAGGTTTTTTTTCCCAAAGAAACCTCCGCTCTGGCTGTAAGAATGATGTCTATTAAATCTGCGACAGGTTTTTCACCACTTATCGGTGCATCCTCAGGCAATATACGCTATTTATAACATACTAACGTTGAAAACTGCCCTGTAGCCACTCCCCACCGTTCACGTCCAGTATACCTTCACCTGGTGAAAATGTTCAACGTTAGTGTGTTATAAAAAGAGTATACTGCCTGAGGATGCACCGATAAGTGGTGGGAAACCGATCGCAGATTTAATAAAATTCATTCATGCATCCAGAGCGGAATTATCTTTGAAAAAATGCCCTGCAAAACAACATGAACCAGAAGTTTGTTTTATATGTTTGTTTAGCCGTGTTGCAATCTCGCTTTACGTACAGCTGTAATCTCAAACCCAACCTCAGAGAGGTTACAACTTTTTTCATGAGCGAACAGCAGTTTCATACGTATCACTGATGTCATCGTCAACTACTTTAAGCTGAAGTTGTTGCAGTTTTTTCCACGAGCGAACTGTGGTAGTTGTCCTCAACACGTCGAAGCAAAAAGTTTACAATCGACTGTGTCTGACACGTTCAGAAATCTTCGGAAATTGAGTGCGCCTGATTACTGTGGCACAATCAGTTTCATGAGAGCTGGTCGCACTTAGTCCACTGACTCTCTTACTGAACTAATACAAGGCTGAAAGTACTTTGGTTCAGGACTGATTTTTTATTTTTCCCCTAGAACTTAGAACTACTTAAACCTAACTAACCTAAGGACATCACACACATCTATGCCCGAGACAGGATTCGAACCTGCGACCGTAGCAATCGCGCGGTTCCGGACTGAGCGCCTAGAACCGCTAGACCACCGAAGCCGGCGCAATGGTATAATGGATATCGTTAGAGAGATGGTGCTGACCTATCGTTTTCTTTTTGTGTGGAGGGGATAATGGGTTTGATGTATGAGACACCGATATATTTTATGTTTTTAGTAATCAATCTATTAATGTCCACAATCAAACCAAATGCCACTTTGTCTTGTAACACAAGGATAGACAAGTGAAACACTAAAACTGATTTGACTCTGAAAATGCTGGAAGGAGGATGTAGCCTCACCAACAAACCTGAACCGTAAACCAACGTAGGACGTAGAGCGATAGACCTCAAATTATTCCGAGGCAAAAACGTAAAGGCAATTAACCAGAAAGCACTCTGTAGATCAGCGATATCAGAAAACACACAACAGTCACAATAGCTTTTGAATTTAATCATCCGTTTCCAACAACAAAGCCCAAGTCAATCAGGGAGTCCAGGAAATTAGGCGTATAGAAATTGAAAGAACCCAGGACAAGTAAAAAATGTAAACGTGTAATACAAGCAGTGGGAGCATTGAAACTGTGCACAACGGTTCTGCTATAGTGTCAAACAAAAATTTAAAAGAAATTGGGAATCGAAACATGTATCAACAAGGAATGTTGTGATGAACGGCAGAAGACGCTGACAGTACTACTCCGAGCCAAAATGGCAATTCACAGTATGACCTGTCACTAGAGGGGCAAAAAAAAGTGGCCCAGACGAATGGATAGGATTGGAAGTGAACGTATGCATACAACCACATCCCGTAACGCGCACATCGCATGTACGCCACGGCCGAATTTTGGAGCACATTTACACAGTCTTCACAACTGGTAGAGTTGCTAGCTGAGGACGGTCTGGTCGTGGCTCTAGCTGGCTACCCAGATCACCTGATCTGACAGTGTGCGATCACATTGTGTAAGGAGCCCTCAAGTCTAAGGTATATCGCAAAAGCACTCATAGTCTTCAAGAACTGCAGCAGAAAATTCCGGATAAGACTGTGGCAACTCCGGCAGTCTAGCTTCGATTTCCCTTCAGAGACTTGCTGAACAGGGCCGAAATGTGCGAAGAGACGAATAGAGGCCACTTTTAACATCTGCAGTTGTCAGGTTAGTACTGTATTTCCTTTCCTCTGCTGTGTTTCTATGTAAATGGAACTTAGTTCTCCGGACCACTTTCATTTGCCCCAACCTGTATACTTTTCAAGAAGAGGGAGGCAGATGACATAGAAGAAGAGGCTAGATGACGATCAGAAAGCGCTCAAAGAGGCTCAGGCATAGCGCTCAGAAAGCCAACGTCCCTAAGTCCATGGACACGTGGGAAAATCGTTTTGAAATCACCCTAACCGTCAACAGAAGGGAAGAGCCCACGAAGACGGTACAACGCAAGGAACAAAAAGTCACATCCCTATAACAAGACAAGAAATACATCAAGTGATACCGAAGATAAAAAGCAGGGCGAGAAGCTTCATATACATAAAACTTCAAGGAATGCTACCACATGACAGAAGACTACTGGATGGTACTCTTCAACAACTGCATGAACTCAGGAGAAACGAGACAACAATGGAAAACATCAACGATAAAATCCCCTTTGAAAGAGGAATAAGTAGTTCGTAACCCCGACTCGTACGGAAGTATAGCCTTCGAAAACACATCTTCCAAAATTTTCAAGGAAACGTTTACCTCTAGGCTTACCGGCGAAGTAGATTCCCAAATACCAAATATCCAGTTCGGTTTTATAAAGGGAATAAGAACCTTATATACAGTGAACTGCTTCATAGGGCAAGCTCAAAACACACTAAAAAATACAGGGAAAAAGTATTTTACAGTCTTAGACTCTAGCAAATTCTTTGACATTGTTAACATTATTTGAAAACTCAGCCCTTTAATTCGTAACACATAACAAATGACGAAGTACTGTCAGACATCCTAAGATACAACCACATCTTCGTATCTAGTGATATAACCTTATCCAATAATTTAACATAAGGAATGGGAGTAGTACAAGGAGACCCATTCAGCACGATACTGTTCAACGTCATAACAGCAGACATCACAAAGACGGTTTTGTACAACTAAGCAACACTCATACTTTATGTAAATGATGTAGTAATAGTTTCACATGACAAAGAAGATCTTTAAAAGGTGTTGACCAGGTTCACGTCAGGGGCTATGGGAAATGACCTACGAAAAAGAGGTTGGAATCTCTCACCAAAAGACACGCTGGCCCTTCAAAATAAACCACTAAAAGTGGTATAAAAATAAAAATATTTTGGACGTAATCGAATGAAACACCTACAGCTATAGGCTTGATGTTCTTTGTCACATTTACCATATCTATCGCGCTGTTCGCAAGGAATCTGGGGGCAGTTGACCTCGACTTTGGAGTCGGCATGACTTCACAGCCCTGTCGATACCTTCCAGAACCTCAATGACCTTCTTTCTGCACGTCCGCACTGCAAATGTTGGTTACACAGTCTTTTGATAGGTGGCCACATTACTGTGACTGGACCGTACAATAACAGTACTGTGTGATACCTGATACACTTCGGTAAAAGAAAAGCACTTAATTTAGTCATTCCTGAGTTCTCTTTCAGACGCTTTTGGAATGAAATACGTTAGTACATCCCGCTATGTCAGTAGCGCACATGAATTGCACTGTATGAATGGAAACACGTTTGCCTGTGCATCATATTTACGGATAATTCCGCCCGCCTCATACATGTTTCATGTGCTACCATTGCATTACTAAAATTTATTATCACGCGGCAGTAGCCGGCGGCGACACGCCGTATGCATGTCACGAAGCCGCTGAAACTGGAAAACATTGAATTTATGGATTATACGCCGATGAATCAACGGTATGTTTAACAAGCGCCGCGGTTCGCATCAGTGGCTGCCTTCTGGATCTGTGGCTTCGTGTTCAGTGGCCGAATAATACTTCCCAACAGGATAAAAGAATAAAGTAAACTCAGAAACAATTCACATAAAAATCTTAAGCACTTAATTGACCTGCGTTATTATTAATACTGTTACACTTTCTATTACAGTCGTACTTCAGTCCTTTCCGAAGTTCAGAAGACATCCGTCTTACATTAACATTTTATTTCCTTAAATTGATCTCAACACAGCGTCTACACTGTATTATCTCTCTAATATCTGTTCACCCTTAAAAATTTTCCCATATACTTATGCATTGAATATAGTTATTGCCGAGTGCCTTAAGTCATAGCCCTGTAACGTAACTGTTCTTCTGTTAAGGGTTTACCATATATCTCAACTGTTAATTACACGTACGAATTTAATATCCTATATATTGGATGAACGTCTTGCTTCTCAAACAGAAGCCATATTTCAAATGCTTTCGGTTTATTTATTTTTTGGGCTTTCCAAGGGCTGGTTTCTAAGTGTAAACTTAGGAAATCTCAGATACCTTTACTTTTCAGGGGGTGACAATCATATTCGTATATTCTGTCTCCTATCCCGTATATGAGTACTTGTAGTCGACTTGACACAAAGGTTGCTGTAAGTCTACAGAAAGTTCTGACTGATGCCGCTGATCAACTTCTGATGCCACACGAGTAGAGCACTGAGAGCGTTTTTAATCCCACAGAAACACTATGATCATCATTTCACAGAGCAATGAGGAGGAAAGAGGAAGAATTACACGATTTAAATATTGGAGAAACGGTTAAACAGTTTCCCTCGTATCGCAAACAGCAAAATGAAGTTAAACTTTTACTATCACGAAAGCTGGAAACAAAGGTATAAGTTGTGAAGTCTCTCATGTCTTAGACTGGTTACGGTACTTTCCATTAGTTTTTGTGATTTTAAGTTCATTTTTCCAGTAGTTTTGGAGAATTGAAGAAAACTATATTTTAAAATCGCGATACGCCACAGTTTCCCTTAGTTATTGTAGTAGATGCATCTGTTTGTGTTGCACAGCATATCTACGAGCTTTGCCTAAATACATTTAGCACTTATGATTCAATTTCTTCTGGGTGTTTTACAACGTCATTGTAGAAATATAAAGTCTTTAAAAATTTTATAAACTATAAAATCGACTAAATGTTAACGTAGGCTTCCGCGGGCGGCCGTTGTGACAGTCAATAAAATTCTTCTGGGTTCGAGGCCGCATTGTCATGTGTAAAATTCCGACGTTTCGGCGACAGTTGCAAGGCGCCTTCCTCAGGGTGTATTCTTAATGGCCTCAAACCCAGAAGAATTTTGATTATGAAGTCAACGTTTCACCAGTATTACCACGGCCTGCTTCGGGGAAAGGTTGGTTTGACCCGAGGAAAGATGCCCTCCTTTATTGCTTACCATCGGAGTCAATCGTCATACTTCTGGAAGTTTATTGGCCCTATAATAGGCTACTCATTCCTCATTGCCAAATTTTGGTGACGTTAATAGCTAAGCAATTATTACGTTTCCAAAATTCCCAAGGAACTGAATGGAAGTGCTAATAGTAGTCTCAGCGATCAGGGGTCGCGATCAGAGTAGTGCTTTCGCGGCCGCCGTAACAAACCATTACTGCTGTCCTCATCTTTGTGTATTGCATCTAAAAAGTATGCTCTCAAGATACATAAAAAAACTGAATATCGTGACTAACTTACACATCATTGCTTAATACTCTGATGACCGAATTTCCGACAGTTGTACTTAAGTAGAAAAGGATACTACTCCAAAAGTAATACATTGGCGGTAAACACTCGCGTTGACAAGCAAAAGTTTTACGACATGAATGAAAGTTTGTAGGCTTGTTTCTACATTTGAAAGATGATGCCTATTCACATTTCGCGTCAGTAACGTAAGAGTGGCACTAGTAGCTTCTGAACATCAGGTTTGCTTGAAACACACAAACGCTCCTGAAAGTTAGGTACCTTTGAGATTGGACAAGGTGATTTGATCTTATTCAATAAATCCTTTAAGGTGACAAAAACACCTCATTGATTTTAACGGGGCTGTGTAATTGAGCTAAGAGAGGCTGAAAGTCCCTTCGGCGATATTGCAGAAAGATTTGTCAGGAATGTGCCCACTGTATATGATTGCTGGCTGCAGTGGTTACGAGAATGTACGGTAGAAGGAAGACCGAGCTCTGGGCGGTCACGTGGCGCTACTGAGGTGGAAGACCACCGTGTCTGCCGTGTGACTCTGTGACATCGTACTGCATTTGCAGCAGCACTTTAGCAGCAGTTGCCACCACAGTGACACAAAGAACTGTTACAAATCGGTTACTCCAACTACTCTTCGGAGCCAGACGCTCCTAGCTTGCATTAAACTGACCCAAAACAATTGTTATCTGTGAGTCCAGTGGTGTCAAGCAAGAGTTAGTTGGAGGACAGGGTGTAGATATGTTGTATGTCTGATGTAAGCTGGTTTCACCTCGTTGCCAATGACGGCCGTGTGTTTGTTAGAACGACCCCAGCTGAGAGCCTGCAACCAAACTGTCTGCAGGCTCTTGACCTACACCTGAAGTTGTGAGCTGGGGTGCGATCTCATGTGACAGCAGAGGCACACTCGTGGTTACGCCACGCAGCCTGGCAGCAAATTTGTGCGTCAATCTGGTGATTCGACCTCTTGTGTTGCCACTCATAAACAGCTTCCAAGAGGGCGTTTTCCAACAGGACAGCCCTCGCCCACACACCGCTGTTCAGCATTCTCTTCAGAATGTCGACATGTTTCTTTGGCCTGCTCGAATATTAGATCTGTCTCCAATAGGAGGCATATGGGGCATTATCAGACGACAAATCTAGCGTCACCCACAAACAACATTAAACATCCCACTACTGACCGATCAAGTGCAACAAGCGTTGATCTCCATCCTACAAACTGATATCGGGCACCTGTACAAGACAATGCATGACATTAGTATGCTTGCATTCAGCACTCTAGTTGTTACGCTAGTTCCTAATGTACAAGCATTATAAATTTTCAATTTCTTATTTAGCTCTGATATTAACGTTTGATCTTCGAGTGTTAATCACTTAATTGTGTTACGTAGACAAATGTATTCCCGAAATTTCATTATCTACGTTAATGATTTTTTGGTGCTGCGAATTATTTTTTCCGTCAGTGTATTAGTGACTGATCTGAATTGCAGTAATAAGCGTAAATTTACTGCCTTACTTACTCTCTACGAAAGATGATATTGCATATGAATATTGCTATATCAGAAAGAAGGGAGATTTTGAATTAGGAATTTAAAAGTTAGATACGAATTACATCTACGATGATTACATTGTCATCTGCTTCCCTTCTGAGGAAATGGCCTTATGAAAGACGAACCCTTCGACTACATCATCTCCGTACGACTTAACCACGTCTCCTTGGAAGAAAACTATAAATAAATCAGGGGCAGAGGATGTTCGCTAACTGTGTGCGAAGCTCTGTATTGCAAAAAGAGACGACCCTTTAATGACCGCAATTACAGCAATTTACTCGTACCCAGAAACAAATCTACTGAAATTGCATTGCAGTTGGAAGAACGTAATATTGGAGCGTTGATTTCCAAACGGTAAACATTCAGAGTAAGTAACGCTTATGCGATAATTTCCGTTGTTTTTGACAGTTTAACTTCCTGATTATTGTCAGGACTGCCACAATACGTAAACACATTTGACAAACAAAGTACATTTTCGTTATTACTCACTGGCTTTAACAGAATTGTCACTGAATATTTGGAAATGAGACTGAAGTGAAGAGTTTTGGAATGGAAATATAAATACAGTTGGCTGTAGTACTGCGTACACAAGACAGAAAAGGGCAGTGCATAGGCGGAGCTGTCATTAGTACTCGGGTGAATCATGCGAAACGATTTCCGACGAGTTTATGGCCGCACGACGGGTATAAATAGACTTCGAACGCGGAGTAGTAGAGCTAGACGCATAGGACATCCCAATACGGATATCGTTTGGGAATCCAATTTTCTGACATCCACAATGTCAGGAGAGTGACGCGAATATCCACTTTCAGGCATTAACTGCATGCGATACACCCATGGTCTAGAGTTAGAGTCTTCGATTAGTAATTAGAACATCCTTGGTCCCGGATTCAAACCCACCACCGCTTGACTTTTGATTAATATCACCATTGGCGGCCGAAGACATCCTGCATAAGAAGTCACCTTCACTCTGTCAACGGCTTTGTCAGAGAGGATGGAGGAGGGCACCGAGGTTCATGGCACTCTTCTGCCCTTTGGGTGGGAAATTACACCAAAATAAAGAAGAATCACCAAGATCAATGGAATGAGGACGCAGAAGGCAATGGAAACCACTGCATTAAAGACACATACCGCGTATCAAAAGGATACGTGGCCCGTAATTGAAAAATGGCCTCCATTGGCTAAATTTCCGGAAAAGAACCCATTCGGATCTCCGGTAGGGGACTGCCAAAGTGGAGGTGACCATGAGAAAAAGAGTGTATGACCAAGGAAAGGATAACCTTCTACGAATCGGGGCGTGGAATGTCAGAAGCTTGATCGTGGTAGGGAATCAAGAAAATCCTAATAGGAAAATGCAGAGGCTCAGTGTAGATATCGTAGGAGTGAGTGAAGTGAAATGGAAAGAAAAGATTTCTGGTCAAATTACTATACGCTAATATCAACAGAAGCAGAAAATAGTATAATGGGAGTAAAATTCGTTATGAACTGCAAGGTACGGCAGAGAGTGTGTTACTGTGAACAGTTCAGTGATAGGGTTGTTCTTATCAGTACCGACAGGGAACCAACACCGACAACGATCGTTTACATGTACATGCCTACGTCGAAAGCTGAAGAGGGAGAGATAGAGAAAGTATACGAGGATACTGAACAGGTGATTCAATATATAATAGGAATGGGGCACTGGAACGCAGTTTTGGGGAAGCAATAGATAAGTGGGTTACAGGAGACTATGGGCTTGGGACGATACATGAGAGAGGAGAAAGAGAAATTGAGTTAAATAATAAATTTCAGCTAAAAATAGCCAAAACGCTGTTCACGAATCACAGGAGGAGAAAGTATGCTTGGAAAAGGCCGGGTGGTACGGGAAGATTTCTGTTAGATTACATGTCTGGCAGAGATTCTTAAATCAGATACTGGATTGTAAGGTGTACCCAGGAGCAGGTATAGATTCAGATCACTATGTATTAGTGATGAAGAGTAGTCTGAAGATTAAGAGGTCAGTCAGGAAAAATCAGTACGCATAGGAGTTGGATACGCAGTTATGAAGGAATGGGAACTTATGCTTCCAGTTCCGTAAGGCTACAGATACCGCACCAAGGAATAGCTCAATAGGTAGTACAGTTCAAGAGGAATGGACATCCTTGGAAAGGGCAATGACAGAAGTCGGAAAGAAAAACATACGTAAAGAAGTGAAATGCGAAGAAATCATGGGTAACAGAAAAAATACTTCAGTTAATCGATGAAAGAAGAAAGTATAAAAATTTTCAGGAAAATTTAGGGATATAGGAATACAAGACACTGAGAATGAAAGAAACAGGAAGTGCAGAAGAACTAAGACGAAATGGCTGCATGAAAAATGTGAAGAAATCGACAAGGAAATGATTGACAAAAAGACTGACTCAGCATACAGAAATGTCAAAATGATCTTCGGTGAAATGAAAAGTAAGGGTGTTAAAATTAAGAGTGCAACGGCAATTCCACTTTTAAATGCAGAGGAGAGAGAGGATAGGTGGAAAGAATACATTGAAAGACACTATGAGGGGGAATGTTTATCTGATGTGATAGAAGAAGAAACAGTAGTCGAATTAGAAGAGATAGAGGGTCCAGTATTAGAATCAGAATTTAAAAGAGCTTTGGAGGACTTATGATCATATGAGGCAGAGGGGACAGATAACATTCAATTGGGAGAAATGGCAACAAAACAACTATTAACGTTGGTGCGTAGAATATATGGGTCTGGCGACATACCATATGATTTTCGAAAAATATCATCCACACAACTCCGAAGATTGCAAAAGCTGATAAGTGTGAGAATTATCGTACAGTGAGCTTAACACATTATGCAGTCAAGTTTCTGACAAAAATAATATACAGAAGAATGGAAAAGAAAATTGAGGTTGTGTTGGAAGACGATGTTTGACTTCAGGAAAGGCTAAGGCACCAGAGAGGTAATTTTGGCGTTGCGATTGATAATGGAAGCAAAATTAAAGAAAAATCAAGACGCCTTCATAGGGTTTGCTGACCTGGAGAAAGCGTTCGGCGATGATAAATGGTGCAAGATGTTAGAAATTTTGAGAAAAGAAGGGGTAATTTATAGGGAGAGAGACAGGTAATACACAGTATGTACAAGAGACACGACGGAATAATAAGAGTGAACGACCAAGAATGATGTGCTCGGATTAAATAGGGTACAAGATAGTGATATAGTCTTTGACCTCTGCTGTTCAATCTGTACACTAAAGAAACAATGATGGAAATAAAAGAAAAATTCAGGAGTGGAATTAAAATTCAGGGTGAAAGGATATTAGTGATATAAGATTTGCTGATGACACTGCTGTCCTGATCGAATGTGAAGTGGACTTACATGATCTGCTGAATGGAATGAACCGTCTAATGAGTACAGAATAGTAACTGAGAGTGAATCGAAGAAACATGAAAGTAATGAGAAGTAGCAGAAATGAGAACATCGAGAAACTTGACATCAGGATTCATGGTCACGAACTAGATGAAGGAGACCTGCTACCTAAGCAGCAAAATAACCAATGACGGACAGAGCAAGGAGGACGTCAAAAGCAGACTAGCACTGTCAAAATTATTTTCCTGACCAAGAGAAGTCAACTAGTATCAAACGAAGGCCTAATTAGAGGAAGAAATTTCTGAGAATGTACGTCTGGAGCACAGCATTGTACGAAATTGTAACATGGACTTTGGGAAAACAGGAACAGAAGAGAATCGAAGCATTTGAAATGTGCTGCTACAGACGTATGTTGAAAATTAGGTGGACTGATAACGAAACAAAAAAGGAGGTTCTGTGCAGAATCGGAGAGGAAAGGAGTATGTGGAAAACACCGACAAGGAGAAGGGGCTGGGTGGTAGGACATTTGTGAGTACATCAGGGGATGACTTCCATGATTCTAAAGAGAGCTGTGGACAAAGACAGCGATTGGAATATATCTAGCAAATAATAGAGGACGTAGGTTGCAAGTGCTACTCTGAGATTAAGAGGTTATCACAAGCCAGGAATTTGTGGAGGGTTGAATCAAACCAGTCAGAAGGTTCCTGACTAACAAGTCAAGAGTTGTCAGTGCTAACAAACAAGCAACACTAAATTAAATAATCGCAGAAATCGATGTGGGATGTAAGACGAAATCATCTGTTATGGCACCGCGGAGAAATTTGGCATTAATGGGCTATGGCAGCGGACGACTGAGTGTATTTACTAACATCACGATGTCGCCCACACCCTCTCTCCTGGTCTCGTGACCATATCGGTTTTAACCTAGACTACTGGAAAACCGTTGACTGGTCAGATGAGTCCCGATTTTAGTTGGTAAGAGGTAATAGTAGGGTTCGAGTGCGGCACAGACCCTACGAAGCGATGGAAACAGATCGTCAACAAGGCACTATGGAAGCTGGTGGTGGATCCACAACGGTGTGGGTTGTGTTTACATGGAGTAGATTGATCACAGCTGCAAATGATTATGTTTCGGCTACTTGGAAACGATTTGCATCTATTCACAGACTTAATGTTCCCAAACAACGATGAAATTTGTATGGATGACAATGTGACATATCACTGGGCCATAATTATTTACGAATGGTTTGAAGAATATTCAGGACAGTTCGAGCGAATGATGTTTGGCCACCCACATAGCCCGACATGAATCCCATCGAACGTATATGGGATATAATCGACAGTTCAGATGGTGCACAAAATCCTGCACCGACAACACTTTCAAAGTTATGGAGGGCTGTAGAGGCACCATGGCTCTAAATTTTTACAGGGTATTTTCAATGTTTCGTTCATTGTGTATTTGGTAACTTTTAGATTCGATGACTAGTAATCACGTGGTTTTGAGCCATGTTCGGAGCGCATTTTCATCCGGAAAGGAAATTTCTTGAATGTTGTTCGATAGAGAGCATAGAAGGATAAAATCTGACCGTGCAAGACAAGGTGAATAAGGTAACTCCTGTACTGTGTTTTTGCCAGTCTTTTAGGATACGGGGGGGGGGGGGGGGGGTTAGTGTGGAGAATCACTTCACGCAGTCTTCCGAGTCGTTGTTCTTGGATTGCGTCTGCAAAACGTCTCAGTTGCTAAGAAACAACGTCAGCAGTGATGGTTACACCTCAGCAAGCAATTCGTTGTATAGCACACAGTCACTGTTCCACCAGTTGCATATTATGTAGATATTCGCAGATCTTTGTACGGGGAGTTCCTGCTGTGTCTGGGCTCAACCATTCTTTTCCTTATGTTAGCATAAGTACACCATTTCTTGTCAACAGTAATGAGCCAGAATAGGATTGATCGGTGTCGTTCACAACACAATTGATGACGAAGAAGCAGAGACGCATGTATATCCACCTGCTAATTCTTGTGATTTGGGCTTAGATTTTTGAACCTTCCCCGTTTCATGCATATCTCGCACGATGGCAAAATGATCAAAGTGCAGCACATTTGCCAGTTTTAGACAACACTGACGTGGATCATGGTCAACTATTGCGGGTAAACGATCTTCATCAACCCCGTAGGTCTTCCTGAAAGAGAAGAGAAAAAAAAAAAAAAAAAAAAAAAACGTTGGAATGGCTCTGAGCACTATGGGACTTAACATCTATGGTCATCAGTCCCCTAGAACATAGAACTACTTAAACCGACCAACCTAAGGACATAACACAACACACAGTCATCACGAGGCAGAGACAATCCCTGATCCCGTCGGGGATCGAACCCGGGAACCCGGGCGCGGGAAGCGAGAACGCTACCGCACGACCAGAGAAGAGTCCCTTATGTCATAACGATCCTCGTTAACATGAGCCTTCCTCTCTACAGTGGCATTGTGCCACGCCCGGCGCAAATGTTTCTGTCTGTCCCCTTTGCTGCCACCCCTCTACTTAACGCAGACATAAGAATACGTCAGAAATGTTCCGATTCCTCCACTTAGCAATCTATTTTCTAACGTCTACACCTCCACTAACAATTTCAAAGTGACCAAATGAAAATACGTTTACTCAGTAGCAAACATTAAATGCAAATAAAAAATAGCAATAGAGAATCAAAGCCATAGCCAACTGGAACCGAAGTATGTAAAACAAAACCGCTAGGAACTTATGCGCCAACCTATTACTTTCGATCACCGAGAAGAAAGTGTACGTAGTCTCATGTCACGTGAGTGTGTCATTACTTTCCGAGATAAGTCATGACCAACTGAATTAATTATATTTGATTCGATGCGTTATGGAGAATGAGATGAATCCGAGCGTGAAGATTTCGATTTCTCAATGTTTTCCTAATTTAATTGCGGCGAATGTATAGATGGTTCCTGTGAGCACATTACTTTCCTCCTCCATCCTTGTTCACGGTCTCTAATGACTCCTCCATCAATGAGTCACTTTTTCGACGAGTCACTAATCCCTGTAATGTGCCTAGCTTACCGGCGCACGAAGTTCCTAGAGATTTGGTGAATTCCTGTTACATTTAGGTAATGCTTTTAATGCATTAGGGTCATAGTGGCAAATTGAATTACGCAACTCCGTTTATTTTGTCTGTTGCTTGTCACCGAGAGAGCGAGAAGAATGTCTGAGAGTTATCGTTCCGTTTTAATGGATCCGATTGGCACCGCACGCTGAAAAGCTACCAGCCAACGGAATAATGACAGGTGACAACATATATGTCATAACATTCAATTGACCACCGATCAAGTTTCAAAGTGGCTTATGTTAAAGATATTACGTCGAATGGATTACAACAAGAATCGTTTTAGAAATACTGAGTGTGATTTGGTACAGAGAAGCTTAAATGTATTAATGGATTCCAGTTTCAGCATGACAGGCAACACGCTGTCTGTGCAACAGGAAATAGGAAATAATTTTCAAGCATCTCTAATACTGTTCTGTCAGACATAGTAAGAATTATACCTTTTGTCGGCATACGTTATACGAACAGTCGCTGCATTTTTGCTTCTGGGCTATACAGCCCATTAATTCGTAATAAGCGAACAGTCACGTGTCTTGTATGATTTTCTCTACAGTCATCACACGTGGATTGAAATCTTGACCGATGCAGGTCACATTAACACTCTCGGTTGAGCCCACACTCGATCTGGATTCGTGACCTCCGTCTTCACTAGACTTCAAAATACAACTGAATGGTATTCCAATGAGGAAACGACGTGCTGAATTTGAAACGTTTCCATCGATTTCCACAAGTGACAACTACTTCTATAACTACGAGCTGTTTGCTTCCAGAAATTGTATTTCCGCCGATAAAGTCTCATGAAAAATGCACGCACGAAATGCCAAAAGACCGTTGTAGACCCAGAATTTCTTCTAGAGTTACTATTATTACAAGCAATCAGCCCCAAAATGCAGTAATTTCATGACAAACAAAATCTAGAGAAGTAGCGTCAATACAAAACCTAAACGACCAGTTTCAGACGTAGCAAAATGACGTCATGTAAATCATTTACCCTGTTAACACTCTTACAGGATCAGTGGTACTGGCGAAATTGTGAAATATTGTTATTGTACTAAATCTATTTCAGCACTACCAGAAACTTGTGATACGACTACTGTATTATTAGAGACCCATACGAAATAGTACTAATGAATATCTTCGGTTTCGTTTGTTATACACGCTTTTCCATCTTACCTATCACCAAAGGAATATGAAGTTGCAGTATATTACATTTCCGCATTTCCTCATTTTTTCTGTAAGCTGTAACCTATATAGGGGCATATGTCGGCAGAAGTGGATTGTCTATTACAAAAGTAAAATCCAGAATACAACAAAGCAGAAAGCTTATATTTTCTTATGGAACAAGAACATTTACTCAAGAAAAGAGTAGATAGGCTAATGATTGAACCTGTCCTGTGCTGTGGATGAGGACTAGGGTTATTATAGACTGATAACCGTCGAAATAATTTTTTTTTGCCAATGTGCGCCAGAATATCAACAACCGTGAAAAGACTGTTGATGAAGCAAGAGTTAGAATAAGCGCAAATTAAACAGTGATATGATTGAAGAAAACCATTAAACTACTATGGAAGTTTGTTGTTAATGCTGTATCATCGGTGGGTAAAGAATATACACTCCTGGAAATTGAAATAAGAACACCGTGAATTCATTGTCCCAGGAAGGGGAAACTTTATTGACACATTCCTGGGGTCAGATACATCACATGATCACACTGACAGACCCACAGGCACATAGACACAGGCAACAGAGCATGCACAATGTCGGCACTAGTACAGTGTATATCCACCTTTCGCAGCAATGCAGGCTGCTATACTCCCATGGAGACGATCGTAGAGATGCTGGATGCAGTCCTGTGGAACGGCTTGCCATGCCATTTCCACCTGGCGCCTCAGTTGGACCAGCGTTCGTGCTGGACGTGCAGACCGCGTGAGACGACGCTTCATCCAGTCCCAAACGTGCTCAATGTGGGACAGATCCGGAGATCTTGCTGGCCAGGGTAGTTGACTTACACCTTCTAGAGCACGTTGGGTGGCACGGGATACATGCGGACGTGCATTGTCCTGTTGGAACAGCAAGTTCCATTGCCGGTCTAGGAATGGTAGAACGATGGGTTCGATGACGGTTTGGATGTACCGTGCACTATTCAGTGTCCCCTCGACGATCACCAGTGGTGTACGGCCAGTGTAGGAGATCGCTCCCCACACCATGATGCCGGGTGTTGGCCCTGTGTGCCTCGGTCGTATGCAGTCCTGATTGTGGCGCTCACCTGCACGGCGCCAAACACGCATACGACCATCATTGGCACCAAGGCAGAAGCGACTCTCATCGCTGAAGACGACACGTCTCCATTCGTCCCTCCATTCACGCCTGTCGCGACACCACTGGAGGCGGGCTGCACGATGTTGGGGCGTGAGCGGAAGACGGCCTAACGGTGTGCGGGACCGTAGCCCAGCTTCATGGAGACGGTTGCGAATGGTCCTCGCCGATACCCCAGGAGCAACAGTGTCCCTAATTTGCTGGGAAGTGGCGGTGCGGTCCCCTACGGCACTGCGTAGGATCCTACGGTCTTGGCGTGCATCCGTGCGTCGCTGCGGTCCGGTCCCAGGTCGACGGGCACGTGCACCTTCCGCCGACCACTGGCGACAACATCGATGTACTGTGGAGACCTCACGCCCCACGTGTTGAGCAATTCGGCGGTACGTCCACCCGGCCTCCCGCATGCCCACTATACGCCCTCGCTCAAAGTCCGTCAACTGCACATACGGTTCACGTCCACGCTGTCGCGGCATGCTACCAGTGTTAAAGACTGCGATGGAGCTCCGTATGCCACGGCAAACTGGCTGACACTGACGGCGGCGGTGCACAAATGCTGCGCAGCTAGCGCCATTCGACGGCCAACACCGCGGTTCCTGGTGTGTCCGCTGTGCCGTGCGTGTGATCGTTGCTTGTACAGCCCTCTCGCAGTGTCCGGAGCAAGTATGGTGGGTCTGACACACCGGTGTCAATGTGTTCTTTTTTCCATTTTCAGGAGTGTATTTCAATGGAAACTACTTGGCACGCGAAACATGACACTCCACGAACTTATTGGGAAGGACGGCGACTAAATATTAGTGCATCGCAAAGTGCACAAGGATGATGTACTGAATAGAGGAGCTTGGCAGAAAGTAACAGGAAAAGAGGAAAGGGTTGTTATTAATCCCGCGTTATAATGATAATAATATACGTGAAACAGAAAAAACCTGCAATATCTGTCGCAACTACGTATATTATTTAAAAGAATTAGGAGAACACATGTAAGAACGTTCGGTAAGTTAAATCTATTTTGATACATGTGGTACCTATGGTCTTACTGCAAGACTTGAGATCTTCGCTTTCAAAGTAGGCAACAATTTAAATCATTCGCTGCGTTATGTAACACAGTGTCAGGTGACCCCTCAGAAGGAAGTGAGTACCAGTGCCCCAGTTGCTTCTAATGAGGTATACAGAGAGCAGTAGCCATTTGTGGACGTTGTATTCAACCAGGCCCATGTAATGCGACGTATTAATTGAGTAAAAGCTGCAAGGGCGGTCTGTTTGATTCTACAATGATGGAATTTCGGTCGTGTTGCTACAGATTCCAGTGCCCCTCCATGTGTCTTCTGTAGGTTGTGATACGTTACGTGGAGACAGGTCACTACAGAAGGCGAGGTAGACAAGGTCTCCTCCGCATTACAACCGCGCGTTAAGACCGATGTAAGGCAATCTCTCCCTTGTGGCGTCATACGGATACCACCAGAACACTGCAATACGATCTCACAAACGCCACTGTAAGGGTTGTGTCAGATCAAGGATCTTGCGAACCAGACGTCCTATCTGAGTACTACGCTTTACACGACAACACCTGCAGCTCGCCTTGAATTCTGCCGTTCCCATGTCAAGTGGCAACTTCGTCACTGGTGAAATGTGTTATTGATAGACGAGTGCAAGGTGATGGCCGTCATCTTGCGCGGAGACGAGTGGTGAGCGACAGCTGCCAAATGTGGTCCAGGAAATCAACAGATTTCCAAGGTTCTGCGATGTTGTGGGGAGGCTTCAGTGTTGACAGCCATATGGATCTTGTCTTAGTCCATTGTCACCTTAAAGCAAGGCAGTATATCAGACAGATCCTGCTCAACCATGTGGTGGCTGCAGCATTCGGTGGTGGCCCTGAATTCCTTCTAATGCTAGGGTGTATGGGCACACGTCAGCGTTGATGTCTTGCGAAGCCTGGATGTTGAAGTAATGGTATGGCCGGTGGTGTCTCCCGACCTAAGCTCCAACGTGCATACGTGGGACATGCGTGACAGACGTGATCGTGGTCGTCCCGTTCCACCACAGGGGCACCTAGAACTATCATGGGCTCTCACTGAAAAGTAGGAGCGGATAACACAGGATGACCTCTGTTAACATACACGAACCATACCACATAGGTATCATGCAGTGAAAGAAGCTCACGGAGGATATGCACGTTACTGAAGCTGTCGACGTCCAATATAAAGCATCCAGGATCATGATGTGAATGGTTGTTTACACTTCGTTTTCGGCACCTGTGAGACATTTCAGTTCATTCTCGTGCAAACACTCGGGAATCTAATTATGACTTGCTGTGTGTATAATCTGCGGGTGGTGAAAGTGTATTTTTGGTATTATATCCAGCCCTAAATTATTGGCCGATTATGGTAGACACCGACACTCATGTTCCCCTTAAATTCTTCTGAATTGTGTGTAATCGGGAAAACGACAGCAGAGACCTTACGCTCGGTTGAGCTTGGAGCTGCTGCTTCTTCTGCCAACCACGACCAATTAGGTAACGCAATTTTGTTTTTGTTTACACGGCAACGCCTCATTACGGGTTTCAGGCAGCCTTTTACAACTCAGGCCTGAAAATTTCCAGCTCTCCGGGCTCTTCCTTTGGAGTATAAAGCGTATTCAGCGAAGATGCTATTCCCAGGCCGTTGAAGCGGCTTGCTCTAATAGTCGAGCGTGGACGAATTTGTGAGCATGAAGGAATCGAGTGTTCTGATTTACTTGCAGCTAGAACATCAGTACATAAGCGATGCAAGCCTACATTAATTTAAGTATTTAGTTTTTCCTATTTCATATCACGAAAGAAACCTCTCTTTTTCCTCTTGCATAATTGAAAAATACTGTAGTTGTTCTTAGTTATTTCTGAGGAAATCAGCCTGTGAAAAGATAAGTTTTTTAAACGTTAGTCAAATCTCTGACTCGCTTTGCTTTGTGACAAAGTAATTACAATTACAGTAGTATTTAGACAATTAATCGAGAGTGTGCAAGCCATCGCTTGCTTTAATCATAGATATAATGATGTCTGAGTGATGCTAAATAATATTTTTTTGGCATAAAACAAGCAGTATCTTCCCAATAATCTTCAAATCGTAAGCTACACCCTCAAGTTTTGTATATGAATGAGTAAATTTACTCACGGTACTTTTGTTACCTGTGCCTCTGGTTCCATTCAGAACTGAAATTAATATTCAAACTAAATGATTTAAAAAGATTCAACCTTCAACTGCTTTGTACCCATGTATCACCACAATGAAGCAAAACACAGTGAATAGTTGAGGGAGTATGAGTGAGTACAGTGACGTATTTATGTTTAAAAAATAATGACAAGTTTTATTCATCCTTTTATAACTACAAGGAGCTGAAAAATGTTTAAAAAATGACAGACACAAATCAGAAAAGCGATGGTGCTTCATTGGCAAAGCATTTGTTGGCGGGGGGGATGGGAGGGGGGGCAGAGCTATACAAATTCTCCCCTGCTGAGTTAATCCCTTTTATAATGGAATTTGACTTTGTTCACATGAATCCAGTGTGAGGCCCAATTCTATTCAAATCAAATCAACTACGACCAAGTACACCACAAAATATGGTTAACCGGAGAACAGGGAGCTGTGAATGCCATTTAAGAATCCTACACCGTTACAGTACTTGAGTCAGGCGGCAGCAGAGAACGGCGAGTTGTCGGAAACGGGCGGTGTGCTGTGGCAGCTGTATTGTTCTGAAGCGCCCACAAAATATTGCAAACTACGCGGTCAGGAGTTTTGATTATAGTAAGAGCGGAAATGTTCCTATTAGAGCCCTGGAATCCCAGCAGATTTTAGTGCGAGGTGCTCCTGTTCTCTAGCCTTGCCACATTAGTTTGCTTCACAGGCACGACAGTGCGTGCTGGAATTGTCAAACGTCAGATTACCGACTCAGGACGGATAAATTCACTCTAGTGACACACGATATGTCAGAGATTATCCACTACCGGCAGAGTTGGAAACTGGCTCTTAGACCAGCACAAGATACAGGCGATACGCCTCATCCCTTCGGGAAAGACCTGAAGTTCTCCACCAGCGGAGGATCAAAAGACAAAGAAGGCAAGAAATCATAATTACTTTCCCCCAAACCTCGGAACAGAAGCCGAATTACCAAAAATGAAACTTCTATAACACTGCACAAACCAATCGAATTATCCTCTACTCATTGAATTTCCCCTGTTAACAGTTCTATTAGCCTGGTAGCAGATATGGACACAGCGCCGGGGCTCCCACATTAGGGGAGCAGGCCTTCACTTTGCATATATTGAGAGGAGCCAATCGGCGACTCAAATCAATCTATCTGATTTTAGACTAGGGAGGCGTCGTTGTCATGGTAGGCGTGGCCATGTTTTGGTGAAAAACATCTACCTAGATGGGACTACGGTCTCTCATTCACAGACAGATCTAATCTTTCTGGGCCGACAATTTCCCAGACAGTCTTGTCCATGAAATATATGTTTTTTCCACCCGCCGAAATAACCTGACTAATTCCTAGCCTCCACTAAACACGTACTTGTACACCATCTCCCTTGTCTGTGACGTTCCAGCTTCTAACATGAGAATGCATGAAGTTTTACGACTTTACCTTGCTCAGAAGTCCAATTTATAGTAGTCTCTCTTAAATGGCTTCTTCCAACCAGTTTCCACTTTCGCGCCGACCGGAGCGGCCAAGTGGTTCTAGGCGCTACAGTCTGGAACCGCACGACCGCTACGGTCGCAGGTTCGAATCCTGCCTCGGGCATGGATGTGCGCGATGTCCTTAGGTTAGTTAGGTTTAAGTAGCTCTATGGGACTGATGATCACAGCAGTTAAGTCCCATAGTGCTCAGAGTCATTTGAACCATTTTTGTTTTCCACTTTCGCGACCGACTGCTGCCTGACCCAAGTGCAATGTCTTGCGAGCCAGCGTCCTTCTGTCTGACCCTAAGCAAAAGGAGGAGAGGGCTTCGGCCAGAAGTCCATCTGCAGGTAGAATCCGCTGGCCGCTGCTTTCCTTATCACTCACACAGCCAGGTAGCCGCACTCATTATTTATGGTCACCGGTTCGTCTCTCTCTCTCTCTCTGTTTTCTGTCATCTCCGTTACGGCCCCCTGCGCAAAAGTTCTCCGCAGGCTACAAATGCAGTTGTAAGAACATTCTCCCCGAAATTTTCCCACGTAAAATGTCATAAACCACACAACCAAATGTATTACTGAGGAACATCAAGGCCATGTCCTAAAATATGAATGCTTATCTCACTGACAATGTTGTTAAAGTGAGAGGGTGCCGTGCCACGTCTCTGTTGTTTGAGTAAAGGCACTTCGTTTATATATACCATACCCATCATATCAGTGCTGGCTGCTCTTCGTGCAAACGTGAGGATATCCTTTTCCCAGCAAGTTGCGTGTGTCGACAGCTACATAATGTTTTGTTTGAGGCGTTCCTGACGGACTATTTATTTACAATGTTCTCTGTCGCTCTCCATGCAGTCCGCGCTGAGGTGTCCGACGGTAGCGCACAATATGACTGACAGCCTTGGCGCGTGCTTCGAGGCTGTTGGTTCATCGCCTAACAGGTGCCGTAGCTGTCCCTCTCTCTACCGATCAGGATATCTGCGCTATGGATCACCGAATTTGCCGCGTTCGCGGCCGGACGGGCTTTTCTAAGACTGGAGTAAATAGAAGGCTTCGGTCACAGACTCAGCAGCGTGTTCCCCGTACCTGAAGACGTTGGTCACTTGCGCCGATGAAATACTTTGGCAATTTCACAATGACATCCGACGTCGCGCCTGAGAACCAAATCTACAGCTACAAAATGATTCTCGCACTGGAAACACCTCATTTTAATTATGTGAAGCACACCACTGACAATCAAATCACAAGACCGTAGAAGTCTCAAGCAACAAACGTCAAACTGACGTGAGCTTTTCTGCGTGATTTGACATATAAATGATAAGAATTTTAGCAGGTACAGTCAACATCGTATACACTCTGCATGTAATAAAAGCGCATTTCTCAATCAGAAATATCAAATGAGTATTCTTTATTTAAGAGAAGTTTGTGTCATGGTCCGAATCTCAAATGAGTATCCATAATTTAACAAAAGGCTTTGTTATGGCCCATATAAGAAGAAAAAGCTCCTAGCTATCGGTATTCGGCAGTAGGTAGATCGTTGCCTGTTCATCATAGACATTAGTGCTCTGCTCTATTGCAGATCTTTACATGTAGCTCTCCATGCACTCCTGTCATTTGCTTCCATTTTCACATGACGGTTTTCTATCCCTACAGAATGAAATAGTGGATAATATATCTTCTGCGTCCTCTTCTTCTTCTTTCTCCATTCATCAATCAGTAAACAATCTCTTCTCATCGAAAGTCCAAGCCAGCCGTGTTTCTTCTTTCTCAGTACATTTAAAATTTCTCTCTCTTGTCCCACTCTTCTCAACATTTAACCAGTCTCCTGCTCAGGTCCCTGTTCATGTGGCCACATAGAAGCCACTTGAGAATGTAGTTTATTGTGATGATCGTAATCAGACTATTTTCAAGTGGGTAAGGAACTGACAGGAGGGCCATACTCAACGGCATGCAGGCGAGTTCAGTGTCCCCACGCAACTAGGGCACAAGAGAGCAGACGGTTGCTCAGCCGTGCCAGATTGTACAGCCAAATCACGTACTTGGAGTGGGGAAATGGATTTGTTTGCAGCACTACAAGTACCCACATGGACACTGCCATGACGCGTTGATCACCAAGGATTGTCATCACAGCAGAAAGGAGCACGCAGATAGTCTTTTTCAAAATAGTCCTAATAGATGTATCGTTTGTGGAGGCTCTGAGGACAACGAACATTGCCAGACAGCATATGCCGTAAGCCTACTGAGACACCAAATGGCGTGGTGGCGTGGGCTGTCACTGGGTACATAACATGATTTATTCCGATTTGAATAGCCAGATATTTGTGTGGCAGGTGTTACATTTACTACTTGTATTAAGTTCGACTGTGCTTGTAACATTTATGTTCGACGATAGGCATCTGGGACTGCATAAGATTGTGAAGTAACATGTATGCATAGAAGGACTATACTGGTCGTCTTGACTCAGAGGTTCGGACGAGGCACCTGGGTGACGTGCTCCGGCTTTATAGCGTCAGCCACGTCAGGAATCTGCGACTGAGCTAGGCCCCAATAAATCTAGCCAAACGAAAACTGCATCGTTGGGATCGAGTGAAACGAACTACGCAGAGATTCTCTCGTTTCGGCAGGCCCAAGGGTAATCCTGGTAGCGGCAGTCCGACAGAAAGGACTACCGAGAACGGGCTTGGAGATTGAGACTCTCGTCATTAGTTAAAATTTTGATTAAAATATTCATAATTGCATAGTCATGGACCTATCAATCGAGCGGTCACATAAAGTGTGTCGGAAGTGGTTAAGGACACGGAAGTAATTAAAGTGTAATCTGCCTATAGTCACTTAAAATTGCAGAATAGATTACTAGGTTGTACACGTGTACAACTAATGTGATGCGAAGAACCACAGCAATCATTAAATGGCATCACTTTAAAAAAAAGTCAAATTGTGTGTTATTCACTGCAATTCAAACAATTGACGATTTCCTCCAAATATTAGCATTACAGTGCTAGACCTGCCGCTTCTGAAAGACCCCACGACCAGCATTTCCACTGCAGGGATGGGACGTCACTTGTTGCCAGTGCTGTCCTGGCCTACCTCAGCTCAGAGGTTGTTCGACTGCTGCCCTACTTAATACAGTCTGCAGATCTGTACCGTATTGAGAGTATCAGGGTATGAAGTGCTGAGAGACTGGTACACCACCACCCATCAGCCACTATGGTCAACACGGAGTTGCCGAAGCATGTGATGCATTATCGTAACTTTTAGTTATATTCAGTTCGACTCGACCGCACAGCCGGCATAGAGCCGTTGTAGCGGATATAGGTGCATCTGGGTGTTGTTGCTGATATGATTTTCAGTCTAAAAACGTTTGATGCAGCTCTCCACTCCACTCATCTCCGAATAACTGCTATATCCTGCAAACTTGCACCGCTGTGAAGTAATTTCTCCGCTCTCTTTTTTCCCAAATCGCGTACTAATTTAATCGCCTGTTCTTCCTATAATAATGTACACGCACTATAATTCAAATTTCGTTATTTGCTATCGTTAATAGTGTTACAGTTTAACGGCCGGCAGTATATTTTTGTGTGTTGATTCCCATAGGGCTTAAATAAATATAGCACCTTGTCTGCACCATTGTCGTAAAGGTGTTGTACTAGATAGTAGCAACAAACATTTTTAACAAACAAAAATCTGGATTACACTTGTTCGTTGGTCGCTACCATCAAAAATATAATAACACTTGGTGGGAGTTTTGGCTTTTGCAATACTTACGCTTTTTCTGAGGGAGATAAAAGTTGAAACAAATGAAGCCTCGGTCACAATTTTTAGTCTTATTAATCAGGTTTCAACACTTCTAAGAGCGCCTTCATCAGAATTTAAATGTTTGAAGTGGCCTATAACATAATTACAAATTTACGGGAAAAGAATTTTTTTATATAAAAGTGTAAGTACTGACTACCAATAAAAGACAGAGACAGTACTTATATGTCACGTAGAAAATAAATAACGGGTCACAAGGGCTTCAGTCACAATTTTTTTTTTAAATAAAAAAGAATGCATCAAGACGAGCCACTATGGGCGGCTCATATCTGTAAAGTCACAGGTAGCAACGGACTCATTAGGATACCTGTACTATATTGTGCTAAGTATGAAGTAACTACATGACACACTGCTAAAAACACGTAACCAAATAACGTAGAATACTTCTACCATCAACAAAGACCTGGCCGAATTCAGCAGTTTCCTTCCAAATAACGCCTTTTAGATATTCGAACAGGTCTCCCTACAAGAAAGGTTCATGGATCCTCGCAGACTTCGAAGCAGTTTGTTTTCTTCAACAATTGTAAACGACATTTTTTCATTAACTGGCACAGAAACAAGTGTTGCAAGTGCACTGCTCTCAAAGCCGCGTAGCCACAAGACTCGCGAGGCCCATCGGTTACCGCAGACAGCTGACGGAGCGATGGAACTGCTTATGGTACTGCGGCAGTAAGCTGCGTCAGCAGACACAACTTTCAGCAGCCTCAAGATGACCGCAGCTGTATTCTGAAAGCCGAATGTGCCCTGCATCGAAATGGACACGGAATACAAAAGGCGCGACGTGATTCGGACGTCGGACCATTGGCTTAACTCGAGGTCAGCTGGCAATATATCTCTGTTGTTAAATTTACCTTCATATCCATTCTATGTACCTAAACATCAGGCAGTAGTCAAATATATTTTAAAATGTGTTCCATCGGGTGTAAAATGTACCCTTTTGCTGTGCTTCCGTGAAGATTCTTTCCTTTCTGTACCTAATGAAATATATAAATTTTCACTGCCAAATATTTAGATTACTCTCTTCTATCAAAGACGATTATTACTTATAACGGTGAATGACTTACGGCAGTTTTCATGAATACCTTGTGACTGTTAAATTTAGACGTAGCACTCTGCAATAGATATGTCGAAAGGTCTTGTTTATACGTGGAGAAATTTCAATTACCGATCACAGTGATGTTCTTGGTCGTATTTATGGGAGACTTAAACTGTTTGCTTACATCACCGGTAGTTCCAACGATATCGTACGTGTATAGATGATGTGTAAAGCATTTTAAGCGTAGGTTCTGTATGTGGTAGAGGAGCCGAAACTGTTTTGAGACAAAAATCAATGACAGTAAATGCGTCATTTGTGTTTCTTTTTTAGAGCAGAGATAAGCTCTTTGTGGGTTATAAAACTCACTTTCGCGTCTGTTGATCGACGACTCTGAAACTGCGACGCTGCCTGCTGAGAAACTTTCCTCGTTCGGATCTCCGAACGTCGAGGAGAAGGTAACAGCGCTAGTTCGGAATATTACGAGGCAGTGAAGATGGGAAAAACAGACCTGTTAAAACAGACACTAGGTTTTTGGGTCTGAATAATCGGCATTTTTCAATACATGTTAGGTCTAGATTATAATGGATACTTTTATTTTTGTACTGATAATCATGTACAAAAGCGTTGTATTAATTTGCCGCAGCAGTGGTGCTGAAATTTACGGTTCTAAATACAGTTTTAAAAAACGAGATTTTAGGGTGTTCTGTGGCTTCTGAACAATTGATATTGTCTTGGAATGATATTGTTTCTGACGAAAGGAGTCAGCTTACTGATCAAGACATTATGAAACGAGTAGGCCAATTTTTCAATGATTCGACAGAAAACATTCACCAATGGATTAATTCCTTATTAGAATTTTAACTATTGTCGGTTCTTGGTAAGTGCCATATTTTGCGCTCTATCTAAAGAGTTCATTTGTATTTTTTGAAATAGGATTTTTGGTTTTATCAGAAACATATCATTTGTATTCAAACTTCCATTGAAATGTCAATATATATATCTTCGACAAAGAAATAAATTTTTATTCGAAGTAGAGAAAAAGAACGATACATATTTTACATGAAAGCTTACTATCTGTCTTCCATTTCTATGAAGTAGTAAAAAAGAGAAGAAGTAGTGGCATAAATAGCAAATTAAAAATTTAAGAATTCTGAAGAACGATCAAAAAGTTTCATTTCGAATATCGCATTAACTATTTACTCATAAGTGGGTGCTGATATACCAGCATCGGACTCGCACTGGGTTGTATGTAAGCTCAGAAACACCTGAAAACTGACACTTCTAGATCGCCCCTTATAATGAGTGAAATTAACAAATCTGGTGTCTGTGTCTACATAACATGTCTTTATCCGCTTGGCAGTCCTTAGAAACGGACATCGTAACATGAAGAAAAGAGTTATCCAAACTTAGTTTACACTCTTTGGCACTGACTATTCGTAATGGCAATTAGTGATACGATCCTCGACTACAACCTCATTTTTAACAAATAGTCACAATATTAGGATCAATAAGAGAATACTGGTTAATTTTTTGTGGTATATTCAAACCCTCTTTTGTTTTCGTGAAAAGCAGTGAATGTTGAACGGAGTAAGTTTTCTGTTTTTGCAATTTTTATTTGATATCTTGATTCCATGTATCTTAAAACTTGTAACGTAAAATTTTGAGACAGTTGGAAATAATGGCTATAAAAAACAGAAAATCAGTTATTTGAAGAACCATTTCAAGAACCGGTTGCTTTGAGCGGTGTTAACAGTCAGGTTCAACAGTAGATGAAAAATACCGATGGACCCAAAAACCTGTTGTTTCAGCGGTAACCACCATCCATACGACTCCCTAGTATGACACTATCTGAATCGCAACATAGGCTGACTTCTGAAACACGTATGAGACTCTTTCGGAGCAGTTAACTCCTCTTAGTTTCTCCATATTTTGTATTCCCCTTTTGTTCAAATGGTTCAAATGGCTTTAAGCACTATTCGACTTAACATCTGAGGTCATAAGCCCTCTAAACTCAGAACTACTTAAGTCTAACTAACCTAGGATATCACACACATCCATACCCGAGGCAGGATTCGAACCTGCGACCGTAGCAGCAGCGCGGTTCCGGACTGAAGCACCTACAACCACTCGGCCACAGTGGCCGGCTCCCCTTTTGTATCAACGCACTTTGTGCAAGGGTAAACAGATTCTGCCCTTTATAAGTGCCTACGGAATTATCGCAAAACAGCCCTCCGCAGCAACCTAGACCATTATACGAGACGTTTTCCTGCCGCAATTTTCAGTTGTGCTGTTAGGTGGAAGCCAAAGGGCGTCAGATTTGGTAAGTGAGGTAGCAGGCACAGGTCAGAAACATAGCTATATGAGTCTAATATTCGGGTTACATATTTCGCAAATCAGGACGCTGATGTTACGTCATTGCTATCTGGCTTCCTTTGTTCCCGCTCTATTTCCAGAAGTATGACAAGGGAAGACTACGACGCTGGGATTACAGCCTTACTTCAAACTTTGTACACCTCTAGTTGGCCACTGAAACAACACAGTGTACAAGTAGTAAGGCGCAGTACTCTAGCAGTTCCGAGAAAGTCGTAAGAGGATTTTAACGCACCAATCACGTAACTGATCTATCAAGGCGTAGGTGCTGGACAGCATTCATCGTGCAATGTTGGTGACGTTATATATGACGAACTTGAATGGGTGCTATGTGGCGTCCGCCCGCACCAAATGCAAGGAACCAAAATGAAAAAAAAAAGAGTGGTTAGCGTTTGAGCTACGTACGACGAACAAGTACAGTATGAGGGTAAGTTTCGACTCCTGCCGAAGCTTAAGTTTCAATCTTTGTTTTTTTCATCACTAGTCATATCAGAAGACACATACCTATAACTGTCGGCTAGTAAATGAAGAGCCGCATAGAGCTTTCCTGAAAATTTACATCTGTAGCGATCTGCGAAATCTCTTAAACATGCTACCCGGAACCACCTTGCAGCTCGACGGTTCGAGCTGCAGACACAGAGGCAGGCCCTATTTGGCAATCAAGCTACATAGCGGTGAGACATAGCTAGTGCAGCAAGAACTTTCTTTCTTTCTTTCGCTTACGTCATAGTCCCGCAACGTTCGCAGGGTCGGCGGGGTTACAACGGATGTGGCAATGTTAGTGTTAGGGATTGCCGGATGCCCTTCCTGCCGCCACCCCGTACCCCCGCAAATCGAATCAGTGTACCCCAACTGTCTGCATCGAGTGTAAATTGTGAAACAGTGCGGACGTATTTCATATGTCTGCGACGCATGTAACTGAGGTGGAACGTGGGGACCAGCCCAGTATTCACGTAGCGGGATGTGGAAGACCGCCTAAATGCCACATCCAAGCTGCCCGGCACACCGGCCCTCGTCCTTAATCCGCTGGGCGCATTCGATCCGGGGCCGGCGCACCTAACCGAGTCCAGGAAGCAGTGCGTTAGCGCGCTCTGCTACCCTGGCAGGTTCTAGTGCAGCAGAAACGAATAGTGTAAATGCGGATTTTAGGAATATCATCGAATATGCAATAGGACTAAGAAAACGAGGGTTGCAGTTGGAGTCGAAACTTCCGTCCCACGCACGCCCTTCTTATGAAGCTCGAACGGTAACCACTTCTTTTTATGTCACTTTAACCACTTTTCCCATAGACTTCTTCCACTGCAGACTTTGGCCCCTGTCACTCTTATTACCATCAAAACCTATCTATCCTAAAAACGAAAACAAACCTAGTTTCACCGCCACTTTCACCCTAAAAGCTAACTCGGACGGTTGTTTGCCACCACTTCAGGCCAACCCACGAAAAGAAAATTAAATACTCCTCTGAATGTTTTGTTACGAAAAGAAAAGTCCAAAGAAAAGGGTACAATACTTGTATTAGATTATTTCATTTTTAGTTGTTATGTTGGTATCTGTAATTTTTTTATCTTTGGTTTCTTATCTTCTTCCGAGGGTGTCCATAGCATCCAGACGGCGTGATACCCACGTCGTCTTCTCGTTCAATGGGTGTTAAACACATTATAATTACCGTTGATGTTTCTTATCAGTCCATCATGAGCTATATCTCAATCTCATCTCACACCTGATACACCCGAATGGTCTTGAGGGCGCTTAAACAACGGCATCATGTAATTCGCAACGAGCGAGCCTTGAGATGTAAAACCGTGTAGTTGCTCGTTAAATAGTGCCAAAAATCTAACAACCCTTCAACGCTCTCACTAAAACAATATGACGGTACCATATCCTTAACACACACCGTGGCGTAATGACAAGTAGCAGGGTAATAAGTGACGTCGGGGTGGATCAGTTCGGTAGGCTCTACATACTGAGGCGTCCGTCGCAGCAACAATGCCAACATGCGCTGTGTGAGGTGCCAGCAGTCGTCAGCGTATCATAAACGAAACGGTACATGTCTGTGTCGACAGCGGCTTGTTTGGGCAAAGAGTATCCTCGGCCAGATTTATAATGTACAAAAGCTGCCCGACGGGCAATTTTCCACTCGTTATCACATACCACAGAGCCCACACTGAGGTGGGAAAGAAAGGTAAGTGTTTGTTATTCACACCAGCCTATAGCCAACCTCCGGATATCGGCTTCAGATTAGCAGGCAGTGCCCGTTGAATGCAGCGGTAGAAGTCCTTGCTTCTAATATCCCACGTTGTCGATAGGACATCCAACAGATAACTCATGTCGACCAGATAGGTGCGAATGTGACACATTGCTGGCGCGATATGTCCAACAGGAATCAGCGGCTGAAGGGACTGAAACGCCACCTCCTCAGTCAATGTGTCAGGGAGGATGTTCTTGTCCGAATTACGTAGGCGACGCATCGACCGTAGGAAGAGAGAGAGCGCCCTATTGACGAACGTTTACCATTCCAATGCCGCCTGTTTTTAAGCACCCTACCGTCACTGACGAAATATCCTAAGGCCGCCTGGAATTTGATAGCAACCCTAGCTGTCATTGTGAGAACGCGTGTGTAATGATTAAGTCTTCGAGGGAGACAAAATGTACCCGTATGATCAAGTGTTCCAAAGGCGTGGAGACCGACTTGCGGATCACATTAAGTATGTAGCGATACGTACACCTTGTTATCAAAAGTATCCGGACACCTGGCTGAAAATGACTTACAATTTCGTGGCGCTCTCCATCGGTAATGCTGGGATTCAATATGGTGTTTGCCCAGCCTTAGCCTTGATTACAGCTTCCACTCCCGCATGCTTACGTTCAATCAGGTGCTGGAAGGTTTCTTGGGGAATGGTAGCCCACTATTCACGTAGTGCTGCGCTGAGGAGACGTATCTATGTCATTCAGTAAGGCCTGGCACGAAGTCGGCGTTTAAAAACATCCCAAAGGTGTTCTGTAGGATTCATGTCAGGACTCTGTGTAGGACAGTCTTCTGCAGGGATGTTATGGGAGTGTAACCACTCCGCCACAGGCCGTGCGTTATGAACAGTTGGTCGATCATGTTGAAAGACGCAATCGCCATCCCAGAATTGCTCTTCAACAATGGGAGGCAAGAAGGTGCTTAAAACATCACTGTAGGCCTGTACTATGACAGTGCTACGCAAAACAACAAAGGGTGCAAGGCTCCTCCATGAAATACACGACCACACTACAATACCACCACCTCCGAATTTTACCGTTGGCACTACAAACGCTGGCAGATGATGTTCACCAGGCATTCGCCATACCCACACACTGCCATCGGATCGCCACATTGTGTACCGTGATTCATAACTCCACACAACGTTTTTCCATTGCTCAGTCGTCAAATGTTTACCCTCTTTACACCAAGCGAGGCGTCGTTTGGCATTTACCGGCGTAATGTGTGGCTTATGAGAAGCCGCTCGACCATGAAATCCAAGTTTTCCCACCTGCCGCCTAACTGTCATAGTACTTACAGTGGATCCTGATGCAGTTTGGAATTCCTGTGTGATGGTCTGGATAGATGTCTGCCTATTACACATTACGGCCCTCTTCAACTGTTGCCGACTTGAGCGTCACCACTCTCTACAAGAGCTTATCGTTGTGTGTATAGTGCTGACAAACCCCCCACCCCCCCACCCCGAATCACACATGTTTGGTTGGCATGAACGGCATATTTGATATTAGTGAGGAGGCGCGAGCACGAATTATGCAGGCGAACAGCTTGTAATCCAAATTCACTGACGTCAACGTTTGACCATCATGAACTCTTAACGTCTGGCACCTACAGGGTGTTTAAAAAATGACCGGTATATTTGAAACGGCAATAAAAACTAAACGAGCAGCGATAGAAATACAGCGTTTGTTGCAATATGCTTGGGACAACAGAACATTTTCAGGCAGACAAACTTTCGAAATTATAGTAGTTATAATTTTCAACAACAGATGGCGCTGCGGTCTGGGAAACTCTAGAGTACGATATTTTCCACATATCCACCATGCGTAGCAATAATATGGCGTAGTCTCTGAATGAAATTACCCGAAACCTTTGACAACGTGTCTGGCGGAATGGCTTCACATGCAGATGAGATGTACTGCTTCAGCTGTTCAATTGTTTCTGGATTCTGGCGGTACACCTGGTCTTTCAAGTGTCCCCACAGAAAGAAGTCGCAGGGTTTCATGTCTGGCGAATAGGGAGGCCAATCCACGCCTCCTCCTGTATGTTTCGGATAGCCCAAACAATCACACGATCATCGAAATATTCATTCAGGAAATTAAAGACGTCGGCCGTGCGATGTGGCCGGGCACCATCTTGCATAAACCACGAGGTGTCGCAGTGTCGTCTAAGGCAGTTTGTACCGCCACAAATTCACGAAGAATGTCCAGATAGCGTGATGCAGTAATCGTTTCGGATCTGAAAAATGGGCCAATGATTCCTTTGGAAGAAATGACGGCCCAGACCAGTACTTTTTGAGGATGCAGGGACGATGGGACTGCAACATGGGGCTTTTCGGTTCTCCATATGCACCAGTTCTGTTTATTGACGAAGCCGTCCAGGTAAAAATAAGCTTCGTCAGTAAACCAAATGCTGCCCACATGCATATCGCCGTCATCAATCCTGTGCACTATATCGTTAGCGAATGTCTCTCGTGCAGCAATGGTAGCGGCGCTGAGGGGTTGCCGCGTTTGAATTTTGTATGGATAGAGGTGTAAAATCTGGCGCATGAGACGATACGTGGACGTTGGCGTCATTTGGACCGCAGCTGCAACACAGCGAACGGAAATCCGAGGCCGCTGTTGGATGACCTGCTGCACTAGCTGCGCGTTGCCCTCTGTGGTTGCCGTACGCGGTCGCCCTACCTTTCCAGCACGTTCATCCGTCACGTTCCCAGTCCGTTGAAATTTTTCAAACAGATCCTTTATTGTATCGCTTTTCGGTCCTTTGGTTACATTAAACCTCGGTTGAAAACTTCGTCTTGTTGCAACAACACTGTGTTCTAGGCGGTGGAATTCCAACACCAGAAAAATCCTCTGTTCTAAGGAATAAACCATGTTGTCTACAGCACACTTGCACGTTGTGAACAGCACACGCTTACAGCAGAAAGACGACGTACAGAATGGCGCACCCACAGACTGCGTTGTCTTCTATATCTTTCACATCACTTGCAGCGCCATCTGTTGTTGAAAATTGTAACTACTGTAATTTCGAAAGTTTGTCCGCCTGAAAATGTACTGTTGTCCCAAGCATATTGCAACAAACGGTGTCTTTCTATCGCTGCTCGTTTAGTTTTTATTGCCGTTTAAAATATATCGGTCATTTTTGAAACACCCTGTACTTGCAGGAATATCAGTTACATAATAGATGCGTCAAACATCTCTTGCAATTTTCTCGAATTGCCATAATAGAGCACCTTACTACTTGCGCAATATGAAGTTTTAATGGCGTGCTGCAGACATACAAAATCTGAATTAAATCCGTGATCCCAACGTCCTGGATTCCCCTTGTGAGATCTGTGGCGCTGCGGTCGCCTAGTACTCGTCGACTCTTTGTCTCATACTGCAGCGTGATAGAGTAAGCCTAGTCCTGACTTATAGTCTATGCGGAAAATGAGTACACGACCTTGCTGTTGTAATGCTGCACTGACAAGACGAATTGACCGACTGTCGGAATCAGATGGTCCTTAACGAACCTGTGTCTTTTGAATCTTTGGAGGGTAAAAGACCAAAATTGACTGATCTAAATGGCAGAATTGCAAATTTCTTCCATTAGAGGAGGACTGATATCTAAAAATATTTTCACTGTAGTCCACGCCTCAGAAGCAAAACATACAAATTTGGTCGAATGCAAACAAAATAGTTGTACTTTTGTCTATTCCACCTTCACCATGAGAAGGCATAGTGCTGCATCAGTCGAAAAGTGGGACCCGAACAACGGCACTGTTGCATCCCTGAGGCAGAAAAGCGCGTTCCTTCTGTATTCGTTTGGTCATGGCAACTTGCGTTTTGGGCTAACAGCAAGTTGGTTATCTTTTTATATCTATTTTAATAATTAATCAACGCTGTGAAATTGCACTTCTTCCTTACATCATGTTTTCCCTTATTCTCCTTACAGTCTCGGTAACGACTCGAAAGTGTGTATATGCCAACGTAGTTCTCTGAATAGATATTAAATTTTGAAACAAATTTACAGGCGTCTTCGAAAAAGTTTTATATATGTAAATATAAATATAAACAGGACAATATACACTGCTAACTTATCAGACGTTGCACTGGTATATTACTTGCTCCTGTCATTTAGGCTGGTCGGACGTTTGTGACATTTCAACCTGCACCTAAGAATGGCTATAAAACGAAAATCATGATTGTATGAAAATAAAGAATAGTAATTTACAGTTTAACGGCGGAAACCTCTTTCAGAATGGTAACTTATTTATGAGGAATGCCGGTACTTACTCTCCTTCCTGAGCGAGTCGAGTTCACTTGTACCCACTGTACTCGCAGGCGTTTTAAGGCTACGGAAGTCATTTCTCTCCTCTGTTAGCAGATACTCGTACTACAACTATATCTGTTCTCAACTTGCCCGAAGAACAATTTAGGCACGTGATAATGATCTGAATAGGAATAGGAGAGGCTGGGAAACGGATGATAGTGCTTGTTGCATGGTGTAACGACGCTGCAGTATATGTGGACTATTCAGTAGTGTGCGGCGAGATTTTTAAAATCTAGAAGGAGCACAGAAATAGAAAGGTTTGGTGAACTTGGTACCTCTTCTAGTGAATTTACGTGGACAAGAAACCGAATACAAGAAGTATACAAAGATGCTGCAATCCGGTTTATCAAAATGATCAAGTTACACGAGACTGTTTAAATAAACATGTTGTTAATTTTAAAAAATATATAGGTTATGCTATTTTGAAACGTGTACCAGCATAGCATCATTAACGCTTTCTTTGTATCGGCGTTGTCTGCTACCACGAACAACAACTAGAAATGCGTTCTACCAAACTACGATTCGGATGCTATTACGAGTAGCGGGGAAGAAGCAAAATTAATCTGTAGAAGACAAAATGGAAGTCTAGCACTTCTCTCTGTTTACCTGTTTGTTTTATTGCTTGTTTTCTGCATAACTGGAAGCGCAAGTTATTCAGTGTTAGTGCATTGTGTATTTAATATCGTTACAGAATATAAATTGTATTCTATAAAAATAAATATTTTTCAATCACGTAACTTCTACGCTTTTACGTAACCAAAGCAATTACTTTGGATATAAATGCAATTTTCATACACAAACTTAAAAAAATACAAACAATGTAATTATTGTTGTTGTTTTGTACTCGATAGAACGTTCTCCCTCCTGTTACTATTGATAAATGTGGAAGTTAATAGCTGGCAACCAATACTGTACAATCGCAATAAAGTCACGAGATGATCAATTGACTCTTTTATTAGAACAAGTTACACGTTTCGGGATTACACCCATCTTCAGACATCACAAACTTCAACAGCAATACTGTACAATCGCAATAAAGTCACGAGATGTACAATTGACTCTTTTATTAGAACAAGTTACACGTTTCGGGATTACACCCATCTTCAGACATCACAAACTTCAACAGCAATACTGTACAATCGCAATAAAGTCACGAGATGTACAATTGACTCTTTTATTAGAACAAGTTACACGTTTCGTGATTACAGCCATCTTCAGACATCACAATCTTCAACAGCATAGCGTATACACAAGACTGCTTGTGTCGCAATTATACTCATATGTTATTGGACACTTCCTTTGAGTTGTCAGGGCTGTACGCCTGGTTGGTTAGGAACAAGTTGAAGTTTGTGATGTCTGAAGATGGGTGTGATCCCGAAACGCGTAACATGTTCTAATAAAAGAGCCAAATGAAGAACTCATGACTTATTGCGACTGTACAGCATTGGTTGCCAATTATTAACATAAAAATTATCGCAGGCCTCAGAAAAGATTTTATGTCCTGTATATCAAATGTGGAAGTTGTTTATGAATAACAGACACTTGTTTTGTATAATTTTGGCGAAATATTGGAGCAATGTTTGATATATTTTTGTTTTTGCTTTTTTAATTTTACGTTTTTGGTGAGGAAATTGCGTATTCTAGCTCTATATGATAAGTCTGTATTGTTTCCCTTTTTTATACTGTAACATTTCTCTCGTGCACAGAACAATTCAAAATCTGAGTTAAACATTGACCATTTCAATCTTGTTATAAATACTGTCTAGTTTTAAGTAGCAGACAGTAGGATAACTATGTAGAACAAATATATTCCATAGGTTATCCGGTCCTTTACAATCCTCACTCAGTTTCTAGGTGGTTGACCGCTTCCGATTTTCAGGCGATTCCAGCAAATCAATGATCGCATGCGTAAAGAAAGCGATCGTTATGAGGTAACGCCCGTTAGATACGCAATAAGCCTACCGTACAGGTAACACTGGCAGAACTTTAGCTGACCGAAACTATAAGAAAACTACCGTAATCTACGCGTATTTATGGTAGCCTACGGTAGTTTTACAATTGTACCAACAGCTGTAAGCTTTGTCCTCCTAGTCCAAGTATTGGCCGAGCCCGATGGGTTGTGGTGGCAGTACGTGTGCCCTGGCGGTACCTCGGCGAGGCAGAGTGTGGATCACGGCGCCTTGGCCTCTGGCTCGGCCCCGTGCTTCTGCTTCTGCCTCGCAGAATTGGGCGGCCGCTGACCACTGGTATCGATTGCCGCGCCACGCCGCGGTTGCGACCCAGGCCGGTGAGCGCGGCCCGCGTGTCTGCGGCTTTCGCGCCGTCTCTGCAGCGGGTCTCACAGTGTCTGCACGCTCCTCTCCTCGTGTACGCCTAAGCTCTCCCGCTCCTAAGACGCCTCAGTAGTCACGAAGTTCGCCAGTGAATGATTTCCCGAAGATCTAAAATGTGGACGGGAATTAACTGCCTATTGAAAATACTTATCGTCTTTTTTAATACTTAACTAATAATCCTCTGGCGTTATCAACTACACTACTGGCAATTAAAATTGCTACACCAAGAAGAAACGCAGATGACATACGGGTATTCATTGCACAAATATATTATACTTGAACTGACATGTGCTTACATTTTCACGCAGTTTGAGTGCACAGATCCTGAGAAATCAGTACCCAGAACAACTACCTCTGGCCGTAAAAACGGCCTGGATACGCCTAGGCATTGAGTCAAACAGAGCTCGGATGGGGTGTACAGGTACAGCTGCCCATGCAGCTTCAACACGATACCACAGTTCATCAAGAGTAGTGACTGGCGTATTGTGACGAGCCAGTTGCTCGACCACCATTGACCAGAAGTTTTCAGTTGGTGAGAGATCTGGAGAATGTACTGGCCAGGACAGCAGTCGAACATTTTCTGTATCCAGAATGGCCCGTACAGGACCTGCAACATGCGGTCGTGCGTTATACTGCTGAAATGTAGGGTTTCGCAGGGCTCGAATGGAGGGTAGAGCCACGGGCCGTAACACATCTGAAATGTGACATCCATTGTTCAAAGTGCCATAAATGCAATGGATGAGGTATCGAATATATTGCTTCCCCCTATTTATACCTCCAGAGGAGGTCACGAATGTAAAATTAGAGAGTGCCGTCAATGCGAACAAGAGGTGACCGAGACGTGCACCCCATACCATCATGCCGGGTGAAATACCAGTATGGCGATGACGAATACACCCTTCCAATGTGCGTTCATCGTGATGTCGCCAAACACGGATGCGACCATAATGATGATGTAAACAGAACCTGGATTCGTGCACCCAGGTTCGTCGTTGAGTACACCATCGCAGGCGCTCCTGTCTGTGATGCAGCTTCAAGGGTAACCGCAGCCGTGGTCTCTGAGCTGATAGTCCATGCTGCTGCAGACGTCGTCGAAATGTTCGTGCAGATGGTTGTTGTCTTGCAAACGTCCCCATCTGTTGACTCATAGATCTAGACGTGGATGCACGATCCGTTACAACCATGCGTATAAGATGCCTGTCATCTCGACAGCTTGTGATACGAGGCCGTTGGGATCCAGCACGGCGTTCCGTATTACCTTCCTGAACCCACCGATTCCATATTCTGCTAACAGTCTTTGGATCTTGACCAGCGCGTGCAGCAATGTCGAAATACGATAAACCGCAATTGCGATAGGGTATAATCCGACCTTTATCAAAGTCGGAAACGTGATGGTACGCATTTCTCCTCCTTACACAAGGCATCACAACAACGTATCACAGGGCAACGCCGGTTAACTGCTGTTTTTGTATGAGAAATCGGTTGGAAACTTTCCTCATGTCAGCACGTTGTAGGTGTCGCCACCTGCGCCAACCTTGTGTAAATGCTCTGAAAAGCTAACCATTTGCATATCACAGCATCTTCTTCTCGTCGGTTAAATTTCACGTCTGTAGCACGTCATATTCGTGGTGTAGCAATTTTAATGGTCAATAGTGTAATTTTCTTTTTTCTTCTTCTTCCTTCTGCTAGTTTTCTACGCACCGCGAGAAAAAAATCTATACGGTATCACTTAGTTGACTTCTGTTGCTGATCTCCTTATTTATAAATAAATGGTGAGGATGCAGTAATTTAAAAATAA
Source organism: Schistocerca americana (assembly GCF_021461395.2). Taxonomy (NCBI): domain Eukaryota; kingdom Metazoa; phylum Arthropoda; class Insecta; order Orthoptera; family Acrididae; genus Schistocerca; species Schistocerca americana. The sequence goes on from NC_060125.1 coordinate 329,782,382, forward strand.
ATGTATGAACTCAAGAATGGCAACTGAATATTTTATGCTGGATTTGAGCTAGTGGCGCAGTTTGAACACAAGGAGCGAAATTAGCATCTCTTTCCCGACTTCATCATTTTTATTCCCACGATTTCTCCGAGTCACTCAAAGCATGACTCACAGGAACGTAGTTTCTCATGGGTAGCCAGACTAACGAAGAGAAATGGGCGAATTCGTTATCAAACTGACCAGTTTTGTTTGGACATACTTAATTGCATGAAAATTATCTTGGTAATCAAGAAATTGTATTTAGTGACCTGAAGGAAAAATGAAATCCTTCATGAGCAGCTTTGCTAGTTATAGAAACTTATCTCCTTTTTATTCGTCTACATACTCCCAATACTAATGGAATCGACACTTAAATATATTGTATTTAATGCCTGCTGAACAAAACTTGAAAATAAAATATAAATTCTGAGAAAGAAAATTTTAAGTGTTTTGGGGATTGATTCGTTTAAAAGAGAAACATTTGACTCGATGTTGCATGAATGCGCTAAATCATGTACATCAAACGAGGTTCCGATTAAGAATTTAAAATTAAATGTTTAAGACCTTAAGTACTAGAGCACATCTGTCTCATGAGATTTCACTTAGTGGTCTCCTTATAGCCTTAACGCGTGAGCGTTTCAGCTGCAGTATGTGATTTCAAACATAATTCAAAAGCGCGTCAGATGATACTGTATTTTTTCTTCTTTTACTTATGGACAAAGTTTCAAAGTTTTTCTTCTCATAATTCTGTTTGCAGTTTTGGTTTTGAGCCGCGATAAGTAACTGTATAAATATCTGTTCTGAACAGATAATATTATATTCTGAAGTATTTAGCACGTTACGCTTGGCAGTAGTCAGATGATGATAGAAAAGAGTGGTGGAGGCTGTGTTTTTCTGTTTGCCTGAGACTATGAAGATAAAACCATGGATCTGGAAGTATACGTTTGATTTTTTGCCCATAATGAAATGTATCACATTTTGTATAATCTCTGTGACTGCTGAACAATCAGTGGATTTAATTTTGCTGTTTTTACTATTTCCTATTTAACACATTTTGCTTATCTTCAAATCATTTGTGTACGTTTAAACTGAAAACTTTTAATAGGATTTAATAGTGCTAATATTACGCAGATTGAGGATTTAGATGCATATCAGTAAACAGTGAGCTTTGATATGACAAAGGAAGGACGGGAGTAATTATGAAAAGTTAGCTGTCGGACGATGGACGGACAAATTGTAATTGCGACAAGTAGACTGTTTACCGCTGTATTGTGGGATGTAGAAAGTATGGACAAATTGTATTTAAATTAAATGCACCCTGGATTAATTTCCCACTCAGTATCACAAAAATTACGTGTGAGTAGCGCAGACAATCATCTATTAACGGAACTTTGAGTCACAACGTGGACTGCCATGTTAAAATTACAGTGTGCCGATGAGTCTGTTATAGTGAACTAATTTATATCATGGAGGAATATGAAAGCAATGTCTGTAAAAGGGCAGATTTACTGAGTGAACCGGTTTTAAAATTTCTTACATATTCTGACCTGTGTATCCTATATTCGACCAGGTATTTAATATGATTATTATATATAGTTCTTAGTATCGCCTTCAAGAGGAAAGCTACAGTGGAATTATTTAACAAGGATTACAATTACTGGAATATGTGTGTGGGTCATGAGCGTGGGACATAGACTGGCGTTTCTCACAGCTTAGTTCCTATGGCCAAAGTTTAGAACTGTTAGGAAGGCTCCTCTCACGATTGATTTATCTGAAATTATTTATCATTGATGAAGCTACATGCATGATTAGTCATTGTTGTTATCCACTTCAGGAACTAGTCACTCTCGACTCTCTGCAGTAGCTAGAATTGTCCTTTTTTATTTTGATCTGTTGAGTGTTAATATATGAAAATTGTCATTAGCGGTATTTGTGAGTGTTGTTCTTTCTTTCGTACGTATGGGGAGATTCTGCATCTGCTATTGAATTGTTAGCAAAACACGTGCGTCGTAAAGTTTTCGCCATTACGATAGTCATCTTCAACCAATCAGAGCAGAGTGGATAGATATTCATTGGTAGAACGTTTACAAAGAGGGAAAGCTTTAATTTCGACAGTAGCGTGCTGAAAAAGTTTCTTTACTCTATACGAACTTATTATATTGCATCATTCCAGAGCCACTATCTTCTTGCGACGATGCTTTGTTAGTGTATCATATTTATGTATGACGCATTTTGTGCGCGCTTCATTGAGGGGTAATGAGATTTCTTCTCTGTTTTTAACTTCACTCTCCAGATTCCGTATTTATTTACCAGATGAAATGATATTTTACGGTATTTTTCCGTGAATACGGTCTTTATTAGTCGGGAGATTAGTTAGGTAAAATTCTACTTCGCTACATGTACCAAACAATGTAAAAAAGAGAAAAAGTAAGACTCACATCTCAAATAGTATATCAGTGCTGGCGAATTTATCATATTCTTCAATGAACACCTTTCTGAAGCAAACGATATTACAAGAGGTGCTAAGTATTTAATTACTTTCGGCAAAGAGTTATTATACTAAGTGTGCAGCAAAAGCTAGTAAATGCATATATATTTCGCAGTTGTTGATGCTATTCACCGCTAGAAAAAACTGAAACATGCTTGTAATTACACTGACTCACATAGAATAAACGATCAAATATCGTGTAAATGTAGCCTCGGCCGCCAAGTTGTGAGTCCTAACGAAGGTCATTGTGGTCAATGAATTATAACTTAACATTTAGCATTTGGCGCCAGTATAATTACAAACAGTTGTGTTAGAGCTGTTAGGTAGATGTTAATTTCTAAGGAAAACATTCAAATATTTCGAAATTAATTTTTTAATTTCGTTATTGACCTTAACTGACATGTCTGATAAAATTAACATTAAAATTGTTTACTTTGGATATCTTCATTATGACACGTTTACTTTCAGTTGTCGTCATTGCTATAAATAAAATATAGATCTAAATCATTTCTACAGCGATGCGTGTTCAGATAGCGTCCTGAGATACACTATGAAGTACAAGTGCTATTATGAGAGTGATAAGTTATCCAACAGTATAATTCTAAAGCAATCTGATAATATTATCCATACAAGGTGGTATTAACTAGATCACATCTGTTCTGATGGCGAATAAGTTCGGACCCATTTTTCTGATCCATATACTTTCTATCACTAAGATAGAAATTGCTCAGTTATATTGCTTATTGAAGATGCAATGTCCCGTTAACAAAGCGTTGCGATTTTTGGAAATGTATAGGTTAATTGTTAAGTTGTATGTAATTGAAGCAGGTTTTCATTTTTCATTTCCGAATACTGTATAGATTACCGTAAGAATGTGAGTGATTGGTCTACATAGCTGTTAACTAATTGGACGCCCGAATATTTCCTTGTGAATAGCGTAAGTTCTTTAATTGTATTAGTTATTAACGTCTACCGTAGCTATAATTAATTAACGCATCGTAAGCACCACCACGATCTTCACTAACGGAAATAGTATTTGTGATATTAATACTAAAAAAAAATTGCAGGTCAATAAACAGATTTTCTGTACTCGACCCATGAGAAGAGGAAAGGAAGACACGAGATGAAAATATACAAAGGTACATTTTTACGGCACTCACCTTTTTGCTATAGCCGCAACTATGAAGCTACATGCTTTAACCAGTGAAATACGTTTCAAAAAGAGTTACTGAAAGAAATCCAAAATGATTATATTAAGTGAAGCCGGAATAGCAGAAGTCTATAAACAATTGAAAGCATGGCAACGTTTTGTAAAGAATTGTTTCAGAATATTAGGAGGTAATGAGGCTTGTAACAGCACCACTCTCGTAAATTTCGTTCCCACTACCTCACAAATTACAATAATAGGCTAACGGGATCCTGATGCTCTTGTCCAATTCGTCGTCAATATTTGAACATATTACAGTTTGTAAACAAAACCAGTTGCCTACCGTAAACGTTTTGTCGTGTGAACAATGGCGCTTGTACTGTGATATTTTTAATACTGTTGTTAAGTTGACTTTGTTTTCGAAAGTTTGGTAAACATTCAAAGCGGGCCCGTTTAGGGGAAAATCAAGTGACCTTATACACAGTCGCTGATATGGAACGGAATGCGAGCGTCAAATAAACCGCTAAAAGCGGCCCAATCCGTGTCTGAAAGTACTTTGTGTTTAATGAAATGAACGTGTTGCTGGCAAAGAACGTGAAGTCATCATAATGCAATATACGGGCTTTCAAGTGGGGCATGTTCAGATACCGCCTCTTCATTCACGGTTTATACGATTACAGTTCTCTATGACAGCTCTGCCCCCATTTATACAGATGAAATTTTGGACTTAGGTGCTACCTGTTACTGATATCGGCTGACTGATACCAGTTTCCCATGTCAAATAAGTAACACTATGCAGTTAAAGTTACTGGGAACAGTTAAACGTTTAAATTTAAGGTTGATATTTAATCAACCATATTAAATCGATGCTTCGTTGATAAATTTCCGAAAGTGTGCGAAGTATTATCAAGTTCCTATTATTATTCTGTTTTCAACGCATTTTTATCGCCACTATTTTACGTAGCCCCACGACATTTTTTTTTACTTTCATTGTGTACACTGCACATCGTTTACGTATAAAAACTGAATGATAAAACTGATTTCATGAAGCCATCGAAGACCTTGTGACTTTCAGGAACAAGCTATCGGAGGCCAACTTCGTCGCCATCGCCAGTTGACTGATATAACTGGTGTTCCGATATCTTCTGTCTAACAACCACTTTAATGAGACAGTGATTACGTCATGCAATAGTCTAGTAATTTATTATACTGAGATCTTGCATGAAAGGTATTCCAAATTCGTTACCTGTCTCAATGGAGAAGAATGACTCACTGGAATCTTCTGTACCATCTCAGTATCGAACGTACGAGGGTGTTCTGAATAGTAATGCCTCCTCATTTTTTATGTGAAAACTGTTAAAGGTTTTTAAATAAACCAACTTCAATAACATTCTATGTCTATATTCTTTACGTCTGCATATTTATTTGTCAACGTAGTGACCTTGGCGATGAACACGTTTTTCCCAACCAGAGACACGTTTGTTAAGCCCGTCACTGAGGAAAGTCTTACAACGTTGACGGAACCATAGCCTCACGTCTGCTTCATCACTGTCAATTTGAAGTCCCCGTTGATGTTCTGTAAGTTTTGGAAACAGATGAAAATCGGATGGACCGAGTCGGGATCGTATGGAGGATGACCGATGACAGTGAACTCCAGGCGTCCGATTGTTGCAGACATAGCAGCGCCGTGTGTGGTCTGGTATGGCATTGTCACGCTGGAAGAGAGGATGCCCCATGTATGGAGTAACTCTTTCTGCGGCTAGAAACTCGATTATAGCATGTTGTTCCTCAGGCACCAATGTTATAATTTTATACACAGCCAGGTTAAAAGCTACAATTTGGAGCCTTTTAGCAGCAGAGGAATGCAACTTGAGATACCTCAGCAGATATTGAGAACAGAATAAATGATTCGGAGGGCATTCTTTCTCAGCACGTCGTTGTATGTTTTCAACAATTACTGAAGGTAAAAGTGCAAATTAAGTTACTATTGGCAGTCAACAGTCACCATAGTTTAATCCTAAGAAAACGAAGGAAGAAGTCCTCTGAACTTTATCACTCGAATTGGATAATGCAAGAAAACGCAGAAAACTTAATCCAGGAATGTCACCGTGAAAAACTAGATCTCAGCTTCAGGCCAATTGATTAGTGTAAGCTGGTTACATATTTAACACATCGAGACCAACATTACAGGAGAACAGCGGTTGTCCATATAATTCTTTCATCATTTTCTTTGGGCCTTTGTCCCATTGCAACGCGGGGTCTGCCTTGTGACTACGTATTTGGCGATGTTAGTGTCAGAGTGAAGTCGTATGCCCTTCCTGTCGCCACCCCATACCCCCTGGAACGGAATTAGTGTATCCCAGCTGTCTCGTCTAGTGTAAGCCAAGAAACAGTGCCAAAGTTTTTCAAATGTCTGCGAGTCGTGTAACTGAGTCGGGAAGTGGGGACCAGCCCAGTATTCATCTAGTGGGATGTGGAAAACAACAACGGTTGTACATAATCGTATTTAAATGCGAACGACTTGGGAACAGGGGAATAAAGTCGGGGTTTCTTTTGCTGCGCTAGTGACTTAGCCTTACAGCTATATGAGCAAGAAATTCCTCAACATAATACCTATTAAACCGTTCTGGCTACAATTAAAATAATTCAGCGACTTTTGAACAGAACTCATGGGCCACATTACATTCAACGTTTATTACGTAGTACTGGAAAATTGACTATGGCACAATCAGATAATCCTGGCACTAGTACTACTTTTGTACTACTAGTACTACATAATGAAATATTACTACTGTGTTTGGCAACAATTTCAATTTAAATTTAAAATCATTTCATCGCCAATTACAACTTGTGTGCATTGTTCATATGAAAAAGTAGTTTACAATTGAATATTGCATCTGCTTTTAATGTAGGGCTAACTTCTCTTTCGTCTACCAGCAGAGTTGCAACAACAAAACTTTCGTTATCATAGTCCCAAGATGAAGTTTATTTTTTTTAATAGGCACTATTTCAAATAAGATAAGATTAAAGGGAGATCAGAAATTGAATTTTCTTCGTCATCAGTGGAGCGTGTCAGCTCAGTATGGACTACTGGCAACATAAACAGCGAACGCTGTTCAGGCTTGTTTTCGACATGTTCTCCAGCTTCCCAAAAAATCAAGATAAACAGACAAGATTTTTTTTAAAAAAGAAACACAGTGTTGGCTTCACTTTGAAGCTGTATGATGAGTATTCGACAAAATATAAAACGGAGGTTGCTTGTAATGTCCTCAACAAACACATAAATTTACATTTCTTTTAGAATAAGAAAATAATTCTTCAAATAAAGAACCACAGTTGTTTCCAGTGCGCAGCTGCATCTGATACCAATAGCGAGTATCGTAGATATTTTTCCGTACAGCAACAAAAATACAAAACCTTCGGAATGGTGCGTTGTAACAAAATAAATTACGATTGTCGAGTAAACATCGAATAATGCCACGGGTGCTGATGGTACGATGCTCGCACGCCTTTTTATATAAGCAGAATCGTTTTCTACCCGCCGTGTCATTCCTTTGTCGTAAAACACAAAGAAAAGTACTTCGAAATTCCCTTCACTTGCGTCTACGCTCTCTCCGTCGTAGTAGAGGACCGTGTTACGAACTTGGTCGATTATAGCGTCATTATTGGACGATTTGTGGTTACGGGGCGCCCATCAGCGCTACAGACCTATTACGGCGTAAAGGGGATGAAAACCAACGAACTCTGAGCAGTTCTGTGGGCACAGGCGTCAGATCACCTGCCAAATTTACGAAACGTCTTGTGTATATTTATTTTTCCATTTGAAATATCTTCAGCGCAGCGTGACGTTTCCTTATACGTCCTAAAGAGGTAATTTCTAAGGACAAATTATTGTTTATTAATGACTTTAATTACAGTTGTAGCAATGAGGTATTTTATTGCTACCTGGAGTTTCACATGTGTTAGCAGTTGGTAAGTAATTCCGTCAAAAAGTGAATTTCTAGAATAAATAGAAGTAAAAGAGTACAGAGTACAGAGACAGTTATTTGTTATATGTCCACGTAAATGAATGTAAGTAGAAGAGAGGTAGGGGAAGGGAGGTTTCTATAGTTAACAGAGGACCTTGAAATTCGATCTCATGCTAGTAAATGAAGGTGAGAAAATTACTGAAATAAGAAATGAGTGTTTCTTGTGTATAAGTATCTTCTGTGTATAAATATCTTCTGTCATTTTATTATTTGGAATGTTACTGTTCGATGATTGTATGCAAGATGTGTTTTGTTTAAGAGTCCTGATCTTGGAGGAAAATAGTGTTTGTGACGTTTTTAGTCTCGCTTTTAGATCTAAAGATGATGATACCAGTGTGTAACTAGAGAAACTTCCCGTAATAACTAGTGTATATAACCTAATGTAGACAGTTAAATGACATACAAGTCCCTCAAAAAATGAGAGATGGTATTGTTTTTGAATGAATAAACACTTAGCTCATCTGAACCGCGTGGTGCATAAAACTTTCCGAAAATAGCAGAAACTCGTTTAGTTGGAGATAACTAGAAACCAAAATTTTTCAGAAAAATTTTTCAAGTTTGAAACCATCCCAGGAGTATTCCTTAGCAAATGTGTAGCGACTACGTCAGTTTTTTTATAGTGACACGAGTGAATGAAACAGAAAGCTTGTGTTTTCTAAATGCTGAACGAGACAGGAGAATGATTATTAAATTAATGTCGGCGAAAAAACTGAGCCTCCAAACCTATGTTTCTATAGTTACGGTTGGTCCTTAGCGACTGGCTGCACAATAGCTTCCTGCTTTATAGTACAAATGCGTGACGATGTGGCTAGCGTCGGTGATTTGGGTTGTTGGAACAAGTGAGTTTGCGGGCATTAAGATTCTTCTTTCAGTCACTTGCATGGAACAGACTCCTTCATGCAAGGTGGTGGAGCGTTACGTGTCTGAAATGATGAGTGTAAGTTCGTGCAGTGGGTGCACAGAACTGGATATAGTTCTCTGCATTTGAAACAAGAGAACGGTGTTACTTGTAGTACTCCTCAGCAATTGTCTAGACACTCCATCTTCGTAGGTTTTAAATGCTGTTTCAAGTATGGGAACATTTCATAAATATCGATGAGAAAGGGAAGTGAAAACTGTACACTTCTGTAGTTGCAGTTAGGAGTTTTGTTTCATATCACCTTCCAGCAATTGACTGCGCATTTGTGGTGTGAGAGTGCGATTAGATGCACAGAGATGATGATTCGGGATTTTCGATCAGTTTTGTTACGTCAAAAGTAAGGTTTCTTCTTTCCGCTACGTGTCTCGGACTGACAGCTTTACGTAGCAATGACACACCGGCATATAGCTGAATGATAAGCATATTTTTGTGTAAAATAGTGGTGACCGCGTCAACAGTAACGAACCTGAAAGTGAGAGTGGTGAGTGGCCGATAGGACTTGTGGCTGGAGGCATCCGCCATGGGCGTGCCCCAGAAGTCGTTGCGGAAGACGTCGGGCAGCGGCGTCAGACCCAGAACGTCCTTGTTGCGCGTCACCGCCGGGATGTCGTCGTGTACGAAATCTCCGCCGAGCGCGTTCGCGTAGGAGGCTAGCGCGACGGCAGCGACGGCCGCGTAGCCCTTGGCGCCGGGAGAGGCAGGGGCCGAGGCGGGGGCGGCAACGGGGGCCGGCTGGTGCAGGGGGGCGGGCGCCGAGGCCCGCGGGTGCCGCCGGGGGTGGCAGCCCCCGCCGCCTCGCATGGCGCGGCCTGGGAGCGCACGGGTCGCCGCGGCTCGCCTCGCCTCGGCTCGGATCGGCTCGGCTCGGCACCGACGTCGCCGTCGCCGTCGGCGTCGCGCACTGCCCAGCTGCGGACTGCGGCCCGCGGACGCCGGCGCTGCCGCTTATAGCGGGACGCGGGCCGAGCCGAGCCGCGGAGGGCCGGCGCCACGGAGCATGCGCCGCGGCGCTCCCACCGCCGTGGCGGCCGCGGTGCCCGGCAGTCTAGCGGCGCCTCCGCCGGCGAACCCACGCCGACCGGCGGCTCGCACTGGTCGTGCGGCTTGCTGCGAACACACACAATCCCTCAGTAGAGTCTTCCACTCGCGATCGTGTTGATGGCCTTCTCTGGTCAGCAGGAATGCTCGATATGAGTCGTCAATTCTGACGAGTGACGTAATTATAATGCCTGCTCTCACGTGTATTTCGTGCATACATTCACCGTCTTTTTTTTTTTTTTAGCTGCCGATGTCAACGAATTTAAATAAATAAATAAAATAAAAATAAAAAGTAAAATAACAGGTCGTATTGACACTGAACAGAACCTTAGCCCAAGGCGTAAGATAGATTCGAGGGTAACAGTTGGGTTGTGAGTTGGCGGAGCCAACGAATTTGATGTTAAAGAAAACATGGTGTAGTGACAAATTGCTCTGTACTTTAGCCTTTTCGAAAAAATCGTCAGTATCATCACTTTACATTCTGAATATAATATGTGGCATTTGTCGCATGTTTCCTAATTAACTGGTCAAGGCTGACGAACATACCTTTATATATAGTCTCCAGGACAGGTTGGCTTTTGTTTCATGTGTATCTCCGGGTTGAGCGATTGTGGTGCAGAAAATATTTTCGTTCCTGACGATCCGTGAAGACCTGAGTTGGTCGTTTTTAGAAGTTAGTCTGGTTCCGGGGATGTTGATGGTACCAGGTGCGCCTCTGAAGATACCCGACGCATTTCAGGATAAAACGTCAGGAACGAGGTTAAAAACAACACAAAGATAAAAACCATACAGACAGGAACATTCATCAGCAGTATTCGTCAAAAGCTCGAACAGGAGATTGTGACCACTACACGAATAAGTTCGTTCCTTAATTCGAGGCTGTTCATTTATTAAGCTCCGATCGGTTGCAGTATGGAACCCACAGTGAAAATCGACAATGTTCTGTATTGTAGTCTTCTTTTGGTAACAAATTTATTTGCAAAATAACCATGTTAGCACGATTACTGGATTACCAATTTCGGCAATACGTATTGCCGTATTCAGATATATGAAAAGAAAATATGCGGAAGTTAGAGCCTCACAATAAAAATATTGTTTGTAAGAGAGTACGGCCGTTGTGACAGAGCGGTTCTAGGCGCTTCAGTCGGGAACCGCGATGCTGCTACAGTCGCAGGCTCGAATCCTGCCTCGGGCATGGATGTGTGTGATGTCTTTAGGTTAGTTTGGTTTAAGCAGTTCTAAGTCTAGGGAATTGATGACCTCAGATGTTAAGTTCCATAGTGATTAAAGCCATTTGAACCATTTTTTAGGGAGGGGCGTATGTACAACAGCACAGTGATAATAATTACATACCGATAACACCGGGCAGGAGAAATTATGTCACACAGTGCTTACAAAACCATGTGAAAGAGTGGTGTTCTGGTTACATCACACAATGCTTACACCACTCTCTGACAGACTTAGGTAAGCACTGTATGATGTAACTACCACTGCCCAGTTTTATGAGTATGTAATTTTTGTCACTGTACTGTTGTGTATGCCTTATTACATTTTTATTTTTACTTTAAGCCTGTAACCACGTCACATTTCCTTTTTGTAGATCTGAGGATGGAAATACATTTTGCTGCAGCTAATAATCCAGTACTAGTGTTATCATAGCTATCCTAGCTAATAAATTAGCCTTCAAAAGAAGACTACAATACAAATGCATTGATCGGTCGTATCAGATAACCACAAAAATATTTTACTTCGAACAATTAGCTACAACATCCGGTTACTTTTCTACGCCGGCCGCGGTGGTCTAGCGGTGTGCTTCGGTAGCTCAGATGGTAGAGCACTTGCCCGCGAAAGGCAAAGGTTCCGAGTTCGAGTCTCGGTCGGGCACACAGTTTTAATCTGCCAGGAAGTTTCATATCAATGCCGGCACGGTAGCTCAGCGTGTTCGGCCAGAGGGTTAGCTGCCCTCTGTAATAAAAAACTGAGTTAATCGATCAACAACGAACTTCAATGGACGTCTTACGACGTCCGCCCCGAGCAAATGCAACGAACAAAATGAGATTAAAAAAAAAAAAAAAAAAAAAAAAAAAAAAAAAAAAAAAAGCGGTTAAGGCGCTCAGTCCGGAACCGCGCGACAGCTACGGTCGCTGGTTCGAATCCTGCCTCGGGCATGGATGTGTGTGATGTCCTTAGGTTAGTTAGGTTTAAGTAGTTCTAAGTTCTAGGGGACTGATGACCACAGATGTTAAGTCCCATAGCGCTTAGAGCCGTTTTTTTGTACCAATTTTCCGATAACTTCGTCATAGTAAGCAGGCACATGTTTTCCGACACGTGTCTTCGCCGGTGTGCAGCTCGTTGTGTCAAGAAGTTGTCGCCATAGCCAGTTGTTTACGTGAGCAGAGGGAGTTAAATCCGGCCTGTACGGTGGGTGCTCAAACACTCCCATCGAAAACCCTGCAGGTATATCTTCATTACTCTGCAATGCGCGGACGAGAATTATCATCCAGAAGGAAATGCATGACAGTTAGGTTATGTGGGAGGGCATGAAATCAGGCGGGATCTCTCAGCAGGCACTTATACTCGGCGGGAAACTCTACTTTCCAGGCAACTTTACATTCTCACTGTCCGCTCAGTAACGAAAAGCGCGATTTGACTCTACCAAGGGTATATTAGAGACAGTGGCCAACACATCTAGGGACCGATGACCCTAGCACTCTGGTCCCTTCAATCCCACAAACCAACCAACCAACCAACACATCTCTGGAAATCTTCAGACGAATTTCTTTGTGATTTCTTTCCCACGACCGATCGGGCCTTAATAAAAACATAGCTCTCGTTCCATAGATGATTTGAAATTTTTTTTATTGAAATCATGCAGAACGAGTGAGTTTACAGGATAGTATACATCATGAGTTTATTTGCATGGCTAGACACTGATCTTTAACGAGATTCTAAATTTAATATTAGAGATTATATTATTTTTCAGTCCTGTTCAGACTGAAAATTAGGTTACCTCTTGTTTTCACAGGGTGCCCGTTATTAAATAAAACTTCTTCTGTGTAACATATTTAAAATTTTCTTTACTGTCTTTCAGCCATTTTGTGTTACTTGTACAATTTGTAGGCTGGCCGGAGTGGCTGTACGGTTCTAGGCGCTACAGTCTGGAACCGAGCGACTGCTACGGTCGCAGGTTCGAATCCTGCCTCGGGCATGGATGTGTGTGGTGTCCTTAGGTTAGTTAGGTTTAATTAGTTCTAAGTTCCAGGCGACTGATGACCTCAGAAGTTAAGTCGCGTAGTGCTCAGAGCCATTTGAACCATTTTTTACAATTGGTACAACGACCAAAATTTTTGTCGAAGGATACTGAACTTCCTTTGCAGTAACTGACAGCTTTAATAAGGAGCGACAAAGTTGGAACATTCTATTCTGTTTAGTGACTCCTAGCTACGTGCTGCATCAGCTGATGGTATGACTACTTGTTATAGAAAGGTTGGTTGGTTTTGAGGAAGGAGACCAGACAGCGAGGTCATTGGTCTCATCGGGTTAGGGAAGGACGGGGGAGGAAGTCGGCCGTGTCCTTTGAAAGGAACCATCCCGGCATTTGCCTGGAGCGCGTTAGGGAAATCACGGAAAACCTAAATCAGGATGGCCGGACGCGGGATTGAACCGTCGTCCTCCCGAATGCGAGTCCAGTGTCTAACCACTGCGCCACCTCGCTCGGTCTGTTATAGATAACTGAATATAGTGTCTTTCTTCAAAATTAAGGGAGAGGCAGTTTTCAGAGCACCACCTCACATCTCTTTGAAAAATATTAACAAATTCCTCTGTGACTTTCTCTCCAACAAGGTTTTCTTGTAATATGAACATCAGCTAATTGGACGCGCCCCCAGCTCTGCTTCAGGACACTAAATAACTAAATATCTCAGATTTTCTCTCCATGACTTATTAAATGGAATTCACAACTAGTATAAACGCCTGAAAGCATAGAGTTACCGAGCGAGGTGGCGCAGTGGTTAGACACTGGACTCTCATTCGGGTGGACGACGGTTCAATCCCGCGTCCGGCCATCCTGATTTAGGTTTTCCGTGATTTCCCTAAATCAAATGCCGGGATGGTTCCTCTGAAAGGGCACGGCCGACTTCCTTCCCCATCCTTCCCTCAACCGATGAGACCGATGACCACGCTGTCTGGTCTCCTTCCCCTAACCAACCAACCAACCAACCATAGAGCTAAAGCACTTTCATTAAGTACTTTACAGTCGTGTTACGGACACGATCCATCCTCAGAATTTGATACCATCTACTGCGTCAAGCTACAACTCCACCAACTATGATTTATTACCTGACACAGACACTTAGGTTTAATAGGTTGTGAGTCCACGAAGATGAAGGGGATAGTAAACTGACTGCTGGAGTCGGCAGGGTAAGCTCCGAGTGTTATTGTACTATACAGAATGTTCATTTTAACTGCAGACGTTGAAATATTTCGAAAACTGCACATCAAATAAAAAATATAATTGCCATTAGTTTGTCTTGGTGGGCGAATCTAACGATACCACACTCGATCCGTCACCCAACACCGTGCGCAGGTGACGGGGCAACACTTTGAAATCTTCATTGTGAACCCCAGATTTTTATTGCAGCTTACGATTCTGCTGCAAAATCTACTACAATTTGTCTGAAGCATTTTCTCCGTTTCGCCACAGAGACCGCTGTAATCGGAGGAATAGAAATCGCTACATGATCGTATTTTACGACATGCTACTTAATGGCCGTTAAACATCCAATGGCACGCAGGACACCACGTCCATGCTGCTAAGGTAGGACAGGCCAGTAGTTCATAGCCTCTAATTGGAAACCCCATTCACTTCGTTGTATTCCTCCACCATATCGAACACGGAACTATTCGACGCGCCACTGGGGTCGTGTAGTGAACTAAGATTTATAGTGACACTCAGTGTATTGCGACAGGAGCTCACGTACCGCCCAGACGTGGAACCGATATCGGCTCTAAGCTAACAATACTTGCGCAATGTCTATTGCCTGCACACCTACCTATCATTCAGAGGACAGACGTGCAAATGGACGATGAATCTTGCAAGAACAGAAGAAAAAAGGGAAATGATACCGATTCACAGAGAACGTAGGAAACAGGATGAGTGCTGTTGCCTTTTATGTCGAGCTCTTTCTCGTTTGTTCTTTTGCGCAGTTGCGAACGCCTTTATGTCTGATGGTAGCGTACAGACCGCAAATGGAAACGAAGCAAACATGTTACAAGAGAAGCTAACGAAATAGCTATACTGGTGGCAGTGCGCCGTAACCAAGGGTAAAGCGCCCAGCAATTGCACCACGAATCTGGTATGTGCGTAGGTAGTACTGTTACCGTACCGCATCGTCATTAGTATCAGTTATTCCACGCATCACAATATCAAGAGCTTCATGGCACCGATTTCCATAACTAGGCAATGTTTTGTGAATGGGCACGTCAACACACACGAACGACCCCCACGTTCTTAACCGAGGTACTATTTTCCGCTGAGTCTCACGGTAGCATTAACCGGCATAACGTGCAGTACTGGAGAGTAGACAATCCCCACTGGTTACGGAAAGTTGGCTACCAACATTCTTGGTTGGTTAAGGTATGGTGTGGTATCATGGGGAACAAACTCATTTGTATTTTATCGGCGGCACGCTGAATGGTGGCAAATATCGAACCGTTTTCGAACGGGAACTACCAGTACTACTGCAAGATGTTGCCCTGGACATTCGACATCGTATGTAATCTCAGCATTATGGTTGCCCAGTGCGTTACCCAACTGAAGCACGGGAGGCACTAGACCGTGTTGCACTGGTCTGTGGATCGGCAGAGATGGCCCTGTTAATTGACCCGTTAGGTCGCCGTATTTGACGCCGCCGGATTTATTTCTGTGGGGATATTTCAAAGATAAGGTGTACCAGTAAAAGTCAACACGCCGTGAAGAAGAAATGGTCGACCGCATCAGAAAGGCCTATGCTGACATTCCCGCCGATATGCTTCTATCCTGTGTACGGTCATTTGAAAAACGGATCACTCTCTTGAAGTTGTTGGTACTACGTATGAACGATTACTGTAATTGGAAAAGTAGGGTAGCGTTCTCCTCGAGCCACGGCCGCAGTGGCCCGTCGAGTAGTCCCCTATTCGATGTGTTGGGGGAATACATGCTGCGGATGGAGTTTCCAATCGGAAGCTATGAAATACCGACCTGTCCTACCCTCGCATAATGGAGGTGAGGTCCAACGTGCCATTGCATATTGGAGGCAATTGAGCATAATGTCGTAAGATACGATTGTGTACCCATTTCTGTTTCTACGATTACCGCGCCATCTGTGCCGAAACGAGGTAAATGCTTCAGACAAAACATTTGCAGATTTTGCCTCAGAATCGTAACCCCGCCACCTACACACGGGATGGGTTTGGGGGGGGGGGGTCGAGTGTGCTATAATTGGATCTAATCCTCCGAGGCAGACGAATTTGAGTCATGTAATTTTCCGAGATATTTCAGTGTCTTCAGTTAATATGGAAACCATGTGTATGAAGTCAGCGTTGCACTACCGTGACTGTTTGCAACAGTAATTGCCGCAGACGATTGGTTTTCTTCTGTCCTGTATTCGGATTAGCGTCCGCCCTGTGGATGTTCCGATGCGAGCTTCTCAACGAAACCTTGAGGTATCTACTCGAGGATTTCCAGAAAGAAACATGTGCATAGATAGGTATGTGGTAAGTTCCTATGGGACCAAACTGCTGGTGGCATCGTTCCCTAGGCTTACACACTACATAATCTAGCTTAAACTTACTTACATTAAAGACAACACACACACCCATGCCCGAGAGAGGACTCGTATCTCCGTCGTGGGGAGCCGCACGAACTGTCGCAAGGCACCTCAGACCGCGCGGCTACCTCACACGGCTGCTGTGCATAGATGCACTATACTCAACGAAATGCAGATTTAAGCAGTATGTTCTCATTGTAGTCTACTGCGGACTTCTTAACTGTAGTCTGTGTTTCCCAATTCCCCAAAGCTTGTGCGCTTGGGACTGCCAGTGTATCCCCAGTGTTTGTTTATAGATTTTTGGTGTTTTGGCTTGGGGAAGCGAACTAGATCTGATCGCAGCCGGCGCCAATCAGCTTGGTTATAATCATCACTTACCCGGCTAAGTGGGGACTAGCGTCAGTGCTGTTGGTGTTTGTTGCTGCTGTGGCTATGTTGAGTGAATGAGACATGGATCCATCGTAAGAAGTGGTCTATCGACCGAACATTTAACCTGTTGTTTACTGTATTAAACTTACATAAAAAGTTCGAGCTGCAGGTCTGGCGAGTAAGTATTATATTAGTCTTCAATTTAAATATTTAGTTCTTGTTATTAAACACATGTGACAGGTTATAAATGATAGATGATGTTGTTTTGAGGGACTGAAAGTTACTGTACCTCTACATACTAGCTATTTTATGCGAGTTAAACTCTGAACCAGGATCGTGTTCTTTAAGGCCATGTTCTCCTACACGGGCTTATCTTTTTATGATATAATATTTGGTTGTTCACTAGCATGCTATCTTTCCTTAAAACTTCTAGTCTGGTGTATGTTGTTAACATATGAACTATTTTAACAAGGTGGGAAGAAGGAATTCAACTGCCACAAGTGTGAATGCTTCGTCAGTCGATATATCATATAATGTTCGGCTACGACAAACCTTAATATCATTTATTTTGCAGATCATCCGAGTAACCGTTATATATAATGTTTTATGAGTGGTTATGAATGACCGTAAATATTGACTGACTGTAACGGGTGGACGAACGTTCTTTAAAATGAGTGAAACAAGCCATTCATTGTAGACTGTCTATTGTTTCAAGTGTTGTGATAGGCAGTTATTTAAATTTTGATTCTTTCGTCAATGTAATCTTTTTAATTAATAAATGCTAAGCAGTCGTTGTGCACTTTATTAATACCGTTCCCGCTCCCACTAGCGAGCTGTGGTACAACTTGTTGACCACTGTTCACGAAAAATTTAATTGGCTTAGCATTTTTGTAGCCAATGGGAGTTACAATCTTATGATGAGGATATAGACAAGAGTTGGAAGTGGTTCACACTACCAGGCGAGACATAATGCAGTATTGTGATAGGGGACGAACAATGACTGAGAGCTACACTTGGAGAAATGTCATGCTATGTATAATGATCAGAAAAGGATACATCTATCCAGTGCATCAGACTGATCATCCTTTCTGTATGAACGATAGACCGTTGTTAGTCTCTAAAGATCGTAGGATGAGGCGTCATCGGCGCGCCAAATCTGCTCAGAGCGCTGCTTTAAGACTTTTATATTTTTCGATCACGCCCTGTAAGGTACGTAGGCGGAAAGGGTCCGGTGGGTGGCATTAAAGTACGTTACATTTGGTATGCAATCAGACAGCCCCTAGGACATTTACAAACATTCTTTAATTCCATTCCAATATACTGAAAATCTCAGAATGCAACAATGAGTTGTCAGTTATCATGTTTCTTATATTTAGTTGTATAAATCCTTCCTTTTATTCAAATTCTGAAAAAAACTTTGTAAATATAATGATAAAAGTTAACAAATCGTACTTTCCTGGTGCATATAACTTAAGAAAAGGAGTTAGTGGATGTTTTACGAGGTCGGTCATTCTCACGAGAACTGTTACGTTACACCAGCATCAGGAAAATTCTCAGAAAACTCTAATAAGCTACTTATTAGGATGCACATTCTACATCTTGTGAAGGATAATGCTTTAAATTCGCAGAACGTAAGTTCAGGAACTTAATAATGTCCCAGATCTCGCTGCTGAAGCTAATTTGAGCTAACGCTTACCGGAAGAGCGCGTTCCCCATTGCTGTTCATGACAGAATTAGTAAATGAGTATTCTAATCCGCATATTGCTGGAACTAGCTCTACCGTATGCCAAACGGAATTGAAAATTTCCATCACTTATAGTAAGCAAACAGTCGACTTCACAACTGCTAATTCTGCAAGGTTCGCAGGAGAGCTTCTGTGAAGTTTGGAAAAAGTACAGCTGTGAGGACGCGGCGTGAGTCGTGCTTGGGTAACTGAGATGCTGCCAGCTGTAATTAAAAAAAACAAAAAGTTAATCGATCAACGCTGAACTTGAGCAAGTGTCATAGGACGTCCACCCCGAACAAATACAGCGATAATCACAAAAAAAGGCAAAGGTCCAGAGTTCGAGTCTCGGTCCAGCACACAGTTTTAATCTGTCAGGAAGTTTCAGGCGACTGCACAATAAAAATAAAATTCGTTTTGAAGGCACCGTACCTCAACTTGTAAATATGGAACCCTTACAACATCACTCTGTTGTCCGTTCGTCTGCCTTTCTGTCCGACTGTAAAATTCGTTTTTTGTCAGGAAAGAATATATCAATCAGGTTCACATTTACGTGAGACACGAAAGTCAACGATCCCTTGGCGGTGTTAAAACTGAAGTTTCTACGTCAAAGTAATGATACAACCATTTCTGTCACGTATATTGATGCTTGCAAACTCACTCACCTATAGGGCACTCCCCGTTCACTTAGAACCATGAAATTTGGCAAGAAGCAAGCTTTCACTGTGCAAGTAATGGAAGAAAACCGAAATTTGTTAATATGTAGTTATATGACCAAAAAATTTGTTTCTAATTTGCTGGCCGTCTGTTAAAACCCGCTTTCCTGTGGAACGGGCTGCCGCAAGTTTAAATTTATCTTAAATACCAATGTCTACGGTACCTTTGCGGTGTCAAAATGTTAACTTCCACATGAATGCAATAAATATATACAACCATTTACATCACTTTTAATCTATAACTGCATCACGCTAAACAACCGTTGGTCTATCTGACTTTTAAGAATCCTTTACCTCAGGGACATATGACATATGAACATATCTAGTTGAAATGTGTGACACATATTAAGTTCTACGGTCCCTTGACGGTGTACAGGATTTAACCTTCTGAGTCTATGGAACCAACAGTTACGGCTACTTGTGTCACATATTTCAATACTCAGGCACTATCTCATCAAAACCTATAGAATACTCTCGTCGACCTAGAATCAAGAAATTTGTCAAGTAGTACTAGTAAGGGTAGAAAACCTAAAATAACTAATATATACCACACGAATACAGTTTTAACCATAATCCGGCTATCTGTCTAGCCTTGTGTTAAGACCCCTTTTCCTCAAGAATGGGTAGACTTATATCGTGCCCATGTCGACGTCGCTAACAGGCAAAAATCTTCGAGATTCTCGATTCGTGGGGTACATTAACTAACCATATACATAATTAAGCTTTTTACGGAGCCCCCGGTCCGCACTATTTCGTCTGTAAGAAACCCGAACTGTCTTGCAGCAAACTGTTCAGTTCACTACTCTATCATATAGGTTTGTTATCTAAATATCATTAAAACTGTTCGAGTATTAGATTAGGTAGTACTGTAGCAACAAATTTACGCAAACTTCTCAGGGGCTGACAGAAACGATCAATCGAATGGTATTGTTTAGTCGCGTGATTTGGCAATTCCTCCGTGTACTACGAAAATTTTATGTTGTCGAAATGTCAGAATAAAGTCTTCAAGACGTGTGTTATTCACTCAGTGTTTATAAAGTTTTAATGTTTTTGTCTTGTTGACAGAGGTTAGATATAAAGGAGAGGGTGAAAGCCGATATGGCAGTTCGCCTACTCCTCTGGCATAGCAGCAAGAGGAGAGTCGAGCTTAACGTCGTTGTCCAACCGGTATCTGAGAGTGTATCTACATTATCATTCTTTCGGAAACTGAGGAAGACGATGTCTGTTTAGCTGGTTCTGCAATTTACTACCTATCGCGAGAAAAAAAAGAATAAGGTATCATTTATACGAATGGTTTTTCCGTAACACGCGCTGATACATTGAGAGCAACTTCCAGCAAAATCATTACGTTCGGATTCACAGTACCTCTCGGTTCCTTCACAGTCTGACGCGTTTGCGGATATCCTGACAAGAAGTGTAATCGCTTACCGGGATTGCTGTTTGGAATTTTTTAACGTCTGGTGAAACGCATCCGTCCATATTTCATCGCGTTTAATGCAGTTCATCTCAATCTGAGTGATATTCCTGCTGATTGTGAATAATATTAGTGACTGCAAGGATTAACCCGATAAATCCTACATTAATACTCAAATGGTTCAAATGGTTCTGAGCACTATGGAACTTAACTGCTGTGGTTATCAGCCTCTAGAACTTAGAACTACTTAAACCTAATTAACCTAAGGACGTCACAAACACCCATGCCCGAGGCAGGAT
The DNA here is from genome assembly GCF_021461395.2 of Schistocerca americana. NCBI lineage: Eukaryota > Metazoa > Arthropoda > Insecta > Orthoptera > Acrididae > Schistocerca > Schistocerca americana. Next base: position 329,803,347 of record NC_060125.1, read on the forward strand.
TCGAACCTGCGACCGCAGTGGTCGCGTGGTTCCAGACTGTAGCGCCTAGAACCGCTCGGCCACTCCGGCCGGCCTACATTAATATTTGCTCCGATCTGGTGATAGCTTGCATTTTGCGTATTTCTGTAGTTGCACCTTTTAGCTGGGCCATGATCGGGGAGAGGTTTAGGGTACTGACTTGGTCCCCCTGTGTGTCCCCAGGGGAGCGCAGCCCGACTGTCAACATAGAAAGCGCGAGGGGAAGTTTCCCGTCTGGTCATCGAAAGCAGCCGCTGGCTACGCGTCGTCAAAACAGACGCCTGGCAGTCGGCGTCCGCACGTTTCTCCGCTAGCCGTGTCCTGTGCGGTATGTGATGATGTTGTTTCAAGCGCCCTGCCGAGAACCTAGCTGTGTGAGGATACTGCCATTAACAAGCCACGTTGTCCGGTCAAAGCGTAGTTGTTTATGAATGATTTTTGTCCGACTGCCTGCTTCCTAGAAGACAGTGGAGTAAGATCTCGGTTGCCGTCAGCCTCAGATTCTCGTATCCCCGAGACATATATATACCCACTATTCTTGATGACTTACTGATAAAGTGCTCCAATTATAATAACACAACTCCACATTGCTGTCTTCAAGATGTATCCGTGTTGAGCTCCAGTTTTATAATAGGAACAAGTCCTGAGTACTTCGACGAGATTAACGTGTAATTATATTTCTGGGAGATCTGAGAATCTGTGGATAATAGATGGATATCGTTGACACTAGTCGTAACATAAAGTATTTCATATTAAGCGATATCAGCTTCTAATATTATAAATTACAACACGAGATCGCCCCAACAACACGGGCAAACTATACATACAGCTGCATCATCCACACAACTTCTTTTCGCCTTTGTGGGCCGTTGTGCTGCCGATAGTCTGAGATTTTCATATTAACACAAACAACCGTACAGAACTGAAATAATAGTTAGCCGTGAAAAAATAAAGTTCCATAAAACGAGCAGCCGGTCATACTCAAAGACGGTGAATAGTTCATATCGTCAAAAGGAAGTGAAACCAGAGCACAGCTGCAAATACACTGTTGCACTCGCAGTGTACTCGAAAACATCTTTGAGTCTAACATTCGATAGAAAATCGTACACCATTGATATATGGCTTCCCACCGATGTAATGCCATTTTCGCAGAAATAGAAATAGGTCGTGAGTCCGAACAAAATAAAACAAGCGCACAGAGTGCTGAAAAGCGATGACTAGAAGAAAACGTTATAGTCGCTGCTATTGGTCGGCTGACGCGGCGCGGACCGCAGAGGGAGCGCCTAGCACAACATAGGCATAAATACCGGACACATTCCACTCTGAAATGAGTATAAGACAGCACTTGAAGAAGACTGCGAGTCACTCAGTCCAAATATCGTGCAGGAATGACGCGAATAACAGACAGAAACCCTACTATTCAACATAAAACACTCAAATTTACCACGGAAACAGTTGCACTTTATTAGAATTAAACATATATGAAATTAAGTCGCAACTGTGAATATGATCAACCATCAGCTGCACCACCGGAATGACGACGATGAAACTTTTTGCAGAACCCTGACTCGATCCTGGATTTTGTGCTAATCGCGAGATTGATCCATTTTGCCATCCGACCACGACTCACGTCCGAATCCAGAATTTCATGTTTCGTCAGCCATAAGTTTAAAAATCTGTATTCATGTATCCACTGTGAATATTCCCGTAGAGGAGAGACATTTTTCCGTGAAAGTCGGTTGCCCGGTGACGGAGGATAAATACTGTAGTACATTGTCTGTGCTATTCCAAATTACGACGCAATGTCCTTTCGGATATGCATGCATGTCCGAAGCAGCAGGCACTGCACCGACTACAGTATTTGTGAAATACATGAAATGAATTCTCAGTTGTGAATACGAACAATCATCAGCTGCATAATGAGTTGACAACCATGAAAATTTGTGCAGAACGGGGATTCAAACCCGCATTTCCCGCTCATCGTGAATGATCGCCGTACCTTTAGTACCATTAGACTACCGGAGCACGACTCGTACGTCTCCCAATAATTCTGGCTTAGCCATGACCTTAAAACCTACATTATAGATATCTCTTATTACTAATATGAGGATTGCTCTTAACGATGTTTCTCATCTTAAAACATTTAATCAATACCAATTCATAAGCAGGGCGAGTCACATTAGAGATGAAACCACCTTTATTTCGTGAACGGTTACACATATCGATTTGCGGATTTCGGCAAATGTTAGAGCATTGAGGGGAACTTTTTTTTGTTTGGTTACTGTTTTTAGGGCTGGTATCAACGGAGATACTGAAGCAAGTGCGTTTTTCTTTTTTAAATGAAACCGTACAGTTTTTATAGCGTGTTCGATAACTCTTGCGAACAAAATTACAGTGAAATTGCATTTGTTAATGTGGACATTTAAACTTGTCGTAAAAAATTCGAGAAATGTGGTAGAATTTGAAAACACCGTGGCTGCAATCGGCATTAGCGGTGCAAATACCGCCAAGCAGAACTCTCGTGCGACGATGTGTCAGAGTGTCAACACATTTGCCAGTTTACTTGTTTGCTCTACTGGCCACTCATTTCTTTTTGAAAGTTCATCGCGTGCTGGCATGTACACCAAGGAGGAGAAGTTGGATGAACTACTTTTATATGGTGAGTGCAAAAGAAATTCCGTAAAACCGGGATAGCGATTTAGGGCTGTCTGTCCGGATGGCCAGTGTCGGACGCGCCATGCTACTACACGAATTATTAAAGACGCTTGCTCGGACAGGCTGATTAAACGTCACAAGCAGGACAAGAAGGGCCACGCGGTGTGGCCGAGCGGTTGTAGGCGCTTCAGTCTGGAACCGCGAGACCGCTACGGTTGCAGGTTCGAATCCTGCCTCGGTCATGGACGTGTGTGATGTCCTTAAGTTAGTTAGGTTTAAGTAGTTCTAAGTTCTAGTGGACTGATGACCTCAGATGTTAAGTCCCATAGTGCGCAGCGCCATTTTTTTGAGGATAGGAAGGAAGACGGCAAGTTACAGAGACCACGAAGAAGCTGCTGTAGCTACGTGCTGATAAATACGTCAAGTGGTACCAGACATACTGCCAAGGAATGTGGAATCAGCCAGACGAGTGTCATTCGCATCCTGCGTCGACAGAATTTCCACCCCTATCATCTGTCATTTCCATCAGGCACTCGATGACCGTAATATCGAATGTCGTATAAATTTTTGTTGGTTTGTACTACAGGAACTGAGAGAAAGACCTACATTTTTCCATCGAGTGCTGTTTACCGATGAAGCAACGTTTACTGTCCACGCTAATGTAAATATGTATAGCAGGAACCACTGGATTCGTCAGGTACAACATCAACGGCCTTGGACCATAAACGTATGGTGCGGCAAAATAGTAAATTGCATTGTGGGACCTTACTTCATCTCAGGCGTTCTAAATAGACTTTCGTACGCACGCTTTCTGACGAACATTCTCCCGGCACTTGTGGAAGAGGTACCACTGGATATTCGTCAGTGTATGTGGCTACAACACGACCGTTGTTCAGTTCACTCCTCCCGTGTTGCAACGCAAATACTGAATGAGAAATATCCTGGACTTCGGATAGGACTAAATTCCGTTGTTAAATAGCCTGCGAAGTCCCACGATTTGATTCCTCTTTATATCTTTCTTTGGAAAGCACTCAAAGAAGCTCAAACTACGCCAGACGATGTGTGTCGTTGAACTGCCAGTGGGTGGTCTAGCCATATCATCCACTGTAATTACGTCTGTTCATATCCTTTCGAACGGCAATTGCAAATTTGCGTTTCAGGCCATGGTCAACATTTCGAACACATTCTTAAATGATAAAGTTATTTTCTTGGAAGACAAAATTTATGATTTGGGTGGTTACCAAATCACTGTTAGTAAACTATTCATTTCATTTATGTGTGTACGAAATTGCACTGCAGTGTCATGTAAGTCGACAGCGCGTATTGCACGTAACTGGTAAAACTGTCATTAAGCCCTTGAGTTCAGCATGAAACAGCGTCTCGTTAAGAAAAATATTTATGTAGTGATGGACAGGTGCTCACCAACGCACGTTTAACGAATGTTTAGTTCAATGAATGTATCCTACATGATATAATTTAGAGCAGTGTAAGTACAGACAGTGGGAATTAGTGAAGTTCGGTGGCAGGAGGAACAAGACTTCCGGTCAGGTGACTACAGGGTTATAAACACAAAGTCAAATAGGGGTAATGCAGGAGTAGGTTTAAGAATGAATAGGAAAATAGGAAAGCGGGTAAGCTACTACAAACAGCATAGCGAACGCATTATTGTGGCCAAGATAGATTCGAAGCCCACACCTACTACAGTAGTACAAGTTTATATGCCAACTAGCTCTGCAGATGACGAAGAAATTGAAGAAATGTATGATGAAATAAAAGACATTATTCAGATAGTGAAGGGAGACGACAATTTAATAGTCATGGGTGACTGGAATTCGAGTGTAGGAAAAGGGAGAGAAGGAAACATAGTAGGTGAATATGGATTGGGGCTAAGAAATGAAAGAGGAAGCCGCCTGGTAGAATTTTGCACAAAGCACAACTTAATCATTGCTAACACTTGGTTTAAGAATCATGATAGAAGGTTGTATACATGGAAGAACCCGGGAGATACTAAAAGGTATCAGATAGATTATATAATAGTAAGACAGAGATTTAGGAACCAGGTTTTAAATTGTAAGACATTTCCAGGGGCAGATGTGGACTCTGACCACAATGTACTGGTTATGACCTGTAGATTAAAACTGAAGAAACTGCTAAAAGGTGGGAATTTAAGGAGATGGGACCTGGATAAACTGAAAGAACCAGAGGTTGTACAGAGTTTCAGGGAGAGCATAAGGGAACAATTGACAGGAACGGGGGAAAGAAATGCAATAGAAGAAGAATGGGTAGCTTTGAGGGATGAAATAGTGAAGGCAGCAGACGATCAAGTAGGTAAAAAGACGATGGCTCGTAGAAATCCTTGGGTAACAGAAGAAATATTGAATTTAATTGATGAAAGGAGAAAATATAAAAATGCAGTAAATGAAGCAGGCAAAAAGGAATACAAACGTCTCAAAAACGAGATCGACAGGAAGTGCAAAATGGCTAAGCAGGGATGGCTAGAGGACATATGTAAGGATGTAGAGGCTTATCTCACTAGGGGTAAGATAGATACTGCCTACAGGAAAATTAAAGAGACCTTTGGAGATAAGAGAACCACTTGTATGAACATCAAGAGTTCAGATGGAAACCCAGTTCTAAGCAAAGAGGGGAAAGCAGAAAGGTGGAAGGAGTATATAGAGGGTCTATACAAGGGCGATGTACTTGAGGACAATATTATGGAAATGAAAGAGGATGTAGATGAAGATGAAATGGGAGATACTATACTGCGTGAAGTGTTTGACAGAGCACTGAAGGACCTGAGTCGAAACAAGGCCCCCGGAGTAGACAACATTCCATTGGAACTACTGACGGCCTTGGGAGAGCCAGTCCTGGCAAAACTCTACCATCTGGTGAGTAAGATGTATGAAACAGGCGAAATACCCTCAGACTTCAAGAAGAATATAATAAAACCAATCCCAAAGAAAGCAGGTGTTGACAGATGTGAAAATTACCGAACAGTCAGTTTAATAAGCCACAGCTGCAAAATACTAACACGAATTCTTTACAGACGAATGGAATAACTAGTAGAAGCCGACCTCGAGGAAGATCAGTTTGGATTCCGTAGAAATACTGGAACACGTGAGGCAATACTGACCTTACGACTTATCTTAGAAGAAAGATTAAGGAAAGGCAAACTGTGATATTCGCTATTTTTGACTTCATTAAAATAGCAAATACGAGTAGTTAATACTTTCAGCCAGAAGGCAAATACTTGTTTGTAAATAATGATTAATGCATAATGTGGCGTCTCATGGCGACGGTGGAATTTTCTAAATAATGTAATTCGTCGTCTTTGGGCGGCAATATAAACAGAAAAATACGGATAGATATGCGATCCTTCACTATTTTGTTCGCTGGAGAACAAATGAAGCCTTGAGCGCTAAAGAGACTTGTACTGTTTTTCTCAAGTAAGACGGATGCAGATTTGTGGCAGTCTGATCTAATTTTTACTAAATGTATAAAAACGTGTATGTCTGAGTTGAGTGAAGTGTAAAGAACTGTTATAACTTACCGTGACGACGCACGAGCGACTCAAAGAAGACAATGGCTATATAAAAGAGCGCTCAATGGACATGATACGGACATAAAAATCTACCGTCATTGTAGTACTAAGCTTAAGGTACGATATATGTTTTAGTTTATAATAAATATTTGTTCTGGGAATACTGAATCATTTAGCAGTGCTCATTCCTATCATCTCCTCAGTATTATTTTCATTTTAATTATGCATTTTGCTAAGATTACAGACACGGAGATCAGCAGTCCAATGTGCGTGTTACATTGATAAAAAGAAAACTGTTTTATCGTCTTCTTGCATCAGCTTTAATATTGAATTTCCCTTTTGTGTGATGTTACAGTTGTTTTTGCGCCCTTAAGAACTTTCTGGTCCCTTAGGAGATTGTTTTGTCACAACAATAACTGCACAACCGGGTATGATCGTATCTACGATCATGAAGTAATTAGAAAGACGATAATGCGATTTCTTAATCAATAGCACGCTAGTTGTGACTGCCTCAAGCCACGCGAAACTGCAAGTAAAAACTAATCACATCTCATAATGCAATATTTTATGACAATGGTTAATCCATGATTCTTACGCCAATTGTGAATGATAAAACAGTAAGCTAAATCTCAATTTCCAACTTTCCATTGAATAACAACATCACTTTTATTTTGTAACATCACACTTGGCGCCCGAACAGGGACCTGACCAAATATTAGTTCAAATTCTTGGAAAATTTTCTATGTGCTTGTGTTAATAAATGTTCTGTCGTTTCATGTACACATCGCCTCTCTGTGAGAATGACGGAAAATATGCTGTTCAATAACGCAGTTTAATTACCGAGAGAAAAGAAAAGAAAAGAGACGTGAATTTGCTGAGACAACATAGCGGTAATCAAGCCATCAAAAAGTAAGTCAGAATTTTGCATACGCAGTGTAGTGCTTCAGTAGCAACGTTGCTTTTCCAAGTCGATCCACATGCTTTCTATCTCCTTCCCGCTATAGAAAATCTGCTTTATTTTATCTTTCAAAGTAAAATTCTTCGTAGTCTGATGATAGAAATTATTTCTCCCCCATTGTTAGTATAGCTGTATTACATTTTCAACATGGTGGATAGTGTGTGCAATTTGCAGTGAAGAGCATCTTCATTCATTTGTCTGAAACGTTTAGGTTCCATCTTGTCTTCTCGCCAGATAGAATTTCATTTGTTGCTCACGCGAGAGCGGTGCTCTTAGCGGACTCACCACGTCACTGAAAAACGACGAAAGCCTTGGGTAGCACGTGGTTTACTGACGAAAATGGCAGATAGTAAACAGAGACAGGTGACAACAGGAGACGGGAGTGAAGACGTTAATAGTATTCCATACCCTTTACGATCGTGAACGGTGGGTTCCCGTGTGGAAACTGGACTAACCATGTCTGTAACAGGGTTGGTTGGTTTGGGGAAGGAGACCAGACAGCGTGGTCATCGGTCTCATCGGATTAGGGAAGGATTGGGAAGGAAGTCGGCCGTGCCCTTTCAGAGGAACCATCCCGGCATTTGCCTGGAGTGATTTAGGGAAATCACGGAAAACCTAAATCAGGATGGCCGGACGCGGGATTGAACCGTCGTCCTCCCGACTGTAACAGGGGAAAGTGACCCTAAAGTCCAAATTCTTACCGCTGCAGCTACAAATGACCTCGGCGCGTTAATTGAAATGCTGAAACAACAGTTTGACGCAGTAAATGAGACTATAAAAACACAAAATGAGACTGTTAACGCCCGATTAGATGCTGTAAGCGAATCAGTAAAAACACAAAATGAGACTGTTAACGCCTGATTCGATGCTGTAAGCGAATCAGTAAAAACACAAATTGAGGCTGTTAACGTCCGATTAGATGCTGTAAGCGAATCATTAAAAACACAGCTAGGCACAATCAAAACAGATCTCCATAATGAAACTACGGCTGAATTAAATACCCATTTGGGTGAGGTGCAAACTAAGATCAGTGATCAAATTCAGAAAATGCAGAAACAGGTGAAAAGTGAAATAGCTGAAGTATCTGTAACATTAAACACAAAAATTCAGGCACCTACCAAAGAAATAAACTCAGTTAGAAATGCAGTATCTGACATTGAAGGTGTAGTGGAGGATCTGTCGAGGCAGATAGACTCAATCAATATTGAAGAACAGGTTAAGAGCACCGTGAAAGCACACGCGGAGGCATTGTCGGAACACTACGGTGAATGGATAAAGGGTAAAGATATTTTTATCGAAAAGATGGTCAGGGAGGAGCTTAGGGAGACTGTCAAGGATGTAACTTATGAAATCTTAGCTGCTCCTGGTAAGTCTGGAGACACAGTGGTTTCTGAATTGGGACAGATTCGGAGGACACTTACACGGGATCTTCCCGAGTGGAAGCAGCAAGTAGTGGACGAAGTCAGAATGCTGAGAAACTGGGTAGAAAATCCGCACACGCATACGCAAACTATAGGGAACAACTCTTTAGACGGTGACGAATGTTAGTCAACTCCTTATCGTTCACCGCCTGATTACATGCAAAACAACAGTCCTGTTGAGTCCCGAGTAGGGAAAATAAATGATCCGCCCACAATCGTGAGTTTAATGCAAGAGGAAAGTGTGATTAAGCATCGCACTTTTCCTGTTTTTCATCCGCAGAAGCGAGAAATACACCCCATCGTGTTCCTAAAGAATTTTTCCGGCATATTTCCCAGGAGCTGGACAGACAGACAGCGTATTCAGTTCGTCACTGGCTTTATTTCTGGTGATGCAGCATTATGGGGAACGGAAATGGTAGACACGTGTAGGAATTATGAAGAGTTTGAGAAAATGTTCTTGGCAAAATTTTGGAGTAATGGGGTGCAGCAAAGATTAAGGAAGGAGGTGTATGGTGCGGAAATTTTCAATGAGAAGCATGGAAGTCTCCAGCGATACTTCGAGAAGTATCTAGCAAAAATTAAATTCTGGGATTCTCCGATTTCTTCCAAGGACATAATTATGATTCTCAAAAGCAAACTCCCTGTGTCTATTAGAGAGAAACTAGTAAATGTGTCCAAAGAAGATACGGATGCATTCCTTTCTGTGCTGGATTCCTTAGATTTAATTAGCGAGGATGTGCGCTCCAAGGTTGGCAGCGGCAAATTCTTCCCTCGCAGCCAGCAGAATGCATCGCACGCGGACAACAATGCGCCGAAGGAGAGAGCGAGATACTGCGACCGCTGTTACCAACCTGCCAGCCGTTATGAAAACGCAAACGGCAATAACTTTAAATGGAAGCAGAAAACCAATTACAGTAATCAGCAGAGATACCACCCAATTTACAACCACCAGGTACAACATCAGTACGGAAACCCACCCTCTAATTCTGCGCCTGAGCAGCATGGAAATTCTCCACAAACTGGTGGTAATTTTTCAAATGGGCCAGTGTACAATCAAAGTTATAGGTCGAAAAATAGCAAGTGGCATGGGCAAGGTGGAGGCCACCCAGCACATCAGAACAACTTTTCACAGGATACAGGACCGCGGAACAATATTCAAACGGTACCAAATGCGAACTTTCCTTCACAAGGAAATGGTTCTGCCGGCAACCAAAAGATCGGGCGACAGCAGCCGTCTCAAGTTTTCTATTCACAAGTGAATGCACCCAGTGGATTTTACCCCTTTACACCGGCATTTGTACCGCATAACCAGCACCAATATGAAACGGAACAAACACTTAAGGCCATGAATGACAAACAGGTTAAACATCCTGCGGAAAATTAGAGGCAGCGCCTTTCAGCCTCCTAGAGGTCGCTGCCGGTTCCAGTGGGGGTACTAACGAATACTCTGATTCTGAGTATGTTAATGCGATACGGTACGACCATGAGACCGACTTACGAGATGACCTTGCACCTGACAAAGAAGCTCAAGACATTAACGACATTTATGATGAACAGGTCCAGGCTTCGATTAAGATTTCTATTGCCAACATTCCTTTCACAGCCGTTGTTGATACAGGAGCAAACATCAATATCATGTCACCATGTCTCTTCAGACAGGTGTCTTCTGTTTCACAAGTTTTATCATTGCCGATTCAGGGCTGCTCCATATCGGGAGCGATTGGTCCATTGAAACAGAGAGTTAGTTTACAGACGCAGCCTCAACTGCAGATAGAATCTGTTTCGGTTTCTTGCTTCTTACGTACTGGAAATTTCCTTGTGTGAACTGTTAATGATAAGTATTGTGTTGAACAGCGCACTGACTACATGGTAACGGCTACTACATGTAAACTTTAAGTATTACATGCTATGTATGAAAAAATTGTTTATAGTGATGGACATGAACTGATATTTCTTCAACAAGCTGAAGCAGGAAATTAAGGTTGCAGAAAGAATTTCTATTTAGCTTTAAGTTAGTATAAAAAAAATGTGCTTGCGAGGTGATTGCCAGGATCTATATAAATATGTAAAGGTGAGAAATGGAGGAGGATGCGTAAATAAGCACTTCTCTCAAGGTACAAGAAGATTTATAGATTTATTTTTAGTAATGTAAGTACTTGAAGTTCTGTTGTAAAAGCCCAAATTACCTGCTTAAAAAAAAGGGTACATGTTCAAACAGTCCAGACAGTGGGCAGGAGTAGAACAAATAGCTTAAAGTTCAGTTAAAGCGTGCTGTTAAATAGAAAAACAAGTGGTAACCCACATGTGTTCACGCAAGGAGACAATAAGCTGTAGTAAACTAAGTTAGGTAAAATACAGTACAAATAGAGGCAAACCATGAAGCATCAATAATGTAGCGTAAGTACTCCACGAGGCCATTAATTGCTATGAAAGTAAACTATTTCCCTGTGATCTGAGCCCAATGTAAAAAGTGTATGAGGAATGTTAGCTGACGAATTGATTTCAGTAGAATCAAGGTACTAAATAACCACACAGCAAGCCCCCTGTATCATAAATAAGTCCAAGTAAAGATCTTCAGAAGATTTGTAGTGTAATCTAGCGACCATTCAATACCCTAATAGAAGGCTAATCTAAAGAACAAGCAATGCAGTGATATTTAAACTTAATACTGACTATAACCAGAGTAAGACGTAGAAGTAGCAAAGCATGCTGTAATGAAAGACGTTGAATTTATATATGTGCCTATGTTTATTATGATAATTTTATTTACGTGCAGATTTAATTGCAAAATTGTCTCCTAAGACACTCCTCTTATGAAATCCATTTTCCTTGTGCCCGTTCCTTTTGATCCTGGTTCATTAACCCAGACCAAGGGTCGTCTTGTAAAAGGCACGTGTGCTTCGAGGCAAAGCAATGCTTCTGAGAAATGAGACACGTAGCGTGATGAACTTCGCTAGCTTTGGTAATGTTTGTTATGGACCGGTTGCGTAAACCCAGAACTGTCGGTAATTCTATTCATGCGAAAAATAGTAGACACGCGTTACCCTATTTTTTTTTTAACAGAGAACGATTGCTGAGTACATGAAGCGAAGAGGGAGACGTATTGTTATCCAGTCTGCCCTAAAATACAAAAAAAAAAAAAAAAATAAAAAAAAAAAATAATTGGCAAGCACAAAGGAAAGCACAAAAAAAAAGATTCAGCGTTAAATGCGTACTCGTTAAGTAGTAGATATGCTGCGTGGCAGTAGAAAATGATCTTGGGTGCACTAAAGAATAAATGCAACGAGTGTTGCGAAACCTGTAGTTTTCGTAATGAGGAGATGAGCCCTTAAAAGAAAGTTTGAAAGAATATTTTTAGGTTCACTAGTGAAAGTAAACCTTGAGATATAAAGTCCATTCATAAAGCAGTTGTTCACTGGACTTAACAAAAGGAGTGATCATTAATTGTAAATATTAGCTCGTAAGTGATCATTTGTAAATAGTAGAATATAAGTCTTTCTGTACCAATGGAGGAAACCTGCAAAATTGATTGTTGTGTAAATGAACTCTATCGGCGAAGGAACTAAGCACGAATGCTGTGTGAAGATGCACACTAAAGTGCGACGTGCATCATAAAAATAACTGTTCACTGTATATTAGTGGTAGTGTTGTACTGCAAGTGTAAAAAGAAGTCAAGGCTACGACAACAGGTGCAACGCAAAGTTCAGTGTTGTTCTAAGTGCAGCGACAGCTAAAACATTCGTCGTCACTTACCTGTGAGCCTCATGGGAGGCAGTTGACAGAGAAGTATGGAGGCAGCTTCAGTGTCCGGCTCCTCCGATGGAAAACGCGCGCGAGGTGTTTGTATCGATGCACTCGTGTGATACGAAGTTCACAAAAAAAAGGAGCAATCGACGACTAGCAGTTCTGTTACAGCCTGAGCGCGAACGGATACTGAGTATTGGAGCTCACGCAACACTGTGCAGCCGCTGTGAGTGGCTGACGTGTGGGTGACGAAACAATCCAAACTTTAAACTGCTAACCGCCATGACTTCCATCGTACATACTGGAGGAAAGACATTTGTACACTTGTGTGACTACATCTTCATACGTAAATTAAGCAATTTTCTTGAGTTGAAGTTAAGATGAGTAAGAAGTAGATTGTTAGATTACTCAGACCTTAAAGCCATTAATACCGGCACTCCTGAACACTGCTAAAATGAATTATAATCCTGTCTCTTGATGGACAAAGAAAATGAATGTGCACTATAGGAAGACCCTAAACTCCAGACCAGTCCCGATCCTTAACAAATGTACCCAATAAGTTGTAAGTTATACTAATAATTTTCCACTTCTTCTGTTTCATATTGTAAATAAAAACCCGGGAAGCCACTTGAATTCCTGGCACCACAGTGGAAAGGACAGATGTACTGCATGATGAACGCCGTAGACAGCTAACACAGAAAGTGAAAGCATCACGAAGTGTAGTGCTACGTTATTAAACTGTAATTGAACCACAATGAGTCAACAGATGCTCGAACATTGTCCACTCTAGTTTAGTGAAAATAAGCACTCACTGTACTCACGTATTAGTTGTTAAGCTCAAGGGAAAGTAATTTCTGAATTCTATCCCATGAAGAGCGAAATGAACGTTCACTTATTGTTATAAGCAAATATGAACAAAACTTAAATATGCACATAAATGTTAATCTTGGTATTATGGAATGAAGTGACTGATGAACAAAGAATGAAAAACTTTATTTTGAGAAATGATAAATATCTGATATATGTTTATAAATGTAATTTCAATTTATGTACATAGTACGCCAGTAACATTATGTAAATGTCACACCAAAAATCACGAATATCTCATGAGGACATGAGGATCGAGGTAATCCTTCGGCATTCCCTCTCTCCTCATGGGAGGCAATGTGATATTCGCTATTTTTGACTTCATTAAAATAGCAAATACGAGTAGTTAATACTTTCAGCCAGAAGGCAAATACTTGTTTGTAAATAATGATTAATGCGTAATGAGGCGTCTCATGGCGACGGTGGAATTCTCTAAATAATGTAATTCGTCGTCTTTGGGCGGCAATATATACAGAAAAATACGGATAGATATGCGATCCTTCACTATTTTGTTCGCTGGAGAACAAATGAAGCCTTGAGCGCTAAAAAGACTTGTACTGGCAGTCTGATCTAATTTTTACTAAATGTATAAAAACGTGTATGTCTGAGTTGAGTGAAGTGTAAAGAACTGTTATAACTTACCGTGACGACGCACGAGCGACTCAAAGAAGACAATGGCTATATAAAAGAGCGCTCAATGGACATGATACGGACATAAAAATCTACCGTCATTGTAGTACTAAGCTTAAGGTACGATATATGTTTTAGTTTATAATAAATATTTGTTCTGGGAATACTGAATCATTTAGCAGTGCTCATTCCTATCATCTCCTCAGTATTATTTTCATTTTAATTATGCATTTTGCTAAGATTACAGACACGGAGATCAGCAGTCCAATGTGCGTGTTACATTGATAAAAAGAAAACTGTTTTGTCGTCTTCTTGCATCAGCTTTAATATTGAATTTCCCTTTTGTGTGATGTTACAGTTGTTTTTGCGCCCTTAAGAACTTTCTGGTCCCTTAGGAAATTGTTTTGTCATAACAATAACTTCACTCCCGGGTATGATCGTATCTACGATCATGAAGTAATTAGAAAGACGATAATGCGATTTCTTAATCAATAGCACGCTAGTTGTGACTGCCACAAGCCACGCGAAACTGCAAGTAAAAACTAATCACATCTCATAATGCAATATTTTATGACAATGGTCAATCCATGATTCTTACGCCAATTGTGATTGATAAAACAGTAAGCTAAATCTCAATTTCCAGCTTTCCATTGAATAACAACATCACTTTTATTTTGTAACATAACAAAACCTACGTTTCTAGCATTTGTAAACCTACAGAAAGCTTTTGACAATGTTCATTGGAATACTCTCTTTCAAATTCTGAAGGTGGCAGGGGTAAAATACAGGGAGCGAAAGGCTATTTACAATTTGTACAGAAACCAGATGGCAGTTTTAAGAGTCGAGGGACATGAAAGGGAAGCAGTGGTTGGGAAGGGAGTAAGACAGGGTTGTAGCCTCTCCCCGGTGTTATTCAATCTGTATATTGAGCAAGCAGTAATGGAAACAAAAGAAAAATTTGGAGTAGGTATTAAAATCCATGGAGAAGAAATAAAAACTTTGAGGTTCGCCGATGACATTGTAATTCTGTCAGAGACAGCAAAGGACTTAGAAGAGCAGTTGAACGGAATGGACAGTGTCTTGAAGGGAGGATATAAGATGAACATCAACAAAAGCAAAACGAGGATAATGGAATGTAGTCGAATTAAGTCGGGTGATGTTGAGGGTATTAGATTAGGAAATGAGACACTTAAAATAGTAAAGGAGTTTTCCTATTTGGGGAGCAAAATAACTGATGATGGTCGAAGCAGAATCTAGGTCGTTGGGAACCTGTGCGAAAATCTAAGCTAAACATGAGTATCTTTTGCTTGTCTGGGTGGGTTCGACTCTTCCTGTGGGCGTTTTATTGTCTTTAGCTGGTTTGTGAGGCAGGGGAGACGTGTGTAGAAGCAGGAGACAGACCTATGGAGGACGTGTACTCAGTCTCACATTTAATCATACAACTGGATTCCTCCAAGACAAGAACAAGTGTTTAATTATTTCTTTCGGTTAGTAAAGTGATTGCGGTGCGCGTCCTTCTTCACGTAACATTTCGGCGTTGCATTTGCAGTCCATGTCGTATGGTAATTATCAGAGAAGGACAAGCTGTCTACGCACTGGAGTGATTCCTCAGAGGGGTGATTTATTGACGATGATGGAGATGCCACTCGTGGCTTCATAGGGGCACAGAGATCCTGCTGGCACCGCCATGGCGTTGCCTAGGGTCGACGTAAGGAGTGGCAACTGGAGAGCAGGGGCGGGCTGCTGGTGTGCGTTGGCTGCCCGGCGTTGGCTGACAGGCGGCGTTCGTTGGTTCGCGAACCGGTGGCGATGATGTCTGGAGTTCACACAGACCAAACGTCACATACTGCCCAGGTGGCTGAATGACGACGGGCTGTCTCGATCGTCGTTTTGGAGACCTATGGCTTTCGTAATTAGGTAGCAGTACTCCTACAGACTGCCTCACGTATCGGCAGCAAGTGTGGTCTGTTGTCACAGAAGCGCTGCGACTGACGTGGCGGAGGTTTTGTTTCGACGTGGCTATCCTCTGCTCTTTCCATGTCTCGTTTGTAGCTTTATCCGTTACACTCTGGTTAATTCTGCCACCAGCTAATAATTTTACTGTTATTTTCAATTTAATGACGGTATCGAAATTTTTAAATCTTTAATTCAATGTAGCAAAACTGAAATCATTACAGAATTGTTCTGAACCTCACAGTTTACTATAGGCGTGTTAGAGTAAGGCCTGAAATCGAGAATAAAAAAATTCAGGACACTTTCTGAGTTTTTCGATCTATGTGAAGAGTTAGACCACGAAAAAGAGTGCTGAGTGTTTCAGTCTCTCAGGAAAATAGGTGTACACCATAGGAAAATACGGTTTATTTACAATATATGCAATAATCAAGAGAGAAAGAAAGTGGCAACAGGAATAAAGCTATCGCATTAGAGAAGATGTATGACAGAAATACGTTCAATTTGGACAGCGGAGAAGCAATGACGGAAATACAAGAAAGTTTCAGGGTTGTTGTTGTTGTTGTTGTTGTTGTGGTCTTCTGTGGAAAACCTGCTTTGATGTAGCTTTCTACGCTGCTCTATTCTATGCAAGCCATTTTATCTCCTAGTAACTCGGTTCTAGGCGCTACAGTCTGGAACCGCGAGACCGCTACGGTCGCAGGTTCGAATCCTGCCTCGGGCATGGATGTGTGTGATGTCCTTAGGTTAGTTAGGTTTAAGTGGTTCTAAGTTCTAGGGGACTGATGACCTTAGATGTTAAATCCCATAGTGCTCAGAGCTATTCCTAGTAACTACCGCTGCCTACAACCTTCTGTATCTATTTACTGTATTCATCTCTGGGCTTTCTTCTATGGTTTACGCACACCCCAGCCCCCCACCCACCCTCACGTTTCCCCCCAGCACTATGAACTTGACACTTGTTTCGATATAATGTTTGCATCGAAACAAGTGTCAAGTTCATAGTGCTGTGAAATGTGGGAAAAAAAGCGCAAATTGGCATTTAGAAGAAGATCAACAACATCAAAAATGCAATAGTAGCGTAATATGTAAGAAATCGTCCACGCAACCTGTCACTGAAGATGCCTTGCAGAAAATGAAGGCGAAACGTGTATGGCACTAAAATTGTGTTTTATTCATTTTCTGTCAGACGGTTCTTAAAGTAAAAATTATCAATATTCCGTAAGCATTAAACTTCTTTGACAAAATGAACACATTATTTAGTGACCATACGAGAAGCGCTCCATGTTTGAAAAATTAAAGGACAATGCCATTGAGGACGTTGTAAAAGAACAGCATTTAGAAGTCTCAACCATAATAAGCCGCAAGAGTTTGTAACCTTGGCTTAGCACACTTCGACTACCGGCGAAGACGGAAAGGCGGCAATGTCATTTAGCTTGATAGCTCAACAGCCACACATCACTGATGACTAGCTGCCACACTGTCAAGAAATTCTGAACTCAATTACACAAGGATGCTCAGCGTTTCTAAAACTGAAGTCCATATGTGCTGGCGCACCAGGAGGTGAGTGGCAGGGAACACACACACACACACACACACACACACACACACACACTCTTCTTCGATCATTCCCGGACACACCACCATCGGCGACAATCCTCTTGTGTTCCTCGAGCACGTCCGCAGCTCGTGGTCGTGCGGTAGCGTTCTCGCTTCCCACGCCCGGGTTCCCGGGTTCGATTCCCGGCGGGGTCAGGGATTTTCTCTGCCTCGTGATGACTGGGTGTTGTGTGCTGTCCTTAGGTTAGTTAGGTTTGAGTAGTTCTAAGTTCTAGGGGACTGATGACCATAGATGTTAAGTCCCATAGTGCTCAGAGCCATTCCTCGAGCATGCCTTCATCGTGCGCCAGACTTCAAGCCTCACTTTACATCTTGCCGTGTCCAGTCCGCTGACTTCACTTAGCGTCCGTCCGCTGGCGTGCTCGTCCTATGAGCAGCACTCTCCCGGTCCAACGTATGCTCTGGCCCTTTAATTCCCCCGCCCTCACGTCACGGAACCCGAAAGTCAGTGATGCGTGTAAATACATTGTGAGCGCGATTATCGATAAAGCAGTATCACTAGAAACATGTCAAAACAATAAAAATTCATGTGCATTGAAAGAGATTAAAAATTCAGTGAAGGAAGATACTTTGTGTGAGGAAATTGAAGAATTGAGAAGACCGAAACACATCTGTTGACTGAAGTTAAGATTTATCATGTAACTACAGAAATACTGAACACAAAGGAGCACGTTATTGCTTTTGTAGATTGCGCTTTAGTTGTTACACCTACAGTATTCATGAACTGACAACATCTGCAGAGCTTTACTTACGTCATAGCTCCATTACTTGGTGGTTCCTCGGAGAACGTAAAATTGTTATTGTGAATGTCTGTCGTAATATGTCACCGCAATCATTCGTTATTAGGTGGGTCATTATTAGATAGATTCACCTTAGGCCGGTAATTTGACACTCATGAAACAAGCTAGTAGTCACTTCGGGGGAAAAATCACTTTAATTGCAGGGAAAACGTCCTACTAAATAGGACGCCACAAGTTCATTGTCTTCAGGGACTGACTGCACGCGAAAGAGGAAATCACAGGTACAAGTAGAGATAAACATAACCTTCAAAAGTTTTTTTGTGTTTCATAGTGTTTGTAAGTTACCTGGTCTTGGCCAATGTGACCAATACGTTTTCTTTTGGTTTCAAACCCGCTTTCAAAGGCTCGGGCAGTGGAAGCCCGTGAGCATGCAACAAACAACAAAAGGGGAGAGTGACAGGCGCTAAACACAACAGTTAAGCTCACGGCAATGGTGAAAAGCACTTTTCATGATTACGCTTAGTGACACAACGAGAAAGGAGGGCATTAATTTAATTGATGGGGCAAGTAACGCAGCCAACAGAAAATCATCCTGCCGTCAAAGCACCTTCCTAGGAGACATACAAGTTGGCCCTGCAATCGGTCGAAATTTTAATGAAAAAGCTGGCATTTCAAATGGGAGACATGAGTCAACAAGCAGTTTACGTCTAGTGTTCAAGCTATAGACAAAGAAGCGCTATACGGCTCCAGAATATTGTTGACGGCGTTCACGTGTCAAGTTTTCGTTGATTCTCCTAATTATTTTCGTCATACAACGTCAGTAACTTATTATTTTATTTAGTTCTACTTTAGGCTGAGATCTCTTTTTATTTAAAAGTTTACTGCCCTTTCTGTTCCCATGTGAGATAGTATCTTGTGTAATTTGAGGCAGACGTCACACTACAATTCTAAATCAGTGACTAAGTTTGTGTGATAATGAACTTCATTACTTACACTATACCAGTAACACGGGAGAGGATACGAAGCCCTATTTTAAGATAGGAAATCAATACTCAGTATGGAATACTGAACATCTGTGAAGTTTCTTGCGGAGTGAAGGCCTGAGTGAATTTCCTCTGTCAGATGAAGACGATAAATTTATTACCATCTTTGTTGTATTGTCTGCCAAAGTCTACGTTCCTGTTATTGCAATTTTCAGTCAGAAGACTGATGTGATGAATCTCTTCCCCCATCCCCTGCAGGCCTCTTTATCCATGCGTAATTGTCGCTGCCTACATTCGTTTTAACCTGCTTACTACAGTCAAACCATGATCTCCCTTTACAGCTTCAACTCCCCACTCTTCTCTCCATTATCAGTGGAGAAAGGAGTGACGGAGGCTTGCAAGCTGTGAAGGGTAGCAAGGCGATATTTGGAAAGGTGCAAGACAACAGGGAGAAGAACTAAAACTTCGGAGGCGTTTATGACTTTACAATTCTGTCTGCGATGGCAAATGGCGTCGAAGAGCAGTTATAACCAACAGATATCGTCTTAAAAACTGTATTTCAGACGAACATTAACAAAAGTAAAATAAGGGTATCAGAAGGTAAAGCAATCAAATCTGACGGCGCTGATGGAATTACGTTAAGAACTGAAGCACTGGAAGTAGTAGATGAGTTCTGCTATTTGGCTCGCCCAATAAATAAAAATGGCCGAAGAAGAGAGGATATAAAACGCAGAGTGGAAAGTACAAGAAAATAATTTCCGAAGAGGAGGGATTTGTTATCATCGAATGTACAGGGGTTGGCCGAAATTATGGAAACAGTGCAAGATATGCACGCTTGTGCGTAATTGATCATGCTGCCCAAGTCTGCAGGTTTCACTGTTACTGTTGACCCGGTCGCCACTTGTTCAATAACCCAGATACGTCTCAAGTGTCCATCGTTGTCAGAACCATTTTCTGTGTTGTTGTGAGTGGGTTATATCGGAGCTAGATAAATTCAAACGTGGGCGTATTGTTGTTTCTCGTTTAGTGGGTACTTCTGTACTGGCGGTGAGCGAATTGTTTGGTGTTTCAAGATGCACCGAAACGCAGATTGAAACCGCATACAGAGAAAGCGGAAGAAAATCATGCGCTAAGTCGCAGCGCCAACGAGAATTTGTGTTGAATGATCGTGTCAGCCAGTCATTGAGTATGACTGTCCGAAACAGGAAAACTGCAAGTCTAAGTCATAAAACCATGAATCTGTAGCAATGGGAGAGGGTCAGTTAGTCGGATGAGTGTTGTGTCAAACTGTTAACAACTTCTGGCCTAGTGTGCGTCCCAAGAGTGAAACATGGCGGGTATTAGATGATGATTTGGGCAGCCATATCGCGGCATTCCATTGGCCCCATGGTTACTCTACAATGTTGCAATACTGCTAAGGATGTTGTGACCACTTTGGCTGATTAGGTCCATCCGATGGTATGTTTGGGGTGTACCTATGCTGTCTGAAACAGTAAATGAAAATTTGCACCCAGGTTGGGATTCGAACTGTTCACAAAACAGATGCACTAACTACTACACGACACTGACACAGTGACTCTGCGAGATTGCATGGACTACCATAGCATGTCACGTTCATCAATACAAATTATACAAATTCCCATTCAAGTTTTATTTGAGATTTGGAAAGGTCTCCTGAACTATATAATTTTATCTGATTCAAGAACCATGCAAGGGACCGAGCGAGGTGGCGTAGTGGTTAGCACACTGGACTCGCATACGGGAGGACGACGATTCAATCCCGCGTCCGGCTATCCTGACTTAGGTTCTCCGTGATTTCCCTAAATCGCTAAAGGCAAATGCCGGGATGGCTGGCTAAATGGCTCTGAGCACTATGGGACTCAACTGCTGAGGTCATTAGTCCCCTAGAACTTAGAACTAGTTAAACCTAACTAACCTAAGGACATCACAAACATCCATGCCCGAGGCAGGATTCGAACCTGCGACCGTAGCGGTCTTGCGGTTCCAGACTGCAGCGCCTTTAACCGCACGGCCACTTCGGCCGGCAAATGCCGGGATGGTTCCGTTGAAAGGGCACGACGGACTTCCTTCCCCATTCTTCCCTAGTCCGATTAGATCGATGATCTCATTTGTCTCCTCCCCTCAAAACAATCAACCAACCGACCATGCCAGTGTTTTAGGCATGATTCCCGTTTCAGTCGATGCTGAGGTACTATATCAGTATAGTTGGGGATCCCAGGCAATGGTGTTTGAGTTTAGGGGAAACACAAGTGGGCTGAGACGTGAATGGGAATTTGGAGTGAGGGGGGAGGCGTGCTAGGGTTATCCGTGCCGTTGTGCAAATCACTATCCCTGGGTGGCGTAGTGGTTAGCACATCTGCCTAGTGAGCAGGAGATTCCGTTCCGAATCCCACCCTCAGTACCAGTCTTCGTTCGTCGTTCCAGTTTGCATACATACAACATAGATGTTTGAGAGTGGAAAATGTCTCTGGAACTATTGTTGTTGTTGTGGTCTTCAGTCCAGAGACTGGCTTGATGCAGCTCTCCAAGCTACTCTACCCTGTGCAAGCTTCTTAATCTCCCAGTACCTACTGCAACCTAGATCCATCTGAATCTGCTTAGAGTATTCATCTCTTGGTCTCTCTCTACGATTTTTAGCCTCCAAGCTCTCCTCCAATACAAAACTGGTGATCCCTTGATGCATCAGAACATGTTCTACCAACCGATCCCTTCTTCTAGTCAAGTTGTGCCACAACCTTCTCTTCTCCCCAGTCCTACTCAATACTTCCTCATTAGTTATGTGATCTACCCATCTAATCTTCAGCATTCCTCTGTAGCACCACATTTCGAAAGCTTCTATTCTCTTCTTGACCAAAATATTTATCGTCCATGTTTCACTTCCATACACGGCTACATGCCATACAAATACTTTCACAAACGACTTCCTGACACTTAAATCTATTCTCAATGTTAACAAATTTCTCTTCTTCAGAAACGCTTACCTTGCCATTGCCAGTCTATTTTTTAAATCCTCTCAACTTCGACCATCATCAGTTATTTTGCTCCCCAAACAGCAAAACTCCTTTACTACTTTAAGTGTCTCATTTCCTAATCTAATTCCCTCAGCATCACCCGACTTAATTCGACTACATTCCATTACCCTCGGTTTGCTTCTGTTGATAATCATCTTATATCCTCCTTTCAAGACACTATTGATTCCGTTCAACTGCTCTTCCAAGTCCTTTGCTTTCTCTGACATAATTACAATGTCATCGGCGAACCTCAAAGTCTTTATTTCTTCTCCGTGTATTTTAATACCTACTCCGATTTTTTCTTTTGATTCCTTCACTGCTTGCTCAATATACAGATTGAATAACATCGGGGAGCGGCTACAACCCTGTCTCACTCCCTTCCCAACCACTGCTTCCCTTTCATGTCCCTCGACTCTTCTAACTGCCATATGATTTCTGTACAAATTGTAAATAGGTTTTCGCTCCCTGTATTTTACCCCTGCCACCTTCAGAATTTGAAAGAGAGTATTCCAGTCAATATTGTCAAAAGATTTCTCTAAGTATAAAAATGCTAGAAACGTAGGTTTGCCTTTCCTTAATCTAGCTTCTAAGATAAGTCGTAGGGTCAGTATTGCCTCACGTGTTCCAACATTTCTACGGAATCCAAACTGATCTTCCCCGAAATCAGCTTCTACTAGATATTCCATTCGTCTGTAAAGAATTCGCGTTGGTATTTTGCAGCTGTGACTTATTAAACTGATTGTTCGGTAATTTTCACATCTGTCAACACCTGCTTTCTTTGGGATTGGAATTATTATATTCTTCTTGAAGTCTGAGGGTATTTCACCGGTCTCATACATCTTGCTCACCAGATGGTAGAGTTTTTTCAGGACTGGCTCTCCCAAGGCTGTCTGTAGTTGTAATGGAATGTTGTCTACTCTCGGGGCTTTGTTTCGACTCGGGTCTTTCAGTGCTCTGTCAAACTCTTCGCAGTATCTTATCTCCCATTTCATCTTCATCTACATCCTCTTCCATTTCCAAAATATTGTCCTCAAATACATCGCCATTGTGTAGACCCTCTATCCACTCCTTCCATCTTTCTGCTTTCCCTTCTTTGCTTAGAACTGGGTGTCCATCTGAGCTCTTGATATTCATACAAGTGGTTCTCTTTTCTCCAAAGGTCTCTTTAATTTTCCTGTAGGCAGTATCTATCTTACTCCTAGTGAGATAAGCCTCTACATCTTTACATTTGTCCTCCAGCCATCCCTGCTTAGCCATTTTGCACTTCCTTTCGATCTCAATTTTGAGACGTTTGTATTGCTTCTGTTTGTTTCTGTTTGTATTTCTTCTGTTACCCAAGGATTTCTACTTGCCCTCGTCTTTTTACCTACTTGATCGTCTGCTGCCTTCACTATTTCATTCTTCAAAGCTACCCATTCTCTTTCTACTGTATTTATTTCCCCCATTCCTGTCAATTGTTCCCTTATGCTCTCCCTTAAACTCTGTACAACCTATGATTCTTTCAGTTTATCCATGTCCCATCTCCTTAAATTCGCACCCTTTTGCAGTTTCTTCAGTTTTTGTCTACAATTCATAACCAATAGATTGTGGTCTGAGTCCACATCTGCCCCTGGAAATGTCTTACAATTTAAAACCTGGTTCCTAAATCTCTGTCTTACCATTATATAATCTATCTGAAACCTGTCAGTATCTTCAGGATTCTTCCATGTATACAACCTTCTTTTATGATTCTTGAACCAAGTGTTAGCTATGATTAAGTTGTGCTCCGTGCAAAATTCTACCAGGCGGCTTCCTCTTTCGTTTCTTACCCTCAATCCATATTCACCTACTACGTTTTCGTCTCTCCCTTTTCCTACTGACGAATTCAAGTCACCCATGACTATTAAAATTTCGTCTCCCTTCACCATCTGAATAATTTCTTTTATTTCATCATACATTTCTTCAATTTGTTCGCCATCTGCAAAGCTAGTTGGCATATAAACTTGTACTACTGTGGTAGGCGTGGGCTTAGTATCTATCTTGGCCACAATAATGCGTTGACTATGCTGTTTGTAGTAGCTCACCCGCATTACTGTTTTCCTATTCATTATTAAACCTACTCCTGCATTACCCCTATTTGATTTTGTGTTTATAACCCTGTAGTCACCTGACCAGAAGTCTTGTTCATCCTGCCACCGAACTTCACTGATTCCCACTATATCTAACTTTAACCTACGCATTTCCCTTTTAAAATTTTCTAACCTACCTGCCCGATTAAGGGATCTGTCATTCCACGCTCCGATACGTAGAACGCCAGTTTTCTTTCTCCTGATAATGACATCCTCTTGAGTAGTCCCCGGCGGGAGATCCGAATGGGGGACTATTTTACCTCCGGAATATTTTACCCAAGTGGACGTTATCATCATTTAACCATACAGTAAAGCTGCATGCCCTCGGGAAAAATTACGGCTGTAGTTGCTCCTTGCTTTCAGCCGTTCGCAGTACCAGCACAGCAGGGCCGTTTTGGTTAGTGTTACAAGGCCAGATCAGTCAATCATCCAGACTGTTGCCCCTGCAACTACTGAAAAGGCTGTTGCCCCTCTTCAGGAACCAGACGTTTGTCTGGCCTCTCAACAGATACCCCTCCGTTGTGGTTGCACCTACGGTACGGCTATCTGTATCGCTGAGGAACGCAAGCCTTCCCACCAACGGCAAGCAAGGTCCATGGTTCATGGAGGGCGGGGGGGGGGGGGGGGGGAGGGGGCTCTGGCACTATATACTTTTATTTGATTATGGTCAATTGGTTGGTCCCCAGTTGTGATTGTGTGTGTGAAGAAGAGGAGGCCCCTGTTAACACGGATTGCTACGTCTAGAATTGGTTTTGTGAGCAGGAGATGAACTATCGCAGCTCTCCTGGTCATCACAGATACCAAATCTAAATATTATTGAGCGTTTGGGGCCTACTTTTGAGTGAATGGTCCGCGAACGCTGTCTATCTCCATCTTTGTTTTCCTATCTTGCTACTATTCTGCGAGAGGAATACAGGACCTGTATACTTAGCTATCACAAGAACGACACGACGCTGTTTTGATTGCCAACATGGTTCCTGCACAGTATAAGCCACGCTCGTATGTTGTGATTGTTGTGTTTCCATATTTTGGTTTACTTCCTAAAAATTTAAATTTTAGGAAGTATTTTCGGAAGGTATGGGTTTTTTATTTTTTATTTTTTTAAGGGTGTAGTATTGCACGGAAGTGGGCTATGGAGAACAAGCAATTCAGTAAAGAAGAAAACTCAAGCTTTTCTTATGACGCACGACAGAAAAATTTGGGAGATTAGATCAAGTAACTAATGAAGAAGTGTTAAAGAGAATTAAAGAAAAAGAGTTTAAGACACATCGTGATTCGGAAAAGGGATTGGTTAATAGGACACACCTTGAGACATCAGTGTACCTTTTACTTGAAACTGGAGAGAGACAAGCAGGTTCATATGGGTGCAGGTTGCAGTACTATTGGGAGGTGATAATATTGACACAGCCGAGTGAAACCAGTTATCAGACTGAATAACCACAACAACCATATAATTATCGTAATTATTTTTTTCTTTTCTTGTTTATTGCTGCATACTTCTTAGGCAATATCTTCTCTCTCATAAACAATGGTATCTTCTGTGTAGAATTAGCGCGTGCTCACTGCTCCTTTCCGTCTTGAATTACGGATCCAGTCCTTTAATACCTTGTAAGCCTTTCTTCTTCGATCGTATTACTTGCTCATTCCACTGAATTTACTTATCTAGAATAAATTCTGTCTCGGACAACATCGTTTCCTACCTTTGAATTTGTATCCCTCCCCTCCTGTGTAGTTTAAATTCAGTACGCTGCACCACAGAGTTCTGGCGCGGAAGCAACGTGAAGAATTAGAAGTGATAACGGCATGAGAACTCAGAAGGCAAGGGGTAGTCGCGATGATGGCGTAGCAAGTGGCAGAGGGTGTCACCACACTGCAAAGGCGCGACGTAGACGTGGTCGCCTGTATGTGAACGACATACCTATATTTTGTTCAAACACGTGATCAGGCAAACTTTAACCTGACCCAAGGCGAAAATTGCTGAGAGTACATTGGGTGCATATGTGAATCTTCCTGCTGCGACTGCTGGTCCGAAGAAAACCTGGTGAACGGAGACTGGAGTGGCTGCGACCTAAGTCATTATGACTTCAGAACGGTCGCATGATGGTGAGCTTGTGACTTCAAAAAATAGGGCTACTACCAACAGCAGGAAAAGTATTGCCGGATGGCACTTAGATAACAGAGATTGGCTCTTGTGCACAGAGTTTCCTATCCTGCTTTGACTCCAGCCGTGAAGAAACGGCCACTTTTGCAGCAATTTCAAATGTATTATGAATTTAATGATTGCTGCCATGTTGAGCAAATAATCAGTTGACTCGAACGTAGAACTTGATAATGTGATTATTAGTAGTAAGGTAACATTAAAATTGGATCTGGATTTTTATTTATTTGGAATTATTATTAATCATTTTTAATTATCTGGCGGTTTTTCTTTGCTAATGACGTGTGAATGAAAATGTATGTGTAACAAGCTTTCCTAAGGTTTGGCCTCACAGTTTCCAGATATCATTGCTGAACATTTTCTGAATTGATCTCTGCTCCTAGGAATTTGGAAACTAGTTGCTATTTCATTGTCAAGAAATATGAGCTCCTTGTAGTAATGTCAGTTATCACTTTAATTTTTCTTGTTTTGAGGTACTAAGTTGTTATCACAGAGAATTAAATATTTCTTCAGTTAAGTTTTTAACTAATTTTTTGATTTGGTTCCTACCTTTTGAACCAATATTCGCCAGTAGCTGTTATTGTTCCATACATATTTTAATACCGAATATTTGTTTATTCTGCTAATTGCCATGTATTACAGTTTATCGATTTATTCCACTAATCACTGTATGTTACAGCTCATGAATCACACTGTCTGTACACCTATACCATTTACTGGACACATGTTTAACATACTTTTAATTTTAGGATAAAACCATTAGGCATCTGAAAGCTGCAGTGAGTAAAGCATATTGTTTTGTAATGGGCTCCCACTATTTTTAAAATTTACCTTCCACTGAATATATGGCATGAACGATAATGATTGAAGCAGAAGAAATGAATTAAGATTGATACTACGGCCGAGACTCGCACCCGGGTCTCTTTGGTAGGTAGAAATGCTAACCATTGCACCATCGCAGCACTATCGTTAGCATTGCTGCACGAACTACTCAAGTTGAGCTAAGTCGTTGGAAGTCCCCTGTAGAAATACCGAGACATACTGCCTCTATAGCCGTCCATAAATGTGATACCGATGCAAGATTTTGCGAACGAACTTACTTGTCGATTATGTCCCACAGATGTTCGCTGGGATTCAAGTCGGGAGATCCGGCTGGCCGAATCATTAACCTTAGAATGTTCAATCGCGAATAATTGTGGCCAAGTGACATGGCGCTTTTTCATCTATAAAAATTGCATCGTCGTTTGGGAACATGAAGTCTGTGAATGGCTGCAAACGGTCTCCAAGTAGCTGAACATAAGCATTTCCAGTCATTGATCGATTTCGTTGGATCGGAGGACCCAGTATATTTCAAACGGATCCTGTTTCTGCTTCCCCACATATCAGAATGTTCTCACTTCATTATTCAGTGATCAAGACGATAATTTTCAACGCCTTTCTCAGTACCATATTGATTAACGATAATTTTACAGGTTTTATACTGGATAGAGCTTTCTTCACGTGGGCCAATCTAGTTCTAATGTTTGCTTTTGCCATTTGCCCTACAGTATAACATTCCTTTCTAGATAAAACATTCTTTTATTTCTTCCACTACTGATTGTTCCTGCTACTGATACGAAGCTCATTATCTTTCTTCTTGCTACTGTCCGCCACCGTAGCTGAGTGGACAGCCTGCCGTACACCCGGGTTTGATCCCCTATTGTATTAAAGATTTTCTCCGCTCAGAGACTGGACGTTTGCGTCGTCATCATCATTTCATTCTCATCGACGAGCAAGCCGCCGAGGTGCCGTCACCTCCATAGACTTGCACCAGGCGATCTGGTCTACCCGTCGCAAGGGACTAGACATTTCATTATTTTTTCTACTACTACTCATCACCTTCTACGTTGCTTTCTTTACCTTTAAGCCATGTTCTGTTGTTCTGTGCTGCGAGAGATGCCCATATCTTTCAAATAGGTTTAATTCACCCACATATTCTACCAAAAGGCTATTTTGTCTGTGAAATTCAGCAGTCATTTTTGATATCATTGCACTTCTATTTCCCGTTCGAAATGCTCTTTTAATTGCTTCTTTCCTTGTTCTACGTAGAAACAGCCATAACAAGGTGCAACGCTGCGATGATTTAAATATTTCTTCGAGTTTTATTATTCGTACCTGCGTTTTGTAGGTATCCCTGTAATTTAGACCCAATATTATAAGAAATGTGCACATCTAATTCAACGAATTTTAGGAAGATATCCCGGTTTTTATAGGTCTTCTGTTAGTGAGTAAAAATCACATTTCGGAGAATTTTCCCTTGGTAAAATCAATCCGATCGTTTCCAGTAGTATCTCATTCTGGTGTTATGGATAGCTAAGGCAGTTCAAATCTGATGTAAAAGGAAGATGGAAATTTATGTAATGGCCAGAGTAAATCAAGATCTGACATTGCTTGTACGATACAAAAAATACTGTTGTGTTTTAAGGAAAGTCATTAAAATGTCCAGAAGTATGCATGTCCTGACAGAAATAAATAATACAGATAATAAGATTAAAATTAAATGGGTCACTGTCAAATGGGAGAAAGGATGGCCAGCCACTGTACAAAATTCCATAACAATTAAACTAAATAACAATATTGTGATTGATAATTCACAAGTTGTAAGTTCTACAAGTGGTAAGTACTTTTAACAATAATTTTCTAAACGTAGCTGTAAATATAGGACTAAATGGTTCAGTTAAAGAAGCAAGAGACTGTATTAAAAAAGCCATTCCACAAAACCTTAAGCAACTAGAAGTAGTCAAAATAAATCTGTCAAAGAGTACCGAAATGGAGAAACACAACTCTCCAAAGACTGATTATAATGTCAGAAGCTGGACTACCGCACTAATGTTACTTGTTACACAAAACAATTATAATTACAGAAATTAAAAATGAGGTGATGAGTGCTCAATATGAGCTGTTTCTAGTGAATTGTATGTTATCTTGTTACATTTTCACCGTGTTATATCACAAAACGTCAGTATGTTGCTATACCAAACTGTGATTGCCTAATGACACACACCTCGTGACAAAGCTCATTGGATTCTGTCGTCAACTCCAGTCAGTATTCACGTTGCTTCAGAAACTCTTAGAAATGGATAAAAATTGGGAAAAGAAGGCCCCTTACCTACCAGGTCATTAAATACAGAGCATAATCTCGGATGGAACAAAGATAGCTAAGTCAGCCAACCGTTTACTTCTTAAGGAACATATCAACTTCTTTTACGATGAATGCGCTTGAAGTTAGTTTTAATAGGTCTGTTGCTGACAGCAAGACCTAAAAGGTGCATTGAATCAACATGACATAAATGAACGTTAGAACCGGCATTAGATAGCCACTGCGATGTTCACCGAAAATGACGAGATGTAGTATGATATGTGATCAATAACGTAAGCGAAGAATATGTATTCCATGTCTCACTCATACGACTGAACTTCAACGGCAGCGCACTAAACACAAACCCACGAGAGCATGAAAGCAACTGTGAACATCAACACAAAGGTATTCGTTAAACTGTGTTTGCCGCGCGGGATTAGCCGAGCGTTCTGAGGCACTGCAGTCATGGACTGAGCGGCTGGTCCTGGTGGAGGTTCGAGTCCTCCCTCGAGCATGGGTGTGTGTGTTTGTCCTTAGGATAAAATGGCTCAGAGCACTATGGGACTCAACTGCTGAGGTCATTAGTCCCCTAGAACTTAGAACTAGTTAAACCTAACTAACCTAAGGACATCACACACATCCATGCCCGAGGCAGGATTCGAACCTGCGACCGTAGCGGTCTTGCGGTTCCAGACTGAAGCGCCTTTAACCGCACGGCCACTTCGGCCGGCCTGTCCTTAGGATAATTTAGGGTAAGTAGTGTGTAAGCTTAGGGGCTGATGACCTTAGCAATTAAGTCCCGTAAGATTTCACACATTTGAACATTTTAAACTCTGTGTTACTACGTGAAACCAAATGCATTTATAGAAAAATTCTAAATGTAACAATATAATCAAGGTATTTCGTATTCGGACTGCATCAAGAGCATGCATGTAACGTGCGGAACATGGCACTTATACCAGGCGTCTTTCCTAGAAGTTGTCGGGCGCATTTTCTCTGGTGTTTCTGCGGATATTTGCAATTTCGTTTTGGCATTGTGTAGCTGGAGTCAGTTGAAATAATTACTGCCCGTTACGTCGTTGATGCGTCACCCAATGTCAACAGGAAGCATCGGTTTATTTCCATTACAAACAGTGTTATTTTTATGTCGAAATTTTAAGTACCCATTCGATATAGGCTCCCCAGTTAGTCTAGTCCAGTTAGTCTACTCCAGCAGCGACTCACTAGCGCTGCATGCTCGGCAGTAGTAGTTAGCGACGGCCATGGAGCTGCTGGAGTACTGATTATCCTTCGCCTTTTCCCGTCCTTTTGATACATACCGATAAAACAAACGTCACACTAGACTAATGTGAGACCGCTCTGTAGAGGTAAAACAGTAAATTCCGCTTTAGAAATTATTTTGTTTATAACGGATAGTAGACCGACTCTTTCCGTCTACACAGAGCATCGCTTAAAGACATTATGAAAGGTATTTTGTCTGGGCTGACGCAGCAACAAAATGTAAAGCTGAAACTGTTACTATCTGCTGGAGCATCAGAGGAACCTCACGTCACAACTATTAGGAGAGACAATCCTATGTAGCAGAGCCCATGCGTTAAACCGTCTGGAACACAGATTCGCACTAAACATTAACCAACACATCCATTCCTTCTTTAGTTTTATTCATAAATGCAACGTCTCAACATAGCCACGATTAACGGTTCATATACAAACATTACTAGATGGGCATTTCTTAATTCAGGGCTGTGTGAAGGATGGATTCTACAGTACCGTATTGCGTGCCAAGTTAGGATTGCAATAGTAATCCATACATCATTTATTGACCGATTACTAGATAGTCACTACAGAGAGATACCAGCTGAGCTGCTCCGCGTGCCTCAGGGCCGATGTGCAACTTCAGTATGGCAGTACGCTGAAGCTGCACCAAAGTGGCTGGTGGCATTCCACCGTTGCTAACCATGTAGTATGGCATATCCACGTGGAATAAGCCATCTGCGTCCTGCGGTGCTTGGCAGAGGCGCGCGGGTGTCATGTGTAGATGGCCCTCGGAGGTTGGCTAGTGTCAGGCGATGGTGTTCACGGAGCAACTCTCCCCAGTGGAGCCTTTTCGCAGTCTACAATCATTAGGCTAGTTTGCGACTCACTGACGTCACTGCCCAGTAAGAACTACTCAGGGTTAAGATACATTCAACCATTGGCTGGCCATGAGAGTACGCAGGTAGAATGTAGGACGCCGAATTAAATTGACAGTGGAGCCAGATATAATTACACTTTCTCCAAGTGGATGTGTTGTCGCAAGAGGTAGGCTCCTATCAGATACTCAGCTGTGGAAACACGACGCTGCGCTCCAATACGGAACGCGAAAGATTACAGAACTCAGCGATGCTGGTTTTCTGCCGATATGAAGACGGGTTTCGATAGCATTACTAACGTGTACAGCTGGAGGAATGCGACTGTGGTTGATCTGCATACAACTCAGCTGGTTATGTTACCTGCTTACTGCTTGAGCCGTAACACAATCCACAATAATTAATAGCGTACAATACCAATTTATTTCAACAGTGTAACTTCTGTCAACACAGTCTGAAAGCTAGGTTATAGTCAACAGTTGTAACTATGTGTGGGGTTCGTGGTCGTTGAGTCCGTGGAGAAGTAAACAAAACCAGTGGCCCTCTTTTGTAGGGGGTACCAGTAGACTGAACACACCCACGTGACCACTTGTGTCGCTTTGCCCATGTGTGTCAGCATGGTGCCCTCTGGCGAGAGACCATTCCTGGCTTCATTGTAATCTTCAGAGTTCTAATGTGAATAACGTTACATTGCATCAACAACCTACCGCAAAGAACTTCTCTGTGTATGTACAAGATGTTGGTATAAGGTAAAGGGATGTTAGACGCCAATTACGAGTGACAAAAGAAGTTTTATTTCCACCTACTGGATCTAAAATATGGCCACCACTGACACTGATCTCCCTAGAGCAACACTGTGATCGGTACAACAAAATGTTTCTTTATTGAACTAAACATTTCTGTTTCCGACTGAGTATGACATATGATACACACATATCTTTATATGTGCCTTAAGGAAACAACAAAAAGCCTAAATCTGGATGATTGGACCCGGATTTCAATTCTGGTCCAATTTAGTAATCTCTGCGTCTAATCACTGACAGTGATTACTGTTCTTAAATATACAGGATGCATCATACTTAATAGCGAACACTGACATTGACGGAAGTTACAGTAACTGAAGAATAAACTTTCCAGTAAACATGCATAGGCAAACAAACCGTTTGCGATATAACTGCAAATGCGTGTTTATGAGCCGCCTCTTTCCGTATGGAATATATATCCTGTCTGTACAAATGTGTTCGAAACGCAAACTTTTCGATTAAGTTCCCATTTACGAGTAATTGGACTCAAATTTCACCCATGGTCTACTTTCACAAGAGATATACCTCTCAATCAGCACATTACATATTTAAGTTTCGTGTTGTCTCTTATCTCTTAGAAGAAATGTTTTATGTGTCGTCATCGCATTTGGATCCCATACTGCATTTGCCTCTTAGTGAATTTCAATTAGTTTCAAACACCCGCAGATCATCTTGTAAAACTGGACAATATTGTACAACTTGCTGCTCCAGTTCTCCGACTGTATCAACGAAAATGCTGGATATTTCTCTTTGAGGAGGCAAAAAGAATCAAGACGATTGCGGTCAAGTGATCGGGTGAGCCGAGGTATAAGTCCATGTCAATCTCGGGCCATATTGGAGCATTAAATTTCGCCTTATATCACTAACAAAATATGCTGATTCTGCATCATGCATGTCGTGCGTCGCTTAAATGTGGGCCATATGTAAATTTTGACCCCAGTTCGAGGAAAGACGCAATCGTAAACTCGGAATTTTAAATCGTTTGCATTAATTAGTATCACGCTTTATACAGAAGTCAGTTGTGGTTCAGTCCCATATATTCACAATTACCTCACATACTTTCTTTGGGATATTAACATACGCTTTCTCCCTGTCATTATTCATATCGTCGTCCTGCATTAAGTGTTCCAACTGAGATTATCTTTAAATTATACACGTACTCGTAATTGCGTTCTGTGTCACGAAACAATAGACTAACATACGAAAACAACATATTTCATGTGGTCGCTTGATTACCACCTCCATCCAGAACCCTCTTCCACCTCCCCCCCCCTCCCCCCCCCCCCCCCCCCGCCATCGTCGTTTGCTCTTCTGCACTACGCAACGATGATGAGTAAATTTGCTTTCCTTCATCTCTATGGTCACAACTTTTTTCCATCAGACTACCGGTTTCCGTGTATAGCGACCATCATAAGATCGGTCTTATAAACCACCTGATGCTGGTCACTATAGACCGAAACCGGTAGTCTGATGACAAAAAAATTTGTGACCATATATGTGAAGTAAAGGAAATTTATTATATATACTGCTCACTGCTTTATTCGAGACCATGTTGTAGCTTTTGATGATGAGTAGGTTTGAGGTGGGGTAGAGGGATAGGGGGGGGGGGGGGGGGGGGGGGGAGGGATGTGGTATTATGTATCGAAACCGTACTACGGGTGTATCGCAGAATTGCAAGTTTCCATCCAATGTCGATAGCGGCCATGTGGAATCCAGCTGATCAAATGGATCACATCCGCTGAGCCACGCTCCCGGTGGCTCTGGACTACAAGTGCCCTTTGTCACGTCTGTAAAGAACGGCAGCCGGCAGACACACAGCTCATTCGCGATTGAGCCACTTCAGCACTTGAAGCTACGCAGATGCCACATAGCTTCAGCTTCAACACTATGATTCAAGATTAGCCCAGTGACACTGATAGCTGGACTCTGTATCACGTTACACTATAATGTTTATTGTGATAACTTGTTCGATAGTAATTTTTACTCCTGTCCAGCTTTCCTGCGATAACAAAATGTTAAAATATGTGTGAAATCATATGGTACTTAACTGCTAAGTCTCTAAGCTTACACATTATTTAACCTAAATTACCTAAGGACAATCACACACACACACACACACACACACACACACACATACACACACGCCCGAGGGAGGACTCGAACCTACGATAAAAGTTGATCCACTAATCTGTAGCCGACCTCTCCTTACCATCGTCTACGAGGATACACAGCACTGCGCAGTTATTTAAATTTTTTTATTCACCACAGACTGTGTCACGCACGAAATCCTAACGTTCTGTAATGCGCGTTGAAAGGACAGCGAGCTCCAGAAACGCTCAGTTCAATCTCCGTTGGCACGGGGACGCGATTGTCGCAGTGTGTGTTGTGTTTGCTTATTGAAACCACTGTGCTGTCGACCGACTCGTGTTGCTTAGCGACGTCGCTCGCCAGAAACTCGCCGTGTACGTCGCAGATAGGAAGCGACTGAGAGAGACTCGGTCGCACTTGCCGCGGGTGAGTGTCAGGCCGCTATTCAGCGAGTCGATACCAGCGGCAGCTGGCGGCGGGGGCGTCGGCGTCGCGGCGCCGGCCGTGGCTGCGCGCCCATCACTTATTTAGCCGGCGCCTTGTTTATTCACGCGCCAACGATCCGCGGGGGCACTCAGCGCAGTAACAGTTCCGCTGCGCCGCGCCGCGCGGGCACCAGACACGCTCGGAGCAACCGCAAGCTTCCGCCCCTGTAGAGCGCGCTGCCCACACGGAATCACTGGTGGCCTAATCGATAGACAGGTTACGTAACGCAATGAATATGCTGGGCACGCGGAAGTTCTCCGGCTGTAGGCTTTCTCAGGATTAACCAGTCTGATAAAATAAACACAAGCTTTAGAAGTTGTTGTCTATTTAAGAATCCCCCAGCGGATATTTCATGCACCTTAAGGTAGGCGATCAAGCTTACATCGTCGAAACTCAAGACGAAAGATGTAAAATTGATCGGGGAGCTCACTGAGGCAATAAAAAAATGCGATACATAATTGATAGTTAAAATTTCTGTGTTTATAAAATGTCTCTCTCTTCAAATCACATTGTCCGTCAGGCATGCATCCATGCATGCATGCTACTCTCAATGAACAGATACTGTTCTGACGATTAAAGCTGTAATAAACATTACGAAATTGATTTTCATTTGCAAATTTTGATTTACGTTAGCTGTTTATTACGGAACAAAATCTGTGCTGGAACGGAACTCAAACCCGCATTTCTGGCTTACCGTGAGCAGTCGCCTTAACAACCTCTGCTACCCGAGAACATCTCCCGGACACATTCAGAATTCTATACGTCACGGAGTTGACAACTTTTACTCTCATACAGGGTGGTCCATTGATCGTGACCGGGCCAAATATCTCACGAAATAAGCGTCAAACGAAAAAACAACAAAGAACGAAACTTGTCTGGCTTGAAGGGGGAAACCAGATGGCGCTATGTATGGTTGGCCCGCTAGATGGCACTGCCATAGGTCAAACGGATATCAACAGTGTTTTTTTTTTTTAATAGGAACCTCCATTTTTATTACATATTCGTGTAATACTTAAAAAAATATGAATGTTTTAGTTGGTCCACTTTTTTGCATTGTGATAGTTGGCGCTGTAATAGGCACAAACGTGTAACTACGTGGTATCACTTAACATTGCGCCAGTTCGGACGATATTTGCTTCGTGATACATTACCCGTGTTGAAATGGACCGTTTACCAATTGCGGAAAAGGTCGATATCGTGTTGATGTACGGCTATTGTGATCAAAATGCCCGACGGGCGTGTGCTATGTACGCTCCTCGGTATCCTGGACGACATCATTCAAGTTTCCGGACCGTTCGCTGGGTAGTTACGTTATTTAGGGAAACCAGAAGTGTTCAGCCACATGTGAAACGTCAACCACGACCTGCAACAAATGATGATGAGCACGTAGGTTCTTTAGCTCCTGTCGTGGCTAATCCGCACATCAGTAGCAGACAAATTGCGCGAGAATCGGGAATCTCAAAAACGTCGGTGTTGAGAATGCTACATCGACATCGATTGCACCCTTACCATATTTCTATGCACCAGGAATTGCATGGCGACGACTTTGAACGTTGTGTACATTTCTGCCACTAGGCACAAGAGAAATTACGGGACGATGACAGATTTTTTGCACGCGTTCTATTTAGCGACGAAGCGTCATTCACTAACAGCGTTAACGTAAACCGGCATAATATGCACTATTGGGCAACGGAAAATCCACGATGGTTGCGACAAGTGGAACATCAGCGACCTTGGTGGGTTAATGTATGGTGCGGCATTATGGGAGGAAGGACAATTGGCCCCCATTTTACCGATGGCATTCTAAATGGTGTAATGTATGCTGATTTCCTACGTAATATTCTACCGATGTTACTAGAAGATGTTTCACTGCATGAAAGAATGGCGATGTACTTCCAACAGATTGGATGTCCGGCACATAGCTCGCATCCGGTTGAATAGCATATTTCATGACAGGTAGATTGGTCGTCGAAGTACATACCATGGCCCGGACGTTCACCGGATCTGACGTCCCCGGATCTCTTTCTGTGCGGAAAGTTGAAGGATATTTGCTATCGTGATCCACCGACAACGCCTGACAACATACGTCAGTTCATTGTCAATGCATGTGGGAACATTACCGAAGGCGAACTACTCGCTGTTGAGAGGAATCTCGTTTCACGTAGAGCCAAAAGCATTGAGGTTGACGGACATCATTTTGAGCATGTATTACAATAATGTGGTATTTACAGGTAATCACGCTGTAACAGCATGCGTTCTCAGAAATGATGAGTTCACAAAGGTACATGTATCACATTGGAGCAACCGAAATAAAATGTTCAAACGTACCTACGTTTTGTATTTTAATTTAAAAAGCCTACCGCCGGCCTCGGTGGTCTAGCGGTTCTAGGCGCTCAGTCCGGAACCGCGCGACTGCTACGGTCGCAGGTTCGAATCCTGCCTCGGGCATGGATGTGTGTGATGTCCTTAGGTTAGTTAGGTTTAAGTAGTTCTAAGTTCTAGGGGACTGATGACCACAGATGTTAACTCCCATAGTGCTCAGAGCCATTTGAACCATTTTTGAACCATTTAAAAAGCCTACCTGTTACCAAGTGTTCGTCTAAAATTGTGAGCCAAATGTCTGCGACTATTACAGCGTCATCTATCTCAAAGCTAAAAAAGTGGTCCAACTAAAACATTCATATTTATTTACGTACTACACGAATGTGTAATAAAAAATGGGAGATCCTATTTTTAAAAAAACGCAGTTGATATCCTTTTGACCTATGTCAGCGCCATCTAGCGGGCCAATTATAGCGCCATCTAGTTTCCCCCTTCAAGCTAGACAAGTTTCGCTCTTTGCAGAATTTTCGTTTGACGCTTATTTCCTGAGATATATGGCCCGGTCACGATCAGTGGATCACCCTGTAAATCTTGATTTTCGACTGGGAGGAACAAATTATTATCTGTCCATCGACGGTCTAAAATGACAAAACATTTGTTTCTCCCTGTGCGGGATCACGAAATGTGTAAGTGTAAGGTTTGTGGGCTCATGGCATACGGAATTTTTGGTTGGCGTTAGAAGCGAGCTCGGATAGCCGAAGTGCTTAAGGAAGCCACTCTCGTTAAGAGAGAAACTGTGGTTTGAGTCCGGTCAGACACAGCTTTTCACCTGTCACAAACAGCTGACGTCAATCCGGATTTCCAAATGCCAATCAGTTTCATGAAATGCTATATGATGCACTGCAGTAAAGGCAGCGTGACGCTACATTTGTCGATGCAACACATGTGTTCTCACTAGGGCGATCCACTGTGCGACACGACACACGATGCCAGTCACGAAACGGCAAGCAACAATACAGCATGACTAATTTTCCTGTTTCAGTTTCAGATGAAATCATGAGATCTTTTGAAGACGGTGGTATTTTAGCTTACCATTATTTGAAGCTGAAAAAACTTAGAAATTAAAGGAGGTATGGGTGCACCCGTAAAATGCTATAAATATCAAACACAATTCGATTGTCGTTTCTTGTTAGATATGTTAACACGAACACTAATTCCACGAATTCAACGGCATGAGTCAAGAAAGTTTCCCCTACTTGGAGCAACTAGCGTCCGATACTCTGACAAAGAAGGAAACAAATTTTCCACTTTCTATTTCTCTTGCTGATAAGCCACTCATTGCAGTAAGGTATCTAATTTGGAGAAAGTATATGAATGACGTTAAAACACCACAGTGAAAAGTAAGGTACTTTATTCATTGTGGTATATGCTCAAATAATGGCCAAACAGTGACAAGTATAGTGTTTCTACAATTGTTCAATTTCGTAAAGTAGTTTATATGTCAGTATGAAGAGTATTCAGAAGAAACATTGCTAGATATGAAGTGAGATCAGTCACCGACGGTGTTGCAGTGGGCTCTGAATTCTTCTTGGGTGCAGACGTTGTGGATGAAGAATTGGAAGAGGCCCATAATGATAAGGAAACCCACGCCATCTTCATCCAGCTGCTCCCTCAGAATAATCAGGAATTAACCTTTCAGATTTGTCACTAAGATTCAGGAAATCAGGGAGCATAGATTGCAAAACATCCAATCAGTATCACAGCTGATGGCTCCCAGTGTCTTTTCATTTCAGCAACATTTTCATTTTCAGCATGGCTTGTATCGGCAGCGTACAAAAGAGAGGCCACTTTGAATTGCAGGCCATAACAGGAGGCATTAGCCGCGCGTTCGATGCCTAGCTGGCAGCCTCTTCGTAGACCACCTCCAATACAGTGAGGTGACAGAAATTGTGGGATACCTTCTAATATCGTGTCGGACTTTCTTTTACCAGCCGTAGTGCAGCAGATTGAAGGGGAATTGCTTCAATTTGTCGTTGGAGGTCCCCTGTAGAACTATTGAGGCATGTCTCCTCCATAGTCATCCACACTTTCTAAAGATGTGAAGCTCCGAATGATGAGGCAACTTTCAAGGTGCATGAATATTTTAAGACACACTGTACTTTACCAGAGAGGTATGTTAACACGTGGGTTGCGAGGATGCAACGGGATTTTCTGTGGCACATTATAAATGTATTTGTTCTCAAAAGAATAATTTCCTCTTTATTTCTCCATCCCTGAGATGTTCGTCAGCCTACGTCCTCAAATGTATGCTGTATGTGTTCCAGTCTCTGTCTTCCTGCAGAGCTTTTATCCTCTACAAGTTCCTCTAGTACCATGTAGTCTGATGTCTGAACAGATGCCCTATCATCCCGTCCCTTCTTCTTGTCTGTGTTTTCGAGATATTCCTACCCTCTCCGATTCTGCGCAGAACCTCCACATCTCCTACCTTATCAGTCCACAGAATTTTCAACACAATCTCAAATCCTTCGTTCTCAGTCCATGTTTCACTACCATACAATTCTGTGCTCCAGACATACATTCTCAGAAATTTCTTCCTTAAATTAAGGTCTGTTTTTAATACCAGTACAATTCGCTTGGTCTGGAATATCGATTTTGCCAATGCTAGTTTGCTTTTGATGTCCTCCTCGTTCCGTCCATTATCGGTTATTTTACTGCCTAAGCAGCAGAACTTCTTAATTTAATCTACTTTCTGACCATCAATCCTGATTTTAAGTTTTCGCTGTTCTCGTTTCTACTAATTCACATAATTTCCGTCTTCATTCGATTTACTCTCAGTCCATATTCTGTACTCATTAGACTGTTCATATCATTCAGCAGATCATATAATTCTTCTTAAAATTCACTGAAGATAGCAATGTCAGCAGCGAATCATGTCATTGATACTCTTCCACTCTGAATTTTATTTCCACTTCGGAAGCTTTCTTGTATTTCCTTCATTGCTTCTTCGGTGCATAGATTGAGCAGTAGTAGCAAAAACTGAATCTCTTCCTTACACCTTTTTTAATTCGAGCATTTCATTCATTATCTTCCGCTCTTGTTGCCCCCTCTGACTCTTGTATATTATCCGTCTCTCTCCATGGCTTATCCCTATTTTCCTGAGAATTTCGAATATCTTGCTCCATTTGTCAATGCTGAACGCTTTTTCCAGGTAAACAAATCCTATGAACGTGTCTTGATTCTTCTTTTGTCTTTCTTCCATTATCAACCTCAATATCGGAATTGTCTCTCTGGTGCCTTACCTTTCCTGAAAACAAATTGTCCGGTATCTCAAACATCCTCAATTTTCTTTTCCATTGTTCTCTGTAGTAGTCTTGTCAGCAACTTGTATGCAAGAACTGATTAGCTAATTGTGTGACATTTCTCGTTCTCATCATCTCTTGCAGTCTTCAGTACTGTATGGATGATATTTTTCCCAAAGTCCGATGGTATATCGACAGACTCATACATTCTATACACCAACGTGATGAATAATAGTTTTTTTTCCCATTTCCCCCAATGATTTTAGAAATTCTGCTCGAATGTTGTTTATTCCTTCTTTCTTATTTGATCTTAAGTCTTCAACAGTTCGTTTAAATTTTGATTCTAATACTGGATCCCCTATCTCTTTTAAATCAACAACTGTCTCTTATTCTATCACATCAGACAAATCTTCACCCTCATAGAGGCCTTCAGGTAGTAAACGTTCTATCTGTCTGTTCTCTCCTCTGCATTTAACAGTGGAACCTCCGTTGTATTCTTGCACTCTTAATGTTACCACCCTTGCTTTTAATTTCACCGAGGATTGTTGTGACTCTTCTGTATGGTGTGTCAGTCCTCTCATCAGTAATTTTTATTTCTGTTTTTTTTTTACATTTTCTGTTTTTTTACATTTTTTACATTTTTCATGCAGCCATTTCGTCTTAGGTTATTTGAATTTCCTATTTATTTCATTCTTCCGCGACTTATATTTCTTTACTCCAGTATTTCTCGGAACATTTTTATTCTTAATTCTTTCATCGATCAACTGAATTATTTCTTCTGTACCCCTATTTCTTCGCAGTTGCCTTCTTTGTACCTATGTCGTTCTCTCCTACTTGGGTGACTGCACTTTTTAAAGATGTCCATTCTTCTTCATCCTTACTCACTGCTGAGATGTTCTTTACTACAATGTCTGTAAGCTTATAGATGAAGACATTCCTAGGTACAACCGTAATCAACTTGTTTGAGTATTGATTCTTCCTGACTAACCTCTTAAACTTCAGCCTTTCGTCGCTGCTACATTGTGATCTGAGTCTATATCTGCTTCTGGGTTCACCTTAAAATGCAGTATGTGATTTCGGGATCTCTACCTGATCATGATCTAATCTGATTGAAATCCTCCCGTATCTCACGGGGTTTTCCAAGTATACCTCCACCTCTTGTAATTCTTGAACAGAGTGTTTTCTATTACTGGCTGAGATTTATTACAGAGCTCACTTAGCCTTCATCCTCTCTCTTTTATAGTACGAAGGCCATATTCTCCCGTAACCCTTTCATCTACTCCTTCCGCTACAACCGCATTCAACTCCTCCATTACAATTGTATTTTCACTCCCTTTTCGTAGTGAATTACCCGTTCAGTGTCCTCATACGGTATCTCTATCTCTTCATTTTAAGCTAGCGACGTCTGCATGTATACCTGAATTATCGTTGTCGGTGTTAGTTTGCCGTCGATTCTGGTGAGAACAATACTATGACCGAACTGTTCACAGTAATACACTCTCTCTGCCTTACCTTCCTATTCATATCGAAACCTACTCCCATTATATCGTTTTCTGTAGTTGTTAATACTACCCTGAACTCATATGACCAGAAATCCTTCTCTTCTTTTCATTTCACTTCACTGCCCCCACTGTATGTAGATTGAGCCTTTGCTTCAGATTTCCTAGTTTCCGTATCACGTTAAGCTTTTGACATCCCACGTCTCAACACGTACAACGTTATTCTTTCATTTATTATACCATCATTTTCTCATGGTCAGCTCCCCGTTGACAGGCCTCTCCTGTAGATGCGAAAGGGGGAATATTCCGGAATCTTTTGCCAATGGAGAGATCATAGTGACATATTTTTAATTATAAGGCCACATATCCAGTGGATACACATTATGTGTCTTTAATGCACTCGTTTCTATTGCCTTCTGCATCCTGAGCTCACTGATCATTGCTCGTTGTTCCACTTTTGGGGGCAGTTTCCCACCCCAAGGGCAACAGGGTACCCTCAATCTCCGTGCGCTACTTAAATAGACATAGGGCCCCTCCACGCCCGCACCAACGTGGTGACCAGAGCAAAAGCTCTACTGTCACCTCCGTCAACATGTTAGTTATCTAGTAAGTGGATCACAGGATGCTGGGCTGTGATGTTATCCGTGCGTCTGGGTAAGACTACGCATTAACACGGTCCATCAGGTGATAGATAGTGGACGAAACACGAGTGAGGGTAGCAATTTGAAGAGCAGTGGAAAAAAAAACCCTCTGCGACAGTGGGATGGGTAGTAAGAGCAGTAGTGGCTTACTAGCTGCGATAGTTCATGCAAGGTTGGATTTGTTAGTATGGGTATCATGCATCATTACCGTGGCAAGCGATGGCGATGTATCCCATTTGCTGCAGCCGATACATTCCTAGAACAATCAAGATCGTTATATCGTAGTGGGAGATCGGCCATAGATCATCTCACTGTGTGCGGGGTGTGTGGATCTTGTCTGCATGCAGTGGACGGTACGGCTTCCCTGCGTGGTGCCAGTTATTCGGGAGTGTGTTCCAGCTGGATATTCAGTAATGGCGTCTGATTAACAGGGGCTCACCTGTACCGTTGTGTTTACGTGTGATTGGCCATAGGTGTTAGGTCCTCACAAGTATGTCTTTTGGTCTTTTATGTTTCCATCTATGGTTGTGGTCGTAGTTCTCCAGATTCAGAATAAACGGGTTCTGCGAATGTCTTGAGTTTCTGTATAGACTTGTAGTGAGTTTGTGGATTACCTCCGTGAGAGTCTCAAGTCAGTATTCCCGGTGAAGGTCCGCGATGTGTGTGTATCGTGGAGGATTGCTCATGATTTTGAGTACTTTGTTTCGTACGAGCTGCAGACGGCGCAGGCGTGTAGGCGCAGCGTATCCCCAGACAGGAACGGGGTACGTCATCAGGGGTCGAATAAGTGTCATGTACATGGACCTCGACACCCTTATGTTCAGTGTGCTACCCCTGTTGACCATAGGCTAGAGCTGTTTGAGTCTCGCGCTTGCTCGGTTGGTCATGTGATGTACGTGGTCCCCCCAGAGTAATTTCCGGTCCAGCCAGACACAGAGGTATTTGACTTTCTCACGGAAACGTATTGGGCGTGCGTGTAGAGTTATTGGTCTGCAGTATCGGTGTTTGCGCAGTTGCTTCGGTCTTACAGTGAAGAGAACGGCTTCGCACTTG
Organism: Schistocerca americana; assembly: GCF_021461395.2. Classification (NCBI taxonomy): domain Eukaryota; kingdom Metazoa; phylum Arthropoda; class Insecta; order Orthoptera; family Acrididae; genus Schistocerca; species Schistocerca americana. The sequence continues at coordinate 329,847,210 of NC_060125.1, forward strand.
TCGACGTTTACTCTAACACGCCCTTTCTCTAACCAAGGCTCAGCCACTCTGAGTGCAGTCTGTAAGCGTGACGTAATGTTTGATGGTTTCCAATCTTGCGCGAGGATGGCTGTGTCATCCGCCTAGATTGCCATCGTTGTGTTGTGTGTGGTTGTGAGATCGTTTATGTAGAGGTTAAACAGTAGGGACCCTAAAATGCTTCCCTGGGGTACTCCTGCGTGTATATCGTGTCGTGTTGATTGTTTTCCCTACACGTCAGTGTTGAAACTCCTGTCTGTGAGGTATGAGTGTATTAGACTCACCAGCCCGTCGGCGAATCCCGCGTCGCTGAGTTTGCTAATGAGGCCGTTGTGCCATAGACGGTCGAAAACCTTTTCGATGTCCAGGAACATCACCCCTGTTGCTTTGTTTGTGTTGAAGCCATGTGTTAATGTTCAACGACCCGTAAGAGTTGTTGTGTTGTGGAGTGGTGATTCCTGAAGCCAAATTGCTCCGGTCTCAGGATGTCATTTGTTATGCAGTGCCTAGTGATGCGTTTGAGAATCACCTTATCAACAATCTTACTGAGCGAGCTCAAAAGGCTGATGGGTCGGTAATTTTGTGGGAGACTGTGGTCTTTTCCCGGCTTCCTGAACATCAGGACCTTGGCCGTCTTCCAAAAGGCGGGGAAGTGTTGGTGTTTTAGTATGGCATTCGTTATGTGCGTTAGGTATTTAGTAGCTTTATCCGTGAACTCCTGGAGGACATGGTTTTGAATGCCATCATGACCAGGGACTTTCCTAGCAGCGGAATGCATTATAGCCCAGGAGACTTCGGCTGTACTAGCATGTCGAATGTCGTCGGGCGATGGTTGGGCTAAAATGCGTGTAACCTCCTGGTCAGTAGCAAGAGTGAACACTGGATCAGATGGTAATTAGCGATACCATTAAATGCGGCCTCCTCCACACGGAAGATGAGATATGTGATTGCCGTTTTTCACTCTATTAGAGGTAGCTTCCAAATGGAACATTAGCTAGCAATGCAAAAGCAAGAAACGAAGTTTTTCTTTTAAAAAATAAAAGAGAGCATATGCAAGCCAATGACGTCTGTTAATTTATATTTCCAGTCACGATTTCACCTTTGCTTCCCATACTCTGGCTGCACGTACTGTTGTAACTGGAGCTTGAAAAATTCCAGGAATAATTATGAACCTGTATGACTTTCTATTGCAGGCTCCTGTCAGATGTCTTGCATTAAAACTGCAACTGCATAGTCTCTGAAGCACTGTTACGCAATTTCAAACTAGGAAAGAAAATGTTGTCTAGTAACGCACTCAGAACAAACTGAATAAAGCCAAAATTAATCATTAGTACAGGTAAGACTGCAGGAATTGTGCTACCTTGGAAGCAAAATAACACACGAAGGGCGAAACAAGAAGGATATAAAAAGCGTACTGCCACAGTGAAGGAAGGGATTCCTAGCCAAAAGAAGCCTCCAAGTGTGGAACATAGAATCTAATCTGAGGAAGATGTTTCTTACAATCTACCTTTGTATGTTAGTGAACCATGAGAACTTCCTCATTCCTTATCTTTTCGGACCACCTCATTTTCCACGATCTTTCGTAACAGCACACCTCAAAATCAAGGAAGTAAGACAACCGAAAAGGAAGAGAATCCAAGCTTTTGAGATGTGATACTACAGAGTATGTTGAAAATTAGGTGGTCTGATAAGATAAGGAATGAGGACTTTCTCAGCGGAATCGGCGATGAAAAGAGAACGCTGACAACCTGAAGAAACAGGATGATAGGGCATGTTTTAAGACACTAGGGAATAACGACCATGATAATTATGCTCGTGTCCACTACGTGGTCTAATTATTTTTCCTTCGTTGGGAAACACAGTCATAGAGAACTTTAGAACGATATTTCCGCCGTTTGACGGTAACTTGTCACAATACCTGAGCCAATACGGGAAATATTCAGGAAAACCGTTACGTTAGTCGATTAATTTCACAAGCCAATTCACCAAGAAATGTAAGCAGAACTCCTCTGAGAACGACAAGACTACACCTTTGTTAGCATACGACTCAGTTATCGAAAAGATTATTCTGCTTCTGAAAAAAGATGCACATAATCCAGTCTTTTGACCTAAGTCTAAATTTTACTATTTATCAGGTCTGTGGTAGGATATGTAGGAATCACATCGAGTATAATATTTAAAATAAGATGCAGTTGTGCACATATCTACGTCGATCAAATTGTGTACACTATTGAAGAGCAACTTACTGAAGACGAGGGATGTTTCTACCTGCAGTAACTGTAGGAAAACGTCCTCCAAAAAAATAAAACCATCTTAAGAATTAATATTTAATATTTAGAAACTGTTTCCCGTAATGAGGAAACCTGACATGATAGGGAACCTCGCTAAATTTAAACTTAATATTCCTTGTTGGTGTGACTCTAAAGGGAAAAACTTACATGGCCTTCATTGTAAACAATACCTACAAACTGATGTCGAGAAAAAAAATGTACAGATTATGCTAAACTAAGTGTAGTGAAATTGTTTTTATCTCTTTTAATGGTTTGCTCAAAGCTACAAGTGAGCGGGCACTCACACAAATAGCGGGAGACTCAGTGGCCGTGATGCGCAATATGCCTGATTACTCCTCACCAAATAACTAATCGCTTAGGACTTAGAAATAATATGACTCGTTCCCATAATAATTACCGCATTTGCTCAGCTACCTGTGTCTATGCTATTAGGTGCATTTAACGCCTATTTAATTGCCAAGCAAATGAAGAGCTGTGTTCTTTGATATAATACTGTGAGTTACAATGCTAAAGGACATTTCAAATGAAATGGACATGAATTAATCGGTCAACGAGGTGCAATTTAATGCAGTGACTCACCCAGTAATTACATCGATCTCCGACGCGCTTAACTCTGCTGAGTGTGAACAAAAATATTTATAGTAAAACATCATTAATAGCGTTTAGGGACGTAAGCCAAATACGTAGAAACAGGCTGATTAAACATTCGGTCGGTATCCAGGACATTATAATTGCCGCAATAGCTTAGTCTATCGAAGGTATCAACAGCTGCCTTTTGACAATAATACCTCCTCCCTCCCTTGAAGCTATAAAAATATTGATGAGGGATTTCTATACTGCTCAGCGCCTTGATCTCTGTCTTCGGCTTAGACAGATTAAGCAGATGTCAACTAAATTCTTCTGGGTTTGAGAGCTCATTGTCAATTACAAAAACCGACGTTTCGGCGACTATTGCAAGATGCCTTCCTCAGGGCGTACTGCTAATCTGATGGTCAGTTTTGACGAGAAATCTCTATTCACGAACGTACCCGTGACGGACACCATTAACATCTTAGAGGAACGCATGGCACCTGATATCTACGAGCTAGTGCGTCACTGTTTGACAACTACCTACTTCAGCTGGAAAGGGGATTTCTATGAGCAGACGGACGGTGTAACTATGGGTTACCCTCTATCGCCTGTCGCAGCAGACATTTTTATGCAAGCGTTCGAAGAAACAGCACTTCAGTCAGCACAATTACGTCCACAATGCTGGCTACAATACGTTGACGACACCTTTGTCGTCACTTTACCATGGAGATAGAAAAAAACGGGGTATTGCCTTTTCTCGACGTGGAAGTTTACCGGTAGCCTGACGGGAAGCTTGGACACAGAGTTTATAGGAAGCCCACGAACACGGACAGGTACCTGCATGCATCCTCCCACCACTATCCTATTCAAATGGGATCGGCTCTGCAAGAGAGCCTACTGGATCAGCGATGAAAGAAGTCTCAAAGCTGAACAGCAGAACCTAAGGTCCAGTTTTGGAGCTAACGGCTACAACATGAGGATGATACCTGAAACTATGGCACCGAAGGAGGAGGGTAATAGGGAAATGCAGAATCAAGCACGGAACACCGTCCTGCTGCCATAAGTACAAGGGATTAATGAATGTATGGGAAAAATTCTCCGTCGGGCAGGTATTAAGCCGACTTTTAGTTGCAACAACAAAATAAAAGAAGCCCGGGGCTCGACGAAAAATGCAGCTGATAAGTTTCGTGATGCCGGAATTTATGAAGTCGGGTGCGAATATGGACAGGTGTACGTAGGTGAGACTGGGCGTCCAATTAGCACAAGGTTATCTGAACACGAGAGATGTATCCTCACCAAACAATACAACAAATCAGCAGTGGCAGAACTCCTGGAACAGTGCAGGATGAAGATCGAATTCTAGAGGCCCGCGTACTGGCGAAACAGCCATTTAGTTTGAGGAGGAAGATTGCAGAGGGAACTTTTAACATTGCAGGGCTTCAGCAATCGTGAGTAATTTAATGATTATAAAGAATCCGCCTGGATTGCAAATAGAAACTGGATATTGACCTAGGTTTCGGCGCGGATAACCACGCCTTCTTTGGAACACACTGAAACTACAAACTGCATATGATGGACAATGCCCCTTTAGGCAGTTTGTAGTTTTGGTGTGCCCCGAAGAAGGAGCGGTTATCCGCGCCAAAACCTACGTCAAAATCCAGTTTCTATTTGCAATCGAGGCGAATTCTTTATAATCATTAGATTGGAGAGGCAATATAAACAATCAAGAGACCCGACAACATTAATAGAGAGGGCGGGTAGCGACTTCCGGCGTCTTGGCTGCCAGCAGTGACAGCGTTGCGGAAGGACAGCTCTCACAAAGCAACAGCCGCGAGGTAGGCCACAGCGGTGGAGAGTACACAGAGTGCTGACGCACTCTAGACAATACTAGGTGTTTCCTATGTATTTAGTTGAATTTACAGCCTTTAGATTTTACTGATTTATCGTGCAACCGAAGTTTAACGGATTCATTCAAGCACTCATGTGATGATCCCACTCGTTTCGTTATTTAGGGACAGGTGTCAATTTTCGCGTCATACACATGTCTTTTCTAAATCGTTTTGCAATTTTAAATGATAATTAAATGGACACCCTAGCTGCAACCAAGCGTTGATTTACTTCATTGTGGACACGTTGAAAATATTTGCCCCGACCGGGACTCGGACCCGGGATCTCCTGCTTACATGGTAGACGCTCTATCCACCTCAGCCACCGAGGGCACAGAGAATAGTGCGCCTGCATGGACGTATTCCTTGCACGCTCCTGATGAGATGCACATTACCAACATGTCCACACCACTATATTCGTAGTGCGCCTAATAGATGTTTGCCCATCATACTCATTACTCGTGGCAGATTAATCTACCAAGTCCCTTACGAGTTCAGGCATATCGTGTGCGTTCGCGCAAGAAGGTCGATGGCTGGGACGCCATATTTTAACTATATATGACGGTAGTATCTGTTCCCGAAAGGACAGATGAAATTTTGCATTTTGTTTGGTTTTACTAGTCGGTAAACAATAGTATCATCTGCAAAAGACCTGAGACGTCTGGTCATATTGTTTCCTAAATCGTTTATATAGATATGGAACAGCAAAGGGCCTATAGCACTACCATGGAGAACGCCAAAAATCACTTTTGTTTTACTCTATGACTTTCCGTCAGTTACTTCGAACTAAGAGTTCTCCGACAGGAAATCACGAATCCAGTCACATAACTGAGACGATATTCCATAAGCATGCAATTTCACTACAAGCTGCTTGTGTGGTACAGTGCTAAAAGCCTTCTGGAAATCCAGAAATAAGGAAACAAATTGAAATCCCTTGTCAATAGTGCTCAACACTTCGTGTCAGTAAAGAGCTAGTTGTGTTTCACAAGAACTATATTTTCAAAATTCGTGTTGACTGTGTCAATATACTGTTTTCTTCGAGGTAATTCATAATGTTCGAAAACAATATATGATCCAAAATCATCCTGCATATCGACGCTAATGATGTGGGCCTGTAATTTAGTGGATTACTCTTACTACCTTTTTTGAATATTGGTGTGACCTGTGCTACTTTTTCAAGCCTTTGAGTACGGCTCTTTGGTCAAGGGAACGGTTGTGTATGGTGCTCTGTTCTTGTAACAAGCAAGTGCTTTATCTTGTTACACTTTTTTTAAAGTTCTGTCTTATGTTTGGCTTGTCAGTATACATTCTGCAGGCTTGCGATCGGAGACTGTCCGTATATAATCTGTTTTATTTGTGTTTACATGGTATATAAAACTGAGTGAAGCTGGTGGCACTGGCAGAAGTACTGCTCACGTTTACAGTTATTTAATTTTCCGCTTGTTCTATGACACTTTGGCATCAACTGATATTTATATTTGTGGACTCTCAGACTGATGCCCGTTTGGTGACTGACCTTCGGTGTAAATTCTATTTTTTGTTTTACGGTTTGAAGACTAAATAGTTGATCTGCTTTGTGTATTTTATATTCAGATATTATTCTGTCTGCTTCTCAAAGTATTATTTAAAAGTTTAAAGATATCTGGTGTGTTTCAGGCAGTCTTGTCATTGTAAGGCATTCAGAGTCTTGAAACATAGCCCAGTGGATGGCTTTGGTTCGTGAAGATTTCTGTTCCGGAGCTGCTGTCTAAGTTTTGGTAACTCACTGGAAACGTTATTGGCTACCAGAGGCATTTAGTTGAACTCTAATATTCCTTGTTTTGATAATTTAATCTTGCTGTGTCACTCCTACTTTCTAAAGGCCATTTTATTATATCTTGCTTGTCTTGGTTGCCGACAAAGGCGAGGTAATTTTGCAACTGTTTTAAAATTGTATTTAAACACATTGGTCGCGATGAAGGCGCTTAGTAAATAGCTGCGTTTCTTTATTCTATTGACTTTTAGGTGAAGGATAGCTGCAGTTGGTTTTCATACTTCATTACATGTGGCCTGTTTTCCAGTGCTTTTATAATGCATTCACCTAGAACACAGAGAGAAAAAGTTTTCTGTGGATTTTTATGTTTGATGTTATTGTTAAATAAACTAATTAAAACTGTTTCGTTTCACCTGATCCAGCGCCTTACCACTCACCAACCTCTCTCCACACCCGATCAAGAGGAAGCTAAAAGCGTGGTTAATAGGCAAAAAAAAATGGTTTCTCTGATGTGAGACTCATCGCATAGCAACAAACTGAAAAACCTTTGTAGCCAGTAATGACAACAGCTACCTTGTTAAGACTGTTTTTATTTATGTATTTTGAAGGTAGGACATCACAGTATCAGATAAAAGAACTTCATACAGAGTTGTTGTTGTGGTCTTCAGTCATGAGACTGGTTTGATGCAGTTCTCCATGCTACTCTATCCTGTGCAAGCTTCTTCATCTCCCAGTACCTACTGCAGCCTACATCCTTCTGAATCTTTTTAGTGTATTCATCTCTTGGTCTCCCTCTACGATTTTTACCCTCCACGCTGCCCTCCAATACTAAATTGGTGATCCCTTGATGCCGCAGAACATGTCCTACCATCCGATCGCTTCTTCTAGGCGAGTTGTGCCACAAACTCCTCTTCTCCCCATTCCTATTCAGTACCTCCTCCTTAGTTATGTGTTCTCCCCTTTTAATCTTCAGCATTCTTCTGTAGCACCACATTTCGAAAGCTTCTATTCTCTTCTTGTCCAAACTATTTATCGTCCGTGTTTAACTTCCATACAAGGCCACACTCCATACAAAAACTTTCAGAAACGACTTCCTGACACTTAAATCTAAGCTCGATGTTAACAGATTTCTCTTCTTCAGAAACGCTTTCCTTGCCATTGCCAGTCTACATTTTATATCCTCTCTACTTCGACCATCATCAGTTATTTTGCTCCCCAAATAGGAAAACTCCTTTACTACTTTAAGTGTCTCACTTCCTAATCTAATTCCCTCAGCATCTCCTGATTTAATTTGACTACATTCCATTATCATCGTTTTGCTTTTGTTGATGTTCATCTTATATCCTCCCTTCAACACAGAGTCCATTCCGTTCAACTGCTCTTCCAAGTCCTTTGTTTTCTCCGACAGAATTACAATGTCATCGGCGAACCTTAGAGTTTCTATTTTTTCTCCATGGATTTTAATACCTACTCAAAATTTTTCTTTTGTTTCCTTTACTGCTTGCTCAATATACAGATTGAACAACATCGAGGAGTGGCTACAACCCTGTCTCACTCCCTTCTCAACCACTGCTTCCCTTTCATGTCCCTCGACCCTTATAACTGCCATCTGCTTTCTGTACAAATTGTAAACAGCCTTTCGCTCTCTGTATTTAATCCCCGCTACCTTCAGAATTTGAAAGAGAGTATTCCAGTCAACATTGTCAAAAGCTTTCTCTAAGTCTACAAATGCTAGAAACGTAGGTTTGCCTTTTCTTAATCTAGCTTCTAAAATAAGTCGTAGATTCAGTATTGCCTCACGTCTTCCCATATTTCTACGGAATCCAAACTTATCTTCCACGAGGTCGGCTTCTACTAGTTTTTCCATTCGTCTGTAAGGAATTCGCGTTAGTATTTTGCAGCCGTGACTTATTAAACTGATAGTTCGGTAATTTTCACATCTGTCAACAACTGCTTTCTTTGGGATTGGAATTATTATATTCTTCTTGAAGTCTGAGGGTATTTCGCCTGTCTCATGTATCTTTCTCACCATCTGAGCTCTTGATATTCATACAAGTGGTTCTCTTTTCTCCAAAGGTCTCTTTAATTTTCCTGTAGGCAGTATCTATCTTACTCCTAGTGAGATAAGCCTCTACATCCTTACATTTGTCCTCTAGCCATCCCTGCTTAGCCATTTTGCACTTCCTGTTGATCTCATTTTTGAGACGTTTGTATTCCTTTTTGCCTGCTTCATTTATTGTTTTTTTTATATTTTCTAATTTCATCAATTAAATTCAATATTTCTTCTGACACGCAAGGATTTCTACTATGCCTCGACCTTTTACCTACTTCATCCTCTGCTGCCTTCACTACTTCATCCCTCAAAGCTATCCATTCTTCTTTTGCTGTATTTCTCTCCCCCATTCTTGTCAATTGTTCCCTTATGCTCTCCCTGAAACTCTCTACAACCTCTGGTTCCATCAGTTTCTCCAGGTCCGATCTCTTTAAATTCCCACCTTTTTCCAGTTTCTTCAGTTTTAATCTAGGGTTCATAACCAATAGATTGTGGTCAGAGTCCACATCTGCCCGTGGGATTGTCTTACAATTTAAAACCTGGTTGCTAAATCTGTGTCTTACAATTTTATAATCTATATGAAACCTTAGAGTATCTCCAGGGTTCTTCCATGTATATAACCTTCTTTCATGATCCTTAAACCAAGTGTTGGCTATGATTAAGTTATGCTCTGCGCAAAATTTTACCAGGTGGCTTCCTCTCTCATTTCTTAGCCCCAATCCATATTCACCTACTATGTTTCCTCCTCTCCGTTTTCCTACTCTTGTTTAAATCCAGTCACCCATGACTATTAAATTATCGTCTCCCTTCACTACCTGAACAATTTCTTTTATCTCATCATACATTTCATCAATTTCTTCATCATCTGCAGAGCTAGTTGGCATATAAACTTGTACTAATGTAGTAGGCCTGGGCTTCGTATCTATCTTGGCCACAATAATGCGTTCACTATGCTGTTTGTAGTAGCTTACCCGTACTCCAATTTTTTATTCATTATTAAACCTACTCCTGCATTACCTCTATTTGATTTTGTATTTATAACCCTGTATTCACCTGACCAAAAGTCTTGTTCCTCCTGCCACCGAACGTCACTAATTCCCACTATATCCAACTTTAACCTATCCATTTCCCTTTTTAAATTTTCTAACCTACCTGCCCGATTAAGGGGTCTGACATTCCACACTCCGATCCGTAGGACGCCAGTTTTCTTTCTCCTGATAACGACGTCCTCCTGAGTAGTCCCCGCCCGGAGATCCGAATGGGGGACTATTTTACCTCCGGAATATTTTACCGAAGAGGACGCCATCATCATTTATCCATAGTGTAGACCTGCATGCCCTCGGGAAAAAATACGGCCATGGCTTCCCCTTGCTTTCAGCCGTTCGCAGTACCAGCACAGCAAGGCCGTTTTGGTTAGTGTTACAAGGCCAGATCAGTCAATCATCCAGACTGTTGCCCCTGCAACTACTGAAAAGGCTGCTGCCCCTCTTCAGGAACCATACGTTTGTCTGGCCTCTCAACAGATACTCCTCTGTTGTGTTTGCATCTACGATACGGCTATCTGTATCGTTGAGGCACGCAAGCCTCCCCACCAACGACAAGGTCTATGGTTCATGGGGGGTCATACAGAGTATCATGTCAAATATTTGTATCTTAGTACTGGGAGACAATGATTGTTCGCGTCCCGTGATGTACCGCAAGTCACACTTGTCCTCTGGATAGCGCTAAAGAACAATCGCATCAAGGGAAATATCTAAACCCTAGCAGCAGAGACAAGCAGATAATCTGAAGGATCTCCTGACTAAAATGAATTTTTCACAAGACATGGACTCTCTAGGTTCTTTTCAGGACCCTCCAGCTAAAAACTTCGGATCCGTCATAAAGATACGTCACATCAACATTGAAGGCATAAGTAAATCAAAATGCAGGCCTTACAGAAGATTTTGTCAAAATATAGCATCAATGTTGTTGTTGTTCAGGAAACGCATACTGAAAATGAAGAGCAAATGAACAAGAGGGGAAAAACTCCCGGCTTTGAAACACTAGGACCAATGTACCTCTGTGCTTACTGTGTGGCAACAAACGTACAATCATCAGTCAAGAATGGGCATCTGTTTCTGTATCTGATTTCAATGACATTAACTAAGTTACAGTAAAAATAGGAGAACTAACGGTAATTAACGTATACAAACTCCCACCGACCTCTTGGCCTCCACAGGTCATCCCGGTGCCACAACACTCCGCCGTTTACCTCGAAGATCTTAGCAGTCTTCATACACAATAGAAGTATAAGGGAAGTGATGGAAATGATGAAGCCATTGTAAATTGGGTAGAAGACAGATTAGTTTAAATTTGGTGTTTGATGCAAAGGATAAAGGAACGTTCGCATCAGCAGCTTGGAGTCAGGAATATAATCCCGATCTACGCTTTGTAACAAGTAATGAAAATAAATTACCTCTCCAAAGTTCGCGGTCCGTGTTACAAGACTTCCCACGCAGCCAGCAACGTTCAGTCTTAATAGAAGAAATAGAGAGAAATATCCCACTCGTTTCATCCTTTCCACGACCTAGATGGTTCTTCAGAAATGCAAAGTAGGATGTATTTGCTAAAAATCAGGAAACGTATCGTTGCTGGATTCCCTCAAAAGAAAAAACTATGAGAGGCTTGTGGGAGCCACCTTTAAATTCTCTTTTATTCCAGTCTCGTATAATGCGTGGAAGGAACGAAGACCTGTATCTTTCCGTACGAGCTCTGATTTCCTTTATTTTATCGTGGTGATCGTTTCTCCCTATGTAGGTCGGTGTCAACAAGGTATTTTCGTATTAGGAGGAGAAAGTTGGTGATTGGAATTTCGTGAGAGGTTCCCGTCGCAACAAAAAAGTCTTTCTTTTGATGATGTCCAGCAAAATCCTGTATCATTTCAGCGACACTCTCTCCCATATTTCGCGATAATACAAAACTTGCTGCCCTTCTTTGAACTTTTTGGATGTACTCCGCCAATTCTGTCTCGTAAGGATCCCAACCCGCGTAGTAGTATTCTAAAAGAGAGCGAATAAGCGTAGTGTAGGCAGCCTCCTAAGTGTCCTGCCAATAAAACGCAGTCTTTGGTTAGCCTTTCCCACAACATTTTCTATGTTTTCCTTACAATTTAAGATGTTCGTAATTGTAATTAATAGGTATTTAATTGAATTTACGGCTTTTCCTTTTGACTGATTTATCGTGTAACGGAAGCTGAAATGATTGCTTTTACCAATCATGTGTATGACCTCATACTTTTTGTTATTTATGGTTAACTGCCAATAATCTCACCATTCAGAAATTTTTTCTAAGTCGTTTTACAATTTTTTTTATCTTCTGATGATTTTATTAGTCGATAAACGACAGCGTCATCTGCAAACAACCTAAGACGGCTGCTCAGATTGTCTCCCAAATCGTTTGTATAGATAAAGAACAGCGAAGGGCCTATAACACTACCTTTGGGAACACCAAAAATCTCTTCTGTTTTAGTCGATGACTTTCCGTCAATTACTACGAACTGTGACCTCTTTGACAGGAAGACACAAATCCAGTCACAAACTGATACTATATTCCATAGGCACGCAATTTCACTATGAACCGCTTGTGATGTACAGTGTAAAAAGCCTTCCGGGAATCCAGAAATACGGAATCGATTTGAAATCCCTTGTCAATAGCACTCAACAGTTGATGCGAATAAAGAGCTAGTTGTGTTTCACAAGAACTATGTTTTCTATACCTATGCTGACTGTGTGCCAATAGACGGCTTCCTTCGAGGTAATTCATAATGTTCGAACACAATATATGTTCCAGAATCCTGCTTCACATCGATGTTAATGATATGGGCCTATAATGAAGTGGATTACTCCTACTACGTATCTTGAATATATGTGTGACCTGTGCAATTTTCCAGTCTTTGGGTACGGATCTTCCGTCGGGCGAATGGTTGCATATGATTGTGAAGTATGGAGCTAACGCATCCGCATACTCTGAAAGGAACCTAATTGGTATACACTACTCCGAGGATATTTACTTCTACGTTAGTGTTGGCAGCTGTTCTTGATTCGAATTCTGGAATATTTACTTCGTCTTCTTTTGTGAAGGCATTTCGGAAGGCTGTGTTTAGTAACTCTGCTTTGGTATCACTGTCTTCGATAGTATCAACATTGCTATCGCGCAGAGAAGGCATTTGTTTCTTGCTGCTAACATACTTCACGTATGACGAGAATCTCTTTGAATTTTCTGCCAGGTTTCGAGCAAAGTTTCGTTGTGGACACTGTTACAAGCTTCTCGCAGTGAAGTCCACGCTAAATTTCGAGCTTCTGTAAAAGATGACCAGTCTTGGGGATTTTGCGTCTGTTTAAATTTGGCATGTTTGTTTCGTTGTTTCTGCAACGGTGTTGTGACCCGTTTTGTGTACCAAGGAGGATCAGCTCCGTCGTTTGTTAATTTATTTGGAATAAATATCTCAATTGCTGCCGATACTATTTCTTTGAATTCAAGCCTCATCTGGTCTACACTTATATCATTAATTGGAAAGGAGTGGAGATGGTCTCTCAGGAAGGCGTGAAGCGAATTTTTATCTGCTTCTTTGAATAAGTAAATTTTTCGTTTATTTTTGGGAAATTTGGGGGCTACAATATTAAATCCCGCTATGACCACCTTGTGTTTGGGTTGGGCATCATTAAAACGAAGGCGTTTTTTTGTTGCGGTGGAGTCTTCTGACAGAATTTAAATCTCCAATATTTTGTTGATGCCGACTTACATAGGGAGATATGGGTGTTCGCTTTCCCCGCGCGATGAACAAGTTAGGAATAATAGTTATTGGGTAGTTGGTTCGAAAACCCTCTGCCAGGCACTTAAATGTTATTTTGGAGTATCCATATAGATGTAGATGTAAATGAACTAAGGCTCCGACACAGGTTGGAAACGCATAACACCACAGCGCAATATGTCTTGATAAACATGATGGTGTCACCTTAAAGCAGAACAAAAGGGTTTTCCAAAATTCCCCTCCCCAACACCCGATGGCTGTAAAGCAGATGCGCGCCGCAATTTCCACGTTATTCCTCGGTAGAATTAAAAGCGCCCTCCTGTCCATCAGGCAAAGCAGCGTATTCAGAAAGTCGGGATCCAGTCCGCGACTATCCGCTGGACGACTAGGACCCAAACAGCCAGCCATTCACTCCGCCGTTACAAGGATCAGTAAGCAAAATGTCGCCCACAAGTCGCAGTACTGCAATCGATGCTCAACCAACAGCCTTGCTGTAACTCATGCGTGGTTCTTTATACACATGGAGTTCTAGGTCGTTAGATCCTAGTGTGGCGCCCAAGGCACAGTTACCAAGCACCGGCTAAGCATGTGGCGCTAAAATGGCGGATATCGATAAATGTTGCCATGTAAATTTACAGTTGTTTTTAACGCATACCTAAAATATGACTGGATTACCTTAAACGGAATCTTTAATTAAATCAGCTAATTTCTCCTTGTAACATTCATCATAAGTAAATTATTGCACACCAGATCAATGATAAAGGAATTCACCTGACAACGAAATTAAAAATAGATTCAGTGAACTCAATTTATTGTATGTACTTAATGTAGTTCACAAGAAACAAATTTAACGCTTACTGAAATGAGTAAACTAATACCTTGGCTAACTTCCATTGGAGATCTGGAATGTCATTCAAGTGTACAGTAATTTGTACACCAAACATTTTATTTGTGGAAGTTATGTTGTGAACAGGCTAAGGTTAGTGCATAGAGACAGAAAGTACTACAGAAAGATATGTATATGCATCTATTTGCAAAGTTGCAAGCATGTTGATCTATAACTACAACCGTATCTTCGGAGTGAAGAGTGAAATTACTGATAATCTTGACAAATGATTCACCTTTCTGTATGGCTCTCTTCACTGTTACAGCTAAATAACACCATACACATATTCTACAAGTGGCATCTGAAGTGGCTGCTAGATCAGTCATTGGCTCGGTGCCAACAATCCCTCTCTGTCTACCACTAAGTTTAGCTCAGCAAGATGAGAGCCTCTCATCCAATATGAGCACAGATGTGGAGAAAACGTCTAGAAGTGAAGTCTGCCCATGGAGATCCAAACCTGTCAAGATGCCTGCATGAGGAAAGTGCCTGGCTAGTAAGTGAGCGTTTGTAGAGGTCTTCTGGCAATGAGAAACTTTTTACTCTGCGTCTTTTGGCACCGTGAAATTTTGAGTGACTGCATACTAATTCCTGTGACTACCGACCAGCAAAAAGTTATGATACAAAGCACTGGTCTCCCTGCCTTACTTTAGTTTCATATGGTTAATCAGCTAATAAACTTTATAGTCTAGGCGCTCTGAAATGTGTCCAACTTACTCTCTGTCTCTCTCTCTCTCTCTCTCTCTCTCTCTCTCTCTCTTTCTTCTCTCTCTCTCGCTCTCCCTCTCTCTCTGCACACTTCACTACGCTGGCCAGTACGGTAGAACCATTGAAAGCACAGTTGCACTCCATACTCCCACTTTTAAATAATTTATGTGAACCAGTGACAACCAGTTTTACATTACTTTGTAGATTCGGTTTGTTGCCACATGGGCAGGTGTCGACGTAACACTGTCTTCAAAGAAGCTCCAAACTTTCTGTTCTTGTTCTACGTTCTAAGATGTTAACAGCCCGCGTTTTTCAGCCGAGTTTGACTGCCAACTAATAACGTACACAGTTTCAGTTGATCTGGGACTCTCCCGTTCAGGGGCACGCTGCTCGTGAAAATCTGTTGTCCAGCACATCCCTGAGAGGTAATCAGCACAGTCTGACGTCATATATTCGGCGCCTGTGTGGTTTTCTTTCAATTTTTGTTCCACAAAACGTATTCCGACCCCACATTTTACCTGCCTACCGTTTCCCGTCGCGTGGAATACAAATGACGATTCCACAAATATGGCTGGGACACAAATTCTTGTTGGTCCTACAGCGCCTCTCTTATTCTTCACAGAGTCCAGTCTGTTTCCACGGTGGCTTCTCATTTATATATGCAAGCAATTTAGCTTGGGAAATCTCAGTCTAAGTAGCTAACTACTCATAATCACTGGTACTAATCATCATTTATTTAACCAGGTGAGATTAGTTTATTCCGGTTTGATTTGGCTTTTTCTTATGGGTTTTACATAGGTTTTGGGACAGTTTGGATAAAACGGCTTTGTAGCTTCACTTCTACGTACTGTTGTTAGTTTTATGCAGATGCAGTTGAATTCAGTCTTGTTAAATGTGTAAGCACATAAAGAAAATATACCTTTAAGTGTCACTCACTGTTTAGCGAAGGAGAGGATTCTGCCAAAGGTACACATGATTTACTACATTCCTTGTCGGTCTAATAACCCACAATACATTCACGGATTTCCTTGCTGGCGTAAGAGGTTCAGCTAATTTTCTGAACACTGATTTTCATTTATGGTACGAGCTATGAACCCACTTACTCCCTTTTAAAATGAATTCGAAAATTTCTATTCTTGTGTTAACCTCAATTCTCTCTTACTGTCCTTACAAAACGATGCATTATTGCTTTTATTACTTAACCACTCATTGATGTCTTAAGCACTATTACACTTTTCTAATTCTTTTCTAAAGTATCGATTAATTATTAACTATCACTTAAAAACAAAGGTTTTAAAATTTAACCCATCCACTCCGTTTTAGAAATATATTCATTAGGGCCTGTAAACACAGTAAAACACACATGAAAGTATATCATCACGCAACAACAAACGTTGCAGAAAATACATAGGAAACCAAAGACATATAAATGCAGGAGCACACATAGCACAATACACTTCTTAACTTAAGGTATACGTACCACAAAATTTCAAATTTTCATGTAGACCTCACATTGTGTTGTACACATCTATAAATAGTGATACAAAGGGCATGATCAAATATTAAGTAATATTAAGTTCGAAACAAAGAAGAATATTACAGCTTACATTCAAAATACTTACGATTATGACAATATTGTCAGATATTAGCTTTCAACCAAAGCAAACATCTCAATAGTGTTCATTGTTCATGACGAAGACCTGCAGGACAGTCTCGGTTATTTAAATCCTAGATTTAACATCAATTTACACTGAAAAAAGCAGATGTAAGACAGTTGTTGGTATTGGGTATAAAACAAGTTTATCACACAATACAGCCGAGGTCACGTGTTTGGTAGAAGAGGTACAGAATTAGTTTCTGGGTAAGGTTCACTGTTATGAGTCTAGTTTGTCGTGAATCACAAATATTTGTTTGATAAGAAGGTGAACTGGATGAAATGCAAGATTGTTCTCAACATAAAATTTCTCCTTATTGTCTGGGTTGCACATACATATGAAATCATTGTTTCATCTGATTACAGTAACAGTGACTGTAATCTGGCTTAAAAGAGTTCAAGTTCTTGTCATTATCAAAGCTGTTTTTTGTTTATGTTTTGGGTACATGTGTAAGAACAATGTATAATGACGTCTCCTAACTTGATAGTGTCTCCCCAGTTGAGTGCTTTAGTATCATTTTGGTGCCTAACATCCTGAGTCTTGTTTAGCGTTCTTTTGACGAGCAGTTGGGATCTCCTCTCGCTTTATCCAAAATGTTATATGTTAAAATGAAATGCACGTATCTTTCGTGTACTTCGTTATAGAACTGTGAGTATATTTGTGATTGTTTCAGAGTTCGTTCTTTACTCAACAAGTCCATTCAGCAAACGGGCAACACAGAGTGGTTCGTTGACAGTAACTACATGCAGACAGCACAGGATTTTACTTAGGTAGGCAGGACTGCTGGAGCAGGCCTGTATTGAGGTTTTTGTGGATCAGACGTCCAGCTGGCCGCTCGCTCATGGTGAGGTAGTGACGGGTTCACAGCCTGCAAGATTAGTGGTGAACTGGTAGCCCACATTGTCCTTGGGGTGGCTTGCCTGGGTTAGCACACAGCGACCGGTACCGTGGCATGTGCCACTACTGAGTGCCCTACCGGAAAAGTTTCTCATGCCACACGGGATGCATCAGACCATTAAGTAACTCATTTGTTATTCGTTCTTCATGCCCTGTGTCACATTCCATCTGCAGCTCCATGTGCCTCCCTCCTCTGCGTCACTAGTGTCATCTAACAGTTTAACAATGCTTATATTAATATAAAACTCATAGAAAGGACACAACAATCTTTCAGACCCAAACATTCATCCTCACAAACGGGTATTCTTCATACCTGTACATATTTGTTATTACACGTTACTGCAAACGATTTTAAATTCAAATTTGATCACATATGCAGCTCTGGACGGAGCCAAGCGGCAGACGGCTAGGGAACTGCCGTCCCATGCTTAGTTTGACGTTAACAACACAACACAAAAATATGCGTTATAGTGGTGCTATTACTGCGAAGCATGACCTGCTGATGAGTAGAGTGGCGTTGTGTTCAACGATGATTCACTGTTCTTCACTACGCTTATTGTGCCGACCTGGTGGTAGATTCCATTCTTGCAATATTTTGGAAAGGCAGAACGGTGTTACTCCTCGCATTATGGTGGTGGTAGCCATCGGGTATGACTTCAGGTCATAGACGGAAGTGATTGAGGAAAATATAATGGTGTATGGTGGGGTCACGGAAATCCTGTATCCTCATGTGTTTCCTCACATGTCATAGTACCGTGTTTCCATTTTTCAGTAGGACAATGCTTGTCAACACAAGGCCCTTTCTCCATGAACTGTCTGTCTGACGTTCAAATGTTCAAATGTGTGTGAATTCCTAAGGGACCAAACTGCCGACGTCATCGGTCCCTAGGCTTGCACACTACTTAAACTAACTTACGCTAAGGACAACATACACACTCATGCCCGAGGGAGCACTCGAACCCCCGGCGGGAGGGGCCGCTCAATTCGTGACACTGTGCCCCTAACCGCGCGACCACTGAACGGCATTGTCTAATGTTGAGGTACTTAGGTGCCCCGCAGGATTCTCAGATCTGCCCCCAGTGCAACATGTATGAGACCCAGCTTGGGCATAAACTTTGTCTGTGCTGCAGCAACCAGAATATCAATGACCGATTACAACAGTTGTGGGTCAGGTTGCCAAAGAAAAAGATACAATGGCTTTGTGTCACACTTTCCGTAGTCACCAGTCCATACATCCAGGCCAAAATAAGTGGAAAGGCATGCTGGTAATTTCGCTCATACTGTCAAGTTCTTTGTACATTTGACTCGATATTGTAAACATTGAGACAACGATGAAGTCTCATGTCGTTTATCTCCCCCCGCCCTGCGTGGTAGCCGCGCGGTCAAGGGCGCCATGTCACGGTGCGCGCGGCTCCCCTTGTTGGAGGTTCGAGTCATTGGTGTGTTTGTGTTGTCCTTAGCGTAAGTTAGTTTACGTTAGATTAAGCAGTGCGTACGCTTAGGGACCGATGACCTCAGCAGTTTGATCCCATAAGACCTTACCACAATTTTTTTTTTATCTCCTTCCCCTACACACTCCTCCTGGGCGCTTCTCTATTTCTGTCAGTCAATGTACAGTGAAATGAACTTCTTCTTTCCTCTTCCTGCCAGGAATCACAACGTGAAGTTCGTCCATTCAATATTCACTAACTACAATTTAGAAGAACAAAATGGTTCAAATGGCTCTGAGCACTATGGGACTTATTTTCTGAGGTCATCAGTCCCCTAGAACTTAGAACTACTTAAACCTAATTAACCTAAGGACATCACACACATCCATGCCCGAGGCTGGGTTCGAATCTGTGACCGTAGGGGTCGCGCGGCTCCATACTGTAGCGCCTAGAACCGCTCGGCCACTCCGGCCGAATTAGAAGAACACCCTCTAGATCATAATGAGTGTGTTCGTTTTATTTTGACTATCAAATTCGATCTGATGGAAGTCTAATTTTCAAAAGGAAAATGCGACAGTTATTTATTGTTATACACGTTGTTACTAGTGACTGCCGACGATGTAGTGAACAACACTACATTAGGAATTACGAAGTCTGCAGACCAATAATTATACCTACTACAAGCCGTGTGTTATTAGGTTGTACCGTACCTCTAAGTATGTATCCAAGGTTCTCGGGTGTCCAACCGGATCCGATCGTAGAAGTTCCACGATATATGGCGAGTAACCGTTCCGCCATTATCAGGTGGTGCTGATGGAATTCCAAATATCGTGGAACTTCGACGATCGGATCCGGCTGGACACCCGAGAACCTTGGATACAGCTCACTCGCCGGGAAAGCCTCGGATCACTTATTACCTCCAAGTATATTTGGCAAGCGCAAGCCATTAGGGCTTCATTTTCCGTGGGCAACAAGTCAGATGTTAAAGCGTAGATACATGGATGCAAAACCGAAAATCTGTACTGACAGGCCTAGTCCACTTCCGGATGCAGTCACGATCGTTGAAAGGACATTAGATAGTAAATTATGTAACGTGTTTGTGGGTCGACTGTTCGATACAGAGAGAAAAAAAAACGACCAACAGAATGATGCATGTGCTTATTAAGGTGTCACATATAAAAATATCATGACTTATACCCGTTACATTCCATATATTGTTATGTTGTCACATACACAATATTTATTTTTAAATTTCTTATACCTAGATGTAAAACGGTATTCTACTGGGTTAAAAGAAAAGTATCGCCGTTCTGGGAAATGCAAAGAAGGGGACTGGAATGAGTCTAAAAGAAAAATACCAGGTCTTCCAGCCAGAAAGGAAACAGAGCAGAGACTGTGCACGCGCATAAAATAGAGGCGTACGACCGTACGCAGGTGGACACGGCGCTGCGCGGACTACGTATGTTAATGCAGGCTATCTCGCTGATCCCCCCCAAACGCGGGCTCAGGCCTCCTCCCCCTCTTGAGCTGCACTCTGCGCCGGCACAGCAGGCAGGGCAGGGCAGGCCGGCCTTGTTGGTTTTTATTTCGCCTCGGCTGCCGCGGAGCGCTACGGCGGCTCCGTGCTAGCTAGCGCTCCGCTTGCCTGCCCCGCCCCGGCCGATAGGATCAGTGACATATGCGCGCGCAGAATTAGCCGTGTAATAGCAGATAGCCGACGCCTGCAGTATTACCATTACCGCCATTATCGCTCCCGGCTCGCCCCCAAATCTCCGCCGCTACGTTCCTCACACAGGGCCAGCCCCTGCGCCCCTTTCGTTGGGACCCTTTCGTACACTCCCGGATGCAGGAGTTCGATATGAGGGGTAAGTGAGGCTTTCAACTGAAACTATATACGCTGATGTGGCAAGATCCATGGGTAAGCGATATACACACTACTGGCCAGTAAAATTGCTACACCAAGAAGAAATGTAGATGATAAACTGGTATTCATTGGACAAATATATTATACTAGAACTGACATATGATTACATTTTCACGCAATTTGGGTGCATAAATCCTGAGAAATCTGTACCCAGAACAACCACCTCTGGCTGTAATAACGGCCTTGATACGCCTGGGCATTGAGCCAATCAGAACTAGGATGGCGTGTACAGGTGCACCTGCCCATGCGGCTTCAACACGATACCACAGTTCATCAAGAGTAGTCACTGCCGTATTGTGACGAGCCAGTTGCTCGGCCACCAATGACCACACGTATTCTATTGGTGATACAACTGGAGAATGTGCTGCCCAGGACAGCAGTAGAACATTTTCTGGCTCCAGAAAGGCCCGTATAGGACTTGCAACATGCGGTCGTCCATTATCCTGCTCAAATGCAGGGTTTCGCAGGGATCGAAAGAAGGATAGAGCCACTGGTCGTAACACATCTGAAATGTAACGTCCACTGTTCAAAGTGCCGTCAATGCGAACAAGAGGTGACCGAGACGTGTAACCAATGGCACCCCGTACCATCACTCCGGGTGATACGCCAGCATGGCGAAGACGAATACACGCTTCCAATGTGCGTTCACCGCGATGTCGCCAAACACGGATGCGACCATCATGATGCTGTAAACAGAACCTAGATTCATCCGAAAAAATGACGTTTTGCCATTCGTGCACCCAGGTTCGTCGTTGAGTACACCATCGCAGGCGCTTCTGTCTGTGATGCAGCTTCAAGGGTAACCGCAGCCATGGTCTCCGAGCTGACGGTCCATGCTGCTGCAGACGTCGTCGAACTGTTCGTGCAGATGGTTGTTGTCTTGCAAAGGTCCCCATCCGTTGACTCAGGGATCTAGACGTGGCTGCACGATCCGTTTACGCCATGCGGATAAGATGCCTGTCATCTCGACTGCTAGTGATACGACGACGTTGGGATCCAGCATGGCGTTCCGTATTACCCTGCTGCACCCACCGATTCCATATTCTACAAACAGTCATGGGATCTCGACCAACGCGAACGGAAATGTCGTGAAACGATAAACCGCAATCGCGATAGGCTACAATCCGACCTTTATCAAAGTCGGAAACGTGGGGGTATGCATTTCTTCTCCTTACACAACAACGTTTCAACAGGCAACGCCGGTCAACTGCTGCTTGTGTATGAGAAATCGGCTGGAAACTTTCCTCATGTCAGCACGTTATAGGTGTCGCCACCGGCGCCAACCTTGTGTGAATTCTCTGGAAAGCTAATCACTTGCATATCACAGCATCTTCTTCCTGTCGGTTAAATTTCGCGTCTGTAGCACGTCATCTTCGTGGTGTAGCAATTTTAATGGCCAGTAGTGTACATAAGGCTTTAGTATCGCGTACACTAAGTATAAAAGGGCAGTGCATTCGCGTATCTGTCATTTGTACTCAGGTGATTCATGTGTGGATTACGACGTTATTATGACCGCATGACGAGCACTAACGGACTTTGAACGCTCAATGGCAGTAGGAACTAGACGCATGGGATATTCCACTTTGGAAATCGTTAGTAAATACCAAATTTCAGGCATTACCTCTCACCACGGATAACGCAGGGACCGACGGCCTTCACTTAATGACCGAAAGCAGCGGCGTTTCTTTAGATGTTGTCAGTGCTAACACACAAGCAACCCCTCGTGAAAGAACCTCAGCAAGCAACGTATCCGTTAGGACAGTGCGGCGATGTTTGCCTTTAATCGGCTATGGCAGCAGACGATCGACGCTGGTGCCTTTGCTAGCAGTTCGACATCGCGTGTAGCGCCTTTCCTGGGCTCATGACCATATCAGTTGGACCCCATACTATTGCAAAACCGTGGCCTGGTCAGATTAGTCTCGATTTCAGATGGTAAGAGGTGGTGATTCAGTTCGAGAGTAGTGCAAACCCCACGAAGCCATGAACAAATGTTGTTAATAAGGCACTGTGCAAAGTAGTGGCGACTGTCTGTAGGCTGTGCCTACATCGAATGGACTGAAACCTCTGGTCCAACTGAACCGATCATGCACTGGAAATGGCTATGCTCGGCTACTTGGACACCATTTGCAGCCATTTGTGTACTTTACGTTCACAAGCAACGATGGAATTTATTTTGGATGATAGGGCGACACGTCACATTCCGCGATTGTTCGTGATTGGTTTGACGAACATTTTCGATAATTCGAGCGGAAGACTTGGCTCCCAGATCGCCCAACAAGACACCCGTCGAAAATTTATGGGACATTTTAGAGAGGTCAGATGGCACACAACATCTTCCCTTGGCAAAACGTTCGCAATATCCATGACAACAGAGGCAGCAAGACTCACTACTTCTGCAAAGGTTTTCCAGTGAGTAGGTGAGGCCATGCGACCTCGAGGTACTGCGCTACGTCGGCCATAAAAAGGACAAACATGGTATTAGGAAATATCCCACGGCTTTCCTCACCTCAGTGTACAGCCTGAAGGTTTCCGTGGCGTATAGATGCGAAACTTGAAATACTCCCGTGGAAACACGAGACACATGTAACGGTAACAGATGCTAGTGCTTAGGCTTGCTGACGACGTATCTATTTAAGGCCAGACGTACGGAAGACATGCAGCGTTTTCAGCGAAGGAGTACCGGATTTCGGAATTAAATACATCGAAAACTGAGACCGAATGACTGAAATTCCCTCCTTCCACCCCTCCCCCCCCCTCCCAAATTTTCATCAGCAAAGTAGAACATCATAATGTAATATTTCCTCGAGACTAAGGTTCGTATCTCTATTAATATGACACTGAACAACAATCAACTAAAAATGCAGCCCAATAACAATCATAAACATAAGAGGTCCCATATTATGCCAGTAGCGGCCGCCTGCAGTGTCATGAAAAGTCTGGTTACAGATTAATACAGTTTATTTGTAATATAAAAAAGTAATGTACATACAACAACAAAATGCAAATATTTTAAAACCCTGCAACCCAACCGTTCTCTGGAACGGTAATGAAACATTACAACAGTTATTAATAAATAATACTTTCATGGACAAGAAAAAGCTCTACATATCTTTAAAACGAACTTTAAATAAAAGTTTAACGGTATAAGTTAATGGTGACGCAATATTTATTCAACAGTTGATTTGCTTGTAAGAAATTAAATTCTAGCTGTAACCGTCCAGCAGCAAAATATTTTGCGAACAATTACTGGCGCAAGCTAATGGAACTATGATTGCAAGTAGGAGTAATTAACTAAGAGTTCAGCACCACCTAAGATAGTATAGTAAAATTTATATCACTAAAAAATAGATTGAAACTATTTTAACAGGGAATATAATAAAAAAAACCTATTTGTCAGGTCCAGTTAAAACATCGGCTGATAAAGAAATCATACAAAATTCACAGACATGTAATAGATGCCAGTGCTATTAGGCATACGGCGAAATGCACTAGAACGATTAGGTCACACTGGCGGTGGGCAATGTTTTATAGACTTGCAGGTGGTTCAAATCGTCCAAATGGCTCTGAGCGCTATGGGACTTAACTTCGGAGGTCATCAGTCCCCTAGAACTTAGAACTACGTAAACCTAACTAACCTAAGGACATCACACACATCCATGCCCGATGCAGGATTCGAACCTGCGACCATAGCGGTCGCGCGTTTCCAGACTGTAGCACCTAGAACTGCTCGGACACTCCGGCCGTCTTGCAGGTGGTCACCCTTATAACGGCCAAGTGGAGTTCACGTTTATTCAACCTCATAGAGTAACTTCCCACCAGGTAAAATACCTTCCGATATGACACTGACTTCCCACCAGGTAAAGTACCTTCCGATGTGACACCAACTAAAGGCGCTGAGCATCCACTGTATACCACCTATGCGACCCACACAACGGCGCTGCCCAGTGCTGTTAACAACGGCCGACACAGTTCGCTGCAACGACGAGCTTCCTTCATACCGGGCGCCGTACCTCCACGGAAGCTCTTCCACGACCGATTAATAACTCTCCATGCAGAAAAGGTACCCTTCCGCTGATATAGCTTCCAGTTATTTCATTTCGAATAGAAGTGTTATTATATATGCATGCGTACACATCGCTCGATGTCCACTGCAGTTTACCACAACTATTAAAGTACATTGAAATTCGAACGTAGCACAGCAAGCGGCGAGTTTTACACGGCGGAAGGAAAGCAGCGCCCTCTGGGGCCGACCACGGATGAGTGCAGTGGACGGTACGTTTATTGTGAAAGCTGTAAGCGTTTTCTACAGAGGATTCGAAAAATCTGCTAATAGGTTGCGCTGTAAATACAATACGTAGTGCCTATGAATAGTGTGGCGCTGCTGAGAGCGATCGTTACCACCGTTGAAATAGGAAGGGACGTTAGGGTACTGAATGATGTGGTTAGAAGTATGTAGCCGGCCGCTGTGGCAGAGAGGTTCTAGGCGCTTCAGTCTGAAACCGCGCTCCTGCTGCGGTCGCAGGTTCGAATCCTGCCTCGGGCATGGATGTGTGTGAGGTCCTTCGGTTAGTTAGGTTTAAGTAGTTCTAAGTCTAGGGCACTGATAACCTCAGATGTTAAGTCCCATGGTGCTCAGAGCATTCTGAACCATTTTTTGAAGAATATACAGGGTGTTACAAAAAGGTTCGGCCAAACTTTCAGAAACATTCCTCACACACAAAGAAAGAAAATATGTTATGTGGACATGTGTCCGGAAACGCTTACTTTCCATGTTAGAGCTCATTATATTCTTTCTCTTCAAATCACATTAATCATGGAATGGAAACACACAGCAACACAACGTACCAGCGTGACTTCAAACACTTTGTTACAGGATATGTTCAAAATGTCCTCCGTTAGCGAGGATACAAGCATCTACCCTCCGTCGCATGGAATCCCTGATGCGCTGATGCAATCCTGGAGAATGGCGTATTGTATCACAGCCGTCCACAATACGAGCAGAAAGAGTCTCTACATTTGGTACCGGGGTTGCGTAGACAAGAGCTTTCAAATGCCCCCATAAGTGAATGAGGGTTGAGGTCAGGAGAGCGAGGAGGCCATTGAATTGGTCCGCCTCTACCAATCCATCGGTCACCGAATCTGTTTTTGAGAAGCGTACGAACACTTCGACTGAAATGTGCAGGAGCTCCATCGTGCGTGAACCACATATTGTGTCGTACTTGTAAAGGCACATGTTCTAGCAGCACAGGTAGAGTATCCCGTATGAAATCATGATAACGTGCACCATTGAGCGTAGATGGAAAAAGATGGGGCTCAATCAAGACATCACTAACAATGCTTGCCCAAACGTTCACAGAAAATCTGTGTTGACGACGTGATTGCACAATTGCGTACGGATTCTCATCAGCCCAAACATGTTGATTGTGAAAATCTACAAAGTGATCACGTTGGAATGAAGCCTCATCCGTAACGAGAACATTTGCACTGAAATGAGAATTGACACAATGTTCGATGAACCATCCGCAGAAGTGTACCCGTGGAGGCCAATCAGCTGCTGATAGTGCCTGCACACGCTGTACATGGTACGGAAACAACTGGTTCTCCCGTAGCACTCTCCATACAGTGACGTAGTCAACGTTACCTTGTACAGCAGCAACTTCCCTGACGCTGACATTAGGGCTATCGTCAACTGCACGAAGAATTGCCTCGTCTATTGCAGGTGTCCTCGTCGATCTAGGTCTTCCCCAGTCGCGAGTCAGAGGCTAGAATGTTCCGCGCTCCCTAAGACGCCGATCAATTGCTTCGAACGTCGTCCTGTCGGGACACTTTCGTTCTGGAAATCTGTCTCGATACAAACGTACCGTCCCACGGCTATTGCCCCGTGCTAATCCATACACCAAATGGGCATCTGCCAACTCCGCATTTGTAAACATTGCACTGACTGCAAAACCACGTTCCTGATGAACACTAACCTTTTGATGCTACGTACTGATGTGCTTGATGCTAGTACTGTAGAGCAATGACTCGCACGTCAACACAAGCACCGAAGTCAACATTACCTTCCTTCAACTGGGCCAACTGGCGGTGAATCGAGGAAGTACAGTACATACTGACGAAACTAAAGTGAGCTCTAACATGGAAATTAAGCGTTTCCGGACACATGTCCACATAAAAAATGGTTCAAATGGCTCTGAGCACTATGGGACTCAACTGCTGTGGTTATCAGTCCCCTAGAACTTAGAACTACTTAAACCTAACTAACCTAAGGACATCACACACATCCATGCCCGAGGCAGGATTCGAACCTGCGACCGTAGCAGTCGCACGGTTCCGGACTGCGCGCCTAGAACCGCGAGACCACCGCGGCCGGCACATGTCCACATAACATCTTTTCTTTATTTGTGTGTGAGGAATGTTCCGTGAAAGTTTGGCCGTACCTTTTTGTAACACCCAGTATATTACACTGAGCGACGTGTTTTTCTGCTACTGTAATACCACGGGTTAGAACACAGTCCTATAGCTGCCGGCGCAGTTTTCTAATTCAATTTAGTGTTCTAAAAGAACTCGTTGCGAAGACCCTTCGCCTTTAATTATCACCATTCCCAAGCCGTTCACCAAGTTTCAACAGACGGGCAGCTTAGCTGATGATCCAACGGGGAATGTTCGCCCCAGGCAAGCTGTACCTACTTCCTTGAGTTATTCAGCAAAATCCATGGAAATACGTCCAAAGAATTGCATCATAGGCTGGTTTGAAGCGATCTAGCACGCAGAAAATCGTGAGAGTGAGGCCAAAAATACTGATGCAGAACCCAACCATGTTTGTATTCAAAATCCAAAGCCATCAGGCCATATCTGAACGAGGTATGCGACAGAGGGCTGAATTTACGAACGAGATTCTCACAGTGATTCATAATGAGAGATCTGTTGCTGGTTTCGTCTGGTTCACAGATGAAGCACCTTTCCACTTGAATAGAGTATTGCCTAAACAACATTGATGACTTTGGTGTTTTGAAAATACCCATTTGTGTGAAGCGAAACCACTGTATTCCCCAGGAGTTTCTGTTTGGGCTACGATATGGTTGTTGATCTTCCTTCCATACGAGAAACGATCACTAGTGGGAAGTCACGTTGCATTGTGGAACAATTTTTCGCCACACAGGTGGTGTACGAAGGTGGACCAGGCAGCGATTGGTACATGCAAGATGCCAAAGCGCACCGCACCGAACATGTGTTTGGCTTTCTAGATTACGTCGGAAATACAGTGATTGCGTTGGTTTTTTGCAAATTTATTCAAAAATGGCTCTGAGCACTATGGGACTTAACTACTGAGGTCATCTGTCCCCTAGAACTTAGAACTACTTAAACCTAACTACCCTAAGGACATCACACACATCCATGCCGGAGGCAGGATTCGAACCTGCGACCGTAGCGGTCACGCGGTTCCAAACTGACGCGCTTAGAACCGCACGGCCACACCGGCCGGCTGCAAATTTATTCTCATATAGGTGGCCTGTCCTCCGTATTCGCTGGATCTGAATCCTTGTGTCTAATTTTTCGCAGAACATTGGAAGGCACCGTCTATGGGAACCGTCCCATCATGGTGGACGAGCTAGAATCGGCCATCTGTGTGGCATCCGAATCCGTTTCCGTTCAGATGACATGTTTCATTGTTCGTTTGCGCCACCTCCCTACTGCCATTGGCGACCTTTCCGAAAAGACTGTAATGTGATTAGAAATACAGCTTACAGACGCCTAGTTTATGCACGCTGATACAGTACGAGATGCAAAGCTTTCAGAAAAAACATACGTTTTAATAATAAATGAAAAGCACCTGGTGCTTTTCATTTATTATTATAATGTTGTTCTACCAAGAACCCACGGAAGATTCTGTTAACATACATTTTATTGTACTAGTCTATCGATTTTAGTTTTCGAGATATTTAAATTTAAAGTCAGGGATTCATTCGCTGGGCACTCTTTAGGAGGCATTTTCAAACGAATTGGCAGCAAAGAAAATAATTTATGTTTCTGCAAAGGAAGAAGAGTAACGAATTACCTCCGATTAAGCTTGAGAACGACTCAGTAGTGGAGGAAGTGAAAGAATTCCATAGGGAACAACATTTCCTGTATAGATTGTTATTAAATGCGTTTAACAAATCACTATCGCTATTTCATCTTTTGTGCTCTTCTCAACTAACAGATCACAATGAAGTGGGTAAATATGTACTCATTCCAGAAGACAACGGCCCCGTGTCAGTTAATTGTGATCTTCAATCCAAGGGCTAGTTTGTACAGTTCTCTTTATCTCCTAATAACAACCGCAATCCACGACCACTTGCATCTGCTAATTGCAATTACGTGTCCTCTGTCGACAATTTTCATCCGTCACATTTCTCTTGACAATTCCTTCATATGTCTCACTAAGTTTCCTGTCAACCCATCACTTCTTTCAGTCAAATTATGCCATAAATTTCTTTCCCAGTTCGATTACCTTCTCATTACTTACGTGATTTACCCCGTAATCTTTTCTTTTTTCTGGCATACTTACCGTAAACTTTTCATTTCCGTTAACCGCTACACTCCACATTTCTTATGAAAGGATTTCATAACGTTAAATTTATATTTGATATTAGCGAAGCCGCCTTTTCCAGAAATGATGTGTGTGCTATACGAAGCCTGCATTTTATATCCTCTCTGCTTCGGACCAGTGGCTTGGTGTCCTAACGTGTAGAGCATTTGACTCCGGCCCTATAGGTTTCGGCTTAAAAGCCGGATGGGCTTGGCGACTTTTCCTCGTTTCGGTTCCTGCAGGACGGTCCCAGGTTCGCTCAGCTTGCTATCAAATGATGAGCGAGGAACATTTCCCCGGACCCCTACTAGTCGCGCCAGTCTTAACGTTTACTACCACGGACATTATTTATTTTACTGCTCAAACAGCAAACCTCAAATCCACTCGTTTGACCATAACCTGACTTAATTTGCGTAAGTTTCCTCTACATTTGCGTCTTCATCTACTGACTACTCTGCAATTAACACTTAACGCCCTGCCAGAGAGCACATCGAACGACTTTCACAATATTTCTCTACCGTTCCACTATCAGTGCGCTAGTAAACAAACACTTAAATCCATCCGTGCAAGCTCTGATTTCTCTTATTTCATTGCAGTGATAATTGTTCCCTGTGTGGGTGTCAAAAATTATTTTCGAATTCGGAAAAGAACGTTGGAGATAATAATTCGCTTTAGGGTCTTTCCGCAGCGAAAGACATCTTTGTTTGATGATTGCCACTCCAGCTCGCAAATCATATCCGTTACACTCATTCCCCACTTTGCGATAATACAAAACGATCTGTCTTTTTTTAACTTTGTCCGTGTCTCCGTCAATCTTTCCTTGTACAAATTGCCTTCCTCGTTCGCATGAGTTCGCAGCCGCGCTAAGGAGTGCGCTGTATATGTAGGGGACGGGGTGATGGAATTGAGACACGGCAAGTGGGGCGCTGCCACGGCGACAAGTGAGTGCTTGACATCCTCCGATCACGGTGTCAAGGGGGTTACGCAACTCGAATTTGTAGCGGGACAGACTGACTTTGGGCGTTCTTAGTGTAAAGCTCACTCAGGTCTTCCGGAACTGATTAATCTGCCATGTAGTAATCTAGTTGCTACTGATAGCTGATTTGTGAGCGCAGAGTTAAACCTCCTTGTTGCTTGATCGTCTACTGTGAATTTCAGCTCCGAGAAGACCATTTCCTGTCTGAAAAGGGAAACTGAACTCTTACAAGTGAGCGCGAGTTTCGCCGCCATGTAAGAAATCTGCCTGCCTCGTTCCAGTGCCTTTGTAGTTAGGAGTGGGCCGGCCGGTGTGACCGAGTGGTTCTAGGCGCTTCAGTCTGGAACCGCGCGACCGGTGCGGTCGCAGGTTCGAATCCTGCCTCGGGCATGGATGTGTGTGATGCCCTTAGGTTAGTTAGCTTTAAGTAGTTCTAAGTTCTAGGGACTGATGACCTAAGATGTTAAGTCCCATAGTGCTCAGAGCCATTTTTTGAGTTAGGAGTGGAGCCGAGTTGAGTTGAAAATTTCTTAGCCAATTCCCAGCGGCACTTCTGGAATTATTTTCTATTGCACTATCTTTTGTAATGCCCAGAATGCGTGTGCATCTCTCTGAGTTCTGTAACTGCGACAGAATTGAGCGTCCAGTGGTGACATGAACTAAGACGCTCTTTAACCTGTTCCAGCATCACGTATAGTGTGGTATGCCACCTTATAGGCCTCTTGGATCGTAGTGCCTTCGAAACCCTGTTTCTAAATGCCACGCCGACCTGCACCGTCATCGCCGAGGAGATCTCCGCTAGTGAAGTTACATAATTGTAATATGTTGGCTGTTTCACGCAACTGCTATTTTCCTCATTCTAAAGGCCTAAGCAGTCTGTGGAGGTTGCCACTCGCTAACTTACGTAATTGTAATCTAGCAACTCTTTTATGTAACTGCTGCTTCTGTCATTCTAAGGGCCTAAGCGGACAGTCATTCCATGTCAGTTTTGTACCCCTTGTTTAATAAAAAATAACACGTTTTTAAACGTGGCTAAATTTTTAAAGTATTTTCACATTAAAAGTTTACGGTTTATACGGCTGTCTATAAAGAGTTACAATTTGATAAGTGGCACTATTTCGTATTATAACAACAGTGTATCAAGGCTGTTGTTCCCCTTTTAACTACCTCTTAAAGTAATTGTTGCTGAGCTCAGAAATTGTTTCTCTTCGTATATACAGCGCTTTTTTTTATCGATAATAAAGTTTGTTAAATGGTGAATGATGTGTATATAGAACCCTGACCCAGTCGTTTTATGTGCTTGACTTTCATTAAGCTGCAGACTTGAATGGTGACATTTCAAATCCAATCTCGTAAGATACCATACTCTACTCTAGCAGCGTACTGTGAGCAGTCTCTGTAGTAGACTCGTTGCGTCTCCTGAGTGCTACACTGAAGCGCCAAAGAAACTGTTATAGTCACGCATATTCAAATACAGAGCTATGTAAACAGGCAGAATACGCTCTGCGGTTGGTAACACCTATGACTCTTAGTACTATGGGACTTAACATCAGAGGTCATTAGTCCCCTGGACTTAGAACTACTTGAACCTAACTAACCTAAGGAGATCACACACATCCATGCCCGAGGCAGGCTTCTAACCTATGACCGCAGCAGCAGCGCGATACCGGACTGAAGTGCCTAGAACCGCTCGACCATATCGGCCGGCTGGTAACGTCTATATAAGACAACAAGTGTCTGGCGCAGTTGTTAGGTCAGTTACTGCTGCTGCAATGGCAGTTTCTAAACGTTTAAGTTAGTTTAAACTTGATGTTAAAGTCGGCGCACGAGCGAGGGACACAGCACATCAGGTGATGAAGTGGGCATTTTCCCTCACGACCATTTCACGAGTGTACCGTGAATATCAGGACTCCGGTGAAACATCAAATCTCAGACAGTGCTGCAGCCGGAAAAATATTCTGCAAGAACAGAGCCAACGACGACTGAACAACGTGACAGAAGAGCAGCTCTTCCGCAAACTGCAGCAGATTTCAATGCTGGGCATCAAGTGTCAGCGTGCGAACCGTTCAACGACACATGACTGCACGACACAAAGCTTTACGCCTCGCCTGGAGACATGTTGCCTGGTTGGACGAGTCTCGTTTCAAATTGTATCTAGCGGTTGGAAGTGTACGGGTATAGAGACATCCTCATGGAACCACGGACCTTGAATGTCAGCAGGTGATTGTTCAAGCTCGTGGAGGGTCTGTAATGGTGTGGATCGCGTGCAGTTGGAGTGATATGGGAAACATGATGCGTCTAGATACGACTCTGACATGTGACACGTACGTAAGCGTCCTGTCTCATCACCTGCATCCATTCTTGGCTATTATGCATTCCGACGGACTTTGGAAATTCAAACAAGACAATGCGACACCCTACATGTCCAGAAATGCTACAGAGTGGCTCCAGGAACACTCTTCTGGGTCTTAATAGTTCCGCTGGCCACCAGCTGCCTTGGCGGATTATGGTTTCGGACACGGGTTACCCTACGAAGTTTATTTTTCCCCTGAGACTCTCTAAAATCTTCTGTGCTTTTCGGCCTACAGGATAGAAGCCCGTGTCCGAGACCGTCATCCACTGAAATAACAGAGCGTAGCATTCATAGGAGATAAAAACCTTTCTACTCAGCAGCTAGCTCTTCTTTCCCCACTAGCGATCGAGGGAATCAGTCGCGATCTCTGAATAACAAATAACAAACAAATGGTTCAAATGGCTCTGAGCACTATGGGACTCAACTGCTGAGGTCATAAGTCCCCTAGAACTTAGAACTAGTTAAACCTAACTAACCTAAGGACATCACAAACATCCATGCCCGAGGCAGGATTCGAACCTGCAACCGTAGCGGTCTTGCGGTTGCAGACTGCAGCGCCTTTAACCGCACGTCCACTTCGGCCGGCAACAAATAACATTACGAGACATTCCGCCGACGTTACGTCAGCGTATAAAGTCACGTCTGCTGCCAAAGAGGTAGCCAAGTGGATGGCGTCAGCTCCTGTAACATAGAAGCTCTGTAGCGTTGTTGGAAGATGCATCCGGTCATTTGCTCCTATAGTATATGTGTTCAAGACACCCTCTAGAACCGCTCACATTTCTTGGGCGCCCTGTAGGTATTACACATAGATGGTTCTGGACGCTTCCTGGAGCCGAACGACTCTTCTGTTTCCTCTTCCTACTTCGCTTACTTTAGAATTCTGCAGAAAGCATTCAGGAGCAGCCAAAAAACTCACAACAGCTGAACGTTCGTAATTTGCTCAAAGAACAGAAAAGTTGGTGCTGATGACAGACAAACAACAAACTCATTACTACTCTACCCATAAACTCGGCTTACAAGCTACTGTCTCATTCTAAGCAATCCAGACCTCCAAAATAACAACCTAACTGAAAACCAACTGAAAACAATATTTTCGCCCTCAATATACACGGTACATTCACTTACCCTGATAAGCCTAACCACCGCCCCACGGCAACAGTTCTGCAGGAACAAAACGACACATCAGTTAATAGTATTTATCTTCAACTCCTAATACCAGCAAGCCACATCACGAACAATTTTCAGGGCTCCTGTGGTTGTGCGCAACGTAAAATATGTTGTTCCGAAATTAAATAACACACTGCACCTTATTAAGACATAATCATTCTTAAATAACTCGTAAGTGGCCTATATAACACTGACACTTACAAGTCGAATTATAGAAGATTTCAAGAACGTTGTCTTCCTAAAGCCCAAAAAAAAACCTCTCTCGATGTCGCTGCGTAACAGATGATTATAGAAAGTCTGGAATGAAGGTATAACATGCCGGAAGTGACATGTTCACTTACCAGTACTTCGTAATCTATTTGTGTCGTATTGTAATACCACAGAAGTATAACACTGACACCAATCACGCTACTGAAGGCCGAATGTAGTTAAGAAGCACCAGTAGATGAGCCGTAATACACTGATATATTTCGTGCGATATTAATAAAATAATTTTTGGATAGTTATGAGATTAGGGTTTTTTACTTCATGAACAACACGAGTAAAGACAAATATAATTTTACTTTGTTTTAAACAAATTTGCAGCCTCTTAGCTAGCGAGAGGCAGAGATTTCAAACACAGTAAATTAAGATTTACGGATACTGGTACTCTTGGTCATACAACAGCAAAACTAATTTTGGGCTTTTCCTTCTTTCCATCCTGAAGGAGCTAATTCCTCACAGGCTTCATTATAAACGTCCAGTAAAGTGTCCTTTTGTTGTCACTTCTGCGATACCGACATTACTAAGCGAAAGGTTAACTGCCTGATTTAGGTGTATTACACTGCGTAGTGAGGCAGGCAGTTCCGTGTTATTGTTTTCCAGATGTTTTTTTGAATTATTATTTGCGTTTCATTACAAAATAATTATACTCGGTGGAACTGCGAGTGGAAGTAAACGTGTACTGCAAATATTTACAGATACAGAACAGACTGTTATCTCTGAGGACCTCATTAGCTGTCCACGTGCCTCCTGTTCGCAGATATATAAACGCATATTTGCCCTCGTGCACTCACATACATACACACAGACAAAACACACTCTGGGACTCACTCTCACCCATTCTCGCTCTCATTTACACACACACGTGCAGGAGAGATAGGACACGCACTTCCTCGTTTTAAAACGAAAGCTGGATGCTCAGTTAATAATAGAGCAACATGATTTTTTATTTATTACGCCCAGATATTGTCGTATTTTTAGCTTCATTGTGTTACTCGATATAGAAACCCACAGCGTACAGTTTAACATTCTGAATGGGAACTCATTTATGCAAACATGTATCGTGATCATCGTACGTAAATCTATCAAAAGACAGATATCAGCTGAACTCTTTCGTCCACAACCACGTACTCCTTTCCTGTTCGATTGATTCTTGGTACGACATCTATTCTAATCGGTCAGTTTGCCACATAATTGTCAACACTTATGCTTTTGCCTTCTGTTTGTTGTTTAATGTTCAATTGGCTCTGAGCACTATGGGACTTAACTGCTGTGGTCATCAGTCCCCTAGAACTTAGAACGACTTAAACCTAACTAACCTAAGGACATTACACACATCCATGCCCGAGGCAGGATTCGAACCTGCGACCGTAGCGGTCGCGCGGTTCCGGACTGTAGCGCCTAGAACCGCTCGCCCACTCCGGCCGGTTGTTTAATCGTACTTTCCGAGTATGCACGCTTTCCTTATCATTTGTCCAAAGCAGTTCATTATCATGGTTATACGTATTTGAAAATTTAAAATTTATTTTGGACCATGGAGCGTGCACAATAGAGTCCGCATACTACGTACAAAAATCGAAGCGTTCAAATTTCAGCTTTACGCTGAAGTGGTAAGGTCAGTAAACGGAAAACATATCTCAGAATGTATTAGTCAGGTTTTCTTGAGGGACAGAGAGGGCCAACAGTGCACTTATGTCCAAGACTAACAGAGGGACGAAACCAGAAAGTTCTCCTCCAGCAGAAATTCATACCATAAGCTGCCTAAATAAAAGCACAAGACTGCCTTCTAATTCTAGAATCCTTTTACTTTTTGTGTGTCACTTACTTTCATAGAAGTATTTGACATATAGTCAAGTCATCGACATTTCGAATTACCGCGTTGGTTTCTCCCGTCTTTCTATAACTGGAAGTGAAATGATGAAATTTTGGCTTGATAGTATACCATTTACATTTATCAGTTACACATCTGCACTTCAGCGCTTTCATCATGTCTTATTAAAGAATGGAGAAACTAGCGATATATGTGTTGTACGATATATGCCAGTACACTATGAAATTGTTCGCGAACGCCCTAAAGCTCTGACGTGGGAATGCACCATCTGCATGGGACACTGAGTCCGGTGCAAGCAGTGATTCAGGACACTGTGGTGAGGATGTAGCAGGCACCACCTAACGAGCATTAGATTAAATTAGATTGCGTTACTTTCATTGTTCGTTCTGTAGGGAAGTGTGGATGTGTGAGTTAAAATTGCATAATCTACATCGTATCTATTTTATTCACTTAAAGAGTGATCTGTGATTTAGAAAACTTTATTGATTTACCAGAACGGTACCGAGTATCTCTGTTCCTGCTTTTAGTTGCTTTTCAGCGTTGTTGTATCTTAGGAATCCGACAGGCTGGAGTCTGTGTGGTTTCTCAGTATTTTAGAGAGAAGTTTCGAGTTTTGCACGAGTGCTAGACTACGGCAGCCTAGCTGCAGTTCCTGGTCAAATGACGGCCACAGCACAGATTGGTAGCAGTTTTACTCCCAGGGCGACAGTTGTGATTCTCAAGTCGCTGGGAGCTGGGACTGGAAAGTGTGTGCTGCTCTTCAGAACCCCTCACTTCCATTTAACCCTCATCTGTTAATGTACAGGAAGTCGTTAAATGGGATCTGAACGGTCAATAATTGTGTTCATTGAAAGTACCATGTCTTGTCCAGCCATCGATATGGTCGCTGATGATTAGTGGAGCGAATTCTATCGTACCGTATTTGTCAGTGACTTACAGAACCAATTATGAGCATCATTATGGATGGGCCGAATGTCTAAAATAACTTCAATCCATGATGTTTACCGAGTGAACAATGAGTAGTGTGGAATGCGTTCAGAATTACTGTCTGCTTCCAATGCGACAGAGATCGCTGGTAACATACTACCAAAAGACAAAGTGCATCCCACGAAGCTCAATTCCCTCTCCTACAGTAACCAGATCTGTCCCTCATAATGGGTGTTTGTAACGTTTGTGCGGTTTGTCGGTTTATAGTGCCGAGACATCCATTAACCACTTATGATAACAGATCAAGGCAGCTTCAAGAAAATCGCAAACTGTGCCTTTGCAGATTCCCAAACAACATGAAATTTCGAGGCCACTTAAGTGTTCCACCATTTTGAAGCGTTAATTTGCATTATGCAGAAGCAATGACGTAATTCAACAGAACACCGGAGTTAACATCAGTAGCATCGGCTTGTCCCTTTTGAGCCGCTACACGGCGCTGCAGTCATCGCGCTGCAGTGGATGGTGGGGGCAGGAAATTCGAAAATCCTACACAGGAAACTGCGGAGAACCCAAGATTACACTGTTCATAAATTTAAAATTGTAAGGTCGCACTGTTGGGGAATTAAAAACTGCGGGGTGGCAGTAAATGAATAAAATAATGAAATATATGTTCAAATCAACGTTAAACGTTTTAAAAAAAACTAAGACGCCAGCTAGAGATCACTTGTGCTAACAGCCATTACGGTACCATGTTCAAAGATACAAAAACGATATCGAATTAGCGCCTTGTT
This sequence comes from Schistocerca americana, assembly GCF_021461395.2. Taxonomy (NCBI): domain Eukaryota; kingdom Metazoa; phylum Arthropoda; class Insecta; order Orthoptera; family Acrididae; genus Schistocerca; species Schistocerca americana. Next base: position 329,884,942 of record NC_060125.1, read on the forward strand.
GCGAAGTACAGGGGCAAACTGTATTTTTATCGTCGTGCTAAAAAGGGTGCGAACAATCGGAATTTTTTATTGCATTCTGACCAGAGTTGTAATGACTATAATATGCCCCTTGTTCAAAAATATCTGAATGATCGGAAATTGGCACCACGTTCAAAGGTATCCAAACGATTCGAATTTTAGCACTATGTCAAAAATTGCACGGTTGTTATAACCAAACAATCTCTTCTTGGGCCAACGTATACGGAAAAATATTAACTGTATTAGTACCCAACTTCACAGGAAAGATATTGATACTGTGCACTGTAGTATATGCGTTGTTGGTAATGCTAACGTCATGACTCCCTAATATGCTCCAGTACTGGTACAGCAACGTATGGTTGAAACATAAGCACTGCTTTACATTAGAGTTGTAGACGGTCTACACAGGTCGCGTGGAAAAGGTGAATCAGGCACGTAAAGCTGTTTTATCAAAACAACAGCAATAGTACTGCTGCCCTCTGCGAGTATTGACGCATTAAAGGAATTCGGAGAGGTCCTCTTTACACACCGGCGTTGAAGAATGTGATTTCCAAGTTCGAATGAAGTGGCGATTTTGGAATTGCTCCTTGGTGAGGCTCACCACCAATTTACACACAAGCTGTAGAAGAATGACAGCCGTAATGGCTGAGAATTCTGGACACAGTGTGTCATCTTTAAACAGTGCATGTACAGCGTCACGATGGGTGAACATTCTATGGTCCATCGTTCGAAAGTGATGCGAACGGTTGTGTAATGATATCCAGACAAACTTCATATTAGTCACCAAATTCTGTCACGTGACACGGGCATTCGAGCATGCTTTGTTCTTAGGTTTTTTGGCAGGGTCGAATTTGACGACATGGTGCCCTGAGATATTTTGTGGAGTGATGAAGCACGCTTCATACTCAACGAACCGTGAAGACTTACAATGGTCCCACTTGGCGATCGTCACTGCCTACGAACATTTATAATGTTCCCCTGCTTAGTGAATGCATGACTGTGTGGTGTGACTTTACTGCAAAGATCATGGTCAATTTTTCTTTGAGAAACTCTAATCCCAAGGAGCGTGAGCGGCAAACGTTAATGTGATCTGCTGCAACTACTAATGACTCTCCTGTATGGGGGAGAAGTGCTTTGCTCTCGACCGTTTTGATACACAATAGAACTCACGACACACTGTTCACGAGGTCAATCAGTTACTACAGTACAGAACCAAATGATCGGCTGATCATTACAAAATGCATTGGCGCCAAGATCATTAGATCTATACCTGTTTGATTTCTGGCTGTGGGACTACCTGAAAGACGGGGTTTATCAGTGGAACACTAACACATGTTGGAGGTTGAAGATCAGCATAGCAAAGGAGGTAGCCTAGATTCCAAGCCAGATGTTTCGGGCAGTGGTAGCGTAATCTCTAATGCAGTCCCAGGCAGTCGTGTATGCAGATGGTCATCACAGTGGGAAACGGTTCTACGCTTAAATCTAATTCTGGTATGCAGTTAACAAATCTCACGTGGAGATTAAAATGTGCTTCTTTCAATGGATTATGTGATATTTCTCCTCCGCATGTCCTTACAAACGTTTCCACAGAAATTCATATTCCTACGATCACCCATTATTCTTGGAGCCCTCTCAAGTTGTGCAAGTTACTGTATTTCTCAAATAAGTTGCATAAATAATATAACTCGCAGTATTTCCGCATCTAAAATATGTCAGCAAAACATACACACACATACAGAATGTGGTGTCACCGCCAGATACCACACTTGCTAGGTGGTAGCCTTTAAATCGGCCGCGGTCCATTAGCATACGTCGGACACGCGTGTCGCCACTGTCAGTGATAGCAGACCGAGCGTCACCACACGGCAGGTCTAGAGAGACGTACTGGCACTCGCCCCAGTTGTACAGCCGACTTAGCCAGAGATGGATCACTAACAACTACGCTCTCATTTGCCGAGACGATAGTTAGCATAGCCTTCAGCTACGTCATTTGCTACGACCTAGCAAGGCGCCATAGCATTTGATATTATTTTATATTGTGGTTATAACATGTACCGTCAAGATAAATGTTCTACAATTGTGGATTAAAGTTAAGTATTACTTCAACTACGTACTTTATTTGCTACTATTAATTCCTTTAACTGCTCCAGTCCTCACGCCAATCTGCGTGAGCTTAACGCGTGCCTTTCGGCTTCCTCTCATTGTGACTTGGCTGTCTTGCCAAGTCACAACACAGAACATGTTAATGCCATGGACGTAGCAACGCTTATGAATGTCCACAGTTCGATCTCTGTACCGTACTTGATGTAACATACCGTCAAATTAAATACCTCCATGTCTAAATAGCTGTACGATGATTACCAAGATTTAATTCAGCGTCCAAATGTCTGAAAAAGTGCGTGAGCCAAACAAAAATACATCATAGATACCGTGTCGGTATGTTATTTTCATCCACACACAGACAACACACAAACACACACACACTCGCTTGAACACTCATGTGCCCGTATCTGCCAAAACTAATGTACAATATGTGATTGTGTAGTATCAAATTAGAGTCCCAATGTTATATCTATGTTTAAATTCCAGAAAAAGACAGGTAACAAACTGCCCAATGTAACTCCTAAAATATCCCCTTTTTATAGTAAAAATTATAACAAATTACGCCTCTTTACAGCAAAAATTGAAACATGTTGCTTCATGTTACAGTAAAGAGCCTAACAAAATTCCTCATGCTACAGCAAAATGTGTAATGGTTGGCTCCATGTTACAGTAAAGCTACCATAAATTGCCTCAGGTTGCAGCAAAATTGTAGCTTATATTCACATTGCACACATACTAATCTAAGCACAAATGGCGTTGAATGGCGCAGCGTGTTGCAACATTGGTGTAAGATATGCCCATTCTTTTTTTTTTTTAATTTTGAGCAATTAGCAATCTTTCTTGCTTTAACACAGGAAAACCTGTCACTGTTTGTTGCTGTAACAGGGGCAATTTTTTATTGAAGCAGGGAATTGTAAGGCGAGCTGCAAATCCAAAGTTTCTCGTTAATGATGCAAATGCTTGACACAGAAAAAAGTCATGACAAAGCCATAAAATCTGGAGGAGAAAGGAATTATTCATTTAATCGGATAAGTGTTGTTTCACATTGTTTCAAATTTCTGACAGAATTTATGTCCCAAGAGTGAAACGCGGCGAGGACTCAGTGATGGGCAGCCGTATCATGGTACTCCACGAACGCCATATTTACTTTGCAAGGTCACATTACTGCCATGGATTACGCGACCATTTCAGCTGATGAAGTACATCCCGTGGTACAATATTTGTTTTGCTATGGTAATGCTGTTTTTCAACATGACAGGGCCCCGTCCACACATCTCTCGTTATCCTGGACTAGTTTCGTGAGTAGAAGCATGAATTGTCGTATCTTCCTTGACCACCACAGTCATCACATCTCAGTCTTATAGCTACCAGTTAGTGAATGGTGCTGCTATGGTCCAGAGATGGTGGAGTGTTGAGATCTGGAGGCTGAAGTGCTGGTCAGGGGTGGCTAGGGAAACTCCATTTCAAAATAGAACATATTTTATTCGTTTTCGACTACAACGTCAGAGTGATCGATATGATCTCTGCAGGTCCGTGGTCGATGCCCATGACAACAGAAAGCTGTGGTGGTGTGATGGCTGCCTGACGTCGGCGCCTGCATTGCTGACTGTTTACTTCCATCTAGACATGTGCCTGGGTGAGCAGTATGCGTCTCGGAGTCAGCAGAGACAGCGACGGGTACATTCACGTAATACCCACTGGTGGCGAAGGCTACTAGTTTAGGAACTAGTGCTGGTGTGAAGGGATGGCGGAAATACCATCCTGGCTGCGAAACGTTGCCCTACAAGGCACATGCTCACTGCTGCTATGGCTCCTGTGCGATGACTCCTCATTGTTACTTACACAACGTGATCAAAAGTATCCGTACACCCCCTAAATCATACTCTTTTCATATTAGGTTCATTGTGCTGCCACTTACTGCCAGGTACTCCTTATCAGCGACCACAGTAGTCATCAAACATCGTGAGAGAGCAGAATGGGGCGTTCCGCGGAAGTCACGGACTTAGAACGTGGTCAGGTGATTGGGTATCGCTTATGACATACGTCTGTACGCGAGATTTTCACACATCTAAACATCGCTAGGTCCACTGTTTCCAAAGTGATAGTGAAGTGGAAACGTGAAGGGACACGTTCAGCAGAAAAGCGTACAGGCCGACCTCGTCTGTAGACCCACAGAGACCACCGACAATTGCAGAGGGTTGTAATGTGTACAAGGTAAACATCTTTTCAGATAATCATACAAGAATTCCAAACTGCTTCAGGATCTACTGCAAGTACTATGACAGGCGGGAGGTGAAGAAACTAGGATATCATGGTCGAGCGGCTGCTCATAACCCGCACATCACGCCGGTAAATGCCAAACGGCGCCTCGCTTGGTGTAAGTAGCGTAAACATTGGGCGATTGTACAGTGGAAAAAGTCGTGTAGAGTGAAGAATCACGGCACACAGTGTGGCTATCCGATGGCAGGGAGTGGGTGTGGCGAATTCCCCGTGAACGTCTGCCTGCGTGTTTAGTGCCAGCAGTAAAATTCGGTGGTGGTCGTGGTATGGTGTGATCGTGTTTTTCATGGAGAGGACTTGTACCGTTTTATTGTTTTGCGTGGCATTACGACAGTACAGGCCTACATTCATGTTTTAAGCACCTTCTTGTTTCCCACTGTTGAAGAGCATTTCGGGGATGGCGATTGCATCTTTCAACACGATCGGGCATCTGTTCAAAATGCACGGCTTGTGGCGGAGTGGCTACACGACAATAGCATCCCTGTAAAGCACTGGCAAGCACAGAGTCTTGACCTGAATCCTATGGAATACCTTTGGTTTGTTTTGGAACGCCGACTTCATGTCAGGCCTCACCGGCCGACATCCATACCTCTCCTCACTGCAGCACTCCGTAAAGGATGGGCTGCTTTTCCCCAAAAACCTTCGAGCATCTGATTGAAAGTATGCCTGCGAGGGTGGAAGCTACCATGGAGGCCAAGGTTGGGCCAACAGCATACTGAACTCCAGCATGGAGGGCGCCACGAACTTGCAAGTCATTTTCAGCCAGGTACTTTAGATCACATAGTGTACGTCTCCAGTGGTCGGCAGAATCGTGAGCTAGTGTAGTGCTGCTGGCTGCCTAGACCCTCGTTGACCTTTGGCTGGCCCAAGGTTTGCTGGAAACTGACTTGGGCCCAATGCCTTGGAGGGCGCTGACAGACTGTGAATCACTGTGCTGGAATCAGATTGTACTTATAGCTATTAGTAGCACACTTGTTGTGCCGTTGTACTGCTTTCAAGCACGTACAAATCGATACTTCATGTTCCAAGAGTGTGGAAGTATACTACAGGCCGGTCCATCGTCGCAAAGCCTCTCTACGATTCACCCTAACAGTAGGTAATTGCTCGAATATGAACTTGCATATCAGGCGCGTCTGCGACAGCCTACCTGCCTCACACATGACTGCCATAGTGTTACATCAATTTAGTAACGCCCAAAATTTAGCCACGCCTTTATGACATTATTGAACCTATGTAGATTGCTCTGTGGAGACGAGTGCATGATCCCTCATCATCACTTGAACTTGCCACTGTTTTGCTGAAATAATGGTATAAGATCACTTGAAAACCATAGAGGATCAGTATCTATCCGTACCGACAAGACTGGAAGCTGTTTTGAATGCCAAAGTACCGACAAGACTGGAAGCTGTTTTGAATGCCAACGGTTTTCGTGCACTGTTTACAGGATGTTAATGTGTTTTGTATGTGGTGCTTTCATATATTTGTCAACCCCGTATCGCACAGTGTGACGAGAACTGAACGCCGACGCTAGCTGATAGAGGACAGTTGCATTCTAATACAAATTCAGGAAGGTGCCGTAAAGATGACAGCCTACTCCTTGTTCTAGATGAGGTAATCTGTAACCGAGAAAGATTTTGATGCATTTGTCTGAACCATCAGCAAGTGCGGGCCGTATTTATTTGGCAAACCATTCACCGTTGTTATGGACCACCACTTCGTGTGCCGGCTGACTAGCCAGGAGGATGTGTGTGGTCGACTGGCGAGATAGGCATTAATACTTCAGGAGGACGACGCCACTGTCGTACACAAAAATGTACACAAACACTAGGAAGCTAACTGCCTTTCAACGAATCTTTTGTTGGAACAAAATCAATATTAGTCACTGATTTACTAAGTGGCACCGCTGTTGAACAAGGGGAAAACCCAGCACTACTAATAACCATGGGTGCCTTGAAGGACGAGGAACCGGCCACAGGATAATGTCAATTAACAAATGGAACATTGTATAAGAGGAACTATCATCCTATCGTACACACTGTTAGTCTCTGTAAGAGCCGCCAACGTCGGGAACAGAAGTGACAGTTACCTTATAGGCATCTGGTACCCATCGCAGCCAAAACCACCGAATTGGAATCGACCTCTGGCGGAGATCTCTGAAGTCGACAAACTGGAACTGACAAATAATAATCTTCACTATCTAACTCACTAACTCCTGTATGTTGTCACCAGAGATGTGTCGACTGTTGAAGCTCCGTAAATCGAGAAGTTCTTCTTAGAAGACAGTGTTTTGAATCACGTAGCACCCCGTTTACTAGTCTTAGATTGTGGAAATATTTTCGAGACTAGTATCGAAGGTAAATCCGTGTTAGCCTGCCGCTGTGGCCATGCGGTTTTAGGTGCTTCAGTCCGGGACCGCGATGCTGCTACGGTCGCAGATTCTAATCGTGCCTCGGGAATGGATGTGTGTGATGTCCTTAGGTTAGTTAGGTTTAAATAGTAAGTCTAAGGGACTGATGACCTCAGATGTTAAATCCTACAGAGCTTGTAGCCACTTAAAGTTTTTAATTTCATGTTGTGACATCACCCACACGATGACAACTACCTACTAGACAGAGGTGAACGGCCTGACAGAACGCGTTATTAAGACGTTGGTAGACATGCTATCGATGTACGTTGGTGTTGGGCAGAGAGATAGGGTTACAGAGATGCCCTCGCGATATTCGCATACAAATCAGTGAAACAAGGTTCTACATTCTTCATACAGTTCTTTCTGCTCCGCGGTTGCGAGGCGATTACACCGCTCCCTTTCAACTGGACTATACCCAGCACTATATGAAATATCTTATAACCACGACCAAAGAAGCAAGTAAGCTGACTTGCTACACGTCCAGGAGAAAGACCGAGAGGAATATAACACCAAGCACGGGCCTTGAGATAGAACATGAGAGACTTGGATTTTGACACCTTTGCGGAAAGTGAGACTTTTGGACACCCAACATCCGGATATGGACTTCAGACTGGTTATAACGGACAATTTGGACTATTTTTAATCACGTAGCTGGATTAGTCAGTGAAAATATGATGTTGAGCGTTTAATGAACGTAGAACGTCATGATGTATGTTATTTTCAAACTTTTCATGGCAAACGCGACAACCCAATCTAGTATGGATGGCAGTACTGTAAAATCGGAATCGAAGAGTGCACCAGTTCATGGAAAAAATTTCTCTGAGTTCCCTCATCAAGGCTTTCCGAAGAAATCGAAGAAGGTCAGGGAAACCACGAATAGGTCTACGTATGTTCGTGTGGAAAACTTTTTCGTAATAATTACCAAAATTCTAGAAAAGTGTTGGTAAAATTTTCCCTGTCGTCAAGGCAAATGGACTACTTCGGCCGGTACTGAGTTTTGAGTTTCGGCCAGTGGCACGTTACTTGTAGCTCCAGTGAAGCTTGCCGCGTTATTTCCACGCGTTTTGCGTAAATGAATCGAATACATCCGTCTTTAAACCCCTTATCTACAATTCATGAGGAATACTTTTCCTAAATTTTTCCGTTATGTCGTAAAGTAATGGCAAGAGAAAGCTGCAGTGTAATAGCGGAGAAGAAAGAAGTTAATATGGAAGAACTTGGCACCGAAGTAAGGTAGACGGAGTGTGATATAGCGCTCAACCATCTGAGATCAAACGGTTCATCAGAAGTCGATGACGCATCTTCGGAATTAGTGAAATCTCTGAGAGGTGTTGAAATCAACGTTATCCTGTTTCAGCTGATATCAAATGTCTATCATTAACCATTATTTCACATTACCATAGGGGACAGCTGCGGATAAGTATGTAAACGGATCTTCACAAGCCTAGAGGGTAAGAGCTAAGATGCAGAGGCAGGTTAGTAATCTACAACAGAAGAATTGGATGAGGCATAATCTCAGATTATAAGAGTGGTTAAGTAAACTGTAAGTCAGAAAGCATTAATGAAAATTTCGGGGGATAAGGTAAGTACAACGGAAAAAAAGAGCAATGTTGAACTACACATAGCAGAAGTACACAGACCATTTCCGGCTGGAAAAAGGAGGTACCTCAAGCACGTTTTGAAGGAGATTTACAGCTTGCGTGGGACAGAATATGTCATAAGGGTAAAAATGGAAAATAGTACTAAGAGAAATTACGAATTGCTTGATATCAAAACTGAAACGACACAATATTGAGATTACCGAAAGTACAGGTGATGGAAATAAGAAAGACTTCAGAAGTAGATAGACCAAGCGAAAAATGTTTTGCTTTACGATCGAGCTCTATTCCTATCAGATGCAGATCTTGGAAGTTAAACTTTCCTGAAAATTTACGTCCGGGACGTAATGAGTCATGAGTACAGGAGAACCAAGAAAAATGAGGTCATGTCATGAATTTTAAGAACACGTGAATGCTAGACATAAAAACCATTACTTATTAAAAGGCAAGTCTGGGAACCAGTTGGAATACCGACAATGAGTACAATTTAAATGTAGATAATGGCTATAGTCTTCTGTCTTCGTGACTAGCCGTTATATCTTAAGTAAACTAGGTACAACGAACGAGTGACATAAATATGTACGAGTAAACAACCGATGCGATGCAACAAGAACAATATTTTGAATCCCCCCTTTGAGTATTTACTCAATGACGGCGACCCACCTATGGCAATCTGAAGATTTGTACCCTGTAATTCCTCTGGGAAAACTCGGGAAGATAGCCATTTATTAGTGAAGGCGACTCTGTCTTTAGAAAGTTTTCAGATATCTAGGAACATCGGCTCATCCCTAAATAATATTCCCAGTGGAGGATGTCAAAACTTCGACCTTTAGGAAGTTTGAAGACGAATATGACACCACTTAAGATTCCGATGATTTTATTATCACAGTACTTTGTTTGATAGCCGTAGTCATTGTTAAGGTTTCTGGTGATAGCAAGTGCCATTTGTCTTGAGAATTAGGTCTTGTTTCCCCCATTTACCGCAGGGAGAGCAGCTGCAGATCAGTGCCAGCGTGCACCTGAGGTAGAAGGTCGGATGCTCCTCGGCGAACAAGCGTACATGGCCGTGAGCGATGGGCGGCCGTGGTGGCTGCGCCCTCCTACGCAGACCACCGAGCCGCTCGGAAGACGTAGCGCCGGCCAGAGGCGGCGTTGATTTATCAGCCGGCGCTGCTGCCCGGCTCCCATCTGTCAGCCCCTGCGGCATAGGTACAGCCGGCGAACGGTCTGCCGCTGCACTGGAAGTCTACCGCAAGTGAAGTGGCCATCGCCGAGAGTCCTTCGCAGGAGTGAGTTAATAAAAAGGCAGTTTTGGTACCACAGCCTGCGACAGTTTTCCTGATTCGACGTAGCATGTCGGGTTGAAAGAGTTGTCTTACTATTAGTTTTCAGGAATGATGAATGAGAAAAATTGTGCTTGCTTGATGTCCTGCTTTTCAGTATATCGTATATCAAGGAGAATGATGGTGATCAGGTGTCACAAGTTAGATGCTGCTGTAAGAATTTTTTTTTTTTCGGCCATCAGTCTTGTAACTGGTGTGATCCAACCCGCCACTAATTCTTTTCTTATGTTAATCTCTTCATCTCCAGCACTGTAAACACACAATTATTTTTTTTGATGATCTCCAATCTCTGTCCTCCTCTAAAGCTTTTATCCTCCGCAACTCGCTTTAGTACCATAGAAGTTAGTTTCTTACGTATTAAGGGTGGTAGGACGTCAAACGGGCCGACTTGGTGCATGAGAGGCACCACACGACATTTTAATTTCCACTGTCTGTACATTTACAAATTAATTCATAAAACTTTATCTGCATGACCAGGAAGTACTCAGGATTCACCCTCATAGCAGTGGAAGTTCAAAAGCAAAGCAAAATAAATTTTTTACACGTGAAATTTCATCATTTTTTCACTTACTACTGGCTGCATTTGTTGCTGTAGGTACACTCCTCTATGTAAGTAAGAGAGATTCTTCGATGAATTTTGCACAGCATGAAAACAATACTTACAGGTGTATGAAACTCTAGAATTTTCCAGATCTATTAAAAACTGTGGTAAAAATCGTGATAATTAACTATGAAATTTGAGTTTTTTCTATACGTGAAATTTAAAATGTAACAACCCATTCATTTTTTCATAAATTAAATAAATTGTAGAGTTTCAGACACCTGTAAGTACGGTTTGTATGCTGTGCAAAATTCATCGAAGAATCTCTCTTACTTATGAAGAAAAGTGTGCCTACAGCAACAAATGCAGCCAATTGTAAGCGAAATAATGATGAAATTTCACATGTAAAAAAAAAATTATTTTGTGGTGTTTCTGAACTTCCACTGGTATGAGAGTCAATGCTGAATCCTTCCTGGTCATACTGACAAAGTTTTATGAATTTATTTATAAAAGTGTAGACAGTGGAAATTAAAATGTCCTGTGGTGCCTCTCCTGCTCCAAGTCGGCCCGTTTGACGTCCTACCCCCCTTAACATGTGTCCTATCATTCTGCTTCTTATTCTTGTTGGTATCTTCCATGTGTTCTTTTCCTATCCGATTCTGCGTAGAACCTCCTCATTCCTTACCTTGTCATTCCACATAATTTGCAACACTTTTCTGTACCACCAAAATGCCGTTTGTTGCGTCCAACTGAACAATTCCGGTTGTACTGTTGTCGATCCGGTCAACGATAACGTTGCAAATTTCCTTTCGGTTGCCGTTGAGCAGTGATTTGTTGTGAGCATTATATTGAAATATTTCGTTGATGTTGTAGCTTTTATCCTTTATAATTTCGAAGTTTAACACACTAATTGCGACTTTTCGTGGTGCTTGCATCTCAAGTTGTGTAAGGCTTGTTGTTCATTGCTAAATTTTTATCTTCTAGGTGAATGAGTGTTTTATTGAAAATGTTAAATTACATGTTGAGTTCAGGATGAGCTTGTCGGATTTGGTATAGTACCTCATCACCCACACTCTCTTTGGAGGAGTCCCGCAGCTGTTTTGGATTCGGTGGGCTACGTGTTGCAATAATTACGGCGAATAAGTCTCTCGTTTGTTCAGGTTTGGCACCTTGTAGTGTTAATTCCCGGTGATAGTGGTTTTCCAGGAGTGCTATGGGTTGGCATGCTTCTCTGGACTTCTAGCACAGACAGCCGTCAACAGTCCTGAGATCTGTGAAACGTGTTGGTCCCCGTATTTCGTGTAGCATGCGGAGATAGAAACATTCGGTGTTCTCCTGATGTATCGGCCTAGTGCGCCAGTATTCATGATTCTTGGACGATCTTCTACAAGAATTCCTTGTTTTCGTCTTTCAAGATAATACAGTAGGTAGGGATGTCGCCTTATGGTAATGTTTTAGCCTATGGATTCGTTTGGCACAGTTGGTACGATGCTGATACGTTGTGTTCTGAGGCGGTTCGCTAGAAATTTCTCTGGCGGTGTCTTTTAAGAAGTAAACTCTCTATCCACTCTCCAAATGTACTGCTAGATGATACACTGTTGCTTCCCGTTAGTGCGTGGGAAAAACGAAAATCCGGGACGCGGCTTTGTTACTGTTGCTGAGGATCTTGTCGTTTCTGTTTTGTTGTTCGCTGTCTTTGGCTATTTGAGATACTGCCGTGTCACTGACTGTTTTGGAAGGTAGTGTATTACGAGGGCAGCTCAATAAGTAACGCAACACATTTTTTTTCAGATACAGTGGTTGTTTTATTCAGCATTGAAATACACCAGGTTATTCCCCAATCTTTTAGCTACACAACACTATTTTTCAACGTAATGTCCATTCAATGCTACGGCCTTACGCCACCTTGAAATGAGGGCCTGTATGCCTGCATGGTACCATTCCACTGGTCGATGTCGGAGCCAACGTCGTACTGCATCAATAACTTCTTCATCATCTGCGCAGTGCCTCCCACGGATTCCGTCCTTCATTGGGCCAAACATATGGCAATCCGACGGTGCGAGATCGGGGCTGCAGGGTGCATGAGGAAGAACAGTCCACTGAAGTTTTGTGAGCTCCTCTCGGGTGCGAAGACTTGTGTGAGGTCTTGCGTTGTCATGAAGAAGGAGAAGTTCGTTCAGATTTTTGTGCCTACAAACACGCTGAAGTCGTTTCTTCAATTTCTGAAGAGTAGCACAATACACTTCAGAGTTGATCGTTTGACCATGGGGAAGGACATCGAACAGAATAACCCCTTCAGCGTCCCAGAAGACTGTAACCGTGACTTTACCGGCTGAGGGTATGGCTTTAAACTTTTTCTTGGTAGGGGAGTGGGTGGGGCGCCACTCCATTGATTGCCGTTTTGTTTCAGGTTCGAAGTGATGAACCCATGTTTCATCGCCTGTAACAATCTTTGACAAGAAATTGTCACCCTCAGCCACATGACGAGAAAGCAATTCCGCACAGATGGTTCTCCTTTGCTCTTAATGGTGTTCGGTTAGACAACGAGGGACCCAGCGGGAACAAACCTTTGAATATCCCAACTGGTGAACAATTGTGACAGCACTACCAACAGAGATGTCAAGTTGAGCACTGAGTTGTTTGATGGTGATCCGTCGATCATCTCGAACGAGTGTGTTCGCACGCTCCGCCATTGCAGGAGTCACAGCTGTGCACGGCCGGCCCGCACGCGGGAGATCAGACAGTCTTGCTTGACCTTGCGGCGATGATGACACACGCTTTGCCCAACGACTCACCGTGCTTTTGTCCACTGCCAGATCACCGTAGACATTCTGCAAGCGCCTATGAATATCCGAGATGCCCTGGTTTTCCGCCAAAAGAAACTCGATCACTGCCCGTTGTTTGCAACGCACATCCGTTGCAGACGGCATTTTAACAGCTCCGTACAGCGCTGCCACCTGTCGGAAGTCAATGAAACTATACGAGACGAAGCGGGAATGTTTGAAAATATTCCACAAGAAATTTCCGGTTTTTTCAACCAAAATTGGCCGAGAAAAAAAATGTGTTGCATTACTTTTTGAACTGTCCTCGTACATGGTAGTAGCCATTGATTATCCATTTCCAGTTCGTCGCTGCCTCGTAGTCGCATTTTTGCTGTGAAGCCACCGTTATTGGGTGATCTTCAGTATTTGGGTATACATTAATTTCCTGTTTGTATGTCGTCCAAGTGTGGTTTTGGGTAATTTTTTTTTTTGCACATTTTCCATCAATCACTCATGGCGAATCACTACTATGTCGTACGGTTTCAGATTTGCTTGTTTATTGGGGAATTCAGCTTGGCTGATTTTGTCGATATCCGTGGCATTATTTCTGTCATGTGGCCTTATGAGATTGTGTGAGTGAGACAGCCCTCGTTTTTGCCATTCGATTGCAATATAGTCAATGTTTCCGTCATTCATGACTGCGTGTCGATGACGAATGTACTCTTCCGTAAATAGTTTCTTCTGATTCAGTATGATGTAAAGCATCCGTTCCGCTCCAGTTTTTGTATATATATCTACAAGTAATTGTTGGAATCAACAACGCGTGTTGAGAATGTTTCATTTTCATAGATCATGAAGCGGTAATTTTGGATGTGTTTCACGTTAAAATGGTATCCACCCTTGCCGTGCAGAAATGTTAATGGATACTGGAGGGCATCATATGAACGGTGTGGCTGAGCAATACGTTGTAGTCCTCCTCGTATTCATTGTACAGTTATGTCTCTTTGTCCGCAATACGATGGCGACTTCGTCCATCTGAGTTACATAAAATCGACCTTAGTGTTTCCCAGCTTTCCTTTTGTTAGCTCTAATTTTAACTTTATAGTTAGCAGAAATCTTTCGGTCTAGTGCTCTTTTGAATATGTGAAACATTTGACTTCATTTTTGTGAGACCCTCTGTACATCTAGGACTATTTCTCGTTTCAATCCACTTATATTTATTTATCGCTGATTAATCTGTGTTTCTTCATTTCCAATGAAATGCAGTTGCCGAAATTTATAATCTTCCTTGGGTTGTGGTAGTAATGATCCCATGTTGTGACAGATATTTCTTGGATGGAAAAAAAATCGATTTCATCTCTCTTAATTGAAGTTACACCGAAACGCGTCATTTGGAAGCAGGCGTTGTATACTTTAATGTGCTTAAGTAAGTGCTTCGGTTCTATAGTTTCTCCGGTGATGTAATTTACAAATTTCTGCGTAGGTAATTCCAGTGGTGGTAACTGAATTTTTCCAATTATACAACAAAATCCTGGGGTTTCTCTACTACATTTTTTCGTGTTGCAAATTGACATATGTTATACATTCTACAAATTTCGATGTTTGTTATATTCTTTCGTCGGGTCGTATAGGAATACTTCATTTGTTAGTTTAGACTGTTTACTTGTCCGCGTTTCTCTTGCGGAGACATTTTCATGGTTAGTTTGAGTTTGCAGCCTTTTGGTGTAAGATTGTATCACAATTCTTGATTTTTAAATCCATTCATTTTATTGTTCGCTTCTCACGGTGCTCATTGTCGTTCGTTGGGAACTTAAAAAAGCTTCGCGCTCTTCATCTGTTTCGTATTTTCATTGTTCGCTTTGTTTTCACCGTGTTGCTCTGGAAATGGCGAGATCTCCTGCTCTTTTAAATTTGGATAATGTCTAAAATATAAATGAAATCACCTTTTCATTAACGAATAGACTAAGTATTCGACGTATATTCAGTCACTGTGTCCCTTATTACCCGCACTTCACTGTTTGTTTTTATTTACTCACTGCACTACTTTTTCGGGTCCTCCATTCTTCACTCATAAGAAACTGACGTTCGAAACCGCGATGGGTCATCCTTTACGCACCCCTACCAATGGGTAGTCCAACCAGTGCAGAATTCCAGAACACATCATAAAGGCTTCGAATGATCCACAATGATCCCGAACGATCCACAACATTCGAGAGTGTTCTGGAATATTCTACAATGATCAAGAAATTTCCGGGAAGTTCCAGAAAATTGTGAAATTTTTACGAATCATCCAGCTGTTCCCGAAGACACCAGAACATCCCGAATCATTGTGGAACATTCCGAAACATTTTGGAATGTTGTGGAAAGCTCTATAATACTCTCGATTAACCCGGAATTTTCTCAAATACTCTTGTATGTTCTGGAATGGTCTAAATATCTATAGAGGGTGAAACTTCCTAGCCCTGATCTCCTCAAAAATACGCCCTTCATGTCAAAACAGGAACTTTCTTCATGGATGGGGGATAGAGGTCTACCACACCACATAACTCCATCGATAGTCCTGAGTTTCAGCGGCGCCCACACTGTACTTTTACTTTTACAATATAAAATAGAATATTAATTACGCGTGACATGCATTTAAGATCTCACGAGGTGTTTTTCAGTTGCTCATTCCAAGTACAGAGTCCATATTGCCAGATAGCTCTGTCATCTGTTTCTTCCCTTACTACTGCGATTCAGCTTGATTATTAGATTTTCATCGCCATTTACATTCTGATTAATCCGTTCAGTGACATCATATACTATACAGGGCCATATTTTGCTACCGACGACGGCATGTACATTTGAAATATTGTTGTTGATAGTGATTTGCTGTCAGTTTAGATTTGAACAACCATGCCATGAATTGTTCACAGTAATTCGCTCTCTGCTCAACCTTCTTACTCTCAATTTTTGTTTTCCGCACGCTGCCCATATTACCGTGTATTGATCTGATCAAATATCTTCATCTGCTCTTTTTATTTCATTGAATCCCCTATATTTGGGATGAGCCTTTGTATTCTGATGTGGAAACTATTAACTAATCATGAAAACAATTGGAACACACAACCGGTACAGGACAAAAAAATTACATCAGACTACCATAGTAACTTAAGGTTATTTACCAGAAATATAGCTCAGATAACAAGAAATTTCATCTTCCGAAGAGTTTAATTAGTTTTAAAAATTAATAATTACGGAATAATTGCTGATGATAAACATTTGATCATGTGGTCATTGTAAGCATGATATAAGAAGAAGTAATTGTATTATAAATGTGGCAATAAAGCAGCATGTAAAAACTTTAGAGAATAATTAAAATACGTGGCGAAAATATCTGTCGAATTACACTGATTAAAAAAATGTTAAACAATTAATTTAAAACAATACTTTATACCAGGTAATCAAACTCCACAGTAAGTTACTGAAGGAAGTCAAGGATGTAATGAAAACCAACAGTTTCAAAGGCCAACAATCTGTAATTTTTAAATAAAATATTCTATATTTGAAATAACTATTTTTGGAAGAGAAGCTAGAGGTGGCAAAAATTAAACATTAATGAATAGGAAAACACCGCTGTACGTCTTCCTATCATAGCATCACAAATTTACTGGAAAATTTTAGGCCCAAGCCTTGTGCTCGTTAAAGCTGATCTCCCTTTCTTAAGATCAGTATGATTTAGTATAGAGTACAGCTGGCCTCGTTTTACAGGCAGCCAAATGGAAAAGCATGAAAAATATACTATAAAACCAGGAGTGTTTCCACGGTTCTGTTGTCCACGACAATTATGTGTGTGAGTATGTGTGTGTGTGTGTGTGTGTGTGTGTGTGTGTGTGTGTCAGAGAGAGAGGGGGCAGGTGGGACTGCTATGTCTTGCGCTTAGTGTAGAAAGCTTAGTGCATAAATGTCAATGAGAAGTATTAATTACAACTAGCGTGTTTGCAAGTGCGTGTATACAAAACAGTATTTACATATAGTAAATCAATATGCTAGCAGATCTGAAAGGAATTTTATGCGGATATCTAGAGATTTGTTAACTTCTATTTGTACCTTATGGGCAACTTAAACTTATGTTCATTTCCTGTATTAAGCTGAAGTGTCTGATACCGTGTGCCATGATTGCTCGATTAGTATTTATCTAGTGAGAAACTGTATCAGAAGGGGCTCTCTGGTAGGATATATAAGGATTTGTTAACTTTTATTTATACCCTATGGGTAACTTATACTTATGTTCATTCCTTTAGATGAAATCTCTAATTTCGTGTACAATGATTGCTCGATTAGTATCCATTTAGTAAGCTATTATCAGATTGGGCTTTCTAGTAGGATATTTGGCATTGGGATTTGCAAAACCGTTCGAGGAATTTGTAACAGAAGTAACGTTAGGCGTAGACGCACATAGTCAAAAAGATGAACTAGAAAGGCGCTGAAACGACGTTAAACGTGTTGAAGGGAGAAACAGGTAACTGTAGGTAATGACCTGCGGAGGAAGCGGACGATAAAGTCACTGCAGGTCAGCAGAAGGGCAGGAACATCAAAATGGGTTATCTGAAGTTTGCCCTGCTATGATTCACCGTAGAGGAGTGTTATATTACAGGTAGCCGGTGTGACGTAGACAGTAAGCGCTGTATTTTACTTAACGAGCAGTCGTAACTTACACAAGTGTTAGGAGGCTGTTTAGATACTTTATGAGCAGCTGTGAAAAGAAGAAATGAGTACAACCCTCGTCGAGATGGGCCACGGAGAGGGGGAGAAGCGCAGACGTCCCAACTTCGCAATACGTGTGGCAGGGCGCCTGGAGGGAGGGAGGAAATGGAGGGGAGTGGGGAGAGGGAGTAAGGAGAAACGCCCCCGTGGCACGACATCTAGGAAGGATGCCAGGGGAGAAAATTATCTTATTTATGTGTCGGAGCGCCGTGTCGGGACTTAGGGCGTAAGGAGGCCGGGTCTCCATTACAGCGTGTTATGGCCCGCTCGCGTGGGGGGGGGGGGGGGGGGGGGGCGGCGCAGGGATTGGGGTGCAGAGGGGCGGCAGTAAACTTTACGACTGGAGCTTCCGAAAGTGCGGCGCCGTTGTGTTTTCAATTAGCTCGCGCTGCTAAAATATTTGTACACGGTTTGTGCCGCACCATGCCGCACCGCAGAAGCCACGACGACGGCTGCTCTGGCGTGGGCAGCGAAGCCATTGCCGCAGGGGTGACACTCAACGTGGTGAGGGGGAGTGACTTTCCACAGTCTTAAGTACCGGCCTGTGGCACGGAGCGTATATCATATTAAAAGCAAGCCATAAAAATACTTCGCGAGAGTTTCCAAGACTGATGAAATTTGTAAACTTCCTTCAACATTTCAGCACTGCAGTGGTACTTTTTCTTTGTTGTAAATATAGTGCGCCACTGGGGCTTCTGTAATACACTGCCGTGATTTTTATTTGAAAGTGATTAAATGCTGAAAAATGGCAGAACACAATCCGCAAGCGCGGCTTCTGTAATCGCTTCGTCACTCACAGATTATTCCAGATAATTCGACAATGGATGTAACAGCAAATTTTGAGTAAATTGACGTACAAGATATCGGCACCGACTTAGCCTCAGTGAGAAATATGGCAACCATTATGGACTGCTCGGAATGGGCTGTGACTTGTTAGATAAAGAAAGTCAACTGCTTTAGTCACTTTTATTTTTATCACCAAAATACGTTTCGATGGTCAGACCGTCATCATGTGGTTTAAGATACTTTTATATGGATGAATTTGTCTATGACAGACACGTGCGTTGTCTGTTTGGCACACCAGGCTTTGTCGAAGAGGTTATGCCTCGATTGCACCTAAATAAGAGAAAAAGCGTTTGACTTTGGAGTTAAAGGCACTCCAGGACACCCTATATTGGAATGCAAAATCTATGACAATGGGTGACAACAGATACTTCAGCACGGAGCACCAAATATTAAGGAGATTCTACTTGGCAGATCCTAGACAGTATTGTTGGCACTGGAAACATAAAAGCACGGGAGGCAACTGCACCCGGTGCTGTGCTGGAACAATATAGCCATTGAAGTAATCCGGATATGGATTATCATGCAGAGATGATGCGAAAGTGCCAAAGGAATAGGTAAATGTGTCCTGGAAATGGAAAATACAGAGAAAAACGTGAGCCTCACTCTAGGTCCTTAGCACTGCTCGAAGAGTTCGTAGTCCAGCTAGAGAACGCTGTGCCACAGAGTGAATGTGAGAAATATTTTATGAAATAACTGTTGAAGAATATAATTGATCTCTACAGGAATGACAACTTTTGGTAACTATCCATCGTAAGAATAGTGATATTCGGAGTGGTGAAGAATGAGGAATCATTGCATCGAAGATAATGTCGCAAATTTTGAGATGAGCCCGATTTTTCTTGACCGCGCGCCTGGTAACGATCCTCTTGTTTAAGGCAAAGTCATTGACGTGAGCGTATTTTGGGTCATCGGTCTTCCAAATGGTTTGATGCGATCTATCACGGATTCCTATCCTGTACCAGCCCCTTAGTCTCAGAGAATTGCAACCTACGTCCCCAATTATGTGCTGGAGCATCTATGTAAATTAATTGAAGGACGGTGAAATAATGAGTTGACGACAAGCTGTAAGACGTCCACATCTCAGTGCGGAATGGGGAGGTCGCAGGTAGAACCTCTCTGTAAAGCTAGGTGGGCAGCGAGCGGTCCGTGGTAGATCTTACGTCAGAATATATTGTTGGTGCAGGCAAGAGCGTCGGAGCACTCTGTTCAGAGAGCATTGTTGAACATGCGGGTCCGCAGCAGACAAAACTTACGTGTTGCCAAGTTGACCCAACGACATTGTCAACTGCGCGTAAGTGAGTACAGAAACATCGAAATTGGGCCCCTGAACAATAGTAACGTATCATTTTCTTAGGTTACCATGTTAATGTTACAGAACGTTGATGGTCGTGTGTGAATGTGGTTGACGAGCTGCTGGTAGAAAACTGAACTCCTCCACGGACACAAGACTGTTGACTAACTGTTGACTACGTCAGCCTTACTGCGAAGCATCGGCATCACTTGATGTTTGACGTCTTCCCTGATAACGATGGCCGCTTTCAGCACGTATGAGTTTGTGTCATAGTGTCACAAGGCCAGGATAGTGGTTTGCGGAACATGGTTGTGAATTTACAGTCATTTCTTTTCCAGCAAATCCTCCTGCCTTGAACCGAGTGGAAAGCATCTGGGACGCTATTGCGTGCTATCCCCGCTCCCACAAACCGGAGTCCCGTAATTAAGAGAAATAACTGAATAGTGTGCAGATATGTGGTGCTACATACTTCTGGAAATTTATTAAGGACTTACTAAATCCCTACCGTGTGAAATTGCTGCTGTACAGGTTTCTAAAGGTTGACTAACAGGCAATTAAACTAATTATTATAATATTTTGGTTCATCAGACACTGTTATAGCAAGGGTGATGTAGGCAATTTTCACACTTTCAGTAATACTAATATTAGCAAGCTTTTGTATTATATTTTACTGTAGCCTTACTTTTTTTCAACCTTAGGTGATCATAGAAACATAATTGAGTATTGTAGTAAACTTTATGATATGCTGTAATGGTGAATGACGTGTAACCAACCAACGAATACCAGCTGTTAGCCGGCCGTGGTGGCCGAGCGGTTCTAGGCGCTACAGTCTGGAACCGCGCGACCGCTGCGGTCACAGGTTCGAATCCTGCCTCGGGCATGGATGTGTGTGATGTCCTTAGGTTAGTTAGGTTGAAGTAGTTCTAAGTTCTAGGGGACTGATGACCTTAGAAGTTAAGTGCCATAGTGCTCAGAGCCAACCAGCTGTTACGAAGATCCTTGAAGAAGGCGCCACAATAATATGATTGAATTTTCTCATTTTGAGAGAACTGAAGGGCGATCTTTTCACTGTTGAAAACCATTAAAAAACCAAGATCGCAAAAAGTATTAGTTTTAGTTAAAACAACTGGTTTGAACAGACTATGCAGTCATCTTCAAATCTTATTATTTTTCCTTGTAAAACAAGTTCATTTTATGCTTATCTGATGCACAATATTTAAAGTGGATAAAAACAATATATTATCAAAGGTTTGTCATCGCTAAAATATTTAAGAACATAAAGAAACTTGTCCAACACGCTATGTCCATATACATGTCGCTCACAGTTGCTTGTTGCATCGTATAAACACGATACACAACAGCACTACTGTTTGCAGATGCGGGACATATTCTAAACAGTTCGAATCCACTTCAAAGGGGGTATAAGGTACAATCCATAATAACTTATTAGCAGTTTGTATTCCGAACGGTATATCACATCCATCAAGTCATGATACGCCCCTCTGGGGACGGATAGCAGACATAAGACGGACAAAAGTGAACTAGCTTTCGCGTGGCCGTGCGGTAGCGTTCTCGCTTCCCACGCACGGGTTCCCGGGTTCGATTCCCGGCGGGGTCAGGGATTTTCTCTGCCTCGTGATGGCTGGGTGTTGTGTGCTGTCCTTAGGTTAGTTAGGTTTAAGTAGTTCTAAGTTCTAGGGGACTTATGACCACAGCAGTTGAGTCCCATAGTGCTCGGAGCCATTTTTGAACTAGCTTTCGCTATGTAAGGCATGATTCTCTGATGTAAACAAAGAGTCTTCGACTTAGACACTACTGGTTTCGTGTCCCTTAGAAACGACTTTAACTCGCACAGAAAGGACTGGCGTGTCTAAACTGAGGCTTCCGCTGTTATTATCAATTAACAATTTCTAGGCATATTTTTGCCCGAGTACAGCCCTTGATGTCCACTCATGACTCTTCGGCTTCACTGCCGGAGTCTTCTTCCCAGGACTACAGCCAGACGAATTAAATCTGAATGAATGTCCCAACATCCAAAACGTGTAGCAAATAGACGATACTGTGAGGAAGGGACGCAAATATTAGGAAAAGGAAATTTGCCGAAAGGTCTTATGGGACCAAACTACTGTCGTCGTCGCTCCCTAAGCTTACACTACTTAATCTAACTGAAACTAACTTAAACTAAGGACAACACACATCCATGCACGAGGGAGGACTCGAACCCCCGACGGGTGGAGCCGCGAGGACCGTGACAAGGCTCCCTTGACCGCTCGGCTACCCCACGCTGCGCGCAAATATTAGGAAACATAAGAATGTTAAGATTTAACGTCTGGTCGACGACAACGTTCCAGAGAATGCGATTTCAGATTCAGCTAGAACCTTGTTGAATTCAACTTAAAATATTTATGAAAACCAAAGAAATAAGATTCAACAAACCTGTTCCTCACGAAGTGCGTAAGGAGTATAAGTACTATGCCACTCTCCTATGCCAGTACTCTGTAGTCGTATCTAGTCGCGACTAACACATCCAGAAATGATGAACTCAGCTAAACAGGACCAGTAATGTGGAGCACGGAGTAATTATAAGCCTGATACTAGCCCAATTGTGTACACGTTCTGATACGTATACTTAAATCTTGAAACCTTATTTTCAACTCTCCGTTGACGTGAGAGACTTAGGAAGGGCGGGTTCTGTGATTTATTTTGGTCCTGAGCTAGTAAGATTAAATTTCAAATGCAAGTTAAGGAACCTCGGAGTAAAAGTAGCCCTTTGGGTTATTCATTGTATCATATGTGTAGTGGCTGTCAAGAGGTGTGTGTTGACTGCTCACTCCGTAACTGCGTTGTACGGATTTATAATGCGCTCTTAAAGGACACACGAAAGTTCCAAAACTCAGAAAATGCTGCAAAGCGCGATGCTGTTAGCTGTATTTGAACTTAGACCCATCATTCATTGTTGTATGGTTATAGGACCTATATTCTCGTCTGATTATGCAATCCATGAAGTATTCTTCTACCGAGATATATTTCAGCAGATTTACGCTGTTGACACTGAACCATTTTTTTTTTAAGTGTAAGTCTATAGGCTCTCTAGCAACGGAGTAAAATTGATACGATGAGAAGGACAACAAGACAAAATATGACACGCTGTGTGGCCATATAATGACCGTAAAAGAAAATAAGAAGAAAATTGTCTCCAAATGCTGAATTCGGTATTCAAATATTCCATTTTAGATAAGATGCAGAAGTAGCGCCACAGTTTAATTAGCGCTGCAGTGGAGACTGGTGTGGTATAAATATTATTGACAATGGCGTCGGGAGCTGAAATTACTGAAACAAGGCTACAAGGCTCGATGGAATGCTTGTTAGATCCTATGCAAAATTTCTGCTGAGTTAGCTCCCATTGTGACCATAATGTGCAGGTGAATCCTTGATTAAAAAACTGTGACCAGTGGTTGGGAGTAAGTACAGATAACACCAGCCTACAGTAATGGTAGGAGAAGCGATCCACAGAACTGGAGCCCAATACCAATGACGTCGATCTATTATAGAATCGAGTTATATGTAACATATTCTCTCATACATTTAGTTATGGCCATTAACGATTTGTCAGAGAAGGCAGTGGACTTGGGAAAACAGCTGAATGGAGTTAATGTCATGAAGAAAGGTTATATGATTGATGTGAATGAAGGTAAAACAAGGATAATGGAATGTAATCAAATATAAAAGTACTCGTAGTTGATGAGTTTTGTTATTTGGGGGAAACATAATTGATGACGATGGAAGTAGAGGGGATATAGAATGCATAGTGACAATAACAAGAAAAACCTTTCTGAAAATGGCAAATTTGTTAACGTGAATTCAAATTTAAATATGAGTAAATTTTTTGGTCTTGTTTATCTTGTCTGCAGCCCTGCATGGAAATTAAAAGTCGGCGATAAACGGTTTAGACAAGAAGAGAATAGATGCTTTTGTAATGTGGTGTTACAGAAGACCACTGAAGATTAACAGAGAGATCGAATGAGTAATGAGGAAGTACTATCTTAGTGATGGAAACGGAATGTACGGTATAACTTAACTTGAAATAGGGATTTGTTATTTTGACACATCCCTAGGGCCAAGGAATCACCAGTCTGATAATGTAGATAAGTGTCGGTGTTTCGATTGCAGAGTGTGACGAAGTTTTTTCTACAGTGAGGAGGTTCCGACGGATGTGGGTTGCAGTTAATGTGATACAATATTAACCCCAGACGTTCTGCAGAAGATGCAGTTATCTACGATCAAATGTTAGTTGAAAAGTACTACACGAGTATCCATGTAGACGTTAATACGATTTCAAACTGGAACAGACATCAGTAACTTGCTTTAAATCGGCAGAAATGTAAAATTTAATATGTACCAATGTAGTATCCTGTGACAAAAGTATCACAGAGTTACTACTTGTATCAATCAGTTGGTACAAACACATGGATATAGTGGTGTATGAATAATAATTGCATTGCAGAAGGACCTGGAAATGTATCAGATTTTAAGGTTTCCTTCTTTTCCAGTTGCATATGGAACGCCGGAAGTATGACTATTCAAATGACAAGTTCATCTGTCTCATGCGAGAATATCCCAGAGTGCTCAAGAAACTGAACTAACAGTGACTCAAAGATATATAACAACTCTCACGCGATCACTTTACTACAATCACGTATCTATCACTGACGTAGGCACTGCGAAAATTAATTACAGAGCTCCACGCTCGACTGGAGACGGAAGAAACCCTGTGTGGTACATTGTCAGGTGTCCTCTGCCACGCACATTGTGGTGTATGTACTCGTATGTACACCACTGGCGAAAGAATGCAACACGATCAAGGCCTCTTCAGTGGTACCACAGTATTATATACGCGTACTGAGAGGTTGTAGCTTCAGTGATTCGTTTGTCGCGGTCATCGACAATCAGTTGGCGCTCAAAAGATCTATCTTCGTAGCCGACAACCAGTTGGCGCTCAAAAGACCTATCTTCGTACCCGGTGTTGACTCTGCTGGCAGTGAATGTGCTGAGTTTAGAGGTAAAAAGTGTTTGCAAAATTCACTCTAGAATACAACCACGCCTCACTGATGTGTATACACTCCTCTTGAGCAGTTCCAGCCATTGTAGCGGTGTTGGTTTGTGGGCCTGCGGGAAACTGGATGGACATATTGACGGATGGCTGCAAATCTTGCGAACGGTTATTCGGTGTTGAGTCGCTGCTTTTAGGAGTGGTCTGTGGAACATTCCCACACCTGTAGACCTGGTTCTGGACCTCCGTGTAATACATACGAATGTCAAGATTTACGCATACTGAGAGCGGTTTTGGTCTACCGAAAAGCGTCCAGAGACGATATCGGAACATATTTTGCACCTGGTGTGTCATTGGGGACAACTGGGAACTGTCTACTTACAACAGGATTAAGTTCACATGCACCTTTGGCCAGGCTACCACTCGCATCACGACACCGCCAAACATAGCTACTCTAGTGTGGTGAAAGAACTGACCGGAGTGGAATGGAGATCTGTTATGTTCATTGATGAGAGTGGGTTCTATCTGTATGCGAGTGATGGACGTACAGATGTATGGCGGAGAGTTAGAAAGCGGCCTATTCCAGAATTCATTCGCCCACAACATAGAGAGCCCAATCCTAGCTTCAAGGTGTGGGCGCCATCAGTTACAACTCGTGGTCACGCTTGGTGTTTCCGCAGGGTAAAGTAACTAATTCCCGCTGTATTGCACAGTCCGTTATACCCAAGCTAGTGGCATTTCTTCTGCGCACAAGTAATGTACTTTCATAGCAGAGCAGTGTACGTTCATATACAGCTGCCACAAAGCACAGAGCTCTTCCCAACGGAGTACAACTTGCCTCGGCTACAGATCACCAGATCTCACGCCAATTGAACATGTTAGGGGCATGACGAAACAAGACCCTACCCGTTTTCCAGAGCCTCTTAGAAGTATTGCCGAATTTACAAGAAACGGTGCACGACGTAGGGAACTAGAAGGGGTTTTCACTCTGCAGCGGAGTGTGAGCTGATATGAAACTTCTGGGCAGATTAAAACTGTGTGCCGGACCGAGACTCGAACCCTGTATCTTTGCCTTTCGCGAACAATGACTCTATCAGCTCTACGGTGAGCGCTTGCCCGCGAAAGGCAAAGGTCCCGAGTTCGAGTATCGGTACGGCAAACAGTTTTAATCTGCCAGGAAGTTTCATTTTTGGGACTGTCTGTTGAAGGATGCCATTCGCCACTTTTATGATAGTTTGCCTGTGAAAATACACGTCCTCGTTGCCACCACATGGGTGTTGAGGTTACACTGTGTATTGATAGAACTGTGTAGGCATCCCTTACTGTAACATTTGTGCTTCATTCGGTCTGAATGCATCACATATTCCTACGACGATGAATTACTTGTCACCTCATTCGTCAGTGAAATGACCTGTTCTTGGTAGTTTTGCATTTTTTTCTGGCAGTGTAGATGCAGCGTGAATATGTCACACACATGATTAGGTCTGAAAATAAATCAGGATATGGGGAAGTATTTCCTGACTTTTGGTTCTCGCGTCTCCGAGTTACAGTCCAGCGTCGATATTGCATACATCGTTTGCGAGTAGTCAGCTCTGGCTCCAGTCCTCCACCCCCAAACCCACCTTTCCCCCTAACCCCTCACACCCCCACGTTCCTTCCTTCCTTCCTTCCACCAGCGGGACCAGCTCACTACAAAGCGAACCTGGGGCGGCTGGCGCGCCACGCCTTCACTGCTAACAGCCGCCGGTATTCATTCCAGAAATTTGTCCGGAAATTTATTCCTCTTGCAGGAAATTGTATTCGTTCGCCAAGCACAACAATATTTTCAGCGGTCGCTGCGCTTGCAGAGAAATCACTCACTTGATATTTCAAACTCCTCTCAAATTTCCGGTGCGTTCGGCATTTTCAATGTGATACGATAGCAAACAGTATTTCTGGTCTGTGTTCAAGCTTTGGCATAAGGTTTCTTGGTGAAATACTAAAATGCTACTTTCGTGTATAGTTTTAGCATACGCAAATAGACTTCAGATGAAATAAATGAATTTTCTGCTCAGGTTACCTTATTGCGACGTATTAATAGGATTATCCAGTTCTCCTTAACTCTATGTGAAGCTCGAAAGGGACTGCGTAATTCTTTATTTTTAGCGGTTTTTAAATATAGAAACTGATATCGGGATAATTTTCTATCTGATATCGGAATAATCCCCCCTGAACCATGGACCTTGCCGTTGGTGGGGAGGCTTGCGTGCCTCAACGATACAGATAGCCGTACCATAGGTGCAACCACAACGGAGTGGTATCTGTTGAGAGGCCAGACAAACGTGTGGTTCCTGAAGAGGGACAGTAGGCTTTTCAGTAGTTGCAGGGGCAACAGTCTGGATGATTGACTGATCTGGCCTTGTAACACTAAACAATATCGCCTTGCTGTTCTGGTACTGCAAACGGCTGAAAGCAAGGGGAAACTACAGCCATAATTTCTCCAGAGGGCATGCAGCTTTACTGTATGATTAAATGATGATGGCGTCCTCTTGGGTAAAATATTCCGGAGGTAAAATAGTCCCCCATTCGGATCTCCGGGCGGGGACTATTCAAGAGGACATTGTTATAAGGAGAAAGAAAACTGGCGATCTACGGATCGGAGCGTGGAATGTCAGATCCCTTAATCGGGCAGGTAGGTTACAAAATTTAAAAAGGGAAATGGATAGGTTAAAGTTAGATGTAGTGGGAATTAGTGAAGATCGGTGGCAGGAGGAACAAGACTTCTGGTCAGGTGAATACAGGGTCATGAATATAAAATCAAATATGCGTAATGCAGGAGTAGGTATTGTGGTGTCACCGTCAGACACCATACTTGCTAGGTGGTAGCTTAAATCGGCCGCGGTCCATTTAGTAAATGTTGGACCCGCGTGTCGCCACTGTGTGATCGCAGACCTAGCGCCACCACAAGGCAGGTCTCGAGATACCATATAGCACTCGCCCCAGTTGTACGACGACATTGCTATCGACAATACGGACGAAGCCTTCCTCTCATTTGCCGAGACAGTTACAATAGCCTTCTGCTAAGTCCATGGCTACGACCTAGCAAGGCGCCCTTAGCTTTACCTAGTTTGAGAGTTATCGTATAAATGTCTCAAGAAGAACGATGTATACAACAATGATTAAAAGTTAAGTATAAAGGAGCTACGTACTTTTCTTGCTACCATTCAATAGTTATCCTGTTCCAGACTTCACGCCTGTCGGCGTGTGTGTACGCGTGCCTTTCTTTCGGCTCCCTTCCCAGTGTGGCATAGCAAGCTTGTTACGCCACAACAGATTGGCGACGAGAGAAGTGTTCTTTCTGATTGCTCTGATTTATTTGTGTCATGGCTTCGCCACAATCTCCAGATGTACTGTCCGAATTTTATGGCTTGCAGAATCAGCAGACGCAGGCGTTATTGGATGCCCTTGGACAGCTCGTCCAGGGTCAACGTGCCATTCAAACCGATGCGGCAGCCGCCGCTTCACCGCTACCGCAGCCACAACATGCAGTTGCACCGCAGTTTTGCCAGTTTGACCAAAACCACGAGACTTTGACGGAATGGTCCCGACAGTTTGGCTTTCATCTAGCCGCCTACAGAATTCAAGGTAATGAGCGGCAGCCGTTTTTGCTTTCTTGTGTCGGTGTGTCCACCTACCGTGTGATAGTGAAATTGTTTCCCCGACGCGACGTAGCAACTCTGTCCTACAAACAAATTTTGTCTGCTTTAGATGCCTATTTCAAGGAAACAGTTAATGTGGTTGCAAAACGGTATACGTTTTTTCGTACAAAACGTACGGCCGGTTAAACTAATAGGGAGTGGGTAGCAACGTTGCAAGAACTTACTAGGGACTGTGCCTTTGACTGTGACCTTTCTTATTCAGATACA
This sequence comes from Schistocerca americana, assembly GCF_021461395.2. Lineage (NCBI taxonomy): Eukaryota > Metazoa > Arthropoda > Insecta > Orthoptera > Acrididae > Schistocerca > Schistocerca americana. Next base: position 329,913,832 of record NC_060125.1, read on the forward strand.
ATAGTGCGTGATGCAATTGCACAGAACGTTTCTGATGTTCGCATACGGGAGCAAATTTTGAAACTAGTTAATCCCTCCCTTCAACAAATGATAGACATATTAGATAGACAAGACACACTTGACTGTGCTCAGGAATCTTTTGAAACTTCGCCAGCCGTGTGTCACCTTAACCGGCTCGCCGGACGCGCTGCGCGGCCAGGTAACCGGCCCTCGCGCACTTCGACGCAGCTGCCGCCGCGCTCTAAACCAGGTATGCTGCGCCAGCACACAAATGCAGTGAAATCATGCCCGCGGTGTGCTACTAGACATTCGCGTGAACATTGCCCGTCACGCCAAGCTATTTGCTTTTTCTGCAATAGGAAAGGACATGTTCAAAGTGTTTGCCAGAAAAAGCTCAGATCAGGCAATCACAACCATTCCAGGCCCTTTGCTTCGCGCCGGAATCGAACCAAGGACAGTCAGGCTCGTGGACCTTCGCCCATGGACATTCATGTCGTTACTTCCACCCCGTCCAGTGCCACTTTCTCTAACAGTGCCTGTGTTCGTCCCACAAAAACTGTGCGTCGACGTCGCCGGAAATCACGTCAATTAGCAAGTGATTCTGTACCAGTGTCTGTTCAAATTGCACGAGACAGTCGCTCTTGTCGTCAGCAGGACAATAAACTTTTTGTAGATTTGGACTTTAATGGCAAAGTCATACCATTCCAGCTCGATACCGGAGCTGCTGTTTCATTGCTCAATCACGACACGTACAAACAACTGGGCAAACCTCCGTTGCGTTCCGCAAATGTTAAGCTAACCACATATTCAGGACAGAAAATTCCTGTGTTAGGACAGTGCAGCCTTCTTGCAACATACAAGGGACAAACAAAACTTGTGTCATTTTACGTTCTTCGTTCTTCTTCTGCAGTGAACTTGTTTGGTTTAGATTTATTTCAGTTGTTTAACATGTCTATTGTAAATCAGGTCCTATCAGTGAATCAAACTGTGCCTTCAGACAGTGTTTCTCGTCTGTGTGACGAATTTGCAGACATTTTTGCACCGGGCTTAGGTTGCGCTAAAAACTATGAAGCACATTTGGAACTGAAAGTCAACGAGCAACCGAAATTTTTCAGAGCACGCAATGTTCCCCACGCATTGCGTGATGAGGTCGCAAGAACATTAAACGATCTAGCATCACGAGGTGTGAGTGGATGTGCGCAATGCCTCTTTCCTTTCAGCTCCGCTTCATCGCTTACGCCGTACAGGTGTTCCGTTCGTCTGGACGACGGAATGCGAACGCGCCTTTCGCCAGTTGAAATCGGCGTTGCTTTCTAATACTTGCCTTACGCCATTCGATCCCCAGAAACCCCTTTTTTTTGTTGATGGTAGATGCATCGGATTTCGGGATCGGTGCTGTGCTTGCGCACAAAGTTGGCTCGCATGATCGCCCTATTGCCTTTGCGTCAAAATTGCTTTCGTCTGCGCAAAGAAATTATTCCCAGATAGAGAAAGAAGCTTTGGCTCTCGTGTTTGGTGTTACTAAGTTCCATGATTTCTTGTATGGTCGTCACTTTACCATCATCACAGACCACAAACCTTTGACATCGCTTTTTCATCCGACCAAGCCTGTACCTCCACGTACAATGCAGAAATTCATTCGCTGGTCTATTTTCCTCTCGCAGTACCGCTACGATATTTTGTATTGGTCCGCTGCTAAGCACGGAAACGCCGATGCGTTGTCCCGTTTGCCTGTTGTTGAGGATAAAGCATTCGATTCTTCCGAACTTGCTTGCATGTTCATTGATTCGGAAACCGATGAAGTGGTCGAATCGTTTCCGATTGATTTTTGTCGTGTCGCTACAGCCACAGCTGCTGACCCTGTCCTTGCTACCGCTTTGCGTTTTGTTGCTACGCAATGGCCTTTGTCAAAGTCTCGGATCGAGGATCCGTTGGTTCGCCGTTTTTTTGCTCACAAGGAGAGACTTTTTGTTCGACGTGGTGTTTTGTTGTTGCGTTCTGATAATGATCAGTCCAGAGTCGTGGTCCCACGTTCGTTACAGTCCTCTGTTTTACGGCTTCTTCACCAAGGACATTGGGGTATAGTGCGAACGAAACAACTTGCTCGTCAGCACTGTACTTGGTTCGGAATCGATGCTGCGATTACGAATATGTGTTCTTCTTCCATGACGTGTGCCGAACAACAATCCGCACCGCCGTGGAAAGTCTTTGCATGGCCAAAAGCCACTTCCCCTTGGCAACGCTTGCACATTGATTTTGCTGGTCCGTTCTGGAATGCTCGATGGTTGGTTCTGGTAGATGCCTTCAGCAATTTTCCTTTTGTTGTCCGGATGTCTTCCACGACGTCCTCTGCCACCATCCAACCGTTGTCTGCTATCTTTTGCATTGAAGGTCTTCCGCAGAATATTGTTTCCGACAATGGCCCACAATTCATGTCCGCAGAATTTCAGTCATTCTGCCAGGCCAGTGGTATTCAACATCTGACATCCGCGCCGTTTTCGCCTCAGTCAAACGGTGCCGCTGAACGATTGGTCCGGACTTTCAAGTCAAAGAGGTTAAAGTTGAAAGAGTCGCATTCTCGGGAGGACGCGTTGTTGCTCTTTTTGTCCTCGTATCGCTCTCAACCCCGAGATGGTCGCTCGCCAGCTGAGTTGCTCCACGGTCGTCCTCATCGAACCTTGATGTCTTTGCTGCATCCGCCGCATCAGGTTCCTGTGCAGCGGCAGACTCCTGCTTTTGCTCCAGTCGACGTTGTATTTTATCGCAACTATCGAGGTTCACGGCGTTGGCTCGCAGGGCGCATCCTTCGCTGCCTCGGCCGCGCGATGTATTTGGTTTTGGGGGCCTCTGGTAAGGTGCGTCGGCATCTCAATCAGCTGCGCCTCTGTCGTCGCACGGGTTCTGCCGCTCCCCGTCTGCTTTCAGCGACGGTGCTGTCCGGTCAGCGCCCTGGGGACCCATCTACTGGCTCGCCTCATCCCCAGGTGTTACCGACGATGCCTTCCATTTTGCCCCATGGCGACGCGCCGCCGCCGCCGCCGCCGCCGCCGCCGGCGCCTGTTCTCCCGCCGGCGCCGCCCGCATTCGACGCTTCGCTGCAGCCGCCAAGCGCCTCCCTGGGTCACGCGCCGCCGATCGCTTCCCGTGACCAGCCGTCCTCCGCAATGGAACTCCCGCCCGCTCCGGACCACATGACGTCATCGCACGTCGGATACCACGACGCAATGGAGGTCGACCCTTCGGCCACTCCTGTCTCTTTACGGGCGCATACACCGCATGTTGACGTGCACCCTGGACTAGGTTTTCAGGCGTTTCCTAGCTCCCCTCGGACCGAATGGCCGGGTGCGGGTGGCACAGCCTCGCCTGTTGTTAGGCTCCCCACCTCATCGCATACGTCAACATGGGGTCCTCCCCACGGCGGGCGGAAGCCTTATAACACGACCGTTCGCCGATTTGCGGGGGAGGAATGTGGTGTCACCGTCAGACACCACACTTGCTAGGTGGTAGCTTAAATCGGCCGCGGTCCATTTAGTAAATGTCGGACCCGCGTGTCGCCACTGTGTGATCGCAGACCTAGCGCCACCACAAGGCAGGTCTCGAGATACCATATAGCACTCGCCCCAGTTGTACGACGACATTGCTATCGACAATACGGACGAAGCCTTCCTCTCATTTGCCGAGAGACAGTTAGAATAGCCTTCTGCTAAGTCCATGGCTACGACCTAGCAAGGCGCCCTTAGCCTTACCTAGTTTGAGAGTTATCGTATAAATGTCTCAAGAAGAACGATGTATACAACAATGATTAAAAGTTAAGTATAAAGGAGCTACGTACTTTTCTTGCTACCATTCAATAGTTATCCTGTTCCAGACTTCACGCCTGTCGGCGTGTGTGTACGCGTGCCTTTCTTTCGGCTCCCTTCCCAGTGTGGCGTAGCAAGCTTGTTACGCCACAACAGGTATAACAATGAATAAAAGATAGGTGTACGGGTAAGCTACTACAAACAGCATAGTGAACGCATTATTGTGGCCAAGATAGACACAAAGCCCACGCCTACTACAGTGGTACAAGTTTAAATGCCAACTAGCTCTGCAGATGACGAAGAAATTGAAGAAATGTATGATGAGATAAAAGAAATTATTCAGGTAGTGAAGGGAGATGAAAATTTAATAGTTATGGGTGACTGGAATTCGTGAGTAGGAAAAGGGAGAGAAGGAAACATAGTAGATGAATTTGGATTGGGGCTAAGTAATAAAAGAGGAAGCCGCCTGGTAGAATTTTGCGCAGAGCATAACTTAATCATAGCTAGTACTTGGTTTAAGAATCATGAAAGAAGGTTCTATACATGGAAGAACCCTGGAGATACTAAAAGGTATCAGATAAATTATATAATGCTAAGAAGAGATTTAGGAACAATGTTTTAAACTGTAAGACATTTCCAGGGCCAGACGTGGACTCTGACCACAATCCATTTGTTAAGAATTATAAATTAACACTGAAGAAACTGCAAAAAGGTGGGAATTTAATGAGGTGGGACCTGCATAAACTGCAAGAACCAGAGGTTGTACAGTTTCAGGGAGAGTATAAGGGAACAATTGACAGGAATGGGGAAAAGAAATACAGTAGAAGAAGAATGGGTAGCTTTGAGGGATGAAATAGTGAAGGCAGCAGAGGATCAAATAGGTAAAAAGTCGAGGCCTAGTAGAAGTCCTGGCGTGTCAGAAGAAATATTGAATTTAATTGATGAAATTATAAAATATAAAAAAGCAATAAATGAAGTAGGCAAAAAGGAATATAAACGTCTCAAAAATGAGATCGACAGGAACTGCAAAATGGCTAAGCAGGGATGGCTAGAGGACAAATGTAAGGATGTAGAGGCTTATCTCACTAGGGGTAAGATAGATACTGCCTACAGGAAAATTAAAGAGACCTGTGGAGAAAGGAGAACCACTTGCATGAATATCAAAAGCTTTGATGGAAACCCAGTTCTAAGCCAAGAAGGGAAAGCAGAAAGGTGGTAGGAATATATAGAGCGCCGGCCGAAGTGGCCGTGCGGTTAAAGGCGCTGCAGTCTGGAACCGCAAGACCGCTACGGTCGCAGGTTTGAATCCTGCCTCGGGCATGGATGTTTGTGATGTCCTTAGGTTAGTTAGGTTTAACTAGTTCTAAGTTATAGGGGACTAATGACCTCAGCAGTTTAGTCCCATAGTGCTCAGAGCCGTTTGAACCATTTTGAATATATAGAGCGCCTATACAAGTGCGATGTACTTGAGGATAATATTATGAAAATGGAACAGGATGTAGACGAAGATGTAATGGGAGATATGATACTGCGTGAAGAGTTTGACAGAGTACTGAAAGACCTGAGTCGAAACAAGGCCCCCGGAGTAGACAACATTCCATTAGAACTACTGTCAACCTCGGGAGAGCCAGTCCTGACAAAACTCTACCATCTGGTGAGCAAGATGTATGAGACAGGTGAAATACCCTCATACTTGAAGAAGAGTATAATAATTGATATCCCAAAGAAAGCAGGTGATGACAGATGTGGAAATTACCGAACTGTCAGTTTAAGAAATCACAGCTGCAATATAGTAACGCGAAATCATTAGAGTCGAATGGAAAATCTGATAGAAGACGACCTCGGGGAATTCCGTAGATTCCGTAGAAATATGAGAACACGTGAGGCAATACTGACCCTACGACTTATCTAAGAAGAAAGATTACGGAAAGGCATATCTACGTTTGTAGCATTTGTAGACTTAGAGAAAGCTTTTGACAATGTTGATTGGAATACTCTCTTTCAAATTCTGAAGGTGGCAGGGGTAAAATACAGAGAGCGAAAGGCTATTTACAATTTGTACAGAATACAGATGGCAGTTATAAGAGTCGAGGGACATGAAAGAGAAGCAGTGGTTGGGAAGGGAGTCAGTCAGGGTTGTTGCCTATCCCCGATGTTATTAAATCTGTATTTTGAGCAAGCAATAAAGGTAACAAAAGAAAAATGCGGAGTAGGTATTAAAATCCATGGAGAAGAAATAATAACTTTGATGTTCGCCGATGACATTGTAATTCTGTCAGAGACAGCAAAGAACTTGGAAGAGCAGTTGAACGGTATGGACACTGTCTTGAAAGGAGGATATAAGGTGAACATCAACAAAAACAAAACGAGGATAATGGAATGTACTCGAATTAAGTCGGGTGATGCTGACGGAATTAGATTAGGAGATGAGACACTTAAAGTAGTAATGGAGTTTTGCTATTTTGGGAGCAAAATAACTGATGATGGTCGAAGTAGAGAGGATATAAAATGTAGACTCTCAATGGCAAGGAAAGCGTTTCTTAAAAAGAAAAATTTTTTAACATCGAGTATAGATTTAAATGTCAGGAAGTCGTTTCTGAAAGTATATGTATGGAGTGTAGCCATGTATGGAAGTGAAACGTGGACGATAAATAGCTTAGACAAGAAGAGAATAGAAGCTTTCGAAATGTGGTGCTACAGAAGAATGCTGAAGATTAGATGGGTTGACCACGAAACTAGTGAGGAGGTATTGAATAGAATTGAGGAGAAGAGGAGCTTGTGGCACAACTTGACTAGAAGAAGGGATCGGTTGGTAGGACATGTTCTGAGACATCGAGGGATCACCAAATTAGTAATGGAGGGCAGCTTGGAGGGTAAAAATCGTAGAGCGAGACCAAGAGATGAATACACTAAGCAGTTTCAGAAGGATGTAGGCTGTAGTAGGTACTGGGAGATGAAGAAGCTTGCACAGGATAGAGTAGCATGGAGAGCTGCATCAAACCAGTCTCAGGACTGAAGACCACAACAACAACAACAACATCGGGATAATATTTCGCTTGACAGTCCATTGCAAGGTGCCTAATTTTCGATTTTCTAAGTTAAACATAATATTACACAAAACGAAGAATGGTTCTTACAGTAGTTAGGACAAAATCATTAATGCTTACTTGCAATGAAGTACAGCGTTCTAAATTTTTGGCAAATGTTTCACTGGAACCTCGTATGTTCTTGCACTGGGAGCCTCAAAAAGCTTCCATTTGCGGTCTTTGTTGCGGCATACATGCAACCCAGAGCAGATCCGATGCGGATGTGTAACCATCGACATGTAGACAAGGCATTACAGAGGCCTTCGAAAGGAAACTTCTGGTTGCCCCTTATAAATAAAGAGTGATTCGTGCCTTTACCGATAGCTGGTAGTCGATATAAATAAATGAATTGTAATAATTGTAATCAGACGGAGATTCTTAAATCATATTTTGGTTTATACGACGCGCACAGAAGCAGGTAGATGGGGCATTCAGTAAGAGAAGGTAGCACTTGTTAAAACTGGAAGGAACGATCCCATAATAATATATCCCAAAAACAAATACGTACTGAAAATTGGCTCTGAGCACTATGGGACTTCACATCTGAGGTCGTCAGTCCCCTAGAACTTAGAACTTCTTAAACCTAACTAACCTAAGTTAGTTATCATTGGATATTTGTTGAAGTGCTTAATGCTTTTGTTCCCAAACTAAGGAAACCTGAACCAAAGGATTTAATATTTGGGGAGAATGCTACCAAAGCGAAACACACACACACACACACACACACACACACACACACACACACACACAAAACAATACGAAACCAGATTACGAAGATCAAAACAATCGCATTAATGACCCTTCACATCATCAGGCCACATCAGTGTTCTAACGAAATAAAAAACACAGTGGTACGATGCTTTTTCTTCTGTCCTCAGTGGGCAGAGGCATTGAACTGCCCCAACCAAGCAGTATCCTTTGCTACGAAAGAGGTACACAGAAGTCCCAAAAGTTTTATGAATTCAATTCCATGCTGTTCTATAACTGTAGAAGATAGATGGGACTATTAAGGCTCGACTGGCGGAAATGGGTTAATATAAGGATTAATATATCGTACTTCAGGTTTCACCAAATAACCTGTGAAATGTCCTCACTGGACGGCGTATACAGGTAGTCTCTTTTCGTAGCTACGTTAACTAAAAGTGATACCGATATCAGCTTCTGCTGCTAGTGTCATAGCCTAAAGGAGACAAATTCAATGACATGTCAGTTTGCAAAATTCGATATATTCAAAGATTGGCATTTATTAGCTTTGAACACTAAAACTATTGCTGGTTCTTTAGAAGTGTCTCCTTACGAAAGCGGAAAAGTGAATAATTGTTTGATTTAACACTGATACTCGTCACACTTGTCTACATTTGCATGAGCCGGCACACCAACTGGTGGGCAACGAACGTGGCATCTGTGGATGATGATACGCAGCCAACAATTAGTGGTTACTTGGGGAGTAGAAAGACCAGGCATTAGGGAACCTGGAATCATTTTTAAAAATAACACAGTTTTTAGATTTTCCATTGTTGGTAACAGTTTTGAAAATCTGATTACAAGGACTAGGTGTTTCAGTGCAACAAGCCCACTCCCCAGTGACACATCAGGAGGCTTGTTTCAAACCCAGACGTCGCCCTCTTGTATGGACGCACTACAGCAGACACTGGACAGGTAACACAAGCGTTTGGCTCTTCTGGAACACATTCGTAAAGGTATCCTAAAAGAAATACAACTAATGGAATACATGGTTCAACTCACATTATTAATATATCGAATAATTAAAAAAATATGAGATGCAAAAGGGTGTACCGAATAATTCAGACCATGTCACCATGGTAGAAAGGCGCGAAATCACAAAGAGAGCCCCACAGGGTTCAATTTTGGATCCACTCTTGTTCCTTACACAGGGTGGTCCATTGATAGTGACAGGGGCCAAATACACTCCTGGAAATTGAAATAAGAACACCGTGAATTCATTGTCCCAGGAAGGGGAAACTTTATTGACACATTCCTGGGGTCAGATACATCAAATGATC